>NC_092796.1:40625923-41885673 GCF_918797505.1 Bemisia tabaci
AAAGCTTGTTATTAGGCATAACTGCTCGTGTTGCGTTTGGATCCTGACTGACATCGGAGTGCTATAGTTTTACAATGTAAAATCCCTCTCTGTGAAACCAAACAACTTAGGATTCAGAGATAAAAACATTTTCATCCGAAAGGTTTATTGCTATCCGTATCGTTGGGGTAGGTGAGGGATGATAATTCTGGATTGAAGAAACATACAACTTGCATTCACTAGGTGGCCGTGGCCTATTACCGCCCTGAGCTTTAAATGTAAAATCCAGAAACCCAACTTTTTCTCGCCGTGAAAGTCATTGCAGTTTCTCCGAATTTTGTTCCTCTTTTCCACGCATCTTTTCTTGGTGAGAAACGCTGTGGCTCTCGATCAGTCCCATCTCTCAATAGCCTTATCACGGCAATTGTCACTTGCTCTTGGAGCCGAGGGAATTTTTTGTCCTAAACATTAGTGGGTAGGATGACCTCTGCACCATTCAGTTTTCAAGTTTACAACAGTATTTTCAGAGCTAGGTATCTACCATTATCGCGGCTTTTTATCGATTTAATTTTTTAATTTTTCCTTGATCAAAGGAGGCACTTATTCCTCTCTCGGTGCATAAAGCAAGTCGCTAGTGGTTGCGCGTTCTGATGATCAGAACGTGTCGCTTTTTTATTTTTTTGTTGGTAGGGCATCTGGTAGTGCGTGACGCCTCATCAGCAATTTTTTGCCTGAAACTCCACTTTCTCGCCTCCTTTTTTTTCATGTCCTCATGTGTCTTGTCGCACATTACTGTATATAGCAATAGATCAGTAACCAAAATAATGGGGAAGCAGCTTTTTTCTGAAGCTCCGTTGCAGAGATTTTCTAAAAGTTCACTTGGGCCCTTGTGTCGTAGTTTTTATTTCATACCCGGTGGAATAGCCAGAAATTTTTTATTTGAAGGGGGAAGTTAATATATTCAAACTCTCTAGGGAGAGGGGGTTCCTAGTTCTCTCCAGTGCCCCTTCCCTCGTAGTACTGTAATACCTCATTTTTTCATGTCGTTGTGAAAGTTCAAGTAGCTATGATGCTGATCTCTCATTCAATGTTTCAGTTTTATTTTTATCATAGTTATTTTTTCGAATCGTATTTATACCCTTCCCCATGATTTGTAATTCCAGGGAGCAAAACCGTTCAAAAATGTTACTATTGGATTTGTGAAATGGATACAATTATTATTGAAGCTCCCGATAAAAAAACCAACGCAATTTTTCGCTCGAGCTATTTGAGAGGACGTTTTCAGATTATCAGTATTCACATTAATTTAGATTTCTAACTTAATTTTTGCAACTAGTCGTGCAATTTTATAAAATTTACGGTTTTACTTTTCTCTCTCCTTAATATTATTCTGACAAAAACATTTTAAACAACTTCCTTAGCTAATGCATCTGAAAGAAGTAGGCACTCGTATGCGCTCTCTTCGTACGGAAACAGTGTACACAGAAGCAAAAACATACATTTGACTGACGTAATGCAAACTTGCGTGCCTGAAACAACGATTTATGACATCACTACCGACAGTTCTCCTATCTTCCTATGTATATCTTATGCAGTAGTAGTAGTCATAGTAGTCATAGTAGTAGTAGTGTATTTTTATTTTAAAGAGGTGCCTTAGCAACTTCGGCCACTCACACCTCTGCAATTGGAATATTATTGAGTCTAATCATAATCGAACGTTAATTTTTAAGTAACTTGAAAAAAAAGTAAAAATTAAAATCGTATTTCAGCACTTGATTATCAACTTGAAGAAAATCACGAGGGTGAGTGCCTTTTAAAGGAAGGGTGCAGAGGTTAGAAGAGCTGATTACACACGTCCCGAATGGGAGCCGAGACGATGAGCTAGACTCGTCGTTTCGCTCCCCATTTGGGACTTGTGCAATCGGCGTACGCGCTCGGGTCGAACTCACAGCGTGGAGCCCGGTGTCTACGATCAAATTGAGCCCACAGTTCTACCGATGATCAACTTTGATGGGCTCAATTTGATGGTGGAAACCGGGCTCCACACTGTGAGTTTGACCCGAGCCTAAAGAGGTCCCGGAAGTTCCGTATGAGCCGCGACGTGCACTTCACAGCCGTGACGCACAACGACGACGACCGCCGTCAGTTCCGGTCATAGTGCCTCCTTACGGTCCGACGTCCGACGATCGGGTGGACACCCGCTGGACGCTCCGTCGACTGCTCTACCGTGATGACAGTGCCTCCGTATCAGCTTCACTCTCAGGCTGAGGCCTTTAGCCTCGGTCTGAAAGTGAAGTTGAGTTGGAGGCTCTGTCGTCCGACCGAGCACTCGTCGGAGCGCCCGGCGCGCGGTCGTCCGCCCGGTCGGCGAACGTCGTCGACGTCCGACGAGCGGGTGGACACCCGCTGGACGCTCCGTCGACTGCTCTACCGTGATGATAGTGCTTCCGTATCAGCTTCACTTTCAGGCTGAGGCCTTTAGCCTCGGTCTGAAAGTGAAGTTGAGTTGGAGGCTCTGTCGTCCGACCGAGCACTCGTCGGAGCGCCCGGCGCGCGGTCGTCCACCCGGTCGGCGGACGTATACCGTCTGGAGGCACTAGAGGAGCGATCTGCAGACACCGCCCCGGCCGCACGTCTGCCCCGGTGGATGGGTGCGGGCACCATGGAGGTGCCCTTTTACCCTTGGTCGGTGACCTCGGGATTGGCTCCCGATGCCCAGGCTGGGCATGGTTACCAGCCCTCTCTTCCTCTATTTCTTTCTTTCTCTCCCTGCTCCCTCCTTTCCTTCCTCTCCTTCCTCTCCTTCCTCTCTTTCCTCTCCTTCCTCTCCTTCCTCTCCTTCCTCTCCTTCCTCTCCTTCCACTCCTTCCTCTCCATCCACTCCTTCCTCCTTCCACTCCTTATATTCTTTTTGACTGTTGGACTGATTGACTGATTTGTACGCTGATTGACTGATTTGCATGCGGGATTGACTGATTTGTATGCGAGATTGACTGATTTGTATGCGAGATTGACTGATTTGTATGCGGGATTGATTGAAGTCCTACAATCCACGCGAACTCACTCTCAGTTCCGGTTCTCCATCCCTCTTCTGAGGCAACATTCACAAAGAAGGGATCAACATTCACTCACTCAAGATCAAAATAAAAATTAAATATAAATTTAAACGAAAAAAAAAAAAAAAAAAAAAAAAAAAACACCGTGGAGTTTTTGCAAGTGTCACGGATTTGCGTTTCAAGTACTTCAACTTTCTCATCCGTAAAATTTCGTGAAAAACACGATGGTGCCATTGGTTTTCTCTGAAATCAATTCCGAAGCTCTAAAATGCTCTCCGAGTTCAGTTTGTAATGGAGAAGATATCCCACGCAACGTTGAGAGTCCATTAATTCTACACCTAGTAAAATTTTCCATGCAAAGATAGGGAGCAAATAAATTAGCAGGATTGCCGTGGTTCCAACTTCGGAGTCTCCAAACAAAGTGGCAAACCTCCTAATGTATTTGCTCCCTATCTTTGCATGGAAAATTTAACTGGATATAAAGGTAGACTCTGAGGGCAGTGTTGGACATCCCCTCCATTACGGCCTCAACTTTGAGAGCTTTTTTTGAGCTTGGGAATGGATTTTAGAGAAAACCAGTGGCACCATCGTGTTTCTAGCGAAATTTTACTCAGGAATAAGTACTTAAATCTCGAATCCCTGACGCATGCAGGAGCTTCATTCATCGGGTGTTTCTACATTCCTCAATAATATTGTTTTCTATACTTTCTCCTTTAGTTCATCAAAGTATCTAATTTTATTCGTTTGTTAGTTGAGGTGAGAAAAGTACTTACATCTAATACATGCAAGAACTTTATTTAATTAATTAGTTAATTCAAAGGAATTTTTTTTAAAAATAGTTAAAACACTAAAAATAAGATAAGAAAAGAAAAGAACAGAACAGAACAGGAAAAGAAAGAAACAGAGGCAAGAGTGATTTAATTTTGTGGGATGTCAATTGCCATTAGTAGGGAAAGTGAATAGGAAAGGTAAAGAATGGCAAATATTGAACGCCATATTTTGTGCCAGAACGACATGCGATATATCGCATCGATTGGTTCCATTTCTTTAGCTACTCGTCATTTTCCTCGAATTTGCGATCGCAATTCTGTTGTCAGGATACTAAAGAATTTTCAATCCGTAGATTGTTTTATGCACACTCTTCTTAGTTATTAAGCAAATCGGGGCTGCCGATTCAAAGTAATTTAAGCATCCGTGAGTTAAATGAGCATAATTTCAGCAGTTCGTGAGTAATCCAACGATCTATGAATAATTAAAGAGTAATCCTCCATTATAGTTTCTCACGGTGTGATGATTGATCGATGGAGTGATGATCGATCCTAAAAGAATTCATATCTCGTGCGATGTGTGAGTGAAATGTGAGTAAAATCGAGGATCGGCGAGTAAACTGTGAGTAAAAGCGAGGAATGGCTAGTAAAGAGTGAGTTCAATGAAGAACGGAGAACATAGAGGGAGTAAAATCGAGAACAGAGAGAAATGAGGTAGTAAAATCGAGACACAGTGAGTAAAAAAGAGAATAAAATCGAGAAACTGTGAGTGGTAAGCGAGTAAAATCGAGAATGATGAATCGTAGTCATAGTGAGAAAAATCGAGAACACTGAGTAGCAAGTGAGTAAAAGTTATAACGGCGAGTAGCAAGTGAGTAAAATTTATAACTGTGAGTAGCAACTGAGTCAAATGGAGAACGTTGAGTAGCAAATGAGCAAAAACAGCGGCGAGTAGTAAGTGAGTAAAATTTATAACTGTGAGTAGCAAGTGAGTCAAATGGAGAACGTTGAGTAGCAAATGAGCAAAAATAGCGGTGAGTAGCAAGTGAGTAAAATTTATAACAGTGAGTAGCAAGTGAGTAAAATTTATAACAGTGAGTAGCAAGTGAGTAATATTTACAACGGTGAGTAGCAAGTGAGCAATATTTATTACCGTGAGTAGCAAGTGAGTAAAATTTATAACGGTGAGTAGCAAGTGAGTAAAATTTATGACGGTGCGTAGCGGTGGGTGATGAATTCGCGAAACGAAGGAGCATCGGCAGCCCTGATAATGATGTAGATCCCACGGTGAATAGTTCTTGATACGTCGTTGAAAACCTGGGAAAGTCAGGGAAATTCATCCAACAATGAAAAGTCAGTGATTTTCGCTGCGGAACTTCGAAATTATTTCTTGCGATCGAGAAAGGTAAAAACCACTGTCCCGCACCGCACTTACACGCTCTGTGGACGAAGATCAAAACTTCCGTCTTTGAGTCCTCGAATTTTAGATTTAAGAAAATATGCCTACAGTGACGGCACTTTTCAGTGTGTCCCGACGATACCAGTTTCCCTCTTACTCCTTTTTCCCACCCGCCCTTTTTTTGGAAAAAATCTTGCTTCTTGTAGCATTCCTTGAAATAGTTGTCGACTCCTCAGTCTTCATTGCCTCAGTAAGTTTGAAACTCAAACAACGAACTTGACAGCCATAATTATGTCGGTAGGTTTCCCCTCTTGTAATCCAAGATTTTCGCTTCGTAATCAAAATCTTACGATAGTTCGTCATTGAAGTAAAATTCAACTCTCTTAGGTATTAATGTTCCCAAGCTGAATGATAAATTATAAGCGCTAATGTGACTCATGGCTTGCATCAACGATACTGGTTTAAGGTTACACTTTTCAATTTATGTTTTACCAGGTGTACAAAAATAATTATTGGATATTATCGCATCTGCATCTGTGTTTTAGCGGATTTGGAATCGGATTTGGATTACTACATCTATAGCGGATTTGGAAGAACTTGCATTAAGTATGTTCGGTTTCTTCTTCCCGTTTTTCGGTTTTTGATTATCCAAAAGCAAATTATCTCTTGGTTGTGTCATTCTGGTTACAAGATACGCCTTTTATTATCATTACCATCATTTTATTTTCATGATGTTTCCTATCTTGTTTTTATGTCATGTATTATTGTAAACGCCTTATCTGAGCAGAATTGAAGTAAGTTTAAGCACACATGATTCATTTCCCGGTGAATCTGTAATTTTTTTAAACTCTTTCTATCCTAACGACCTTTTCGTGGTCAATTTTGTTAGTGCGCAGTGCGATTCCAGTGAAAGTGTGGTGTCGTGAGTGCTTACAGCTTGGCGTCGGGCAATTGGATAACTCTCCTCTGGTACGTATCTAACAGTTCATCCTTTCTTATCATTAAATTTTATCCCCATCCAGCTGCAGTTGACAATTTTGCAGCATACATGGGTCAGTTACGCTAGACAGAATCGTAAGTTGATGGTGTAAGCTCATTTATCATTCATTGAATGGACAAAGTGTGTCCAATCGCCAATTTTTCACGTTCAGTTTTAACAGAAATATCGCCCATCAAAAAAACATGGTGTCTAACATCATCCACCGCGGAAGTGCATACTGTCCTAAAAGAATAGGACCTAAATAAATAGCGAGAGGAAAAAAAAAACAGTAACCAGTGCAAATGTGCATGTAAATCACTGCTTGATGAAATTAAGGGGAAAGAAACCATGATATGCGACAAAGCGGTGTATGACGTTATACACCGTATTTTCCGATGGGCAATATTTATGATGAACGTAGGAACATGATGTTCGAAAAGATGTTAACATAGTTTAGTTTTTGCTAATCTATGAGACTAAATAATCAGCATGCGATTCGTGTGACTAGGGCGACTGGCCCATTGTTATCATTCTTAAACTCCGCATGATACGGTAGGCGCGGAAAGGAGTTACTGGTGAAACAAAAATGCATTTAATCATTGGTACGACGGTCGTCGATGAAGTAGGTAAAGTTTCAGGTTTAATATCATCCAAACTATTATTCACATGGAGATAGTCGGTGAAAAACACGATTTTCCTTAAAATTTTTGTCGTGCGTAACTTTTCATCCTCTGTGAACACCCGTCTTCTCGAACTCCGGAGTAGGTGATCACCATAGTAGGTGAAGTGGTATCGCGCGGAAATGTAGGGAATTATTCGCGTTCCATTATCACACATATTACTGACTTTATGAGTGTATGCACAAGCACAATGCTCCCAACGTTAAATTCCGAAATCCAGCGTTTAAATATTGGAGAGCGGAGGTGGTATGGGATGTGGTATCACGCCGCTTCGATGGAAACTCGTCTTTTCGACGTCAAATTCCGAAATTCAGCGTTTAAATATTGGTGAGCGGAGTTGGTATGGGATGTGGTATCACGCCGTTTTGAAGGAAACTCGTCTTTTCGACGTTAAATTCCGAAATCCAGCGTTTAAATATTGGAGAGCGGAGTTGGTATGGGATGTGGTATCACGCCGCTTTGAAGGAAACTCGTCTTTTCGACGTTAAATTCCGAAATCCAGCGTTTAAATATTGGAGAGCGGAGGTGGTATGGGATGTGGTATCACGCCGCTTCGATGGAAACTCGTCTTTTCGACGTCAAATTCCGAAATTCAGCGTTTAAATATTGGTGAGCGGAGTTGGTATGGGATGTGGTATCACGCCGTTTTGAAGGAAACTCGTCTTTTCGACGTTAAATTCCGAAATCCAGCGTTTAAATATTGGAGAGCGGAGTTGGTATGGGATGTGGTATCACGCCGCTTTGAAGGAAACTCGTCTTTTTGACGTTAAATTCCAAAATCCAGCGTTTAAATATTGGAGAGCGGAGGTGGTATGGGATGTGGTATCACGCCGCTTTGAAGGAAACTCGTCTTTTCGGACTCCGGAGTAAGTACGTGATGTGGTATCGCACGGAAATGATGGAAATTTTTGGCCTTCCATTGTCACACTGTCACCTACTACTGACTTTATAAATGTATGCACAATGCTCCCAACGTTAAATTCCGAAATCCAGCGTTTAAATATTGGAAAGCGGAGTTGGTTTGGGATGTGGTATCACGCCGCATTGCAGGAATTTCGTCTTTTCGGACTCCGGAGTAAGTACGTGATGTGGTATCGCGCGGAAATGCAGGAAATTTTTGACGTTCCACTTGTCACACTGTCATTTACTACTTACTATGAATGTATGCATAATGCTCCCAACGTTAAATTCTGGAACACTGGCGTTGGTATGTGATGTGGTATCACGCCGCTCTGAGGGAAACTCGTCTTTTCGGACTCCGGAGTAAGTACGTGATGTGGTATCGCGCGGAAATGCAGGAAATTTTTGACGTTCCACTTGTCACACTGTCACCTACTACTGACTTTATGAATGTATGCACAATGCTCCCAACGTTAAATTCCGAAATCCAGCGTTTAAATATTGGAAAGCGGAGTTGGTTTGGGATGTGGTATCACGCCGCATTGAAGGAATTTCGTCTTTTCGGACTTCGGAGTAAGTACGTGATGTGGTATCGCGCGGAAATGCAGGAAATTTTTGACGTTCCACTTGTCACACTGTCATTTACTACTTACTATGAATGTATGCATAATGCTCCCAACGTTAAATTCTGGAACACTGGCGTTGGTATGTGATGTGGTATCACGCCGCTCTGAGGGAAACTCATCTTTTCGGACTCCGGAGTAAGTACGTAATGTGGTATCGCGCGGAAATGCAGGAAATTTTTGACGTTCCACTTGTCACACTGTCATTTACTACTTACTATGAATGTATGCATAATGCTCCCAACGTTAAATTCTGGAACAGTGGCGTTGGTGTGTGATGCGTTATCACGCCGCTTTGAAGGAAACTCGTCTTTTCGGACTCCGGAGTAAGTACGTGATGTGGTATCGCGCGGAAATGAAGGAAAGTTTTGGCGTTCCACTTGTTACATCTTACACACTACTGACTTTATGAATGTATGCATAATGCTCACAACGTTAAATTCTGAAACTAAGATGTGTATCGCGCCGCTTTAAAGGAAAATCTTAGCTTTTTCACGTCTCGAATAACTGAAATTATAACGCTCACATCCTTTAATTCTGAAATCTAGCTCGCAACTATCGGAATTAAGCCGTTGGTATGTTATACATATAGCCTATAGCATCACGCCGCTTTAATAGCAAATCTTGACTTTTCACCTGCCTTAAATAAATTACTGACGTTTTTGAATGTAGGCAGTATACTCACATCGTGTAATGGACCACAAGACAATGTGTGAATTTGAGTATTCTGATACATGTTTGTGTACTAAAATTTCATGTAAAATACAATTCACGCAACGAAAATAACTGCAATAACTCCTAACCAAGATAATTAATGTTTCTTGACGCATGGATTCAAACCTCAAGCTCATGAAAACGCGTCTACCTCAGTCAAATCGAACGCCACTAGTTATTGTGGCAGTCCTCGTGATACTACAATGCGGCAACCTTAATCTTGACGCTTTGGCTTAGCTATGTCAAAATGGTCACACTTTAAACAATGATGGGTGGATATAAGGAACAAGAGTTGATTGAGAAGACTGCCCAAAACCGTTCTAAGGCGAGATTTAACTCGAGCAGAGTATTACGTTTCTTGTGACCGGCAATTAAAATTTCCCGTTACCCATGTAAAATAAAAATTTAAATATCTAAGTTAGTACTTGAATTCAGTAATTTAAAACGCAATAATCGGGTTTTACCTACATTTCTAGCCAAGAAACATGCATCAGAAAGTTTAAATTAATACCGTGTCTGATGGTCCATTCTGAAATCAGGCGCGTAAATACTGGAACCGCGTCGTTGGTATGTGATGTAATATCACGCCGCTTCGAAGGAAAATCTCAGCTTTGCGCCTGTTTCAAATTACTAAAGCTATGAATTGAAAATGCTTACATCGTTCAATACCGAAATTAAGCGCGCGACTGTTCGACCCCGGAGAAGGTACGTGATGCGGAAATGAAGGAAAATATTAGCTTTTTATGTATCTAAAATTACTTAAAATTAAAATGTATAGGCGTGAGGCTCCCATCGTTAATTGCTAAAATCCAGGGCTTGAATACTGAAACTGCGGCGTTGGTATCGGACGTGGTATCGCGCCACTTCGAAGGAAAATCTTAGCTTTTCACCCGTCTCAAATTACTGAAGTTATGAATGTAGGCATGGTGCTCTCATTCTTAGTTTCCGAAATGAAGCGAGCAACTGTACTTGAACTCCGGCTTTGGTATGATTTGTTTTATCGTGCCGCTTTTTAGGAACATGTTGGCTTTTCGGCTGTCTCGAATCGCTGACGTTAATGAATGCAGATATTATAATCGCAAGCGGGCAACTTTTCGAGTTCTGGCGGAGGTACTTGATGTGGTATCACGCGGAAATGAAGGATTATCGTAGGTTTTCGCCGATCCGAAGTTATTAACGTTTATGAATAATTTGCTTGCGTCGATACGCAAATCCCGTATGCTCGACGGTATTGAGGTGAAAATCGTCTTACTTTTTTTAACGTAACCATCTGCTGGGAAATTTACGGGTTTGCCGCGTTATCTAAGTGAAAACGCGACAAAGGACCCCGCACACCTCTTATGGGAAGCTGCACCATGACCGATTGCCTTCTGACTTATGTCATTCGATTCTCCTCAAGATGCTGATCAGAAGTTATATTTGCGCCAACTTTCTAGGATGCACCGTTTTCGCAAAACACCGCTGAGAAGATTCAATTATTCGGCGAATATGAATAAAAAAGAACAAAGCATTTGAGGACAGGCCCGATGTAAATAAGGAAAAAACCTAGCGCGTGTCCGTCTTCTTATCTGTACCTGCCGACTCAGGGGCTATCTCCCTCCCGCACTCGCCCAGTAGACGTTCAGACTTTCCTGTTCTCATGCTCCTCAAGAATCTGATTTGGATGGTCGAGCAAAACGGCGCACTATGGTCCCAATTCACTTTTCAGTGATCAAAAATCATAGCGGCTCTCCGTTTGAGTATAAATACATTTAAGATATGTTTTCCTCATGATTTTGATGCGCTGAATCCGAATTTGACCTCCGCTTTTCCCTAAAAAATCATTTGCAAAAGTTACCGTCATTTTTTCACATAAATCACAAACTGCCATACGATTGGCTTGTTATACTTGCTTAGATTGGATGAAAACCATGCGTTCATTGCACATACATGTACAGTTCATGCAAAATTAAGGATGTTTTAATTTTTTGACACCCCCCCCAATTTTTTTTTTTTTTTTTTTTAAGGATAACTAAACTGAAAAAAATGAAATAGATCTAAAATTCATTTGTATTTTAAAAATGTCGAAATAATGCTTCAGAGAAGACTTTTCTTTATGTTGATTTGCCGGGAAACGCAAATCGGGTACATAACAATGTTGAAGAGCGGGGGGTGCAATATTGTCACGTTAAGGAAAATTCAATCAACAATGGATAAATATTCGGGGAGTAAGGAATTTTACATCAATAGGTACTTTCTAGGATGGAAAAGAGCATTTTTAAAGATAAAACTGCGGAACGGAAAACTTTTCAAAAAATCTCAAAAAGTAGGGGGAACCAAATTTTTTTCGAAACGGTCAACCTCAAAAAGATTCATAGAAGCTACATAATGGCGTCTCTGTAGATGCAAAATTGCTTAGCACGTGTTAAGGCTGCAATTACAGGTGTTTTTCAGGGCAAAAAATTGAGTTTTTCTGGGGCAAACACGTAGTCACGTAAAAAATTCAAATTTGGTCGAAAAAGCAGGCGGAAGCAATTATTTTTGGTTCGGTTGCCTTCCTAAGGATCTGTAGAAACGACTTAAAAGTGTCTCTGGAGGTGCCAAATGTCTCAGAATATTTTTCGAGGGGCTTTCCAGGGTTGTAATACAGTATTTTGAAGGAAACACGCAGGTACGAAAAAGATTCAAAATTCGTTCAAAAAGCAAGAAGAACCAACAATTTTTGGTTTAAAATCCTTCTTAAGGATTCATAGAGACTACTTAAGCACGTTTTTGGAGGTGTCGCATGCCTCAAAAAAGTTTAAGACGACTGCAGATTGATCGATGGCTAAACTTGCTAAATACCGTTATTTTAGCCACCGACTTAGAGACCTAATAAATTCGATTTCTCGAGAAAAAGCAAACCAAAGCACGAAATATTTCTACTGTAGCTTCCCAAGGATGTGTAGAAGCTCCCTAAAGGTGTCTCATTAGGTGACCTTTGGTGACTTTTTTTTAAAATGAAAGTACGTGGGAAAAATCGGCATTTTTTCATGAAAAATAGGTACCCAACTTCTACCTTGTGTAGAATGTATCAGAATGCCTCGGAGAAAAATTGTAATTAGTGCGTTACAATCCTCTTAGAGTCCTCTACAAAATGGTATAAGCAAAAATTCTGAGAGACCATTTCATGATTCAGGAGAGGCTCCGAACGCTTTGTTAGAAATAGCCACTTCACGGGTCAGAAAATACATATCCGACTATTCGCACAGTTTGTGACACTTTCAAAGTGACTAGAAATTTTTTTGAGGTATACTACGTGTAGTTTATGACCCGTAGATACTATATTTATCAATTTTGACTCGAAAAAAAAATGTCGTCCAATTTCATAAATATCGATTTTTGAGCGCTCCCGAGCGGATTGGGACCATAGTGCGGCGTGCGGAATCCGAGATAAGACTGCCGCTCGGTGCGGGAGTCCCCATGATTTCCTTGATGACACACGGCCGGCTTGTCAATCGAGCACTGAAATGAGGAATCTTTCTGGCTTTTTATCACCGAATAATTGAATCTTCTCTTTGCTTTCCTGCGAAAACGGTGCATCGTAGAAAGTTGGCGCAATTATAACTTCTGATCAGCTTCTTGAGGAGAATCGAATGATATAAGTCAGAAGGCAATCGGACATGGTGCAGCTTCCCATAAGAGGTGTGCGGGGTACTTTTACAGTATGGTTGGAAAAATGGTCGGAAAGCCGCGCATTTCCACAGACTCTAAAATGCAAAGCGAGTAATTGAATTTGCGTCAACGGTTTCGCTGGAAATTTCGCGCACCTCGCTCGATTTCCAGATGAAACTCGCGTCATTTCCTATTTTTTCTCGCGCGGAAATCAAGGGAGCAACAATTCGAACTTCGGAGTAGGTATGTGGTATCATTCGAAATTGAAGGAGAATCGCAGGTTTTTGCCGCTCTGCAGTTACCGACGTTTATGAATACTTAGCTCGCATCAATATTAAAATTTCCGTATTCGCCGCGATATTGAGATGAAAAAATTACCGTTTGTCAAGATTTTTGTTGTAATTTTTACTTTTTAATAGGCCAGTTGCGCAGGTAACATAATCGTGTTTTGATGCTTGATTCTTATAGATTACCTAAAAATAAGAACTGTCCAAACAGAAACTTTCTACCTACGTCCAATATTAACCGAGATATCGTCCTTTGAAAAGTCGGCTTTTTTATGTCATCCACCGCGGTTGTGCATAACATGGTATGTACTACGACGGTGGATGATGTTATAAATTGAGTTTTTCAAAGACGATATCTCGGTTAATATTGAACAAGTTTCTGTTCGGACGGATCTTATTTTTTAGCTAATCTACAAGAATCAAGCATCAAAACACGATTCTGTTACCTGCGCAACTGACCTATTGTCAAGTCTGAGATAACTTCTCTCCTGTCGATAAATTATTTATTTTCTCCCCTTGCGCATCCGCACCGTCCTGAGGCTGTATTTGTATTTTTGAAGTAGGAACGTTTGTACACTTAATCACTTAAAAAGTAATGAAATGACTGTTACCTAAGTATGTACAGTATGGGAGACATCCAGTCAAGAGAACTTTTCAAATTTAAATTTTAATTGCTTGTTTAAATTTGAAATTTCTCTTGACTGGATGGCTCCCATACTATACATACTTAATCACTTATATATACATCAAATTAAGTAACTAAATTAACTTACTCACTAAGTCATGTTCTTCCAGCCCTAAACTGCATGACGTCCTGTCTTTGCTGCAGTTCAAAGCTCTAATCCTCTTGATACATCACAATAACTATTATATTTCTTCTTTTCTTCTTTTTCAGATTTTCCTGCGTCCTAACTTGTGTGTTACGAACGTATGAATCGCTGATAAGGTATGTAATCCTATTCGAATAACACGTAGAAAATTTCAGCATGTTTCAATTTTTTGACACCCCAAATGTTCAAAGACTCAAGTAGTTCTTCCCACGCGTATTGGTCTGGAAAATTATCGCAGTAACTGCCCAGTTTAAGGAATGTTTAAATACGAGGAATGCAGTGCATTCCTTGTATGAGCCGGAGACGCGTTCAGGCGGCACGCAGGTCACATACCCCGATAGTTGAAGGCGTTTTAGCATCCTTATCCGTCCTCCGTAAACCGTGCGTGGAGTCCACAGGAGCTCCAAACTTGAGTAATTGACACCAGTGTACATGGATGATCTACCTACAGACAGTAAAAATGCCAATTTGACTACATCTTGCATTAAGGAACTATTATTTACGGTTAATTCTTGAAACAATGCATATGTATGTGCCATTTGTTTTCTCATGCAGATAGGTGTTTTTATGGATGAGCCAGAAACACTAGTCTCTAATGAAAAATTTAGTCCAAATAAGTGATAACAAAACCGGAACTATAGCAGCGGTTCGTAGTTTGCAGTTAAAAAAACGAAGTTTTGAGAAAACAACTATAGCTTTAATCTGCTACTTTTGGGTTATGAAATGGACTACATATTGCATTTTGGAACCACAATTTCTGGCTCATTCGTTAAAACACCTATCTGCATCTAGGGAAACTCATGGCACATATGCTGTTTCTTATACATAAGCTATAGAAAGAGTGGTTCCTAATGGCAAAATTCAGTCCTAATCATAGAATGTTAGCAAGTTAACGGCCTCCTTTGGCACACATATGAACGAAACCCACTTATTTTTTCTTATATGAAATGATCTTTCCGATTCGATTTTTCTTTATATGAAATGATCTTTCCGATCCGATTTTTCGACAGAAATTACAAAGATCTCTCTGCCTACTCATGACTTGCTTTTAGGACTTTTGGTTCAATTTTTTATGTCCATGAACTTTTTTGTCCAATTATTATTTTGTCTACGGATTTTCGCCCTCGAAATCTTTTCCAGGTGAAATTCGTCCCACTAAATACTTAGTCACTACGCTCTCGTTTGTCCAGCGTTTTTTTGTCACATTTTTGCTGTCCAGTAAGGTAAAAAAAACTAGGTCCAAAATTTAGGTCCAAAAGCGAGTAGAAAGGGAGAAACATGCATCTAAAATGTTTAAGAATCTTTCAACTCAACTCAGTCTTCGTCTGAGTGTGTTGGATCTGCGCGTGGCATACGCAGCTTGAGGTGCACAAGCGCGGAGGTACTTCTTTACTGAGATTGTTTCTTTGTAATGTTTGTAAATTCTGACAGTGTTGCCAATCATTGGCTGATTTGTAATATACATACATCATGTGAACTGCATTTTGCAAAAAGGAACCAAGAGCATTGCAATGTTGCTAAGATTGTGCAACTTCTCTTGTCTTGGAAGAAAAACCTGGTCATCTATACACATTTTCTATTTCACACGCTAAAAATTGTAAATTTAAGACCAAAATTACCATGTAAATTCCATATTTTTGCATGATTACAGTAATTTTATTGCAAAGGGTGAAGTCGCACAATCTTAGCAACATGGCAATGTATCTAGTTCCTTTTTGCAAAATGCAATCCATGCGTCAACCACACAATAAAGTGGTGGACATATGAAATTTAAGTGGATATACAGGGTGGCCCAGACCTACCGTACCAGGCCTTTTTTTCGGTTAATTTGGGTCGTACGAAGTCCAGGATTGCGGGGATGAATAGGGAATCGACCCCAAGGAATCCGAATTTTATGGTCCTAGAGCCCCCCTGGCGCCCCTTGGGGGGTAAAAGGGGGGTCCGTACTTCAAAAGTCAGGGTTAATGTCAAAATTTTGAAATTATTTCATCGGAATCAGAACGTACGGAAAATTTTAGCTTAAATCGTCACCAAGAAATCCAAAATCGGCCCATCCGTGTCCAAAATACCGACTCCTAAAGGTAGGCGACAGAGCCCCCTTTCAAAAAAATTCAAGTTCGTTAAATTGACGTAGAGACTCGGAAAAATGTGTATTCCTAGGTAATCGACCCCAAGGAATCCAAATTTGAGGGTCCCGTTGTCCTCAGAGACTTTTCTGATGGGGCACAGGGGTAACCTCCACACCGGTTAAAGAGCCTCCCAAAATTTGGCCCCTTTTTAGGTATTCGATTCGGCCATCGGACCAAGGTTTAAATGGAAGCTCATATTAATAGAAAACTCAGGAAAAAATTTCAAGATGAGTATAGGAACCGTTTTCGAGTTACGGGGGGGCAAAGGGGTCACAATCCGGCCTAATTTTTTGCTGTTTTCTTGTAGAATTGATGTATTGGCGGGGTTCTTATCGTTGTTTACGCATGTGTAGCACATGGATTCCTACGTACTTTTACTTGTAGAATCGATTTTTAACGTTGCCGAATCGATATACTGATCAGTTAAATCGATTTTGAACGATTCATTAAGGAAAATCGATGATTTTTCAGGATTGAAAGTGTTTATTTTCGATTCATGAATGAATAAATGCACCTGAAATGACTGAAGCACATGTTACCCTATGTATTTTGATACGTAGAATTGATTTTTAACGTTGACGAATCGATTTATCTATCGTTTGTATCGAATTTTTGCGATTTTTTACGGAAAATCGATGACTTTTCGGAATTAAAATCGGGTTTGCTCCATCCGAGATCGTAGATATGTACCCAACATGATTGGAGCACATTGACTCTTACATTTTTTTATACGTAGAATCGATCTACAACCTCGATAAGTCGATATATCGATCAATTGTATTGAATTTTTGCGAATTTTTGCGATTTTTTGCGGAAAATCGATGGTTTATCGGGATTGAGATCGGTGTCTCTCCATCCAAGATCGGAGAAATGTACCCTTTATGATTGGAGCACATCAATTCTTACGTATTTCTTCGATATTTTTTACGGATATTCGATGGTTCTTTTAGACTGGCATTGGAAACATCTACCAGATATGACTGGAGCACATCGATTCGTTTGTGATTATTCTTGCAAAATCAATTTAAAGAAGTCGACGAGTCGATACATTGGCTGGTCATATTGACTTCTTGTGATTTTTATGGAAAATCGATTTTTTGAACAGGAATGAAATTGGTTACTAACGGTCCGAGGGTGGAGATATGCACCTGACACGGTCGGAGCACGCCGTTTCCACGTACTTTTACACGTAGAATCATTTTTAAGGTTGGACACCGATCTCAATCCCGATAAACCATCGATTTTCCGCAAAAAATCGCAAAAATTCGCAAAAATTCAATACAATTGATCGATATATCGACTTATCGAGGTTGTAGATCGATTCTACGTATAAAAAAATGTAAGAGTCAATGTGCTCCAATCATGTTGGGTACATATCTACGATCTCGGATGGAGCAAACCCGATTTTAATTCCGAAAAGTCATCGATTTTCCGTAAAAAATCGCAAAAATTCGATACAAACGATAGATAAATCGATTCGTCAACGTTAAAAATCAATTCTACGTATCAAAATACATAGGGTAACATGTGCTTCAGTCATTTCAGGTGCATTTATTCATTCATGAATCGAAAATAAACACTTTCAATCCTGAAAAATCATCGATTTTCCTCTAATGAATCGTTCAAAATCGATTTAACTGATCAGTATATCGATTCGGCAACGTTAAAAATCGATTCTACAAGTAAAAGTACGTAGGAATCCATGTGCTACACATGCGTAAACAACGATAAGAACCCCGCCAATACATCAATTCTACAAGAAAACAGCAAAAAATTAGGCCGGATTGTGACCCCTTTGCCCCCCCGTAACTCGAAAACGGTTCCTATACTCATCTTGAAATTTTTTCCTGAGTTTTCTATTAATATGAGCTTCCATTTAAACCTTGGTCCGATGGTCGAATCGAATACCTAAAAAGGGGCCAAAATTAGCCTCTTTTTTGGGAGGCTCTTTGAAAGTTCAGAGTCCCCATGTGCCCCATCAGAAAAGTCTCTGAGGACAACGGGACCCTCAAATTTGGATTCCTTGGGGTCGATTACCTAGGAAAACACAGTTTTTCCGAGTCTCTACGTCGATTTAACGAACTTGAATTTTTTTGAAAGGGGGCTCTGTCCCCCACCTTTAGGGGTCGATATTTTGGACACGTATGGACCGATTTTGGATTTCTTGGTGTTGATTTAAGCTAAAATTTTCCGTACGTTCTGATTCCGATGAAATAATTTCAAAATTTTGACATTAACCCTGACTTTTGAAGTACGGACCCCCCTTTTACCCCCCTAGGGGCACCAGGGGGGCTCTAGGACCATAAAATTCGGATTCCTTGGGGTCAATTCCCTATTCATCCCCGCAATCCTGGACTTCGTACGACCCAAATTAACCGAAAAAAAGGCCTGGTACGGTAGGTCTGGGCCACCCTGTATGATCTTACTGGACACCAAAAATGTGACTTTAAAACGCTGGACGAACGACAGCGTGTGACTAACTATGTACTAGGACAAGATTTCAAGGGTGAAAATCAATGGAAAAAATACATTGGACGAAAAAATTAATGGACCAAAAGTTCTGTAGCCTCAGGTGCTGAATGTCGCTTTTTCGCACTGAGGTTTCTTTTCCCCTGGACGGTCGCATAATAATGCAAGAGGTTGTAGGGTTTCGCATCGCAGCGTTATGCAACTTCACTCGACAACTAAGAGCGTTAATTTAAGAGCGACTCATTTAAGACCGTTCCTTAAATGTCTCCAAAAATTATTTGTCTATATCTTTTTGTGGTTTGAGGAAAACTTCCAGAAATTTTAAATATGCTCTCAGTTATGCATGAGGAAAAATATGCAAGCGTGCAGAAATGTCGCATAATGTGTCGATAGCACGATCCGTGGATTTCGGGTGGACGGTGTATGTAGGTACACCTCCATAACATCTGTACGTCTGCACACTCTAGCAGGCGCAGTATAGGAAATTTGCACATAGGATCGTATGCGTAACGTGTAGCGTTTGAAGTATCTCTATGATGTGGAAGGCGCTAAGCCGCTACATGCGGCGCGCGGCGCAGCTTTCATTTCTCGTGATAATTTGGATACGAAGGCGTCAGTTAATTAAAACTAATGAAAATTTCGCGTGAATTACTAGCAGCTGTGCTAATATTTTGTTGATATTTCCTAGATTGCCCCTATTTTTTCTCCTTCTTTAAAGTACTTCGATCGCGCTAACTTTTCAGTCGAAATCACATCGGCTGTGGACGCTTCAGTTTGTTTTACCAAAACCAATCGGACCTTGGACAAAATAACAAGCCACAATCACTGGCTCTTTTTAGAATCAACAAATTTGCCATTTCTTTATATGCAGATACGTGCTTTTATTCATGCATCAGAAAAAGTGCGGTCCTTGGCAATGAGAGACTCAAACGCAGGAATAGAAAAAAAGAGCTAGCAAACGTACAGATTGCCTATTACCTGACGCTTGTGCTTTTTTCAGCTTTGAATGAGTACTTTAGTTAGAATTTTTTCGGAAAAAATGCGCACAGCGGCTTACGCCGTTTTTGCGCGGAGAAGGGTTACTGTGACTCCATAAGATGATCACCTGAAAGGACGTAGTTTGTACATGGTTAAAGGTAGATTAAGCGCAAAAAAAGAAGTATGTACCATATGAACTACACGTTGCAATGAGAAACTATTATTTTTGGATCATCCATGTAACCTCGAGTCCAACCTTACTTCGAGTAAAATTAGCAGTATAACTTTGGAAATAGATTTTTGCAAGGGATTACAGTGATTAGTCATCGCAAAAAGTACAAAATACGGACGATAAAATTCTATAATTTCGATAAGAAAGTAGATACGAATCTACAGGGGAACCTACACTGGAAAAAAATTCTCGGCGTTTTTACCAAGGTCCGTTGGTACCTTTACCATCTCACTTTTTTTACCAATTATTGGTAATTTTACCAAGACAGACTGGTAAGCTTACCTAAAACCCGGTATTTTTACTGTTTTTATCAGGTAAGAATACCACTTTCACTGGTAATCAATTCCCGGTAACTTTGCCATTTTATCTCGGTAATTCTACCACAGTCGATAAAAAATATTCGCGATTTTACCGGGGTCCAGTAAAATTACCAAGAGAGTCAATAATTTTACCGAGATTTCTCGGTAAAATTACCAATTCCATAAATGGTAATTTTACCAAGAAAAAACTGGGATCAAATGGACTGAGTTAAGCAGAAAGGAACCAACCCACATTTTGGAAAAAATTGAGTTATGAGTGGTTTTGAACTCAACCACTGCTCTACTATCTACCGCCAAAAATTCAAAGTTTTTGTTGGAGCAAATTTTGCAGAAATTGAACTTGAAGTTTATCTTTTACATTGAGTCTTATGCAGGAGCTTAACTTTAAACCTCTTTTTCTCGGTTCGATCCCGATGTGGCTTGGTTCCTTTCTGTTTAACTCCGTCCAAATAGAACCCTGAATTCTTGGTAATTTTACCCTTTTCTTAGTAAATACACCGAGATTTTTTTTTCAGTGTACGAAACTCGCAATATATTTCTTTCACATTTTGTGTTTTTTGTAGTCAGTAGTAATAATCATGGTAATCCCTTCAAGGACCCATTTCCTAAAGTAAACTGCTGAATTATACGAAGGATTCCTTTGATTTTCATGTTAGGCTATAGCGTTAGGCAACCCAGCTGTTAAAGCTATCTTCTGCTTGTCTTTGTGGTTGCGTTTTGGACAAACAACAAACAAATTTTCTCGTTAGAAATTGTCAGAAAACGGCGGCTTTTTAAGTACTGCTCTCATAATTTTTCTGGCGGCATAATGCGCCTTACGGCTGTTTCGCCTGAACCAACGTCAATTTTTGTGATTCTACGGCTTTCTAGTATCCCGATATCATACAAATGGACCCCGTTAAACAGAAAGGAACCAAGCCACATTAGCTATTGCCAAATTTAATCGGGCATTTTAATTTTGTACATGAAAACGGTTGTGCGGATTTTTGTGCAAATTTTAGTGAATTTTCTCCATAATACAAGGCAAATTCCTTAAAAGTTTCAAAGGAATCTGCGCGGACGTTCTTTCGTAAAAAATGAAATTTCCCTGTTAAATTTGGCAACAGCTGATGTGGCTTGGTTCCTTTCTGTTTAACGCGGTCCAAATAAGGGTAACGCTTCATGGCCACAGTCCATGAACACCACGAACAAAAATCTTAAATTAGCATGTTCAATCCATCTACGCTACTGCATTAACACCAATTTTATTATAAATATCTGAATAAATCTGGCACATTGAGTAGGACGAATTTTGATGTTTTAGATATTTTGATGATTTCATCTAAAAGAGAATTTTGAAGGAAATTAGAATTTGAAAATTTGAGAGTTACGGCTCGCCGCTAGCACGGCAGTCTTAATACGAACCACATGCACGAAAAAAATTAAATTGCTGATTTAACAATTCAATTGCTAAAGAAAAGTGACTGCAATGTTTCAATGTGCATAGGCTGTCCAAAAAGTACCGAGACTAGTTTTATAACTCAAAAGCCAAGATAGCTAGAGGCGTGATCTTGGTCTCGTTTGAAAGATTAACTCAATATCTCGATTGAGACCAAAATCAAAACTTTCGGTCAAATATTTCAAAAGTTACAGCACTGTTTGTAAAAAAAATATCTGGACCCCCTACCGTTTTTTATGACTATTTTCTCTTGCCGGGAACACTCTAAATTATTAATGATCAGTGCACGGTTCTTTTGCAACTAATCATGGCAAAACCTAATTGATTTGGAAACACTGTCAAGCCGGTGTCGTCCGACTACGGATATAAGGGTTCAAAATGCACGTGGAAAGAACGAACCGTCGGTCAGCCACCCCCAAAAAACCCGGGAAATTTTCGGCAGTTGATGACAGTTCATAGTGCGTTCGTGGTCTACGCTGCAGATAGTGAGTGATTTTGTTTCTGTGTTCGAAATTATTGATACCACTGCTGTATCTCTTTCCATGATGATATCAAAAATTTCGAACATAGAAACAAAATCACTCACTATCTGTAGCGTAGACCACGCACGCACAGTGAACTGTCATCAACTGCCGAAAATTTCCCGGGTTTTTTGGGGGTGGCTGACTGACGGTTTATTCTCTTTCCGTGGATTTTGAACCCTTATATCCGTAGTCGGACGACACCGGCTTGACATTGTTTCCAAATCAATTAGGTTTTGCCATGATTAGTTGCAAAAGAACCGTGTACTGATCATTAATAATTTAGAGAGTGTTCTCGGCAAGAGAAAATAGTCATAAAAAACGGTAGGGGGTCGAGATATTTTTTTTACAAACAGTGCTATAACTTTTGAAATATTTGACCGAAAGTTTTAATTTTGGTCTCAATCGAAAGATATTGAGTTGATCTTTTAAATAAAACCAAGATCAAGCCTCTAGCTATCTTGGTTTTTGAGTTATAAAACCAGTCTCGGTACTTTTTGGACAGTCTATGTAGATTTTACAAAAAAAAAAAAAAAAAAAAAAAATGCTATTTTAACCAACCTCGTGGTTACATTATAGCTTTCCACTTGCAAGCTAATTCAACCGAGGGGAAATATTACAAGTGGAAAGCCAATTTAACCACAGTGATGGTTAAAGTAGCATTTTTTTGTAAAAAGTCTAAATTGAAATACTGCAGTCACACGGAGAAAAAAACTTCGTCCGTGGGACCCGCGGTTGAGGTCACATGGATCTCTGAAGTTTTCGGATCACGTATCTAAAACTTGAGGTCCAGCTGCCGAAGTTCGGGTCAGATATCTGAAGTACTTCAATATATACCGAAGGGTTTGGGTCACACATCTGAAGTACTTCGGTACATACCGAAGTGCCTCGATGTCAGACCCGAACTTCGGCAGCTCGATCTCAAGTTTTCGGATGCGTGATCAGAAAACTTCAGAGATCCATATGATCTCAACTGCGGGTCCCATGCAGACGTTTTTTTCTTCGTGCACGCTAAGTCGAACTCGTTTTTCGTGGTTTACTATAATTTAACAAAATCAGGGAAAATTACTGTATATTTATGTAGAAACGGCCTTTCCCTTTCTATTTCCCAGAAGTACAGCAATTAAAAATTGCTGAATAATCCCATATTGCGTGTTTCCTTTACATATAATTAACCACTAGTATCCTTCCTCATTTCAATGCAACCTGTGATATTAATGACCTCCTTTTCTCGTATTTCAGGATTGATAGCTGCGAGACTCTCATAAGGTATGTAATTTTAATTTTCTGCATCAGCTTAAATTAAGATAAAAAAAATTTGGGCGGCTTTAAGCTAATTTTTTTTCAACGCAGGCTACACTGCTGTGCTAAGGAAGAACGCCGTATGAACATTCGAAAGTTGCCAAATTTCCTCGAATAAAACATTTATTTTTGATGAAATTTATGTATGTTTCTCTTTAAAATTATCAGATATTTTATTATATTGCGAACAAAATAGTCTGAAAAAATTAAAATTTTAAGTTGGAAAAAATTATTAAAAAACCGGTGTCAATTCGTCATCGACATGAATCGATCGAAAAGTGAAAACGTGCGAATCGATCGACATGAATCAATCGACATCGATTTGATCGATAGTCAATTTAAAGACACCCGTGTCGATTCGATCGACATGAATGGATCGAAAAATGAAAACGTGAATCGATCGACGTGAATCAATCGACACCGATTCCGTCGACAAAATTCGATTGATTCACGGGCTTGTCGATCGACTCACGGGTTTGTCGATCCACTCACGGGTTTTTCGATCAATTCACGGGTTTGTCGATCGAGTCACGCATTTTTCGATCGATTCACGGCTTTTGTCGATCCATTCACGGGTTTGTCGATCGATTCATAGGTTTGTCGACCGATTCACGGTTGTCGATCGAATCGGTGTCGATCGATTCACGTTTTCATTTTTCGATCGATTCATGTCGATCGAATCCATACCCTCCGAAATTGTAGTCCCTTATTACAAACTGTAGCCCAGTTTAAACTTCGCAACTAATACGGTCCTGGACATGACAATGGACATAATTCTGCAATAAGGAAGTGAAGTCTCTGAACCATCCGTAAAAGCACCCATCTGCATAGAGAAACTAACGGCACATGCGTTGTTTCTAACGTGAGCCAAAAATTTTAATTCACTATTGCAAAATGAAGTCCAAATAATCCCGTTCATCATCCAATTTTAATGAGCGCCACGAAATTTTAAAAGTAAATATCGAAAAGTATTCTCCTTGCTCCCCTTGTTTCGTTTTCTCTATTGAACAATAAATAGTTGGAGCTAATGGAGTGCCCGATCAAGGTATGGCATACAGCAAGACCAAAACACATTTGATTAAACTTACTGCGGGACTGCGGGTAAACTTTGCACAACTGCTATACCCAGTTACCCACTCACAAATTACCCAGTTTATTTGGAGGCGTACTTAATTTCCATTACGATAGCCATTCTCAAAATATCGTAACATCAAAGAGCTAAAGTACACAAGGAAATGAGGATCAGTTCAAACGATACCGCTGGCTTGACGTATGCTAAGCTCAGCCTTGATCATTGAAACCAATTGTTGAGGGTAGGAAAGTGCGAATTTCTTCTAATTTTCTTTCAGTTCGCATCCTGGCAGAATAAGTATTCTAATACTTATCGAGGTTAATTGAATTTTCCTTTGTTTGTACATTTTGGGTAGGATACAATGAACTCTCAACAAATCTATATCTTCACAGTCCTTACTTTTGTTTCGGTGTCCCAGATATGTGGGATGATACAAATACCGGTAAGATATTTTTATACACCGCCTTTCTCCTCAGTGTGAAATCACTCCCTTCCCTCTCCCCCTACAACAAATTAAAGAGGGTAATTTATCCCCTTTAAAGCGCAGGAGGGGTTTCTTCGAAGTAATCGATGGTTAAAGTCCCTAAACGTTTATCTCGATTGCGAATTTCGAGATGTCCATTTTCGTTGTTTCTCCCTGGAGGACAATCAGTGAATGTTATTATTTGTGAATCTCACAATTTATCTACGCAAGATGAAGACAATACTAATCTACCGCATTATAATGATTAAAAGTAAAAACTAGTTTGAAGGCACAATCTCTGAAATATTCGCTCCTGAATTCCAATTTTTAAACATCAAACAATCAGTTTGAAATTTCTTTCCATCGTAAGGATCCGTGCGATTTCGAAACTTCTTTCACGCATTTCTCGGAATAGCAGAAACTGCACCTTATGCCTATCGTCCTCCAAGCCCCTCACTCACAGATCTGTTTTAGGCGAAGCGAATCTACATTTGGATGTATTTATGCCGAAAGGAACTATGTCTCACGCAATCACTATGCACATAGTTCCTTTTAGCATAAATACGTCCACTTTAGTATCACGTACCCCATTATTCGAAATTTACTAATCAACTGATTTACTGATTTACTGATTTACTGATTTACTGTTTTATTACAAAAAAATCCGGATCCTTATGAGATGAGTATTTATAATTTATTATAAGAAGTATCATATAATTTTGAGGTAAAGGTAGTTACTCAAAAATAAGGAAAACATCATGCAAGATGAAACCTCAGCTTTCAAAGCTGATAAACGTCTTATCTCATCCGAAACGCATGGTTATCACTATGTTTCCCATGTCCTCTAGTGTTCCGATTTAAAATCCAAATTGACGCGCGGTGATACTCGCTGAACTCCCAAACCTCGCATCTCATTTGCAGTGTTTAAAAATCCCCACTCCGGTTTTATTTTTTGAAAGGAGAACATACCTACATCATCTCCTTGGTTTCCCTAGAATTTGCTTCGTACGGAGAAGAATAACCACGGAAGTTTTTAAAAATTGACGTTGAGTAACTGATGTTTATTTAAAAGTAAAAGTATGATAGGAAGTCTGCAACGTCGCAAACCGAGATACGTGGTTCGGGAGTCTCACTGTTGAACTGCAGCGTCATTAAATAAAAACTGCTATACATTCAGCGGGGAACTCTTAGCGAACATTTTATGCGGCTGATTTTTATCGCATGAAAAAAAAGTAGAAAGTGTTTCTGCCCAAAATCGTTTGTAAGAGAGTACTCGTATCTTCGAATTTTGAGTAAAAATGCAAATATCATCAAATCTTATTCGCGTAATTCTTATTCGAGTAACGCGCAACGCTGAACGCTTGTACGAAAAAAATAGATTGCTGATTTAACAATTAAATTGTTAAAAAATATGCCCGACACGTTTCAAATGTCAATTATACAATCAGGGCCGGATTTAGGGGCTGGCCACATGGGCCGTGGCCCATGGCGGCAACTTAAGGGGGCGGCAAATGTTGCAATTTTTCAAATGTAGGTATCAAAAAAAAAAAAAAAAAAAGAAACGGATTCCGTCATTTCCGCCCTCACTGGAAAAAAAACACATTGGATCTAGAGTCCAGACTCTTAAAAACATCGACAAGAAAAAGTACTCTTGATTCCAGGGGCGGACTGGCCCTAAATTAAGTATGGGGCGGGCCCCTAGGGGGGTCTGGGGGGGCCCCCCAGTAGAAGGGGGGTCCGGGGGCCCTCCCCCGGAAAATTTTGAAAATTAGGCCCTTTTAGAATGAATTTTACGCTATTTTAGACCCTATTCTTTAATATTATTTTTGAAACATTATCCAAAAAGAGACCAGAAATGCAAAACTTAGTATATTTTCTTAAACTGGATGAAAAAATGAGAATCCCTTGTATACTTGGAATTCAACTTTTATTTTCCTCTTCCAACGAAAAATTGTGCCAAAGCTAAATTAGTATACAGAAGATACATAGAATCAAGTAGAATAGTAATAGTGACAGTCTAAAAAGAACACATTCTGATTTCGCTAAAGGGGGGAAAAATCGCCGAAGGCCCCTACGAAATCCCTTGAGGAAGGTAGGAAACGTGCCCTACTAGGGGCCTCCAAAGTTCAAAATTGCATAGAAATGCGCCCTCGATGCCTCTCTGAATCAGTACCAAAGGGCCCCCGGCAAAAAGGACCCTTTTGTCGAATCGGCGATAAAGAGCCCGGTGCCTTGAAGGTCCTTAGAGGCGGTATAAAACCGCATCAAGGCCTCTTCAAATCGGCAATAAATGGTCCCTTGGAAACGGCAAAAAAGGACTCCTTCGAATCAGATAAAGGGGCTCTTTTAAGGTCCTTAGAAGCGGCAAAAAAAGGCTCCATCGAGTCTTCTTCGAATCGGCAATAAATGAGTCCTTCAGGGCTCTTCCGAAATGACAAAAAACGACCCCTTTAGACTTATTCGAATCAGAAAAAAGGGCTCTCAAAATGCAACGCCCTTAGATACGGCATAAAAAAGCTCCTTCAGGGCGCTCTCCGAATCGGCAATAAAGTGTCCTGTCCTCTCAGGAGTCTCGGGGCCCTTTCTCGAGGACGAACCGAAGAAGCCCTCGGGCGCTTCTTCGAAACGGCGAAATACGGCCCTTCAAATCGGCCAAAAGGGGCCCCTCGCCCCATCGCCACCCCGGCCAGTCCGTCCCTGCTTGATTCAATTAGAATCTAGCTTACACCAAGAACCAAGCCTCTTAATTTAAGCGGATTTCGTTTTGATTCAATCAAAAATCCGATTGAATCAAGAGTATTCTTTCTTGTCAGTGTTTTCAAGAGTCTGGACTCTATATCCAATGTGTTTTTTTTTCCAGTGCTCCATTGTGTATGTCAGGGTAATTCCATCTGTCTTAAGCTATTTCATTCTTTATTACCACCTTTTCCTATTGCAACCACCTACCTCCACCAGTAGGATCCCTCCATTTCCTTGTTGTTTTTTTTTTCTATAGCTTTCTTTATCAATTTCAGCAATCTGGGCTTTATCAAATAATCAGCTAGGCGTAAAATTTTGGCCGTTTCCGTAATTTATCTGTCATTTCCGCCCTCCATTGTGTATGTCAGGGTAATTCCATCTGTCTTAAGCTATTTCATTTTGTACTACCTTGATTTTTCCACTGAAGGCGGGGGCGGATGAGACCTCAGCGGTTCACGCGCTGAGTAAGCGAGGTTGGTTCGGGCGGAGTCGGTCGAAGGGGGTACCGCCCCCGCCGCCGGCGTACGGACACCCGTATCGCCCGATGCCGCCGCCGCCTCCGGCGCGAAGACGCGGCGGATTTGGAAAGGCCGCCGGGATGCTGCTCCCGGTGGCCGCGGGGGCTGCTGCCGGCTACCTCACCACCAGCCTCGTCCTCAATCAGATGAAGAAGGAGAACCCGTGCGCCCTTCATGGCGCCGGCTTCACCGCCGACGGACAGATGGACTCCAGGATCGCAGCCAACCAGAGGTCTGTAAACTCAGTCCGCCCACACTTCGGAGGGTATGGATTCGATCCGCGTGAATTTTTTCGAATTGAAAATATTTTGAGATTATAGTCGGATCCTATGTAGTTGAAGACGCTGCACGGAGAAAACAACTTCATACGTGGGACCCGAAGTTGAGGTCATATGGATCCCTGAAGTTTTCGGATCACGTTTCCAAAAACTTGAGGTCCAGCCGTCGAAGTTCACGTCAGACATCTGAAGCACTTTGATGTACACTGAGAAAAAACTATGGTTTATAAACCTATTAGAGGTAAATATGGAACACCTATAATAGTCGTAAATAAACTAATGATTCTCGGTCTGTGAACCATACTAAGGTCTCTGTACCTAATTAAGGTACCCCGTACCATAACTAAGGTATATGTGCTATTATTATATGTAGAGGTACTACTATTAGTGGTGTTCCATATTTACCTCTAATAGGTTTATAAGCCATAGTTTTTTCTCAGTGTATACCGAAGGGTTCGGGTCACACATCTGAAGTACTTTGGTACATACCGAAGTGCCTCGATGTCTGACCCGAACTTCGGCAGCTCGACCTCGAGTTTCCAGATGCGTGATCAGAAAACTTCAGAGATCCATATGACCTCAACTTTGGGTCCCATGCGCAAAAAGTTTTTCTCCGTGTGGATTGATTGCGCATGACCCCGAGTTTTCTCGACGGAATTTTCCTGTACGAGGTATTAGTATTTCCTCGTTCAAAAATTTGAACGACTGCGGTTGTATTGATAATTTTGAAGTTTGGCCTCAAGTGGGCTGTGTTTTTAGTCCTTTCGATACTCCTTAAAATACACCGACGGCGTAAGTTCACAACCGCGTATCTCGTTTGCGGTGTTTGAAAATCTCCGTTTCTATATTATTTTTTTAGAGGAGAAGAAATTGACATCATTCCTTGGAGTTTTTGCAGAACTTTCTTCGCACAGAGAAGAAACACCACGGCAGTTTTAATGAAGTGCTGTCGAGTCGAAAAATAAAAACGTGAATCGATCGACACCGATTCGATCGACAAATTATTAAAAAACTGGTTTCGATTCGATCGAAAGCATTCGATCGATTGACGGGTTTGTCGATCGATTTACGGGTTTGTTGATCGATTTACGGGCTTGCCGATCGATTCACGGGCTTGTCGATCGAATCGGTGTCGATCGGTTCACGCTGTTATTTGTTGCTAGATTCATGTTGATAGAATCCATACCATCCCCCACACGTCTACTGTAACTCAACGCCCAGATATGAACCCAGTCTGAAGGATTTAGGTCTCAAAAGACCCGAAGTTGTTTTGTAATAGAGCGATAAACGAGATGAGAATTCAAAATGATATGATATATTTTTATAATCGAAATTTCAACTGGACCACGACTTTTACAACAAAGAGTATCGACAGTAACTCCGAACAAAGATATTGGAGTTTTTCGATGCATTGATTCAAATTTCTCACTCATAATTAAAAAAAAAAAAAAAAAAAAAAAAAAAAAAAAAAAAAAAAAAAAAAAAAAAACTAGAATGCTACTTAGTTAGATCGCACTCTAAGCGTTACTGTCATAGTCTTTGCAGATCGACAGCCTCAATATCGGAGCTACAACATTCCCCGGCTGGCCAGATGCTCTTTCAGAGTTACATAGCCACTTGGACATTCGCGCTTTTATTGATTTTAATTCACTCAGCACGAATCCATTTCATTCTTCCCAGGTGTCAAAGCATGCTACAAAAATACTCGAGCTGGTTCAACAGCCCGAACGCAGGCGGTAACACGAACTCCCAACAAGGTGGCGGTACCATGAACCCTCAACAGAACATGGGCTCCAATGCGGTGAACCCTCAACAAAACGGAATGATGAGCCCAAACGGGATGAGTCCAAACGGATGAGTCCAAATGGAGTGAGTCCAAACGGGATGAGTCCAAAGGGAGGAAACCCGAACGCAGTGTCTCCTGGTGTGAACCCTCAGCAGACTCCCCAGAAAGCGACACCGATGACACCTGCTGGGACTGACACGGACGACTACGGTACGACGCGTCAGCAGAGGGCGATGAGTGGTCCGATGAACCTTCAGAGTCTCACCTCGGGTTACGGACAGCAGCAGCAGCAGCAGCAGCAGCAGACGCAAACGGGGCCTGCAGGCACCGCTGGGAAGGGTAGTCCTTGCGCTGGGGCAACCTTCGCCACGTGCCAGGAGATCGACGGACACGAGACCTGTGTCGTTCAAACCCCAAGTGGTAACATACCTATTAAGCAGTGTGCTTGAGCCATATTGTAAAGAAAGCGCCATATTCACCTGCTTGCTAGACGCGCGTCTAGACGCGAAAAGTAGGATCTTTAGCCGAGTTACGGGCGGCGATTTGCAACCTGATTGGCTACGGAATCTGCCGAACACGGCCTAAGGCCTACTCGCCGCTCAACACGCGCGTCTAGTTCGCAGGTGTATCTGGCACTTTACACACAAGAGAGGAGAGTATCCGCAAAATCATCGTCTCCAAGACACGGGATCGTTTCTTCATTCCAAAGTTGCAAAACTAACTCAGCACGGATAAAAAAACAGCACGAGGTTGTCGGAGGATATGGGCATTTCCAATTAATTGTGGTAGAACCCCTATTACTTGCGGTAGTGCCCCAATTGATTGTGGTAGAACCCCAATAAATTAGGTTACTAACTCAAATGGTGCGGTACGATTCCGCAACTTTAGTTGCGGTACAACTACAATTAATTGGAAATGTCCATATCATTCAACAAATTGGGGTAATAGCACAATTTTAGGGGATAACCTTTTACACATTTTCTCCGTGAGGCAACTCTGATTTAAACAGGCAAAAGACTGTGTGATTTCTCTCCAAAATTCTGCCAATTTTTGTGTGGAATCAGAAGAAAAATTATGGAGGAATTTTCTATCAGAAAAGCAATACAGTCCTCGGTAAAAATTATATTTGCCAGAGAAAAGATTGCAACGTTGACATTTACACTTAGTTAGTTACGTTCTTGCGTCCTGGATACGGTGAAATGTCCGCCTGACTTTGGGTTCGAATGGAGAATCAAATGAAATAATCAAAGTTCTTGTAGCTTCTATCAAGGCTACACAATAGGCATCTCATAATTCAGCGTTATTTTCCTCGCAAATTTCATTTTTGGAATGAAAAACAATTCTTGATTATTATTTTTATTTTTTTCATTTTCCTTCATCCTACCATGGAACAGATAAAAATACGACAGCACGTATTTCGATTGCATGAGTGTCTCGAAATCGCCGATCCAGATTCCGTTTTCTCGTTTTCTCTTGTCTTAATAGAGAGAGAGAGAGACTAGAAAATTCATCTCGAAAATTCAAGTAACGTCCATGAGAGGACCAATAATTAAGTCGCAAGTATTCCGGTTTCAGGACGATCATCAGTGATCTACGGTGTCAATGTTATGGGTCGAATGTCGCCTTCATTATGAAAAGATTCCTCCTAGAGTGGCCGCAAAGGCCGAATACGTAGTTGCATCTTTTAAAAACCCAATCAACAGTGCGGCAGTACGCAAATTCTGCCCGTGATAGCGAAGAGAGCAGTAATTGCATGCTGGGATGAGCCTCGAGAAACATAAAAGCATGTGCTAATTGGACGTATTTCTGTCGAACGGAACTGTGTGCATTAGGACATGAGCCCTGAGACCCATAAGAATGTATGCATGACAGGGCTCACGTCATAATGCACATCGTTCCGTTTGACAGAAATACGTCATACGTCCAATTATAAAAAAACGTGTACGTTAAAACGTTAACGTTGTATATGTCTCATCAGGCCCGCCACATCCCATCTCGGGCCCTGGTACCAATTTTCTGGCCCGGGCCCCTAGCACAGGGGGGGGGGGGGGGTCCGGGGGGCCTCCCCCGGGAAATTTTTGAAATTTTAAATCTATTTGGATGCATTTTGAAGCTCTCATGATGGAGATTTTCCATCAATTTCTGCAGAATAATTACGCCTTTTTGTCTACTTTCAGCACCAAAAACTTTCGAATTGTTGCATTCAAAACATCTATAAATTTTTTTTTGAGGGGGCAGATGATAATTTTCAATTCTATGGGGAGCCGGGCCCCCCTGGACTCCCCTTTCGTACGTCTATGGCAAGGGAGTTAAGCCATTGAAGTCGAGGATGCCCAGAAAGGAGCCTCTTAGCATCCGACAACGGAAGAAAATGAAACACAGTTACTAAAAATATCATTCTACATATACTCAAAATCTTGAAAATCTCTAAAAAAGTAAGAAAAATTTTATAGTGCCCTAGCGTGTTTTTAAAACTTTATTCACCTTTTGCGGAATTTTTAGGGTAATTTTTTCACTTTTCCCTACGAGACAAGGGTTACACATGAATTCGTAGTGGTTTGTCACTTGCGTCACGGGCCCCTCCAGGGCCCGGGCCCCGGCACCAAGGACCCAGTATCCCCCCCCCCCTTGTGGCGGGCCTGTGTCTCATACAGAAATGCACTTACTGCTCTTTTCGCTATCACGGCTGAATCAGCTAGTAATACGATTGATCCAGATAATTCTTTGATGAAGCGTGTCGACGCATAAGTAACGCCTTCAATGTGAAAAGATACTTCCTAACGTGGCCTCAGAAGGCCAAATAGTTGCATCGTTTTAAAGCCAAATCGACACTTAACACTCATTGACGGTGAGACTCCCGAACCACGTTTGCCATTTGGACTGCATTTTGCAATTTGGAACTATAAATTCTGGCTCTTCTGGAAAAACACTTTTGTGTATAGGGAAACTAATGGCACATACGTTGTTTTTGAACTGGGCTAGAATTTATCGTTCCAAATTGCAAAATGTATAGTCCATTTGTGGTGTTTTAAAATATTCGATGTTTCTTTATTTTATTAAAAGCTAGAAAAAAACCAACATCATTCCTTAGAATTTTTCAAAGAATTTTCAACGAAAGCGAGACAGGAAGTCTGGAATAGAGTCCCTTTATACCCAGAGTTAAGACAACTCGATTATCAGCTGACTGGCAGCCGGCCTTGGCTGGCCATGGAGGCCGAAACGAGTGCACCCAAACGAACGATATTGAGGGATAAGGATCAGGAATCCTGCGATGTCTGTCACACAAAAACAACAACATCAACAAATTGATCAATTAAAAAGAAAATGGGATTGGTTTGTGAATAATTTCTTAATCTATTTTCATTTTGGACCGATGGAAATAACACTTTACTCTTGATAAACCACAATTAGGTAATATTTTCATTATTCTCGTTCACATTCGAGGTACCGCCATTTTGGTGCACTCGTTTCGGCCCCCATGAGCGAGAACCAATCAGAATTGGATTTTTTTTAGGCCACTTTCAGCCCAACCAAAAGTGAGTTGTCATAACTCTGGGTATAAAGGGACTCTAGTCTGGAACGCCGCGAGGCGAGATACTTGGTTTTTGGGTCTCACCGTCGCGAGACGTCGACGAGTGATTTCTGGACGTTGTAAAAACAACTTATTCTTTCGCACAGACGTGGTTTAAGAGCAAAGCTCCATTTCGCTCACATGGCATGCAGATAAAATTTACAACGAACAATCCTTGACAATAATACATTTTCAACGTGACAGTGCCGACTATCTTGTCGTCTGAAACCACCCTCACCCTCAATCTTAAACGAGTTTTACAGGACAGCCACCGCTTCTTCGCCTCCCACCCGTTCATGCACCTTTTTAGCCCATTGATCCGGATGACGTCAATCGTAAGGAGCTCACAGGTTAACGTCACGTGTGGGTCAGCCCTCACGTGCTGCCGTGTCACATACACGTGCACCGATAGTTTTTTCCGCCGAATCGCGGCTACCCTAATTCGCTCCCGTTTCCGACTCGTCGCTGTTGTTTCCAGTGCTTGTCTATTCCTCCACCTGTATCGACACCCGAGCCCGGGGTTGCTTTTCACGTGACGTTATAAACCGTGGTTCCGCGTGGATGAAATAATCCAAATCGGAATTAATCCGTCGTAAAATTCTATCCGAGCGCGTGATAGATCTCGCTTTAGTGATAGAATGACCGCGAACGAGGTGGTTCATTTTCTCTGGTGTCGCCACGACTACGAGCAAGTCATCTTTGGAAACTCCCGAACGATAGAAAGTGTCGATTTCCGGAACTGTGTTGAAAATTTTATGAATTGAATTTTAAATCAAAAAGCAGTTAACGTTTTGGTTTCATTTGTGCCACTTAATACCTGTCTACCAGTTCGAAAAAGTACTTAAAGTCGTTGATAGCATATGTTGGCGTGACGAGACAAGCGGTGATAAAACAAATTTTAACTCTAAGCGACATATTAAACTCGAATTTTTCGGAATTCCTAATCATTATTAACCTTCACTCGTGTAATCGGTGTTAAGTAAGCTTCCGTATAAGCACCTCAGTGATTGCCTTTTTTTGCTGAATTTTTCCCTAATTCCTAATCATTATTAACCTTCTCTTGTGTACTCAGTGTTTAGTCAGCTTTTAAAGTAAGCCTTGGAAGATTATTCGCGTAAATTATTTTTTAAGGTTCCAACGTTAGACTGGAGCGATCAGTGAAAGGCTCGAATCAATCTGCTATAATCAAAACGAAGAAAAATCGTTACTCTATCGACAAGAGTGTGGTCAGAGCCAAAAATTGTCTGATAAAATTTGACTAAAAACTTATTTTACGGTTCTAATTTTCATACCTAGCGTGTTTAAGTCTAATCGTATGATTCTTCCTTCGGCTCATAGAGAATTAAGTAATCCTGGAGACTGAGCAATCAATTGAATCAATCAACGATAACTGACTCGTAAATTCCTGTGTCGTGTGGGTTTGTCTCCTCTCTGATCTTGGCGCTAAAAAGATGTCCTTCATCTGCAGGCAAAACTTTCCGTAATTTCTTAGCAGGCCTACTTTCAATTAAACTTTGGGCATGTCAGCAGATATGATTCTTTCTCGGAAACTATTTGGTGTTTCATTCGGAGGCCACAGTAAAGTAAGCAGTTGACCGTTTTGCGACTGCTTTCAGCATCGGATTGAATTGAACCGCAAAATAAAGCACAGAGTTGATACATTTAAAAGTTGGAAAACTGAGTTCTCGTGACTTTTTAAACGTTTTTGTTGGAAAGTGACGAAAGCTTTCGAATAACCACGATTTTCAAGATGACTCTCAACAATAACAATCCTGGTGACGATGATGAGCAGGTATGATCCATGAGTTATTTTAACCGTCTATAATGTAGTAGTTAGTATTATATCTACTTTTCTGGTTCAGCGTTTGTGCTCGATTCAAATAGGCTTCACGTCTCTAAGTGTTTTTATGAACACTAAATTCTGAAGGAAGTTGGAGTGCTTGCTTAAGAGATTCTTTGTAAATATCACTTAAATATCTTGTCACACTAGGGGTTCAATTAAGACTGCGTTGAAGTAGGCACCCTTTCAGCTTTCCAACATGCTGAACTTTTAAAATTTTATGGACATGCCGCAAAAATACTCTCAAGAGTGTTTTCTTCAAATCTCTTTTGTGAGATTTTTCTGCATAGATAAACTGATTTTTTCTGTTTATTTCATGGTTTTTAATCCTTTAATACTCTTATCTCCAATTACGGCTGTATTCAATAGTGTATTTCATCATCAATAGGTGTATTTCTCACAGTCCGCATGCCCGATTAGAACTCAATCGAGTGAACTGCACCTATAGAAGTTCCTCAACAACTATCATGTTGCGCCCAAATGATCTTTTATGTGATATTTCTCGATAGAATAATATTTTAAACATTCAGTACGGTTTCAATCTGTTTCTCTGGAATAACATAAAGATGAAAATTCAACCGAAAATCATGCGAGACCTACTCATGCAAGCTACTTGTTTAAAATGTAAGAGTTCCCTAATTCTATGTACAAAACGTTGCGGCCCCCGAGTATGAAGGCGCTTTTTCAGCACGAGTTATCGGCAAGGATTCAAACTTCCAGGACCAGAAAATGAAAACCGTAACCGTGAATGTCGCTCAAAAAAAAGGAAGTGTAACAGTTTCCTCTGAATACATTAAGCAGAGTTGTCATAGACTCGTGCTGTTTATATTAAAACGATAGGTTTGCTAAAATTAATAACTTCAATCCAGGCGCCAAACTGCAACATTTTGAATTGAGGAAGATATAAAATAGCTTTTCAAGAGATGAGTTGAGTGATTGAGTGACGTCCTTCTTCGTCTTATTCAGCCAAGTCTTGTCCAATTCAACGTTTACTAATGTTTCATATCATAAGTTTTATCAGTAATGAATATGAGACAAGCAGTGCAAATATATGCATCATTTATTGATCAAACCAAATGAGAGGAAACTGTGATCATGACTAAATACTATTATCTCGAAGTTTTTCAGTTGAAAACAGTACACGCATAGTAAAACATATACTTATAAGCGACTCACCGTCAGCGCAGCGTATGGAGAGAGCTCGCAGACGCATTCTAAGTGCACGGCGTTGTCATACAACTATTCGAACGCTGCTGTACACGTTGAGTATAACCTCGCAATTGAAGGCTATTTTTACGCGTTGAATTCGCCGCCTGGAACTCCTGGAAGACTATTGCTTTAACGGAATAAACGGAGCGATAGTCGACGTTACTGAAAACGGATCAACAGTACACATTGATGGTTAAAGTCGGAAAATGCTTCCTTTGATTGCAACGTTGCAAATTGCCGCTTTTGTTTAATTTGTTTTGCGGGAAACTTTATCTTTAACTTTTCCATATCCTCATGGTACTTTTCACGGTGACGTTTTGGATAGTTTTTTTTTTTTTTTTTATATTACTACTATTATTTAAAGCATTAATAAGAGTGGAAATTGAGTCGTTTTATTAAAAAGTTCGTGGAAAATGTATCACTCTATTAAGTTCGCCATTTCAGGAAAGAATTTTTCAGATTCTTATGACATTTTGATGTCAGGTGGCTCAGTTTTATCTATACCTCAATTCCCAATTGAACCATTTAATTCTGAAGAATTTGCCATTAAAACCTCATTATCTCCAGGAGCCATTATATGGGTACAGGTTGGAAGAAACCAGGAATCAGCGGTTTTTGTAACTGTTGCTTTTGCTTTCATGAATTAGGTTTCAGTTCATTGAAGGAATAATATTATTTCAATAGCCCATTTTTAAAAAATAAAACTAATGGTAAACTAACAATACCATAGAATGGACACAGATGACAGTCGCTAGCCAATGATGGCTCGAAGCCTTTCTACGAGGTCTGTTCCCTTGAAGTCCATGCTGTAAACCTCTCTCGTGGATAAAAATATGATGACTGATTGTGCTCGACTGGAGCACTGCAAAAACAAGCATCTCGCCTGTGATCAAAAATCTCCATCAAAATCTCTATTCTTATTTTATGTTAGTACCACATACCACAGGAGAACGAACCAACACTATTGCATAAAAATTTCAAATAATATTCTTTACACGTGCATAATAAGCCAAGAGGTGTTCAAGAAATCAAAGGAGAGGGAAGTTTTCCATTCAGAAAATAAATTATGACAGGAATTCTGCCAGCATTATCACAGACTGAGATACGCGTTTCTGCAGATTCACCGTCGAATTGTGAGCCTGCTTGCGATGAAGTGTTAATCGGCATGACGTCAGACCGAAAGGATCTATTGTAGCGATTCTATTAATATTTGATGAGCGTTGCGTTGTGACTTGCGAGCCGGCGAGCTGAGATCGATTACGAAGAGGCAAAATCGATGCTGGCACCGTAACACTGAATACACGATCGTGAGAAAGCCTCCAATAATTGATTGTTTCGAATTCTGGCGTCATGCTACATTTTCACTTTCCGCACAATTTTCCAGACCAAGCCCGCAACGCACTCCGGAGTTGCCAACTTGAAGATATTTCGGCTAATCTTCCTCTTAAGCCCTATTGAGAAAACCGTTGAATCAGGTGCCTAGGTCTAATGAAAAAAAAAAAACTCGAGTTTTTTTCCCTTTTTTTTTTACTTATAACACACCACTAAAATAGAGCGGATTTTTCGGCGGAAAAAGGCAAAGGGAGTATGGAGCAATCCTATTGGTTGAAGCAGATGGTTCTTATAGACTAAGGGAGAAAATGATGGACTAACCGTGGGGTGTATCAATTGTATCATGTTGGTTGCCGTTAGTTAATCCATTTCTTACCTCCTCTGTCCATTGCATCCACCCATAGGATCGCACCATATTCCCTCTGTCCTTTATGTCTACAGCTTTGTCTATCAATTCCAATAATCCGAGGGCTGATCGTTGAAATTGATAGACAAAGCTTTAGACAAAGAAGACAAAAGGGATGTGGAGGGATCCTATTGGTGGAAGCGGATGGTTGCAATGGACATGGGAGGTATGTAATGGACTAACTAACGGCAACCTACGAGAGCTCCTGTACTTAGTTTTTCATTTACCCCCTTAGTCTATAAAAGCCACTCAATTCAACCAATAGAATCGCTTCGCACACCCTATGCCTTCTTTGTCTGTAGCTTTGTCTATCAATTTCAAATATCAGCCCGCAGACCGTTGCATTGAACTTTCCTGCGTGTAATTACGGCCGCAGTGGAGTTGCTCTGCTTGAGATTTTCCTCGATTCAGCGGACGTCAACTTGGTTCCTCTCGGTCGAATCGGATGCAAATGGAGGCGAGAGCGGCGGAGGGCGGCTTTTCCACGTCTGCACGTTGCACGGCTGGATTCACGCAAGAATTAACTTTCCACGCCACGTGCTGAGCGGCAGCGCGTCTGTCTGATCTGCCCGAGCTCCGAAAGTCGAAGAACAATGGGACAGGAAGGGCATGGGCCGGAGCCACCGCCACGAAAAGCAGTCTGCGCGTCTGCTTTTTTGACTCTCCTGTCCTGCTCCCTGCTCCTGCTCACTGCTCCTGCTCCTGCTGCAGTTGACAGTTTCCGGTTCCGCCTCGACCCCTCCCCGCCCCCGCCGCCCACCTTCCGTTCGGCTCACTTGACGCCACCCTCACCGCTCCGCCTGGCAATGTACCTACCTATTTGAATATTATGTGGGCTGGTAAGTTATGGCATATTTCAATCGTGTGCAAGTCGGTGGCTCGGCATGCTTTGCGATGAATCGATCGATGAGCAATATATCGTATTCAACATTGCCGGATCCAGTAATTTGGAACACCGCATTTCATAACCTATGCTAAATAATCGATTCTTCTGGGAGCTCCTGGCCCATACGAAAATCGATAGATTTCTTTAGGTTTAAATGAAGGAAATTCGGTGTTGCCAGATTGCTGGACCCACCTCTGGTATTCAATACATCAAACATTTGAGATAGTATCGATATTGATTGGTTCAGCATGTAAACATAGCCTCTAAAGTCAATTGAGGAATCTGTGGGAACGGGTTTTTTGTGACGGATTTTTCATGATTATGAGGACGTTAGGAAGTTTCTCATTTTCGGCTTTTCCAACTTTTATCCTATCATGTTCGTTTGAAGTTATGTTCAATTGTTTTGAACCATACAATACATCGAACCACTATCGAATACGATCCATTTAATAACCTTCTCAAAGGTATCCATTATCAGGGTGTTCGCGGGATCACCTCGATGATCGATTCTTTACCATAGCTTAAAATGGGGTTAGTATCTATTATTCCCGCTTCGCCACTCTACGTGTTGTGCTTTTCGATGAATCGAATGATGAACCATTGAAACCTTTGGATATGATTGATCATCGGGATGCTCGCAGCGGAGACCTTAATAATCGATTCTTTAGTATAGCTTCTGATCGAGAACTAACAATAGCTGATGATTCACGCTATCACGTTTCGCCACTGCTGCAAGTTGATAATGTGAACCTTACCAATGGCACAATAGACTAAGTTAGCCTTTAAGCACCCCAAACCATACTGTTTTTCTTACAAAATATGTTGAAATTGTTTCAAATTGACCTAAGCTAGACAAGATAGTGTTCGTTGTCCAAATTATAATTAGATTACTACTAGTAAATTTAAACTTTCCACCTCCGAAAAAACCAATTAACTCTGCGCACATCAAATCGACCACTAGAAACAAACGGATTTGCTCGAGAAACAACCGGAGTTTCCTTTCCCAGAATGTCGCTCAGTTTTTATGCTTCAGTGAAGTGAAAAATTCCGATTGTATGAGTCAAGCGTCCGGTTTTCCAAATCGATCGAGCTATTTGGACTAGTCAAAGCGAAATTTTGGTTTGTGGAACGGAACTTATTTCGGTTCAGGAGATAAAAACTGCGAACTGGCGTAATAAGTTCGATCAAACATATTGACTTGAGTTCCTTAACCTGAGTTTGAACAATCTCGCGCGTAAGGTCCGGAGATTCCTGGCCCGCGAGCAGGAAAATACCACAGGCTCAATGCATCGTCTTCGTTGTCGGCGCGGAGCAGAAAGTATAAATTGAGCTGAGGCCGAGCGGAATAGCAGGAATTCTCATTGCCTATGCGGGATATTTCCGCCGGAGTCGAAGACCCATATCGTGGGATGGGTCGGGGGAGGTTGGCGATGGGTAGGTTGAGGGCGCGGGGCTTATTTTATGGCATCGCGATTGCTATTTCCTGCGCCCATCCGATGAGACCTGGTGTGATCACTGGGGACACGGCGGAAGGGATACGCGATACGACGAGAATCTGCGAAATCGTGATTGGAAATTGAAATTTTACGATCATCCCCGTCGACGTACTGCCGTTTTACCGAGGAGAGCAGTAACGAAACGACAAATGTTTCGAAATCAGAGCTCTCTTTTAGTGCTATTTAGTGCAGTTCCAGTGCACTGGAAAAAAAACACATTGGATCTAGAGTCCAGACTCTTGCAAACATTAACATGAAAAAATACTCTTGATTCAATCGGATTTTTGCTGGAATCAAAACGAGATCCTCTCAAATTAAGAGGCTTGGTTCTTGATTCAAGCAAAAATCCGATTGAATCAAGAGTATTTTTTCTTGTCGATGTTTTTAAAAGTCTAGACTCTAGATCCAATGTGTTTTTTTGTCCAGTGTGAGCCCCCTGACTGACGTCATCGAATGACACACAAAACGGCCGCCAAATTTTAATCGGCCAGAATAGCCTGTTTCTTCCCTACCACCGTCGTCGACGGACGACCCTCAGCCAGTCGCGACGGGCGAAGAGGCGAAGTTGGATCCGCGCGCGGCGTTCTCACGCCACCCACGGAGAGACGACCGCGAGGGGGCGGAGGAAATCCCCGGGCAAAAATCACGTATGAGCATGTTATTCTCGTGAGAAGTTGAGTGCTTTTTGCGGGGCGGAGCGCGACCCAGTGCAAGCTGCAACTCGAGCGCGCGGCGCACAGTGGATCGAGTAAATTGGAAAGGTCCGACATGAAACTTGTGACTAAAACTGCAAATTTTGATGTTTATTCCGTCACATTTTAAATTTCAAGTGGTGATTTCGGAGGAAAATTTCATGAGGAAACCAATGGGACCACTTTTAGAACCTCAAAGTTTTGTATAAACGGAGTTGTAAGCGTTTAAAGTTTCTAAATTTTTTCCGACCTTCCCCGTTGACTGGATCCAGTGTGCGGCGGTGCACTTTCACCGGGTCGGGATCCGCGGTCGTCATTGACCCAGGTCCGAGGCTTCGCGCTCTTTTGTCATCGGGCTCATTGTTCCAGCGGAGTGGGAAGCCGCGAGTGGCGAGTGGCGAATCGCGAGTTGCGAATCCTCCAGCCGCTCCGCCGCCGACGCCGACGCGAGCGCCGCGATGCCACCCGGCGACGCCAATGACGACGACGGTGACGACGACGTTCGCGTCCTCTCTGACGAAACCCTCATCGACGCGACGTCTCCCGCAGGAGGGCTTTTTCGCCAATCAGCTCTGACGAGTGGAGTTATTCTATCAGTTGATGAATCGGGCACGGTGGCGTGGTGTGAATTGCGATGTATCGATTGTTCTGCCATTTGAAGCTATAGTAAAGAATCAATTATTAGGGTGTTCGCTGCGAACACCCTGTTTATCGATCCTTTTCCATAGGTTTAAAAGGCATAACAATCGATATATCGCAAAGCACGCCACGCCACTGATCGGGCACTGGCAAGAATTTTCCGACAAATGATCAAAATTAAACATTTTTCGACGTAGAATGAGTCAGTTGCGCTGGTCATAGAGTCGTGTTCTGATGCTTGATTCTTGTAGAACAGCTAATAATTGGACCGCGTTAAACAGAGAGGGACCAAGCCACATCAGCTATTGCCAAATTTAATTGGCTAATTTAATTTTTTACATGAAAACAGTTGTGCGGATTTTCGTGCTTTCAGTGAATAGTCTCCGTGGTACGAAGCAAATTCCTTGACATTTTCAAAGGGATCCGCACAAACGTTTTCTCGTATAAAAAATTAAATTGCCCATAGTTAAAATTGGCAATAGCTGATGTGGATTGGTTCCTCTCTGTTAAACGCGGTCCAATTATGACCTGTGCAAGCAGCAACTTTCTACGTTCAATATTAACCGAAGTATCGCGATTTGAAAAATTCACTTTATGACGTCATCCACCGCGGTAGTGACACCCTCTGTTTCTTCCACCTCCCTCTCATCTGAGTTTTACGTCGCGTAACCAGTGAAAATGTGTGTCACACTGACTGATGAACGCAAAATGGAGGAAACCAAGGGTGTCACTACCGCGGTGGATGACGTCATGAACCCGACTTTTCAAAGGGCGATAACTCACAATCAGTTAATATTGAACGTGGAAAGTTGCTGTTTGGACGGATCAAATTGTTTTTACCTAATCTACAAGAATCAAGCATCAAGACACGATTCTGTGACCAGTGCAACTGACCCATCAATCGTTTTTTTGACAAAAATCACTCCGATGAAAAATTGAATAGGACCGGGTTTGCTTACATTAATTCTCAAAAGCCCCGAGGTTTCCAGATTGTTCGATAAATTAATGACACTTTCAATGAGTTTACAAAGAGGAAAATGCTAATTTTTTTGCTCCCACTGGCAATAAATAAACTAATGAGCATGAGCTTATAAGAGAGCGTTTCCACAAATTCCAACTTATTTTTGCAAGGAAACCAACCAAAGATCCCTAGATATATAATGGGCCAGAGGTTGTGCCTACGGTAAGAATAAACGAACGAACGAAACAAATGTAGGATAAAGAGAATAATTGTAGCGTAAGATCTGTCACCATTTTTTGGTCTACTTTCTCGCCATACTACTAAACGTGTCAGGTTCTATTTACAGCAAGATAGATAAGTTTGCATAAACAAGTGATGAAAGAGGATAAAAGGTGGTCTAACCTGCAAACCTTCATAAGGCTTCAGAGCGAACTAATTTACCTAATCAAATAAAGCCAACACCGTATTCTGATCGTTATAACCCGCATTCAAACTTACCCGTGCAGTCGGATGTATGATTTCATATGGTTTCAGGTATGAAGTAGTAGTAAAATAATTTTATTTTAAAGTGGTGCTTTAGCATCTAAGGCCATTTACACCTCTAAAGAGGGCAGTAACAGTAATAAATTTACATGGAAATATCAGTAAAAATACAAAAGGGTTGAGGGGAATGGTTAAATTTTGAGATTAGTGGAGCGCATAAATTCAAAAAGTTTCACAGGATAAAAACATATGAGAAACAAGAAAATGGGACACACAGCCAAATAACACAGCTGACTACGAAATTATAAATGGCAAAAATTTAGTAGCCCTCGCTGGAATTTGTTTGGAGAAAACACCGTGAGCGCACATTTTAAAAACAACACCAGTGAGCGGCATTATTATTTTATCAATCGGACTTCATTTTGCACTCTCTTTATGTCTGACTCATCCGCATGAAAGCGCAAAAGCATCTACGCACCTACCTGCATCGGGAGTTCAATGGTGTATACGAGTATGCTGTTTTTGTAATGAGCTAGTAAAAGTGATTTCTTTTTGCAGTCAAATTATTTAATTCCATTCGCGAAGAAAATGAACTGGTATGAGGTAATGAAAAATTTACACGAGTCTGAATTTGATGAATTCATTTTTCAGTGGGAGCCACTGTGAGTGATCTGACTCCAGAAAGGGAGTCTGGACTTTCAATCCGCCACAGGGCCGGATTTACCTACATGCCGCCCATGGGTCGCCTGTATTATTCCGCTCCCACGCGTTTGCTCGTGTTGGCACATTTTTTGTAAAAGCCCTTTCAACACTGACAAGAGTTCAGTTTCGTAAACCCATCGCTATTTGGAAAATGCCTTCCATTTATAAAAAAGAACGAACAAATTATGAAAGAACAAACATAAATGTTGTTAAAAATTTTAACTTCCACCGCCGCGCCGACCGCACTGTGTTGGCGCAATGCGTAAGGTATTCATGCAGTCTTGTAGGCGCTTTGCGTTTCACGCCGACCGCTGCTGACCACACTGTTTGGCGCAATGCGTGAAGTATTCATGTGGTCTTGTAGGCGCTATGCATTTCAAGCCGACTGCTGCTGACCGCAGTGTGTTTGACGCAATGCGTGAAGTATCCATGCAGTCTTGAAGGCACTATGTGTTTCATGCCGACCGCCGCGCCGCTCCGTTCCATGTCAAATTGCGTGTTTGGTTTCTCTCTTAACTCGACTAATTAAGGGCCGATTATAAGATCTCTGGTCAGGTGCTTGTCAAACTGGTGGTTTAAGCTGACCAGAGGTATAGGTGTGTATGACTCCCGGTTTTCTCCAGGTCAAGTCCCGGTCAGCCTTTGTTCTCTCTCGCAAACCAGTAGTTAGGCTGATTAGCAGATTGACTGCTGGTCAGAGTCTGACCACTGGTTTGGTGACTAGAGGTTGACAAGAGATCTTACAAATGGTCCTAAAAGTGTTGTCTCTTGCATCACCGAAAGACGACAAAATTAGAAATTACTATACTTTTACTCTCAGGAAATGAGAGATTTGCTCGGCTTTTCTCGTTTGTAATTTATTTTCTGAATCCGATTTTTTTCTCTCTTTTTTTCATACCTACATTCAAAAAGATTGCAAAAATTTGCCGCCATGGGCCGCGGCCCATGTGGCCACCCTCTTAATCCGGCCCTGATCCGCCAAAAGACTCCTCATAATTTTGAAACTTTAAACACATATTTCCTAAAAGAGCAAAAACTGTACTTATATGCCTTGTCCTCCAATTCCTTCGATTGACGTCGAGTAACTTTCCGTTAAAAAATGAAGTATGACAGGAAGTCGGCAACGTTGCAAGCCGAGATACGAGGTTTCGGAGTCTCGCCATCGATAGAGTCCCTTTATACCCAGAGTTAAGACAACTCACTTTTGGTTGGGCTGAAAGTGGCCTAAAAAAAAATCCAATTCTGATTGGTTCTCGCTCATGGAGGCCGAAACGAGTGCACCAAGATGGCGGTACCTCGAATGTGAACAAGAATAATGAAAATATTACCTAATTGTGGTTTATCAAGAGTAAATTTTTATTTCCATCGGTCTAAAATGAAAATAGATTAAGAAATTATTCACAAACCAATCTAATTTTCGTTTTAATTGATCAATTTGTTGATGTTGTTGTTTTTGTGTGACAGACATCGCAGGATTCCTGATCCTTATCCCTCAATATCGTTTGTTTGGGTGCACTCGTTTCGGCCTCCATGGCCAGCCAAGGCCGGCTGCCAGCCAGCTGATAATCGAGTTGTCTTAACTCTGGTTATAAAGGGACTCTAGCCATCGACATTTATTCGTAATTACGAGTTTTGACCAACTTTGTGCATACATCGGACGTGCCACCATTTTTCTGGATACTACGAGCAGGGCCGGATTAGCGCTCAGGGCAGGGATCCGAGGTGCTGGCACTTCTAACACAGTGGTCATAAGGGCCCGCACATGGCGGGTTGTACACTTTGAAAATTGAAGGCGGTTCACGTTTCAAAAACAACGAAGGGGCCTAGAATAGCCTTCAGTCCTAGGAGATCAAAAAATACTGCGTATAAGGCCTATCGGACTCTGTGAAAAGAGTTGAAGCTCTTGAGGTACCGCACAAATTGTAATTAGGTACTGCAGTTTATCAAAATTACAGTCTCAGACTCTCCAAAACTCTAATTTTCTAGGCACCAGGCCGAATATTGAAGTTTCACCCTCAGCATCCCCCTCGAAAAAGAGACAAATTCCGGAATGTAGACTCCAGAGGCCCCTGAAAGATGTAATCGATCCTCAGCGAGAAAGATACAAGAAAGTTTCATCCAAATTCTACTTCCAAGTTTTCCAAAAGGTCATTAGGAAGTCACCCCTAAACTTTAAGGGCCACATAATCCCTCAAATCCCAATATAAGGACCTCTCTATTCCTTCAAAATATCCGAGACTCCAAGAGCCTCCAAAACATTTGATCGGACCATCGGACCACTCGTAGAGAGAAAAAAATTGAGAATAATGGTAGCGAAAAACTGTTTCAAGGGACCCAGGTACCTCGACTTATCCGGCCCTGATCAGGCAGAAGTGGATCCAGCAATTTGGCAACAGCGAGTTTCCTCCATTTAAACCTATGTTAAATAATTGATTCTTGTCAGAACACTCGACCCCTCTAAGAATCTAAGAATCGAAACATTTCCATAGGTTTAAATGGAGAAACACAATGTTGTCAATTTGCTGGATCCGCCAATGGGACTAGGGCTCTTGGAGGGTTCATACACTGAAAAAAAAATATCGGTGTATTTACTAAGAAAAGGGTACAATTACCAAGAATTCAGGGTTCTATTTGATCCCAGTTTTTTCTTGGTAAAATTACCACTTATGGAATTGGTAATTTTTCTGGATCTTGGTAAAAACGCCAATATTTTTTATCGACTGTGGTAGAATTACCGAGATAAAATGGCAAAGTTACCGGGATTTGATTACCAATAAAAGTGGTATACTTGCTTGAAAAAACGGTAAAAATACCGGTTCTTAGGTAAGCTTACCAGTCTGTCTCGGTAAAATTACCAATAATTGGTAAAAAAATTGAGATGGTAAAGGTACCAACGGACCTTGGTGAAAACGCCGAGAATTTTTTTTTCAGTGTTGAGTAGTATGGAACAGATAGTTTGTCGCATTTAAGTGTTACTGGGTTTTTCCCCCGTTATGTTTGCTTCTTTAAGCCTCTGCATCCCTATTGATCATTGTGTTTCCCTTTTCTGTTGCAGGTAAGAAAAATATGAACTCTTCACATCTCACTGTCCATAAATTCGGGCGAAATTTTGGTGAGTTACATCATTTGAAAAAAAATTGATTCATATACTCTGAGAAACAAAATTTGGGTAAAATTACCATTTATGGAATTGGTAATTTTACCAAGAATCTCGGTAAAATTATTGGACTTTCTCGGTAATTTTACTGGACCTTGTTAAAAACGCCAATATTTTTTATCGACTGTGGTAGAATTACCGAGATAAAATGGCAAAGTTACCAGGAATTGATTACCAGTAAAAGTGGTATTCTTACCTGAAAAAAACAGTAAAAATACCGGTTTTTAGGTAAGCTTACCAGTCTGTCTTGGTAAAATTACCAATAATTGGTAAAAACAGTGAGATGGTAAAGGTACCAACGGACCTTAGTAAAATCGCCGAGAATTTTTTATCAGTGTAAGAATCCAGACATTTCTATAGGTTTAAATGGCAAGACGCAATGTTGTCAATTTGCTGGATCCGCCAATGGGACCAGGGCTCTCGGAGGGCCCATAAAGGTTCTGTAACAAATCTAGGTTAGGCGTTTGAGAAGGTGTGCATGGAGCGAGCGGCAGAGGTGTCGCGGGAGTCTGGCTGGTTGGAAACCGTAAGATGAGGTGCCTGAACCCGAGGCTGCCGGGTGGTGGGGCGGTGCGGTGGGGCAGGCCAGTCTCTTTGACTCGGGACCCGGGACTTCGGGAGCGCTCGGGAAAGTCGGGACCTCGCGGGAGAGCGGGGACCCCGGCCCCATGCAGGCAGGTTCTATCATGTTGATAGCCTCGCTCGGCCGGCATCGGCTCCACTCGGCCGTTTCCGCCAGTCAGTCACAGCTGGTTGCTTTCACCCGGTTGCCGAATGTGCCCCCCGACACTGGGAAAAAAAAAAAAAAAACACATTGGATCTAGAGTCCAGACTCTGAAAAACATTGACAAGAAAAAATACTCTTGATTTAAGCTTAAATCTGATTAAATCAAGAGTCCCTTTTTTTAATGTTTTCAAGAGTCTGGACTCTAGATCCAATGGTTTTCTTTTTTTTTTTTTTTTTTTTTTTTTTCCAGTGGATGACATTGACCGAACAAAGATTAGTGGTCCGTACTGCCGTTCTCAGCAACAACGCCGTAACTCCATCAAAAATGTTTTCAGCAAATTATTGAAAAAATGTTTTATTACCGAAAGATCAACGACCATTTGTCCTACTTAAATCTAAATTAACTGAAACATGCCATTGAGAATCCAGTTTTACAAAAGTTACCGTTCAGTCATTTCCCAACTGCATTGTCCTCTTTTTGGATTTTTTAATTTATTGATCGGTTCAAATGAAATTTTCCAGTGATACTTTTTCAGAAAAATTTCAAGGTGGGGCTAAGTGGACACATGCTGAGTGGGGTTAACTGGATATACACATACCAATTACTATGTACATGATACGCACACTGCTTCGTGTTGGAGAATGAACGTGGTGCTCATCCCTTATTCTTACACATCATACTAATCCTTTCCCTTAAAAGTCGACAGTAGTCATGCCTGAGCCGAAGTTAGCCCCCATCCCCTTCCCACCTGGGCAAAGGTTTACTGGGGTAAGACTAAGATAATTGTTACCCCAACCAGAAATCGATTTCTGTATCGAATGCGAGGTTTTTTTTCCAAACAGGACTTTGCTTTCATTTCCCTAATTTTCAAATTTTTTGGATCAGAATGATTCTTTAGGCGCATACGCAGGGATTATCGTCTTCCTTTTGGGCTAAAAATTCAAAATCTGCCGCGATTTTTTACCTAATCGATGCGATATATCGCATGCCAGTTCGACCACGAATCTCCTATTTCCAATAGATCAATCAACATACTTATGTTAATAATTTATATACCTTTTTCTATCGATGAGAGCAACTATCACCTATCTTGTAGCAAACAATCATTTTGAGTTAGAAGAAGAAAATAAAGAAGTTTTGTTGTTTTGTCATTTTTGAAAAAAAAATTCAAAATCAAGAAATTATAAACTGACATTAACCATCAACCACGGAATTGCTCCCTACAAGCCTGTAAATCCCCCATAATTCATCCCAGCAGAGAAGTTTTTAAAATCTACCTGTGTGATTTCCTCGGAGATTTGACAAGCGTGTGAGACACAGTTGCTGGGGACCGTGCAACTCCGGTGCTAGATTGCTCAGCGCGATGCTCTTTTCTTTCTCCAGTTCTGCTCCTGCGTTCTCCGCGGTCAGGAGGGCGCGCGCGCATTCATTTCGCGACGGTCTAAACCCCTTTGTGTGGGTGGTTCATTGGTTCAAACCCCCGATTTCTATATTTCTAACACCTGATTTTTAATTTGAATCAGTGCCGAAGTGAAGTCTGCAATCGACTCCTGTGTGATTTCGATGAGTCCCGGTCCCCAGTGCGATTCGTTGGATTTGTGTTTGTTTTGAGTGTTGTGATCGCTTGGCTATCTATTGGAGTCCCTCTTCTTGCTTGGATCTTTTTATGGTACGTTTGCAAATTCTTCCGTGAATCGAGTGAGAATGTTCGTTGTTGAGTTGCATGCGTTTCTTTGTCAGATATTTGATTCGATCGAGCGAATATTTCATGATTTCAGAATGTAAACAAACATTATCGTCTATCATACAGATCCTCGAAGACTGGTGATACCTACAGCTTTACGCTGAGCACATTTTTTACCATGTTATTTTCTGAGTAATATACCTCAAACTATCTCTTGGTGCATCATTTAAAGTTCCTCACTCTCCAGGAATTCCTGTCTAGCGGTTCGCAACAGGACGCTCAAGCAGTACGTTTTTACAAGCGAACTTAGTGACCACCCACGTAACTTGCATTTGATAGGTTTGCTTATTTTCATGTATGCATTTATTAGCTTGGCAACTATGCATGTCGCTACAGTTTCATCCCAGAAACCCTTGCAGTATAATATGTTTTCAGATTTTTGTCCAAAAATCACCTTGTTTTGAGAGACGTCAGCTGCACCGAGTTTATCAGAAAGCGGAACCAACCCACATAAAGTTTAAACTGAGAAAAAGAGGTTTGAAGTTTTATTCCTCCATAAGACTCAATGTAGAAAATAAACTGTAACCCTTCTTTTCAGTGACTAATTTTCTTTTTCGACTTTGAGTTTTTGGCAGGAGAAAATATACGATTGGCGGAGCTCAAAAACATCCTTAAAAACTCAAATTTTTCGAAAATGTGGGTTGGTTCCTTTCCAACAAACTCGGTTCAGTTTAGGTGTCAATGTTTCTTCATGCCTTGGCATGTTGTCAATGCCTGTAAGTACTAACCAATTCGCAATGCAAAGTACTGGGAAACCGCTGTAGGTCTTTTTTCGTGCTGTACTTGAAGTAAATGAAATTTTATGAAGAATATTTGCGATTAAGTCCCTTTCTATGGATGGTAGGGATTCGATCGACATGAATCGATCGAGAAATAATAACGTGAACCCGACGTGATTTGATCGACAACCGTGAGCCGATCAACAAACCAGCGATCGATCGACAAGCTCGTGAATCGATCGGTTACTCTGTGAATTGATCGACAAACCCGTGAATCTATCGAATTTTGTCGATCAAATCGGTATTTCATTTTCCGATCGATATTGATGAACGCAAAGTGAAAAAACCATGGTATCATCGCGGTGGATGACGTCATAGTCGTCATACTTCGTTTTTTTACTGTTTTTCGGAGAGAGATCTCTGTTTGAGAAACAAGGCGTTCCGATAAATCTTATTATTTGTTATGCCCTTTGGGGAGAGGCCTTGCAGCCTTGCACCCCTTTCTTTCAGTAGGTATTCCTCCCCATCCTTAAAAAAAATTCTTAGTTCCACCCTCAAGTTCATTTTGCTCGGCTACAGAAAGCTTCGATTCGGAGTTGTTGATCAGGATTCACGACAGGTTAACGGTCGAGAAAGTTCAATCGAAACAAACTAGTCGCAGCGTGTCACTCATGAGAAAAGCATAATTGACCCACTCCCACAGTCTGGACAAGCATCAGGCAAGGAGCCACGAATCATCCGGGGGAAATTGCTCACTAAGTGTTACACGACACTCATGAAATTTGAATGCCTTCCTAGCCGATTGCCGGACCAAATTCGGATCCTGAGCCAGGCGCTACCGGCTTCTCAAAACTGAGTCACGTTCTCGGATGTGATTTTTGATCGGAGCAATTATGTACCGCCGTCGTCGCCTATCTCGCCATGGTTGTCGGATAAGCGAACGACAAAGTTGAATTTTCATGGGAGCGCCGATCATACATTACCAGGAAAATCTAAATTTTTGTCAACCACCCCCCTCCCCCCCATCGCCTCGCAATGCATCTCACGGTTCGTTTGAGTAAAAGTTATATGAAATTTTCTATCACTCAAAAAGTCTTTTCGGATTCGAAAAGTAGAGTGAAAATGGAGTCTTTCTAGCTAAAAATGAAAATAGGTTGTTCGAGCTCCTGGAGAAATATATCGTTTTTTGTATTTTTTAGGGCTTATTAGAGGGTGATACGAAAATTGAATCAAATTTCGTCAATGTTTCTGTTTTAATTTCTAAACTAAGATAGCTATCAAAATGATCTTGGTTTCATTTTAAAGCTGGTGTAATTTGCCGTCGATTGAATGGTCTGCAAGCTAATTTTGTCAAAAATTGACAAAGTTATGATAGCTTGAATAAAGGGTATCCAAAATAAGCTTACTTGTTTTCCTTACCGAGTAAGGCTCTATTTTTTCTTTTTTTCCCTTCAAGACCAAAAACACTAGAGTCAATCTGTAAAAATTACAGCATTTTTAGTACTCTCAGGTCTGTAACGAGCGTCAGATTTTTAAATTTGACCCATTGGTTCCGGAGAAAATCAATTTTTGGTTTCGGTTCCGTTCTGCTTACAATCAGCTATTGACATACGGCGCAAGACGCGCCACTGACGAGGAGACCAAGTACAGAAAATCGATTTTATCCACTTTCACAATCGATTAAATTTAACATGTAAAGCTCGTTAGAAAGTTCAAAATATGATAAAGAACATTTTACTCTTTGCGTGTTTTCCCTAAGCCCCCATTTTTTGGAGTTATGGGTCATTTTCGGGGCAATTTTCAATTCGATGCTGTAAGTGGCCAAATTATTCACATTTCAAAATCTAAAAGTCTCCTGAGAGGAGAGGTCAATACCTTTTTATTGATGTGCCATATGACCCCTGCTGCTCCAAAATTTTGGGGGCCACGACCTCTCAAAAATTTTGGGGCTTTGGAGGGCCATAAGTCACAAAAATTTCAAATAGCAAGGGTATGTTTCGACTTCAGATATGGATTCTACGCGAAAAATTACGTTGAATTGATATGGCGCACGGCCTGTTTGCTCCAAATTACTAAAGAACCCCATTTCTCCATAAAAGGCCGGGTATTTTTGGAGAAAATAAGGGTCACAAAGAATCTGAATCAAACAGGCCGTGCGCCATATCAATTCTACGATACTTTTGGCGTAAATTGCATATCTGAAGTCAAAACATACCCTTTCTATGATGATATGGCGCACAGCCTGTTTGATTCAGATTCTTTGTGACCCTTATTTTCTCCAAAAATACCCGGCCTTTTATGGAAAAATGTGGTTCTTTAGTAATTTGGAGCAAACAGGCCGTGCGCCATATCAATTCAACGTAATTTTTCGCGTAGAATCCATATCTGAAGTCGAAACATACCCTTGCTATTTGAAATTTTTGTGACTTATGGCCCTCCAAAGCCCCAAAATTTTTGAGAGGTCGTGGCCCCCAAAATTTTGGAGCAGCAGGGGTCATATGGCACATCAATAAAAAGGTATTGACCTCTCCTCTCAGGAGACTTTTAGATTTTGAAATGTGAATAATTTGGCCACTTACAGCATCGAATTGAAAATTGCCCCGAAAATGACCCATAACTCCAAAAAATGGGGGCTTAGGGAAAAAACGCAAAGAGTAAAATGTTCTTTATCATATTTTGAACTTTCTAACGAGCTTTACATGTTAAATTTGATCGATTGTTAAAGTGGATAAAATCGATTTTCTGTACTTGGTCTCCTCGTCAGTGGCGCGTCTTGCGCCGTATGTCAATAGCTGATTGTAAGCAGAACGGAACCGAAACCAAAAATTGATTTTCTCCGGAACCAATGGGTCAAATTTAAAAATCTGACGCTCTTTACAGACCTGAGAGTACTACAAATGCTGTAATTTTTACAGATTGACTCTAGTGTTTTTGGTCTTGAAGGGAAAAAAAGAAAAAATAGAGCCTTACTCGGTAAGGAAAACAAGTAAGCTTATTTTGGATACCCTTTATTCAAGCTATCATAACTTTGTCAATTTTTGACAAAATTAGCTTGCAGACCATTCAATCGACGGCAAATTACACCAGCTTTAAAATGAAACCAAGATCATTTTGATAGCTATCTTAGTTTAGAAATTAAAACAGAAACATTGACGAAATTTGATTCAATTTTCGTATCACCCTCTAATAAGCCCTAAAAAATACAAAAAACGATATATTTCTCCAGGAGCTCGAACAACCTATTTTCATTTTTAGCTAGAAAGACTCCATTTTTACTCTACTTTTCGAATCCGAAAAGACTTTTTGAGTGATAGAAAATTTCATATAACTTTTACTCAAACGAACCGTGATCTGTAATATTTACAGATGTGCACCCCTCTTTAAAGAATACGCGACGATCAACGCTATATAACGAGGGATTAATTGGACTACATTTTGAAATTTTGAACTAAAATTTCTGGCTCATCTGTGAAAACACTTATGTGCGCAGGAAGACTAATGGTACATACGTTATTTTTAAACTGATGAGCAAGAAATTGTTGCTTCTAATTGGAAAATATTGTCCAATTCAGCACCACAAATAACGGGTAGTAGTTATTTTTCTAGAGTCTTGATTCATGGGCGTCGCTGAAATTCAGAAAAACCATGATTTTTCCGGAAAATCTAGTTGTCTGCCGTATCTCTGATTAAAGACACCTCCAATAAAAACTGAATTGAAAAGAAGTCTAATTTTTATCCCCTAGAACACGCTCTTGGGTAGTAACGCAGCTAGTAAGGGGTTTAAGGGTCTGAACTCTTTTCTAAGCCCAGAAAATTTTCCAAAAAAACCTCCCTTAATTTCAGGTATTCTCATCTTTGGACAACCCCTTTCGTAAAAAAAGTTTCTGGCCACGCCAATGCTCCGAAAGTTTGGCGTTGTAACCGCGGAATACCCTGTATAACTTTCAGCCATGATTACATGATACTACGATCCTGCGACACTGACCCATTTCAGCCAGGCGCCTGCGCCTCTCCGGATCCCCAGCCTTCCGGAATGTTTCCTCCGGATCCCTCTTCCGGGATGTTGGCCGTGAAAGTGGAGTCCGTTTCTTCCCCCGTTCGTGTTGTGAGCCTTGTGCTCGCTGGTGACTCGGGTGCGGCATGATGATATGCTAAGAAAGAACGACGTATATACCTTCAAATGTCGCTAAATTTCCTCCTATGAAAACCAGTTTTTCTTGAAAACTTGTCAATAGTTTTCCTCCAATTTTTTTATAGAATTCTACTCTCAATTCAATCCTTAGGATCTGAGAATTTCAAGGGATGATACGCCTAACTTTCCTCTAAAATTAACATTTTACTGGAGGAAAGTTGGCAACATCGGAATGTTGATACTGCGTTATTCCATAGGACGGGAGTGCGCGGGTCCGAGCGCTTTGTGTTGGACTGCGTGAGTGCGAGCGAGCGAGCTGTGTGTCGAGTGTTGTATTACTCGACTGCTCTCAAACGCAACTTGAGCGTCGATGGTCACGCGTTGTGCTCATTACGAACCTCATCCCACAACCTACGAGCTACTTGTTTAATGCCTGTGTAACCGCTTCCTTCGTAAAAGGGCCACATATAGCGACACGACAACGAGAGCCCTGAATCCTATTATCAGCGCCACGGGTGATTCCGTGGTAATCGGACACACGGGGGCTTTCAAATCCGATGGGTGACTATTAACGGGGGTGGAGATCAGAGAAAGAATTAGGGCTGGAATTATTTTTCAAAGGCGGTCGTGAAGGCTCCTCAGTACTTCTCACTATATTTTTATACAGGTGTTCCGTAGTTTAACCTTCAGGAGCGTGTTCTCTTTTTCGTTGTTCAAATTGTTTCCATAATAATTACTAGGGGAAAAAAACACATTGGATCTAGAGTCTACACTCTTGAAAACTTTGACAAGAAAAATGACTCATGATTCTATCAGATTGAAGCTTAAATACAAAGGAAATCCGCTCAAATTAAGAGGCAGGGTTCTGGATTTAAACTTAAATCTGATTGAATCCAGAGTATTTTTTCTTGTCGATGTTTTTAAGAGTCTGGACTCGAGATCCAATGTGTTTTTTTTCTAGTGATCCTTATTCAAAACTACGGTCGCTCTAAAATAATGGGAAAGTCATCGTTTTTTTAACTTTGGCGGCTCAAAAATTATGAAGATTGGCCATCCCTCCTCACTCGCACCGCGCTAAATTCAGCCATTGTCTAAAAAAATGTCGAAATCTTAATGCAAAGGGCTTTCCCAGGCCGGCTCATGGGGCAGAGACACCAAAATTTTTACCCTGAACCATTCGAAGTCCAAATCAGATCAGTTTAATTTGAGTACCCTAATTGAATAAGTTCGGCAACACAGTGAAATTTATTTAGTTTTTCACAAGCCAACGGTTGTGAGAGAGTAGTGGGTGTGCAATTTTTGGCAAAACAACAGAAGTCCACATTATCCCGCTTGAGGACTGTATCCCGTTTTGATGTCCTGTGCAATTTTTGGCAAAACAACAGAAGTCCACATTATCCCGCGTGAGGACTGTATCCCGTTTTGATGTCCTCTGCAGTTCCTTCACATCTTTTTCCGCTGATTACTAGTCGATGACCTATTATTGCGTTAGATTCTGCTTCTTTCTTGAGAATTATCAAGAAGTCCGGAAACCAAGGCTCCTATTTTAGTCGCGGTTACGAATTATGCTGATTAATCACAGTCAAAACGCAGCTGAGTCAATGTTAAACACGGTAAAGTCTACTACCAAATTACCAGATGAGCGATAAAGTGGTAAATGTTAAGCTGGAAAAACTTCGATTATGATCATCATTTTTAAATCACCCACAGGCCACAATCGGAGTGGCACGGTCGTGCAGCAAAAAACAGAGCCAGTATTTGTGCAGAAGAAATAGCGTTTCCTTTCCGAAATTATCGATGAATTCCTCGTTTAAAATCTCTTTAATCTCCATCGAGCGCGGACCAACTGCAACAATGCTGAAAGGAAGAGGCCTAAATCAAACAGATTTTATCTCGATTTCAAAAAACGAGAAACGATGGGTCGGGGTCGATCTGGTGAGAAATCGTGGGATCGCTTGTTTCTACCTGCTTGGCTACAAACACTAGACCGCCCGCCCCCATCCCCCAAGTGGCGAGGTGTGGGCCCCGCCCCGCTCAGTAGGCAACTTGTCCCACGGTTTTTATTTGGAAAAAAAAAATGTAGTCGAATTAAAACGGAGGCAAGTAAGGGCATTTGACAAAGTCAAGGATTAGGCGAAAGTCACATGAAAAAAACGGTGTTAAAAAATTCTTTGAGGGGACACTGATGCCAAATTTCGAAGAATTGAGGGTGGGGGAATTTTATCAGAGGATCAGATACCAGATACTGTTTCAATGTAATCCTCGAATAAAGCTTTATCTCAATCTCAATGGAGGCCAAACATTTTTATACCCGCAAGCTTTTGAAATCGTCCAGAATATTCTGTTGATAAAAAATCGAAAAATCTGAGGATCTTGCCCAATTTTAAAATCTCCGCTTAACATTCAACATCGTGCAACTTCTTCTTTTCTCTCCAAAATACTTAGTAATATGTACAGTCTAACATTTACACAATCATTTTCCTTTAAACCTATAAGTTTTTGGTGGGAAGCAAAAACTATCCCCTCTTCTGGGAGATCTGTTCGATTTTTATGAAGAAGCAACATTTTTACATCACTGTAATCGTGCTGGTTACTTTTTGCTAAATGCGATCCAAGTGTAGTCACACTCTTTTGTCGGCCGAGCAAGGAAGCGATCCATCAGAATCAGCCCCAACGCGCAGACACAACAAAAATCCAAGTTTGATTCTGACCCGTTTTCTTTCCGAATTCCACTTTATCCCTGGCAGCCCCACTGTGAGTCCCACCGCACCGCGCGAGAGCCGCGGCTACAGTCGCTGAGGTGACGCCACCAACATTTCGTGCCCCTTCGACCCAGCAGCGGCCTAATGCCTTGAAAATCCGTTTCGACCCCGCCGGTTCCCCATTGAAAAATCAAGCGACCTGACAGCGGGGCCAGCCGCTATTTCGGTCAGTTTTTTGGCCTCCCTCCTCCCTCGCCGCTCATTGTTGACGCGTATATCGGTTTAGTTTCTCCTAATTGTAGCCCTCGCTGGCCCAGGTGTTTGGGTCTTTTCATTCACAAGGTCACCCCAAAAGGGGGAGGGGGCGCATCCCAAGGTTCTTGCGCCCTCGCCAGAGATGCGAAATCTCATGAAATTTTATCAAATGAAATTGTTGAAAATTTTCACTAAGGACCCTGTATGTCCTAGAGCTATAATTTTTTAATTTCGAAATTTTTCTGGGGGGGGGGCAGTCTTTTGAAGTTTCTTATCTACTCCTCACAGAATTATTGTTGCACACGCAGCCTTTGCAAAATCGTTGCAATTCCAATTTTCTTACCAAATAACAAGGCGCTTCAGGCCAAAGTATCACAACCGCCATGCGATTTTTAAGAATTTCCGCTGCCATTTCATTTTTTTTACAGAGAAATTGTTCAACGAAGCCGTCCGAAAATTTCACTGAATTTTCTTCGTGCTGCCGATAAAATTCAGTAAAATTTTCAAACAGATTCGACCAACAATTTCTCTGTAAAAAATAAAATGGCGGTGGACATTTTTAAACGTCGCATTACACTTGTGACACCTCGGCCGGAAGGTGACGACTCGTTGTTCTGAATGGGTTTAAAAGAAAGAAAGAGGGAAAACAATTTTGCTGCCTTCCCCATTTTTCACCCACGCAAGCGGCCACGCGGATGATTGCGTGACCAGAAATTCTCTGCATCTCTGGTACCACAAGTGTATGAACAAGTTAACCAAACAACGGTTTGTCTGTCAAACGAATTCCTCCTCCTACCACGCAACGGCCAACAAGAACGTGATTACAAGGGTTAAATTATGGGGCCCCAAAATATTGTTTCCACCTGTCGCAATCACAATGAGGCCGAACCAAGAAGGTATGTCTGTTTCAAGCTCGAAAACATAAACGCCAAGTATACCCGGAAAAAAAACCCCTAGCTTCTCGTATTGGTGTCATTAACTACCACTCGGCGGGAAAAATCAAGTTCAATAAAATGACGTCCGAGTGGTCAATCAACTCGAAACGATGAGAACTTCTTCAGGTGCCTACTCGTCTTGCCGGACAATATCGGCCGCCGCGGATGCAGACGGAGCGCGTAAAATAATCTCCTAATGTGTTTATTTTATTCACGTCTGAGCAATTTCGTGTCTCATAACGAACGCGTAACTGTCAAAACAACAGAGTTTTTAGGTGGGCCGCTCTCGGGATACAGGTAAGAGCCGTAAACGAGCTGAGTTATTAGGCTCCGTAATTCTGTTTTTTATCGCGCCGGGCGGCCGGCCTGCATCGGCCCGGTCGATGGGTCCTGTTCAGATCCTCCTTTGATAGCGTATTTATTTGGAGTAATAAAAAATGTCGTTTCGGCACTTTGTCCCGATTTTATTTTGTCTGGACGGCGTTTTCGGAATAGCTCGATGGTTGTCTCCTCCAGTTGTGGGTATTCGGGATTGTTCGATGAAATGACTGCTTGGATCATTTTCCCGGAAAATGTCGACACTTTCACCTTATTAGTACTATCATAAAGATATTACGGACCCTGAGTCCTATGAAGGCTAAAACATCTTTATGGAGAGAGTATGGTCACTGCGGGTTGATTATTGTCATCGATAGACGAAGAAGACAAAGGGATGACGGAGCTATCCTATTTTTTAAAACGGGTGGTTATCGTAGACTACCCAGGGAAACCTCCAAAGCTGCCGCCTTTGATCGAAGGCAAAAAATGGACGATAGCCCCTGCGCATTAGCCAAAAGAATCATTCTCATCCTAAAACATTACAACATACAGAGACATAAAAGCAGGATTATTTTTGGAAAAAACGTTGCATTTGATGAAAAACAAAAGTAGGCAACTACATGTATAACTGTAAGACACTCGAGGGTATATCGTGAACAGTTTTGGCCACATTTTGACAGTATTCTCCTATTGTATACTTGCCATCATTTTCACAGGTAAGATCTACCGAAGAAAGATTATTTTATGTAATTTTCCCTAATTTTTCTCTGCGATTATATAAATTAACCCTCTCTACAATATGGTGGTAAGGTGAAAGTCACGGTGCACTGGAAAAAAAACACATTGTATCTAGAGTCCAGAATCTGAAAAACATCGACAAGAAAAAATACTCTTGATTCAATCAGATTTAAGCTTAAATCAAGAACCAAGCCTCTTAATTTGAGCGGATTTCCTTTTGATTTAAGCTTAAATCTGATTAAACCAAGAGTCCTTTTTCTTGTCAATGTTTTCAAGAGTCTGGATTCTAGATCCAATCTGTTTTTTTTTCCCCATAATGTGCTTTGAGCAAATAAAACTACATTTCTAGTCAATTTGACCTAGATCTTCGCACATACGGGCTTCGATTTTCGGGCCTAAGCAAGATGGATGAGCGCATCAAGCATGGATCCCATAGTTTCTAGTTAACCGTGTGCTTCCAACTAACATCCTATCATATCCCTCGGATAAAATGACCCAGTGATGAAAACGAACCAAGTCGATACAGCCGCACAAGTGAATCTAAAGATACTCGACATCTCTAGGCCGATTATCGGACGATGTCTGATAATTTATCGCAAATGACCTCGATCGATAAATAATGAATGATAGTGGTCTGTCAATCAATGTCATTCGATAGATAGACTTGCAAAGAATCAACGTTCAGAGCTGTTGCCCGCCCGGCGGTAGGACTATTACTTGGAGACTCAAACGCACGTGTAGGAAAGAGTGAGCATTGAACTCGCAGCCTCCACGGCGTTGCCAGGTCACTACGAGTCGAGTATCGATAGGTGCTGTTGTGCAGTATAGAAATCGTAGAATAAATCGATTAATCGACAGTCGAATCTCGAAATTTCCATCGCAAAAGATGTTGAAAATATCGAATGCGATCGATTGTGTCCCGCTGCTCAGGTGCGACAAGTGAGACTACTTTATGGCGGCAGAATTTAACGCCAGTTAACGGATCGAGACGAATTAAACTTTTATTGTTCTTTCGCTGGGCCCATAAATTTCGTCCCGCGTTGGACGGGATTTTCGGCCTTAACACGGAACTTGGACCGAAGTTAAAGCGTGGCAAAACAGAGACACGAAAAAAGAAAAAATCCCTAATCGAGCAATGAAAAGCATTGATGCGCAATCCAACTGAGTACTATTCGAACGCGATTCCATCACAGTGTATCCGTTACTTTACAGCGTGAGTCGTACTTACGTGCTGTTGATGGATCGTGTTTTGATGGCCAAATCCTGAAGGTCTGCAAATTCCATGCATCAGTAATCAATCCAAACGCAATGTCAAAGGGAACTTTTCAGCGAGGGAGGGAGTCAAAGAAAGAAGCCCATTTTCGCCCCTGCTCGTTGGTTGCCGTTACTAATCTCTTACTTACATCCTTAGTCCATTTGAGCCGCCAGCTTCCACCAACCGGATCGTTCCATTCCCCCCTTGTCTTCTTTATCTATCGCCGTGTCTATCCATTCAATAATCAGCTGCCGAGTACCTGTTGTTGACTTCTCTCCACCTCAGGTACCAGTTGTAATTGAAACGGCGGCAGAGGTTACCCAGTGCTCAACCTTTCAATTTAGCTGCGTGAAGATTACGAGTCTATCTCTGACGGACAGCCAAAGCGAGACGGTCCTCAGACGCTTCAAATTAATCTTCCTCCTCTGCGGCTAAGCCCGCGAGGTCGCAAGGCGGCACCACTCGATTATTTCCGAACGTTTTCCCTCCATTACGGACGATAATGATAATTGAATCGCTGGTTTCCGACGAAGGTAATTCTCGCAAGTTCGGCAGCGCTGGACCTTGCCCATTTGATTGCATGTAAAACAATCGATTTGCTAGAATCGATTTTTTACAATGGATTTAAATGGACGGTGCGCGGCTCAGGGACAAGAGTGGGAGCTGCAATGGAAATGAAATGATAGCTATCTTCAGACGGATCACGGCTCAACCCTCAATCCCGATCGCAATTAATGAACAGCTTCTCATAGTCACTCATTTCGTTGCAGACACGTAGGCACGCCGCGCCGCGCGCCCGGCAAAAAATTATTGTCTAGAAGACGAAGCTCACGCCCACCATCGGGAAAAAAGAAAATAAAATGTGACTGTCAAAGGGAAGGGAGCATTGGTTCTTGGGGGTACACTGGAAAAAAAAAAAAACACATTGGATCTAGAGTCCAGACTCTTAAAAACATCGACAAGAAAAAATACTCTCGATTCAATCGGTTTTTTGCTCAAATCAAGAACCAAGCCTCTTAATTTGAGCGGATTTCCTTTTGATTTAAGCAGAAATCTGATGAATCAGAAATCTGATTGAATCAAGAGTATTTTTTCTTGTCAATGTTTTCAAGAGTCTGGACTCTAGATCCAATGTGTTTTTTTTTCCAGTGTATAGTCAGTGGTGAGAAACATTAACTGACATTTTGTGTTGCTGTGAGAAGTAGAACTTAAAGTATAACCGAAACGTCCGGTCAATATTTTTTGGTTATATTCACGAAATCTTTCTCGAAGCTGCATTATGTGGAGAATTTTTTTAAAAATAAAATTCAAACCATCATACAGTTCCGGCTGGGCTCACTACTCTGGGCGATTTTTTTTTTTGTTTCAAAACGTTTGCACAAGTACCACACTCCTCTAAGCTGTGGTATCATTATCTCAAATTTAAGTTTATTATGTCAACTGAGATCCTTTTTCTTGTGACGTGTGGACGGACGTAGATTTATAATTTTTGCGAACTTTTGACGCTTTTAGGGAGGAAAGAAATTTTGAAGCTGAGATTGCGACTGATTTTTTCTTCGGAAAATCGAGGACTTTTTCGGTAAACGGATGTATGAAGCTTTCAATGCTAAAATTGTGCGATTTCTTACTTCCAAGTCAACTTCCAAAGTTAACTTACTTCCTTACAATAGTGAGGAAAAACTCGGAGCAGATTCAGAGAAAAGTTCTCAACAAAACTGTCGGATAAGTTACTTACATCTTGAGAACTCCGTTGCACAATCTTAGCAGCATTGGAAGTCTCATACGCCCTTTTACCCAAAAATACCTCAATTTTCTTTCAACCCTTGCTCAACAGCATCCTCGAACAGCTCAGCTCGGTGATTTTATTTAATATTAATATTTTGATTAAGATGACTAATAGTCTCAGTAAGATTTTTTTACTGATTTAATTTAAGGAGTTTAATAGTATTGAATTCTCCTCTCGGTTTTTTTTTTTTTTTTTTTTTTTTTTTTTTTTTTTTTTTATTATAATAAAAATGAATTGTCGTTTACTAACATCAATGAGAGGACACGCGACACGCGATCTGACTCCAACGCGCAATCCCAGATTCAGTACGATGATGATTGCAGGTTTCAAAACGAAACGCAGTTCGACTTTCCTTTTTTTTCCGGAGAGGAAAATCATCAAATTATTTTCGCCTGCATGTTTTCGGTCGTTTTGGTTTTCAAAAGATCAATTTCAACTCCCAACGCTCTGTTCTCTCGACTCGAAGACAAATTAAGAGGTCTACTCCAGGTAACCCGGGCGTGAGGTTTTTTCTTCATTTTTCCGTTCGACTCCGCAAAGTCGGACGTCAACGAGACAGCAATTACACCGCTCTCCGATCGCAAGTACCTCCTCACCCCGCGGAAACGCTGTTCCAATTCCGCGCTGTCATATTTTGTCGCTCTCCATTCGTTCCGCTCAACCCGAACGACGACGCACAGCCGAACGGGAGAGATCGAACTTGACATCTCTGAGTAAAACTGCATATTTTGATGTTTATTGACTACATTATACATTCTAAGGAGTGCATTTTACTGGAAAATCAATCAAATAATTTTTAAACGCCTATGTTTTGTATTGACGGACGTATCAGGGTGTCTTCAAGTCCGGGATTTCCGGAAAGTCCGGAAATAGTACGGATTTTTGAAGGGCGGTCCGGAAGTACTGAATAAGTGCGGAAATTCTGCAATAAGGTCCGGAATTTTTTTTTTAACTTGTTGTCATTTTTGTCGCAATTAGAGCGAGAAATTCGAATTTTTGAAATTTTTCGAATTTTTTCAATTGGAGGTACTGAAAAAGTACTGAATTTTCACTGTTGAGGAGGAACTGAAAATCTTGGAAATGTACCGCACAAGTACTGTAAAAGTACTGATTTTTAGCCCGCCTGTTGTAGTAGACACCCTGTAAAGCTTTTAAAGTTTCGGCATCGTTGTAGACTTCTTTAAAGCTCAATTCACACTGTCAAACTTTTCGTCCGTCAATATCACTTTATCCAACTTTTCATTTGACGAGATGCATCCAAGAGTTGAATGAAAAGTTTGATAGTGTGAAGTGGGCTTTATTTTCTCCAATCGTAGACTGATACAGTGACAACGTCATTCGATATAATATCGAACTCTTGGTTCAAACCAAAACAAACTAACATAATCTCATGTATAAATTCTTCTAGAGTTAGTTGTGCGTTACTTTATTAAAATTTAGTCATTTACCGGTCGTTTATCTATTAAGGACTCATGAAACTCGAGAAATTTCGATTGTTAGAAACACTTGGACGCATTTTACCAGCACGGCGCGAATGGCACGAATTAGAAACAAGGTTGTGTGTTTGTTCACTTTTGAACCATGACGTTGCCACTAAATCAGTCTATTGTGCGACGCAGAACCTGGGAATGGTGCAGCTCAATCTGGTACCGAAACCGCAGAGCTCTTGCCCGGACAAACAAATCTCTAATTACGGAGGAAAGTGGGGCTGAGCGACACTCGCTGACAAACACCTGAAAAAAGGAACGGCGGAAAAAAGATGGAACGGCTAGGAGACACGGGGAAATGATTTAATTCAACAATGGAAGCTGTGCAGTTTGTGCACCAATTACTCCGCGGGTCTCGCGGCACGAAAACCGATACTTTCGGGTCGTTTCGCTGACGGCTGAACGTACCCGAGCGACTGTCTAGGGTAATCACTTACTTCCTGTCTCGTCGACGCAATATTTCTGCGAGTGGCTCGAAAAGTGCCCAGCTCTGCGAGAGAGCCCGGAAAAAGTGCATGGCTCGATACATAGGGATGTAGAAACCTCCCCATTACGCGATCGTAATCGCGGGAGAAATGGGAGAGGCTGTAAAAATGGGGAAAGCTGAAGATTTTTTTTGTTTGTGGGGGGGGGGGGGGTGGGATTCAAAACACCAAGTAATCAGTTTAGACGTATTTTGTTTGCCGCAACAATTGTTTCCTGCTACCGATTTTGTGTTATTTGCGTCTTTTTTTCACAACCAATGAGAGCAAAGCAGCTAGAAGTGAGGTTAGAAACCTCGTAACAATTCTGCAACCTGCTCCGGAGCACGTTCCAAGTGTTTCGCATCAAAATGTTACGACAGCGTTGCCATGTTGTGCAAAAAAAAATCCAATTAAATAAGCCACGCCCCCTCATTTCCGGTAACACTCAAACAAAATACGAATGTTACACACTGATGCGAAACAGTTTCGATTGTTACGCCAAACAAAATACGTCTTTTCTTAGGAGAGAAATTGTTTTACATGTTAATCCATACTGTTCAATACGTCCTAACGTCAGAGGAGCGACGCCAGTACTCCCATTCCATGTCCGTCAAAAGTTCCGTGATTCAGAACTTTTTTGTCCCACTCCATGACCGTCAAAAGTTCCAGGATTCCTTTTAAATTTTTTCAGAAGTCCCGAGAAAGTCCCTGAAAATGCAAAAGATCCGGAACATTTCGAGAATTTCAAAAGTTTCGGGAAGAATTCAGGAAAATCTCAAAAGTTCCGGAATTCGGAACTAGTTCCGGGGAATGGGAGCACTGAGCGACGCGACGCGACAATTTGGAAAATGACACTCGGATTACTGAGGACAGGGCAGGCAGAATATTTGAGGGGCTTGGAGAGCAAGGCGCACAAGTGCAGTTTTTGAAAAACTTGAGTTATTCATGAACTCAACTAAAACTAGTTTGAAAGTATATTCTGTGAAAAATTTACAACTGAACTCCAACTTTAATTAAAGCATCAAAAAGTCAGTTTAAAGTTCCTCTCAGCCACCAAGCTCCGTGTAATTTTGCAACTTCAAACACGTATTTCTTGAAATAGCAGAAATTGAACTTATGTGCCTCGTCCTCCAGGCCCCTCAAATACTACATTTTGGAATCAGGAATCTCTGGAATTTCTGGCTCAATTTAAAAACAACGTATGGACCATCAGGTTCCCTATGCACATAAGTGTTTTTACGGATGAGCTAGAAATTGTACCGAGTTCCTAATAGGAAAATGCCCATTTGTCGCTGGTTATGGTGCGTGCGAACCGCGAGTCGCTCTGGACACGGTTTTCCTTCTGAGCACTCGGAAACACTTTCCGCACGGCCGTCGCACACCGAACAAAGTCAATAGGACAGGTCGGACAAAATTCGGAAACTTTAAACACTTGTAACTCTGTTTATACAAAACTTTAAGGTTCTGATAGTGGTTCCACGAATTTCCTCGCAAAATTTTCTGCTTTAAGTACCCCTTGAAATTTAAATTGTGACGAAATAAACATCAAAATTTGCAATTTTAGTAAGAAAATTTATGTCCGACCTCTCTAATAGATTCAATCCATTGTGCGTCGTCGCCGTTCCAAACCTGTTTGGCCAACCGGGCTCCGATCTCGTTTTTCGCAACCGGAGCGTGAGTACACTCGAGCGACGCACAGGACGCGAAGTTGCAGTTTTAGTGTTTTTTGAACAGCGATTCAGTAATCGATCAATCGAGTCGACCATTCGATTCATTCATCGATTGTTCAACTTTCGATTAACCTTTTAATCGATTATTTACGACCGATTAATCGAAAACTAAAAAATTCCTGGTTCTCAAATCAAATTTCCATAAACAAGCATTGAACTTCTAAAACTTTCAGCGCAAAATTCAGAAGACCTGACATTATACGTTCAGTTGTTAGTGATTTTTGCGAATAAGCAGAAGGAAAATCAGTGAAATTCTCAGTCGGGAATTTCCAACAGTTTCCTGTCCAAAGTGCAATTTCCAAGTGGAAATTTCGCAGTGCTTAATTCTTGTCAGGCTCTTTCGTCTTGAAAACGACGATATTGGCGTGCTTTTGACCTTGCTGCTGAGCGAGAAAATTGCTCGTATAGATTGAGATAATTTTGAGACTGAAATTGCAACTTACGTGAATCCAGGCGCTTCAAACGGGAAGGGGGAAGAGGGTCCGGGGGCAGCCCCAGACAATTTTTGAAATTTTATAGCATCTATTATGCAGTATGAGTTGATTTCGTAATGAATCATCACCAAATCCACTTCCTTAAGCATACTTCCTTCCGTTCCTCCCTCCTTTCTCGCTTCCCTTTTTTCTTTCTCCAGGGTGTCTAGCATCCGGATTTCCTCGATTCTTTCAGGATTTGTGGTCAATCAGGATTTAATCCCGGTTTCATCAGGATTCGAGGAAAAATCGGTAATAATATCAGGATTTGAGAAAAGTCGGCCGTCCGATCAGAAATTTTTATCGAGCTATTTTTGTGATATTAATTCTTCTCCGCAAAAAATTAGGATTTAGAATAATTATGAAATCAGGATTTGCAGTAAAAAATCAGAATTTCATCAGGATTTTCCCAAAATGAAGAAAAAACTAGACACCCTGTTCTCCTTTTTTTCGAGCATACCGGAGGGGGGGGGGGGGGGTCGTATGCCCCTTACGCCCTTACACCCTCCCTGGATCCGCATATGACTAATTTTCTCTCTTTTAAGTTAACTGTCTGCCGCGAAATAATGTTTTTCCCCGTTCCTCTCTCGAGGAGCATGGAAGATCCCGATTCGGTTTATGGGCGCGTTGAAGTTGTGCTTTCGGCCACAGTGCGTCGACGTTTTACGGCTGATTTCTCGGCTTCGTGGAAGCAGAACCGAAGCGGGAGGAATCAGGCCCTGATTCTCCATCCGCTTTTCGCCGGCTCCGGCCGATACGCGGCGCGGCGACACGATTTTCCTCACGCAGCTCGGCACCAAGCATCAAGGCGAGGTGTCCGCCGATGCCGATACAATCGCCAATCGCATGACGATCGCTTCAATAGATCCGTCGTCGTCCTGGTCCTCGTCGTGCGGCCGGGCTTCCTGCTCCGCCCCCTTGCCAAATCCCGCGCACGGATATTCCCCGACCGGCACCGACCTACGCCTGAACCGGGCCCGAGTCGTTCCACGGACCCCGCAACTTCCCGCTGAGGAAATGCTACTCTTTGAATAGAATTAGTAGCATGTAGTTTGCGAGAAGGAACGAGGCGAACAGCGGACTGATTGTTGAAATTTATAGACAAAGTTATATATAGACAGAGCTGACAAAAGGGATTTGGAGGGATCCTATTGGTGGAAGCGGGTGGTTGCAATGGACGATGGAGGTAGATAATAGACCAACTAACGGCAACCCACGAGAGACCCCATAGTGAGTCAATCATCTTCTCCCTTAGTCCATAGGAACCGACCATTTCAACCAATTTAACCCGGTTTTTTTCGAAAGGGTTCGTACGGCGTTCTTCCTCAGTACGGCAGCGGGCTGATCATTGAACTCATGAACTGTATTGACCAAACGATAGGAAAGGAGGGCGATGGAGAAACGGAGCGATCCTACTGGTTGAAACTGGTGGTTGTTATAGAGCAAGAGGTTGATGGACTAACTGCAGGGTCTCTCGTGGGTTGCCGTTAGTTAGTCTACGCTAACTATCTTTCGTGGGTTTCCGTTAGTTAGTCTATGCTAACTATTTCTCGCGTGCTGCCGTTACTTAGTCTATACCAACTATCTCTCGTGAGTTGCCGTTACTTAGTCTATACTAATTATCCCACGTGGGTAGCCGTTAGTTAGTCTATTACTTACCTCATTTCGTCGCCCTTCTGATGGGGGCGTAACTAAACCTGCCATTTACCAGATGACCTCTGGATCGATAGGCAAGGATGGCGATCAGGTGTCGCAGAGCGCCCGGGCGCGCTGTAAAGCGACTCGAATGTATGTACTAAACCTGTCATCCCTCTTTAATCAATACGTTCCTAGGTTCATCTGCAAGCGTAGTTACTCCCTTTTGTCAGGCAAGCGACGAATTATCCATTGCAACCACCCGCTTCCACCAATAGGATCGCTCCATTTTCTCATTGCCATGTATATAGCTTTGTCTATAAAGTCCATCAATCTATGGTGCATCAAACTTGGGTTCATATGATAAAATTTTTATTGAATTAAATTTAGAGAGAACAAAAGCGGCAACGATGGCGATCACCGCTTCTGACCCATATTCTTGGCGCGCAGCTCGATGAGAATGGCGACGCCGAAGCGAAGGCGAAGGAGTGCCGGAGCGCCGCGGCCGCTTCGGTTCATCCCGCTCATGCGAGGAGAAGGCTCCTTCTTCAGTCCTGACTCCTGCCGATAGGATAGTCTGTCGAGGGATCAATATAATTAAATTGCGATTGTCAACGGGAAAAAGGTTCTCACAAACACAAACGAGTTTCTCTGCTAACCCGTTTCTTTATCGAAGGAAAGGCAACGTCTAAGGGTCCATACGGTGTTCTGCCTCAGTACACAGCGGGCTGATCATGAAATGTATACGCACACAAATCAAATAAACGGGAAAAGGGGGGTTCGGGGGGTGGGGGGGCTCTTTGGAAGAATTAATTGTGAAAATTGTAGTCGTCTCAAGTTGTTGAGAATCCAGGTGTTCTCACTGAGCTATTGATCAAATTACGATTCCAAAGGTAATGAGGTATGTCACGCATTTTATTCCACAAAATCCCTCACTTTTCTCAAGAGCGGCCAAGTATGGTTCGGAAGGGGGATGTCTCCCGTGCCCCTCCCTCCTTAGTTCCTTCCATGGAAAAGAAATCAAGTTTTTTTTTTAAATAAAAGTGAAACCACATACCTGCGAGACTGTGCCCTAAAGCTTGGTGTATTGTGTCGAACAAAATTAATTACGATGAATTAGAAATCCATCCATAAGGACAAAGACCTTGAGAGAGCACCTTGAGAATGATTTAACGTTCTAGAAGTTTTAACACTTTTGGGGAAAAAAGCTCTCAAATCCAGAGTCCGAGACTCTTCAAAAAATTTGACAAGGAAAAATACTCTTGATTCAATCGGATTTTTGCTTGACTCACAAGGAAATCCGCTCTAATGAAGAGGTTGGGCTCTTGATTCAAGCGAAATTTCGCATTAATGAAGAATATGTTTTTCTTGTCGAATTTTTTAAAAGTCTAGATTCTGGATCTAAGAGCCCTTCCTTTACATTGTATACCCGCTCCATCTACAGGGCTCTTTTCCTGACCTCATCAAAACTCTTCATCACGAAAAACTAGGCTCAACTTCATTAAGGAAATAATTAGTTCTTACTTTTTGCTCGAAATTAACCCTCAAGCCTTCTCCACTGGCACTCGCCTGCGGGGAAAAAATTCCGCTGCCCATCAAAGCTTTCCATGGAGGCTTCGTGCTCGATAGAGCACGGCTAGAAGAGAAAGGCTCAACCGGAGGAAGCCCGTCGGCTTTCGTTTTTTTCCCGAGTCACCACGGACAATTGCATCATCTGGACGTTAATGAGGCCGCTCGCATGGCGCTCCGCGTTGTTACGAATTCGTACGTCGCGTTATTACGAATTCGGACGGGGGCCGTGCGATACTCATCTCGGCCGCCATGCGCCTGGTCGCGCCGGACGGATTTCGGGGAGGAAAAAAATAGGGAAATCACCGTCACCCATGCACATCGGCTTCGGCACAGCGGCACACCACCGCGCACCGTCTCGTGTCGAAAGAGGTCGCTCCGCGTCTGTCTCTTCTCGCAGTTGCCGAACGTGACCTACCGACATGACATCCGCTCCGAGTCTTACGCCCCCCCCCCCCCCCCCAAAAAAAAAAACAAAAAACAAAAGGAGATAAAAACATCTGCCCGGATAGCCTAGAGATTAACGCAACAAGATTTGGACTGATGATCTCCATGTCGAAATATTATGAATGAATTTTCATACCAGTAGCAATGACTGCTTAAAGAACTTTTGAGTCTCTTGTGATTTTTGACGGTTTGAAATACTCTGGGAGTCAAGAAAATTCAGGGAATTGACGTTAATCTGAAAGGTCATACGGAAGTAAAGATTCTAGCTGCGGAAGCCGTACTTACAGGCTGTATAGACATACCTTTGGCGTGCCGGGCTTAGAGGCCGAAAGTTCCGGGCTTAGAGGCTGAAAGGTCTGAGCTTAGCACCCGGAGCAATCGAAGTTACGGTTCTAGTACCCGGAACTTTGGCCTCTGAACCCGGAACTTTCGGCTTCTGAACCCAGAACTTTCGGCTTCTAAACCCAGAACGGGCGGTATGTCTACATAAATCGTAACTGTTTTTATCAGTACTAGGAAAGTCAAAGAATTCATAAGAACTCGGGAATTTTGCGAGTAGCGCATCGATTCAGCAACTTCATCCGGTGATTTTCAAGAGTCCGCAACAATCTCAGAGTGCCTCTCTGTATTGAAATTGAAATTTGAATATCAGTGAAGGTAAATATCGTCCCAAGTTTTATGAAAATCCCCGTAGTTACAAAAAAAATAAGAATTTTACTTTCTTGTCCCGCGAGTCCTAAAATCCACGTCATAAATCGCTCCTGTTCCGACCCACGTTCGAGCGAGACGAATCCTACGGGTTGGGGCGCTCCACCTCGAGATCAGATCTTTTAAAATCGTATGCACTTCATGGACCACCGCCACCGCGTCGCGACCCGCACAGATGCTGCAGCTGCACACACATCGCAGCTCCCGTGACGCAACGGCGCATCCTCTTCGACACGTGCGCTCTGGAAAACAAAGAGTCATACGTAAAATACGGTTCTCCTTTAAATGCAGTTACGTCCTTTCGTCGGGGAGGCGACGATATAACCTCCATACGCTCCGACCGCGCTGAGGTACAAACTTTCAGGCCGGTGCACTCAAGCGTTTCGGCCCCGCGAACGGAAATCTCATTAGACCGCTTTCTGTCCGCCATGTGTACTAACAGTCGACGTTGCCATTTTCGTGGCCCGTCGTCCGATTTCACAACGAGGAGGGAGGTATGTAAAAAGGATTTTAACTGGGATAATGGCTATGTGGTGTGCAGTTGTGGTGCGGAGAACATATAGTGTGAGTTGGGTGTTGTCTGAAATTGGAATTCGCAGGTGTCCGAAAGTTGGTAAAATTCCCGCGTAAATAAGGGGACGGAGCGAGAGGAACGTCACGCTTTTCAGTAAATGAATCTCAGTTCGAAAACGACTCATCTCGAAAAATGAAATTTTTCAGATGATGATAAAAACTGATTAACAGCCGAAAAAGGAGTGTATCTACGCAATAAATGAACATCATGAAAAACCCTGAGTTGGGTCGTTTTTGAACCGAGAGATTCAAATATGGCAAGACAATTTTCGCCTCGGAGCTTCAAGACTTCAATAGCTCCTTCAATTTTTGAGATTTTAGGGTAAAACTCGCGCCAAAATTTCCACACCTTCCTCCTCCCTGTGTTGCAAATAGTTACAGGAACTTTTCTCTCGGAAGGTGAGGTCCCTTTTCACGGACCCGTTCAGTTTTCCGCTCCCGAACATCAATTTCAACTTTTTCGCAGGAAAATCTCCTCGGTCCTCAAAAACACTCATAAAAACCGGTTCGAAACCTCCGAGCGGAAAAGCCTCGGTAACCTAAATCGATTAAATTGGTGCCAACGATGTTTTTCTTCAGGGTGTCTACAAGTCCGGAAATGGTACCGATTTTTTAATGGCGGTTCGCTAGTACTGAAAAAGTGCGGAAATTACGCAAGAAGGTCCGGAATTTTTCTCATTTTTTGTCTCAATTTGAGCGAAATTCAAATTTTTGATATTTTTTGAATTTCGTCAATAATTTATTGAAGGTACTGAAAAAGTACTGAAAAGTACTGATTTTTGGTCCGCTTGTTTTAGTAGACACCCTGTTCACGTCTTCCGGGAACGTATACTTCGCAAGTTGCATCACATGATCAGCACTCCTCCGACGTCGAATTTGCCGGAACCGGTTTGCCGGAGAGGTGGGTGTTGCATTTCGGTTTTCGGGACGGGCATGGTGGACAGTGGGAGTCGAAGTGCTCGGGAGTTAGCGCACAGTGGAGGCGGACTCAACGGTAGAAGTCGGAAATGATGAGCAAAATTTAAAAAACTCATACTCTTAATAATTTGGAACGTAGAAACTTAAAAGTAGCCACTTTCGTGTCCCCGTGAAATTTCCTCTAAGGAACACCATTTAGAATGTATCAAGACGAAATTACTGACAAAATTTGCAATTTCAGTCGATAGCATCATGCCCAAACTCAACCGATGGCTCCCGCCCCCTCCTCTGGTCAGCGGAGGGAGCCCGTTGCCCGAAGGTTGCCAGGTCCCGGGATAAACTGTGAACAATTCATGTGGGTTACAATGGAGACGAGTGCTAATTTTTCAGCTCTATCTGGCACTATTGGGTTGCCCGCTTTTACAGCCATTATCGCGGGTCACTTCACCAGCACGACTCGTGTAAAATTGACCCCCCTCCACGGCTGACCCCTCTGTGCCCCCCACCCGTCCCTCGCGAGGGTCCTCACGCCCGGCTCCGCCGGATCAGGTGGGTCAACCTCAACGGGGATAGTGCCAAGTGGACGCAGGACCCGCGAGGTTCCACCCGGAGGCCTCGCCGTTTCATAACAACGCAGGGATGCCAAAACAACGACCCATACCCCTTGAATCTCCAATCAGTGCAGGAACTCGGTGAAGTTTTGTTACGCACGAGCGTACACTGAAAAAAAACACATTGGATCTAGAGTCCAGACTCGTAAAAACATCGACAAGAAAAAATACTCTTGATTCAATCAGATTTAAGCTTAAATCAAGAACCAAGCCTCTTAATTTGAGCGGATTTCTTTTTGATTTAAGCAAAAATCTGATTGAATCAAGAGTACTTTTTCTTGTCGATGTTTTTAAGAGTCTGGACTGTAGATCCAATGTGTTTTTTCCCCCAGTGTAGGGTAACTTTAGTTAACCGCACAACTTCCTAACGGGACAAGCGCTGCGTGCCGGTCCAGGGTGGCATGAAACGTAAAAAAGAAATGAAAGATTGGAAATTTCAGCGAAACATTTCATGGAATTTCATGACACTGTGAAATATTTCGCATTTTTCAAGGGCTAGAGTCTGCAACCCGCACTCAAACACACAAAAATAGAAGAAAGTCACAATTTTTACATTTTACGAACCATGGAAAGGAACCGGTATTCTTCAATGTCTCTCATACATTTCTGGAATTTCATGAAATATTTCACCTGAGATTTCAATATTTTATTTTTCATGAAATGATGCCACCCTGGGCCGGTTATGGACGGTTTAAAGCAGCGCTATAAGACGTCGAAATGCGATATATTACATGGTTAAGATAAAGGACTTTGTCTCGTCTTGTTGTATTGACATAGTATTATATGTATATGTAATCCCCTTAGTAGAGCAGAGTATTTACTACATAATTTTAATAAAAGTTGTATCTTTACTGTATTAAATTTATCCTATGTAGTTTATCTAATGCATAATTTTTCTTCTTCTTTCAGGTAAGAGTATTTCAAATTCTTCTGAAGTTCTGGTGTCTGCGGCACCGCATTATCAATGGGAGTATGCGAGCTGGCTGTCACTCACGAATAAAGCGGTAGGATTTTAAATAATCTAGGAGTAATATTACTTAGAGGGGATTTATGCTTCGTATATTACTCAAACATCAAAATTTGCGATACAGTAGACTCTCGATTACTTATCTAATACAATGTAGCGGTCGGAGATGACGAAAAACGAAAAACGAAAAAACCAAGGAATTTTACGTTCCTAAATCGTGAAAGCTTATGGAAAGTTGGGAAATTGTATGATAAAAAAACCCCGAAAAGCCACACATAATAGGGTTGCCACAGTGAGGAAATACCGGGAAATTTCAGAGAATTTTAAAAATTCAGGGAAAACACGGAAATGTCAGAAAAAATTACGAAAATGCCCGGGAAAAATCGTCAAGTCACCTTTACCCACTTTTTCGAGTGAGTTTGACGTTTAAATAAAAAAACTTTACCTATCTGAAAAGTATTTCTAACAACATCTTTTTAAAAATCTGGCGTCTGTTGAATTGTCAGGGATTTTTGCCAAAATTTGTCAGGGAAATCAAGGAAATGTCAGGGAATTGAATTTTCCAAATTCTGTGGCAACTCTGACGCAAGTCAGGGAATTTCGATCGAAAAAACTTGTCATCCTGTAGAAAAGCAATTAGATATTCATCCTAAACTGATGGGAACCTTGTGCCCTAATATAAAACCCGATCCCATTTCATTACACGGAAGAAGGCACGGCAGGGGGAGGGGGCGAGGGCAGGTGGCATTGAACAATCGGAGACGAAAGCGTGGAGCGGGTCGGTTCAAATATAGCGCCTCCAACAATAGGCAAGTGAAGAGGCCTCCGTGATGATTCACGGAATCTAGGAAGAGCATAAAGACAAGCGCGTCGAAGAAAAGACACCCGCGGAGCGCGCGGACTGCGGAGTGATATTGTGGCATTGCGGACGGTAGATGATGGACTAGGACTCCCGCTACGCGTCGCTGCCACTTATCAGCCGCTCAAAAACCCCTGTCACACTATTCATCTCAATATCAGTGTACCGATGGGAAAGCCAAGCTTGCGCAGTATAGTCTATATTGTTAAAAACACAGTGGTGAGTCCTTGAGAAGTCAGGAAAACCATGGAAAATTCAAGGAATTTGGCCTATCTCTGAAAAATCTGATACTTTCCCGAGAAGCCTTACATTTTTTCTTTTCCTCATTACTCGTACATGCATTTTTCTTTTCCTCTAAACCTGCGTTTTTTCTCTACTTTTCTTCCTCTGCGATATTTCGCACCTAAATTTTTTTGTGAGAAGTATTTTTATGAGTGCTCATGCCAACCGAAAAGCATGATGGAAAGTCAGGTTAATTTATTTCCAGAATGCCTGAAAAGTCAGAAAAAAGTTGGACGATTTTGAAAACTAAGACAACCAGCCACCCACCCTACCAATGAATCTGCTCTAAACCTAATGATGTAGTTGTCTAGGCCCTTTTGTTCCAAGACTACGTTGTGTTGCCAGTTTTTGTTTGTAAGAACATTTGCTTGTTTACAGATACGCTGTTGTGTTTAACAACGACTCGCAGGAAACCCGATTACTTACGAAGACGTTTGTCCTCTAACACGTGACGTTGTTGCGCCTAACACCCTATCTTCACGTGTCTTTTTAAAAACTAAGCGATTTCTTGTAACAGTGAGCTGAGATCTAGATATCCGTCAGGCTGATTCTCGTATGTGAACGACTGTATCCAAACTTATTCCATCAGTTTTTTAACCTCATAAGTTTGGTTATACGAAACAAACTTTCGGCTACACGAATTAAACACGGCGTGTGACGAACCGAATAGCCGGGATGATGTAGAACAAGGGTCTACTAAATTTTGTGGAAACGCAAGTTTTTCTTCAGGGAAGTCAATAAATTTGTATCACATGTTTGTTCCGCCCCATCCAACTTTTCTACCCACGTGTTGAAGTCTCCGAGTCAGCCAAAAAGAGTTCCCGCTACCTATCCCGGAGCAATCATCCCAACTTCCGACAATGCCTATCATTTGTATCGGAACACAAGAAAGTGCCGAAATGATGTTATATTACAACCCAATTTGTAGAGTCATTGTTTTTCAAAAGAGTCACTTTTAGTCGTCCGTTCTCCTTCAAAACTGGAGGACGTGGCCTCGGCGAATTTTCTCATTACTTTTTTAAAGCGCTCGTTCACTCATTCATTTGGGATTGGAACAATATCGTAACTTTTTTCAATGCTCGTGATGAGAGTAAATCGATAAACCTATATCGAAACATCGATACCTACTTGTGACGTTGATCTGGAACGCTATAGCCTTCCATGCTGGAGGATGCCTCCATCAAGGCAGTTCGCGGGTTACCGCTCACCTTGATCCTGCAATGATAATTATGTCATTTGGCAACTCTCCGATTTGGCAACGTTATACAATCGTTACCCAACAGGATTTGCTTTGTTGCAAGCGTGCATTGAACGCGACAGGTATAATCCTGCCCATGTCTTGACCCCCACCCCCTCTGCCTCCCCGTTTACCCTTTATGCCGCCCCCCTGCTTTCTTACCGTTCGCGAATCCACGACTTTATTGGTTGTGTTATTTTACCTGTTTCCCTGATTTATAGGCTAACTGAACTTACACCTTATTGTTATGGTTGTGACATTTACGCATTGGCCACTTGATAACAGGCCAAAAAGGACTTGCCGCTTGTTCACTGCCAGGCCTCTAATAGGATCTCTTATACTTTGATTACAACGAGCAAGTGCTCGGAATATTTCGCATTCTTTCGTTATTTTTCAATTAGGTAACTTTTTTCCTCGACAAGTGACTCTGTTTTTACATGACTGGTGATTTGTAGTGGTTTGAGGGCATGGATTTATGTGTAATTGCAAGTAGCTCTTGGCAACACATTGATAGTGGATCATTTGGGTGCAGTAGGAAAAAAATATAATAAGAAAGGATGACAACCTAGACATGTTTACGGAACTTTTTGACACGATGTTCATAATACCTATTTACTGCCGTGCTTAGGAAAACCCCCGCATGAATATTAGGACGATGGCATTGTTCCCTCGATAAAATATTTATTTGTGTGGAATGTCATGAATATTTATCTGTGAAATTTTCAGATACTGTAGCCTAAATTAAATGCTCTGGAAATTTGCAGAAAAATATTCCAAGTCCCCCTCTTAATTCGCACTTTATAGAGGGAAGTCGGCAACTTCTGAAGGTTCATACGCCATTTTTCCGAAGCACAGAAGAGTACGTCATCGTAATCAATTCATCCCCGTGTAATATCCCATTACTTCGTTTTAAGTCAATACATTCAGCCTATGTTTAGCGTGTTTATGCAAAATGAACAGCTCGCCATGCTGTTTAAGGCAGTGCTGGTGTGAAGCCAATAAGAATCCCAGTAACGCACATTATTACGGCTTCTTGATGTTGCGACACGAGGCGTCAAAAGTTACCATGACATCAGTTCAGTGTTAATTGACATTTGAGTCAAGAGATAATAGGAGGAAGTAGCTATATTTTACTGTGTTTTTGTATAAGCAACATTTATTCGGAAAAAACTTCACGTCAAGCGTAGGCATTGTCGCCTCCCCCCTCACCCTCCTTCGACCCCTCCCGCCAAGGACATGGACACGATAAGATGGAAGCAGAGCCAGGCACTTTTAACGGGGTGGAATAATTTTCTGACCCAAAAAGGCAGGATTTTTCATTCTCTTATGTGCTTTTATTCACTCATTCCTGTGGAGATCTAAGTAAGGGTGTTTCCTTTTACTCCTCCTTTTGTGGCATTGTTGATTATCGTATATCCCCAGATTTTCTCTCTCCTCCGTTTTTGGTCATTCGGGCCTGGTCTGTATCATCGAACTTTTTTCTCCACTTGTGGCTGTCCAGAAAGGATTCTAGTCGTCACAAATCGAAAATTGTGTTATTGATTAGATAGTTGAAAACTTTCCTGCATGCAAACATTTGCGGCACAATACACGCCTAGGAGTCTCATAGCAAATCGTTTTTATGGCAGGTTGAAGTTTTTGGTCGAAAAAACGTAGTCCGGAGAAAAATCTACCTCGCATCGAAATCAGCCATGTTCAGTCTACGAAGTTGCTTGATTATGATATGATAATACTTTGCGACTTTGCGCCCTCTATCGGCATGAAAATGAGCTAAACCGTTCATAGACTATTTTACCGGACATGCAGCTCTCCGGCGAATTTCCTAAATCAGATTTTTCGATCCAATTTAACGAAAGTCGAGATTAGAATTTTTTACCCTCTGTGGATTCTCATGGGCGGTCAAATTTGGACGTGCGGTGTTCTAATTTTTGCGCGTAAGAGTATGTGGCCCCAGGTAGAGACAATTTATCCTGCTCTGCTAATCTAACCAGTGTACATGGGTGAAGCATAAATTAAGCTCGGAAGTCAACACTAATTTCCGACTTATGATGATTGATGAACAACTTGTTGAGATTTTGTAAACTAGGTTAGGTTTGCCAAACTAATTGCTCAACATTTCGGTCATCAGTCATCATCAGGCGAATCTGAGCGTTGACTTCCGAGAGAGGATAGGAGTGCGCAGTCTTGAAAATGGACGTATTCATGCTAAAAGGAACTATGTTACACGCAAACCCTATTCAGATAGTTCCTTTTAGCATAAATACGTCCGAATGTCTTCGGCCTCAGGCCCTGTGTCTGATGACCTCGCCGACCTTGAACGACGCGGTTCACTGGATCAAGCCGAGTGCGAGCCGTGACTTTGGTGAAAAATCCGTTCGGAAAGTCGGCGCCAAAAACCGCCGGGTTCACTCAACTTGTCTTCGTCGTTGCCAAATTTCGGGGGACTGAGCAAATTTTCAATTTGCGGCCCGTGTCGGACGCGAGAGCGGGCATCGCGGCGAGGATTCGGGCGGGCCCGTTAGTTTTTATTCGAATCCGTCCGTTTTTCTCCCGCCATTCATCATTCATCGTGCGTCTCCACCGTCCGCCGATTTTCTCCCCCCGAAACGGAAAACGGCAAACGGCACGAGAGCAGCCGAAATAAAAAATTAGCGTCCATCAAGTCTTGAGGTTGAACGTCAAATTAGAGCTCGTTTGAGTGACGTCAGCGGTCGGTCCTCCTACGACGCGCGACGCGCTCTCCGAGAACGAAGACGTTGCGCTCGCTGCTTGGACTCGAGTTAATAGACCACTTTATGGACAGGGTACGCAATTAAGAGCCACATCAATTGTCTCCCTGTCAAAATTCCAAGTAAGTTAAGGCAGATACGTAAAAAATTTCTACATTTATCTTCTAAGAGCATACTGGAAAACATAGTAGCTTGGATCTAGAGTCCAGACTCTAAAAAACATTGACAAGGAAAAATACTCTCGATTCAATCAGATTTTTTGCTTGAATCCAAAGGAAATCCGCTTAAATCAAGAGGCTCGAATCTTCAATTCAAGGAAAAATCTGATTGAATCAAGAGTATTTTTTCTTGTCAATGTTTTTAAGAGTCTGGACTCAAGATCCAAGCGACTCTTTTTTCCAGTGCATAGTGTTTTCTGTGCAAATTAGTTCAAACATCCCGCCCCCAAAAATGAAAGCCTCCTCCAGTTGAATCTGAATTTTTCTTGGCAATTCCATACGTCCTGTTAGCAAGAGGAGCAGATAAATTTTGTCAGACCAAAATTAAACTTTGATTTTTTATCAAACGAAACTGTTTTCAGGGGTCAATTTGACGAACGGTGGTGTTGATGTTTTCGCCAGCGTAAAATATCGATTAAGGAACTAGTTTTTGACAAGTTGACAATTGAAAAGTTTATTTGCCCCTTCTAGAGCCAGTTGAAAATAACCGAGGCATGGACCAAGAGAATATTTCATTTAGAGATATTATTTTATTATTATTTATTATTCTTTTGGTCCATGACCGAGGCGTGAGGCGTCGAGAAATTTGAGAAATCAGGTCTCACCGTCAAACGTACAAACGGACCGAGAGGACAGCATAGTTTAAATCACGTGTAAAATCAAATAACCTTTCAATACGCTGTTCCTTGCCAACGCAATATTGGTTACCTCAGAATATGTATAACTCGTCATCACAGTAGGCTCTCCTGTAATAGAGCCGCAGGGTAGAGGGTCAAGTAATAACTATCTACGTAAGGAGAGTAGGACATGTCCATTTTATGCTATACGGTACTAAACAGGTAGTTCGGTTTGTCATACCGGACTAATAGTTTATGTTCGTTTAATAGTAAACGTTTAGAAAAAGTAAAACTTTCGGTTGGTAATTAGTTTGATTAAATTGTCAAATTAATGAGATCAGGAGAAAAAAACGCTGCTGCAAACCTATCGATGTACTATCACATGAGAACTTTCTCTCTGTGTGTAGATCATTCAGAAAGCAATGGCATTTTTCCGTTCCAAGAGAAAGATACAAACGCATCGATTTTGTCAAAAAAGAACCAATTTTTTTTTTCTTTCTTTTTTTTTTTTAGAAAACAAAAAAAACAAGGGGTATATTCGTCAGCTACCTGAAAAAACTTCATAACCATCACTTCTCAGTTGGTTTCTTCTTTTGGAATGATTTTACCAATCATGAATCTGATAGGAAGTTATCTATGCGCTCGATTCCTTTCTCTGAATTATTTTGACTCTTTTTCCATTCAAAAGAGGGCATCAATGATTTCTGCAGCGTTTAAACCTTTCATAGTTAGGTATGAACAATCTAAGCTCCGAAAGTTTATCAAAATTAACATTTCAAAACGCTAGACGTGTTAAAAAAAAAAAAAAAAAAAACACCCACAACAAAAAACGAAAATTCTACAACGAACAGATCTCTTGTTCTCCAATAAGTTTGACATTTTCTCCTAAAGGCGGTCAAAGTGAATGTACTCTCTTTTAGGATGAACTTTCGGAAGGAGTCTTAGGGTGCCGGTCAAAGTGAATATACTCTCCTTTAGCATAAACTTTCGGATGGGGTCTGAGGGTGCCGAGACGGCAACAGTGGTGTGGGAGAGCCATGGCAGAGTGGGAAGAGGAGAAGTGGTTCAAGTGTGCAGTCCGGGTCTTCGCGATGCAGCACCACACCATATCACCGAGCGAGCGTTGCGCGCTGCGCCTGCGCCGTGGCTCAAAGCCGGGCAACGGGACCGGGCCGAGTTGCGCAGAACTGTGACGAGAGGCGGGGCGGTAGCCTGTGACAATTCAACTCAACCGGTTCGACTCCGAGTCACGAGAGCAGCGGGCAGAGGCAGCCGAACAACAGCCAATGAACCAGTCTCTCCTCCCGTAATCGTTTAGCTCTCCTCTTCTTCGCCTCTCTTCGTCGTGACTCTTTCACTGCCACCGCGGTCTAGGGTGAGCTTTGATCCCAACTTTGGGAACATGATCTCAATCAAAAGCCAAAAGCAGTCACTGGTACATTCTTCCTCGGGCTAGAGTTGGTATTATCGGAAACAGTTTGATTAGCTTGATGCCATTGGACTTTGCTAAGTTCAAGAGCATTAACCGTTTCGCGAGTCTCTCCGACAATCACAATTTTCCCCCAAAACCGGGACAATCAGGGAAAGTCAGGGAATTGTTGACACATCTACTACAGTGGCTTCGCATGAATGACCGAGCATCGATATTTCCCCACTTGAATCCGTGGTAAAGAATCGATTATTAAGGTGTTCGTTGCGAACACCCTGTTCATCGATCCTTTTCCATAAGTTTAAGTTTCCATCAATCGATATATCGCAAAGCACGCCACGCCACTGATCTACTAATCACTAAAACACATCACTGATCTTCCAACTTTTTACCCTTTCTGGATTTTTTTAAGGCTTGCCATTTTTTAACTAACTACCGAATGCTTTCATCCAGATTTGATCTCTAAACAAGGAAAATTTTGTCCAAAGTTTTGCGGAAGTCAGCGTATTTTTTTTTTTTTAAAAAAAGTGGAAATTTTGTTCGAAGGTCAGGTAAAGTCAGGGAACCAGAACATTTCAGAGTCAGGAAAAATCAGGAAATTTGAAGATGACGAAATTATGGCAACCTTAAATAGATTGCCATCAATTTATCTCTTTTTTGTGCCAATAGAAGACGTAAAATTGCATTATAATCCGGCGATCTCGTGCGCCTTGGACACGTCACAAGTTGCCGCATGTTTCAAAAAATTTGAGTTTTTTGTATGGCTGTTTGTGGAAAACGTGCGGAGATTTTGCGCAGTCATGGGCGTTGATCAATGGCTGCAGAGCTGATTCGCTATCTACCAGTATGAATGTTCAGCATATAGTCTGATGCAAGTCTTACTCATGCTGGAGTAAGATTTGCAGGCTAGCCGGAACGCTGCGGGTTCTCAAATGTTGGCATCGGTTCGGATCGCATGAAATAAGAATTTTCAGTCGACCGGCAACTCTGACCTGAGGGTCTGTGCGATCGCTGGCTGATATTCCACCATTACGCAATGAACGTCGATGGATCCCCTTGTTGAGACGGGATTAAAGCTATTTAACACAGAGGCGGGTCCAACCACCTTCAACGGTCGGGTGGGGATATTCAGGTTTTTGACCTTAAAAAATCCGTTTTTCACTTTTTTCGCTTTCCTCTATCTCTCTCCTTCTTTCCTCCTCTTGCTATTCTGATTTCTCGGCGGACGAGGCAACGTTCGACGTCAAGATGCTGAAAGAAATTTCTTGAAACATTTTTGGTCGAAAAGTATAAGTTCCATTTTTCAAGAAATTTCAACTCTTTTTGGGGGCTACGTATATGAAACCCGAAACCCGCAATAATTATCGAAGAATACGTTATTTGATTCATGATTTTTTTTCTTTCAAAATCTCAGAATCCAGTTTTTACTAATCGATTTAGTAGTACTCTTAAAGTATACTTGTAAGATGTCTAATACGCGTTAAATTTGGCTGCCAATGTTTTGACAAGCGAAAAAAATAATCATCTATTTTGAAATTTTTGTGGAAAAGCCGGCGGGCGGTTGCGTGAAAATGTGGAAAATTAGAGGATTCTGCGCCCCTAAATAGGTTCCAGTGTGCATCCTCTCACTTGAATGGCACTCAACTCGAATAAAGCGGAATTGGCAAAGTTGGATTCTGCGAAAAGAAAGTTTCCTCCTGTCTCTTCACGCAATTTTCCTCTCTAAGCCTCTTTGCTCAAGCATCGCTCGGACGTAATCAGTTGAATTTGTTCACGCCAGGTGGAAGCCGTGAGCCATACTCTGATGAACACGACGGCAGTGGTTTGCACGCTATAGGACGCGACGTTCGGTCAACAGCCTCAGTGATGCAATCTCCTCACTTATAAATTATAATCAGTAACTCATCGGTGGCTCATCGACGGGCAGTCCGATGACGGCGGAAAGGAGAGTTGGGTTAGGTGCGTGTTTTCAATCAAAGATGGAGTGTATATTTCTATGGAAGGACTGAATACTGTGGCCTTGTCAAACTATACCAGTCTGTTGCGGTTGTCTACTTTACTGCCCTGCTAAAGGAAATACATACTAATAAACTCGCAGTGAGACAGCCAAGAAAAATCGTTTAAAGAAAACTCTACATACCATGCTCAAATACCTACTGTTTGCAATTTCAAGGGCCGAATGTGTTGTAATACATTTAAATAATGCATTTTTCGAAATATTGACAATGTCGGGATAAAATCAGTAACAATTTACTTTATTGGCACAATAGCCAACCCTGGAATTAAATGAAGGTGTATGAGAAACAATCCAGCTTCAGTTAATATGGCATGCGACGGATACTGGGTGAATTACATCACAACGCCTGGATGCAACTATTCGAACTCCATGGATGTCCTGTGTTGCATACGCACGGGAGTGAAGGCGTTTTGACCTCACACACTAGCCGCCTTACGAGCGGCGCTCAGTGGAGCGAGTCAATGAGAGGAGTCGGACCAAATGTGGAAACGTTAAAAGTTCTTATCGATGTTAATACGAAACATATGTATAGAGGTTACAAACATGGTTTCATCGATTCTCTCATACATTTCCTTCAAAAAGCACCCCATAATTTTATAATGTGAAGAAATTAACATCAAAAGCAGTTTTCGTCGAAAATTGTCCCACCTTCTACCCTTATCTGTCCTGTTGTTATACAACCTCTCTGGAAGGTTCGTTTTATCGTGCCCAAAATTTCCTTGACTTCTTGGCTGTCTCACTGCGAGGTCAGATTTCTTATATTTCAGCGAGGATGAGCATAATTCACTAAATTTCCTTTTTCAAAAAACTGCTATACATATTTTAGCCAGTATTGAACGAATGGCAGGAAAATCAACTTGTAGCCATTTATCGCAAGGGTCTCCACTTTCTGGGATTTACCGTCCTCTTTGGCACAGTTATAAATGCATCTCTTAAATCTTTTATACGTGCTTAAATTGAAGGAAAAGTAAGAGATTAATGATCGTTCACGCCTGATTCTTCGGGAGTCTGCAGAAGGAGCCGGGTCACATTTTCACCCACCGATCGATAGAATTTTTGATGGAAACAGTTTCGCCGTGAATGATGCTAGCCGCAATGAAACCCGTCTCAAAGCGGTTTGACAATAATTCAGGCACTATCACGTCCAATCAGACGAATCGCGAAAGACAGACCGGAGAGTTGGGACCGTGTCCAAGAAGGCATCACTCCGTATTAACTGGTCGTTCCGGTTTAATAAGTGCAGAGAATCGTCTGTTCTCTCTGACGTTGACTCATCGTTCTCATCGCGAACCAATCAGCGAAACGGCATTTTCGTCAAAGTCTCTTGAAAGTCGCACGGTTTATGTCTCACTGCTCCGTCGGAGAAATCTCCCGCGCGGACACCCTCTTGTCGAGGAGATACTTTCTTTTAGTGGGTTGGTGACACCTGCTTTACGACCTGATTTGCTGCTGTGGTCGGTACCGTCTGTCGCCTTGGCAAGCTGCGTGATGCATGGTTATTCTACTCCACTGCAGTGCTAAGGAAAAACGCCGTAAGAATAACGTAAGAATGTGCAGAGAAAAAAAAGTTCGGTTGCAGCGACTGAATTCCGTCCGTTCTTGAACACAAACTTTTTTCGGTTCGGATAACCAAAATTTTCGGTCTCAAGGCCCTGATTTCGGTAAGCTGAACCGGTTTCGGCGTGGTTTCTGTTTTTGTAGACTTCGGTTGTTTGGTGTCAATACTAATTAAACTTTTTTCTCCTTCATAGGCGGATCCAGGGGGGCGTAGGGGGCGGCCGACCCCCCCTCCCATTCGCCCGAAAAAAAGTGAAGAAAGAAAGAAGAAAGAGAAGGAAAAGCTCATATTGGTAATTATACATGATAAATTGACTCTAACTGCAAAGTAGGTGCTTTAAATTCAAAAAATTTGGGAAAGCCCGATCCTCACACCTCTGCTGTGTTCGAATACAGTCGGATCCACCTAGTTCTCTAGTGTAGTACAAATTTCAGTTCGAATCATTACAAAATTGTAAAGTTATGAATTTTACGTAAAGAAAGAATTATGGTCCATGAATTCTATTTTTTAAAAAATTTGTCAAATTTTTGTAACGTATGTCGCAACTCTTTAACATTTTCCTCGTTTGATTTCAGGTGAGCATTTTCCCGGTCTTTCCATCATGTGTTCACAAGTTTGAAGGAAACTTATGACTTTTAAACAACCGTAAGTTACATTTTCTCGTAATTAAATTAATTTTGCGTGAAAAAGGGGAAATCGGAATAAGTGGATTACGGCTCATGTGTAAGATGCCTGACTCATGAGCGATCAGTGTGTCTTTTTCATTTCAAGGAATTCTCCTCAGCTGTAGAAGGAAAGTCACAGAACTTTGTTCAAGAAAGAACTTTGATTAGTTTCCTTATTAAAAACGCCTGTATAACAGGGAGTCTTCCCAGTCGGTGCCGTTGCAAACCGAGATCCCCGGTTTCCGAGCTAAGCCATCGATATATCACGGGAGCAAAATTGTAACGCGCAATTGAATAATGAGGGAGCATTAAAGACGCTTTGACGAATTGTTGGAATTGATTAGAATGCTCCCTCCCCGGAGTATAAGTGGGTCACGGTTGGAGCCGGACGTGGGGGCGGGGGTAGGTGGGGGTGGCTGCGCTGCGTATGTTGCTCAGGGATGCACAGCGAGAGTGACTGCTGCTGCACGCCCAGGGAATATAAAAGCTTGCAACTGGGTCTCCACGCGAGCCGCGCTCGCTCCTGAGTGAAGGCTCGCCGCGCCGTGAGTCCCGTGAGCAGGGTGGCATAAAACCGTAAGAAAGAAATGAAAGATTGGAAATCTTCAGTGAAACATTTCATGAAATTGTCACTAGGCTGTGAAATATTTCACTAATTTTTTCAGGGCTAGAGTATGCAACCTGCACGCAAACACACAACAATAGGGAAAGTCACAACCTCCTACATTTTACGAAACATGAAAAGGAACCGGCATTTTTCAATATCTTTCATAGATTTCTAAAATTTCATGAAATATTTCAAGTGAAATTTCAAGATTTTATTTTTCATGAAATTTTGCCACCCTGTCCGTGAGTCACATCCTACTGAAAAATAAAAGTTTGGTCATTTAAACCGATCTTACCCAATCCAATTTGATTCCATCTATTCGGTTCGTCAAACCGAACTCTCGATTTAGGTAACCGAGCCTCGGCGAGAAAGTGAACTGATGAACGAGTTTTGTAATTTTCATAGTGCCTTCATTTCGTCGAGTATGCAAATTGATCTCCGGGGAGTTAAAATAGTTGCTCGGGAGGAAAGCAAACTCCTGCATCGACCTCGGCAGTCCTATTCAGACGGATAACATTACAAACAAGAATAGGAAAGGAAGCTTGAGTAGGAGTGGTCGAGCTGACCCCCGAATTTTGAAAGCATTATTTTGAGATCAAACAGGGACTCCTCAAATCCGTTTGCGAGATCAAAAACTCCGAAAGTTTTCGAAGTACAACTAATCATGAACTTCCCTCCCGTTTTCATTGCCAGACTTGTCGCACAGTATAATTATTACTAATAATAATTTTATTTCTCAGCGCATTTTGGTGTTATTCCTGCACGAAATGAATTGGAACAGGCAATGTTCAAAATCCACCCACCCTTAATATCCCTCCTCCCTATTACAACTACCGCACCAGCTGCGAAGGGTTCTTGGGGTCGTATTCATAGTTTTTCCTTGAAATCCTCATTTTCAAATTTGGTTCTTTACAGTTAAGTCCGTGCGAATTTAACTTAGAGTCTGTTTTTTAGTTGAAACAGCGTCGTGTTGCTATCGTCACGTTTAAGTCTAAAAAACGATAGCGAGACAATGTTTCTTTTTCTAAAAAAAAAAAAACTGACTCTAAGTTAAATCCGGTTAAAGTTGGTTTCTTTTTTCAGTTAAGTCCGTGCGGATTTAACTTAGAGTCAGTTTTTTTTTTAGATAAGGAAACATTGTCTCGCTATCGTTTTTTAGACTTAAACGTAACGATAGCAACACGACGCTGTTTCAAGTAAAAAACCGACTTTAAGTTAAATCCGCACGGACTTAACTGAAAAAAACCAACTTTTGTCAACAAGAAACGGCGCTCTAAGTCAAAGTAGGTAATACCCCAAGAAATTTATTTTCAGCGAGGGCCTCCTAAGGAAAGGATCTGTTTAAGAAATGTCTCTGAATACGACCCTGAGTCCGTATCGTAGTCATATGCCTCAACGTTCGCCGCGGTGTTGTTTTTCCGCACGAAATGATCCAACAACACTTCTCCGTGCATCCAGTGCAGTCGGCTCGATTTCTAGACTAACGATCTAAAAACGACCTTTCCACCCCGCCTTCACGAAACATTACTCATGCATACTTTCTTCCTCCCATCCGCGCGGTGCCGTGCCTCATGCTCTCCGTTCCGTTGCGTCTCCACGCTTTTCAGTTTTCCACACTTTTCCCTCTTCGCGGCTCGATACCCGATTCCGCGCACGTTACACCGCCGCGAGGATGCACTGGAAAACTCCCCCTCCCCTCCCGCGGCACCCCTTCGCGAATCTCATCTCGTTCGTTACGTGAAATCCAGGAGGCGATAACTGTGCAATTTCCATCGTGCTCGACTCCGCGCCGTTCAACGACTCGTGAATGACTTTCTACCGCGCGGCCACTTAAAAATTAACAAACATCCATTAGCGCTCATCAGCGAATCAAAGCGCGTAGCGCGGTATAAAAACGTGCGGTTCGACTCCCTTGCTCTTGCATTTTTCCCCGTTCCTCCTGCCCGAGCTGCGTTTCTTCGCCGCTCCGAGCCGAGTGTTCCAGAGAAATTAGCTACAATTAGACCCGCGCCAATCCGTAAGAAAGTGAGTATTCGCTAGGAATGTTTTTGACTGCGGGAACTGAACGTGGTGTTGGGATTGCACGATTCTTATGAAGAGTACTATTGAAACAAGTAGGAAAGGTATACCGATCGCGGTATCACTTTCGAGTCGATTGAAGTTAAGTTCTGTTTATTAGATATTCTTTAGGACTGTTTTCTATTGAATGAACAGAACATTCCAGACGCGAATTATACGAGTTGCGCCATTGGAAACAGAGGAAAACATGCACCAATCCATAGACGGATCCAGGGGAGGTTGTAGGAGATGTACGCCTCCCCCCTCCCTCCACCCCCTTTTGACTGAAAATAGGAAGAAAGGAAGAAATAAGGAAGGAAGGAAAGGAGAAAAGAAGAAGGATAGGAGAAAAGAAGAAGGATAGGAGAAAAGGAGAAGGAAAGGAGGAAAGAAGAAGGAAAGACGTTTTTATTTGTAAATTTATTCATGGCAAAATTTACTCAAACTGAATACTCACTAGATGCTTTAAAAATTCGACAATTTTCCAGGGGAAGCCCCGCGGAACCCCCTTCCTTCGAAGTGCCTGGCTCCGCTTATGCACCAATCTTGTTATAGGACGTTCAATTCAATAGAATTTCAATTAGGTTTTTACTTCTCGAATTCAACGAATGAAACCGATCTAGTTTCATGTGAAAAATCCAAAGAAAACGAATATCTCCAGAAGTTTCTTTTTTTAAGATCTCGTAGGGATTAATTCGGATATTTCAAAATTTGACTCTCGACTTCCCGTCACCTCCTTTATTTCCCCCTCAGGAGCAAGATCTCATCCGCATTAGCGTGTTGAAGTTGCCCAAAGCTCAAATGCGAACAAAACACCGGATCTGCAACAAAAGACGTCTTGTCAGTAAATGAAGTCATTGTAATTGTTCTTCCGCGGCGTGTGCCTCACGGCGGTATTGCGTGTGCGTCATGGGGAGACCTCATTCATAAATATTTTACTTGGTCACTCGTTTTCTACCGCCGACGTAAATAGAATTCACGGAACTGAACACAGAACTTTCATTTAGGAAAATCTTTTCTGGTTCGTTCTTGTGTAACCGACCACTCCCTTGCAAACAAATCGCTGAGGAAATATCAGTAGTTTAAAGTTGTGTTACAGTCAGCGTAACGATAATGCATAAATAACGTAGCCCCAGAAAAATGTATGAACACGAGAGAATAAATGCAGGGTTGCTACAGTTAGGGAATACCGGAGAAACCGGGAAATATATGCCAGGAAAATTTAAAAAGGTAGGGAAAATGAAGGAAAACAACGCTGGAAACAACGAAGTCCGGGGAGTTAAGCCCTATAATTTGCTTTCTAGAATAGGTCTGACATTTCAAACAACAAATTTTTCCTGAAACTTTTTCAAATCATGTCTTTTTAACACATATCTTCAATTTTCAGGAAATTTCATTAAACTTTGTCAGGGAAATTCATTTTCTAAATTCTGTGGCAACCATGTAAAGTGAAAAATTGGTAAAACTAGGCTTAGATATTAAAACACCAAAAGGTTGGACGTTTCAAGCCGTCACAGGCTCATTCCAAGAAAATTGCAGGCAGATGATTTACAACTGCAGATAATAAGGTTTTATTTGCCTGTATTACAGGAACTTTACTCATACCACACATTCAGACGTTTTCACTCAGTTTTGAAACGCATTTTGTGCGTTGCATCGGAAATAAAAAAAAATCAACTTGAACCTCTGCCATGACAAAGATGGTAACAGGTGGAGCAGGTGAGCAGGAACATCAAAGTGAGCAACAACCCCTTCTCACCCGCTCCCTCCTACACCGTGCACTGAAAAAAACTCCGGCCGTGGAAGTCGCATTTACGGGCTATATAGACATACCGTCCGCGTTCCAGGCTCAGTGCCCGAAAGTTCCGGGCACAGCATCTGGAGCAATCGGAGCAACGGCTCCAGCATTCGAAACTTTTGAGCCCTGAACGGACGGTATGTCTATACATACAGCCCGTAACTTTATTTTCAAAGAGAAGAAAATGGCTAAAAGCTCAAGATGAGCGCATCGGGAAAGTCGGAAGTAGTCTTCTACCCTACAATCTGTGTCAGAAAATACGCATTTGTTTAAGCCTCCCGTTCCAAAAACGATACTACGGCACAGGTGCGAACATTTCGTAAGAGGAATCGCTTCATCCAACCCTTGCGCGCCACATGTGAAGATACGGGATTCTATGAAACAGTGTGTTTATATTCACATTTTTCTCGTGTTGATAAAAACCATGGTGCCTCCTCACGGTTTGCGCGCGGGAGCGTTAGCCATGTTGCATATTTTGTAGTATCCTTTTACACAAGGGTTGCATGGAAGATGGAACGACTCCTATTATGAAGTGTTCACCTGCGCCGTAGTATCGGTTCTGGAAGTGGAACCTTTTAAAACGCAGATATTTTACGCAGATTGTGAAGTTAGGATTGTCTTTTAGACTTTTCCGATGCGCTCATCAAGATTTTTGAATCGTTTTCTTTACGAAGTAACTGTTCTTTTTGCTCTGGCTGAAGTTCGCAAGAGGGCGGATTTTGCAGGTGTGCCGACGGTGACGGTGAAAAACAAGGAAAGCCGGGGTCGACTCGGCAGCCGTGGGCCAGAGGCGGACTGCGGCTGGGATGTCTGCGTTTAATAAGAGGTTATCGACCCCCGCCCTGCCCCCACCCGGGCTCCGCCGCGCGGGCCCCGGAGACTAGACAAGTGACTGCGCATGCTTATTGCGCTCGAGATCCTCGGTAAATCAAGTGGTCGAGTCATCCTCATCCTCACCTCCGAGCCGGAGTCTACGGCGACGGACGTCGAGCGTCGACGCGGGGACCCGCAAACCACCGGGCATCGCCGCCCCGGCCACCGACCACCGACCACCGACCAAATTACGCGTGCATCTCCCACCGAGGTCACTGTGCCCGCCCGAGCTTCGTCTCGCTCGGCCACCACCGACGCGACCGAGCCACCGTTTAGGCCCATCTTACACCATCCAAAAGCGAATTTTCCCTCTATAATCGGACCGAGGCAGGTTTGGGATGGAGGTTTGCCATTTGTCGATTAATCGATTTTTCGAATTTTTGGATAAGGGACCGTCCATAAAGTACATAACGCACTTTTCCGGCATTTTTGACTTCCCCGCTCCATCCTTACAACGCTTTCGTGACGAAGGTCCCTCTCTATTCGTCGCTTGGCTGACAGAAGCGCGTAACTACACATTGAGATGAGCCCGGAAAAGCATTGAATTGTATAGCAGACAGGGTTCATTGCAGAGTCTAGTTACCTACGCCTTTATGTCAGGTAGGCGACGTATATTAACACGAAAAAACAAAATTGCGTAACTCTTTCCTCGACCCCCGCTCCCGTCTAGAGCGTTACACAACTTCTAGACGGCCCCTAATAGAAAAATTGCATTAATGGAGAATTCGCATGAAACTTTCTTCATTGGTTCGTCTTAGAGTGTTTGAGAGCTGGTTTCGCAGCATTTCTAACACTTTTCTCTGATATGGGAAACAGGATAAAAATAGTTTTGAAAGTGAGAAAATGCACCGCCTAGTGACGTCATCAGGTGACATTTCTCATTTAAACACATTTTTTAAAGCAGATTAGATTATTTTGTTATGTTTCCTCTAATAATTGTGCGATGTATGAACCAAGGATGTCAGTGGCGTAACGGACTTCCGCTGGGCCCCCCCGCAAAATTTTTTCTAGCCCCCCCCCCCATGTAGATAAAATTCCAAAATTATTCCCCCCTCCCGCTCCTTCCCATTTTTTGGCCCGAGACATCTCAAATCACGGACTTGGACTTGGAATGCCTCACCCCTCACCGTCCCGGATCCCTTACCCGATTAAATGGGGCCCCTAAAGGATCAAAGATCTAAAGGGTGGCGGGGGCCCAGCCCAAGGATCTACAGAGGGGCGTAGGCCCAAGAATCAAAGGGCCCCCAAGAGCCTTGGGGCCCTTTAGATTCTTGGATCTCCCAAAGCCCGAATTACGAAAAGGGACAAAAAAAGAAAAAATGTTTAATAATCACTGAGTGGACATTGGAAGGCAGGGGCCCTCCAGCAAACAAAAAGTTAGGAAGAGTCCGGAAGAAGTATAAAATACCCCGAGCTAACAATAAAAATCAGAGGGAGAAGCCCCATATCGGTAAGTAAAGGCCCAAAGTTTGAAACCAAAGCTATATAAGCATCAAAAAGAGAGAGAGAAAAAAAAATTCCGGCGGCCCAGGGCCCCCTAGGCGCCTGGGCCCCCCTGCATAGCAGGGTCTGCGGGGGCACCCGTTACGCCACTGAAGGATGTCCTCGTGTTCAGTTCTCTCAATAGTCTTCACTTAAACACGAACTTCATCAAATTTCAGACACCTGCAAATTCTCTTTTTGATTAACGTGCATATTTTGATCGGGTAACTTTTCGGAAGACTCTGTACCCTGGGATGTTCGACTGGATTCTCAGGTGTAAACCAGCATTTGTGTTTAAATTGAGAATAACAGGAAGGCACCGAACATTTTAGATGATAATTTAGCAAATTCCGGTACAATTATTTCTGCATTTTCTCCTAAAATCCTGTTTTTTCGTAAAATATCAGCACCATTGGACTTGGAGCTGGAATTTTTAGAGGTTTTGTGATGGCTAATCTTTAAAAAATTTCGTGAAAAAACGCAGAGGAGACTTAGCCGTGAATTGCAAACCTGAAGACAGGTGTTACCCGTCTGGTTCCAGTGAACGTATCCAATTTATTTGCTGTTTAAGTCTCGAACAGAGCTTCGCCCCGCGCTAAGAACAAACTACGAATGAGCTCTCAAATGTTGCCAAATTTCCCCCGATAAAATATTATTCTATTTGGAAAACCATCGGGGGCTTTCCTTGGTATTATAAGATTCACTTGATTATAAATCGCAAAGAAAAGCCATCAAAAATTGGAAGCAAAGAAACTCATAAGTCTCCCAGAAAATTCATTTTTAACGTGGGGAAATTCGGCTGTGTATAAATTTTCTTACGGGGTTTTTCCTGAGGCCGGCAGCGATGTCCGGTGTGTTTATGGCTTGGCTCGGTTGCGTCGGTATGGACTCATATTTGCGTGCAATTAGCCTCTGTATTCTCTCAGCCGTGCAGCCCCGCGGAGGCAAAACCGCGGATCCGTCCGCAAAGTCTCGAAGGGAGTTGCGCGGTTTCTGCATCCTGGAGCCTCATCCGCAGATCTCCGGTCGGCGTAATCGTATTAGCAGGGTAATTACTTGAGGCTTTGCAGCGGACAGTGCAGTGGCCGCCGCGATGCGATGCAATGCGGCCCCGGTGGATGGAAATCGAATTTCCAAGGCCGAGAACTCGATTCTCCAGGATGTCTGATGCGGGGTCGGAAAATGAATCTCAGGGTCGTATTCATAGGCGCTCCTTAAACAGTTCATTTTCTTATAAGAGACCCCATTTATATTACATTCTGATTAAAAATAATAATTTAATTTAATTCGGGGAAAGGCTGCAAAAAAACAGAGGATAATTTAAAAAACCCGGGACGTTTCGAAATGGATTACAATTTCATTACTAACCAGAGAGAAAATGAATGAAAATGCGTCGTCGATTCGCTGATTTTGCGAGACCGAGACTGATCATGAAATGTTCAGACGCCGCGCCGAGCCGCGGGTCATCGGGTAAAGTGAGTGCCTGGAGAGTCAAAACGCCTTCACTTCCGTGCGTAGGCAACACGGACATCCACGGAGCCCGAATAGTTGCATCCAGAATTTAAAATGAAATGTGGATAAGGCCCGTCTCATTCGGCACTAACTATTTCGCTACATCGTAATTTAACTTAAGTGCTTATTGTGCCGATGAAGTAAACTATCACTGATTTTTATCGTGACACAGTCAATTTTCCGAATTATGCTTTGGTAACTTAAAGTTATATCAACGTTGCCGTCCTAAAATGTGGGCTGCGTCCCCTATCTTCTCTGATCTAAAATCGACGAATGTGGCGTTGAAGTCGTTTCACGGTCACTTTAGGTCACCATCTCGTATTTTTACTTTGGGTTCTGAGCTATTCGTGAAAGTCTAGATCTTGCAGAGGAATCAGAACGCAGCATAGTTTCTTTGCACTAAAATGATTGAGATGTCGATACTATTATAAAATATCTAGCGGATAAAGTAATCATTGCAGTGTATCATAAAAAATTCATTATTTTTCATTTCTTAGCCAAAGTAACCGTAGCAGTATATTATGCGCATAGCGTTCTAGTTTGTAACCTTGTATCCATGCCGAACCGCAGTTGAGGGTGTTACTCCAGCAAATAAGTTAGCAGCTACGTGCGGTCGATTTAAAACGCGACTCAAAAATCAGGCGACCTAGGTTCAATAAATTATATTGCAAAACTCGTTTAGATTTGTGATAGCTAAGCTGTGTCTCTGCCCGGGCGCGCTTGTTGGCGCGAATCAAAGTTAACCACTTGAGTAATTTTCGACCAAGCATAAGGGCAAGTGACATTCACCTCCAATTAAATTTCAAGGCAGCTATTTACTTTGTTGCCGCTGTGTCTCTACTCGGCTAATTTCCTCACTTTCCAAACTTTAACGTGACAGTATACGAATTTGAATTCGTTATGCCCAAAAAATCGCCAAATGAGTTTTTTTTCCTTTGGAGGAAGAACAAATCAGTACGGAAAGTTTGTATTACCGACAAAAACTAGAAACGTTTATTTTTTACCTGCATGTGAACTAAAATAGGACTATCTCAACGTGTCCACCGTGTCGTACTTGAAATTTTGTCACGGACAAATGTTACACAGCGATTAGTTCCCAACCAGTGGCAGTTTTCGCAAGTTGGTGAAACTGGATTTGGTCCAGTTAAATGTGTCGGTAAAACAGAGACAATTTATTTTAGAGACCACGCACCAACACGTTGAGCAATGTAACCGAATGAGGCCTAAGTTAAATTCGGAAGTCAACTCTATTTTCGCCTTGCTGTAGACGAATGAGCGATTTGTTGAGTATACGATCAAATACAATTTGCCTAATGACGCCTGATGAATTTTGGAGTGAGCGCTTTGCTCGGTCAGCTTTTGCAAATTGTGTTGGGACTGTTAAACCAATTGTTCAACTCTTTGGTCATCAGTCATCAGTCATCAGTCATCAGTCATCAGTCATCAGTCATCAGTCATCAGTCATCATTAGGCAAGTCTGAGCGTTGTTTTTCGGAAGTAACAGGGAAGAAAGCACTAAAGCAGTGCGGGGTTTTAACACTTTGGATTCTGATGTAAAACAGTGGATTTTTATCGATGCAAAAAGCCTTTGATAGAATTTATTTTTAACAGGGGTTAGAAAAAGAAAACAATTTTTTGTAATCTCGTAAAAATAGACACTGTTCATGTACAGTCCTGTGTTGTAAGGGTAAAGTTCAGCCTGATAATGAGAGCAACCATTTTATGGCGGAATCTGACCTCGTGTTTTCTCTTTTTCTTTTATTTTTTTCCTTTTCGCCACTACTCTTGTCATTTTGCAATATCCCTACCGCCACCTCCACCAACTTTTACAGCGAATTACAGAAGCTTCAGGATCGCAACGTATATAATTAGTTGGCCGGTATGTACCAAACTGGTCTCTTTAAGGAGGCGAGGTGTTCAATTAAGTAGGAATTGATACTAATTCTGCCTCGAGAAGGCAAGATTGATACAACCTCGGCAGCGGTTCCAGCTCTATCCATTGTTGCCCCATTAGTTAGAAAAAAGACTTTTCCTCTCGATAGCCTGGACTTTCCAATATCATGTGACTATCTTCCAAGAAAGAGACGCAAGACTTACACAATTTACAGAGAGGGAAACCCTTTTGAAGTATTTTTACCTACTCGTGAAATTTACGCACGGTAAAAGTCATGTATAAAAGTTCCTACAGGGGTCGATAATTTCCGTGATTTCCACATTATCGGTGATCCGCGGCAGCAAATGCGTCCACAATGTATACCCTTTCCACAAAAAGTGATGACCTTTTTTTTCTTTCTTTCTTTTGCATGGTTAAACTATGGAAGGCTTCCACACTATAATTTTTAAATTTGAAGCAGCAATCGTGATTTTCACACTACTCGGAAGCAAAAAAAAATCGAGGGGTTTCCACAAAAACGACGGCCCTAGGATCGCGTGATCTAGGATATTAACGACCTGTTCCTAGATACAAATACTGTTTTTAACATAAATTTTTCTAACACCTTTAAAAATTCGCAGCACTAAAGAAACTGCTTTAAAGCTTTGAACTGTACCTCTCATAATTGTATTGAAAAATATCCAACAAGGATTTTCTGTTTCCGTAATTTCAGCAGGGTTTTTTTTTTTTTTTTTTTTTTTAAATACAAATTTGCAAATTTTCTCAACAGTGGTTGCCACCAGCGTTCGGTTACACTCCCCGACTTCTTCGCCCAGGCACGTAAAACCTACGAACAGAGAGACGCTGTTGTTCTTCCTTTCTTTCGCACGTGGTTGATAATGAAAGCAGTTATTTGACATCACTATTACTTCCTAGAGTAGCTCAGCCGGTCTCACGTTCTTTGTGTTGTGCGAGTTACATTGTGTTCTCACACTGTATCGGTAGTGAAAGAAACTCCGGTCCAATTAGAATACGCCAAACTGCTTTGTTTCCATTAATTTAGTCTGCGCCGTGTGCTGTTTTTCATTGTTCCTTTTTATACTGTTTCTTCTAAGGCTCAGTTATTCACCAGCTGTTGTCCCTAACTTTTCGTCATTTATTTATATAAAAAAAGGGAGAATCAATGGTTTTACGCAATGATGGGTTATCTGTCATGCAATACCACGCCTCTCGGATTCTTCGTTTCTTTCAGAGGACCAATGAGCGTTATGAGCACTCTGCCGTAATATTCGGAATTTTCCGTGCTGATTATTGAAATTGATAGACCAAGCTATAGACCAAGAAAATGAAGGGAAAATGTAACGATCCTATAGTGTAAGTGATGTACAAAGGAGGTAAATAATGGACTAGAACTGAGGAAATAAAAGATTGGACAAAAGTCACAATAAGACGATTCGATGGACGCCATAATTTGTGTCAGAACGACATGCGATTTATCGTATCGATTTGTTCCATTTTTTCAGCTTCTCGTCATATTTCTTGAGGTATTCATATTCTCCTCATTTTCATTAATTTTGAGATCGCAATTCTGTTGTCAGGAGACTAAAAAATTCACGCACCAATTTTAACAACAAATTCAACGTAATAAAGTCATGGTTTTTTTTAGAGGAATAATATCGCATTAATTCGATATTGATCGAAACTGCACTCGAATGCGATATTTTTCCTCTGAAAAAACCACGCCTTTATTACGTTGAATTTTTTTATAAAAATTGGAAAGTGAATTCTTTAGTATCCCGACAACAGAATTGCGATCTGAAAATTCGAGAAAAATTATGAGTGGCTGAAAAAATGGAACTAATAGATGCGATGTATCGCATGTCGTTCCGACACAAAATATAGCGTCCATCGAATCATCTTAACGTGCATGCATCGATCATCATATTGCTCTGGCATTTGCAACAGATCCATTTGAGTCGTGATGCGGCAACACTGCAGAAGTGCAGGGTAACATTGTACCACTTGGCGGGGGAGGAAATGGGTGGAGGACAGAACTAAACGCTGCGGCCGAAAAGGAGCTGTACCCACCTGTGCTGCCTCTACTTGGTTTACTGCACTCATGGTGTGTTACAGGGCAACTGCACAGCGTGAATTAGAATATTTTCGTAAAAATGGCAACCGCGGGTAATGCCGTCGCGGGTGAGGCGTCCCGACGAACCGTTGCGGTCCGTGTCCACCAACCATCGGTAGTTAGCAGCGGTTGCACGGGTCGCTCCCGCAGTGATGTTGTATATCAAGTAAAAATTATCATTTTTAAAATAACTAAAGGGTTCAGACCTCTGGCCGCCTCGGGGCCCAACCCCCGGAGATCTGTGTCACTGTTAGCCAAATGAGAATCATCGAGTAAGTTTGAAAAAATGCAAATAAATTCATGGCCGGATTCACCTTCTTGCCGCCCGTGGGACGCCTGTATTTTGCCGCCCCCTTCTCATTCGTTTTGAAACTCGATAAAAACCATCAAATGAACGTGTTAGCGGGGGAGGTGTGCATAAGACGCATTTACTCGTGTTGAACACATTTTTGGGGAAAACCCTGTCAACACTACTAGCAAAAGTTCACGGAACTTTGCGCGAAAGTTCAGTTCCGTAAACCTATCTCTGTGTGGACAAGGCGTTCCATTTATAAGAAATGAACGAAAAAATTATGAAAGAACAAACATAAATGTGGATCAATGAGTTTAACTTCCGCCGCCGCGCCGCGCAGACCGCACAGTGTTTGGCGCAATGCATGAAGTATTCCGGCAGTATTGTAGGCGCCATGCGTTTCACGCCGACCGCTACTGAACGCACTGTGTTGGACGCAACGCGTGAAGTCTTCCCGCAGTCTTGTAGGCGCTATGCGTTTCACGCTGACCGCACTGTGTTTGGCGCAATGCGTGAAGTATTCATGCATTCTTGTAGGCGCTATCCGTTTCACGCCGACCGCAATGACCGCACTGTGTTTGATGCAATGCGTGAAGTATTCGTGCAGTCTTGCACGCGCTAATATTCATCAACTTGCTCCCGATCGAGGCGCACATTCCCTGTTACATGCCGATCGCCGCGCTGACGGCTTCTCCTTTTCATCTCAAGTCCTAGTTATCATTTCTCTCTAAGTCCAAATCCAAACACCGCGAACTTTTGTTTTGAACAAAATGCGATTGTTGCTTGTTTTCCCAATAAGTTGCGAGTGTTGCCTCCGCAAAAAATACGGCTACACTAGTTCCGTCCATGGTTCCCAACCTCCGAGAATCGCCTCTGATCATCGGAAACTCTCCGTGTGAAGGCACTCCAGTTGCAACAACTAATTACGCCTAAACGCGGGACTCGAGACCCGTTGAAAATCCGCACCTGCCTGTGCGGTCCGATCGGGATATCCGATTTTAAAGTGGGAACCTCGTATTTCTCGCTGCGATTCAGCTACTCTCATCGTCTCCCGGTATCGCTCTCCTCTTGGATTTCCTTTGAGCGAGGGACTTACGGCTCACTGCGCTTTCCGCTCGCCTGGGGACCCGGAGAACACCCCCCCCCCCCCTACCCCGACCCCTTTCCTCCGGCGGCCTCATTTCCCGTATTGCAAAGCTCCCCCACCTTGAAAATCAGTCTCGATTACGCCCGACATTCGACGATCCCAATGGAGGTAGCTCTTCTGCGCTCTCAGGTTAATGAGTGATCCTCGCAATCTGGCAACATTCGGCTTCGCCCATTTAAACGCGTGTGGAGCAATCGAAATATATGTAAATAGGAGGTGCCTTACGTCGAATCGATTATTTAAGTTTGATTTCAATGAGGGAAAAATAGTGCTGCCAGTTTGAAAGCTTGAAAGCAGTGACATTGACATCAATTCAGGAGCTTGGTGCTGAGGTTTTGGCAAACTCAATTAAGATTCGGTGAAATTTCTGTGAGGAATTCGTTCGGGAATGCTAGCTAAACCTGAATCCTACTGTGCGCCTTAAATTGAGAAGTTATGCAATGTGAGCTACAGGGGAACACGAATAGTTGTATTAATCGTAAAACCGTAACTTTGCTGCTAGGTGTAATTGTCAATGGAAACACAGTCATAAAAACCGACCTTATGTCTTTAAAACTGTGAATTATTCATGTGAGCCAAACGTATTGCAACCAAGAAAAATTTTCAAATTGAAAGGTCATAAAAGGCCCTTGGAGCTACTAATAAGTACGAATAGTAAGAGAATGTGTGTAATTGGAGTTTAGTTTCCCAATGCTGTCCTCTCTTTTGATGCACGGCACTTCCTTAAGTATCAAGAAAAAATTCAGTGCACTCACGGAGAAAATTTTCATTAGCTGAGTACGTAATTTGACTGTTTTGACTTTGGTTTTTTGGCTATAGCGGCAAGTTCAAACTTTTGAACCTCAAATTCCTCATTTACACATTAACCTCATACATTTTAAGCGTGTCAACCGTTTCTATGTGAAATTTTGATGGGACTTCATGTATTTTGAGGATCTATTCCTCACCTAGTCCAGTGACCCACTATTTTGCATTCGGTTGATATTGTCGAGAGGTATTCAACCTGAAGTGCAATTGAAATGCGCTCTAACATCACCTCAAATTGTGTGCTGCATGTTTCACTTCATTTGCCAATACGTTCCTCATAAATTTCCAGCCATTTTACCCATGAAATTACTCTTGTTCCGGGGCTCAACAGCCCGAATGACTAACGTGAAATAGTTTCGATCCGAGCGTGAAAGCTTTTTTCCCAGTATACAGGATGATGGAAAAGATTAGAATATCCCGCGAACAGTTACACGTGTTCACATGTTGTCGGACGAAACTTTTTCTAGTGAAACGGGAATCTTATTTTTTAGGAAGGCCGCAGCCCCTATCGCTCATGGAGTCACGACCACTCTCAAAAAATTTCACTTCTTATTTCGAAACGGTGAGTTTAAACCGCATTTCAATATCTGTAACCGTCCCGAAATATTGATAACACTTCCACACCACCCCGTATAGTAGAAGGACAATTAATACTGGACGAATGGCAACGCCTCTCGTAATTGACCCGGTGTCGAGTGTTGACTTGCGGTCGGTGGTTGTTAACTCTGGTCTAATGAAGTTCGGAGTCCGCTGGAGTACACTTCCTTCCGCGGGCATCCAGCCGCAGACCATGCGCCTCGTTTCCACTTGCGCGCAACAGTTGGATGCTGAGTGGCGAGTGGTGAATGGTGGAACATCGAGGGGACCCCGAACGGGGTGTCCCGTATGTCTCATCCTGTCGCGGGTATCAGACGGGATTCATTACTTCCTGCTTTTTCTGTTGTAACCCTTCCGTCGTGACCCGCTGGGACCGGTGCGGTGTCTCTGAGTGCACACTGAGACGAATAGAAACCCTCCATCGGTGTCTTGGTGACAGGTGGAAACTTATGATTTTGGAGCTTCACCTTTTATCCCTTGAACCACCTTCCTCACAAAGAGAAAAATTAAATGCTGATGGTAACCAAAATTTTGTTGTTCCGTATAATCTAATTAATAGTAGCCTTAAACGATAATTGTTGGTATTTTACCCATCAAGGAATAATTGTTCCACTAATTTAGTAATATTGGCCAGGGCCGGATTTACCTACTTGCCGCCTCCTTCTCATTCGTTTTGAAACATCAATAAAATCCATCAAGTGAACGTGTCGGAGGGGGAGGGGTGCATAAGACGCGTTTACCTACTCGTGTTGGATACATTTTTTGCGAAAGCCCTGTCAACACTACTAGCAAAATTTCGCGGAATTTTGCGCGAAAGTTAAGTTCCGTAAACCTATCTCTATGTGGACTAAGTCCTCCATTTATAAGAAATGAACCAAAAAATTATGAAAGAACAAACATAAATGTGGTTTAATAATTTTACTTCCGCCGCTGCGCCGCGCTGATTGCACTGTGATTGGCGCAATGCGTGAAGTATTCCTGTAGTCTTGTAGGCGCTATACGTTTCACGCCAACCGCTCGCTTCTGACCGCACTGTGTTTGGCGTAATGGGCGAAGTATTCATGCAGTCTTGCAGGCGCTAATATGTGTTACATGCCGATCGCCGCGCCGCGCCGAGGACTTGTCTTTTTGATCTCAAGTCCGCGTCATCATTCCTCTCTGCGTTGAGCTCCAGGCCAAATTGCGTGTTTAGTTCCTCTCTTCACTCTACTAATCATAGAGATGCTATTTCTTGTATCACCGAAAACCGACAAAATTAGAAATTACTATACTCTCAGGAAAGAGAGATTTCGTCCCCTTTTGTCATTGATAATTTTTTTTTTCTGAATCCAATTTTTTTATACCTACATTTAAAAAAATTGCAAAATTTGCCGCCCCCTAAATTTGGCGCCACGGGCCGCGACCCATGTGGTCACCCCCTTAATCCGGCCCTGATATTGGCATTGATCGGTAAAAATACCACTATTGCTGGTTATGACTGCAGGACCGCCCGTAAAATACTTAACGCTCCAAGGGGATGAAGATCGCTGAGTGTTGCGATGTTTTGGTTTTTACACATTGGACTGACGTGGACGTCATAAGAACGTTACGCACGGGAAGGAAGAGGGTCGAGGAATCGGTAGCGTCACGTTGTTTCTTAACGGCCACCCACCATTAATTAAGGAGATCATACGATACTTAACTACATTGGAAATCATAATTCGTCAGCACTGTATACATGAATGTTCGCTGGGCAGGAAAATTCGGAACTATAAAGAAAGCACGGATTTCCCGCGTATTTTCGTGCTGAGCTTCGCCCATAGTCTGAAGGGTTTGTATGGGTTTTTCTCCATTCTTCACCAAATCATGCGTTCTCGCGAAATCTCAGTTCGCTTTGGTGCTCTTCAGTTTGCTCCTGCATCATTCCTTCCTTTCTATTTTAAATTTTGTGCAAATTATGTAAGTATGCACTGCAAAAAATCCTGTCCGTCATAGAAACAGGAGTTTTTGGTGATAAGTTACTCCATATAATTTAAACGCGATTGAAAATGTGCAACGTCGCAAGTCGAATTAAATGCTTCCGTAGTTTTCTTCTAGATTTAAGACAGGCGAAACTCGTCTTTCTTCACTGAAATCGGCTTTTCAAAAAACTCAAAAAAAGTTCAGAATTTTTTTTGTCATGAAGTTCATGAAGCAAACGCCGAAAACATGGGAACGCCAACGGTGGTCCGATTATTTATTCGCCGAAGAATTTAAAATTGGAATAATATTGGACCACACGGCGTTCGAATCTGGACTCTTGAAAAGTTAATATTTGATTGCTGCGGGACATCCGGAGCTCATCCGATTTTGATTGATGAGCCTTCAACTCAACGGTTCGGTCGTGACGGGGTGACACTCCTGTCGCCGAAACGGACGCTCGCGCCACCACTCCCGGCGCCATCGTTGCCAGATTGTGTTGAAATCCAGCGCTTTTCCCGCTTTGAACTGAAATAAGTCGTCACCTTTCGGCCGAAGTATCACAAGCGCCAGGCGACGTTATAAAATTCCCGTCCTCATTTTATTTTTTTACAGAGAGATTGTTGGTTGAATCTGTTTGAAAATTTCACTGCATTTTATAGACAGCACAAACAAATTCAATGTAATTTTCGGACAGCCTCGTTCAACGATTTCTCTGCAAAAAAATAAAATGGCGACGGAAATGTTAAAACGTCGCGCATGGCGCTACGGAAGGTGACGAAGTCGTCTTGTATCAGGTTGATAGGCCGCATCGTACGTGTGGTAGTTCCGAGTTATCTTATTTAATCTTAAAAAATTGTCAGGCTATAAACGTATTCTTGATTTCTCAAAACATTCCGTCACATAAATATCTAACTTTTTTTAGAGCGACTGAATTTTTTCATTTATTTTTTTATTTATTTTTTTATTTATTTAAAAATTATTTTTTCCCCCTTTACAAATCCAAGAAACTGAAATTGGTCATCGATCACAAAATTACATGTTTAGAATTTAAAAGAAGCTTCGATACAAATCCAAGAAACTGAAATTGGTCATCGATCACAAAGTTACATGTTTAGAATTTAAAAGAAGCTTCATTAAGATCGAAGAAAATTATTTTACTCGCACTAATTCCTCAAGTAAAATAAATTTTTCTTGAAATTAATGAAAATTTGGCCGAATATATTCTCTCTCAATCAAATGAAAGTTTTTTTTTTCAAGAAAAAAAAGCTTTATATAAAATTCTTTTCCACGAAGTCTGACAACTCATGCCGGCGCCCTGATTAATTCATTACCGAAATCTCGAACGAGACTAGCTTCGTCGAAATAAACGAGCTGTCCAAATACGGCACCGATCTCCCATCCCGTCAGAGACTGGAATCCTCAAAAGTGAGAAAATGCTGTCCTTCCTTTTGATCGCTTTTTTTCTCGTATCTAGCGTTGAGTCCCATTTATGGGGAACCTGTTGAATTTCTCCCAGGTCGCCCTTGATATGTTATGTCATCTGTATGTTTGTCGATTGCATTTAGCGATGGATTTTCAGACGCATGACGTCCCGTCGCTCAATGGATCGAGTCAATGCGAAGGTCTAGACATGAACTTTTTGACTGAAACTGCAAAATTAAATGTTTCTTCCGTCAAATATTAAAGTTGGAGGGGTGTTTCTTGAAGAAAATTTTACGAGAAAACCAATGGAGCCATTTTTAAGACCTCGACATCTTGTAGTCACTTAGTTACAAGCTTTTAAAGTTTCCATATTTTGTCCGACTTCCCCGATTGACTTGATTCTTTGTGCGTCGCCTCGGAGATTCTCCATTAATGCGGCGTGGCTATAGAGTGATTAAGTGGCTATGCCATTCGATTTATTACGGCTGGTCGATCATTTCAGTGTAAACAGAAACATAATCTCGTCGTATTTAAGGTATTTACCCCGGTGCGGTCAAATGCGTCGGAGAATTTCTACCAATCGGAATTTCTCGTGTTTGATGAGTCCATACATTGATTCATGATTTATTAAGCGCACGTTCGTAGTGAACAAACAATATACGTATAACGGCGGTGCTTTTTCTCTAGCTCGTTTTCCTCCCTGCCATGTAGTTTTTATGCTACACTGAAAAAATGGAAAAATACAAAAAAAATACAGTCACTTTTATCATACTCTGACACACCGACCACGCACATATGCTAGTCAACAACAGATCTCTAATAGCGATTGCGATATTAATGTTTGAGGTCGATCCTGTATATTAAAATCCACCAGGTATGCAGAAATGACCAAGCTGTCTCTTTTTTCAAACTTGCCGCCCTGTTTTATAAAGCCTCTCTCTCCGAACATTTTCAGAGTGATGAATATTTCGGCCCTTTCAAATTTCCCATTTTTCTAAAGAGAACCCTGCTAAAAATTTTTCATGGAATTCCGTGCTGATTTTCCATGGAAAATTTCTCCACGTAAAATTGGGCACGGAAAATTTTTCCATGGAAAATTTCTCCACGGAAAGCACCACGGAAAATGTCACCATGGAAAATTTCTCCATGGAAAATTTCTCCACGGCAAATTCTCACCGTGGAAACCTGCCACAGCACTCACTGTGTCTCATGCAGGTTTCCACCATCAAGTTACCATGGTGTTGTTTCTTTAAGTTATCATAGAACTGTTCTACTCAATGTTGCTGGTTTTTTTAGTATTTAATTAGATAATTTACAAGTTTTCCTTGTAATCAAAATAAATGAAAATGATACACTCACCAACTTGAAGAGACATAGTACCAACTATACTTGACAGAGATGTAATAATTCTTTTAACAATTGAGAAACTACCGCACTGTACCTTCGCGTCACATACTGCACGCTCAACGTTTCAAATGAGATTTCATTCAGTTGACAATGTGAAGACATATTCAAATTATTTCACAATAAGCACGGAAAACAGCACCAAAAATTATCACAACACTATCCAAATTAGAGGCCAAGAGAGTGAAATATGAACTGTAGATTTTGGTTTCTGTCTGGGAAGCTTAATTGCATCTAGATGGTTTAAAGGTTGCCACTAATTCCCTGCGAATGGCTGTTCGATAAGATCAAAGGAACTGCCAGATGATAGGAAACAAATGGCGATTGCTGCAGCTGAACAAGGCAGGTAAATGTCTTGGTGTGTTTTTATGAAAGCTCTGAAAAATGAATAATGTACAGCGCATCAAAACCATGAGTACAACCAATGATCAGCACTAAATTAAAACAATCTCAAGGTGAAGCCAACCAACATTTCTTGAGAAGTTAAAATAAGTTCTGAGGATAGCCAAATAATTTTTAGTAATAGGACAAAATACTTGTGAAAAAGCATTGGTAAAATTGTGTGTAAAAGCAATTATTGCATTGGTAGCCATAAAAATAGGAAGTAAATTATTGGACATCTGATAATTCACTGAAACATCGTTGATAAGGATGTGATGTTTTAGCCCTCTAGAGTTAAAAGTTTAAGGCCTCATCTGTAACTTCAGATATATCTCTCACACTACTTACATTTCTGAATAAAAATACCAAGTAATAGCTAAGGCTCAATTCAGACGTCACTTTTCCTTCACTCATGTCAAATGAAAAGTTGGATCGTGTAATACAACACGAGAACACAACGATCATTTGAGAGGTTGAACAAAAATTTGAAAGTCAGGTCACACCAAGGTTTCCGTTCAACTTCTCAAACAAATGTTAGAGCTCACGCATCATACGTTGAGACAAACGTCAAAAGTATTGTTTAAGTCACCATTCACCAGTGGTGCCACCTGACTACATGAATTTACCTGTTGAGTGGTGCGAATTCAGAGCTAATCGGAGAGAAACATTTGTTTCAACATACGATGAGCGAGCTCTATGTTCTCATGTCCGTATCAAACGATCCAACTTTTCACTCGGTATAAGTGGAGGAAAGCTAGACTGTCTGAGGTGGGCTTTAGTTTCCATCACACAGCAAAAAAATCTAGAAGGGCCTGTATTTAAGGTTTCTTTTTCAGTCCTAAGTAGTTCTCACCTGTGAATTTTATTCACAGTCTATATGGGTTTCGGCAAACGATAGGAAATGGCGATCTCATATGATCTGACAGATATCTGATATTATCCCTGAGGAGGACGATGACATGAGCTGATGAGCAGCTAGGAATGGAATGCAGTTAGAATGTTAACCGTGTGCTGAAAACACGATAAGGGAGACTGTAACCAATATTCGATCACGGTTCATGTTTGGGGTGCAGACTCGGAGGAGTGACCAAGGAGAAGATAGAGAAAATGATGAGCACATACGAATCTACTATTCAACAAAGAATGTTAGAATAGTTTATCAAGATACAGAAATAAATGTAATGCTATGATTCTATGGAGAGGTTACAGATCAGTGGCTGATGGATCACTATTGGTGCCTATGCCTACATTCAGTAATAGGAATTGCTAATCATTGTTATTCATGACTTACCTAGATTCAGTTCAAGGCCCTTGCATTCAACTCGGATTTGGCGTGATGTAGCGAAAGCAGGAAGTCAAGAAATATATAAATTTCTGAGAATTACTGTATGGTTTGCGAGAGCTTCATTGAGCCTGACGATTCACGCCTCGTTGATAACCTAACCTCAAAATACCGACAGGGCAGGGCGAGGCAGGGCGGGGCGGCACATCTCCTGACTTGCCGAATTGAATTGAGGATTTTTTATTTAAATCTGCATGATCTATAAAAACTCATTCGCTTATTTATTACTGAAATGCGTAACGCCGATAATGTTTCATACTTCACACGCTTTAACATTTGCGTTCTATTCTTGCTTTTATTTTTATTTTTATACAATTTCAACATGAAACAGGGCAGGCCGGCAGGATTGCAACGCAGGTTTTGTTTTGGAGTCGGAACTGAATCACTTTGTAAACACAAGATGAGTTGTTGGTTATCACTGCCAGTAATGCAAATTTTAATTTTTTTATGTGATTTAATTAGTATCAGCTCGAATTCGAGTCTTCTTCGTTACGAAAGTAATGTTACCTCGAAGTTGGTGAATTTTGATTAACCTGAAAGTAAGCCAGCAGTGTATCGCGATGGACTCTTGGTAATCGATCTTCAAATTTTTATTTTGGCCATGCGTAGAAATAGAATGAAAAAATTCTGATAGATACAACTCAATTCTCATTGGTTTTGCTATTACCGCTATTCGGTTCTTTCTACAATTCAATGTTGGTTTCACACAGGAGATTTGGAAGTATGACGGTTGAGCTTCAGTAAAGGCGATCCTATTGAATAGTTAGTGTCTAAACTAATCTTGCAAAACACAGACGTTTGGTCTCTAATTGACAGACTTTAAAGCTGTACCTACAGGTTCGAAGAAGCTGCGTGTTTTCTGTTTTTTGACAAACTATTGCGGTTATTTCAGTTGTCTTAAACAGAGTATAAGCAGCAAATTATTATTACATCTCTGTCAACCATAGCAAATCTCTGAGTTAATCATATTTTAAATGAAAACATTCTCCGTACAGAAAGTAATTGCTACCTACTGGTACAATTATTAAATTATCGTTAAATAGTGGGCATTGTCTTGGGAATGCCATGGTTGTAGAAATTTCAGTGCACTAATGAAGACTTATTCTGTGATAACTGATGACATGAAACATTTTAGTGGCCCTCACTTGTGAACTTCGGTGAGTAATTCAACTTAATTCTATGATGCATAACGAAACAGCAAATAGTTGCTGATTGTCAATGATCAAAGGCTTACAGATTACCATGTTTATTCTTGTGGTGGTCTCTAGTGTTTCGCGGTGTTCCAATGCATGTTCTCTGCTATTCCGTTACGCTCCCTTGAAATTCCATGTAGCCACCACGGAATCTCCTGCTGCCACCATGGAATCCCATGCAGTCTCCACGGAAACCCAAGGAGTCACCATGGAGTTCCGTGCCTCCTCCATGGAGTCTTCATGGAGTCTCCATGGAGTTCCGTGTCTTCACCATGGGATTCCATGAGAAACAGCACGGAATACCATGGAATTCCATGAAAAATTTTTAGCAGGGAAGATATTTGAAACAGCCTTTCGTTATCTCATACAGTCTTACCAGTCTTCCCCAATTTTTACATGGTTCCCCTGCACTGGAAAAAAACACATTGGATCTAGAGTCCAGGCTCTTGAAAACATTGACAAGAAAAAATACTCTTGATTTAATCAGATTTAAGCTTAAATCAAAAGGAATTCCGCTCAAATCAAGAGGCTTAGTTCTTGATTTAAGCAAAAATCTGATTGTATCAAGAGTATTTTTTCTTGTCGATGTCTTTAAGAGTCTGGACTCTAGATCCAATGTGTTTTTTCCCCAGTGTGAGCATTTTTATAGGTCCTCTTTGTTTTCCAGTGCAATTTTTCTCCTGGAACAATCCAATTTGACCAGCTAGCAAGCTAACTTTACTTTTCGTTTTGGGGTTCGAAGTGGGTTACAATGAAAAGTTCATACCTGTCCACCGTGCCATCATCGCACGCTTTTTCTTATCATCCCGCGCACAACTCGAGGAAGTTGGCTGCCTTTTTATTTATGTGCAGCAAAGCCGCAAAGCCGCCGCTTGGGCCGCTTGCTCAAACAATCCGTCAAGAGAGCGTTTCAGATTGCGGGGTGGTAAGTGATGTCAGTCGTAAATCGACGAGGCTTTGACCGGTCCTTCCCACGCCTAACCGCGGCACATCGCCGCACAGTGGATCGAGTTACTAGGAGAGGTCGGACAAAATTTGGAAACTTTAAACGCTTATAACTCCGTTTACACACAACTTTGAGGGTCCAAAAGTGGCTCCATTACTTTCCTCGTAAAATTTTCTTCTACAAACACCCCTTGAAAATTAATATGTGACGAAATAAACATCAAAATTTGCAGTTTTTGTAAAAAATGTCATGTCCGACCTCTGTAATAGACTCGATCCACCGTGCGCCGGACCGTGATGTAACAAGTCTCAGACTCCGACAGTTTCTGGGGATCTGATCTGTCTAAGCAACGACAACGGTGGGCTTTTGACAATTGCGGAGCGTCCAGATTTCAAGTAACATATTTCTGAAAAAAAGAGAAAAATAATACAGCTTTTCTGTCCGAGACCTTATTCCACGAAATAAGCAACCGCAGTGCCGAAGAATTCAGAGTTTCGCCGTTGAAATTTTATGACGGATAAGCAATGTGCAAACAATTTTCTCCGCGTAGAAAAGTTCGGAAATGTCTGATCATGGGTGGATCCAGACACTTTGAAAGGAGGGGGCGGAACGGCGGTTCGGAAGTGCTTCCCCCGGAAAATGTCCGACATTTTAAAGCATTTAATATGCAATGACCAGATTTTTTCATAAATAATTACTAAATTTGTGCGTCTTTCTTCCTTCTGTTCTCCGTTCCTTCCTTCTAATTTTCTCCGTTCCTCCGTTCCTTCCTTCCTTCTCTCTTTCTGAACCGAATTTACCATATTTTATGCAGGTTAATTTTGTCGATCGAATTACCCCCTGAATAAGATCTCCTCTCTTGTTGTCGTATCAATAAGAAGAGGACTTATTTGTCAGTGACCCACTAATTCACTCTCTATGATATTCTGTTCACAGGTATGTAGTGAATGAACAATGAACACGTCCCAAGAATAACGTAATACCTAAGAATACACGTCGTGAGTACTTCTACACCATGTGCTGATAGTGCGTAATCATATTAATTGATTTTATTACCAAAATACAATATTCAATAAAGTACATTCCAGCGGCTCGATTCTATTACAGAAGCCTGTTACAAGTAATGAAAGTGAACATATAATTAGTTTGGACTAGTTTTTCTCGAACGAAACCATTCCGCTCCAATAGCACAATGTGATGTCTGGATAAGGGGGGCTGAGAAGTGTCAACAATGAGTTGGGTAAGAAAGGCCACTTATTTGGACAACAATGTGAAATTACTATTTCGGGACCACTTTAGGAACAATGTATGTGTCTCTAGTTCCTCCATGGAGCTAGGTAAGTGAGCCGGATTTGGTAGTTCCTTTAATTTAGTCCATCCAAGACGCTTCTCCCTCTCTTGAATGAATTGTTGTATCTATTGAGTGAGTAAAGGGTTAACCAATGGATAATCAGAAAGTGAGACAATGGAATCCGAATTGGTTCGTTGCGCTGGTCACAGAATTGTGTTCTGATGAGGATTAGCCAAAAAAAAAAAAAACTAACAAGATCCGTCCAGACATCAGCAACTCTCTACGTGAATTGTTAACGGAGGCTTCGCGAGGTAGCATTCATGCATATTTTTCCTCGAAATCTGCAGATATTTTAGATGAAATTGCGTACAAACTTGTCTAAAAATTGTGGAAAACAACGATCACAATTTTCTCAGTAAATTCGGTTTTTATCGGAGGAAACTTGGTAACGTCTGAAGGTTCGTAAGGCGCTCTTCCTTAGCACGGCAGTATAGGCTGTACGCCCGTGTCACACTATCAAAATACTCCATCAAAATGTCTAGGTCAAGTGCTGTGATTGTTCTATGTCATCGAATAAGCCAATCACAACATTGTCGTGCTAAGGAAGAACGCCGTATGAACCATTGGGCGCTGTCAAATTTCGATTGATAAGACGCCTATTTTCTGGTAAACTTATGAATACTTTTCTTCCAATTTTCCAGATAATATTGTTCGCAATTTCATTTAAAGTCCCTGAAAATTTCAAGGCAAAATATTCATAACTTTCCTCAAAAGTGAACATTTTATTGAAGGAAATTTGGCAACTCTCGAATGTTCATACGACGTTCTTCCTTAGAACGGTAGAACACCTGACCTTGAAATTTTAACGGCTAGTTTTGATAGTGTGACACAGGCCATAGGTTCGAGCTCATTTTTATTCGGTGAGGTGAGGTCAGGTGCGACGCATGATCGGGCGACCGGGGTCCGGGCCGAGCCTTCCAGTCTGTTGTCAGAGAGTGGTGAAAGTGCGGACGAGAGCGGTTTCATCCGTGAACAAACAGCTAATCGGGCGCCGGGCCCGGAAAAGTGTTGGCGGCTCGGGAGTTGGGATGTTGTGAAAAACGGCGCTCAACGTAATGCAATTATCCGGTTATGTGAGTGCCCCCATCGCGCTCGGCATTGTTGACCGTCCGCGTCGGCTCGATCCAGTCTCGATCGTTCTTATTGATTTTTCCTTCATCTCCGATCAGCGATCGCTATTCGTTATGTGTGTCTCGGTCAGAGGAAGTGTGGTCTGGAGACCCAGGTGAAAGAGAAGGTGATTGCGAGTTGAAGATTTGTTACCACTGACGTCACAAAGGGCCCGTTCACACCGGGGTTGCAGGCGGTCTGGAAAACCAGCAGGCTGATTATTGAAATTGATAGACAAAGCGATAGACAAAAAGGACATAGGGAGTATGGAGCGATCGTATTGGTTGATATGTGTGGTTCCTATAGCCTAAGGGAAAAAATGATTGACTAACTTTCGGATTTCTTGTGGGTTGCTGTTCGTTCGTCTATTACCTACTGTCTTTGTCCATTGCAACCACCCTCTTCCAACCAGGGCCGGATTAAGGGGGTGGCCACATGGGCCGCGGTCCATGGCGGCAAATCTAGGGGGGCGGCAAATTTTGCAATTTTTTTAAATGTAGGTATAAAAAAAATGGGATTTACAAAAAAAAAATTACAAACGAGAAGAGGCTACAAAATCTCTCATTTCCTGAGAGTATAGTAATTTCTAATATTGTCGTCTTTCAGTGATAGAAGAGACAGCACCTTTAATTAGTCGAGTTAAGAGAGAAACCAAACACACAATTTGGCCTGGAACGGCGCGACTTAGGGAGAAATGATGACGAGGACTTGAGATGAAAAGGCGAATCCTTCGGCGCGGCAATCGGCATGTAACACATATCAGCGCCTACAAGACTGCCAGAATACTTCACGCATTGCATCAAACACAGTGCGGTTATTGTGGTCAGCGTTAAACGGATAGCGCCTACAAGAATGCATGAATATTTCACACATTGCACCAAACACAGTGCGGTCAGCGTGAGACGCATAGCGCCTACAAGACTGCGTGAATCCTTCACGCATTGCGCCAAACACGGTGCGGTCGGCACTCGGCGCGGCGCGGCGGAGGAAGTTTAATTCATTAAATCAAATTTTGTGTTTGTTCTTTCATAATTTTTTCGTTCGTTTCTTATGAATGAAAGGCCTTGTCCATTAGAGATAGGTTTACGAAACTTTGCTTAGTAGTACGTAGTAAACAAGAAAAAACAATAAGAAATGTGGCTCGAACTGTATGTAACATTGATCAAGATGGTAAAAAAGTGCTGGATCCACACTATTTTCCTGGGAAAATTTTATTTTTGCGGGGAACTTTTTGGCCTTTTGTGTTCCCCACAAAATAGTGTCTACCCAGCACTATTTTACCATCTTGTACGAAGTAATTGAGGAGTTTATTGCTAATGTTTCGTTCGGCCTCATTGCAACGGCGAACTCTACAGCTAGTGACGGTAGGGCCTGGAGTCTTTGATCTTATTGATGACGTCATTACTGAAATCCTCGATGCCAAAATTGTCGATTTGACAACAGGGCGTCCCGCCGGGACATCACAGGCGGGGGAGAGGAGCGGGGGCCGAGTTGAAAATGAAGTCGTGCGATTACTCGGCGGTGACCTTTGCCCTCGGAGCCGTTCATAAAGACAGAAGTTGGCGAACTTTCGTGTGACTTTCACCGTGCTCTAGACTCGGCTCATGACGACGACAACGACGCGACGGTGGCGACGCTGCGACTTGGCGCAGGTTCAGTGACGTAACGTAAGGTGTTGCGTTACCTGCGACCCAGCCGCCTCCCTCCGCCCTGTCGTCACGGGTACGTCCCTTTGATTCCATTCGTCAACCTATAACCGCAAGACTTGTACCGTGTGCCGGTGTGCCCTTTGGGTCGCGTAAACGGTATTAGTGTTGCGTCATGGAAACGTTACACATATCGATTTATTCTCATTGATAGCATTGAGAGAGGTTTGTTTGGATCCCGTTCGATATGACGGGGAATCCTTATCATGACGTCACCACTCATTATACGTGCATATGTCGCAGGCAAATAGTAAAATCAGGCATTTTGTGAAATGCCTAGGCAGGCAGCCAAATATTCTCCACTAGATTGAAAAAACGAGTCTGTCGTACAATTTTGACAATTTAAGCCTTTGAAAATGTGGAAAATAATGCTCACCAGAATTTTGGATCATTTAAGGCCGTTTCAATGATTTTCAGAGCTTGAGCGAGCAAGCATCTCGAAATTAGCAATGTTTCGGGATAAATAAAATATTTTCAATTTCAAATTCCAAAATTTCTCCAAAGCCAATTGAATGGTGAAATTCTACTGAAGTTCTCAATTTGAAGGAGATTCTTGTTCAAAACATTGATAAATTGAGAGCTCCATGTCAAAAACATAGGAAACTTCGAATACCTGTAGAATTTGACGAATTGCTAAGGCATTTGATAAAGTGCCTGATTTCACTGTTTGCCTGCGACACATACAGGTTTAGACCGGGGGGGGGGGGGGGGGTGTCACGTTTGGTAGTGTCCCTTTGTTCTGAGAATTGAGACTTGTGGAATCTATCTCCGTTCTCATATTTAGGTGATTTCCCAAACACCGTCACAAAATTTACATTTTTACTGCTTGTAAAGATTGTAAATTAGAAAGATGTTCGAACCTTTGAAAGCTTGACAAATACGTAAATTACCCGAACCAAAATTCAGGCCCCTATGACCGGAAACTTCAGTTATCTAGACTAAAAATTTCAGTTCCCTGGACTAAAAACTTCAGTTTTCGAATGTTTTTACTTTGACAAAACGAGAGTAGGGGTGGAAAAAAGGATCCCGTAATTCGCTTTTGATTAACGATTACGAAAAATGTTACGAACTGTGTAGAATCTTCCTGACGGTTTGTGACATTCGAACCCGAGATATCACAAAAAAGGACCCTGACGTCCGGTCGTGCGGGCATTTATGGCTTGGCCGCAGAAACGTGTTAAGGAAATGGGGAGGCCGCGCGAAAAAATGTTCTAAAAGTTGCATGAGCGACTCGGATAAGTGTGGAAATGACATGTTTTCTGCAAAATTGCCGTTGGCTGTTAAGTTAAGAGTAAAACAAAGTTTTAGTTTTGAATTTTTGATAACAGAAAATGTGCAGGTAGTCAAGCTCGAAACTTACGAACTCACTCTTTTTTTCACAAAATGCGACCTCGTTTATATTTTTTTAACTAAGCTTACATCTTGAAATTTCTCCAACGGGAAAGGAGTTTAATTTTATAGCTCTGGGCGCGACTGACCCGTCGCTATTGTTGCCTGCGAGACAGCGACAGCGCGCGAAGACCGACGAGGAGTCACATTGGCGGCAGGAATAATTAGGTCACACAATGCATTAACGTTAATCCTCGGTGTAAAAATACGGACTCATGACACTGTAAGCCACCGAGGCAGTATTAGCATGAAAAAAGGATTCCAAGAGCGTTGAAACAAGATAGCCATTCCCGCGGAATGGTGATCTGCTTACAACTCCGCGCATCGAACGGCATCACAATTTCCCCGGCCGTGTTTTCTCCGCTGCCGTCCTTGACTTTATGAGTTTAACGGCAGCTGCAAAATTGATCGAGTCTAACGTGGATCTTCAGGACTTCAGAGAACGGACTCGGAAGTTGAACGATCCAATGATAATTTTTGGATTTTAGGACGCACTGGAAAAAAAAACACATTGGATCTAGAGTCCAGACTATTGAAAACAGTGACAAGAAAAAGGACTCTTGATTCAATCAGATTCAAGCTTAAATCAAGAACCAATCAACCAAGCCTCTTAATTTGAGCGGATTTCCTTTTGATTTAAGCTTAAATCTGATTGAATCAAGAGTATTTTTTCTTGTCGATGTTTTCAAGAGTCTGGACTCTAGATCCAATGTGGTTTATTTTCCCAGTGCGTCTCTTCAAAATCTCCGAGTGTCACATCACTGCCATATCAAGGAAGAACGCCGTATGAAAATCCGAGAGTTGCCAAATTTGCCCGGATGAATAATACGTTTTCAAGGAAAGTTATGCATGTTTTTCCTTGAAATTTTTTGATATTTTAAAATAAACTGCGAAAAAAAATAGTCAGAAAAATTTTAAAAGAGCAATTATCCACAATTTTCGCAAAAACCTCGTTTTTTATCGAAGGAAATATGCATGGGAATGTCTGAAGGCTCTTGCGGTGTTCTTCATTAGGACGGCGGTGTAGTAATTGTTCTTACACGAGGTTTGGTCGAGGAACAATTGAAAATAACTACGAAAGTTTGTTTTGATTGATTGTCGCAAATCTTTCTTGTGATTTGTGTATTTGGACTACGTTTTGCAATTAGGAACTGCAATTTCTGGCTTATCCGTGATTGTTTATGAGCGTACAGAAAATACGACTTATAGTGTTTCTAAACTGAGCCAGAAATTTTAGTCTCCAATAGCAAAATGTAGTCCAATTCAGCGGGGACGTACCTTTAGAGTTATTTCATGATACTTCTCTGACCAAAAATGGCCCATTCTCACAAATACCTAACTGACTACAGCATGATGTAATTATCGGCAATTTTGAAGAAATATCCTAAAACAGAGAAATTATTAAGTGATGATCGACAATCAAATCGTACTTCAAAGTGCTGAAGAACTGCATTAAAGTGCGTTGGTGCCTTTTGAAGGAAATTTTTCAAGAAAACTTCGAAAACCTCTCTTTTCCGCTTTAACATCTGTATAAGCTCTTAATGTTTCCACATTTTATCCGACCCCTCTCATTGACTCGCTCCACCGAGCGTCGCTGGTGAGCCGGGTAATCAAAACGCCTTCACATCCGTGCGTATGCAACACGGACATCCATGGAGCCCGAATAGTTGTATCCAGGCGTTTTACTGAAATTCGTTTGGTATCCGTCACATGCGGCATTGGCTGGAGCTTTAATAAATTGTTTCTCTTACACCTCAACTGTATTTCATCGTTGCCTATTGTACTGATGAAAAAACCCATTCCTGATTTTCATAGCGACAAAGTCAATTGTCCGAGAAATTTATTGTTTAAATGATTATCATAACTTCGCCGTCCCTCCAAATTGCAAAAAAAATAGGTATATGTACATGCTCTTTAGAATTCCCTTTAACCCTCTTTAATGAATCGTCCTTGTCTTTATTTTTTTTTTTTCCTTTGGGAAGACTAAGTTTGACATCTAAGCTCCTGCTGTTTATTTAAATTCAAAATTTGGAGCAAAAACTTTTCTTTATCGAAAGTAAAAAAGTAATTCTACGACTAGTAGACTCCTACTTTTTCTAAAAGCTTGGTTCCTCTCTGCCAAATGCGACCCTCTTCAGATGGTCTACCAATCGCTTTTGGGACTGAATCTTCTTTTGGTTGTCAAAATGACAAGAAATAAAGCCATCGGGCGATTTTCAAACGAAATCTGAAAAAGCTACAAAATAATGAAAATAGGTAGCACTGAAAAAAAAAAGAATCTTAAAGCCGTCAAGAAGTATCTTTTCTCGAATAAAGAATTTGCTGCTTAATATAAACTAAACGTTTGCTTTACTCATATATTTTTTTCTAGTATCAATAAAAATTCAGCTTATATCAAGATAAACAATATTATTGACGGCAAATTCAAGAATCATCATGCTGGAGCCAAGCACCTTTTTCTTTCAGTTAGATACTATTTCTGGTGACGTCGTTGAAAACATTCTCCGTTATATCGAATTGGCGCGAAAAAATAATGAAAACAAAACCTCTTCCGCAGGTGATAAAATCCATATGTATCGCTTTTCTATAACGTAACACTAGTAACATCTGTAAAGGGATGTTTGATGAGCCTTGACCTCATGGCCTTGAGGTTGAGGAGCAATAGTTGAAGCCGCAAAACTCTTTGCCATCTCGATAATCCGCGAGGGTTCTCCACGCTCCTTTATTTACTCTCCAGATAAAACCGTTTCATTCTCGATCGATCTCGTGCTCTTCCCAATTCGCTTTGTATTTACCCACCCGCCTCTTAAGCAGACGTTCTCCGTTTGGCTAGATTGCCCGTTGAACATCGTCTGTCGCACATGAAGATATTCTTGCGTTTAAATAAAGAAAGAAAGAAAAAGAAAAAAAAACAGATATGCAATTCCCTTGATAAAACATGTAATTTTGACAGCATTCGTGCATATTTTTCCTTGAAATTGTCAGATATTTTAGATGAAATTGCGTTGAAAATTGTCTGAAAATTTTGAAAAGTAATTTTCACAATTTTCCCATTAAATTCGGGTTATATTGGAGGAAACTTGGCAACATCTGAGGCTCATACGGAATTCTTCCTTAGCTTGGCAGTATTGTGATTGGAGATGTTGCATGTGTGAGGGATTTGCGATTTGACCATTGATTCTTATGTAAAAGTTCGAGAGAAACACGATGGTGCCACTGGTTTTCTCTGAAATTATCTCCCAAGCTCAAAAAAAGCTCTCAAGTTGAGGCCAAAATGGAGGGGATATCCAACGCTATCCTGAGAGTCCACCTCTACATCAAAACAAACTCTCCATGTAAAGATAGGGAACAAATACATCGACAGGGTTGCCGTGTTTTCAGTTTTGGAGTCCCCCAATAAAGTGGCAGCCCTGTCAAGGTATTTGCTCCCTATCTTTGCATGGAGAGTTTGTTTTGATGTAGAGGTGGACTCTCAGGGTAGGGTGGGATATCCCCTCCATTTTAGCTTCACTTTGAGAGCTTTTTTTGAGCTTTGGGAGATGATTTCAGAGAAAACCAGTGGCACCATCGTGTTTCTCGCGAACTTTACATAAGAATCAATGGTCAAATCGCAAATCCCTCACACATGCAACATCTCCATTGCGCAGAAAATTTTGAAAAATAATATTCACAATTTTCCCAGTAAATTCGGGTTTTATCGGAGGAAACTTGCAAACGTCTGAGGCTCATACGGAGTTCTTCCTTAGCACGGCAGTATTGTAATTTGTAAAAGTAGTTTTTAGCAGTAACAGTTAAATTTCGCGAGAAACACGATGCTGCAACTGGTTTTCTCTGAAACGAACTCCTAATCATAACTCTGTCTAGTGGTCCATTATGGCTCTCGTCTACGACCAGTTTTTTCGGGAACTGCGGGTGGCGGTCGGCACCCGGAGCGCCGAGTCCGAGTTCCGGATGCGGAGGGCTCCGAACACGAGTTATTAAGGAAGTAACGAGCGTGTAATGCGATGAGCAAGGCCGCGCAGCCGCTCTGCCATCGGAATTATCAGAATTTACGCTCAAAAATAGGCAATTTTGCGACTCGAGCGGCAACGTCGCCGTCGGGAAGGGTTGAAAAGAGGGCGGGGCGTCACCCGAGAAATCAGCGTGCTCGCGAAGGTGACGTAGTCATTTCCGAGCGGTGAAAACCGGAAATTGCCCTTGTAGTTTTCCACACCGAGGAGTCTTGACAGATATCGAGACGTTCTCTCAGCTCACGCATGAAGTTCACGCCCTCTTCCTTTCGACTTTGCGGAGAGCTCAATGCTCGCTCTTCTCGCGACAATTAGTGTTTCGCAGCCTTTCGCCGTATTGAATTACGAGCTTTTTCGGTTATCCAAAGGCGCTCTCAGGAGCCGTTCATGAATAACGTCCACGTCCTAAAAGAGGGGTAGAGGGTTTGGCTTCAGAGGTGCCTGACAAGTTCGTATTTTAGAAGGGAGGGTCAAAACTGCTTCTCGACCTCAAGTTTTCAGAAAAACTTAAAGTTGTCCGAAACCTGGAAAATTTAAGAGGTTGAAGAGAGAAAAAAATGAGATGTCACTGTTTTCTGCTCATCGAATCGCTCAAAGCTGTGTTTATTTGAAAGAGGCTTTCCTGCAACTATTCTGCCGTGCTAAAGAAGAACGCCGTATGAACATTCGAGAGTTGCCAAATTTTCTTCGATAAAATGTTTATTTTTGAGGAAAGTTATGGATGCTTTTCCGTGAAATTGTCTGGAACTTTGGGTGAAATTTCAAACAAAATTACCTGAAAAATCGGGAGGAAAATATTCATAAGTTTACAGGGCCGGTTTCACCTACTTGCCGCCCATGGGCCGCCTGTATTTTGCCACCCCCATTTCATTCGTTTTGAAACATCAATAAAAACCGCCAAGTGAACGTGCCGGAGGGAGAGGGATGCTTAAGACGTGTTTATTCGTGTTGGATACATTTTTTGCGGAAGCCCTGTCAACACTACTAGCAAAATCCATGGAACTTGGCGCGAAAGTTAAGTTCCATAAACCTGTCTCTGTGTGGACAATGCCTTCCATTAATAAGAAACGAACGAAAACATTATGAAAGAGCAATCATAAATGTGGTTCAATAATTTTAACTTCCAACGCCGCGCCGTGCTGATCGCACTTTGTTTGGCGCAATGCTTGAAGTATTCCTACCCTCTTGTAGGCGCTATGCCTTTCACGCCGACCGCTGCTGAACGCACTTTGACGCAATGCGTGAAGTATTCATGCAGTCTTGTAGGCGCCATGCGTTACACGGCGACCGCTGCTGACCGCACTGTGTTTGACGCTATGCGTGAAGTATTCATGCAGTCTTGTAGGCGCTAATATGTGTTACATGCCGACCGCCGCGCCGAGAGCCTCTTCTTTTCATTTTTAGTCTTCGTCATCATTGCCCTCTACATTGCGCAGCTACAGGCCAAATTGCGTGTTTGGTTTCTCTCTCAACTAGACTAATGAAAGGGCAGCCAACCTTCTGACACAAGAATGTCACTGACAAAATTCAGATTCCAATGTCAGAGCAAAACGACCAAGAATGTTCATAAATGAGCGTTCTGGCCAAACTGCGTGTTTGGTTTCTCTCATAACTCGACTAATTAAAGGTGCTGTCTTTTGTATCACTGCAAAACCACAGAATTAGAAATTACGATATTCACAGGAAATGCAAGATGCAGATTGTCGCCTTTTCCCGTGCGCAATTTTATTTTTATACCTACATTAAAAAAAATATTGCAAAATTTGCCGCCCCCTAAATTTGCCGCCATGTGGCCAACCCCTTAATCTGGCCGTGAAGTTTTTCTGAAGTTTTTTTTTTTTACCATGAAAAGATCTTTGAAATTCATCGATTTTGACAATTATTACTCCTTGAAAAATCATCGAAAGCCCTCGATTTTGACGATAGAAAGGTGTGGCGGACCTTGCGGCCGTGTAGACCAAATTTTACCTTGTTCTGCGAGAAGCGGACTGTTACTTGTGACTCTTGTGAGTGTGCGAGAGGAAAATAAAAAGCGGCGTGACGAGACGAGACCGGAGTCGACGGAGAAAAGGAAAAATGTCAGGACGATGATAGGAACGAACGTTGACGGATGTGGAAAATGATTGGGCGGCCCTTCCGCATTTTCAATGAGGGGAAAGTGGCGAATACATGAACCCGTGCTTTTCATATTTAAATGACACGCGATCTCAACGCGAGACGCATTCCCTCCTCTCCTCCCCCCAACCCTCCTGCCCCTCACCTCCCTCCCCCCTCCCCCGCGCGATTCAAAGTTACGTCTTACCTGTTCTCTCCCGATCCGAACTTCTGCACAGGATATTTTAACCGCGAACATTATCTACTTTATTTATACGATCCGTTCCCCTGATTTATGACTCTTTTTTCCTCGGCGAAAGTCCCCCCCCCCCCCCCCACTACCTCCGAGCTTGTTTCAATTTTCGAAGACCCCCGCTGAGAGGTTTGAGAAGGAGCATTCCGGCGAATATCGCGTAAACGATTTTTGCAGGTATCTTTTTTGTTGTTTTGTGCTCCAACAGAGATGGTCGCGGGGCATGCACAATTGCACACTGTAAGGCGAATCCTTGCAAATTAGGTTACAATAATTGTTAAATCGATCGCTCAACTCTTCGGTCACCAGTCATCACTAGGCACATCTGAGCGTTGATATCTGAAAGTAAATGATCTGTATTGTAATCCCAACTTTTGAAAATGGCTGTTCGTCCCAAAGAGGAATTAGGAATTTAGGAATTTGTCTGTCTCTGCTAGGAGACAACATACACCCTAAACCAACTTTTATACCATGAAGATAGCAGTGCTGATTGGCTGAAATATTTTTTCTCGTTTTAAAACCAAAGTATTTGATATTCATAGCTGAAGGGTTCAGCTGGACCGAGTTTATCAAAAAGGAACCAACCCACATTAAGTTAAAACTGAGAAAAAGAGGTTTGAAGTTTTATCCTTCCTTAAGGTTCCATGTAAAAAATTAACTTTAAACTCTCTTTTCATATACTAATTTTTTTTTTTTTTTGGACTTTGAGTTTTCGGCAGGAGAAAATACACGACTAGTGAAACTTAAAGACATTCTAAACTCAATTTTTTCAAAAATTTGGGTTGGTTCCTTTCTGATAAAGTCGGTCCAGTAATCGAACCAAAGAATGTTGGTTGGCCGACATTCTAAGTTGAGACTGTTTAGTCGTTTTAACCGAAGTTTTTCAACTCCGTGCGGTTGAATAGTCATTTGCATTGATCGCAATTTATCGTTTTTCTCTGTCCCGCATCGGCATTGAGTCCATGCATGCACTCAAAGACAGTCTTACTTTCTCTAACCTTTACTATCGGCCCACACCGCCAGCTCTGCGTCCTTGTTGTGGCTTCACGCAACGTCGATTAACGGTACGCTAGGTATTACCGTTAATTATGATTCATAATCAGACGAGGCGATGATTATGAGTCATTGTGATGTCACGCCTTTGACTGCATGTACGACATTTACCGAAGGGATGGGTGCAATGAAGGACAATCGAATTGTTTGTCTCGGAGAGGACCTATTTTACAATAGAATAAAAAACCTGTTTTTTTCTTCTTTTTTCTCTTTTTCCTCTTGGAAAAGTGGTTTTAATGATTCTACCCGATTTTTCTGCACTGCACTGAAAAGTAAGGCAGAAATTTTTGTTCAAAAATCGATCCAATACCAAGGTTTAAAAAGTTCATATCGTACTATCAAAGTACTGCAAAGTTTCATCTTTTTGCCTGCGGGACTTATTGTTTTGAGAATGGAGTAACATGCGCTAAGAACATGTTGTATTCGTCGGAAACATGCAGTAAAATGCCGTTTCCTTTTTTTAGTCGATCTCTTTTCGAAATAGACAGTTCAATATTTCCTTCCAGTTCAAAAACAAAAATTTTCTTTTTGAAATTCTTTTCCAATGACCCTCATGGAAATCATATCGTGATAAAAATGTTGATGCTGTTTAACGAAAGTCGACGAGTCAGTTGATATTTTTGGGGATTTTAGGGCATCTATTCAATAATCGCCAAACATCACATCTTCCTGTAGTCCAAAAGATATTTTATATATACAAGCTTCAACCAAGAACACTTTAAAATAACTGGAAGAGTGAGGACATCCAGAGTAAGTATCAGTGGCGAGGCGTGAAGTATCGACTATCGATGTCTCCTCATTTGAAGCTGTGGTAAAGAATCGCTTAGTAAGATGTTCGTTGCCACCCCCTGTTTATCGATCCTTTTCCATAGGTTCAAATGACAGATCAATCGATTTATCGCAAAGTCCGCCACGCCACTGGTCATTATTGCAAATCCAAAGACAAAGCTATTCGCGATAACCCAGGACGTTCGTTTGAATTTATTGCGAATTGTTTCTCGATGAAATCGTGTGAACAAACTTGACGTACTTCAGCTTGATAAGACGTTCGAGTCTTTTGAAAACAATTTCTTAATATTTAGGATTCATCAACTTATCGAATTTCTCTCCAAAGTGATGCAAAATAACCTTAATAATATATTTGGATTGCATTTTGCAAAAAGGAACCACTAGCATTGCAATGATGCTAAGATTGTGCAACTTCATCGTTTGCAATAAAATTGCGGAAATCGTGAAAAACTATGAAATTTATATGGTAATTTTTGTCTTAAATTTACAGTTTATAGCGAGTAAAATAGAAACTGTTAATGGATAATCGGGTTTTTCCTCCAAGACAAAAGAAGTTGCACAATCTTAGCAACATTGCAATGCTAGTGGTTCCTTTTTGCAAAATGCAATCCATTTAATTGCGAGATGGAACATGATTCCGACGTCAAAGAATCGTTCTTATACCCATCGATTCAACATCGGGATTCTTTTTAATTTTCGTTTCTCAGTTGCAATTTCCCTGGCAGAAGCCATCCATATTTCAATTGCCTCTTTCGAACCTCGCAGTAGAAACGAGGGCGAGAGAACGATGCCTTTTTTCAGCTTTTCGCTCTTTCGATCGAAGATCGCGGTGTCGTGTCGGGCACTCCCAAGTTTTCTCTAGTGAAGTATAACTTTCTGATAAGCGTTTCCCGGACCACACCCTCTTCCGTAAATCTGTCTCCGACCAACTGACAAGCCTTTTAAAATATGACCGTGTCCGTCAAGACACACCTTAAAAAAGGAGCCGACACACCTTAAAAAAGGAGCCGACACGCGGCTTATCTACTCGAACCTATAGGCGCCTTCTTTGTTTTGTCCCCTTTCGTATAAAAATCGTTATTTATTATTGGTATAAAAAATAGGTCTGTTGCACTTTGGAGATACACTGAGAAAAAACTATGGCTTATAAACCTATTAGAGGTAAATATGGAACACCACTAATAGTAGTACCTCTACATATAATAATAGCACATATACCTTAGTTATGGTACGGGGTACCTTAATTAGGTACAGAGACCTTAGTATGGTTCACAGACCGAGAATCATTAGTTTATTTACGACTATTATAGGTGTTCCATATTTACCTCTGATAGGTTTATAAACCATAGTTTTTTCTCAGTGTACAGCAAACAGATGGATCACATATTATGAAGAAATCGCAGAAAAACAGTCAAAGCACATCAGAATATTTGCGTGGATATCATGGGCGTAACTCTCAAGGGGCTAAAGTGGGCCCGATTCTCCTCTAATATAGAATTTGAAATAGTATTATCGGCCTCTCTTCCTAGCAACTCTGCACAGTAAAAAAACAGCCCTAGACGCTTTAATTGCCTCTTGTCATTGCATTATGCGAAAGGACGAAGGAACAAGTTCGACATATTCCCAAAAGTGGGGCAGTGGCAAGGAATTTTTGGTGAGTTGTAATACGGTATTTTCCCCATGTAATTGTGAAAAATTCAATTAGTTAATAAAAAAGTTTAAAAAACATTTCCAAGGGGAGAACAAGCTAATTAATAGCCGACAGTCGAGGTGACGTAGCAAGGCGTTCTGAAATCGAATGCGACGTTTTCCCAGGAAGAATCCTGCTTGCATTTCTCTGAATATAGCAATTTTTTTGGTAAAAAATGATTAATTAAGCTCAGGGGCTACCGTCATTTTTTAGCTAACAAGTGAAGATTTTCTGAGATTTTAGACTTGATCGATGCGCTAAACAGGGTCGGATTTACTTCCTTGCTGCCCATGGGCCGCCTGTATTTTGCCTCCCCCTTCTCAATCGTTTTAAACATCAATAAAAACAATCAAGTGAACGTGCCGGAGGAGGAGGGGTGCATAAGACGCGTTTACTCGTGTTGGACACATTTTTTGCGAAAAATTCATGGAACTTGGCGCGAAATCTAAGTTCCATAAACCTATCTCTGTGTGGACAAGGCCTTCCATTTACATGAAATGAACGAAAATATTATGAAAGAACAAACATAAATGTGCTTTAATAATTTTAACTTCCGCCGCCGCACCGCGCTGACCGTACTATGTTTGGCGCAATGCGTGAAGTATTCCTACAGTCTTGTATGCGGTAGTGCAGTATGCGTCTCACGCCGACCGCTGCTGCACTCACTAAGTTTGACGTAATGCGTGAAGTATTCATGCAGTCTTGTAGGCGCTATGCGTTTCACGCCGCACGCTGCTGACCGCAGCGACCGCACTGTCTTTGACGCAATGCGTGAAGTATTCATGCAGTCTTGTAGGCGCTAATATGTGTTACATGCCGACCGCCGCGCCGCGCCGAGGGTTTCTCCTGTTCAACTCAAGTTCTCGTCATCATTGCTCTTTGCGCCGCGCCGTTCTGTGTTTGGTTTCTCTCTTAGTCTTAACTCGACTAATTAAAAGTGCTATCTATTCTGTCACAGGAAGACGACAAAATTAGATATATACTCTCGGGAAACGAGAGATTTGGTCACTTTTTCTCGTTTGTAATTTTTTCTCTGAATCCGAGTTTTCTTTATAGCTACATTACATATAAAAAAATTGCAAAATTTGCCGCCCCCTAAATTTGCCGCAATGGGCCGCGGCCCATGTGGCCACTCCCTAAATCCGGCCCTGGCGCTAAATTGTACGCCCTTTCGAGAACCCGGGACGAATCACCTCAAAGCCAGTGGCGTGGCGTGCTTTTCGCGACAGATCGAGTAATCTGCCATTGAAACCTATGAAAAAGAATCGATTATCAGGGCGTTCGCAACGAACACCATAATACTCGATTTTTTATCATAGCTTAAAATAGGAAAGTATCGATAGTCGATCATCACGCCTCGCCGATGCCTAAAGCGTCCATCGCCAGGACTTAAAAATAACGATACTTCACCCACGCAACGATTCGCCGCTTCCAGGACGGAGAGCCGGAAGATTAGCAAGAGCAAGACTAGAGCGACTAAATAAATATCCTAGCTGGCAAATCTCCCCGTAAAAAAATTGTACGAATTCGGCCCAATATTAATGGGTGCCGATCACGCCACCAGGCGCACGCTACGTGCTTCTGACGACTCGCCCGAAGGAGTTGACGGAGGGGGGGTTGCGTCGCGACATTGTCTCTGTTTCTTGTCGTTGGTCGCCGAACCTTCGCACGGGATTAGGAGGCGGGGGGAAGGGGGGTGGAAAGCTTCGACGAGGGTGGGAAAGAGTTGAGGATATTCAGAATTAAGATTGTTTTGATAGTTCAGGGCATAAATTCACGGAAAGAAATTCTGAGTGCCTGTCAGATCAGAAGGAAGAGTAGGGAAAAAAACCAAAGCATTGATTAAACACCACGAATCTGCGGAATTATTCACTATACACTGGGAAAAATTCATTATTTGATCATCAGCAATATCTGTTAAAAACCGAAGTCGGGTTTGGTTCAGATAGGCAACTAAACTAACTGTCTGGCAAAGCTGCGAGTATCACCAGGGTTTGAAGGCGCGCGACGCCATGGTCCCAATTTTTAGTTCTTTACCAATGAAACCTTGAGTAAGTCTATGCGAATTGTTGCAATTTGGTGAGTTAACAGTTTTATAAAAAATTTACGCATGTCGCTTGCAAATTTCCGGCGATTGCATTTATATAATAATTTGAACGCGGTGTATATTGCGGTTGTCGTAAATTTTGAATTACTACCACCATGTTCAGCATGATGAACAAGATTGACAAACGCCTGTACTTCTTAATCACCGTGGATAAAGTGTTCATGAAAAGCAGGTCTTGGCCGCAAGGTGCCTGGTAGTATTTAATTTAACTAATTTCACAAAATATGTCTATGTGTTGTTGAGCTTATTAATAATTTTCCCTTTTTATCGTTTGTTTCAGGTAAGAGCACCCTCCTCTTTCCTGTAGATCTGGAAAATCTGGTTCCCTGGAACTCTTGGACCTCATGTTCTGAAACGGTATTCATTTTTTGATAGTTGTTAGTTTGAATGCTCTCATCAGTCGATATAAGTATTCCTCCGCACGTTTCTAACGAGTATACTCTGCTTATTTACAGTTGCAACTGTTCAACTGCAACTGCAAAGTTCAAACCATAATGACATTAACTCCGTTCGACACTTTTGGGGTTTTTTGTCTCAAAATGCTTATGAAACGCTCCTCTTTGCTTTCGTATCGATGGCTCATTCTTCAGAGTGTGGACTGGGGTTCCTTTTCTCGTATAGACGGTCTCATACATACAATTTCTTTATTTTGTAACGAGAAACCATTATTTCCTAGCTCAATTGAAAAACCAAATTTGCGCATTTAGTTACCATTGTATAGGTGCTTTTATGGATGAGCTATGAAAAGTGGTTTCTAATAGCAAAATGTAGTCCGTATGTCACTTAAAAACGCTCAGACGTTAAGATTTTAAGTCTTCCAGCTGCTCATATTTTGACTGCATTATGGAGAAAAAACGAACTAATTCTGGTTCATTTTAGAAACAACATTTGTGCCATTAGTTTCCCTATACATGTAAGTGCTCTTCTAGATGAGCCAGCAATCGTGGTTCCTTATTGTTGAGTGAAATCCAATTGTCCGCGTCATCCCCTTTGCAAATCGACCATTGAATGCATTTGCGTACGTAGGGACAAATCTAACTCCGGGAGAGGATTACCTCCATAACTGTGAGGTTTAGTCACCGAGGCGCGTCGCACAGTGGACCAAGTCAACTCGAGAGATCTGACTAAATTCGGAAACTTTAAAAGCTCATAACTCCGTTTTTAAAAAAAACTTTGAGGTTTTAAAAGTATTTCATTGGTTTCCTCGTGAAATTTTCCCGTAGAAACACCCATTGATATTTAAAATGTAATGAAATAAACATCTTTTGCAGTTTAAGTCAAAAATGTTATGTCCGACTTCTCTAATTGATTCAATCCGCTGTGCGTCGGTCGAAGTGCAAATCGGCTTACGCCATAAATCGGAAGTGAAGTCGGCTCTTTGATGGCTTCTCTCAAAGCACATTTACCTTTAATTTAACTGGTTCAGCGTATGCCAATGAGAGACCGATGGGGTATGGATTTCCTTTCGTCACGTGGCTGGAGGAGTGAGAGAAACTTACTTACCTGTAAACGCGCAAAGCATCACGTTGCGTTGTTTAGAAAACGATTGTCTGTCAACGTAATTTCGTAGCGAAACGTTATAAAGGTAGTTTGTTACGGGTTACTCTCATGATATACTATTGTAGAGTATGATAAGCTCTAAAATCCTAACGCTCTGATTCGCCTAATGATGACTGATGCCAAAAGAGTTGAGGAATTAGTTGAGTTGAGCAATCCTAACTTCACTTGCAAGAGCTCACCGAGCAAAGCTCGTACCCTGAAATTTATTTATATATTAATTAATTCTAAGTACGTGAATTTTATTTGAGTTTTTGCTCAACAAGTTACTCATAAACCATCATGGGAAGTAAGCTCTTTGAATTTCGAATGTAACTTAAGCCTCTTTCAATTACCTAACTTGGATTGTCAGTGCGGGATCTCCGAAGTACAAGGTGTCCCAAAGTTGAATTTGAATATTTTCAGAATCGATTCTTCGGATCAAAATAAGACTTTTTTGCTCTGTGATTTTTCCCCAATCCCCCGAAGTATGATTTCGGTTTTTTAGGGTCAGAAATAAGTCCAGACTGTAGAAGAACGACAAAGTGCCAATTTACAAGCATTTATGGTCATGACTGTCGTGACAATAAAAAAAATAACGGTATTTTGGCTCAAGCTTTAAGGCCTGTTACTCCAAAGGGGGAGGAGCCGGGAAAACTTTATATAACCAAAAAGTCTTAATTTGATCCCCCAAATTGATTCTGAAAATTCATATTCGCGTTTAACTGTGGGACACCCTTTATGACTGTCTCCGTCTCCTAACTATGCTTTGTTTTTGTTTTTATTTTTGTGTCGTACAATGAAGAGTTCACACGCAAGAATGTATTGCTTCATCTGAGAGTGCTTAGTGACCTGCGTTCGTAGTATTTTGCATAATTTTTTTTCTAAAATGGAAAATTGTAGAAAAATAGATTTGAAAGTTTTTGTGCATTGCGACGTCATTTTGGCGGCATTACCGATTGAAACACATGTATTTTAGCAGATTAGGTTATTTTGTCTTATCTCCTCCAACTATTGTTCAATTAAGAGACCAAGGATTTACACGGAGAGAAAAACTTCGTACGTGGGACCCGAAGTTCAGGTCATATGAATCTCTGAAGTTTTCGGATTGAGCATCTAAACATTTAGGGTCTAGCTGCTGAGGTTTGGATCACACATCTGAAACTTCAGTTCTTACGTCTGAAGTACCTCGGTTTTCACATTCGAAAAACTTCGGTTCTCACATCGAAAAACTTCGGTTCCCACATTACTTCACATGTAAGAACTGAAGTTTCAAATGTGTGTTCCGAACCTCGACAGCTAGACATAAAGTGTTGATGCTCAATCCGAAAACTTCAAGGATCCATATGACCTAAACTTCGGGTCCCACGCACGAGGTTTTTTTCTCCGTGTAAATCTCAGTTCTCCTCGTAATTCCATTCTAAACATGAATTTACACAATTTCCGAGATCTGCACATTCTCCATCATTTGCATTTTACCTCGTATGTAGTTTTGAGTGTACCTTTGTCGAAGTAGATTTGACTGCACGTAGTGGTTGCGTTTCTCTGTGTTGCAGGTGTTGAGGGATGTGGGAGACCTGCCCGCAGCCGGGGCCGCCCCCGCTCCGCCACTCGGCCTCCTTCTCGTGCCTCCCGCGGGGTCTCCGGGACCCGCGCCCCCACCGGGCCCGCACGGCCACCCTCCCGACGGCCACCGTGGACACGGACTACGGCTTCGTCCGCCACCCCCGCACTCACCATGCCCACCGCTACGACTCCGTCCCCGAAGAGGACCTCCTGGACACGCCCAAGAAAGACACGAACCACTCCTTCCGCGAGGTCCTCGTCAAGAAGTCCGCCTCTATCCTCTCGCCGACCCAGTGGTGGACGCCGAGGAGGCGGGCTCGCGGCAAGGACTGCGACCGGCCCGAGGTGCAGCGTCGGTGGCGCTCCCTGGGCGCCCTTCTCAAGACCTCCACGACGGCCATTCAACCCCCGCAGCCGGCCTCCCCGCACGCCCAGAGCTTCTACCTCCTGGACGACTTCCTCGGGCCGCCCAAGCCCAGGCGCAGCGGGGGCGCCAACACGACGAGCAGCTCCGACTCCCTGGAGCTCAGCTCCCCGGTGCCCCCGCCTGTACCCCCGCCGCCACCCCCGCTTCGCCTTCTCGGATACAAGCAGCCCTGCGAGTGCTGCCGCTGCCGCCGACAGAGGGAGCGCCTTGTCCTCGCCGATTGGATGGTGAGTTCCCGAATGGTTTTCCTTCTTCCCGGTGATGGTGCATGTGCATGTCTTTGACGTAATTCGTCAGAAGTGGTTCTGCGTCAGACTCAAGATGGATCTTCAGCTTTGGCGCAACGCATTTTAGGTACGGCCGATGTGTTACACATTTTAATTACTAGGCGGATTGTTTTGAGGAAATCGAAATTTTATTCAATGTATCAATTATTAAGGAAAATTTGTGCCGCAAATCATCTTCCAATATCTGAAAATGAAGTCATAAGCTTTGTTTCCAATCTGCAGCCGATTTCAATGTATCGATATCGACGGATAATCGTAAATAGCACTTTCGACTTTATCTTTATATTTTGGGCGTTGATTTTCGGCACGAACATTCCTCAATGATAGATCTGGAGAGATTACGTATTTTATGCGAACGGTCCCTAACCTCTACTGGGCTCTTTATTTGTAAGCCCGTAATCTTCAACAAATCCTCGCTATCCATGGCAAATTGTCGTGCGGTCGCGACCAAATTCGGGCATGCCCAAAAAATTATGGAGGCTGAGAATTTTTTTTCTAGGGTTTCAGGTTTAATCAGCGCGTTGTGTCGACCTGCTTTTTTTGAAAAACCCTGCGCGTTCCAATGAGTTAATAAAATTTTGATCAGCGCTGTGTACCACGCGTAAGAACCACGCGCGTTGCAGAAAATCGCGGAGGCGTAGAACAATTTGCACCCCTGCGCCCTGCCTCTATTGCCGTTTTGCTTGTTTACACTGGTCTTAAAGATCCTCGTAAGTCGTGATAGTCCAAAACCAGTCGCGGCGATCATAAACGTCATAAATTCTCGTTGCCACCAGAATGCAGATGGTACTCGTAATACTCTCTCCATCTCAGAACTCCGATTCGGACCCGTCCGAGGGCTCGAAAGTCGTTTCCACCAATCATCGCGCGATTGTTACAATGTACAGCTTTGTTATTCGTCATGGCGGCATTAAAAGTGTGATCCCCCGGTGTGTGTCATCCTGGATGAACGACGCCATCACGATGATGAGTCCGAGCTCCGGAGCGATGCCTAATGAGCCGTGGTCGCCCGGTCGGGCGCTTGAGCCGCTTGGCACCGTTCCGGCGTTCCCGTCCAAATCGAGAGGAAAAATTCCCGCACCGGTGACTGGTGAGCGCTCCGGCTCCGTTACCGGTATCGCATCGGGCCAGCCACCAGTCATCGCGCGCTCATGCAGCTGTGCCTCATGATCTTGGCATTGATACCGTGCGTCCCGCGATTCATAACGCAGCTCCGCGGTTGCCGTCTGGGGGAAAAAGGGGCACATTGAAAAAAAATTACGGGCTATTATAGACATACTGTCCGTTCCGGGCGCAAAGATCGATAGTTCCGGGTGCTGGAGCCGTAGCTTCAAGCATTGCTCCGGGTGCTGCGCCCGGAACTTTGTGCCTCTGAGCCCGGAACGCGGAGGGTATGTCTATATAGCCCGTAAGTTCGGTTTCCACGGCCAGAGTTTTTTTTTTCAACGCATGGAGGGGAAAGAACAGAACTTTCGAGGTGGAGGATCCACCAAAGTTGAAAGTGAAAGAGAAGTGGAGAATTGGAGACGTTTAACATTGATGATGATGATTGGGCTGAAAGAGGAGGGACACCCATAATGACCCTACCTGGAGGGGTCGAGGGAAACCTCCTCAGCTCCGAAGATGTTTTTGGCGGAAGCTCCTTGAAATTTTTTCGAAAATCGAGACAACTCAGGAGCAATTTTCAATATAATTCAGGACAATTTTGAACTTTTTTGCCTAAAAACTAGTCAAATTAAACTTTCCACGTTCCAAGACTGAACTCTACGAACCCTTCAGAACACTCTAATTTTATGTTGTAATAGTCACGCAAATTATCACTACAGGCACTCGAACCATAGTGTAGTTTCAGAAAATCCCCAACTTTCGCCCATGCAGTTCATGAGACCGAAGTCGTTCGTAGAAAAAGCAAGTCTTCGGTGAGTCTCAGTGTGGGAATTTCTAAACCTCCAGACATAATATTTTGAAAAAATCCGTGAAAGATCAACAATTTTTAACCGTAAGAATAAAAATGGCGATCATATGATCTGAGCTAAGGTGGCATCATGACTCTGCAATTCTGCACTACGCAAAGTATCCTCACCATAGTGCAAACTATCTCATATAAAGCATAATTTCCCTTCTGAAGTGAAACTGTTCAACGGGACACCAGTCGTATCCAATCAAAAAGCAAAAATAGATGCGTCTCGGGTCTAATCTTGGACCTGCTATTCTTTGATTGTTAACCCGAGGGAAAAATTGAAGCTTTCGTCTTAAATTCCCCCTCCTACAACTCAGTTTACGTCACTACGTCAGCGATTATTCGTATCTCAGATTAGTTACTTAAAATGCTGGAAATGGTGACGTCATCGGTAATGCTCGCATCGGAATCGATATCATTGATGACGCCATCGGCAAAGTAACGTTCTTGGCTCCGTTCGATAACGATGTTTACGTTGCCTTTTTCAGGGACGTGTTGCAAGGTACGCTGCGTTACGTAAAATACTTTTTTCGACGGCAATGTGACAACCGCGCTCGTATGTAACCCGATCCTGTGTCAGCATCGCGAGTTGCATCCGATGCATCAGCTGTGACCGTCCGACGGAGCGGGACCTCTACCGGATGCCGACCGCGATCAACGCTCGTATCTTCGAGGATGATTCTCTCGAATCTTGATTCCGTTGGTGCATCTTCACTAACTTGTATTGTGGGAAATTTTTCAGCGCAGAGGGCGCCACGTGTGTCACACTGAAAAAAAAAGTTCGGTAAATCCGAACTAGTTAGGATCATATGGAACCAGGTTTTGTTCGGTACACACAACCGAATTATTCGGTCTGTTCAACCGAATTGTTCGGTTTGTGCGACCGAACCACAATAAATTCTTACAGTTCGGTTCAGTGGACCGAACAGTTCGGCTGAGCAGACCGAATAATTCGGTCATGTGTACTGAATAAAATCGTGGTTCCGTATATGATCCTAACTAGTTTGGATTTACCGAACTTTTTTTTTCAGTGCAGGGTTGCCACGGTCAGGGAAAACCGGGAAATGTCGGAGAATTTTAAAAAGTCAGAGAAAACCGGGAAATGTCAGGGAAACTGACGAAAATGTCAAGGATAAATTATCAAGTCACCTTTCTTTGCTTTTTAGAATGGGTTTGACTTATCGAACAACAAATTTTGCGTCTTTTGAACCATCTGGCATATCTTTAATTCTCGGGGAATTTCACCAAAATGTGTCAGGGAAATCAGGGAAATGTCAGGGAATTGCATATGCTAAGTCCTGTGGCAACTCTAGTGTGCTTTTTGAATGGGTCTGTTGCACTTTTTTTTATTGCTTGTATCGAAAGAACTAAGGATCCTGATGTCACAGGAATTTTCTTAGAGTTCTTTGACCACCGGAAACCCCCAAAAATCAACTTATAAACGTTCCATAATTCGAATTTTCAAAACGATCACTTTTACGCGGGAACGGACCCGGTGCCTTCGTGACGGCACAGAACATGGCAAACCTGGTCTCTGGTCTCCTCCTAATTTACTATGTATCTCTTTCTAAGGAATCAGCAGCCGCTTGATAAAGAAACCAGCTCCTCGATTGTTGAATCGTTATCGAATGACCTTGATCGATATATAGTATTGTTAAGATAGGGATTTATCGATCAGAAGCATTCGATAACGATTCAACAATCGACCCGCAGGGTTGTCATGTACTGTGACGTCGCGAGTGTACCAGATCTGTTCACGCGTAAAAGCGACCGTTTTGAATGAAGACTTGGTTTTCGATTTCACAATACGCATCGTAATTTTTAGTGAGGTCTGAAGATGCCTAATGTAACTCAAGAAGCAGTCTAGAAACGAAAGTTCATGTCAATTTTTTCACTCTCCTTGTGTTTGAACGATGGATTACCGACAGAATCGGCCGAATAGCAGAATAATCATGAAAGACGTTTGAGTATCCCACCTGCATTTAATCCGACTGAGACTCGATAGGAGTTGATGAGAAATCGAGTGAAATCATGACATCTCCCCCAAGGAAATTGTTTGAGACATTTTTCGATGTCATTTAGAAAGTATACAGGATGATCAGATTTAAGTGCAAAGGTGTCAAGTTGAGATTTTTTCTATAACCGATCACCAGCAGAACCAAAGCTTAACTCGAAAGCTTCCGATTAGTTTTAGTGTTTTCCGTAAATCCGTAAAATTACACCGCACGAACAGGTTCACGATCATTTTTCGAAGAATTCGCGGAAAGTAACAAGACGGTTAAAACGCTGCGCCTCCGATGACTTTGCCGCAGCCTTGACCTTTCTCGGTAACTTGCCGTCGCCTCTGGCAAGGTTTTGATGAGTCGCACAGAGTGAGAGGAGAAAGTTACGTCACGGAGGCGCAATCGGTAACGGATACACCTTTCTGCGGACGAGTTATTTAAATCGAACTAAGCTTCGATCCACTCAGAGCCAACTTTACCATTTTGGGTGCCTCGGCATTCTCGACCGCCGAGAAACGCTTGAAACTTGGAATTTATGGTTTTATGAAGCACTCACCACTGCTACGGATGGAATATTAACTTGTATGGTGGTAGTTATTCGGTGAGATATTTCCTGGGATGTATGGTAGCAACCAGCTTGATTCTTATGAATGTTTTCTTCTGACAAAGGATTTTGTGAGAGACTTTAAAGAGATAACAAGAAGAAGTATGTGAAATTTTGGATGTTACTGTCGTTCTCCCGAGCTCCACTCCCTTTATTTACCGTTTAACTTTTACAAACTATCTTAAGTACCTTAAGTACCTGTACTTAAAGCCGCGCGTTAAGCTCGACTCTGACCCTTCCTCTTTTATGTCCTTCCCATGGGCAAGCTGACGGCCTCTTTTCTTTTCAGATTTAAAAATGAATTTTTTAGAATTTCTGTGATTTTCTTCGCGTTGTCAAGATTATCTTAAATTTCCTTGATTTCCCACAATTTCAACTTTTCCCCAAGATTTTCAACAAGTTCGGAGATATCCATGGATTTTGCAGCTATTTATCACTGTCAGAATCCTTAATCGTCTATGAAATCGGTGTATTGAGCGCGCGACACTCACAACTGTCAAAACATGTGTTTGTATTGTAGGTATAATTGAACTTCATATGTAGCGGTCGTAACGCAAATCCGTACCCTTCTCCCTAAAAAATGTTTAACGTTCCGTTTGACCCCTCTAAAGTTTACTCAACTGATAAACCTCAGTTTTTCGCTTACACCTATCTGGTTCCATTCTCTTATAACTCGATATTCTCGGGCTAAAAGCTTTCCATGCGGCCGGAACTGAATCGAAAGTGGTCTGCCCCGCCGCCTCCCCCCTCTCCCGGAAGTGACGACCTTCTGGACACCCCGTTCGATTTTGCTGAATGACCCTCCCCCTCCCCGTTCTGACAAAAAAAGCTTTGTCAGAGGCAATTTTTTTCAAACATTCTACTGCTGTCCCCTCTGTAGTGGTAAAGATACATGCGGAAATCAACGCACTTAACAAACAGATTCGTCTGATGATGACTGATTCACCTGAGAGTTGAGCAACTTAATTTGTAAAAGCTCGCCGAGCAAAGCGCTTATCCTCACGTTCATTATTCACCGATAGGTGAACTTTATTTGCTTTGTTGCTCAACTAGTTGCTCATGAAACTTTGCTTCATTCAATTACCCCGCTTGGATTGTTAGTGCGGGGTTTACAGGGTCTCCTAATGTTCAACGCAAATATTTTCAGAATTGCCTACAAACTAGGACTTTTTTGTTTATGACATCTTCTCAAAAAATTCAAAGTTACAACCCTTCAAATTTTAGACCGAAGTACCGTTTTTCTTTATTGTGACGACAGTTATGAATGGGAATGCATGAAAATTGGTTTTTGTGTGTTTTTTACTCGCTAAACAAATTTCTGACCCCAAGACAAGCGAAATCATACACTGGAAAAAAAAAAAAAAAACACATTGGATCTAGAGTCCAGACTTTTAAAAACATCTAAAAGCAAAAATACTCTTGATTCAATCAGATTTAAGCTTAAATCAAGAACCATCCCTCTTAAATTGAGCGGATTTCCTTTTGATTTAAGCTTAAATCTGATTGAATCAAGAGTCCTTTTTCTTGTCAATGTTTTCAAGAGTCTGGACTCTAAACCCAATGTGTTTTTTTTTCCAGTGTATCTTAAGGGGGAGGGGGAGGATCTTGAGAAAGGGGTTGTAACTCGGGAGGGGGGATTTTGGGATAGCGTTGTGGAATGAGAAGGTCTCATTTTGATCCCAAAACGTGATTCTGCAAATATTTCCTCTCAAGTTCGGGATATTGTCTCTGAGCGCAAGAGCTATACGTTAAACATGGAGACGCTGGATTTTGAGGTTAGGACTCTGCGGGGCGCAAAATGCCGCGCAATTCCCCGGGTCGAAATCAGCTCGCACCCCAAGTCCCGAGTAATAGAGGGAATTCATCCGCGTCGCACGGATCTTTTCGTGGGTTTTCGGCGCTGACAATGGAGTCATCCGCGGCTCGGAACTCCCCCGGGGGGCAGAGCACCCGTGATCGGGGGAGGGTGGGGGGGGGATTTCATCTCTAACGGGATTTTCCGGGCGCGGAGTCGAGTTTGGCGTCACCAGAGCATCAATAATGCACTTGGCGGTTTCGCGGCTTTCGACCGACTGCAATTCAGACGCGGATCAGGCACTCGCCGAATGGCTTCTCGTCTTCCCTCGCGAGTAATTGGGCCGCATTCAGAGTCAGAGGGCAGGAGTCAAAGTGAAATGTAGAGGCGAATTTTCCCCCGCGCGGTGGCTTCACCTCGCTTTTTTAACCCTCGTTCGGCAGGGTTGCAAGTCTCACGAAGAGGAACAGTCATCAGTGGGCAGATTTTTGACATCGGTTGACAGAGCGATGGACAGTGATTACGACGGGAGTATGGAGCTATCATTTTGGTTGATTTCTAGATGATTTGATGCACTCCCCCCCCCCCCTTTCGCTAGATTTTACTTACAATTTGTCAGGAGCAACATCCAAACGTACTTAAACCGCACTAAACCCGTAATTATTTTGACGTACCGACTCAAGTGTTGCATAGGTAAGTGATAAGGTCCAGTTACACGATCAAATTGAGCCATCAAATTGATCCTCTCATTGGTCGCATTCTGAATGCGAGCTCAATTTGATCGTGTAACTGGACCTATAGGTTTCCACCTTTACGTCACTTTGTTTTACACTTAACGTAGAGTAACACATAGTGCCACATAGTGCCACATAGTACTTCATAATAGATTAATGTACTTCATCAAACTTGAGCTTTCTTGGAAATATCGCGTCAAGCCCCTGTAGTTTTAATGTAAATCCTCACAGTCGACGTAATGCATGCCGGCGAAAATTTGATTTGAGGTCAATCTGTATTTTAATTGTTTTGTCCTCTGTAAAACACTGGAAGACTTTTTAAACCACAATTTATCCATCAAGACCCTAAAATAAAGTCAAAAGTCTTATTTCGTTTCAATGGATTTCGACGATTGTAGCAGTTCTCAATACCTACGCTAATATAGTCACAGTGTCCTCTTTCAAATATTACAAGTGTTCTTATTTAATGTGTGTATTGGCTTGAAAAAGACAGTTGTTGTTATGAATTTAAGACTACAGTTAGCCGATAATTTTCGATTCAAAGTCCATTACACCAAGGCATTGTGCATAGGGTGTGCACCTTCGGTAAAACCCGAAAAAGCAGAAAATAACCGGAAATTCGATATCATCAGGAAAATCAGTAGTGGATCAAAAAATTCCAAGTTCCGCAAGCAGTTTTCGAGCATTTTTCCAACTGTTCATTTATGCCTCTAAATAATTTGATTTTAGAATGCACGAGTGTCAATTTAGTCGCGCAGTAAATCAGGAAATCTCGTCTAAAATATCAGGAAAAATCATAGGAAAATCAAATAGTAAATTTTAATAGGCACCCTGTTGCGGCCTCTTTTCACCAAGAAACATCACATACGACGAATTGATGGTGCTTATACCAGGTTTTGAATTGAGTCTTCACTCTTTATGACAAATCACGGGCATTTTAAATTTCAACGTTGGCAACAGCGCGGAAAACTCGGCAATCATGGAAGAGGCGCGATCAAACGGAAGGGCTGCGCATTTCTCGCACGCAATTTCCGGTGCGCGGAGTGCACTATTATTAATAAGAGAGGGGGGAGGGGGAGGAGGCGGGTGTCTGTAATGAAAATTGCCCCTCGTTCCCGCTCAGGTGTGTGGAGTAGTTAAATGCCTGGGATTATGATTGTGTTGCGGAGCTGTATCGCGTTGCAGTGTCCACTATGCTGCCGTGCTAAGGAAGAACGCCGTATGAGCCTTCAGACGTTGCCAAGTTTCCTCCGTTTAAAACTGAAATTACTGGGAAAATTGTGAACATTATTTTCTCAAATTTTCAGACAATTTTGTACTTAATTTAATCTAAAATATCTGAAAATTTCAAGGAAAAATATGCATGGATTTTTTAAAAAATACAGGTTTTTTCAAGGGAAATTTGGCAAATCCCGAACGTTCATACGGTGTTTTTCCCTAGCACGGCAGTATGTGACATTGACCTTTGGGACTCGCGTAAGGAGGCTACGGCCTGGAATACCTGCTCAGCAAGTTCATCTGTGCGATGCACGAATCGGCTGTTCTCTGAGAAAAAAGTTTGGTCACGTGCACCGTGGTACGGTGATCCGTATGGATTACATTTTGCTATTAAATTAGACTATGTTTAGCGCATTCATAAATGCATATATCCGCAGGGCCGGATTTACCTACTTGCCGCCCATGGGCCGCCTGTATTTTGCCGCCCCCTTCTCATTCGTTTTGAAATACCAATAAAAATCATCAAGTAAACGTGCCAGCGGGGGAGGGGTGCATAAGACTCGTGCTGGACATATTTTTTGGGAAAGCCCTGTTAACACTACTAGCTTAACTAGCAAAAGTTCACGGAACTTCGCGCGAAAGTTAAGTTCCGTAGACTTATCTCTGTGTGGACAGGGCCTTCCATTCATAAGAAATAAACGAACAAATTATGAAAGAACAAACATAAATGTGGATCAATGATTTTAACTTCCGCCGCCCCTCCGCGCCGCGCAGACTGCACTGTGTTTGACGCAAAGCGTGAAGTATTCACGCAGTCTTGTAGGCGCTATCCGTTTCACGCTGACCGCAATGACCGCACTGTGTTTGATGCAATGCGTGAAGTATTCGTGCAGTCTTGTAGGCGCTTATTTGTGCTGCATGCCGACCGCTGCGCCGTTCCTGGCCAAATTGCGTGTTTGGTTTCTCTCTTAACTCGATTAATGAAAGGTGCTGTCTCTTGTATCACTAAAAGACGATAAAATTAGAAATGACTATACTCTCAGGAAATGAGAGATCTTGCCGCCTTTTCTCGTTTGTAATTTTTTCTCAAAATTCGATTTTTTTAAAAAAAATTGCAAAATTTGCCGCCCCCTTGATTTGCCCCCTTGATTTGCCGCCATGGGCCGCCCCCTTGATCCGGCCCTGCCTATCCGCATAGGGAATATCAAAGTGGAAGAGAAGGAGGAAGAACGGGAAGCAAAGGAAGAAGAATATGATGATGAGATTAAGTTAAAAGAAACGAAAGAGGGAGAAGGAGAGCGAGGTGAACAGAAGGGGAAGAATTTGATGGAGAAGAGAATAAGAATAGGAAGAAAAATACCGGGACGAAGATGAGAAAAAGGAGGAAGAACAAGAAACAGAGGATGAAGAAGAAAAGGAAGTAGAAGAAAAATAGTTGAAATAAGGAAGAAAAGCAAAGGAAAAAGTCTGTGTAAAAACCTGTCGAGTGCCGAACATTTTTCTCATTTTGAAAAATCCTTACCAAGAACCTCAGATTTCAATGGTCCAATAAATACCTCAGTAAGTGCATCAGTCAACAACCGCATCGGACTTACGGTAGAATCTAGCCTCTTAATTGAATCGGTAGCGCAGGGTCTTAAGAATATCCTCTCAGCGCAACCCCTCCCCCCCTCCCCCCGTCTTTACCCGTCTCGCTTGTCAACGCAAGCCATTCCTCCGCACCCCTGATTTCGAAAGGTCAGAGGTGAGTCGCTCACCATGAACATCAAAGTAAAGTGTTTCTTAAATTTTCATCAAAGCGAGTTGCTCAAAGCCCTCGTCGACAGCAATGCTGCCGAGGAAAAACGACGTATGGACTTTCAAATGTTGCCAAATTTTCTAGAGTAAACGTCTCCTTTAAAGAATAATTGCGAATATTTTTCTTCTTGTTTGTGGAAATTTTCCGTTACTCCAGATAAAATTGCGTACAATATTGAATAAAAATCTAAAGCAAAATATTCACGCGTTTACACGAAAATTCATGTTTGAACTGAAGATGTTTGGCAGTATTTTAATGGCGATACGATGTTTTTCCTTAGCATGACAGTATGCTGCCACGTCAAAGAAGAACGCCGTACGAGCATTCAAGAGTTGCCAATTTTTTCCGGATCAAACATGTATTCCTTAGGAAAGTTATGCAAATTTTTCCGTGAAATTTTCAGATGTTTTAGATCAAATTGCGAACAAAATTATCCGAAAAATTTGACAAAAAATATTAACAATTTTTACAGTAAATTCGGTTTTTATTAAAGGAGACCTGGCAACGTCTAAAGGCTCATACGGCGTTTTTCCTTAGCAGTATGCGTCTCCGCGAGCTCCGGACTCAAACCAAACTCAACAAAGCTGCGAGTCGCTCACCCCTTCCTTTGTTTCTACCATCGAGGAATAGAAATTACGTCGTGATAAAATAAGCCTTGTTCGCTCTTTTGAATGTGAAATTGCATCATGAATCGAGCTTTCAAGAAAATTCTCTTTGATTTTTGAGGATCCTCTCTGAAAATAGATCCACCCTCCAAGACTGCTGTGCTGAGGAAAAACGCAGCATGAGCATTCGGATGATGCCAAATCTCCTCCGATTAATTATTAATTTTCAAAGAGAGTGCACTGAAAAATTTTTTTCTTGAGATCGTCACCTTCCAGGCAAAGTATCACAAGCGCCATGCGACGTTTAAAAATTTCCGCCGCTATTTTATTTCTTTACTGAGAAATTGTTGGTTGAATCTGTTAGGAAATTTCACTAAATTTTATCGGCAGCACAAAGAAAATTCAGTGAAATTTTCGGACAGCTTCGTTGAACAATTTCTCTGTAAAAAAATAAAATGGCGGCGGAAATTTTTAAACGTCGCATGGCGCTTGTGATACTTTGCCTGGAAGGTGACGAGATATTGATTTGACTCTAAGCGTTGTTTCTTGTCGACAAAATTTGGTGTTTTTGTGTTAAAGAGACGTTGTTTTGTTATCGTTTTTTTAACTTAAATTTAACGATAGCAAAATGTTGCTTTTTTAACTAAAAAGAAACCAAATTCTGTCAATTAAAAACGAATTTTCAAGTCAAAATAATACCTTAAGAAATTTTTTTTCAAAGTTATCAATATTTTTCTGGAAAATTTTCATGCCTTCAATGGAAATTTGGAAATTTCTAAATGCGTATTCGACGTTTTTCCATAGCATGGCAGAGGAGGGGTGCATGTAAATACTTTAAGAGCGTAGCGTGAGAAAATTTTAGATGGAAAAATGATTTCTTCTTCTTTTATTAAAAAACAAGATAAAAAACGTGCGGGTTTTTTTAACTTCGGTATCTACGCCTCATTAATTATAAATTTTCGTTCAATTGGTTTGGCTGTGAAAACATTGAAACTCAAAAATAAGAATCCAAGTCGTTGAAAGGTTCAAATAAAAATTTCACGTAACGATACGTACTTTAACTTTTTTGCGATCGACGTAATAGCTGACCGGTGAACAGCTATAGAACCCCAGTACTAAACCGATAGAAGTTCATTTGCGCCCTAAATTTTAGAGGTATTGTTCGTCAGGGGTCGGCACATTAGCCAAATCCACCTCCCTTGCTAATTCAGTGATCAGATTAATTACCTACTTCCAAGTGGAGACAATTTTATTAGGTCGACCTCATTGTTCGGTCCGCGAAGTGAACTGCGACGCAGTACCCGAAAAGTAATTGAGCATGCCATATTTCATCGTAACTCCGTATTATTCTGCCGTGCCAAGGGAAAACGCGGTTTGAACTTTCGAATGTTGCCAAATTTTCTTCGCAGGGTGTCGAGGTTTGTGAATGGAAAGTTATGGAATTTCGTCAAACCCTTAAAAGACAGGGGAAAGTTAGGGAATTTCTCTGCGGAACCTTGAAATTTTTTCCTCCAGCCAAAGCATCGCATTTTTTCAACTTCACTGGGAAAAAAACAAATTGGATCTAGAGTCCAGACTCTTGAAAACATTGACAAGAAAAAGGACTCTTGATTCAAGCAGAGTTAAGCTTAAATCAAAGGGAAATACGCTCAAATTAAGAGGCTTGGTTCTTGATTTAAGCTTAAATGTTATTGAATCAAGAGTATTTTTTCTTGTCGATGTTTTTAAGAGTCTGGACTCTAGATCCAATGTGTTTTTTCCAGTGTTCTCAAGAATTAGCGTTTAAAAGTTTTCGTGAAAAGAATCAGGGAATCGAACGAGACTTCGTGTAGAGAAAACGTCGAATAGTCAAGGGAAAGCCAGGGAATCTTATGCTAAAATCCTGGAAAACCTATATCACCCTGCCCTAATAGAACATTCAATTTTAATAGAAGCTCAGTGTTTCACCTTCAAATTTTCAGATCCACGAGATTAAATCGTGGGTGTTTTCCAGAATAAGACATTCAGTTTTCCAGAAAATTTTAATTTTATCGAAAGAAATGTGACAACGTTCGCATGTTCACACGTGGCGTTTTTAGTTAGACAACGGGCTGATCGTTGAAATTGATAGACAAAACGATGGATAAATAAAACGGAGGGAAAATAGAGGGATCCTGTCGGTTGAAATGATTGGTTATTAGAGAGAGGGAAAATGATGGACCAATTAGGGTCTCTCGTAGGTTGCCCTTATGCCCTCATTGGAAAAAAAAACACATTGGATCTAGAGTCCAGACTCTTAAAAACATCGACAAGAAAAAATACTCTTGATTCAATCGGATTTTTGCTTCAAAAACCAAGCCTCTTCATTTTCCTTTTGATTTAAGCAAAAATCTGATTGAATCAAGAGTACTTTTTCTTGTCAATGTTTTCAAGAGTCTGGACTCTAGATCCAATGTGTTTTTTTTTCCAGTGCTTAGTTAGTCTGTTACTTACCTTGTTTGTCCATCGAAATCATTCGCTTCCATCAATAGGATCGTTTACTTTTTCAATTCTTTGTTTTTGTCCGTAAGTTTTAAAATGATCAGTCCGCTGTTTACTTGAATATACGACGGTTTCTTTGTACTTTGTGAGTGCGGCAACTGTGTCGCGGGAGCTGGCGTTGGTGGGTCATTAAGGTGCCTAATCGACTTCGAGGGAGGTCCAGAGGTGAGACGAGGAATGAAAGAAAGGTGCCGGCACGGTGAGGAGGGTTCTCAGAACATTTAGGCACTAATGGACCAACGGGGTAGGAAAGCATCACAAGACCTGCTCTCGCATCGAAAGCTCATGCAAAATGCGTTGGACACCCCCGGAAACCTCCAAAATCAATTCGTACACTGGTAAAAAAAACACATTGGATCTAGAGTCCAGACTCTTGAAAACATTGACAAGAAGATGGACTCTTGATTCAATCAGATTTAAGCTTAAATCAAGAACCAAGCCCCTTAATTTGAGCGGAATTCCTTTTGATTTAAGCTTAAATCAGATTGAATCAAGAGTCCATTTTCTTGTCAATGTTTTCAAGAGTCTGGACTCTAGATCCAATGTGTTTTTTTTTACCAGTGTAAACGAGAGATGGCTGTTTTTGTTCGGCACCTAAGTCAATTTTAGCCCAACCTTTCGAAGAAGAAGGGGGGGGGGGGAGAAATCTACGCAACCAAATTGCCTATTGAAAAAAAAAATGCAATGGAACAATTATTTCACGCTCCAATTAGCGTGTTATGTTTAATTTCTTCTTGTGAAGACTGCATGTACCCTAAACAAAGTCTGTGCAAACTTTAGGTAAAGTTAAAATATTTTAAATCAACGTGTATTTTATTTGACTCATATATATTTGTTTTAAGGCAAGACAGAATTTTGTCGGTCGTTTTTTAAAAGTCCATTTACAATAATGGCAGATAAACTTATGCTTCGAAGTAAAACACATAATGTATAGTTGAGTCGCATAAGTTTAGCACGTTGCATAAAGAAACAATTGTGTATGAGATTCGCACTTAGTTAACCTTTAAAAAAAGAAGAAGAAAATTGTGTGAATTAAGAAGAATAAATTAAAGGCGGCACTGCTCTTCGAGTAAGAAACCAGTTTTTTCCGATAATTTTATTCACATTTTTAAATAATCGTTCAACGAATATTTAGTTTGGCGCAGCAAAAATTGTCTCTCCGAGCTAAGTCCAAAACTCTCAAATCTCAGGGAAACACGTAACACACCATCACACTAAGAAAATCATCCCTTTAAAACGTCACTGAAATGCAGAAATGAGTTCGCCGCCGGTGTTTGCCCGCTGCGAATCACTCGTGCGTTCCAGCTGTGTTAGTTGCGTCTTGTTCAATTGAAGGCGTTTTTCCATAGCGCGAGAGTATAGTCGAGATCGAGACCGCGTGAATGTGAAAATTCGCGTGTTGCATCTGTCCTCATTATTCTTATGCTTTGAGGCAGCGGAGGTTTGTGAAATTTGTAATGGAAATACACTGCCATCGCTATCGCTACCGTTAGCCATCGCTGCATCTTTAGGCGAATTTTAGCCAGTGGATTTGGTTAAAGTTTTTAACTCGCTGCCAACCTCCGCTATAGCTACAAAAAAATGAAATTCACCCCTGGCAACGACACACAGCGGGTCGAGTCAAGGAGAGAGGTCGGACAAAATTTGATTTAACAGCTCACACTGGAAAAAAAGTTGCTTGGATCTAGAGTCCATATGCTTCATAATATTGACAAGAAAAAATACTCTTGATTCAATCATATATTTCATTGAAACGAAGAGCCGAGCCTCTTGATTTAAGCGGATTTCCTTTTGATTCAAGCAAAAAGTTCGGTTGAATCAACAATATTTTTTCTTGTCAATGTTTTTAAGAGTCTAGACTCTAGATCCAAGCGACTTTTTTTCCAGTGCATAACTCTGTTCTCTGTTCATACACAAACTTGAGGTCTTACAATATCATTAGTTTCCTCGTGAAATTTTCTTTCAAGAACACCCCTTAAAATTAAAAATGTGACGAATTAAACATCCAAATTTGCAATTTTGAGCCAAAAATTTCGTGTTCAACCACTCTGATTGACTCGATCCTCTGTGCGACAGTCCGACAGTGCGCCTACACTGGGAAAAAACAACACATTGGATCTAGAGTCCAGACTCGTGGAAACATTGACAAGAAAAAATACTCTTGATTCAATCGGATTTTTGCTTGAATCAAAACGAAATCCTCTTAAATAAAGAGGTTTGGTTCTTGATTTAAGCCAGATTCTGATTGAACCAAGAGTACTTTTTCGATATTCTCAAGAGTCTAGACTCTAGATCCAATGTTTTTTTTTCCCCCAGTGTACAACATTTAGTTGTCATGCATGATAACAATGACGCCCACATCCAAATTTCTGGGCAGGTGGCTCGAAATAAGGATAAACGTCGGCCAAAACTCATCGAGCACCTAGAGTTAGTTCTCGACTTCAGCAGATTGTTTTTCTCCTTCGGTTTGCAATCCTGCCGATCTGGTTGAAAAACTCTACGAAATCCACTCGCAAAAATGTGCCTTTTATTAAGTAAATCATAAGTTCCCGGTCGAGATGTGTGAAAACAATTGCTGAACGAGGGGGAAAAACAAGACTTCAGAGCGAGGAATGATCCGCTATTCTCGCCCGAGCGCGAGAAATCGTCGATGAGAACCCGATATCCTTTGAGCCAGGGTGTCACAATTCGTCGGTGCTGAATGGATCGCCACGCCGCACAGTGGATCGGATCAATCAGAAAGGTCGGACACGAAATTTTCGACTGAAACTGCAAATTTGGATGTTAATCTCATTACATTTTAAAAATTAATGGGCGTTTCTGAAAGAAAATTTGTCAAGAAAACCATTGAAACCACTCGCAGAACCTCAAAGTTTCGTATAAACGGAGCTATAAGCGTTTTAAGTTTCCAAATTGTGTCCGACCTCTCCCGTTAACTGGATCCAGTGTGCGCCGCGCTCTCGGAAATGGGTCATATCGGTGCCGCAAGGGATGATTTGGTAGGAAAGCCCCGCACGGCGAAACGGGGTCGGAAAACAGGACGGGCCAAAGAGCAGGGGGTAAGATCTCTCGCGGGTGCGGTCCGCGCCCTTAGCTCCCCCTCTTCCACCACCCCCTCCCCCCCTCGCTACGCTACGCTGCGACCGACCGTTTCTCCTCCTGTTAATGTCTGACGAGTGCCGAGTCTTGTAACTATTATCGAAAAGTTCAAATGTTGTTTCGGCGCCATCCGACCAATGCTGTCGCACCATGGAGAAACACAGTATGAACCGTTAGACATTGCCAAAGGAGGAGCTTGGAGGTCAAAGCGCATAAGTGCAGTTTTTGAAGAAATGGAAATTACACAATGGAGATGTTGCATGTGTGAGGGATTTGCGATTTGACCATTGATTCTTATGTAAAAGTTCGCGAGAAACACGATGGTGCCACTGGTTTTCTCTGAAATAAACTCCCAAGCTCAAAAAAAGCTCTCAAGTTGAGGTCAAAATGGAGGGGATATCCCACGCTATCCTGAAAGTCCACCGCTACCTCAAGACAAACTCTCCATGCAAAGATAGGGAGCAAATACATTAGCAGGGTTGCCGTGTTTTCAGTTTTGAAGTCTCCCATTAAAGTGGCAGTCCTGTCAATGTATTTGCTCCCTATCCTTGCATGGAGACTTTGTCTTGATGTAGACGTGGACTCTCAGGGTAGGGTGGGATACCCCCTCCATTTTGGCCTCAACTTGAGAGCTTTTTTTGAGCTTGGGAGTTGATTTCAGAGAAAACCAGTCGCACCATCGTGTTTCTCGCGAACTTTTACTTAAGAATCAATGGTCAAATCGCAAATCCCTCACGCATGCAACATCTCCCATTATTCGACAAGTTTCCCTGAAATTCGTATTATATGAAAACTCATTTGGCAACATCCGTATGTTCGTACGGTGGTTTTCGTTAGTGCGGGAGAAAGGTTGACACAATCCAACCGCGTCAAAGGTCGCACTAAATCGGCTCTCCCGTTTAAATGGCGGCCAAAAGTTCTAGGAATCGAAAGTTAGAGAATGTAACCTGCTTTTGAAAGGTTCCGGGAAAAATTCCGGCTTCGAAGCCAAAAGCCTCGGAGACAAATCTGCGCAAATTCCGTGAAAAATCCAGAGGATATAACTGTCGGAAGAGTGTAAGTATTCCTTGAGAAACCCCAGTACCCCTTCTCTCGCTCTCGGGCACAGAAGTTACTAACTTAAATAGAATTCCAAGAGTTGACACTCAGCCTTTAAGTCCAGTGGCGTGGCGTTCGTGCTTTGCGATTTATCGATCGATCTGCCATTTAAACCGATGGGAAAGGATCGATAAATAGGGTGTACGCAACGAACACCTTAATAATCGATTCTTTACCATAGCTTCAAATTGAAAAATATCCAAGTCGATCATTCACGCTTTGCCATTGCCCTAGTCGTCTATTTTTCTCATCTTTTTTTCTTCACTCATAAGAACTAATGCCATCAGGATTATTGTCGCATTAAATCCCTTCGTATTTTAACAGAGCTCCTTCCTGGCCTTTGGGGATAAGCTTCCTTAAGAGGTTTTGACGCGACAGATTCTTTTATTTTATTTTTCGAAACTCAGAAAGATAGTGATAGTGAATACCGTTATTTTATCAAGCAAATATTGTCGGTCAGGGATGACCAAGACAATCATACCGGCCGTCGTTCATTGAAAAACGTTGAAAATCCCCATAAACATTAAATAGCTGAAGCCTGTTTCATGCCTTTTTGGCGAACTAAAAGACGCTCAAGTCACGAGATCGTCGAACAAAGTAGGGGTGGAGCGTACCTAGTTCTTCCGTTAGGAAAAATTTGGAGCTCAAAATATGCAGCAGCAGCAATATGCAAATGGTGCATATATGCATTATATAATAATATATTAATAATAATAATTAATAATAAAATAATTAATTGTTATTAATATATTATATTATTAATAATATACTGATGTATTATTTATTATATTAATAGTGCATATACGCATATATTATTGAGGTGTGAGCAATATGTTTAAAGCAGGTAAAAATTTTTTTACGCAAATGGAAGGGTCTTGTTGTTTCAATTGACCACAGATTTTGGTTTTCTTACTCTCTGAATGTGACAAGAATGTTTCAGTAGTTGTGAACGAAATGAAACGGTTTGAATCAAATGAAATATCGTCTCTACTTTTAATGTCCTTAAATACTCTACAGGACAACTTTTACAGCCAGAATTATTCCTTCGTGACACGAATAAAATAGAAATTTAACGTTTTTACGCGCCTGTTGGAAAAGTTAAAGAAGTGTTGACTTGTAACAACAGGATAAGAGAATACTCAAGGGCGTTCACAGGGATCCGAACGGAAAATTTTCCTCGTGAAGCAATGGGCATCATCACCAAGACGCTGAATTCAACAGAGCTTTTCGAGTATCAAAAGTGAATGAGGGCGTAATGGAGACGACAGATAAAAGGAGGGCGGAGAAGTATTTTCCTCAAATGAGATTGTTCGCGTCACTTTCCGGAGCCCGGAATAAAATCAAGGAATCGTCAAATTCATCGACTGCGAGAATATGCGAGCTTTCAATTTATCGGGATGACTTTTCGGTAGAATTGGGTTAGACAGGGGCGGGGGAGCCACGGTGATAGGGAGCAACGTATCCCACCAATACTGACCCAGATTCCGACCATCCTAATGGGCCCCGGCAAGCGGCAACAGGAAACCGTCCGGCAAACTCAGGAGGGAAACCGTTTTATCTCCCCGTCCCGTTGTCGGCTCGTGCCCCTTCGATTCGGATTCACCCCCCCCCCCCCTTAATTCAATTTATAGATTACGTAGGCCGTAAAATTGGAGAGGAATACGTTCCTGATTCCTAATTCGTATTTGTACGGATCATCAGACAAGGTGAGAGTTTCATCAATGCGTAGAACCAGGGTGGCAAAATTTCATAAAAATTGAAATTTCGAAATTTCATGTGAAATATTTCATGAAATTTCAGAAATTTATGAAAGATGTTGAAATAACCGGCTTCTTTTCATGTTTCGCAAAATGTGAAAACTGTGACTTTCTTCTATTTTTGTGTGTATGAGTGCGGGTTTCATACTCTAGCCCCTGAAAAATATGAAATACTTCACAGTCTCGTGAAATTTCATGAAATATTTCACTGAAATTTACGATCTTTCATTTCTTTCTAACGTTTCGTGCCACCCTGCGTGCCCATGGGCCGCCTGTATTTTGCCGCCCCCTTCTCATTCGTTTTGAAACTCGATAAAAACCATCAAATGAACGTGCCAGCGAGGGAGGGGTGTATAAGACGCATTTACTCGTGTTAAACACTTTTTTTGGGAAAGCCCTGTCAACACTGCCAATAAAAGTTCACGAAGCTTTGCGCGAAAGTTAAGTTCCGTAAACCTATCTCTGTGTGGACAAGGCCTTCCATTCATAAGAAATGAACGAAAAAAAATTGGCCTCCGGCCAATTTATGCGCGGCGCAAGCGCCGGCATGTGGGGGGGCTTCGCCCCCCATCATCGTGCGAAGATCGCACAAGACTTTCTCGCTTTTGCCGGCGCTCCGCGCCGGCATAGACACTTTTACTGCAATATTTAGAAAAATACTGCCAATTTCACAAAATCATAAAGTTTGATTGGAATTTTGATCGCAGGATAATAGTTATTAAATTTTTATTCAAACCACTGCACTATATTGTAAATGTCTTCGAGATATAGGATGAATTCATACATTCGGACTCGACTTGTCGATATTATGAGGCATCTTCAATTAAATATGTAATTGATTAATGATGCCTCCTATTAAAGACGGCGATCCGTAAAAATCTTAGCTTTTCTACGATTCATTAGGATCCATTAGATTCATTGGCATCATACTTCAGATACGATTATATGTTATAATCTTTCCTTAAGCACGGTCAAAAGCCATCAAAAATCTACTTCAATGGGTAGATTGACTATTCGATGTTTAAATAGTCTTAAAACTAAACGGTTTTCGCTTAGCATCGTCCAAATTTTAAATTTGGCGGGCGAATCTACCTGCTGGTAATGGTTCACCACCCGCCCGCCAAGAGCGCCAGTTCCTTAGCGCGTATCCCCGTAATTCGAAACGAAAACAATAGAGAGCGCCACCTTCTTCTTGCTGCTCGTAACCAGTAGTCGTAACCCCGTGTCAACAAACCTCGCAACAACAACATCAATACCTAATTAAATCAATCATGTTTGTGCAGTTTTATTATATTATTATATTATATTTGTGTTCAGTACCTCGTAAAAAGGAACCGCGAAAGATGGAATCTGCCGGGATTCTAAATTCATCAACAACAAACATATTAGTTTCTAATAAAAATCCAAGTGTCAGTGCTTGCGTTTTAGCTTCGATAATTGTATGTAATGTAAGTACCTGATTAGTTGTCTAATTTTGCTTGGTGTATACCTACGGAGTAATTTTGGAGATAGTATATGATGCATTATACAATGCATTTGAATTCCTAGGTTTCATCTGACTCAAAGTGTTCGCTGCTATTATCTAGGAGCGTACCGACTCATTCATTGGAGAATTGAGCGTTTCCTATCGGCCCCTCTGCAATTATGAGATTAGTCCAAGGACCCTTTAGGAACTTAATTAATGACTCAGGTGGTGCTTTTGAGCCAACTTTCAAAGAATTAAAGGCATTTTTTTAAAATCTACTGTCCATGAGCTCTCCGTCTGACCGAAGTGCTCTCCTCGCTACATGACGCGTAACCCTTCAATTTTTAGTTTAGTCCAAAGACCTCACAGGAACTTAAATTAATGAACCAGGTGGTGCTCTTATGCTAACTTTCGAAGAATTAAAGGCATTTGTTTCTAAAATTTACAGTCCTTGAAAATGAGCTGTTTGTGATGTCGCGGAGCAAAGTGCCCTACTTTTGGGCCTCGTAATCCCTTGAATTTTGAGTTTAGTGCAAAGATCTTTTTGGAACTTAAATTAATGACCCAGGTGATGTGCTTGATGCCCATTTTTAAAGAATTAAAGCCATTTTTCAAAATTTACAGTCTTTCAAAATGAGCTTTCCGTGTGATTTTGCTAAAAATGGACAATTGAGCGTAGCCCCCCCAAATTTTAGCGTACCTCAAAATCGTTGGACGTGCATAAGGAGACCATAGATATGGTGTCCTGTGCCAATTTTGAATGAAATCGAACAGATAGATTCTGAGATATCGCTGTAGACAGATTTGGGGGACGCCACACGGACGGACACACATTTTTTCAAGTATGGTTATTTTTACTCCTGGGACCTTAAAACGTCTAGAAATGATGAAATTTCAACTTTTTTTTTTTTTTTTTTTTTGGAGGATGACAATACTTCCTCTCTACCCTATGGGAGCGAGAAAGTAAAAATTATGAAAGAACAAACATAAATGTGGATCAATGATTTTAACTTCCGCCGCCGCGCCGCGCAGACCGCAATGCGCAATGGACGCAATGCGTGAAGTATTCACGCAGTCTTGTAGGTGCTATGCGTTTCACGCTGACCGCACTCTGTTTGGCGCAATGCGTGAAGTTTTCATGCATTCTTGTAGGCGCTATCCGTTTCACGCAGACCGCAATGACCGCGCTGTGTTTGATGGAATGCGTGAAGTATTCGTGCAGGCTTGTAGGCGCTAATATGCGTTGTATGCCGATCGCCGCGCCGAGGTTTTCTCCTTTTCATCTCAAGTCCTCGTTATCATTTCTCTCTAAGTCGCGCCGTTCTAGGCCAAATTGCGTGTTTGGTTTCTCTCGTAACTCGACTTATTGAGGGTGCTGTCTCTTGTATCGCCAAGAGACAACAAAATTAGAAATTACTATACTCTCAGGAAATGAGAGATTTTGTCGCCTTTTCTCGTTAATAATTTTGTTTTTATAAATCCGATTTTTTTTTATACCTACACTTTAAAAAATTGCAAATTTTTACCGCCCCTTAGGTTTGCCGCCATGGGCCGCGGCCCATGTGGCCACCCCCTCTATCCGGCCCTGCTAGGCGGTGCATTTTCTTACTTTTAAATATATTTTTATAATATTTGCCATGTCAGAAAAAATCATGAAAAGTACTGTGAAATCAGCTCTTTAAACACTTTCAGATGAAGCAATAAAAAATGTTCGTGCAAATTCTCCATTGTCGAAGAAATCAAGTTTTTTCATACTTTCTCGAAACTTGAATTTTGGTAGTTACGCCCTTTTTCAAATAAACCGTCGAATTCCAAAGCGCGAAATGTTCGAACGAAGTGCCAGTGCTCATCCTAAAAGAGGACCAAAATCCGCATTCATGCAAATTCTCCATTGTTGAAGAAATCAAGTTTTTTCATACTTTCTCGAAACTCGAATTTTGGTCGTTAAACCCTTTTTCAAATAAACCGTCCAATTCCAAAGCGCCAAATGTTGGAAGGAAGTGCCACTGCTCGTCCTGTAAGAGAACCAAAATCCGCACGCGGAAATTCGACTCGAGCCGAGCGGTCCATTCACTCGCAGTCTCGGTATCGGAGATCAAAGCGCGAAGAAACCAAGTGACGTCACTCACCTCGCCTCGGTTTCACTTATCGTCGCGCATGACGTCAGTCCACCTTCGACGCGGCTCGACGAACCTGTTACAATCGTTACATTTTTCGGCTGCGGTGGTGTTAAGCGGGCCCGGGGCGGGGAGGGGGGTTGTCTCTTGGGGTAGGTGGTTACGCAGCATCCCCGTCCCCCGGTTTCCCGAGTTCTCCACCATATCGATCACTGCGCACTCGGCACTCTCCGCACGGTGGTCCAGAGCCATCCAGAGGTCGGACATGAAATAATTTTATCCAAACTGATAATTTTTATGTTCATTTCGTTGTATTATAAGTCTCAATGGGTGCTTCTTGAAGGGATTTCTAGGAGGGAACGTATCTTTTACAGGTTTGGCACAGTCAGGGAAAACCGGGAACTGTCAGGGAATTTTAAAGTCAAGGAAAACCGAGAAATGTCAGGGAAAATGACGAAAATGTTAGGGAAAATTAGTTGAATCATCTTCATTTGCTTTCTTTAAAAAATAACTTAATCGGCCCGAAACATTAACAGAGTAACAACTTAAAATGGGACTAAGGCCGCAATAATAAAAAAAAAAAAAAAAAAAAAAAAAAAAAAAAAAAAAACTCATAAAATAAAATAAGAAACCGGGACGTTCCGCAGGGATCACACCCGCATTTTCAACCAGCAAAGCAAGAAAAATTAAAAGAAAGGACACTATGAGCCTCACCGTTGTTATTGTGAGACTGATAGTGCAACCGAAATAAACGAATGTTTTCTAGAATGGGTTTGAGGTTTCGAACAATTTATTTTGCCTGAAAACTATTTTCAATTATGCCTTCTTAACCACCCGTCACATATCTTCTATTGTCAGGGAATTCCACCAAAATATGTTAGGGAAATGTCTGGGAATTTTATTTTCTAAATTCTGCGGCAACCCTGCCTCTAACATTCTATGTTTAGTATAGGTGTTTTAAATTTTTTTTAATCGTGTCCGAGTTTCCCGAGTGTGCTGCTCTATTGTGCGGCGCTCCCGAGCCGGCCCGTTCCCGCTTTTCCGCGCCGGAGCCCGCAACAGTTGTGCCCCGACCGAGCATCCCGCTCACATCCCGAAAGTCTCCCCGGTGTCCCCCAGTTCGGGGCGCGGGAAACACGCAAACCGCGCCCTTTCGAAACCCTCGTTGTGCCCTCCCCGAGCGGAGTTAGCGGGAGTTCGTGCGAGTTATCTCGGGTTCGTTCGTCGTTCGGATAAAAGTGAGTTCACGCTGTCTACAATCCGAAAAAAAACCCGGGATAGATCACTAGATAGAGGAAGAGTGGACCAGTGGATGAGGTTAAGAATCGGGTATCCCAACACGGGGGAAAAGAGATAAGGGTGAAGTTCCGACTTGGATACTTTCAATTAATTGTGGGAGTACCCAAATAAATTAGGTTACTAACACAAATGTTGCGGTACCACCCTAGATTGAGTTACACTGCTACCGAAATTCATTGGGAATGTCATCCAACAAATTGGGGTTGTGCCAAAATTTTAGGGGATAATTCCTGATTCTGTTTCCCCGTGAATATTGGCATGATGAGGAAGAAGATTGCATGAGACTTGAGGCGTTTTTTTACTCCTGTTTGTAGAAGAAATAATTTTTAGGGAGACTTGTGAACATTTCTCCTCTCATTTTTTGGAGAATTTTAGTGGTAATTAGTTCTGAAGTGTCCATCGTTTTTGAGATGGGTTACAGAAAAGTTCCAGTGGCGTGGCGCGACTATATCCGGTAGGCGTTCGGTAGGAGTGTTAACTTTAGGACGGAGGGGGGGGGGCTCAGAAAGGTTCACTCCCCTTCCTTAAAGGGGGGTTCGGGGGGCCTCCCCCGGAAACTTTTTAAAAAATGAAGCCGCAAGAACACGATTTTAACCCTTTCTGGTGAAAATTGTGCCGGTAAATTGTCATTGAAATTTTGTTCCTTTTACTGATCGTTTTCCTGTAATTTATTTTGTTAAATGATAACGTATTTTCGCAACACGCACCTGCAGAGAGAGGTGGGAGAGGGAGACTGGGAAACTGGGAGATGCGGCCCGCAGGCGCAGGGGGGAAGCGGAGAGCGAATCGCGGCATAGAGGAAATTCGGCGGTTCGCAAACCCCTGCGGACCACTGCTATAGGAAACAGCTGGACTGATGAGCAGCTCTCCTCTCTCGTTCTTTTCCCCTCCCTTTTCTCTTTGCTGTGTTCCCTCCGCGAGCGCGGTCCGCACTCGTCTCCGAACCCAATGCTCACGCTCCGCTCTGCGCCGCGCGCCGGTGCCTCTCCTCTCTCGTGTACCCTTTGCCCCTTCATCATTGCACCCAGGTTCTCTCTCCTCACCGTACGCAGATCATCCAGGTTCGGTAGCCGGTGCGGACCACGCGTCACAGGATTTTCTCTCTCCGCCGCGCCACATGCCGATGTCGGAAGCCAAGCGCCCGATACTTATTTGCGATCTACTATTCACAATTCTGTATTGCTTCCCACATTCTTAGCCATAATTTATTAATTGTTTCAAAATATTTTAGGGTGTTCGGCGAACACTGCGAACCTATGGACGCCACGCCACTGAAAAGTTCCCGTCTCAGGATACTGCCATGCTGAGGAAAAACGTCTGATCAGTCTTCGGACGTAGTCAAATTTAATTTTGAAATTATAGACATTTTTAAGGAGATTCGTGATCATTTTTCTTCTGATTTTTCAGAGAATTATACTGGCATTGTAATCTTACGTTACCGAAAAATTTAAGGAATAATGTTCATAACTTTCAATAAAGATGAATGTATGAATGTTTAGTTTATATAATTTTATAATGCGACAGAATACTGCAGTGGTATGAAAGGATAAAATGTACAAATAAATTAAGTGGCGAATATTTTAGGATTTTTTCTCTTGAAAATTTACCTATTCAGGTTTAAATGCGAAGAAAATTCTCTAAAAAATTCAAAGGAAAATAATCTCGATTTTTGGAAATTTCGTATTCATCGGTAAACATTTGGCAACGTTCGTATGTACATGCGGTGTTTTTACTTAGCGCAGTAGAGTACATGTTTTTCATCAACAGATGATTAAAATACGGTTAAAAACCGACATGATTAACTGAAAAGAGAAAAATTGGTGATTCTTGTCTTCGTGTTTTGAAATTTCCTACTGGCCGAGAAGCCAAAGTTTACTTGAGTAAAATAAGGCTCAACTCATTTTATAATTTAATCATCTGTCACAATGAAATCATTTCCTTCCATTCAAAATAATTACTCTTAACATGTTTAAAAATAATTTCAATCATAGGCAGATTTTTTTTGTTTTTTTTTTAAATTACAAAGTCGAGATGTTAGGACGAAATCTTATCAACAAGTTAATGCAGGCCATTTTAATTCGTCCAACAGGGGTTTTGGATCAACTTGTTTCAAGTCTGAGCTTGAACCTGTATTGTGATTCATTGAAGGGATTTCACCAGCGAATAAAATTAAGGATTTTTTTTTTCTGATCTCAAATGAGGTTTTGAAGAAAGAAAATGCTCCATGTCCGATTATTTGCGCCGAAGTCTCTTTTTCAATTCATTAATTTCTCCTTGAAGTTCAATCGACAGAAATTAGACAGCTGTGCGAAAAGAGATACAATAATGCTTTAAAATTGTCTTGTATTTCTTAGACTGGTTCCAAGACTGGAAAAAGCAATTCCACAAGCTCGTGAACATAAATACATCAAAATCAAGTTTCCTTCCTCCGTGGCGTGAAATAATTTTAATTTAACCGGGGAAAGCAAGAGCGACAGTAACATTTGTTAATTTCAGGTGGTGAAATTGAAGAGCTGGAAGAAGCTCTTTCCCGTTAATTAAAATTCCAAATTAAAGCGGGGAGGATTGTCAGGCTTTCTCAGTGTGCATTTCGGTCGTTCTTTGGCGCGTCAAATCTACATTATGTAGTGTCTGAAATAATCTACTTTTGTTGAAAGTAATACGGAATATAAAATTGTTTAAATGTGAAGAAAAATTTAAAATTTCAAGGAAAAGCACTTGGAAGGAATTGTTGGATGCTAAGAATCGAACATTTGGCTGGGATAGGGTGCGGAGATCATAGCACAGGGTGTGTCACTTGGGATACGAACCCGCAGCAATTTATTGGCTAACTCTTTGGCATTGTTACAAGATAATTCTCGGAGCTTAGAGAGGGGAGAGGTTTCGAGTATAAGTATGGATTTTACGTCCTCAGGATGAAAAACTAAGAGTCAACGCCACGAGTGGGCTATTTTTTCCTTCCTATTGCTGTTTTTATTTCCGGATACACTTTTATCTATTCCCGTAATTTTGACCATTCCCAGAGAAATAAAAATCCGCGACCAATATTTTTCTTTTTCCAATTTCAAAGTCAGCCGGACATTTTACGAACGGATGTCCATGGTTAGGTGACGGCTTCCAGTTGACTTCGGTTGGCTCATAATATCCAAAAAGGTCCATGGTATGAAGGTATATATATCTACGAAAAAAATGTGTTCATTATTTTTTCATATTTTGGGTCCGTCTGTAAGTGGAAAAAGTCAACACGGATCATGAAGCTTAAAAATAAGATGAACTCTAAACGCAAAAAGCGAAAATTCCGAGTTTTTTTCTTATTTATTACATGGTCTCCCTCTTGAATTCCCCGATTTTCCAGCAAATTTTTCATTTTCCAATGAATTCTGGTTTTCATATCCTAAACTCAATTAGTCCATCGATCGTGAGACATCACACTGGAAAAAAAAAAAAAAACACATTGGATCTAGAGTCCAGACTCTTAAAAACTTAGACAATAAAAAGTTAATTTTGATTCAATCAGAATCTAGCTTAAACCAAGAACCAATCCTCTTAATTTAAGCGGATTTCGTTTTGATTCAAGCAAAAACCGATTTAATCAAGAGTATTTTTTCTTGTCAACGTTTTCAAGAGTCTGGACTCTAGATCCAGTGTGTTTTTTTTTCCAGTGCAGTTTGATATTGGAACGATCAATATAATGGTGTCTAGAAAAGAATGTCAATTGTCATTTCCCAATATGTTATTAATGAAAATCCAAAGTTTCCTCGGATTTTCATCTTGACTAATTGGGGAAAGCCTTATTTGAGCTCAGGAAAAAAATTCCTTCATTTCATTCGTTGGTAAAATCTCTTCAATGAATCACAATACAGGTTCAGGATCAGACTCTAGGAAACAGTATAATTCTCTGACCTCGTGACTGACCCATTCTCAATTTTTTTTTTTTTTTTGGTAATTTCTATCGTTCTCATTAGGCGAGAGGCGTGGATCATGCTTTCGACTTCACCCGTGAATATTCAACGAACTCGAAATATAAAAGGAATTTGGTGACATTTCGATTCAAGCTCATGGAATTCTCAGTTTAACTTGCGGGAGGAAAATCCATGAACTCCGCCCAAGATATGCTCACAATTAGATCTTCGGAGAAAATAATCAGTAAAATCATTCGCTTAACTCATAATATTCCGAAACGATCCCGTAATTATACAGTAAAAAGTAAGTTCAACAGTGTGATAACGAAGGCGACCACTTGGAAACATAACATTAGTGTGACTAATAGCTCTTCGTATCGCATCGGTAGAGTGCCGCATCCACCTACTAGAGAGCGCTGGACACATGCTCCGTGTCCGAACTCACGCTTGTGGACAACTCAATCTCGTGGATTCGCGTGAATCATAGTCCTAGTGCCGCGATGTCGGAACGAGTGATGTTACGACTTACCGATCATTGAAACTAAGGATTTTGCGTGAAAAAAGGATACTTGGCTCATCAACAGGTGCAAGATGGCGGATCCACCGATATACTACACCTTCCCGTTGCGGAAAGCCGACCGTCGGCAATGGCAGTTCTCGCAACAGCTTGCCTACTTCAGGCTTCAAGCTAGCGCCATCAGCCCCACCGACAATTCTACGGTACGTTGAACCGAGCTTACCTCTTTAAAGCATGTACGAAAGCCAGAGGGAGGAAATCTTGTCGTTCCTCTGGCGTAAGGGCGTATCTCGATTTTCGCACGAGACCCATAAAGCATGGATTCACATGTAAAACAGGGCTCACGTAGAAATCAAGGTACGCCCTTACGTCAGAGGAGCGACGATTTGTCGTTCCTCAGACGAAAGAATGATTCTCCGTTTCAAAGTTGCGGAGTTGCCACTCGCAGAACCAAAATATATTTTTGGGCATTTCTCACTGACAATCTCTTTGACTTCTTTCTGATTACATGCAAGAAAAGTATAATTTTGGACACAAATTGCACAGTCATAATTCTGTACAAAATATATGTTTTTTAGTCAACTTGTTTTTATGTCAGAGCTTTTAGCAGTGTTGTACAAACAGTTTGGACGAAAACGCATGAAAATGTCAAAATCGAAGTCGTTTGAAGTTTGCAGTACTGGAAACGTTGTTTTCAGAAAACTCCAGTTCTAATTCAAGTCTGCCACGTTCAAGGCACGAAATTGCCCATAATTCAATTTTATCCTCTCTACTATCACAAAAATGAACTAAACTCACTCTGAAAGGCGTCAAAAGCTCTCGGTCGAAAACTCAAATAGCTATTTTTCACCCAACCCGGAAAGTTTGCATCGGTGTCTAAAGGTCCCGTCGCCGGAAAACCTCACTATGATGCTTTCAAGTCGCTCTTCCTGCAATAATTACGTTCGGTTGTCGAGGCAAACTGGTTAGGAAGCAACTTGGAACTTAAGATTTCATTGAAGCTAATCAAATTACCGCACAACTCGCCGGATGCGGGATAGTGGTTGTTGAGTTTCCCCGTCCACCACTCGCGGAAAAATGAGTCTACCCTCTCTCCGTAATGAAAAACACTCAGGCAGACTCGGGCGGTCGAATGATGGCACCCGGGTAATATCCCCGAGAAGATATCTCTTTTCACTTTAAAGTAGGACTCGCCACTTCTTGTAAGTGAGACCGAACAAATGGATCGCGTTAAACAGAAAGGAACCAAGCCACATCAGCTATTGCCAAATTTAATTGGAGGAATTAATTTTCTATATGAAAATGGTTGTGCGGATTTTCGTGCAAATTTCAGTGAATTTTCTCCATAGTAGGACGCAAATTCCTTAAAAATTTCAAAGGAATCCGCACAAACGTTCTCTCATAAAAAATTGACTTGCCCAGTTGAATTTGGCAACAGCTGATGTGGCTTGGTTCCTTTCTGTTAAACGCGGTCCAAATGATGTTGATCGTGGAATGGTAAATGTTCGCTTGTCGAAAGGGAAGCGGAGGGCGTTTATTGTCCAGCATCAATTACGAGCAAGCGTTTTAGCGAATCCTTTGCGTTGGCGCACTCTTATCTAAAGGAGTACGATTTCAAGCCTTTCCGGCGACCAATATCAATCTTCAGGGTGAATCGAGCATGGTATTGAGTTTTCAGCATTACTTCAGGTTTCTCCACATTATCAGATCAGTGGATATGAATTGTTTTGTGTGACTCTTGTGGAATTTTAAGGTAAAAGTGCCAAAAAAATAAGTAAAAACTTGACGGATAAAGACATCGGTATGTGAGAATGGTAGAGATCTAGGTGTGCTTCTGCTCTGACAGTAATTCTGCTTCCATTTTGTTGGATATTTTACTTTAAAATTTGAAAATAGCGTACTCCTGAGAGAAGTTTATATTTCTTGTGAACTCGATCTCATGGATTTGGTCCCTGTGAAACAGTGGCCGTAGCGCAGCGTGCTTTGCGATATATCGATTGATCTGTCATTCAAACCTATGGAATAGGATCGATAAACAGGGTTTCCGCAACGAACACCTTTATAAAACGATTCTTTACCATAGCTTTTAATGGGAAAATATCGATAATCGATCATTTACGCCTCGCTACTGCCGTGAAAATCATGAGAGTCATACATCAAAATTAAATTTTCTCAAACTGTATTTTTATTTTGTTAAGAAAAAGTATGTACGCTCTCACATCGCTGATCAAGTAGTATATTTTTCCCTACACGAGTCTCAAAAAACCAAGCATTTCAAAAGAAGTCGGAAATTTTGAGTAACTGACCTAAATTCAGAGGAATTAAATCTACACCAGGCTGCGATATAAAATTATAACGCCTTTTCATCGAAACCTCCGTTAGAATAACATTTACGTTTCATTCAAGAATGTTTTCCAGTCATATAACTTCATTGATGGGAATGAGTTTCGATACAAGGTGCGAATTAGAGCATTAAATGTCTCTCCTTTCAAGATGTTTACTCTCCAAAATTTCACGTACACTGAGAAAGAAAAACACATATGATCTAGAGCAGAGTCCAGACTCTTGAAAACATTGACAAGAAAAAGGACTCTTGATTCAATCAGATTTAAGCTTAAATCAAAAGGGAATCCGCTCAAATTAAGAGGCTTGGTTCTTGATTTAAGCTTAAATCTGATTGAATCAAGAGTCCTTTTTCTTGTCAATGTTTTTAAGAGTCTGGACTATAGATCCAATGTGTTTTTTTCCAGTGTAAAAAACGGTGTATATAACGGCAAGCTTTGAAATCAGCTTCTCAACGAGATCGCAGATCAAATGGATTGACGTCCTCAGTTTTTGCCGCTCTTTGAATACTGTTTTTTTTTTTAAACTTATACCCTGTTAACAGTTCTTTTAGAGCCTAGCGCGATATAAATGTTTGCATCATGGAAAGCCGCAACATTATATTTTTAAATCATGCCGTGTTTGATAGCCTACCTCGTAGGCGAATCGATTTTTGTGTCATGCACCGCGGAAGTGGTCGATTGAGTGGTTGATCACTTGATCAGTCCCCATCGTGAAGTCAATCTGCAACTTTAAATATTGTGATTTGTAGCTCCGAACGGCGAAATCATCAAGACAACACTCTAAATCAAAATAAAGTGAGGCACAAACCGTTTCCGGCTTCGCGGACGCGGACAGCCTGAGCTACAGCTGCTGCCGCAGCGCTCGATATTTATTGCCCATAACGATTGCATGTCAAGTTGCATCTACTCCAACTGAAGGCGCACTTACCCGCGTTATCTTCTCGCTTCCTCGGCGAATGGACCCATTACCATCCACCGTCTCTCAGGTTTTCCGCTCCTTTGTTCCTGTTGAGTCTACTACGAATCGCCGATTTAGTTTACGACATTGCAACTCGCGATGTGGAAACTGCAGCAGTGCTAATATCTTTAATGAAAAAAAGACATGAAAAGAATTAATTTTAAGTGTTCAAAAAATTCTACGTTTAGTCAACATCTTAAACAAGAAAATGCGCGCTTTAAGGAAGCACATTTTCATTCTTTAAAGAACTAAGGGGCTACGCTCCCTGACCGCTTTACGGTCCAACTTCGGGAGGCGCTTCGCGCCTTAAGGCGTTATGCGTTACGTGTAACTCTTATGCTTTTATATTGTAGAGTAAGATTAGACTTTTTTCAGCTGCGCCTGTCAGCTTCGCCAGATGCGCGTCATAAAAGTGAGTTTTTATGCTTGAAGTTCATAATTTATAGCAAAAAGTGATGACATCTGCTCAGACCCCATATTCAGACTTCCATTATTCACGAACGAAGATACCAGTCGCCTTTTTAGAAATTCCGGTGAATCCTGTCATTTTGTCAAGTATATGTATGGCGTTAATTTTATCAGCCTTAGCTCTTAACATTGTTTGTAAAGTTGCTTCAACGGTAACTGAAGGCGCTCTCATCAGAGTAACTTTCTTCTCACTACGACGGTGAGTGTTGTCATATTCACTCCGGTTGTCGGGAAGCCGTTTGGACCCTCAAGTAGATTACACTTCTACATCTCACTCTTTTACACCCTATACACTCTATGTATATTCCACATCGAGTTTTTTCACAATTTAGGTTCTTTCGGAAAAAGTGAAACACGATGGAAGAGTTTAAAATGCCTGAAATCATGCTCTACAAGGAAAAAAGAGGTATAGCTCAAGTCCCAACTGTTGGATGATATGGCCACTCCCAATTATAATTGTGGTAGCACCCCAATAAATTAGGAAGGTAACCCAAATGTTGCGCAGTGGCGAGGTGTGAATGATCGATTATCAATATTTCTCCATTTGAAGCCGTGGTGAAAAATCGATTATTAAGGTGTTCGTTGCGAACACGAACACACGAATGACAGAACGATCGATATATATCCCAAAGCACGCACGCCACTGATGTTGCGGTACTAACTCAATGGAGATGTTGCATGTATGAGGAATTTGCGATTTGACTTTTGATTCTTACGTAAAAGTTCACGAGAAACACGATGGTACCACTGGTTTTCTCGGAAATCGATTCCCAAGCTCAAAAAAAGCTCTCAAGTTGAGGGCAAAATGGAGGGGATATCCCACGCTATCCTGAGAGTCCACCTCTACATCAAAACAAACTCTCCATGCAAAGATTAGGGAGCAAATATATCGACAGGGCTGCTACTTTATTTGAGGACCTCAAAACTCAAAACACGGCAACCCTGCTAATGTACTTGCTCCCTATCTTCGCATGGAGAGTTTGTTTTGATGTAGAGGTGGACTCTCAGGATAGCGTGGGATATCCCTTCCATTTTGGCCTCAACTTGAGAGCTTTTTTTGAGCTTGGGAATTGATTTCAGAGGAAACCAGTGGCACCATCGTGTTTCTCGCGACCTTTCACATAAGAATCAATAGTCAAGTCGCAAATTCCTCATACATGCAACATCTCCATCAATTGGAAATGCCGATATCATCCAACAATACGGGGTAGTAGCACAATTTTAGGGGATAACCCCTAACACTTTTTCCTCCAGTCAGAAATTAAGATACGCTTTTTTTTGACTTTGCCTCCAATGAGAATGCAAAAATGATTTGCATCCACCTTAATGACGTCCGATTTTAGCCTCGACGCTGGCCCTGAGCGGGATCCGCGCTCTGCCTGTTGCTCTTCGGGCGGCTCTTAATTGCTCGCGTAATTGGTCAAACTGTGGCCGAAAGGATCTCGGTGCCCGACGTCCGTTGTTCCGCGGACGGCAGGGATAATCAATTTTCGAACTAGCGGCCCGCCATTAGCGCCGCGGCCCGGTTGCCGCGCGTCGGCGGGGGAGCGACCCCCGTTTCCCCCGGGCGAAATCCGGAGAAATGGGCGGATTTGGGCGGAAGATCGGCAACGCAGGGGCCTCGGCTTACATCGTGACAATGACATTGACTGCGACAAAGCCCCCGCTTTAATTGAGTCCCCCCGGCGCCACTTCGTGCCGAAATTCCTGCGTCTTGCGCGGGGGCAGCCCCACGCTGGGATCGATGGAAGATCACGTGTGATGATGATTTCGGAAAATTGTGAAATTCAGTTTTTTCTGAAGTTCGTAATGCCTGGCAGGGTGTCAATAAGTCAGGAATATCTGGAATCAGTACTGATTTTTTAAGGGCCGTCCGGAAGTATACTGAAAAGGTGCGGAAATTCCGCACAAAGTTCCGGAATTGTATTAATTTTTTGTCATTTTTGTCGCAATTTGAGTGCGAAATTCAAATTTTTGAAATTTTTCGAATCTCGTCGATTGGACGTACTGAAAAGGTACTGAGTTTTTCGGGAATGTACTGAAAAAGTACTGTATTTTGGCCTGTCCGTTTTAGTAGACACCCTAGCCTGGTCTCCACGGGACGTTTCATGGGATTTGTCTGAGAAAAATCACACCTGCAAAGTGGGGAAAAAAATAATACTAATCACAGTACCAAGCAGAGTCCTTGTGGAGTCCTGAGAGCGACTCAGCGAGGTGGAGAAGAAATTTTGTTTAGCGGGGCAGAAGCCCAGAAGTTTCATTCCTGCGATTCGAATTCGGGACTAATCTCAGAAACGTCCCGTGGAGACAAGGCGTAAGCTAGATAAATCCTGGTCCTTGACCATTCGAGGAGCTGGGAATTTCTTGTGTGGGATACAGGCGAGCACCTCATCAATGGTGTTTAGGAGGTATAGAAATTCACCCCAAAAACGGGGATCAGCGGGCTGGTTTTTAATTAAAATCGATTGATAGAGCGGTAGAAAAAGATCAAGAGAAAATGGAGCTATCCTAGCTATTGGTTGAAACGGGTAGTTCTTACAGATTAAGTAAGGGGAAAAATGATGGACTAAGTAAAGAATTTCTCGTGGGTTGCTATTAGTCTAATCCTTATGCCCATTGCAACCACCCATTTCCACCAATAGGATCGCCCAATTTTCCCTCTGTCGTTTATGTGTATAGCTTTGTCTATCAATTTCAATTACCAGTCCGCAGGTCCTCTGTGGGAGGTAACTTTCTCTACCCGATTTTATCGAGAGAAAATTCCAAAAATAATAGGAATTTCACTCCCCATTTTGCTCCCACCCATAGGCTCGCTTCATTTTACCTTTGTCTTCTTTGTCTATCAATTCCAAATATTAGCCCGCTGACGGAACTTCCCTTACTCCAGATACGGCTTCGGGCGCGACCCCTTCCCATTCCATTTTCCGTGCGATTATAAGTGCATTTTCCTTGATCAAAATTTACTAAAAATTAGCGCCTTGCGAAAGTTTATCGGGGAGGAGGAGGGATCACCACCGCGATACTAACGAAACCAATGTGGAGGAAATCATGGTAATACCAAGGTACTTACATACCATGATAGTATGCCCTATCGCGTAAATCACGTCATCCATCGTGTTTTTCCGAGAGGCACCAATTTAACTCCGTGTATCCGATCGTTTTCTGTTCCTGCGTGTCGCTGTTTTTTACGCTCTTTTTTTCGATCATTTTCATACGCTTTTCTCCCCTAGCTTTCGATGTATACCTCCTCTTTTTCGACATAGGTAATGGCAACGAAGGTGAACGAGCAGCCCCCGATGAAGAGGGGGGAGGGCTCTTTTGTCGCGTGACGTGGACAGGGACACAAGGGGATGACACGCGTCCTACACGCTGAATTGCCGACGCGACGAGTCTCCAGCGAGGGGTTCTGATCGTGTGCCGAAAAATATGCATTTTATGTTGAATAATACACGGGAAATGTGCCGATTTTTCACGCGAAGTCCGGCAACCGTGTTCTTCAGCTGAATGCGCGCTACACACGGCAATACACGACGATACTTCAGCGTCGGGAATCCTGAAAAACAATTCGCCTCACGCCAGCGCTGAAATGCAGCGTGCAGCGGACGGAATGTAAAATTTTAAGAAAAATTTGACTGCCTCAACCAAGTCGTTGTAATTGCATTTCACAGCGCCTGAAAAATGTTTTCTGCAACTGAGGGAAAGCTGGAGAACACGAGAGAATTTAATTTGACCGTAAAAACCTAAATCATGAAAAATGCACGGAACGTATGGGGGAATGCAAGCCTGAATGCAAAGAGAATTTTGCTCTTGACAGCGAAGGAGATGGGAAATTTCAATTTGGGCAACCTGGAACGTTTGAATGTGGCAATCTGACTTTTTCACCCTATAGTTTAATCATAGAAAAATTCTTAAAATCTTGGCGTTAGAGGAAACGCACAATTCATTTCTAGGAATGAGAATAATGTATAGACTGAATAAAAACTAAACAGTAAGTAGCCGCACTTTTGCTCCTGTCAAAAATTCAAACTCGACCAAAAATAATTCAAACGTGAAAAGTAGACGTTGAACTTCATCCCTGACATTGCGCCTTAATGGCGGAGTTAAACTTCATTCTCTTTTTCTCGGTTCATCGTGAGGTGACTTGGTTTCCTCTGCTAAACTTGGTCCGTATAAGAACTATGCTTAAAGTTTCCAAAGTCTAATCCACGGATTTCTGCAAGCTCTAATTATTTAAGTCATTTCGCGTCATGACTTTTTCGTTGCCCTTCTTTCAACCCACGAGCAGTGCACTTTGGTTGCACTTAAATAAATACAGCATCACTCGAGAAAAGCGTAATCTTTCTTCATCCTAACTAACAATAAGCCAGTTTCCAAGAAGGGAGGAAAGATGCGTGGGAATAACCTGAAAACCGCCCCCGAGACTTTCTTTGAGTTTACTCACAATTATTCATTTTCGGATCATATGCTGTCTCACTGTTCTCCAGTTCCTCACCATTCGCTAATCTTATTTATGTTGATGCTTTTTTCCATTTTTTACTTTGTCCCAATTTTTGAATACGAAGTATTCTAATGTTAAATTTTGTTTCTGTTTTCAGGTAAGAACTCATTTGAATTTTCCTTGTTCACCATATGAGAGCGAACGAATCGAGGTATGTAAACACCTAAAATTTGAGGGCTCATCACATGGACTCAATATTATTGACTATTACAAAAATCGTTGAGAGCTATGTCCGAAACAGTCCGTAAAAGTGCGGATTTTCATTTTAAAATATTAGGTTTTTTTGTTGATGCGTCCCGCCGATAAAAGAAAAAAAATGTACGAGAGGGAGGAGACATACACCGGAGAATCGAAGGGGTTTGCTAGTGTAGCGACGATCGATTTAAGTTATGATTCGATCGTCGGATTATTGCCACTGTATCGACGGAATTTTTTTGGGATGTTTGCGAATCCTTTTTTTTCTCATTCTGAGTGCCCTCACTAGGCGGTGTGTCGTATAGGGAGGAATTCAACCTAAAGTGCACTTGGAGCATGCTCTAACACCACTGCATGCAGCAAAATTTGCGGCGAGCACGCCTCGCCACTGGGGTATGTTAACATATTTTTCGACACCGCCTAGTAAGGAAACTCAGAAGCTGAAAAAAAAAGATTCGTTAACATCACACAAAAATCCATCGATACAATGGCAATAATCCACCGATCGAATCATAACTTAAATCGATCGTCTCTACTCTACCAAACTTTTGATTCTCCGGCGTGCGTCTCTTGCTCCCGTAAAAAAACAGAATCACAGAGCCTAATACTGCCGTGCTAAGGAAGAACGCCATATGAACCTTCAGGCGTTGCCAAATTTCCTTTGATAAAACACGACTTTCCCGGTGACATTATGAATGTTTTAATTTCAATTTTTCAGATAATTTTGTTCTAAATTTCAACCATAGTTTCTGAAAATTTCAGGGAAAAATATTCATAAATTTTCTCAAAAATAAAAATTTTTGCGAAGGAAATTTGGCAACTTTCGAATGTTCATACGGCGTTCTTCCTTAGCACGGCAGAATTGGAAACCTTCGAGGGCTCTTACGGCCCTCTTTCTCTGGACGCCAGTCTGAATGTTTCATTCAGGGCGTCGGATGGGCTGAGCAACCGGGCCAAACCAAGGGAAAGTATCCTGAAAATTTCAGGGAAAAATATTAATAAATTTCCTCAAAAATAAAAATTTTAGTGAAAGATATTTGGCAACTTTCGAATGTTCATACGGCGTTCCTCCTCAGCACGGCAGTATTGCAGCAAACTTCTTTGCTTCTCCGGCGTGCGTCTCCTGCTCCCTCCCGTACATTTTTTTTTATCGGCGGGGCGCATCAGTCGCAGCGAGGAACAAAGTCGGGAGTCGGGAACTCGAGGAAACAGACCCACCCTTCTCTGTTGACTAGGTTTAATGGTGCCGCGACAAGCATGAACAATAACTAGTTATATTAATGGGGCATTTGCGTGAGCCTGGCCCTTATTTCTGCCTTCTACGGCCGGAACCGGCGTCGCGGCGCTCGGCCGGCCCGGCTCGGCGCGCCGCGACGCCGCCGGGCGGTGATGAGCGTCAACTCGACGTCGACGAGCGGCGATGACAGCCGCAGTCCCGACAAAGGGCATGTACACACGATTCCAGACCCCACAAGAATCCAACCCGAAATCAACGGAGCTAAGCGAACACTGGGAAAAGTCTCTTGGATCGGATTTTCGCTTGAATCAAAAGGAAATCCGCTTGAATTAAGAGGCTCGGCTCTCGATTGAAGCATAAATCCGATTGAATCAAGAGTATTTTCTCTTGCCAAATTTTTTCAGAGACTTTTTCCAGTGTTCGCTTGGGAACTCCGCTGTTTCCAGGTCCAAAGAATCCAACCTGAAATCAACGGAGTTTCCAAGCGAACACTCAGGGCCGGATTAAGGGTGTGGCCACATGGGCCGCGGCCCATGGCGGTAAATCTAAGGGGCGGCAAAAATTCGCATTTTTTTAAAGTGTAGGTATAAAAAAAATGGATTTATAAAAACAAAATTACAAACGAGAATAAGCGAAAAAATCTCTCATTTCCTGAGTAATTTCTAATTTTGTCGTCTTTTAGTGATACAAGAGACAACACTCTCAATAAGTTGAGTTACGAGAGAACAGAACGATGAAAGGTTGGAGGGAAGAAATTGCAGCGGAAATGTTAAGGTGCTCAATCCCCCATGATTTGTGGTTTGAAAGAGAGCAGTGGAGGTTAGGAGTCGTAGAGCGCGAGGGAGTGCGGTAAAGCGACTTATACGTATGTTTGTATGAGAAAAACCAAACACGCAATTTGGCCTAGAACGGCGCGACTTAGAGAGAAATCATAACAAGGACTTGAGATGAAAAGGAGAAGCCCTCGGCGCGCGGCGCGGCGATCGGCTTGTAACAAATATTAGCGCCTACAAGACTGCACGAATACTTCACGCATTGCATCAAACACAGTGCGGTCATTGCGGTCAGCGTGAAACGGATAGCGCCTACAAGAATGCATGAAAACTTCACGCATTGCGCCAAACAGAATGCGGTCAGCGTGAAACGCATAGCGCCTACAAGATTGCGTGAATACTTCACGCATTGCGTCCATTGCACATTGCGGTCTGCGCGGCGCGGCGGCGGAAGTTAAAATCATTGATCCACATTTATGTTTGTTCTTCCATAATTTTTTCGTTCATTTCTTACGAATGGAAGGCCTTGCCTACACAGAGATAGGTTTACGGAACTCAACTTTCGCGCAAAGTTCCGTGAACTTTTGCTAGTAGTGTTGACAACGCTTTCCCAAAAAATGTGTCCAACACGAGTAAATGCGTCTTATGCACCCCTCCCCCGCTGACACGTTCATTTGATGGTTTTTATCGAGTTCCAAAACGAATGAGAAGGGGGCGGCAAGTAGATGAATCCGGCCATGCGAACACTGGAAAAAAAGTCTCTTGGATCCAGAGTCAAAATTCCGCTAAAATTTGACTAGGAACTATAATCTTGATCCAATCGGATGTTTGCTTGAATCGAGATCCGGGCATTTTATATTCAGCGGATTTCCTTTTGATTCAAGCAAAAGTCCGATCGAATCAAGAGTACATTCTTTTGTCAGATGTTTTATGAGTCAGGACTCTGGATCCAATAAACTTTTTTTTCAAGCGGATCGAGTCTATGTGAATGCGCCGAATCAGAGTTTGGAAAATCTGTGCGCGGCGGATACATCGTGGTCATTTTCGGATTCACCTCGTTGAAATGGACCACCAGGCAAAGGGCAAATTCAATCTAATGTATGTCATCTCATCAAAATTTCATGTAGAACACGATTTGAACAACGGAAATTGCTGTGGAAAGTAATTCCTAAAAGATATATTAACGTTTTTCGATACATAATTCAAATTTGTTGCTCAAAAAAACGATGATTTTGAAATCTTGGTTTTTTACGTGAAAGAGTAATTCAACTTTTCCCTAACTGTAAATAAAAACGATAGTATCTTCGGAGGGAGTCAATGTCAGGACTTTTCGTTGCACCAATCGTGTTCTACGTGAAATTTTGAAATGATAATATTCGCAAAAAATTCTTAAATTTGTACCTTGTCCAGATGCCCGTTCAGAAGAAGATGTTCATCTTCCAAAAAACCGAAATTACCCCGAAAAGGTCAATTTGCGAGAGGAAAATGTTGAGTGTGAGAAAAATTCCTACTTGATAGGCGAAAACTGTCCTTCTCGAATCCGTCCTAAAAAACTTCAAGTTCAAAATGATATAAATGGTCCAGGCCAGCAAGTTGGCAGTAGGGAGTTTCTAGGAACCTCTACTTGTTAACAATGTACGAAGTGGTGCTCGAATGGTGGTGGTGGTTAATTTAAAACGTTCAGGCGGTGGCTATGAGTTAATTTTGATGTCCTTAATTTTAGTACATTGAAAAAAGCTGTACCACATCGTCTACGCATTCTTTTTTATGATGGAAATTGTAAATTTATTGTTAGCTGAAACCAGGCTTCAGACAAGCGTTGCTGTTGATTAGAGAATGTTGATTCCCCAAAAGTAGACATGAACGGTACACCACAGCCAGCATACTGCAGGAAGGTTTCTACTTCTGCCTTGCTAAGGAAGAACGCCGTGTGAACCTCCGAGAGTTGCCATAATTTCTCCGATAAAATGTTTATTTTTGAGGATAGTTATGAATAATTTTCCTTTACATTTTCAGGAACTTTAGAGCCAAATACGAACAAAATTAGCTAAAAAATTAGGAGAAAAATATTCATGAGTTTGGCAGGAAATCCTTATATTACAAAAGTAAATCTGGACACACCGGAAGGTTCATACGACGTTTTTTCTTAGCACGCCAGATTTTTATTCAACCATTCAAGAGGGAAAATGGAAGAAACGCCAACGAGGCAAAGATGCAATCTTGATATAATCGTGTTAACAAACGTCATAACAGCGGTAACCCCTTTGTGCGTCCGAACCCATACATCACCGCCAAGCGGCGCGGCAATTTTTCACGCGATCTCTTTCTCTTATTTTTCCCACTTTCGCTCCGGGAGGGTTTCAAGAACCAAGCAAAATGCAAACAAAGCGGAGAAAAAAAAGTTCTAAAAATACTACAGCCGAGACCTGCACGATTCTTTATCTCGGTTGTGGATTTATGCGTGAATTTCTGAAGAAGCGCGGACAGGATGGTTTCAGCGGCGCGATGAACCTGGCGACGCGCGACGACGCGACGCGACGTGACGTGATGGTGCGACGCGCGCGTTCTTGACCTTGCGTTGCGAGGCGCGACGGCCGCAGCCGCCGGAATGGAGTGGGCGTCTTGGATAACGACCTGCATGTGTGGATTTTTATGAGGTTCCGCACTGCGTCTCGCGCGTGAGGGGGTTGGGTTCTCTCACCAGCGGGCTGATTATTGAAATTGATAGACGAAGCTATAGACAAAGAGGACATAGTGGGTATGGAGCGATCCTATTCGTTGAAATGTGTGGTTCTTGTAGACTAAGAGGGAAAATGATGGACTGACTGTCGGGTTTCTCGTGGGTTGCCGTTAGTTATTCTATTACCCATACTGCCATTGTCCATTGCAACCACCAGCTTCCACCGTTAGGTTCCCTCCATATCCCTTTTGTCATATATGTCTATAGCTTTGTCTATCAATTTCAATATGCGGCCCGCAGCAGACCGATTATCAAAATTGATTGGCAAAACTATAGACAAAGCCAACTATTGAAGAAGACAAAATGGATATGGAGGGATCCTATCGGTGGAGGCGGGTGGTTGCAATGGACAAAGGAGGTAGGCAGTAGACTAACTAAAGGCAACCCATGAGAGACCCTATATAGTTCTCATAGTAGTTCATATAGTTCTCTCCATCGTGTTCTCCCTTAGTCGATACGAACCACCCTTTCAATCAATAGGATCTCTTTGTACTCCCTATTTTTTTTTTTTTTTTTTTTTTTTTTTTTTTAAACATCCTTTATTAGAAATTATACATAATATTAACAAGTTTAATATGGACTAATAAACATTAACTTTAAAATTATATTGATTTACTTAACAAAGACCCCGGCACCGCCTGGTGGCATTACATCGGGGGGGGGGGGGGGGTTTGGCTGTTAAAGGGGTAGAATTATTAATCTTATTGCTAGAAGTCTTAAAAAATGATATCTTATTTGTACTCCCTATGTCTTCTTTATCTACAGCTTTTTCTATCAATTTCAATAATCAGCCTCAGATGCCTCAAGAGCGGCTATGGGGCCGTTCATAAATGACATCAGGAGGACTGCCTGACCAGCTTGTATAAAGAAAGGTGGAAGGGGGAGAGGTGACCTGACATGGGGAAAGGGAGGGATAAACAAATTTGTCAAAGTTCGAGATGTCATTTACGGACTGCCCCTAGGAGTGTTCTATGAAATATCTAATTAGGGTGTCTACCGTCAGTAAGAACCCGAAAACCGGAGAATATCAGGAAAATCGGTCATTGGTACAGCGCCTTTTGATGTAAATACGTCCACTTGTTATCGAGCTTCAATTGAGCGTCAATTGAACCAGGTTACACCAGAAAGCTCGCAATTAACGAGTAAATACTTAAAATTCAGCCCTAAAAATTGGCAATCCTGGGCCGGAGCGGCCGAACGTGGCACGAAAACAATTAAGTCCTATTGTAACCAGAGGAAGAATATGACGAAAATAGGAAAATATCGGTTTGCATGGATTTGTTAAAAGACCGTTGAAAATTGAGCTTCGAGTTTCTGCGTTGGCCGGTATTTAATAATTAACAACCGTTTCAATTATGGCTATCCTGAATAACTTTTGATGTTCCGGGGCCGGTGGATGGTTTCAAAACAGCGAGCGTAGGACGAAGGGAATCGCCTCGCAGCTCGGATCTGTAATTAATACAGCAAAAGGTCAAACAAATTGCATATGTTTTTTGCTTTAACAACACAAAATAATAATGAACATTCTTCTATTTAACAGGGAAGCATGGACAGTATCACTTTTTTTACTCGAACATATCAGTCTGACTCTGTTCTCTTTTCCTCTTTTGGGCTCATTCTCTCTCTCTTTCCCTTTTGCTCCCTTCCCTTTAGTTGCCTTAACGTATCTTAGTTGCCTCGACGTACTCAAAGCAATACAAACCAAACAGAAAGGAACTTTGTTACGTCTCGAGGGAAAATGAAATAAGAGTAATTTTAACTATGTAGGTGCTTATTTTCGCTGCCAAAACTTCGAAGTAGAGATGAGCGTTGACTTTAATGGCCAACATCCAATCTTACAGAGGAATAAAACTTCAAACCTCTTTTTCTCGATTCGATCTTCTTGTTTTAGGTGACTTGGTTACTTGGACCATTTGTGCAAATGAATTATCCTTCAATCGACTAAGTAGGCAAAATGCGCTCCCACGAACACCAATAGTGGTATCCAAACAAGAAGGATGTATTATAGTAAAACAACTCCCGGTAAAACAACGCGTGGTTCATTTTCGCCTGTATTATGAAACAAGCCGCATTTTTGGCCCCCTGGAATTCGTTAAATTATCATGTTTTGAATTTTTCCCGCAATTTTAATCAAGTCCCTCGCCAATTACAAGTTATTGCGTAACTAAACTCCGCTTTAACGGTTCCGCACTTTTCGCGCGTCGTAAATGAACACAAAATGAAAGTTTATCGCTCTTTAAGCAACAGGATATTCTCAACCCTTCATTTTTAGCTTGACCTTTCACTCGCTCTTAAACAATCTATTTTTGGAATGAAAAGAATATTCTTTCTTATAATGAGCGACGATACTACTTTTTTTTTTAATTGAAAGTTTAATTGGTTTTATATTCGTGTGAATATCCAGTAAACAGTTCTAGTTTTACTCTCAATTTTCTTTCTGACCTGACGCAGTTTTCCTTTTGGTCTTTATAAAACTATCGTGTTATCAATGTTTTTGTTTAGTTTCAAGAATCATATATTTCTTCGGTGCGTACCTATTACGTTCCAAGATACCATTGTTTTCGGTCCAAAAATTTAGCGAACCGAAAATTAGGTCAAATGAACCGAGCCGTTCTAAATATAAATCTCTGAATATGACCGAACTCTTCCTACCACCGTTCTATTCGTATAGATTTTTTCTTCTTCTTTTTTTCTCTCTTACGTTCCATGTAACGGAGAAGAAAGGAAAACAGGAGGGAAGAAAAACAAGTCTCGATTCCATGATTTAATAGTTATAACGGGTGCTTTCGCTGCAGCAGGTCATCGCAGATACGAGCGGTCCAATTCACGTGCGGGGGAGGGAGCGGGGGCGAGGGGGGAGGGGGCGTTCGAGGAGGGGGTGGGGGGGGATTTCTTTTGGTCCGGCTGATAATGCGCGGCCAGCGGCTTAATGCAAATGTCAGGGCTTTTATGCAAAGAGCTCTGACATTTTCGCTTCACCAATTCTCGCGGCCGTTTTTGCATCGAGCTCATTGTCAGCCTGGCGAATACCAATCTGTGAATCAAACCCGTCGAAGGAGCGACTCCAAGTCGGTTTTTCGATAAGGAAACAACGAAGTCACATAATTATAATTGAACGTATTTGAATCAAAAGGAACTATCTTTATTTTGTCCAGAGTCCTTGGGCTTATTAGAATACATGCAGAACACGTCTCTTACCTCAGTGGAAATAGTTCCTTTTGATTTACCTTTATCCAAGGAGTCAGCATTTTCACAAGAGCGATTTTCATCGAGCTGGGTTGAAAACTCGGAGTTCTAGCTTGAATCTCTCAGAAAATCCTCTTATTCGTCCGCATCAATTGCGAGTTCATTTAAACCATATTTTGCAACAAGGGCCTACTTTTTCTCTTTCTGGCTCATTTTAATAACAACATACGTGCCATTAACGTGCCATTCTCTGTGCGATAGGTGCTTTCATGGATGAGTCAGAAATAGTAGTTCCTAATTGCAAAGTCCATGCGGTTTATTTTTTTGGTTGTTTAGTTGCATTATAACCGGGCAATTTTGCACTCCGAACATATAATAGTAGATTATGATTTAGGGTTGCCCTGATAGCGAAGTGAGCCACAACGCTCAAATGTTCGAAATCGAGTTTCTTTCAAAATTCTTCTAATCTCCTTTAGACTAAATCACTGAAACAGTTAAAACAGCAAAATTCGTCTTAGTTGTGTAAAAACAAGATCCATGAGAGAGCCAGAAATGTGCAAAAACGAACGTTTTAGAGAAAATAGCCGTAAACGCTCGGACACGAAAAGGTCCATTTTCTGAAAACTTTATTTTTGCACTTACGTCATTTACCGTGTACATTCAATCCATGCGAACAAACTCCCTAATCCGAGCCTTGAGGGGGATGAAACTAGATCAAGCTCAATTCCTTCGGGTATATTAGACGAGGCATTTTATTAGCGGAGGCTGCCTAAAGAGATTTAACGGTCGTCGACGTAGGAGGAGTGACGTCACGTCATTGCGACGCGTCGCGCGTCGAAACGAGACGCGAGGAGGTTGAACGTCCGCTTCATTAGCTCCTCCGCGTCTGTAACTAGATCATCCGACGGTAAATGAAATTTTGGGGCTATTCGCAGAAACGACCCTTGAATCCTGAATTTACTGCCGAGATGAAAACGAAATCGGAACCGGAGAGAGTCTATTTTAGGGACTCATAAGCGGAGCCTGACACCTCGAACAGGGGTCCGGGAGCCTCCCCCCCCCCCCAAACTTTTTGAATTTTTAAAGTGTCTAATATTCAGTTTGAGTCAATTTCGCCCTGAATAATCACCGAATGTAAACGGCTTTTCTTCTTTTTTCCTCCATTCCTTCCTTCTTTCTTCCCTCTCTTCTTCCTCCTTTTTTCTGGCGGACAGGGGTAGCGCACGCTTCCTCTCCCCTTGCCCCCTGTCCCCCTGTTCCCTTCCCCCTTCCCCTCTGTCCCCCTTCCCCCTTCCCTCTGTCCCCCTTCCCCTCTGTCCCCCTTCCCCTCTGTCCACCTTCCCCCCAGTCCACTCTAACAATCTATGCCTATAAAAAAAAGAAAGGGCTGTTCGAGTTACTCTCGTTCTTTTTTTTTTGAAGTGAAATATTAATCAAAACAAGTATTTTACTGCCAGTGGACAAACAGTTCAACAGCAAGTTCCGCTTGTCGGAGGAAGAAAATAGCAGAGCGTTCAGTGAGCGGTGTGTAGTCGTTTAAAAGGTCGAGAAACTGGGGCTCCTTTGCGCTCGCGGTGAAAGACACCGATTTATTTTTAGACGCAAACAACGTCCGATATCGCATCTTCGTCTCGGGTTTGATCCGCTGACTTTTAAAAAGGTTAATTTTAGACAGGATAATGAATCGCCTCTAATCCGCCGGGCTTCTTTTGTCGGTCGACGCCGTAAAATTAGAGGCTCGTAACATGATGTAAAAATCCAGCGTACGCAAAACGAGCTGCGCCCGATGCCAAAGCCAGGGTATCAAAGGGAAACGCAGGGAAGTAACTATTTAATGACATCAAAGGATTTACGCAAGGAATTTAATTCATTTTTCAAATGCTTTTTCTTTACGACACGAGTGCTTAAAATAACTCCGTGTATTTGCTGGAAAACAAAAATTCTTTAATTGATTAAAATTAGTCAGTGCCGGCGCGTGGGCTCAAATTTTCCCGGAGGAGGGGAACAAAATGCAGAAAAACGAGGAGGAGGTTTCCCTCGGCCAAGATAGTTTCTACTTGGAAAGAAATATCTGTTTTTATATTATATTTATTTTTTTTTGCGTTCAAACCTTGTTGTTTATAAAAACTTCGATGTAAGGATTTCACATTACCTACAGATATCCTGGTATCATGGTATCATGGTATCAAACTATTTTCAATTATGTCCTCTTAACCATCTGTCATGTCCTCAACTGTCAGGGAATTTCACCAAAATGTGTCACAGAAATCAGGGAATTTCATTTCCCAAATTCTGTGGCAACTTGCTCCGAGATATTAGTCCCTCTTTTAAGGAAAACCAATCGGTCGCACCGCAAATCCTCCAGTCCCGCAGAAACTGTACCGAAAAAAGGCAACACCGCGCCGACTCCACCGCAGTGGGAACAAGATGGACAGCGCATGCAATTGGCGGGACTCGGACGCGTGTTCATTGCGTCGAGGTGCATTGAAGGCACTCCACGCCGATTTGGTAATTAATTCGTCGAATCAATTTACATCACAAAGCGCGTGACAATGTAGCGCCCCGCGGATACATGCGACAATTACCCGACGCGTCCCCTTCCCCGATTGTCGGATCGTGCTTTGTGCCGGGAAAATCCGCTGACTTTCCCGCGGAGAAACTGACATCCACGAGAGCCTTAATTAAACATCAACAAGTTGGGCTCCGCATCGATCGACAACCCCCCCCCCCTCCCCCCAATACAGTGTGGGGGGAGAGTCCCACCCCCCGATATCTCACGACGTCATGACAATATGCGTTCAACGGATCGTCAAGATTGTAAATCTTACGCTGCGACATCCCTGTCGCACGGAAACAAAAAATGTGTCTTTCAAAGGATGGGTTCGTAAGGCGTGGAAAACCGACTAGTCAGAGGCGAGGCGTGAATGATCGATTATCGATATTCTCCCATTTGTAGCTATGGTAAAGAATCGATTATTAAGGTGTTCGTTGCAAACACCGTGTTTCTCGATCCTTTTCCATAGGTTTAAATGTCGGATTAATCGATATATGGCGAAGCACGCCACGCCACTGGCTACAGCGTTTTAACCGGAAAGAGGGAAGTAGAATGGATACAACTTATCCGGATTCATAAACACGCTATTAATTTGAATTTTTTTTTTTTTTTTTTTTTTTTTTTTTTTTTTTTTCAATTAATTTGAGTTGATCGACGAGGTTTTTCGAATGAGAGCTATACGTAATAGTTAAAGCGCTTTTTTTGAAAGTGCCGAGAAAGAAAAAATTGCAAGCAACGAGGAAACCAAATTTAACAAAACATTTTCACAGAATAGAAACTGCCTTCGCCGCGTGTAAGTCAGTTCTCAAAAAGAGCCTGGTAGCCGAGAGTATGACAGTCTCCAATCCTTTTGATGCACTTTCTTGTCATAGTGAAATTTTTTCATCGTTACGTATGAGAACTCACACGTATGTCGTCACAGCGCAAGTTTTACTCGGCACTTAAAGAAAGATTGGCGACGCCTTGAAAGTACAATATAGCCGTTTTTAGTCCAATAAAAGTGGTAAATTTCTCAACATTTTAGAACAAATGCATACTATAATGCAGATTACGTTTATCTTGAAAACTTAACTTGAAAACATTAACTTTTCGTAATGCGTCGGTCAGCAGCCACATGTCAGATATACTTCTATTTTGCCTCTCACCAACTTATCTCTATGTCACAGAATTAATCGTTAATATCACTTTCTTTTTTGTCTGTTTTAGGTAAGTTTTGCGCATCGATGCTCTCATTTTACGGATCAATGGATTGGATAGCGAGGAACAATCCGTCTCTCATTTTCGCAACCCATCGAACAAAGTAAAATAAAAACTTTTTTTTTATTTTGGAAGCAAAACATTAGACAGCTTTTAATATTGTTAGATTTATTACAAAAACAGGAAAAAAAACAAAACAAAAATTGTTGATCGTCTTTCGGTTTACTGAGGAAAAAATACGTTACGTCACGGAAAAGTTAAATTTTTAGTTGTGCGTACGAAAGTGTCCTCGTCGCGACGAAATTTTTGGGTCGCCGTCAATTCCAGAAAATTTTATCGCGGAAATTGTCGTGACTAGAGAACTTTCGTTGGCATAAAACTAAAATTTTCCCCTGCTCAGTAAATCGTTTGTTTGTCGCAACTAGTACAATTCATTAGCTACACAAAATCGAGTCGAAGTTAAAGAAAAGGTTCTCTTTATTGATGGATTGGATCAAAATTTTTCTCAATAGGGGGCAGCAAAAACCTTTAAAAAATCTTAATAGACTGATTCTATGGTTACATTATAGTTTTATGTCGCAGTTCGATGGCTCTTTGGTAATTAGACAACGTAACCTTGTTGTATTCGCGCTATGGTGGTAAACTGCATCGAAGTGTTTATTGCAATTGAAATTTCTCGTGTTTGATAAGACATCAACTGCCTCATGACTTGATGAAAATTTTTTAATGAATTACCACCATTAACTCACGCAGAATTTGGACATAAGGCTATGTTTTATCGTTTTGATTTGAATCATCGCACATCAAATATGCCCAATCGCAAGAATGACGTAGCCTCTAAATCAGTCTATCGAGGCACAAGTTTCTGTAGACTCACTATCGATACGTGTTGCACTGACGAGCTTGTCAAAGAATGAATGAAAAGTAAGAGCGATGAAGTAAGGTATTGGCGGAGTTACACCAGCCTCAAGCGAGTAACGGGCCCGTTTACACGGCCCACAGCCGAGCACTGCCCTCTGGGATAGAACAACCTAACTATAATAGAACCCGCATGCAGATACGTTGTTCTCGCCAGTTCGACTAAGCAGAGTCACCACTATGGGTCGCCCGCGCTTGATCCAGTAAATACGGGTCAAGCTGCCCGCGGGCGCCTTGCCGCACAGTGGTTCAAATCAATGAGAGGAATCGCTCATTATGTGGAAAATTTAAATCGCTAATATATTCATTAATACATAATGGAGAGGCTCAAAAGTGGGTTCATTGTTTTTCCCGTCTAATTCCAGGTCAGGTACAACCCTTTATTAATTAAAATTTGACGAAATGAATACGAAAATCTGCAGTTTCGGTAAAACATTGAATGTCCGACCTCTACGTCTGGCTTGTTCTACTATGCGCCAGTGGAGGCACGTCAATGCTCATTCCGAATGTGTCATCGTTGTCGTTGCTGCTTTCGTTTTCGCCAAATGCAAACGCGTCTGCGTCTTCCGTCTTGGCTCGTCATTCACGACCCCATTCCGGATGCATAATTTTCCACCGCCACCGTCCTGATTAAGTCACCGTGGACGTGTATATGCACCTCTGTTCCGAGAGTTTGGTTCGAGTTCCTGTAAGCGTGGGATTCGATAATTGAAAAATTATACCCGCGTAGAAATTCTCGCAAAAAATTGCATTCGGAATAGACTTGACTCTGAGATTGGCACCAAATTTCACTCAAGTCAGTATCAAAAATGACTGGAACCATTGTCAGGGATAGTGATATCAGTCTTGACCGGTGTTAGCTCAGTGCTCTTGAACACTGATCGTAGAGTAAGGACTGATTATTGATATTGATAGACAAGACGATAGAGGAAGAAGACAAAGTGATAAGGGAGAGAGCCTATTAGTGGACGGGGGGTTGCAATGGACTAACAATAAGCAAGTAAGTACAGTAGACTAACTAACGGCAACCCACGAGAGAACCTTTAGCTAGTCCTTCATTTTCCCCTGAACCACCCGTCTTAACCAATAGGATCGTTCTACTTTCCCTTTGCCTTCTGTGTCTATAGCTTTCAAATCAATAGCTTTCAATTTCAATATTGATCCTGCTGGGCAGCTTTCAGATCAGTGTTCTTATGAGAATTGAGCTGATAATGATCAAGAGTGACATCAGTGCCGTTTTTACTGGTGTCGATCTTTCCTTATAGCACGTGAAGTTTCCATAGGCAACAGCCCATCAGGTGTTTGTCACTTATACCAGGCAAGCTGAATGGTTCTGTTGATTTTGTCTTTGATTATCCCCTTGATAGGGCTCTTTTTAAAAATACCCGTTTGTTCTAGTTCATCGAATTTTGTTCCTTGCCATCAACGCTCTAAATTTTGTCAGGAACAAACTTTCATTTACTGACGATAGCAAATATGTTTACCTGCGTTGGATCGCCAATAAATGGTATGCACTGATGAAAATTTACAGCTCGTAGGATGGCGTGAGTTCAGAATATTATTCACGCGATTTTTAGTTGAGTCTGAGAATTGTAATGATCGAACCAGCGATGCATACATTAGCAATCCTCCCTCATCTGGCTCAGTTGCTCTGAGGATTTGACTGAATACGGAGCTGGACTTGACTGTCCTTAATCGCGTATTACCAACATTACGGCCTCAACTTTGGAAGCTTTTAATGAGCTGGGAAGTTGTTTTTAGCTAACAATAAGTCAGCGACATTAGTCACTTACACAGTCGTGTTTGCAATTTCAATCAATGAACTCAAGAATGGCAAACAGGACTATGAACTAATAAATTAAGTTGAAAGAAACTACGAAGTACACAAATCCTATGTGCATAGTAACTATTTATTTCAAGTATTTTTCGGACGAAAATGGTGAAACTCTAGTGGCAACCGCGCGAAAGCTCGACCTTGAAATATTATTCGCTGTGCCAATTATTTATCCGGGAAATATACGGTCATCGTTCTCAGCCATCTGCGCATTCAACTTAAAACAAGAAAGAGGAAAGCACAAAGTAAGATTATGATCATGGCCTAACTTTGATAAAATGAAGCTACTAGTCACATCCATATTTTTTAATTTTTAAAGGAGCCATCTACTTTACCTTTGTCTCTGTCCCGACTTTCGACCCTTATTCCATTTGAACTGGATTATTTTCATTAGACACTATTCGAAAGGAAATAATTCCGACTTCATTTTGATTTATTGGAAATCGATACTTAACCGTCCAAAGTGGCGAAATTTTCAGTAGAACGATTTTTGCAGAATTTGGACAAAAAATTAAATCTTGAGATTTCGACGGAAAACTCTTGTGTCCTTACTCCTCAAGAAAATTTGCGAGTGGTTTATTTCATCATCGTGTCAATAAAGGTTATTATTTCACATCGTAATCTTGCAATATCGTGCACCGAACATGCCAGTTTAGAATTTTAAACAGCTAGTTTCTCGTAACTTACGTTTTTGAATTGTAAATTTCAAAGCACCATAACTCCTGTTTGGCTCGTCATTTTTGGGCGTGTTTTGCCCTAAAATGCTTGTCCAGAACACTTCTCTTTGCTCTTGCATAAATAATTCGATTTTGAGTCTCTGAACTGGACGTATTTATGCTAAAAGGAACCTATGTCACACGCAATCCTTATGCACATAGTTCCTTTTAGCATAAATACGTCCAACTGTAACATGCCTTTTCCGCGTGCGGTCACATGTTGACGACGATGCTATACGAAATCACGGATCTCGATTGCGGTGTTTCAAAATTTTCGCTCCTTATTTATATTTTTAGGGAACAATTACCGAACTTTTTTGTACCAAATTTTTAGAGTTTAATCTCGAAAGTGGAAAAGAAAATCACATAAAATGTTCAAAAACAATAATAAGTTTTCTGTCAAAGCCCTCGCTAAATGATTTCACGCACTTTTATAGTGCGAGGGAAAACCAGCTGTTCTTCAAAGTAAATACAAGAATCAATGTAGAGGATTCTCTGTTGCATTCTAATAATGCGTTTAAATATAATACTTGGCGTGGAATCCATGGAAAACGTTAAATGTGCGTAACAGGAAATTTGCAACGTCGCAAACTGAGGTACGTGGTTTGATAATTTTACGAACGATATTTATATTTCACTGAAACATTTCGCATGATACATATAAACATATGCCGGGCACATCCTACGCGATGTGATGAAATTCGATGGATGAAAGAAAAACAGAAAAAATTCCAAGAATTAAGAATTTCAGCTGAAACCGATTCAAAGACAAAGGAGTTCGGGAAAACGTCTTAAAATTTTGCTCTATAAGTAGGTATCGAAGATCATGAACCCTTATTGGCTGATTGGTCCCGTGCCAAGTTTCTGTCGAGCGTTAAAGCTCTGGTTCACACCGAATTCGTTGCCAACCATACAGAACAAAAGAACGTTGTCAAAAATAATTTCGATAATTAGTAAGATTCAACCGTTACGACACGGTTCTGTTACAAGTGTAATTGACCCTTGCTACATTAATTCCCGTGTAGGATTCTTTTAACAGCCGACGAATGATTTCTTAAAAAACCGTTTAATTTTCCGTAAATGCTAATTTTTTTGTTGGGACTTCATGTGCTCTTGCTCTGACGATACAATTTAAGAGAGAAAATTGACTGAATATTTTGTTTTTATTCTGAGCCCGATCTGGCAACGGACCGCGGGCGATGACTCAATCGGAGCGACAACGAACAACGGTTGTTGGTGGTCGGACGAAGCCCGTTGGTTGGCCGGTGAGCTGCGTTGCCACTTCGCGCCAAAAATATTTTATATTACACAGGGGCAACTGAGGATATTCAGATGATCGGGCAACTGTGCCGTCGAACAAGTTCCTTAGTAACAGCGTCGCTGGTGTCTCGCGAGAAGGACGCGAGGGGGAACCAGGGGGGTCTGGGGGGGAGCAGGGAGCAGGGTCGAGTTGACCGCCAAAGACAAAGGCCTATCTTCTCACGACGCGGAGTCGTGTGGCGTTAACCTTCCGGAGTGGCTGTACCCGACAAAGCAGATCGAGCATATGTTAAACAAAGGGGACGCCCTCCGGTTGCTGGGCGGCCCCACGCCCTGAAGAACGGGTCTTCGCGGGGCTGAAAACCGAGCAAGTTTCAGGGAAAATCCTCATTCGAAAGGGCTGAAATGCAATGCTCCCATTCCATGCCCGTCAAAAGTTCTGGGATTCTTTTTAGATTCTATATAAAGTTCCGAGAAATGCAAAAGATCCGGAAAATTTCGGGAATTTCAAAAGTCCATGCCCGTAAAAGTTCCGGGATTCTTTTTAGATTCTATATAAAGTTCCGAGAAATGCAAAAGATTCGGAAAATTTCGGGAATTTCAAAAGTCCATGCCCGTAAAAGTTCCGGGATTCTTTTAAGATTCTATATAAAGTTCCGAGAAATGCAAAAGATCCGGAAAATTTCGGGAATTTCAAAAGTTTCGGGAAAAATTTAGGAAAATCTCAAAAGTTCCGAAATTTGTAACTACTTCCAGGAAATGGGAGCACTGCTAAAACGAGGAAAGGGTCAAGGAATTATGCGGCTAATGCAGGGACTTTGTATGTCTTTAAGATGGGGGACCCCGGACCCCGGAGACCCCTAGAGGTGAGAGGGATTTTAGAAACCGGTGACTCCGGTCAGGAATTCTGCCCTGGAAAAAAAGTCTCTTGCATTTAGAGTCCATACTCTTAAAAAATTTGATAAGAAAAAATACTCTTGATTCAATCAGATTTTTGTTTAAATCAAAAGGAAATCCACTTTAATTAAGAGGTTTGGCTCTCAATTCAAGCAAGAATAAAGAGAATTTTTCTTGTCAAATTTTTAAGAGTTTTAACTCTAGATCCAATAGACTTTTTTTCCAGTGCGGGTTCCTTCTTGAGAGTCAAAGGTCCTCTTTTTATTTTTTGGCACATCTTTAATCGAAGAAAGGAGACGTTTCTTCCTTATGGTCGATTTACCCTTAGCACACGAGGGAACGTCTCTCTCGAACAAATATTACCGAAAATTGAACTTTTGATAAGAAAAAAACAAGAACATCGGGGTTAATGCTAAAAACTGCAAACAGGTTCTTTTTCTTGTTCGTAGGGCTCAGATGAAAAAAGTATGAGTATTTTATTTCAGTCTCGAGGTTACCTGGGACGATAGTATAAATACGCGCGTTTTGATGATCAAAGCTCATAGTTTAGCAGAATATACTTCGTGGAAAAACACTTTGATCAACGAATTCCAGACTAGGAGGCTACGTTTTCAAACGAACTTCTCGGAACGAAACGCTACCTTTCCCCCTATGCGATTTTTTTGGCTCTTGTTAAAGTCAAGTTAAAAGAAATGTGTCACAGTGAGAACTAGCAAATTGGTGATTTTTCAACCAAATCAAATATTCCTTTATTTTAATGAAACACAGAGATCCCGTGCGTCTATCGTTACTGAAATTGCAGTCCTGAGGGGAAAATGTTTCTCATAAGAACAAACATGAAATTCCGTCGACCATTTTCCGTGAGAGAGGCTTAACTTTCTTTGAAAAAGTTTGTGTCCTCACTTGGACATTATTCACTTGTCACGCACAATTCATGTGGAGCGTGGTATTTGATACCACCATTTTAACGTGTAAGAGCGCAATTTTGCTCGCACTCTCTCAATTGCAGAAGAATCGCTTTGCCTCAATTCGTCGCCTACCTGACATAAGGGCGTAACTACACTCTGCAATGAACCCTGTCTTCCATACATTTCAATGCTTTTCCGCGCTCATCTCAATGTGTAAGTTACGCTCTCATGTCAGCCAAGTGACGAATTGACCCTGAAGCAACTTTATTAACCTTTTTACGGTGTTTTTTTCAATGTTTTTCTTTTTCTCTTCCTCGAAATTCCTCGAACAACACGTAAAAAACCAAATGTGTCACTGCGCCTAAAATATTTTTTAATTTTATGGTACTTTTTGAGTGTTTTTAACTCCCCTATTGACAGGAAGGTTATAAAAAAGATATTAGAATTATATGGTGGACTTATAAGTTACAGGCAACAGTGGTTCTTAAAAATCGTTTCAGAAATCCTTAGAATCAGGAGCATTAACTGTGTATAATTATGATGGGCCTGGGTTTCAATTTATTTCAAGATGCTACTTTATTGAGCTCTTCCCTAGTTGATGAATGGGTTTAAACCTTTCCAAAACTTCAATTTATAATAAATCTTTTAATCTTTGTTTCAACTTGTTTTCATTGCATTTCGAAGAATGAAAAACATCCAGGAATAACGAAATATCCGTCACAACATAACGCACAAGGTGATGACAGTGATGGTCCCAAAGCTCAATTAATTAGAGCACGAAGCAAACCGATTCGCCTTCACTTGAGGAGGTAGGCAAAAGCGGTCTCTTTAACGTTCGAATAGTTGTATCATTTTGTTTTGTTTCCTTCCGTCAAGCAAGTACGGATGTATTCCGATTTTGGAAGTCAACAATTGCGCATCTCGATTTCTTTATACCTTCGAAATTGACGAGCAGTCATAAATCCTTAAATTGTTTTTAAAAATTTTACGCACATAATTTTATTATCATTTCTAGTGACAATAATCCATACCGAGTACAAACATTTCAAAGTCATGAGTTGAAAAACGCTGATTCTACGAGTTCGAATACATCACGGTGCGTACGCGCAATGCGTGAAGTATCTCTGCAGTCTTGTAGGCGCTAATACGCGTGTCCCACTGTACGCACTGTGTTTGTTTCTGGCTTTAATATTCAAACATTTCAAACTCATGGAATCAGCGAATTAAAAAGTCTTTATCTTCATTTTCTACTATTCCCATAATGTCTATATCATTATTCCTGACATTCTCTGTTCTTTCTCCCTTTCCTTGACTTTCCATATTTTTATGCGCGGAAAAGAATGATATTGCTGATTTAACAATTCTGTCGTTAAAAAAGTGTCCGACGTGTTTCAATGTTAATTTTACAACAAAAAAATAGCTAATTCAACAACCCCCGTGGTTAAGTTAGCTTTCCATTATTGTAAAATGTACATTTGAAACATGTCGGACTTATATTTTGACAATTTAATTGATGAATCAGCAATCCATTTTTCCGTGCTGAAAAATATGGGAAGTCAGCGAAAGGGAAAGAGAACAAACAGAAAATGATAGGGAAATGATGATACAGAAATTGTGGGAATAGACGGATATGAAGAGGAAAAATGTTTAATTTGCTGATTCCCTGAATAATGTTTGAATATCTAAGCCAGAGTCAAACACAGTGCAGGCAGTGTGAAACGCGTATCAGCGCCTGCAAGACTGCAGAGATACTTCACGCATTGCGCGTATGCACCGTGCCAATAGCCGGTCGCCGAATGAGTCCAATGTAATACTACTATTACAATAATTAGTTTTGTTAAATCGGCAATATCATTCTTTTCCGTGCATACAAACATGGAAAGTCAAGGAAAGGAAAAAAGAACAGAGAATGTCAGGAATAATGATACAGAAATTATGGGAATAGTAGAAAATAAAGATAAAGACTTTTTAATTCGCTGATTCCATGAGTTTGAAATGTTTGAATATGAAAGCCAGAAACAACACAGTGCAGACAGTGCGAAACGCGTATTAGCGCCTACAAGACAGCAGAGAGACTTCACGCATTGCGCGTACGCACCGTGCCAATAGTCGGTAGACGAATGAGTCTAATGTGGATTGCATTTTGCAAAAAGGAACCACTAGCATTGCAATGTTGCTAAGATTGGAAGAACTTCTTTTGTCTCGGAGAAAAAACCCGATTATCCATTCATAGTTTCTATTTTACTCGCTAAAACTGTAAATTTAAGATAAAAATTACCATCTAAATTTCATAGTTTTTCACGATTTCCGCAATTTTATTGCAAAGGATGAAGTTGCACAATCTTAGCAGCATTGCAATGCTAGTGGTTCCTTTTTGCAAAATGAAATCCATGTAATACTACTATTACAATAATTGGTTTTTTCTTTATTTATTTTTTTTAATCGTGAATAATGCCTTCAACCAATTTTTTCAACGAAGGTTGAGGGCTTTTCCAGTGTCTAAGCGTTAAAAGCTTTGCTGGTCGTCGTCAACCCGGTCCCGGTGCGAGGGAATCGGAGTCGGAGCCAGCTGAGCCCCGCGTCCAGTCATCGCCAAGTCGAGTCAGTGTCAGTCGCCCCGGCCTCAGTTCAGTTCACTTTCATCCTCGAGACGAGATAGTTGTAGTGATACGCCGCCGCCGCGCGCCGAAACGATCGAGAGTTTTCCCAGAGATTTTCTCGCAGTCGCGCGCGCCCCCCGAATTACCCTTGTTGTTGAGTGTGACGTGTGGTTTCGAACTTTTAGTGGAATCCAGTAAGTTCTGCCTCCGCCGATTGTGTTTTTTGTCGACGGTCTTGTTGTGGAGAGTCGAAGAGGGAGCCTTTGTTGTGTTCGATTTAATAATGTCTCCGTGCGTGGAAAGGCAACCATTTTTGACCAAAAAATACCGCTATCAATTTTTTATTTAAAAAATATTTTCGTTCAAAGATTTAAAATTACCTGCGTCTCTCTCAAAATATATGAAAAACAAAAAAGGAGTGCCTTTGAGCTTTTGTTGTGTTTGCCTTAATGGCTCTGAACGTGACGAAGCAATAATTTTTGACCCAATAATTCTGCTATCAAATTTGTTAAGAAAAAAATTTAGAATTATCTGCGTCTCTCAAAATATAAGAAAAACAAAGGAGGAGTGCCTTTGAGCTGTGTGTTTGATTTAATGTCTCCGAACGTGACGAAGCAATAATTCTTGACCCCAAAATTCTGCTATCAAATTTTTTACACAAAAATTCAAAATTATTTTCGTTTTTCACGAAATTAATGAAAAACAAGAAAAGAGAGGCTATGTTGGGTTTAATTTGATGCCTTGCATTCCAAAGCTTAGTCATTATATGTTGATCGTTTTTTAACATCGTAATTTGTCACTAACGCAATTTTATGTGAATCATGGGTGGTAGATTCATTTTTATGGTTAAAAAGTTTTATGGACCCTCGAAAAGGGGAGGAGAGAAACGTGGAAAATGGAGTTCAGTTGACAGAAAGAATAACCTGCACATAGATAATGTTTCATCAAATCTCCCTTCCGAGGATGCAGATGCAATGCGATGTTCACATTATGTTCCGCATGCGTTTGATGAGAATCTTTAAGACGGAAAAGGAAATAGGATCGCACTTAGGGATCGTATAATGCCATTTTTTAGTCACCTGCATGAACTCCTCGCGCGTCAGCGAATAGAAACGAAGAATAAAAGCAATAAACAATAATAAATAACAGTATGCTTCATTCTGCACAGATAGCGTGTTATCACTTGTCCTTCTTTTCTTCGCGGAAATGCGCATCATGCAATGCTTAATCTTATTTCAGTTTTATTAAACGTGCAGACTCAAACTGAATAACGAGGTTTAATAATCGAGGCAGTTTTTATGATTGAATTTCACTATTTTAATCCCTTTGCCCAGTCATAAATAAGTTAGATACGTAGATTTCACAGGAGAACTTTAAATGTGAACTGAAAGTTTTTTCGAGTCAACGACTTTTTCGATCGTTTTTCATAAACCTCTCTAAACTTTGAGGGGAGTTCAACCTAACGAAACAGGATTTAGGATCAAATGATTTTAAAGAACATTAGTTTAAAATGCATCCAATTGCCATACGTAAAAATAATCCACTCGAAATTAGGTATTTTAACAATTTTGCTGCAGTATGAATAAACTTTAATTTTGGCTTTTAAAAAATTAATTCCTTACTTAAAATAATACCGTCGAACCAAGTCGGAAAATGCCCTACCCGCTTTAAAACCATGTTCAACATTAAATAAAAGTTAGTGCTGCTGACCCTTGTAACCCTATCTGATGCTTCCATCTTCAAACTGGTGTTGTATACCAGCTTGTATGCATTGCGTATTAACCACCACCTTTAATCACTCATTTTCCGCAATTTTGCAGGTGTGCAGCACCAACTGCCTCACCCGGACTAAAATCAACCATGCTATTGCCGTCGGTGCACAACACATTTTTTCCTTTCCCTTTCTTCCAGTTAAAATCGACTTTTGCCTCTCCTCCCTCCCCCCCCCCCCCCCCACCTCCCTCAAGAAAACCTTTAATTTTAAAAACAGCAAAAACTGAAAAACTTTTCCGAAAATGACGGATTGTGTCGTAGCCAGTGGCAGAGAATTCCTGTAGTAGGGCTTATCGTTCGATATCGATGCACCATCTAAAGTGTTGCCTGCTTGGTGCTGGATCAAAAGCCGATCTCCCGTAATTCAATTTCCTCCCTGTCAGAAACCGAGTCCAAGCACCTCGGCCGTGGAAAAGGAGGCGATTTGCCACGGGTTCCCGGTCGCCAGCCGCAGCCGCCGGCTCGGGGGTCAAAGAACCAAACCCGAGTCTGGACCCGCGGCGGCCCCCCCCCCCCCCCCATCGCCCCCCGCGGATGAGTCACAATCCGATCGCCGCTATCATCAGCCAGCCGGACGCCGACGATCAACCACCCCTCACCCCCCTTCCGTCCCCCCGCTCCCGTTTTAATCGGCCGGGAGAAGACGTTGTGACTGCGAGCCAAACTGTACCTCGTAATTGACTCGCCTCCAATCGGAACGGGTGCCCGTGCCGCCGATTTTCCGTTCTTCGGGGAAATTCCGCATCGATCACTCGGAGAGTCGCGTCAGTCCGTTCCTTTGTCGAGTTCTTTGCGACAGGGAAAAAAATGAAAACTGGATAATGTAGAGAATTCAATTCGGTCAGGAAAAACCATGTAAATGAGGCAGGGTTGTCGCAGTCAGGGAAAACCGGGAAATGTCAGGGAATTTTGAACTGTCAACGAGAATATGAAAATGTCAGAAAAAAATTGTTATGTCACCTTTATTTGCTTGCTAGAATAGGTTTAAACGTTTTCTAATTAAGTCTTTTTAACCATTTGGCATACCTTCAATTGTCAGAGAATTTCACCAAAATGTGTAAGGGAAAACAGGGAAATGTCAGAGAGTTTCATTTTCTTGATTCGATGGCAGCCCTGATGAAAATGCAAAAAATTTCGGAGAAGCATAGATGAAAGCAGGGAATTTCGGCACTGTTCAGGGAAGGCGGTTGAAAATGTTATGTTTTCCGTCTCGGGCGGTCTGTAAAACCTATGAAGTCAGAAAATTTTGCGAGTAGGCTTTAGTAAAGTCTGCGTGATCAAAGGAAAAAATTCGATTTGGAGATTTCATGCCAAGGTCAGACAAAGTCGGAGAATTTGAAAATGAAGAAAGCCTGGAAACCCTGATTTTTGACCGCCTGAATTCTGCCTCCTATACGTAGAACCCACGAAAAGCTAAGGTCGTACTTGCGGGGAACACGTAGAATTGGAAACTTTAAAAATAAAGTATTGACTTTTTGCATTTTGAAAGTTAGTCGCGTTGGTTGCATAAAGACGTCATTTCCCGGTCTTTTCCTCCCCCTATCCTAAATTTACCTCCACTCAGGGAAGTTTCGTCCTTTTTAGAGAATTTATCAAGATTTTTTAAGATTTGAAGGCTTGTTACAAGAATTACGGAGGAAAAGCGTTAAATCTATGAAAGGTTGCTCTTATATTTCATAATAGAAATCTTATCTTGCCTCCTATCGCTGTCCTGATAATAGTATTACTTAACGCCTGTAAATATCTTTCAAGTTTACTTATAATCCTTGTCATGTCAATTATGCCACGCGCGGCTGATCCATTACCGTGTAGAACAGGCCTCTTCCCCAGGTCCCTTCTCCTCTAAGCATACCCCGAGGAATTGTTTTATTTCCGGAAGAAAGGGAGAGGGGGTGTGAGCACGATTTTTCCAAAAAAGAAGTCAGAATTGCCGAGGGTCATCAGTTCTTGAAGTTTCGTTTGCCAAAAGTTCAGGTTGATCCTGATCGTGGGCTTACATTATTATCGGGAGATTTTAATGCTCGGGCTATGCGTTAATTCGTCGCTTGGCTGACGTAAGGGCGTAACTACTCATTGAGATGAGCCCGGAAAAGCATTAAATTGTATGGAGGACAAGGTTCGTTTCAGAACTTTCGAACCTTTGTTCTTTGCTGGAACCCGAGTACTTAACTGAAGCAACGGACTGATTATTGAAATTGATAGACAAGGCTATAGACAAAGCAGACAAAAAGGGATATGGAGGGATCCTATTGGTGCATGGAAACGGGTGGTTGCAGTGGACAGAGGCAGTAGGTAATAGACTAACTAACGGCAACCCACGAGAAACCCGACAGGTAGTCCATCATTTTCTCCTTTAGTCAATAGAAACCACACATTTTAACCAATAGGATCGCTCCATACTCCCTAGGTCCTTTTTGTCTATCACTTGTCTATATTTCAATAATCAGCCCGCAGAACTGAACTCGGCGAGGAGACAAGTGGGCGTATTTCTGCCAAATCAAACTATGTGTATCAAGACATGAGCCCTAAGACCCTTAAAAGTATATATACAACAGGGCTCTCGTTATAATGCACACAGTTCCGTTCTGCAGAAATACGTCCAAGTGTTCGGAAAGGCGCGGACGGGAGTCGGGACGGAGTAAAAGAGCAAGAGCGCTGGCGTGCGGTTCACGGAACGGTAATTTCCCCTTGCGATGCTGGACGCCTGCCACGCACCAGAAACCATTTTCCATCGGCACTTTCACCGCCCCGGCCCGGCCCGAGCGGGCGCACCTCGCTTCCCCGTAATTGCGATACTATTACGGTGCCGTTCCAACTACCGTCGCGCAGTGGATCAAGTCGATCAGAGAGGTCGGGCACGAAATTTTTGACTCAAACTGCAAATTTTGATGTTTATTTCATCGTATTTTAAATTTCAAGGGGTGCTTCCAGCAGAAAATTTCACAAGAAAACCAATGGAACCACTTTTAGAACCTTAAAGTTTTGTATAAACGGAGTAATAAGCGTTTAAAGTTTAATGTTGTCCGACTTCTCCTATGGACTCGGTCCACTGTGCGTCGGCGCGGACGGCGGATGGCAGGGATCCGCACGGGCTCTCGCGTGAGCCGAACATGTCGTAACGGACGAGGTGACGCTCAAAAACACTCCGGACACGTAAACAAAGATTAGCCGCTAACCTCGGCTAATTAGATGTTAACACTTGGAGTGTGTGTACCGAGCTCTCGTAACGCCACCGGCTCGTTACGCCCGCGAAAATGTTGCTGGTCGAAAACAACGGCTCTCCACCAAGTTTGCTCTCGAAGTTCGGGTCGGTTTCGGCGGATCTCACCCGTTCCCCTCTTCCGGGAAACTTCGGAAGAGGGACGAACACGTGTGCGCACGAAAGTACACGTTGTGTTTCCTCTCCCTTTCACGAGCTACTCTGCCGTGACAAGGAAAAACGTCGTATGAGCCTCCAGGCATCGCCTTTCCTTTCATAAAACACGAATTTCCTGGTAAACTTTTGAATGTTTTCTTTCCAATTTTGCAGATGATTTTGCTCGCAATTTCACCTGAAGTTCCTGAAAATTTCAAGGAAAAATATTTATAACACTCCTAAGAAATGAACATTTTATCGAAGGAAATTCGGCAACTCTCGAATGTTCGTACAGCGCTCTTCCTTAGCACGGCAGTAACTGGAACGTCTTCTAGAGTCATGAGCGGAGTTAGGAACTTTTTGAGGGATGGAGGCAGAGGGGTGCATTTTCAAGAGGGATCTGGAGGGCAGAGGAAGACACTCTCAAGGAGAGTTTGTGGACTGATCATTGAAATTGGTAGACAAAGCTGTAGACAAAGAAGACGTAGGGTGTAAGGAGCGATCCCATTTGTTGAAACGGGTGGTGCTTATGGACTAAGGGGAAAAATGATGGACTAACTGTGGGGTCTCCTCTTGGTTATTCTGTTAGTCAGTCTACTACTTACCCCCTTTGCCCATTGTAACCACCCATTTCCACCAATAGGGTCGTTTCTGTCTATCGCTTTGTCTATCAATTTCAATAGTCAGCCTACTTAGACAAAAACGCCAGATCCCGAAGAACGGTCAACATGTTTTAACTTCTTGCTTCCATGAGAATGTTGAGTAGTTATTTTCTAGATGTTCTTGCATTACAGTGCTCCCTACGAAATTAGATCTTGTTTTATCCAGGTAAATTGCGATTATCTTACCCTCGGAGAAACAATTCGCCATTTCGTACTCGACTCTGATGAAAAGCTGTCGAAATGAGCGGGCCGACGCAGCTCCCTAGTCCCCGCCAAGTCGCGTATCTCGAGTCCGAATGAAGGATTCGTCGCTAAAGCACCTGCCGCAATCATATTGTTTGTCTCTTGCGTGCAGACGATTGTTGCAATGTCTGTTCTCGCAATCACATAAAATATTACAGTCACTTACAGGAGCGAGGCAAATGGCTCACAAGCATGACTTCGGCAGTCTCCTCCGCAAAGATATCTTGATCCCGAGTCGAGCCCGGGACGCGGACGCACGGAAATAAGTCACCCTCTTATTTCATCCCCTTATTGTCTCTAATTCGCGTATAGGGTGTGTCCAGGCCCGGACTGACGGATCAGTTCGGGAGAAAAAAAAATCGCCTATTTCAAGAAATAATGAGCGGGATTTCTGGAATTTTTCCTCCTGCTCAAGTTTTCACTATTTTTGGCATTTTAGCGTCGCGTTTAGATATGTGTTTTTCAAATTTTGATTAGTCTTAGCGGTGGTAAGAATGCCCGGAAACTGCTAATGATGATTTTTCCGGAATCATTGGACGGATACCGGAATTATTCGACGGAACTAACAAAATTTGCCCGGTTACATTTCACTGTGTCTAATTTTTTTTTTAATGTTTCATTTTTCAACGTATAATAAGCTACATATACATTTTACATCTTTAAACTCGCTTCGGACGTTGTTTGTAGTTAGGTTAATTCCGGAGAAATTCGTCCAAATGATTGTGAAAAGACACAGAAGTGTAATTTAACGGAAGAGTAAACCGTTTTTGCTCGAACTAAAAAGCTAATATTTGATGTTTTCCAAGATTCCAAAAATAAAATAGAAAAAATGGCAACGATGCAATTTTACATTGATTTGACACATGATAAGGAGACTCGTAAATTGAAGACGCTCAACTGATGAGCATCAGGAATTTGAACAGTCCAGTTTTATTCGTATAGCCTTTTTTCCTCCATTTTTTGGATTCTTTAATTTCAAAATTTGTTACGTAAATGGTTGTTTCATAAAATGTAAATATATTTGTCATAGTATCAACTTCTTGTCAATCTAATTCTTGTCCGAATGAAACTGGAAAACTGTCACGACTGAAAAGAATTAAATGTAAATCGAAGATATGCCGGCCTCGGTTCTATCACCGTAATCTTCTTAGTGTCAATGTCAAAGGACAGCGAGAGGAAAAATCGGATCCTGTCGGCTTTTTCGACCAGACACTCCAGAACCGCATTTTTCTTCCGTTAGATTTCACCCTTTCCCAAACACACAAAAAATTAAAATAAACCGCATCTCTCTCAAAGACATTCTTTTTACTTTAAAATAAATCAACGTAAAAATAATACAAAAATTCATGAATAATGGAAATTAAATTAAACGAGGTAAATAAAATAAAATGCATGCAATGACAGCTAGCGGCGTATCTTAACGTCAGTTTCTTAGTCAAAATATAACAATTAACATAAGTAGCCAAACTTAGTCAGAACTTCGAATACTTTTTTTCTCTCTCTCGTTGCATACTACAACCTTCTTACTCCTTTGTTTATCAGGAAAAGTTTACTTCCATGCCCACATCGCCACTCATTATCAGCTGTAATTCAACGAACTTTTCATAATCGCCTTTGAAGCTCTTCTCTTGAATCAACAAACGAAAGTGCAGGAGTTGTCGGCAACGATTGTTCCCCAAGTCAGCCTGCTACTTTTTCTCGCCGTCAGTGAAAATTAACTGTCAGTTTTTGTCGCTGAACCTTATGAAGTTTGCCGGATAAGTTTGCGCGCGCTGATATCTCGAAGTCCACGTTTTTCCCAAGTGTGAAAATAATGTGAAAAAGTTCGAAAGCGTTGCCAGACTTGTGAATCTTGACATCTCGGAAGAATGGCGCCCATAGCAAATTTTGCGCTTCTGTCTCTGTGCACTGCCAACACGACTGCCAGTCATGTAAGTATTCGCACACCCACAATTTAGGAGCATATTGATGGTTAAACTAAAGAAAAGTAACTCGCAGCTTGACGTGCGACATTCCAAGCGTCTTGTCATTCTTTGTTTCCAAATGAGAGACGTAATTTCATGAAAACTTCTGTGATGTTGCTTCTCTGTGGACAAATTTTCTGTAAAAATCTCAAGTGAACAGACGAACATTTTGGAACACTGCTTACCATCTTTCAAAAGCAACACTAAATATTTCCTTTTTTTCGAACAAATATGAACCTTTTTTCCAACTATTTTTTTTTTGCTCCAAGCATTGAGCATTTTCCCCCTTGATCTGGACTAAATGCAGCTTCAATTTCAACGAAAAACTATTTGCGGTTTCGAGAACTATTTTATTTTAACCCACGCATGAGTTTATTTTGAAAATGTCATTAACTTTTATCAAACCAAATCGTATTTTTGAATTAAAAATCAGATTCTTTAAGGGGTTTCAAGAGGTACAATGTTTTGCTGAAGCGCGTGTCTGCGCACGTAACTCCAAAATACTTTCCTAGCAGCGTGCTTCAGAACCCCTTTTGCCTCCGTTGAGATTAAAAGAGTGTCGTAAATCCTTACTATTGATTGAAATTTTAAGCCCCTCACGACTTTATCCACTTACGACGGAGAATCCCTCGTCGTTGGCTGTTAACCATCACTTTCAGTCTCACAGATTCGTATCCACTATGAACGGAGTTTCTGCAAAAGCGTAGGATTTGCGATCCAATTATGAAACCTTTATGAATTTTCGCGAGAAACGCGATTGCATCACTTGCTATGTCTAAAATCAACTCCCACGCTCGTAAAATGCTCTCAAATTTAAGGTAGTGACGGTGACGGTGGTGTGAAAATCATGACAGTACAGCGCCACCTCCGGTTTCACTCGGGACTGAATACGTAAGCAGGGTTACCTCCCCGGGTGGGAATACCGAGTGTAAATATTAATAACGCACATGACAACACTGCTAACGTAATAGTTCTATTTCTGCACTGAGTCTGCCTGAATATGTGACTGTCCGCCGAAAAAGGGACCAAAGTGTCCACAGAAGTTCAAAATAGAGTCGTAGGTAATTGATCACGAAGGGATATTTAGCGGGAAACATTTTGGGACGGAAAACGCCGTTTTAAATGTTTTCAAAAGTTCCAAGAAACTTCCAGAAAATCCAAATGATCCGGAACATTTCGGGAATTTCAAAAGTTCCGGAAAAAATTCAGGAAAATTTCAAAAGTTCCGAAATCCGGAACCAGTTCCGAGAAATTGGAGCGCTGGATTTTCTAACTAGACAAAACCGATGCTACCATCGTGGGTCGCGTACGATTTTTCACTGGATTGTAATTAGTTAGATCGTAAATTCCTCTTTTTTGCGCGTACTCCGTTCTTTTGAAAGGATTCAGCTTGAAACAGGAAAGAGTCGACATAACGGTGATGTTTACAGAATCTGTTTGTTGACCGGAACCGCATTGGGAAGTTGGAGTTACTTAGTAATCTGACTAATTGGATCATCCAAGCTTTAAGCTCACGGGGAAGTTCGAGTGTGTGACGCAATCGTAACACCTGGAACGACGACAACGCACTCATTAGCCCTTCAAAAGAGCAGTCTGCATCGCTGCCTTTCTAAGGGGAGCGCTATCTGAAAATTCCGACGTTGCCACATTTTCCAGAATAAAGTATCCAGGGTTGCCACAGTCAGAGAATACCGGGAAATCGTCACCTTCCAGGCAAAGTATCACAAGCGCCATGCGACGTTTAAAAATTTCCGCCGCCATTTTATTTTTTTACAGAGAAATTGTTCAACGAAGCTGTCCGAAAATTTCACTGAATTTTCTTTGTGCTGCCGATAAAATTTAGTGAAATTTCCAAACAGATTCAACCAACAATTTCTCAGTAAAGAAATAAAATGGCGGCGGAAATTTTTAAACGTCGTATGGCGCTTGTGATACTTTGCCTGGAAGGTGACGAAATGTCAGAGAATTTTAAAAAGTCAGGGAAAACTTGGAAATGTCAGGGGAAAAGATGAAAGTGTAAGGGAAAAATTGTTAATTCATCTTTATTTGCTCTTCAGAATGGGTTTGACATTTTGAGCAACAAATTTTGCCTGAAAACTATTTCAAATCATGTCTTTTTAACCATTGTCAGGGAATTTTACTTAAATGTGTCAGGGAAATCAGAGAAATGTCAGGGAGTTTAATGTGTCAGGGAAATCAGAGGAATGTCAGGGAATTACATCTTCCAAAGTCTACGGCAATCTAGCTGAATATCAATTTTTCAGGATAATCATGAATATGTTTTACGGAAATTAAATGGTGCGGTAGATTAAATTACGAATGAAATTCTTGAAAAGGCAGGGAAACTTTGGGAATGTAAGCGAATTTCGACCAACCCTGCAAATTTGGGCAAAAATCAGGGGAGTTTGTCAGGGAACCTCGAAATTTTTTATTTTAGCGGAAAACATTGCAGTTTTTCAATTTCAAGAACCTTCGCGCTCACATTTTTCGTTTAACGAATTTTTATGAAAACTTATGTCAGAAGAAACAAGTTGGAATGTTAGGGAAGTGTTAGGAATTTTTAAGTTAAAAATATCTAAAAGTCCGAAAACTGTCAAGGAATTTTGAATTCCATGAAATCTTGTCATCCTGAAATATTCGACTGAAAATTTTTACACATTTTCCAGAATATTTGTGTTTTATCGGGGGAAATTTGACAACGTAGGAATGTTCATACAGCGTTTTTCCTCGGTAGTCCGGATTGGGTCAGCGAATATTGTCAGAATTCATCGCTCCTCAGGAAAGAGAAGCGCTCGCATGTCCAACGGGGTTTCGTTATGTATGTAAAATTCATGTCGTTAAAAGCTCTCATGAAAGCAGAGTTACTTCATTTTCCCAGTGGATTTACACAAGATAGCGCTCCATGGCTTGTCTTTCATCAAAATTTTATGATGGAAACGATGGACATAACTGCCTACTTTAAAATTAATTCTCATGCCAGAGAACCAATTTTTTTCCCCGTATATGTGTAATACAAAACGGTGCTGTAATTGTGCGATCACGGAAGTTGGAGTAAACTTAGAAACTCTCGGCCTCTTTCAAAATAATAAAGAACATTATCCAACCCATTTTTTCAAATAATCCTGGAAGAGAAATTGGAATTTTTTTTGCCGAATTCTGTAAAGGGAGGGGGGGGGGGTGAGAAAACGCGACCCACCCCCCCCCCCCCCCCCCGAAAAACTGGATTTGTTCCATGTATTAAATCATGTTGAACATGATATCCATACATCTGGAAACACGGAAAAAGTTAGGGAAACATCTTTGTCCGAGCTCATCAGAGAGAACGAGGAAATGTCTGGAAATTTCAAGATGAAGATCAGAATTTTTTTTATCTCTCTCGAATTTCTTCTGTTTATCCCGTTTTTGCCACCACTGTTTTGAATGAACGACCAAATTAAGAGCTGAAGAGAAAATTTTAAGATTCACTAAAAAACTCCTAATTTTAATCATACCGAATAAATATCAGGAAATTCTATCATGTTGGTCAGGTAAGCTCCAAAAAAATCTTGGAATTCAGTGTCGGGAAATATTCAATCGCCGCGAGTTGGCGGATTATAGTCGTTAAAGTCTGTAAGCACTGCTAAGATTTAATTTTTGAACTTTCAAGTGAGTGTACTGTTCTATTGTTGATATTTTCATGGCAAAACGCAGTATGTCTGTGTCACGACCCAGACGTCGCAGAATGATTCATCGCGGACTTTGAACCAGCGCGATGAGCTGTTACGTTTTTTGCGCAGAATTTCGAAACTCGCGGTACCGAAATTTGAATACTGTTTAGCAAAGGCGTAATAAGATTGCTGTTACCTAATCACTCACAATATTCCGCGCAGTTACCTCTGAATTTCTGGACGAATATCCCCGAAAATTTCAATAATAATTCTTTTGGCTGTGTTCATAAAAGTCAAAGGTAAATTTTGGAATTCTTATTCATATCCTTCAGGGCTATCGGTCGGAGAATCATACATTTGTAAAAGGACCTAAGTCGGTTTGAACCCCAGTCTGCTTTACCCAGCATGCCTTTGAGAGCTCATGGCATGAATTTTAACGCCCCGGCCCCTCTGTGAATAATCCGACGGTGGAATAACAGGAACACAGATATGCGCTAGGTTGTAGGAAAATTTCTAATCATTTTCATTTTTCAATGAATATCGCTGAAAATTTTTGCACAAAATTTTCGGTGAATATTTTTGAAAAGCGAAAAAAATCTCAGAAGATCTTGTCCGTCAATGATAATCAGTATTCCGTTATAGTGAAATATGAGGGGATATTTACAACGTCGCAATCCGAGATACGTGGGTTAGGGTTTTGGATTTTCATTTCAACATTGATGACGGCGCCTTCATGCAACTATTCCCGCTCAATAGTTATCCGTATTGCATAAGCCAAAAACTTAAGGCGCACTGATTTTAGAGCAATGTTTAAAGGAGCTCCTGACGATTCGAATCGGATTACAATTCCACTCATTTCCTCCAACGAGCATAGCTCTTCTTTTCAGCAACTGTCGATGAAATCTTAAATTCCTCGCTCTTCCTAATGAAAAAGCAGGTTGGTTTCATCACAGGAATCGAAAGCTCGGTTTGACAAACCGAGCAGGAGTCTTAAATCCCTCGCTCTTCTGATGAAAAAACGGTTTGGTCTCATCGCAGGAATTGAAAGCTCGCGTTAACAAACCGTCGGTTTAAACAGTTCAACAGAGCGTCGGTCCGACAAACCGAACAGTTACACTGCTTTCAATCAGTATTCGCACGGTTCGTTTGATCGTTTGATTGAGTCAAATCATTAAAAGCGCTTTGGTTAAACGAATCGAAAGTTCGGTCTGACAAACCGAACCGTCTGGTCGAAAAGAAACACCGAACTCCAGTTCATGCGATCGATGTTTTCCCAGTGACTACCGATGACTGATTAAAAATAACCGACGGTGTGAGCAAAAGCGTTTCCGAGAAAATTAGCGACTGACGTGAGAAGTCGGCGATTCTGGCGGGAATGTCGTGATGCAATGGGCGCCAAAACGGCGTCGACGTCGTTGAGTCACGCGGGGCGAACGGTGGTCGCGGTCGAGGCAGATGATGGCGATCGGCGATCGGTGACGATCGCTTCGGCGACACGTTCGCCCGATTCGGAAACAGGTTCCGGACACGGCATCGGAATCGGATATTCGAGACCCGGGACCGGTTCTCGATCCTATTACGCATCCACTTCACCGCCGCGCCGCGTTGCCGAAACTGGTTGCAATGAAACCGATGCATCTATCGTGGCACTATTCTGCCCTGATGCCGCAATCAGACGCTGAATTTAGCACCTGAATGTGGAAGTCAACAGTCATCGCCCAACGGCTGAAATTTAGCAAATTCGAGTTATTTTCATCCAGATGTGTATCAAATCTACTCGAATAGTTCAGACAAATTCAAAATTGGTCCGATGGTTGCTGAGAATCGTTGCTGAATTTTGCGCGTCACGCGCAAAATTCAGGCATCGGGCCGATGACTTCCACATTCAAGCCACATTCAGCGTGTGATTGCGGTGTGAGGAAAAATGCCGTAAGAGCCTTTAGACGTTGCCGGATTGTCTTTGCTAAAAACCGAATTTACTGGAAAAACGCTGAATATATTTTTTAGAATTTTTCAGATAATTTTGTTCGCAATTTGATCTAACAAATCCGAAAATTTCACCGAAATATATGCGCATAACTTTCCTCGAAAATACATGTTTTATTCGGAGAAATTTGGCAACTCTCGAAAGTTCACACGGCGATTTTCCTTAGCACGGCAGTATTAGTGAATGCAGGGCTGGATGCTTGAATCGGGGACACTGTGACCCATGTACGAGTCAACGTTGCCTGGTGAAGTCCGGTGCTGGCAACGGGCGGGATAACGTTCGCGAGAGATGTCGGGGAATCTGATTTGAAGGCATAGAATGACGCACTTACTATGTAAATCGTAAGGATCATAGCGTATGTTTGATTGAAAATTGGCAGAAGAGGATCGGGGAACTATAAAAAGAAGACGAAGAAAAGGAAGGGGATGAATCGGAAAAAGAGGCTGAGGAAGGAGAAGAAGACGAAAGGGAAAATAGAGGAGGGAAGCAGGGCCGGATAAAGAAGATGGCCACATGGCGGCAAAATTTAGGGGGCGGCAAATTTTGCAATCTTTTTGAATGTATAGGTATCAAAAAATGAGAGAAAACAATCGGATTCAGAAAATAAATTTCAAACGAGGAAAGGCGGCAAAATCTCTCATTTCCAGAGAGTAAAAGTAAAGTAATTTCTAATTTTGTCGTCTTTTGGTGATACAAGAGACAACACCTTTCCAGTCGACCAGTCGAGTTAAGAGAGAAACCAAACACGCAATTTGAGCTGGAACGGAGCGGCGCGGCGGTCGGCATGAAACACATGGCGCCTATGAGACTGCATGAATACTTCACGCATTGCGCCAAACAGTGTGGTCAGCAGCGGTCGGCGTGAAACGCATAGCGCCTACAAAACTGCATGAATACTTTCACGCATTGCGCCAACTCAGTGCGGTCAGCGCGGCGGTGGAAGTTAAAATTTTGGGAATGAAACCTCTAAGCCTTTTCCCCGTTAAGCAAAACAAAAAAATTCCTTCTCCACCTCTCTGAATCGTTTTAAGGATTCCAAGAGGATTCTGCTTTATACTATGATCAGTATTCACGAACTCAATATTCATCCCAATCTCGCAATTGAAATTTTTCCCAGGGACAAATCTCATATGTCCCCTTGGAGACAAGGCCTTGTTAGTCCTAAGCTACCGCAAATATGTATTTTCCAATACTCCCCGATGTAGGTTTGACCCTATAGCGCGTGGTTCTATCCAATTATAGTACGCCTTCGGTCTAAAAGACCCGAATCGGTCAGACTTAGCTTAATTTAATATTAATTTATGATCAACCCAATAACAACGTCTTTCATCCCCTAGACTGCCGCGAGGAGTGCTCGGGGATAAAGACAAAAAATACCCGGAATCGCGAGACGAATTACGCCGAGTTGTTTGGACTGTCGGTCCCTCGCGGTTTGATGTCGGGAATTGATCAAATATTATTGGGTTACCCCGAGAGTCGTCGGGGACTCCCGCTCCGGGGGGAAGCTGCGAGATGAGTTTTCGGCACATTTCGACGAAACGAACGCTGCGTCTCCCGCGGCGCCGCGTCAAAAATTAATGACGGAAAACGCCTCCGCCGAGCGCCCTGTCACGGATCGTCATCTTCGGGTTGACGAAGAATAAGCGGCTCGTGCGTGAGACGCCGCACAATGGGTCGAGACAACACGAGAGGTCGGACAAAATTTGGAAACTTTAAACCATGGTGTCTAGTTTTTTTAAAAACCGGGAAAACCCGGGATTCATCAGGGAATGAAAATTTACCGGGAAAATCAGGAAATTTGTTCCAGAAACCGGGAATCTCTTCTCCAACCACCCGTGGATCATTCAGTTTTCAAATTTGGCGGTCTAATCTGACGTGCGCCAAAGAAATGGCTGTAAGATTAATGAAAATCGATATTCATATCTGAAACTCTGGAAAATTATATTCTTTTCCTCAAGAAAATCCTGGGAAAGTGGGAGATAACTTCGGTTTCTCATCAGGGAATAAGCTCCTGAAAACCAGAGAAAATCAAGGAAAAATCAGGGAATGAGCTTTGCCAAGAAAACTAGACACCGTGCTTTTAAACACTTATAACTCCGTTCATACAAAACTTTGAGATTCTAAAAGTGGTTTTATTGGTTTCCTTATGAAATTTTCCAGCTAAAACACCCCTTGAAATGTAAAATGTAACGAAATAAACCCCAAAATTCTCACTTTTAGTCAAAAATTTCATGTCCGACCTCTCTAATTGACTCGATCCACTGTGCGGCGCGCCGCGCCGCGCGAGATCAATCATTTCGTACTCGGGAAACCGTGGAAAGCTCCAGAAAGCATTGATGATCCAGCAAAAGCCCCGGGGGTGGGGGTGGGGGGTTGAAGTTCTAGGCTAATGGGATACTGGCGTAAGCACCGAAATTGATTCAGACGGCGAATTTCTCTTGATTCCGGCGCATGGTTTAAGTTTTAGTGTATTTCAGAATGTGGGACCTGAGGCGTTCCGTAACCTGAGCGTAGTTAAAATGAGTCCGACCGAAAATGATGGGATTCCATGTGTTAGCTTAATTTATAAGTTTGATCCCGTGAACCGAAAGTTCGCTTTGAAGGATTGGAAGTTTGGTATGATAGACGGAGTAGTTCGATTGCTATGGCACACCGAATTTTGGTTCATTTATACGATCGCGCTCTCTTATTCCAGTGCCTGGAACTCGTTCGGATTGTATCATGCTTTCGCTGAGAAAATGTCATGAAAGCTCTAGAATTTCCAAGGGCTGAGATTGCAACCCGGTCCAAAACATTGTGTGGATCGAGTATCAATCTTCGGACCATAACAGTTTTCCCGCCGTGGTTTTTACCTTATTTTTCGGGTTATCAACTTCAAAATTAAGGCATTTACTCATAGATATGTATCTATTTTCTGTTTATACGATTTTTTTCAAGTAACCCGGTTAAAACTAATAATCTGTACTTTCGACAACTAACCTCGAAATGTACGTATCTTAAAATTGGACTTTTCAAATTTTTCTTCGATTTTTTTTATTTTTTTAAGAAAAACCTCTCGATTTTAATTTTAGAATTTTTGCTTCATCCTATCACTATCATAACGCAAGCCATACTATCTAATAATAAGTAAACAAGTAAAAGGCAAACCAAAACACGCGTAATCACTGTTTCTGCACTAGAGTTTATTCTCGTATGCATTTCAAGAATAACCTCAAGTGCATTAATAGTAATTACGCGTGTTTTTATCTGCCTTTCACTCGTTTATTACTCAACGATTGTAGCACGCGAGAAGCGGTTTTCCAGCCATATTCGTTATTTTAAAAAATGAAATACATATACACGCAGATTTGGAAATGCTTTTAATGAGTTACGCGTTTTCAGCATTCAGGCATCGATACATCGAAGTGGTAGCGACACACGGAACTGTTTATCCTGGTCTCACCTCAAATAGAGAAGGAAGGAAGGAGTAGAGGAAACAGCGGGAGAGCAGTGGCGTGGCGTGAATTGCGATATATCGATTGTTATGCCATTAAACCTATGGTTAAAAATCGATTATTAAGGTGTTCGCAGCGAACACCCTGTTTATCGATCCTTTTTCATAGGTTTAAATGGCATAACAATCGATATATCGCAATTCACGCCACGCCACTGCGGGAGAGCAGGCAAGCACGAAGGTCAAGTGTAGAGTAATGAGACGGATATGTCATGTTTCATCCGGCGGGACCGATAATAGCTTGCAACCGTCGATCGATTCCTTCTGGTCGTGTGACGTCACGCTGAAACTTTTCTTCTGCCTCACGCAATTTTCCCGCGCCGGTATATCCACTCGCCACGTCACGAACTTTCCCGCGATGGTGACGTCGTGTTTTGAAATTTAGGCAATCTCCGAGCTCGATCCCGAGCACGCAGCAATGTTTTCGTTTCTTCTCTGCCGTTCGGGAGATGTGAAATTCCGAGCGGTCGTTTTGTCTCCGATGCGATCGTGTCTCCGCATTTTATACCCAATTTAAAGACTCCCACACTGTACACACCTTACGTTCGTCAGCAAATATTGGATTAAATGGAGAGTTGGAAACCCTCAAATTATGATGCACACTGGAAAAGAAAAGAAGAAGAAGAAAAAAAAACCACAATGGATCTAGAGTCCAGACTCTTGAAAACATTGACAAGAAAAAGGACACTTGATTCAAGCAGATTTAAGCTTAAATCAAAAGGAAATCCGCTCAAATTAAGAGGCTTGGTTCTTGATTTAAGCTTAAATTTGATTGAATCAAGAGTATTTTTTCTTGTCGATGTTTTTAAGAGTCTAGACTCTAGATCCAATGTGTTTTTTTTTTTTTTCCAGTGATGTCAAATAAGGGGCTGGGGGACGAGGCGTATTAGTGCAGTTTTTGCTATTTCGAGAAATACGTGTTTGAAGTTTCGAAATTACATGGGTCCTCCATGGCGGAGGGAAAGTTCAAACTGACTTTACGACGCTTGAAAATTGGATCTTGGGAGCGAATTTTTCACAGAATACGCATTAAAAGTAGTTTAACTCAAAATTATCAATATTTCAATTTTTTCAAAAACGACACTAATGCGCTTTGTCCTACAGCCCCTCAAATGCTGTGCATTCAGATTTTTTCATAGTTATCTATACGGAATAAAATTGTTAGGGGCAATTCTCTAAACTTGTGGTACTTACTACCCCATTTTGTTGGATGTAATTGACATTTCCAATAAATTGTGGTAGAACCGCAACATTTGGGTCAGTAACCTAATTTGTTGGGGTACTGCCACAATTTTAAGCTCTCGCATCAAGTTGGGCCTTAATCCTCTTTTTTTCCATGTCTATATGAAAACTGAAATTACGATTTCCCGCGTCAATAATTCGATTTAGTGTCCATCTAGCCATGCTGATTTCTTCTTCTTGCTTTTTTTTTTTTAAAGTATATATTACGACCAACTTTATTCAAAATCGATACGTCTTGAGTATATGACAATTTTATCCCATAAATTAATTCCTCCGGATGTAACAACACTTGAAGAAGCAGGGAAAAGGGCGTCAACAAGCAAACGAGATCCATCTTTCTGCGCAATTTTGAAGAACCACTTACCTGCTAAAATTAGCTCGTGAAAATGAAAGGTCGTACGTGAACAGATTTTTTTTATTTTCTTTTTTTGTGACGTCTACTTACAAGCAGTAAAATTCTTCATAATTCAAACTATGACAAGAGCGTAACAATAGGCCGATAATACAATATGCACGATTTAAAATACTTACGCGTTCAAGTACCATTGATCGGTGTTATGCCCGGCTGATAAATCTTCTACGCGCAGATGCGGGTTAAGGGTTAAGGATAATTTAACTTATAATACTCCAGTTTTAATGTGTTTCTGAACAAAGAATACTTCAGCAGTCTTTCCCATTTTTTTACCACATGCACAGATAAGAACCCTCTTTTGTCCTCTCATCTCTTATACCGATGATACTCATGCCATAGAATGTATTATTAATTTCTGCTTCTCTTTTGTCTGTTTTAGGTACGTAAAGATGTGATTCCAGACTTGTTTGGCAGATCATATGATAACCCGAAACCCGTAAGCGTGCTTTTTATACTAGCTGTACAGATATTCTTTTATAAATGGAGGAAATTTTTTTCATTTGTTCGAAAATTAAAGCAAGGACGGAAATACTGAAAACTGCAATTCTGCACCCTCGGTCGAAACATGTGATGATAATGTCGGGTCTTACGGTCCTGGAGGTAGAAAAAATAAAAATTAGATCATTATTCCACATCTTGAAGGGCCTCATTCTGTATCATTTTGACACACAAGAAAAATCGAAAAATCCGAAAGTTTTGGCCCGTGACAACATCTCAAATTAAGTGTTAATGAATCGGGATTTTGAGAATATGCGCGGTCGAAGTTTTTCGGCGCTGTTGCCACCTTTAGAAACTATTTGTCTCAAATGTTTATAAGACCAATATTAATGCAAATCTTGCCTTGAAATTCTGATCCGACTTTTTTGCTAGTCTTAGAAAGCATTTGGCACTAAAAACTGAAAACCTACATTTTTGACCCGAAATCAAGATTTTTGCTGTACTGACCAATTTCTTCCTAAAGTTTTGCCTGATTCCATCATGTACACTGCCGTGCTGAGGAAGAACGCCGTATGATCATTCGAATGTTGCCAAATTTCCTCTCAGAAAATATCCATTTTTGGAAGAAAGTTATGAATATTTTTCCTTGAAATATTCAGACTTTTTAGATCAAATTCTGAACAAAATCCCCCGAGAAATTGGAGGAGAAATACTCACAAATTTTCCTGGAAATGCATTGTTTTTCGAAGGAAATTTAGCAACGCCTAATGGCTCATACGACGTTCTTCCTGAGCACGGCAGCATAGAGGGGAGTTTTCAAAGTACACTGAAAAAAAAGTAGCTTGGATCAAGCATGATAATTCTTGAATTTGCCGCCAAGAATTTTCTTTATCTTGCTTTAAGCTGACTTTTTCTTGATTCAAGAAATATAATGCTTGGGTTAAGCAAAAAAGTAGCTTATATTAACCAGCAAAATTCTTGATTTAAGAAGAAATACTTCTTGGCGGCAAATTTAAGATTCTTTTTTTTCCAGTGTACAGCGTTTCTCTTGTTGGGATCGAGAAAACAGAAAAATTAGAGAGTCATCCTCAGGAGGCGGAATGATAATCCTCCAATTAGATTTCCTTTTTCGATTGGCCCTGCTCAGTGCTCAGGTGTTCGGACCGCGGGTCATAAACACCTCTGCGCCATCTGTCGGGGTCGAAAGCAGGTCATTAAAATGACGGAAGCGACGGATAAAAGATTTTGCGCGCCAAGGGTCATATTGCATGTAAACCCTCGCAGGCTCGCGGATTCCGCGGTTTTATTTTTTCGCTCTTTTAATGAAATTCTAAAACTCGAAAGGTTAAGTATTTTTCTCCTGACGCTAATCTGATGTGCACTTGTTCCGGCTTATTGTATTCTTTCTCTTATTTTCTCGACCGATGGAGACGGGATGACGCTGGTTGATCTTGAACCGGCCCACGCGGAATTACGAGATTTTCTGGGAAAAAGGTGCTCGTCAATTAAAATATTCGGTGAACAATGTTGAAATTAATTGAAATGTAACCTGCGACTGATTATTGAAATTGATGGACTAAGTGATAGACAAAGAAGTCCTGAAGAGTATGGAGAAATCCTATTGGTTGAAACGGATGGTTCTTATAGATTAAGGGAGAAAATGATGGACTACATATATAACGAAAGGATCCCTCGTGGGATGCCGTTAGTGTGTCTATTACCTACCTACTTTGTCCATATTGCAATCACCCGTTTCCACCAATATAGGATCCTTCCATATCCTTTTGTCTATAGCTTTGTCTATCAATTTCAATAATCAGCCCGCTGTAAGCAATTCTATTCATGAATTTAGCTGGAAGCTTCTGAAAGGAATCGTTCGAGTATCTCGTTATGCATGGTGGGGGGGGGGGGGGGGGGGGCGCGGCGGCACGGCTGAGAAATTGAAGCATTAGTGCCACTTTGAGAGCTTTTGATCGAGTGATAGGGGCTTACCAATGAATTTAGCTCAACACTTTGCAGCGTTGCTCAGCAGTTAACAGCTAACAAAAAGGCAATTTCAGAGGTTGAATGTTGTAGCTCCGAAGGAAGAGGTTTTAGTCCGTCACGAAAATACCAGTGCGAGGTCTCCGTTGGTCTAATCGCGGTTCGAACCAAGGAAGAGGATCTCAGCATTATATTTTTAAGATGAATTACTTAAAAAACGTCCAAGATGAGGGGCGGATAAGCAATGTTTTTTGTTCTCCCAAAAAAGTCTTATTTTTTGAGTTACATGGTTTAATAGTTTCGCCATCGATATAATCATTCCATAACGCTCTGATTAAGCGCGTTAAAATCATGTACCCCCTAACATAACCCGTGCAGTTATGAACGATTTATACAATGCAGCGTGTGGCTCGTAACCGTAGCGTAGAAGGAAAACGAACGCAAAATACGGGACGAAGCTGTAAACAAAACAGAAAAATGAAGATCGTTTCGACTGCTTGCTTACGCAGTCATCAGCTGCGAAAGAAAAAGAGCTGACCTCTGAGTCTACTATCTGCAAGATGATTGATTGCAATTTTTTAAACCAAATTGGCAGATATTTTTAGCCCTGGTTTTTATTCGCAATTGATAATCAATGCACATGCCGTAGGAACGTCATCCTATTTCTGGTTTGTTTTTGTTCAACCTTGTTAGACTCTGTTTTGCCCAGCATTCTGATGTAGAGTATTCTTTTACCTTGCCTCTACTTATTTTTCTGCCCAATAGATTTTTCCCTCTTTTCAGATAAGTGAAATAAACATCGCAAAATTATTTCAAATTACAGTATAAATGCGTGAAGTTATATGGCACTCGACAAAATTTGGCATCGTCGTTCGCAATACATGACAACGTGCTTGATCACCTCTGGGTCCACTTTGGACATTTTGCTAGAGGGAACTACAATCCGGCTCATTTCAGAAAAGACGAATGTGCCAATGGTTTTTCTATGTCGATGAGTGTCTTTATGGATGAGCCAGAAATTGTAGTACCTTATTGCAAAATGAAGTCCAGTTGTTGCTCTGTTTCTATCAGTGTTGACTTTCTCCCTTTTTTAAAATTGTTGCAGGGTAAAAAATGGAATGCTGAGATAACAATTTTGTAGTTAAAAAAAGTGTCCTACATGTTTCAATACAGATTTTACAGTGAAAAAATGCTAATTTAACCACCCCCGTAGTTAAATTAGCTTCCCATTATTGTAAAATGTACATTTGAAACATGTCGGACCTATTTTTTTTTTCTTTCTTTTTTTTCTTTTTTTTAAAACAATTTTATGGTTAAATCAGCAATCCATTTTTTTCCATACTCTTTTCTGTACTCTGAAATATCTTCCCAACCACCTCCACTTCTGAATATTTCTCAGCAAAATTTCCCATGAAATAACCCAAATTCTTCTAGAATTCTTCTCATAATATTTTGCTCCGGCTGGTTGAAGAGGATATCAACACTTCAGTCACAGTCGGGCAGCTTATCCGGCGCGTGAGATTTCCTCGCGAGATCCATCGACCTTATCGTTGCTCCTCTGACGAAACGACGTAACCGCCTTTTATGATGACCCCTGTCGTCCGTATAATCCCATGCTCTCCAGGGCTCACGGCGTAGTGACGTTACGCCATGGCGCCAGCGGATCGACGTTATCACACGACCGCGAGCGCGACCACTACACTCCGCTCTGACCATGGGCGCGGGGTGGGGTGGGGAGTACCAACCACAACGTAATTAAACTCCTCCACTTATCAGCGGTGCTCCCACACGCGGGCGCTAAATCCGGCCCAAAGATAAAGATAAGAAAAAAAAATCACTCCGTAACCTCTCCGCGAATTTTCCTCGTTATATCGGCGACGCATAATAGCCGGTGTGGGCCGCGAGTCCACTTAACAAGAACCACGTAAATCGTACGCAAACCAAGTGTAATTTTGCTGTTTTTCTTCCCGGCGCGGAAGTGACGATCACCAGGGATTATCGATCGTTCGATCTGTTCCGAGATTTTTGGCTCGGAGAGGCGAAGAGTATCGGACGCTGATCGCTGAAAAGTACTGGTTTCGGGAAGAGATCGTCTCAAAGGCGGAAACGATCCGATCTGAATTCGCGTTGCCTTTGATAATGAAACTCCGGGATTTTTCGCCTCGAAAATCGCGACCTTCACTGTTTTACCGTAAGGAGGATACCGCAGAGGATGAGTATCGTACGAGTATTCGGAGTCGAAATTCGCCAATCTCTCTCGATTAAATGTGAAGTAATGTGAATCTCCGCTCCTGTTTTATTTCTTTGAAGAACAAGGAACAAATCCACATCATTTCTTGCAGTTTTCACCGCATTTTTCCCCTGCGCGGAGAAGACAAATCACGGAAGTTTGAAAAAATTGACGTTGAATAGTTTTACAGTAAAAAACTAAAGTGTGGATAGAAGTCTGCAACGTCGCAAACCGGGATACATGGTTCGGGGGTTTAAAACTGCCGCGTTAAGGAAGAACGCCGTGTGAACATTCGAAAGTTGCCATTTCCTACGATAAAATGTTTATTTTCCAGGAAAATTGTGAAAATTTTTCCTTGAAATTTTCAGACTACATAGATCAATGCAGCAAAATTATCTTAGAAATTGGCAGAAAAATATTTAAACATTTTCCTGAAAATTCGTGATTTGCCAGAGGAAATTTGGCAACGCCTGAAGGTTCATACGGCGCTCTTCCTTTGCACGGCAGTTTACATCTTCCTTTGAGGGATGAATCGGTCCTAGACATTGACCCTTGAAGTGAGAGCCCAGTGGCTCGATTGTCGAATCGTTATCGAATGAGCTTCATCGATAAATCCATATCTTAGCAATGCTATTTATCGATCAAGCTCATTCGATAACGATTCAACAATGAAACTTTGGAGGGGAGGAAGGCAATGCTCCCGATTCATCGTTAATAGGCCAAAATTGGTTGTAGAATAGGACTAATTCGGACAATTATCTAATTGGTGCAGGATTGGAAGCACTCGAGACCGTTCGTCTGAGCTGTTCGTCCCTCTCAAACTGCACCGCATTTCGTTGCGGTCCCGCATCTTTAAGGAATGGAAGCAGACTTGCCACTTTTGGTGCTTCAAATGGCGTTCCCGTACTCAGAATTCCGAATATCCGAATCGGTTAAATATCAGAGCCGGATTAAGGGGGTGGCCACATGGCGGCAAATTAGGGGGTGGCAAATTTTGCATTTTTTTTAAATTTGGGTATAAAATTAATCGGATTCAGAAAAAAAAATTGTCAATGAGAAAAGGGAATAGGATCTCTCTTTCCTAAGGGTATAGTAATTTCTAATTTTGTCGTTTTTCGGTGATACAAGAGACAGCATCTTCAATTAGTCGAGTTAAGAGAGGAACTAAACACGCAATTTGGCCTGGAGCTCAGCACAGAGAGGAATGATGACGAGAACTTGAGATGAAAAGGACAAGCCCTCGGCGCAGCGGTCGGCATGTAACACATATTAGCGCCTACAAGACTGCATGAATACTTCACCCATTGCGCCAAACACAGTGCGGTCAGCAGCGGTTGGCGTGAAACGCATAGCGCCTACAAGACTCCAGGAATACTTCACGCATTACGCCAAACACAGTGCGAACAGCGCGGCGCTCCGACTTTATTCTTTGCCATGAGTCGATTGTGCGATGAGTTTTGAATATTATTTACGCAATGTTTGGGCTAATCTAGAGTCTTGATCAATGGCGCTGACAAAGGTAGGATCAGAAAAAGGAGAAGGTATTGATAGGATTGATATCAGGCGGAGAGAAGGTTGAGCACTTTAGATGACGTCAATCGTCGTATTTTTCGGAAGGCGATGCCTCCGGTATGAAACGAGAACACCAAGCTTCCGAACAGAATTTATCGACTCTAATCTGGAGAATTTAAATGTCAAATAACACGATTTTATGACCCAGGCATCTGGACGCGTTATGCGTCTTATAGCGCGGTATTTTCAAAACTCCTCAAAGTTACCCGAAGTTCTAGGACCAGGAACGACTGTAAATATAGTGGAGCCGATCCTAATGTGATGAAATGGAAGTTTACCTCTCTTTCTCACCTAATCAGTCACTTTATCGTCGCCACACGTCGGTGTTTTATCGTGTGTGTTGGTCGGCTCCTGCTTTGCCATGACATAACCTCACAATCGTCATGTAAACAACAACGAGTTTTACTCACTGTCAGCTCTCATCATCATCTCGAGAACAGTCCTTTTGACCCGAGATTTTCTTGAGATTGAATCGAGAGGGTTTTCAAAACACGAGCATTTCGTACTTTTAATCTTTGTATAAGTAGTTACAAATAATTATGAGCCAGTAAAACAATACATTCAAGAGGAAAATAACACTCTGAAATAAAATCAACACCGAAAAATTATTATGCTAAGATAGCATACCAGGTGTCGTAAATATGTCTGGTGATCTCTCGAATATTGAATAAACCATCGAAACAAAAAATGACGTAACCTCCCCTATAGTTCTACTAAGAAGAAAAAATCGATATATATATCGCTCTTCTGTGATGTAATTATAACAGTATTTATCGCGCAAAATGGATTTAAAGCTGAGCTGAAGATATAGAGTCAGCGTGGATTTAAGTTGAGTGTGGTAATTGGCGGACGTTGAACTTGATCCACAAGTGGTGTTATTAGAGTCGTTGAATTGGATGGGTGCAACCGGTAATCGCTGAAACAGAAGTCACGGACTTATTGAACCGCTCTTAACGAAAATATTGTACTTGCTTGTAAATCTGTAGAGAATTTTCTGGAATGTATTGAACGGATTTGTCGCAAAATTCAGCCGGAGCAAAAATAATAGTTGTATCGAATGGAAAATAGCTTGAAAATTACAATGAGCATGTGGGAACATGCTGGAATTTACCTGTTACCTCGCAATCTAAGTGAGATTTGCGGTTTCGAGTTTTTGAGTCGGGAAATGTACTTCGATCGGGAAAAACATAAAGGAGAATTGGCAAGAGTCAGAAATTTTTTAAATTCCATGTTTGAAATGAAACTGCTAAAAAAACTGAGCTTGAGGATATCCTCGGTCTCTGAATTGAACAGTTATTGGAGGAAATATGATAGAATAGCCTAATTTGCCAAAATACATGTATTTAAATTGGAAAATACAGCTAGATGACGTCACAAGGCGGCACATTTTCTCACTTTTAAATCTGTTTTCCTCCAATTTCCCATTTCAGAAAAAAATTATGAAAAATACTGCGAACTCAGCTTATTAAGCACTTTCAGATGAAGCAATAACATTTGTGTGTGCGAATTTCTCCTTTTGATGGGGATGAGGCATTCCGATTTCAAAACTTCAAGTAAAACTGGAAAGGGCCTCCGTCATTTGTGGAGTGATTTTAAACTTTTCTAATGCGTGTATCACGATTTTTGAGCCATTTCCCCAAACAAAAATGATCATCTTTGACCAGGCTAAAGTTCGCCGGACTACAGCCTGTAGCACTGCTGCTCGCGACTTGACAGTGTGCGTATTGTGGCATACCCTCCGATTTGAAGGAGTAATCTGCCGTAATTCATTTGACCTGGTTCCAACAACTGTGCGTCTAATGAATCGTGATCGCGCCGCATTGCATCGGTATTTTCTCGCTGGGAGAATCAGCGTCAGTGGAACTTTTAACTTACTCCCCGTTAAGTGGGTGGGAATTCAGGATAATTTCATTCTCCGAAAGGTGGTAATCTAGTTAATGAAGTTTCCCGAGGACTCGTCCCCCGACTTTCCGGAAATAATAACTCTCGAATAATTTAAATCTTACGATTCGCGGTAGCAGATCGATTCCCCTTTCATTTCGCTCCGAAGTGGCTCTGTATAGGACTCCCGTGCCAAGGAAGAACGCCGTATGAACATCCGAGAGTTGCAAAATTCCCTTCAATTAAATATTCATTTTTTAGGAAATCCATGAATATATTTCCTTGAAATTTTCAGACGTTTTAGATCAAATTACAAACAAAATTATAGGAGAATTGGTATACAAATATTCAAAAATTGTCCTTAAAATTAGTGATTTACCAGAGGAAAGTTGACATTGTCTGAAGGCTCATACGGCGTTTTTCCTCAGCAAAGCAGAGTAGGGCTAAGTTAAGCAGGAAGGAATTATCCCACACTTCGCGGAAGAAGCTTACAATTAAAACTGGGGAGAAAAAGATTGGACGAAAGTCATATCGGAGAACAGCACCCTTCAACAGAAATGCATTTGCAATGAATATGAATGGGCAAACTGTTGATTGATGAATTTCCGCTCGATGTATGACATTTATCAAATTTTTCCTCCCTTTAGTTTTAGCCAGTCGCACCTTTTCTTTTATCAAAGACTGATACTTGAGGGAAAATTTCTAATTTGTGGAAATGGCTAAATAATGATGTGCCAAGGAAAGACTTCGTATGAACTTTCGAACGCCGATACACTTACTCGGTTAAAAAAATGAATTTTATGATCATTTATGCATATTATTTTTTAATTTACCTGAGAACTGTCCTCACAATTCAATCTAATTTATCAAACAATGTCAGCGAAAAACATTCATATATTTTGTCGGAGAGAACTTTGGTAACAGTGGTATTTTCATGTGGTGTCTTTCCTTCTAATCTAACGGGAAAATGGAAGTACAACGTACGTACAAAGTATTCAAGTACGACGTAAAATTTATCTACGAAGAAAGTTTTTACAAAAACTCGTATCTGCTTATCGATGGCTAAAGTGGAAAAACGTGTACCTACATTTCAATGTTTCAAAATATCCTATCATGCAGTATTTTTGCATAGGAAATCAGCCACAATATCTCGTCGAAATGTTCGGCAAGTATGTTTCGATGCGTGAATAAAAATTCCCAGGAAACAATAATTAAACAGTCGGCCTGTTTCCTTCAATAGGATAAAATACGAGTTGAGGTTCGCAGAGTTATACTGTCAAATCTTATCTCGCAAGAAGGAGCTACCTTTTATGGCTCATCTAAAAAATCTCTTATCTGCAGAGACAAACTAATATGTCACTTATTTTTTTTCTAAAATTAGTCAGAAATAGTAGTTCCTATCGCAAATGCAGTCCAATCGGAATTTGCGATGTCGCGCGTCTATTAACCTATTAACCTCCAATTTTGCCGTGATCCGGAATGCCCGAAACGGCGCCTGTTATTGACGCCACTATCCCTTCCTGGAAACGAGACATCTCGGCCAGACATTAAAGAACCCGAGATCGGCGGTTATAGCGTCGATTTTCGCGATCGTATCAGCGCTCTCAAACACAATAAGCGACATATAACTGTCATTTTCTGCACCGTAATTAATTCGGTCGCCGCGCTGTTATCAAAATCTCTGGCTTACCATTATTTGCATTGTTAGGTTTCTCCTCCGAATCTTACACTAACGTCTCCGCGTCGAAGTGCTCGCTACTTCAACAATTCAGTTTCGACCGCGGTGTCGTTACAGATCATCGGAAAGTGTAGAGCGGACCCCGGGTTTTCGCGTATGTCGTCGGAGTCGAAGTTTGTGGTCCAACTATGTGCTTCGAATATGCCGGTGCCTGCTTTTCGAGTTTATTCTATTGTTGGGTACGTAAGATTCCTTGTCGCAAGGCCTTTTCAGGCACTCAGGGAACAAAAGAGCTCGGTTCACATTGAACACCGAACTTTTTCGGTTCGAGTGACCGAAGTTTTCGATCATAGGAAATCGATTCTTATGGCCGAAATCAGGTTTCTACGACCCAAAAATTCGCTTACCTTAACCGAAGAGGTTCTGTGTTCTACTGTTCAATAACCTAAGCACAGTCCCTGTTGTAACCGATTCTCTTTTTTTTTCTTTCTTTTTTTTCAGTGGAGTGGACTGATAAGAGCAGTTCGCACGAAAATGAAATTTTGAAATTTAACATTTTAGCGTGTGAAAATTTGAGTTCGATGACTCATCGAATGCGATATTTCACGTTTGTCTCATTTGGCTTTAATTTAGGGTTTTTGCAAGAGATTTCTCACCAAAAGACTGCTGAAGTATGCCTCTACGCCGTTTCAGCTCTCGATTTACAAATAATGAATATCAAAACTCGTATTTTAGTAAAATTTGTTGGATTTATCGATGTTTGTTTACTTCCTGGGAGGAATCACCTTAAACTCCGTGCAGACGTAGTTCAGATGATCCGGGCTGGATTTGTGATTTTTTTCACAGAGTCAACGCGCGAGAAAGGGATCAGGGACTCCTCCGTGTGGTTTGCTTAAAAGATGTGAAAGAGCAAAGAATTAATTTGCGTAACTTAGTTTTTCGCGTCCGGTTTCGGGATGGCAGCGGCTAGCACTGGCACCGGCTCAGGGGAGGATGATACCATTCATGCAGCTCGAGTCGGAGCCATGAATATTTATGATCCATTAGAGTCGTAATCCAAGGAGCCCGATCCGATTCGTTCTCGCGGTCTCTCGACCTAAGTCCCAAGCAAATTTTTCGCCATTTTGCCAAATTTCAGGTTATTCGACCTCTTGCAAACTTTTGCCAGAGCAAAATTGGACTACATTTTGCAATTTGGAACTATAAATTCTAGCCCGGTTTAAAAACAACGCACGTGCCATTAGTTTCCCTATGCACATAAGTGTTTTTCCAGAAGAGCCAGAATTTATAGTTCCAAATTGCAAAATGCAGTCCAATTAAGGGTTGTTTCTTATAGAAAATGGCTCAAAAATAATTTTTTACCAAGGGAAATTGGGCTAACGCCTGGAGGCCTCTGCGACGTTTATCTTTAGCACGGCAGCATAATCCTAAATCCTAAATCTTTTTTTCCGTCCCTCTTCAATTTTATTTCAATGCATTCGTTTCACAGAATTTATCAATAATATTTATTTTTCTTTTATCTGTTTCAGGTAAGTGAAGTTCTGAGCCCAGTCTTACTTTTGCGGATCAATTGGTAACCACAAGCATGTATTTTTAATAAATGCCAAATTCCCCTGCTTCTCGTTCGAAAGAACGCTTCTCAATTATGAGGTTGCAAAGTTGATTCGAACAATTCAAGTTTCTCCAACAGTGTGACTGCAAGATTTCGGTCCAAAATTTTGCTGATTTAAGGGCGTAATCAGGAGAGAAGTCCGTCGAAATGTTTCACTAAAAATGCTTAACTGTGAAAATACGATTTCTGGGTGGATGTATGGGTGTCTCCCGGCAGTAAAACTCAGGAAATCCGGAAAGTATCAGGGCATTGGATGTCATCAGGAAAAAATTGTTCATGAATCAGGAAATTCCGAAACCGTTAAGCAATTTTCAACCACACGTGGCTCAACACATGGAAAAGTGAAACATTTGATTCGATTCGTCAAGAACGTTGATTCGTAAAATCAAACACGTGTTATTTTATTCGCGCCAAAAAAATCCGGAAATTCATCTGAAAGATCCGGAAAAATCTAGAAAATCGAAACTAAACTTTTAGTAGACACCATGTAGGAAATTTTGCAACTTCGACACAAAATGTACGTCTTTTCATGCAGGAGACTGCGATTTTTCCCGGGCGCGAGGGTGTGTGAGTGTGAGTGTCGGACGTAACTTAATCCGGAAGGATCCGGGAGCGTATGAGCCCCGCGGTCTCCTTGTGCGACCCTTCCTTGCATCTCGGATCCGGATCCTTGGATCCTTGGGCAGGGTCAGTGGTGCAGCAGAAATTGTTTACATTCCCTGCCCCAGTTCCGAAGCGCGACAGGGTCGTCGCAACTTAACGCTGTATCCCCCCTCCTTTCCCGCCCCGTGTGTCACATCCCCTCCCCCGGCCCCCTGCTGCGGCCCGATCCCTTTGGTGTCCCGCGAAATGCGAAAACTCCGCCGATTCCGTCCCCGCCGCCCTTGGCCGGACGTCCCGCGACCCAGTTCCCGAGTGCGCCGCGCACGCAGCGCTTCCGTCTTCCAGGGACAACGTTTTCAAGTTGTGCCATTAAATCCGGATATTTTACACGGGTTCCAAAGGGGAAGAGTGCTGATTTTTCAGCACAATCTGGCAACCATGTCGAGGGAGGCTTCCGCGGAGTCTGGTAATTTGCGACCTGAATCATTACTCCTGGTAGAGTCGTAAAGTTCAGGGTGAACCAGGGAAATTCCGGAAACTCGACGAGAAAATCAGGTGATCGCATCAATTTGCGAGGCCGGATTTGTGATCTTGCCGCTCGGGGCTGAAAAAGCTAAAAATTGCCACCTCCGGAATTCGAGTTGAATGGCTTTTTTTCTGGGGGAGTTTTGCGATTAGTTGAATCTCTCAGTTCAAAATAAACCCAACTCGGGTTTTTTGAGATGCTCATTTTTCTGCGTAGAAAAACTCATTTTCTGGCTGTTACGCAGTTTTTAGCGTCCCCTGAAAAATTTCGTTTTCCCGAGAAGGGGCGTTTTCAAATTGAGAGTAATTCAATCGGAGTAAACTTACTTCCAAAATCAAGACAGCCTCAATTTTCGTAATTTTCTATCCAGGACTCTGATCCTCTAAGCTCTCCAGAAATCCTGTCCTGTCTTTTCGGAGGGTTTACGTAACAGAAATTGCAGAGGGGTAATGCTGATCGTGGATTCCTCTTTCGTTTTTCCGGTTTTGACACGAACCTTTTACGTAAGTGACTGTGTGACTAGATAGTGATAAGAGATTTTCTTGATAACCGAAGCCAAGAAAGACAAGGAAAAGTGAGTGCATTCCAGCATACATCGTTAGACATTCAATTACCAATGCTAGAGAACGTTGGAAAAAAGTCAAGAATTCGTAAAAAAGAATAATCAAAAAACGAATTATCAAAATAAGTAAGTCAAACGCCGAAAAGTAATGCGTCCCATTGCTACAGTCGCTGAAATGTCAGGGAAGTTCGACGTTTTTCTAAACTTGCAATTTTGCCCACGTAAATCAGTGGCGTAACGGACTTCCGTTGGGCCCCCCTGCAAAATTTTTTCTAGGCCCCCCCCATGTCGATAAAATTCCAAAATCATCCCCCCTCCCGCCCCTACCTCCCTCACCCCTTCCCGTTTTTTGGCCCGAGAGATTTCAAATCACGGACTTGGACTTGGAATGCCTCTCCCCTCACTGTCCCGGATCCCGTACCCGATTAAATGGGGCCCCTAAAGGATCAAGGATCTAAAGGGTGGCGGGAGCCCTGCCCAGGCCCAAGGATCTACAAAAGGGCCCATGCAGGCCCAAGAATCGAAGGGCCCCCAAGGGCTTTGTGGGCCCTTTAGATTCATGGGTCACCCAAAGCCCGAAATACCTACGAAAAGTGACAAAAAAGAGAAAAATTTTAGTAATCACTGAGTGGACATTGGAAGGCAGGGGCCCTTCAGCAAAAAAAAAGTTAGGAACAGTCCAAAAGAAGTATGAAAAACCCTGAGCTAACAATAAAAATCAGCGGAAAAAGCCCCATCTCGGTAAGTAAAGGCCCAAAGTTTGAAACTAAAGCTAAGCATAAAAGAGACAGAGAAAAATAAAATTTCCGCGGCCGACGGCCCGGAGGGCCCCCTAGGCGCTTGGGCCCCCCTGCATAGCAGGGTTTGCGGGGGCGCCCGTTACGCCACTGCGTAAAATTTCTCGAGAGACATCGCAGTGATTTTGTTTGTAGTCAATTATTAAGCTCGCAAACAACTTTAAAATTAGGCCTTGATGGTGGTACCTATATGACCGGATTACAGGGGAGTCTAACTCTGTAATTAGTTGAATCCTCTATGCAGGGAACAAGTTGCATTCGTGGAAAGGGTTGCACGGTTTCCGCTAGTGATGTGGCGTGAGTTGCAATTTATCGATATTTCCCCATTTGAAGCTATGGAGAAGGATCGATACACAGGATGTTCTCAACGAACACCTCAACAATCGGTTCTTTATCATAGCTTCAATTAAGGAAATATCGATAATCGATCATTCAAGCCTCGCCATTGGTTTCCACCCTATGTGAAAACTGAAATGTAAGGCATGTAATTTTTACCTGCCGGAGGTACCCTGCAATCCTGTCCATACTATTTTCTGATGTCTGATTAAAGAATTTTACCAATTACGTGGGAGACCTCTCCTGTAATTTAATAATTGATAAATATTGCGATCCCAACTTCGATGGCTTTGAATGGTCCAAGGAGATGACACGAACTCCTCAACAACCCAGTGTTCGTGACTCAAGAGGATGATAAATTATGCAATACGATTTGAAATAATAATTTAAATTACACAGATTTTTTTTTTTTTTTCGTGCTTTAGAATACTTTTTTTTAAGCCGGTAAAATAAAAATCCTTAGGTCCACAGAATCGGTTCAAAGCTGTTTGAACACAAATAATATTTTGCACAACTACCTAATAGAACTAAGCACCCGAGAGAAAAGTGAGCTTTATCATCTCAATACTTTCTCCATTTCTAAAAATAAAAATCGGAATAAGAATTGTTTTCGTCTGGAGTCAAACCGAAATGATAACGGAATCATAACCCATATCTATTTCAAGTACATATTACTTTTCTGTTGTTTGATTAGCCTTGGACATTTTGGACAAGGTTAACGTTCAACCTTGGAGTGCCCCCCGGTGGTGTTATCAACTCATTGCCGTAATCAACTATTTGCTCGATGAAGGAGAAAAAGAAAACAAAAAGGAAGAAAATCCTCGATTATACCAACCAGCCTAAATTTTGACACGTGTATAAGTCTTTTTTTCAAAATCTACAGTCCTCCAAAGTAAGCCTTCCGCGTGACTCTGTTTAAAGTCATATTTTGCCTCTAGGCCCCTCCCCCCCCCCCCCATTCTGGCGTACTCCAAAATCACTTGACGTGCATAATAGGACCATAAATATTGAACAAATAGATTTTGAGAGATGGCTGTACATAGAAGTAGAGTATACTCCGGACGGATGGGCGCACATTTTTCAAGCATGGTTTTTTTAAACTTCAGGCACCTTAAAACGCATAAAAATGATGGAATTTAACCCTTTTTTTGGATGACAATACTTCCTCTAACAGATAAGTGAATTTATACAGAGAATTTTAATTACCAAGCAAAAAATATATAATAATAAAGTAACAGTTGCTAACCCACTGCCCCCCCCCCCCCCCCCCCAGCCGATGATGTACCGATTGGTAATTCCGGCGTGTCTCGAATCACAGATACTTAGTTTAAGTATCATATTGGATATTATATTTGTTACAGATAAGGTTAGAGAAATGATAACGATTTGTTCATTGTAATATTAGTGTTCATTGTATGTATATCTAGTGTTTGAGAAACAAAAAAAAAAAAAAAAAAAAAAAAAAAAATACTTCCTCTAACCGCAAGGGGAGCAAGAAAGTAAACATTGCCAAATCGCAGAAGTCAATCATGACGCAAATTATCTTCTCATTTTGGTCCTTAACATATTTAAATAAATCCCAGGGCCCCTTCCTCCAGACTACGTAATGAACACCGTTCAATAAAAAATAAATGCAAATTTTAAAATTTCTTCCCGCTGGTGTCCCTCAACTCCTTTATTGGTCAGTGGTCGTTTTCGGTCAAATAATATTATGCAGGTAATAAGGAAGCTGATTCGAGTCCGAGGAATGGGCGTTCATCGGCGACGCTTGCCAGGAATGTGTCTCGTCACGAGATCAACGATTTCTATTCCTGAGAGGCGTTTCAATTTTTCCACGCAAACCGTACCTTCCGCCAATGCCATTTCGAGAAAATGGGTATTGGCAACGTAAATAGTATCGTAATGGACACCCGCGCTACGAAAAAAGTATCGGCGCAACAAAAACGCTGATGAGAAGTGTATTTTCGTGTATCGCTGCAGCGCTAAAAACGGAAATACACGTGCCTGGAAGTCTCGATGTCGGAATTTCAGAATTTCTGTTACTATCCAATGCTTGAAATGACCCTCCCTTTTAAGCTCACTTTCGTGGAAATGATATTCCTTTTCATTCCGTGGGAGGCTTACTTCATCAATCCCTCGTCCTCCTCTTCATCCCTAAATAATCATTTGAGGGGCTCGGAGGACAAGGCGCATAAGTGCAGTTTTTGAAAAAATTGAAATGATGATGATTTCAAGTAAAACTAGTCTTAATGCAAATTCTATGGAAAATTCGACTCCTCATTCCAACTTTTAAGCATCAAAAAGTCGGTTTGAACTTTCCCTTCTCCATGTAATTTCGAAACTTCGAACACGTATTTTTCGAAATAGCAAAAACTGCACTTACGCGCCTTGTCCTCCAAGTCCGACATTTCTGCTTGAACTTTTGAGTGTTTCCGGCCAGACGGTTAAAAAGAAGAAGAAGAAAGTAAGAGAATAGAAAACTCAACATTTTGACGTTTTAAGTACTTAGTTTTTTGTTATTTTTATTTTCTTTTTTTTTGGCTTGGTTATCAAACGTGACTAGAGAATATCGTCGGATTCCAAGACATTTTTTAACCTTCTCAATCGATGTAATTATTGCTGATTTTATAAGCAGGGACTGTTCATAAAATTCGTAACGCACTCGTCGAGGATAGCGTAACGCAATTTTTCGCGTTAATTGATAGGGACCATACGTTAGAAAAGCGTTACGAGGAGGGAGAGAAGGGTGAATGATCGATTATCGATATTTCCCCATTTGCAGTTGTGGTAATGATTCGATTATTGAGGTGTTCGTTGTGAAAGCCCCGTCTATCGATCCTTTTCCATAGGTTTCAATGACAGATAAATCGATGCATCCCAAAGCACGCCACGCCACTGATGGATGATTGCCGCTTATTAAGCTATGTTTTCATGAAACTTATACTTCTGAATCATCAAGCTGGGCGGGCAGTATCCTTGCGTTGACTTCCGTCGAAATCAAAGTTTGATTGCATATTACTCATCCGATTAAATATTTGTATTTTGGGCGGTGATTGAGAAACCCAACCCGGTAAACACCTCTCGTTGCACCCATGGTATTGACGCGCGTCAGTTCCAGTCGTCTCCAACCGCGCAACAAGTCATTAACACCGTCCAAAAATCATTAACACCATCCAAAATCATTAAAGCCGTCCAACAATCATGCCTTTTTAGATTTGCCTTCCCTTCGTTGAAAAAAGCCTATTGGAAGGCCACTATCCCCGTAGCAACGACTGAATAAAAAATAAAACTTTTGAAAAAATTTTAAACTTTGAAAGACGACGTCTCTTATAAAAACTGTCAATGTGTTCTTTTTAGGAAACCTTTTGGGATATTTTTCTAGTAAAGAGTCCGAGAGGCAAAATGTAAGTATTGAAAGTGTTCTAAAAACTCTTAAAATGTGTACCGTATTTGAACACTGAAAATGTTTGCAAGAAAATGTTAAAAACTCTTTAAAATAGAGAATTTTTTTTACGTAAATCTCAACCGGATTATATTTTACTCCATGAAATAACCACGAAGGGTTCCCCGAAAATTACTTTTTAACGTTGAAATGGTTTTTGAAATTGCTTTTTAAAAAGTCATTGCCATGAGGGGGGGGGGGGGGGGGGGGGGGGGGGGCTGCGCCGATAAAAATATATAAAAATCTTTGTGTTCTCTTCTCGTCTCGTGTTTGCTTTCGATTAATATATGAAACATAAACTGACCTAAATTTTGTGTTGATTTCTGTATACTTTGCGGTGGCTTTAGCGCAACGAAGAGACTGGGGAACCCTAGAGTCCTGGGTTATTTCGTGTTTCCTTTCCGTATTAACCAAACTTTTGTGTTGAGTTTTCTCTCCGTGTGGGGCTAAAATGGAGGCATTACGAAATATTTGTTCGTGTCATCAGCTATGATGGGGGCACTGTTACTATTTGGATGCAGTTCGACATAACGAAGGATCTACAAGCGACGCTACGATAAGTAGTGCCCATTTTGATCGGCACTGGAAGTAAAACTTGTCGTTCGGTCGGAACTTGTTACCTATGCCTCGTTCGCAAGCCCTCAACATCATAACACGATTCTGCGGTACGCGCGACTGACCCATTACATGCACACACTTACTGACCAGATACGGCGTCCAACTAAGGATCTAACAATTCTAACATGTTAGGAGCTTCGGGTACGTGGAGGTTGCGTAATGGCCCCGCGACGCGACGGAAACAGTGAATGACATGTGCAATGCGTAAAGCATAGCCGATCGATTTCTGGTAGCGCGGCGCTGCAAGCAAGTCATGATCGGATGATTTCCGATTTTCTGATTGTGCGACCGGCGGCAAGTCGGCGGATGGCGCTGTGTCTGATCGATGCTCTTATGTCGGTTTGCAGACGTGAGGAGAAACATGAAAACGATTACGCCGTATGGTATAAATCAGAGCAGCTCTATCGCGGAGAAAAACGAACTTAATAGTTCAGTGAGCACTTTCCGGTTCGGTCGAGAGAACCCACCGCTCTGGTTGATCGCTCTGCACCTCAATTCTTCGAATCGAAGTTTGAAATCATATCATAAAGGGAAGAAACGTTGTTAATATGGACGTGTTTCATGCGAACTAAAGTTCTTAGGTGCGTAGAGCTCAAAGACAAGAGACCCTCCATTGGTATCTTGGCAATGGTGGAAGCACTTTCTTTCGGGACTTCAGCATTCTGCTGTTGATTTACCCCGCATGGTTGATGTTTAACAACGTGTTGGCAGTTCGTCTTGCAAACAGTCCAAAAATACCCGAAGTTTGGGAAACGTTGTTTGGCTCATGACGTCACCCAAAGCTCATCATCCACTATGTAGGTAGGTCAACAGCCGAAATTAGGGTGATGACTGTTGCTCCCTTATTAATTGTCCATAAGGAATTGTTGAATCCCCGATAGTAAAAGCTTACATCTATAGCCTAGAGACCAGTGGAGGGTCTCTTGCCTCTGGTAGCGCTGGACTCATTCTTCACCGATCAGGGGTGTAAAAACTCCATTGACGACGGTTGCCTCACGCAGTGGCGATTCTACAAATTGCCAATTTTGTTTTTTTTTTTTTCGTTTTAAAAGTATCAATTTTAGGTGAGAAGCTGTCTCAACAAGATTCGATTGTTGAAAGGCCTGCATACACACTCAAATATCCATGCCAATTTCCGATCGAAATGGCGACTTGGCGCGCACCTCCTTCTATTCAAATTTTTGCGGCCTGCAAAATTTTGACCGGGGCGGCCATGTTTTGTCAATTTCATTTTTGATCAGAAATTTGGACGGAAAATTTGAGCTTGTCTCCAGGGCCTCCTTTATATATATTTTAAATGGAGGAGCGAGTCCAGTGTTTGCCCCAATTTTTCAAGGAAGAATCGGCCGGACTGCTTTCTAACTGATTCAGGCGGACGATTCAACCATTCCAATCCTACCATGATAAATAGTAACGCAAGGGGATCACATTTCTATAACAATCCCTTCTTTCACATCAATCTTTCCAAACTTTCTTGAAAAACATCAAATACTTTCCCAACACTCACCCCAAATCCATACATTAATACACAAATCAATTCTCCTTCTTTACCCCATAAATCTACAATCTTCAAAAAACCCCCCCCCAAAAAAACAACAACAAAAAAAAAAAAAAAAACAAAAAAAAAAAAAAAAAAAATTATATAACCCCACAATTTTTATATATTATATAAACCCAGTCCGGAGGGATCGGCCACTTAACGTGGGGTCATCACGTTGGGGTGTGAAGTGTAGTTGGGGGGGAGGTGGGGTAGGGGGCGTAGCGGGGTGGCTGGGCGCTGGTGGGGTGGACTAAGTTGGGGGGTAAGGGTATTGGTTGGGGTACGGGATATGGGTGGTGTGGGGGGGGAGTTGGTGGTGGTTGGTTATTTTGGGAGGTGGGCAGGTCTGCTGAGGGTGATGAATTGTGTGGGTGGCGTTGAGGGGGGTTACCGTGCTGCGTGGGGTCGGCATTAGGGGATGAGGGGTCTGCAGGTACGGTCTGGCGCTACAATAGGGTCTTTGTTTGAACACTGGCGAAAGACATGTGTGGGTGGTAATGGTGGGGCGGGGTGGTCGTAGAGGGGGTGGGGCCGGGGTGCGGGGTTGGTTGGTGGCCCTGCAGTTGGTGTGTGTGGGGAGTTTACTATTACAGGGAGGACTTGGGGGGTGGTATTCTGGTGGGATTGGAGGTGGAGAGCGGAGTGTGCGGTGGGAGGGGGTTTTGAGGGGCGTCGGGGGGGGGGATATGCGTGGGGGTGTAGCGTGGCGGGTGGTGTGGCTAGGAGTTGTGGTGGGTTTGGGCCTTAAGGTGGTGTGTGTGTTGGGCGTGGGGGTGTTTGAGGGCTTGTTGTTGATTTGGCTTTGTGTAGTCGTTCTGGTTTGTCTGAGGTTGCTCCTTGGTTGGAGTGTTTATTGTTTTCTCGAAGTCCCGTGCGTCGGGGGGGGCTTACTTTGCTTCCGTTTTTAAGCGGTGGTTTGGTCCTGTGTTGAGATTGTTGTTACATGGCGAGTTGCTGTTGTATTGCGTTTTACGTTGGTTGGTCTTTTCTCGTCATTTTCATGTCGGCACGCATTTTGAATCGTTTCGCCGTCACCCGTCGTCGCCGGATCTCGGGCTTTTGAAGCGTCTTGAAACGCACGTATCCTAGGGGATCGATAGTAGTATACAACGCACCACCGCGGGGAGCCCAAAGATTTATTCTTACGGCGTCGAGCAGAGATTACGCATCAATCAACCTCGACATGACACGCATCAGGAACAAAAAGGAAATTGGAGTGAACGCTTAAGAGAGATGCGGCTCGCCGGTAATTTTTTTCTTCACTCACTGAAGAACATTTTTCTTGAGGTATTATTTTGATTTAAAACGTCGTTTCTTGTCAACAAAAAGTTTTTTTTTTTTTTTTTTTTTTTTTTTTTTTTTTTTTTTTTAAAGTTGAAAAAGTGTCGTTTGTTATCCATACCATTAAGTTTAAGTTGAAAAAATTAAAGCACTACAACGCTTCTTTAATTAAAAAAAAACCCCAACAAATTTCGTCGACAAGAAACTACGCTTTAAGTTAAAATGATATCTCAAGAATTTTTTTTCCAGTGCTATTTTGATTTAAGATTTTGCTCTAGCAAAGAAGACCAAAGCGTGAAAAAAAGGAAAGAAAGAAAAAGAAAAACAGATTCGGGCTATTGCCGATGGTGTGCGTCAGTTTAATTTTTTCCTTCAACATCTTTCCACAGTTAGTCGCTTCCGTGACAAAAGAATGCAACTTCAGTTCAACATTGCAGAATTTCTACTCACATATCGTATATTTTCCAAGGAGCTGTTGAAAATTTCTAACTAAAAATTTCAATGATGTTTTTCTGAGTATTCGCAATAATCATGCGGTATTTAGGACAGAAATTGCACAGACGTATTTTGTTTTAGAAAATTGAATTATTTGGTCAATTTTGCAACCTCTGAGTGGAGTTAGGTCCATAATTAGGTTCCATTCATCCATTCCTTGACAGGGCCAGATTTAGGGGGTGGCCACATGGGCCGCGGCCTATGGCGGCAAATTTAGGGGGCGGTAACTTTTGCATTTTTTTTTAAATGTAGCTTTAAAGAAAATTCGGAATCTGAGAAAAAAATTACAAACGAGAAAAGGTGATAAAATCTCTCATTTCCTGAGAGTGTATTTCTAATTTTTTCGTCTTTCTGTGGTACAAAAGACAGCACCTTTAATTAGTCGAGTTAAGACTAAGAGAGGAACCGAACACGGAATTTGGTCTGAAACGGTGCTGCGCAGAGAGCGATGATGACGAGAACTTGAGATGCAACGAGAAACCCTCGGCGCGGCGGTCGGCATGTAACACATATTAGCGCCTACAAGACTGCATGAATACTTCACGCATTGCGTCAAACACAGTGCGGTTAGCAGCGGTCGGCGTGAAACGCGTAGCGCATACAAAACTGTAGAAGTACTTCACGCATTGCGCCAAACACAGAGTGGTCAGCGCGGCGCGGCGGCGGAAGTTAAAATTATTAAACCACATTTATATTTGTTCTGTCATTATTTAATCATTCATTTCATATAAATGGAAGGCATTGTCCACACAGAGATAGGTTTATGGAACTTAACTATAGCGCCAAGTTCCGTGAACTTTTGCTAGTATAGTGTTGACAGGGCTCTCGCAAGAAATGTGTCAAACACGAGTAAATGCATCTTATGAACCCCTCCCCCTCCGGCACGTTCACTTGATAGTTTTTATTGATGTTTCAAAACGAATGAGAAGGGGGCGGCAAAATACAGGTGGCCCATGGGCGGCAAGTAAGTAAATCCGGGCCTGTTCCTTGAGGAATCAGATTTGTCTAAATCAGATTTAACATTTAACTTGAATGTTTTTAACGGAACAGATTTTTAATATAACTGAAAAAAATTGTGTTTCCGCGATAGTTTCCAGGAAGATGGGGGGATTACGCACCTTATTTAAAAAATAAAAAAAAAAAATAAAAGAGGTTCAAGGAAGACAGCGACTTGTCTCATTTTCGGTGAAGAACGTTTCTCCATGCCTTCTGAAATACCTTTCTTTTACGATGCAGCAGGAGACGTGCTTCCGTGTGAAAGATCTCGTATGATGGCGTCAAACGATAACTTCCCGTCAACTTTGCCACATTTACAAAAAATTATCGAGAAAAATATCTATTTGGCTGTAGGGACCAACCCTTAAATCTAAATCAACACATTCTAACTAGAATAAAAGTTTTGACTAGAAAAGTGCCCCTTTGACTATAATTTATGAAGCCTACGCCCATTTTCCTTCTATTCGATTGTCTCACTCAAGTGTAAATTTCAGAGAAAAAATCCCTTCCCATGTGTGACGAAAAAAAAAAAAAAAAAAAAAAAAAAAAATCTCAGATGATTCGCAGCAAGAATGTTTTATATTTTAGCCAAAAGCTATTGCCAAGACTCCGTATTTAATGTTCCAACAGACTTTAAATGATAGAATAAGCTTACTTTATACAGCTTAGAAATTGGACATTCCTTCTGTCCGGGAAATTTCAAGCACTAAGGTCCATATTCTGTTTTCGCTGGAAAAAGGACACCCGGAGCCCAAGTTGCGCAGGGGCTCAATAAAGTTCAATATTGTACCAAAGTTTCTCAGATTATTCAATTCTAAGCCATAAGTGAAATAGGGTTCACATGATGTTCTAAATTTCCTGATTCTCTCTGCCTTTACTGTATTTTTCCTTCTTTTTTTCTGAGCGCGAAAGGGAAAGAGTAAACGGCAAAATTTCGCAGTAGAATCATCCAAGCTGCCAAAACTTGAAATTTTCAAGTGTCATCGTTGTAAAATGCGAAAATTTTCTGTGTTTTTAAGTCCCCCTCCATCCCCCATTCTCTGTGCTGTCGTGCAACGCAAGAACGCCGCAAACGCCATTTTAAATTTTTTGGAAACAATGTATCGCAGCAGAAAAACTTGTGTACCTTGGAGAAATTTTTTTACAGAATTTCTTTGCAAATAATGTCAAAAACTTAACTAATGTCAACAACAACCGATCAAAGTAGCATCAAAGTGTCGGGAGTCATCAGTCTTAAACTCATTAATTTGCTTCATTTTAAAATGAAAACTTGGCAGAAATGTTTCCTGTGGCAGGAAATGATGAATGGTGGCACTCCGTTCTGATCTTACTTTAAACAAAAAAGTGCGGCCCGTCAAAATTTGATGGTAGATGGTGACCACCAGTCATCAGCATGTCTACTTTGATTGGAATTGGTTCGGAATTTGATCGTCAATGCAGGGCTGTTGAGTTCCCAGCGTCTTCGGCGCTCATCAAAAAGCGTTTTAACTCGAGGAGCGAAAAAAAAGACTCCAAATCGGCAGCAGGGTTAGTCTCGTAAGCCGTGGGCTGAAAATCACGCTATGCTAATAAAGCAATTACAAGGGGGGCAGAGTAATACAAGCAGACAGTTTGCGCCGAGAGGTCGCGCTGGAGGAGGGAAGGGGGCAAGGGCTGAAAGAAAACTGAAACGGAAAAGAAGCTAGACTTAAAGATTGTAATTAAACTATTAAAGGGAGCACGCCATGCGGTGTCGTACCAGGTGCGCCAACTCGCCAAGGCAGCAGCATGCTTCTTCGGGCTCTTTCGTTGTCTCGTCAAAGCGGGACTTTCTAGCTCCGCCATGCCCAGGAAGAACACCGTATGAACCCTCAGACGTTGCCACGTTTCCTTCAATAAAACCTTACTTTACTGAGCAAATCGTGAATATTTTTCTTCAATTTTTTCAGACAATTTTGTTTATAAGGTCGAAAAATTTCAAGGAAAAATTTTGATGATTGTACTCAAAAATACATGTTTTTCCCGGGGCAATTTGGCAACTCTCGAATGTTCATACGGCGTTCTTCCTTAGCACGGCAGAGCTCTTTCCTTAACGGCGGAGGGGGGGGGGGGGGGGTGTCTCGTTTTGGTACCGACCTTTGCGCTCCCCGCCGGGACTTCCCACGTTCTCCAAAATTTTGCACTGTGCTCGTTGCAAATGATCGGTAAAAGTCGCGAAACACGCGATTTTTCAAAATCTCCGCTGTTAAATTGGCTTTTCTAAAGCGGAAACCAATGGACGTTGCTGTTGAAAATCTTCACAGAATAGTTTACACCACGAGGAAGTATCAAATTCCGAGAAAAAATGTTGGTTTGCTTCCTTTCGGAAAGACGAAATGTGACAAGTAATTTGTGTAGTATTTTAGCTTACATGAAATACTTAAGGCCTTTGCAACTAAGGAAAAACCATAGCCTCGTATAACGCCTGCAATTTTTCGTGTAGGCAATAGACACGACGCAGGTGCGCGAATAGTTGCTCGTATAACGCCTGCACTTTTTCATAGGCAATAGACACGACGCAGGAGCGCGAATAGTTGCTCTGCTGCAGGATGCGCTCCAGCCAGTGCTTCGGGCAAAGCCACGGTTTCGTAGGGAGCGCGCAGCCGCGAAAGTCATTCAACGTGACATTAAAAGTCCAAAAAGCATCCAAGTTGTTCGGTTTTTTTCCTTTTTTCGCCTCCTCTCCTCCGTAAAGCACAGTGGATCGAGTTAATGGAGAGGTCGGACATCATATTTTTGACTTAAACTGCGAATTTTGATGTTTAATTTGTCATTTTTTAAATTTAAAGGAGTGCCTTCTGAAGAAAATTTCACGAGGAACCAATAAAGCCACTTTTAGAACCTCGAGGTGGAGGTATGAGCGTTTAAAGTTTCTGAATTTTGTCCGACCTCTCCTACTGACTCGTCCCACTGCGCGGCGACTAAAGATGACTTTCATGACCCCCAGAATAATGAACTTTACCTATCCATCGATTTGAAGATTTCGTTCGTATTCAGAGGAGCAACCTTGTCCCTTTTGCAGCATGCATTTTTTTTATCTGCGTGTTTGTTCTCGGCCATGCAAGCAGGCGTGCCCATTTCCATGCATGCGATGCGAAAGCACTCTCGAAGGAACTTTTCCCTTTCGTATCTTCGTCCGTCTCTTCCTGTGCAAATTTCCCCCGGATTTTTCTGACGTTCCTCGTTCGAACCGAGCCCTTGCAAACTTTCGCTTCAGCCGAAAGTCAAGCCCCTCTCAATGTCGACTAACCGTGATTGTTTTTTACCTCTTTTTCAGAGTCCTGGCTCCATAACCTTAAGCAAGGATGTGCTGGCACGTCCGTCACATAAACCGCATCAGCCAGTCCCGAGCAAATTACGGAATGGAATGCTTACTCGGAACGGACCAGAGGTAATTTTTTATTCCCGATATAACTGTCAAACAATAAATTCAAACATGTATAAACGTTGAGCAGAAAAACACTGATCTATTCATAAAAAGGTGTCCTTTTTCAACTTAAGCTATACCGAAAAAATCCGGAATCAAACCAAGTATAATTTTGAAAAAAACAAAAATTAGTCAAGTGTATCCCTGCTAAAAATGAATGTAATACTAGCATTACACTCGTGAGTGTATAGCTAGCATAATATGATTTGCACACATGCAGAATTGCATTATGCTAGCATTACACTAGTTATACACTCTTGAGCATATAGCTAGCATTATACTAGCTATACACTCACAAGGGTAATGCTAGCATTACACTGGCATTATACTGATTCTACACTCAGGAGTATTATCTTGACACTTCACTAATTATGTGCGCATCAGAATTATGCTAGCTAGCACATATAGCTGGTATAGTACCGGCATATTGCTAATATTACGTTACTCAGTATTATGCTTGAAAACTTAATACTAGCACATTGCTATGAATATGCTAACATTACACTCATTTTTAGCAGGGATACTCAATGGCGATTTTTGAGAGATGGCAACACTGTTTTCCCCCGATTTAAATATATGTAAAACAATCGATTTTAGTGGAGTAAAAACAGTGTTTTCAACGTGCGAAATTGCCATTAAGGCTACTTTTGAGTTAAACCAGCTGCTCTTTTTCTTCCGTCAAAATTTCTTAATCGCAAAGAAATATTTTAAACGTGACTGAAGGCGTGAACTATATCTCTAACATTGAGCCTTATGGAGGAATTGACCGTTAAATCTATTTCTTTGACTCAATCTCGATGAAACTTAGTTGAATTTGGAATCTTGGTTTTCCATGAAACTCGGTCTAATTAATCGGAAGTCCTAGTGAAGGATTACCCTCGTTTTTACAACGATTCATTCGTCAAGTATTCATACGTGACTCAAATTTGATGACGTCATAGATCACATACTAAGGAGCAGATGTCTAAATGAATGATAGAGAGGAAAATTTTTGTGTTGAAAATTAGTAAAAAAATGATAATCATGAGTATGCGATAACACCAATAGCAGCGACACTGCCGTGCCAAGGCAGAACGCCGTATGAGCCTTCAGACGTTGCCAAGTTTCCCTCGATAACAACTGAATTTATTAGGAAAAAATTTTCCCCAAAATTTTCAAACAACTTTGCATGCAATTTAATCAAAAATAACTGAAAATTTCAAGGAAAACTATGCAGAACACTCCTCACAAATACAAGTTTTATTCAAGGAAACTTGCCAACTCTCGAATGTTTATACGGCGTTCTTCCTCAGCAAAGCAGAGTAGCCGTGGGCTTACTAGAAAAATAACTGAAAATTAAAGGAATGGTGCAATAGAAATCCGCATGACGTGATCGCAAAAAGGTAGAACCCCATTCTCGTTTTAGTGAATACGGAAGAACTATGTGTTGCAGTTTTTAAAGATTCCTTTGGCTCTTTATTTTAAATCAAAGCAAAAATTAAAATAAGCCTATCAGTATCATGGAGACAAGGAAGCAGAGCCTCATGGGAATTCAAAATCAGATCCAAGCTCAAGCTATCCTCAAGAATGGAGACGATACTATTTCGATACATCATAATTTCTGAGCATAAAATTTTAATTTCAGCTCCTCTCTCTTGTTCTTCTACCTCTCCGTCTCCTTTTTCATTTTAATCCCCTGCGACATCGCTAATCAAGGCCTGAAATAAAATGATCGATGGAAAATTGGACATGCTTCAGTCGAGCCCAATAATTTCCCATGAGGTTAAAGGTTACTCAAGTTTTTTCAATATTAACTCTGAGAAAGCAGAATTTACCTTAGAGAAAGGATCTCGCCATAACAAAGAACAAAAATACAACTCGTCGGCGAAATATTTACTTTTATTTTCCATCTCGTCATCCGGATTTCCTGTTTGGTCTACTTAGCCTCAGCCACCTACGTACCCTTTTTTCGATTTTTTATTATCTATCCTGGGAATACGTACCCTTTTAAGCGCTCAGCCGATAGGCGGCGCTTTTTGATTTCGATTTGCCACTAGAGCTCTAGTATAGTAGGGCGCTCAAGCGATCAAATGGCGCACCAACTCATCGATGCACAAAACGCCATTTTTACTTTTTTTTTTTTTTTGATTACCTCATTATGCCTCTGTGAATACGATTAAATGCAAATTAGCGTAAGAAATAAATAACAGTCCTAAAACTCTCTTTGCTATGCGGTTTATAGTTATCCTATAATTACTTCTGAAAGTTCAAGATTCGCGTTCTGTTTTCCGAAAACTTTTCCACCGGTGATAACCTTATTCGGAGACCTTAGTAGAATTCGCCTACATCTAGGTTATGTGTCTTTGACCTAGGTACTGGAGAGTATTGCCATCCTTTTGCCCTTCTTTAATTGGTTCATGAGTTTTGGCGTCTTTGGCCCTCTTCTGGCTTAATAAGATCAATGTTCATATTCTGTAGGTACATAGCCGCGATTCAGATTCAGATCAGATGACACTACTCTCCCGTATTTGCTTCTCGCGTCTCGCTTACTCCTTTGTGTTTTCATATTTCGTCCATCTCCCTCCATCCATAATTAATTCCATAAGCCATCCGCCTCGTTTAAGATTGTGAAATTGTCTGAAATTTGAAGCATAATATTTTGGAATTATTCAAAGTATGTCGTGTCTTGTCTTCACACTCGTTCTGCCCACCTCGTGAAGTTTGTGAAAGTTTCTGAAGTATAATGCTGTGAAATTATTTGACCAATTATCATGCTACCTCAGAGACTGTTTTAGTGTTTTTGGGTTAATTAAAGTATGTCAGGTAGGAGATCTGCCATTTGCGATACATGCAAAATGCTTCATTATACTAGTGTACCACAGTTTTTCTCAAGCACCAATTACAACACGGTTTGCATTTTTATGCTGAATAGCATAGATAAACGACTGGAGCATTTTGCGCAGCTCAAGCGCAGGGATTTGTACCTTCGTAATTGTCACCACCTCATCGCTGCAAATTATGAAAAGGACCGCTCGAGTGTATCCTTGCTTAATAAGATCAATGTTCATATTCTGTAGGTACATAGCCGCGATTCAGATTCAGATCAGATGACACTACTCTCCCGTATTTGCTTCTCGCGTCTCGCTTACTCCTTTGTGTTTTCATATTTCGTCCATCTCCCTCCATCCATAATTAATTCCATAAGCCATCCGCCTCGTTTAAGATTGTGAAATTGTCTGAAATTTGAAGCATAATATTTTGGAATTATTCAAAGTATGTCGTGTCTTGTCTTCACACTCGTTCTGCCCACCTCGTGAAGTTTGTGAAAGTTTCTGAAGTATAATGCTGTGAAATTATTTGACCAATTATCATGCTACCTCAGAGACTGTTTTAGTGTTTTTGGGTTAATTAAAGTATGTCAGGTAGGAGATCTGCCATTTGCGATACATGCAAAATGCTTCATTATACTAGTGTACCACAGTTTTTCTCAAGCACCAATTACAACACGGTTTGCATTTTTATGCTGAATAGCATAGATAAACGACTGGAGCATTTTGCGCAGCTCAAGCGCAGGGATTTGTACCTTCGTAATTGTCACCACCTCATCGCTGCAAATTATGAAAAGGACCGCTCGAGTGTATCCTTGATCATAGAATATCTGTTATTCTCAAAGCGATGTCGTCATCACATCCCTGTCAGTTCACAACTTCTAATTATTGAGTTTAACTAGGTGTCAAAAAATCTGAGATATCTGAAGTAGCAGAAAATTGTGTACTTTCAAAGTCTAAGATTTTTTGCGGCACCGACAGTTTCATAAATCTTCCTTATAACACTCTACTCTGAAACCGCTACATTCTACCTCTCACATTGCTCCATAACAAAGGTATGTGTTAGCCTCTTATTTGTACTAAAAATTCTAGGTTTCATGACTCATTTACTCATTCACTCTCTGGTGAATTTGGTTCCGTCAGATTCATTGCAAGACACCTTATGTGTTATCTCCGCAGACCTAACACAGGCATTTGAACGCTCAATGAGAGCAAAATTTCAACTGGCCTGTTGTCTACTTTTCAGTAAAGAGGGTAAATAACCTTCCTTAAGGACTCGCTTTGAGACGATAAAACAAGGTTTCTCCATTACTTACCGTAAGACGATAATAAGTGTTCCACCAGACTATGTAGGAGATGAGGTTGAAAGTTACATCACCTCCATGTGTGAGGAAGTTTTCTTACCTACAACCTGATTTTATGACTTACAATAACAAAAGATACTGCTTTCGCCTGGCATTTTTTCATGCGTCGCATCGTCTAATAAACGGGGACCTACATTTACTTGATTCCATGAATAGGTAAAATGGCAGAGAGAATTTCGTCGAATGATCACTACGGCCATCTCTCATCCAGTTGGAGAACTTTTACTTACCTTTGATTAAAAAATTCATGAACCATAGAGTTTTTGGAAATTGAGTACACAATATTATTGTGAAAGATTTTTGAGGTTGAGTCTTTGTTTACATTCTCAAAGTATCAAAAGTTCTACAGTTTCATCGTGTTTCCTCCTAACTTTGTCAGCTTATGAGCAATGGCTCCTAATTTACTCAACTCCTCAGCAGGCCAAAACTCTATACCTCTACAGATACATATGAGAATCATGCGTTTCAACGAAACCTACGAGTCCTCTTATCATCACTCAGGAACCACCGATCTTTTCTGCAGGTGTCATGGACCATTCATGACAAATACTGTTGCAACCACCCTTATCCTAGGTACATATTTATGCATAGTAATTCTAGTGATCAGCTCCATACTCACAATGTAATTTCTGTAAAATACAGTTGGACGGTGGAATTACCAGACCCCGTATCTCGGTTTGCGACGTTGTAGACTTCCTTTCATACTTTCTTCTTTACACGGAAAACCAACCAACATCAATTTATAAAAACTTCTGCAATTTTTCTTCTCTGTGCAAAGAAAACTCTGTGAAAACCAAGGAGGAAAAATGATTTGTTCTCTGTCAAAAGAATAAAATGGGAGCGGAGATTTTTAAGCACCGCAAACGAGATACATGGTCTGCTAGTTTCACTGTTGACTTGTTACGATATACCTATACCTACAATATCCCTATAGATTACATTGAAGATATTACTGTCCCTGTAACAGTGACTGATTCGAATGTTATCACAGTAGAGGGTTTCAGATATTTGGGCCAGCATGGTTTATTAATTACACAGAACGTAAGTTACCTTTATAAATTAAGGCGTAGAGGCAACTTCTGCCTTTGGTTGGCCAGAAATTTCTGTAAACGCATTTAAATTCCTAAAATTTATGAGAAATTCCGAATCTACTAAATGAAAGCAAGGATTTCAGGAGAACATGATTAACAATTTGCTGTCAGAAGGAAAACTGCGGAAGGAAAGTGGGAAAGATTTTTCACTAAGGCTCAACATAATATGAGGAGGAAAAAATGAATGTAATTTCCGTTTACCCTGGTTATAATTCTGGTATTGCAAGAATTCTCTTTCTCTATTTACGTAATTACGTATTAGATTATTGTATTGTATGAAATCCTGTTATCACGAAGACAGAGTATCATAGAGCATAAACAATAAACATAGGAAAGGTTGTGTCTGATCATGAGTCATTAGAAGGTTTTAGCGTAGTGTGCTGCAACCTAGCGGACACATGGTGCCTTCGATTCGCGAAAAGTTACCTTCAGTACTCACAATCAGTTGCAGTTGATTGATTTCGTTTATTGTCTCATCATTTACCTATTAATATTTATATTTCGTTCATTTATTTACCTATAATATTTTTTACGTGTCCAATTAGGGCATCATTAAAACAATTAATTTGGCCTCGTTAAGTGATACGTTCATCTTTGATACATTTTCTTCAAATGATCTAGAAAAGTTATTTTTTTGGAGCCGTAATAGTTTTCTCTGTTTTTATGAGAAATCGAGGATTTTTTATGTATTAATATTTCGGTACTTAAGTAATGGATCATTATTTTTCTTATGGATCTTGGATTTTTTTTCGGGGGGGGGGGGGGGAGGAAGCACAATTTTAGATGTTTTAATTATTGCAAATTTTAACATACTCAGTTAATAGGTAGTAAATTAAATCTGGGACTCATTAAAATTGCGCTCACCGCTGAGCGCTTCTCTAATACCCACGTATTAGAACTTTCCCGCTTGTTTTCGATTTTTTATTATCTATCCTAGGAATTTTCTTCTAGATTGTCACCGCAACATTTCTCCCACCCACGTGTAGCATTTTAATGAAAGGAAAGTTGCGGTAAAGTTTTGATTTAAGTATTAAAATTATTTTGTTTTAAAATTGAATTCCTCCATCAATGGTGTGACTATCCAAGTGAATCGGACCTTACGCCACAAAAACTCAAAATAAATTGAATGATACTAGAGCAGGAGCACTTAGGAGGATGTTCTATAAACATTTTGGTATAAAAACCGCTCGCTTGTGTTAAATTAAACCCGAGTTAAGATGGCTTGCAATTACCGAAACTTAACGATTTATAAAACTTCGCTTTCAAACGGAAGTTTGAAAAAATATTGTTTCGACAAAAACCTGTTGAAAATTAGTTTAAAAGTTTCAACGTGTACTTCCCGAAACTGCGTTTTTTCAAAGTTTCCAATCGATAGGTAATTATTTGGAACAAACGCAAAAAAAGTTTAAAAATGGTTAAAGGCCCCTCATCCCTCAAGCGCCCTAAGGAGCGCACGACTAAAAGTTGGTATTTTGGCGAGTGCTGTCGTGTGAGGGATTTTTTTTTTTTTCTGGCGACTCACGGAAATCCCAAACCGGTTCAAGTTGATCCAGTTAATTCTTCTGGGGTGTTACTTATGGCGGTCAAGAAGGCGAGGATTGATGAGAAAGCGCCAGTATGTTACCTAAAAGATGAAGAATTTAAAAAAAAAAAAAAAAGAAGGGAGAAAATAAGGTATTTTGTACCTTCAAAAACATAGAAAAAAACATCCATAATATTAAATACTCTTACTATCAAATTCGGTGAAGGTACTTAAATATCTGTCCCTCAGGACTTTTTGCATAAATGAAGTCTCGGACACGTCAATAAAATTCTGATAATTTTAGCGCCTTGAACTGAGAGGATAGGCAGCATGCAAACACACTGAAAACATGATTACTGACCATTACTCGCCGTTTCTATCTCGCACTCTAGCGATAAAATTACCATTTCCCCGCATACGAATCAACGTTAAGGTGATTCGATGGACGCCATATTTTGTGTCAGAACGGCATGCGATAAATCGTATCAATTTGTTCCATTTTTTCAGCTACTCGTCATTTTTCTCCAATTTTGAGATCGCAATTCTGTTGTCAGGAGACTAAAGCACTCACTTACCAATTTTAACAAAGAAATTCAACGTAGGTAATAAAGGCGTGGTTTTTTTTAGAGAGAAAATATCGCATTCGAGTGCAGTTTCGATATCAGTATCGAATGCGATGTTTTCTCTCTAAAAAAACCACGCCTTTATTACGTTGAATTTCTTTGTTAAAATTGGTAAGTGAGTGCTTTAGTCTCCTGACAACAGAATTGCGATCTCAAAATTGGAGAAAAATGACGAGTAGCTGAAAAAATAGAACCAATTGATGCGATATATCGCATGCCGTTCTGACACAAAATGTGGCGTCCATCGAATCACCTTAAAGATGCAGGTTCTATTACACAACTTGGCAACTTCGGCGGGAGGTATCGAGTTTGGAGGCGCGCGAAATTTGAAGTAACTCGCGGGAAATTCGAAATGACGCGTGGTCATTTGGTGAGCGTCGATCCTATTCGTAGTCAACAATTACAGATGAACGGAATAGATTTATGCAATCAGGTCGTTCCACTTTTGAAATTTAAGTGCCGGGTGGAAAAAAGGAAACGGAAAGTTTCATAAAGGAAAGTTTTTTTTGAAAAAGTTGAAATATCGCTGATTCATGGCCGGAATTGTTTCCAAGTAAATTGTTCAAAAAATTAACTATGAAAACTTGGTCTTCAGCTCCGCAGCTTCAGTTTCTGAGTTTCAATAGTAGTCCATTATTACTGAGACTTGCAGTAATTTTTAAGCTTCAAACTCGCTTTTCCCAAAATTATCAGTATGTTACTCACCTCCTTATTCACTCGAGGCTCCAATCATGTAATTGTACTGCCCTCCAAGATAATCTACACAATCTCATGCATGAAAACTTTTTTTCTGTTCCAGCTGCCATCTTTGAAAGGACCACAATCCAAATCATGCCAAAAAACAAGCTTAAAGAAGTCTTTGACAGACTTTTCAACAACTACGCCGACCCACCAGTTGCAAAAATCTCAGAAGTCTGCCTCGAAGAAATCATTAGTCGATGCTTCGACAGACTCACCAACGCGGCATCCTCAGAAGTCGAGGAAAGACTCAACCAGTCCAACGCTCCACCATCCGCCTGCGTTTCCACACTTGAATAACAATTCCGTCAACACAAGGACGAGCCTAAACAACAACTACACAACGAGTGGTAGTGTTGCTGAGTATTATCGTAGAGCTGGTCTCCGAGAAGGCTACGATCCTTTTGGCAGAAAACTCCCTCTCACACCAGCAGGTATCTAAACTTTCTTACTTCGAATTTAGATTTTTCCTATGCCTAGACCTACGTAAATAGGCACAAATGGACGTATTTCTGCCAAACGGAACTGTGTGCATTGAAACATGAGCCCTGAGACTTATAAGAATACATGCATAACAGGGCTCACGTCACGAGAATATGATGTTTCATAAAAGTTGACATTATGACATTATTTCTGTCATTATTTTTTGGCAGAAATACGTTCGTATAATATTGTTTTTTTTTCTTCCCACGGTTGGAAGAAGAAACCCCATGGGCTTCTGTGTGCGTATGCTAATGCTAATCTCATACACTTTTTTTTTTTTTTTAGTTAGACTGATCAAAAAATTATTAAATAGATAACTTTTGAACAGATTATTAGTCCTCAAAGCCCTAAAAAGTTAGAGTAAAGTCATGGGTACTTCATTATATGTTGTCTTTTTACCTCTTATTTTAATCCCAACTGAATTCATTCACAGTGTGTAAAATGGAAATATTCTCAAGAATGTTCTCCGTTTAACTGCTACTTTTGAAAGCATGTCAGAAGTTAAAAATTGGAAGATCCTTTCGTCTCACTGAATTGACTAAAAGTCTTAGAAGCACTTATATGCTGAGGCAATTTTTCCCCCTCGTTTTTTTATTGTGTCATATACTTATTGTTATTTTGTTTACACTTATATTTATTTTTTGTTTTACAGAGGCCCTGAAGTATTACGGAAATCGACTGACAGAATACGAAAGAACTGAGATTAGCAACTATCCGGAGATATGGTACCTAGGTTTAGATTCATGTAAGATTCATGGAGACAAAAGTCTATCTCAGAACGGTGGATATGATGATGAAAACGGCAGCTATAATAAAGTGAGTTTCCATTGAAAATCTGTCATACTTAAAATATCTTGTCATATATTATATGCTTTTATCTGTTGGATGTCATGCTTTTAAAAAATCCTACTTTGTTCACACTTTAAGTAGGTACCTACTGTTTCCCATGTAGTATGGATTGCAATAAATTATTAGTACATTGTCAAATTATTCCTATCGCATCGGAGTGTTGTGTATGTCACCTATTTACTAATTGAGGTTGCACCTCCCAGTGAAAACTGCTCAATAAAAGTGAAATAAATTCTGATTTTTCTTTGTATCACAAATTTCCTATCAATATGATACTTGAGACTCATCCTACCATCCCTTCAAGTGATGTGAAAATATTGAAATTTAATGGCTGTAAAATTGAAATTTTATTGCATTAAATTGCAATTTCTTTTTGGGATTTTCTTTGCACTGCACTGTTTGACTTGTTGCAAGGTCGAATGGTTGCAAAATCGAAAGGTAAAGAATGAATGAGAAAACGAAACCACAATCTTCAGAGGTTCCTTATCTGTAATAATTCCTTTGAGTGTATGTGAATTACCTAACATCAGTTAAAAACTTGCCAGAAAAAAGGATCTTCTTACTTAAACAAAGCTGAAAAAATGTTGCTACCTAGCTTATTTGCTTTTACAAAATTCAATGGATTTACTAGGGAATATTTGCATGGTAAAAATTGAATCTATCAAGAAATTCGAAAACTCATCCTCTCACTCCTCTCATGGAGTGTTAAAACTGTATAGACCTGACATCAAATTTTGTTTTGTTTTTCTTTTTGGTTCATTGTGAGTGATTTTTTGTTCACAGATCTTATTTGACCATCTGTGTTATCGCTATGAAATAATGGAAGTAATAGGAAAAGGAAGTTTTGGACAAGTAATTAAAGCTTTAGACCATAAAACTAATCAATTTGTAGCTATTAAAATAATTAGGTAAGTGTTATTCCTTTCAGTTGATCAAATAATGGTTTTCAATTTGTCAGGTTAGGCCAGTTTTTTTTCTATTTCTTTCATATGTTGATACTTGTTGTGTTTGGAACAAATACTGTGGGGAAAAAGCTTAAGCCAATTTTGATACCATCATTTTATCAATCAAATTTTTTAGCAAGAAGGAAATGTCGTCCAATATTCAATGAGTACTTAGAGTTTGTCTCAGAATACAATGTTTGCCTCAGAATCAGAGTAATTTAAATTATCTGGAAAAGAAGAGTGCTCTGGAAAAAACGGAGCTGGTTACTTTAAAATTGTTTACCCACTCATTAATTGAGTAAAAGTAAATAAGCATTATCAAATTAATGAAATCCACGCACATCACCAGATCTAATGCTTGTGTTGTTTTTTGGATAGACCAAATACCTCAGGAAGTTCTGAACAATAAGATCCTTCCTTGGAAATATGGTTTTTCTCTTGCAAAACAAATGACTGTCATATTCATTAATTTTGAGCAATCCACCTCTAAAAAAGTAGAAACCAGAAGTTTAATTTGAACTTGGTTTCCTCATGATTTTCTCTTTCTTGGATCTTGTTTTATCTCAATTTTGATCAGTATTTTTTATCTAATTACAATTGTATGTGGCCCCTATTTTACAGGAATAAGAGACGTTTTCACCACCAAGCATTAGTTGAAGTTAGAATATTAGAGCATCTACGACGGAAAGATACGGATGGTTCTCACAATGTGATTCATATGCTGGAGTACTTTTATTTCCGCAATCATCTGTGCATTAGCTTTGAACTGATGAAGTAAGTAATTGATACCAATATCTTTTTTTGTAATGTGAAAAAATTCAATTTGTTTGATACAAAAGTGAGATTTGAGATAATGGCAATAGGAATTCCAGCTGATCAAAATAGTTGCAATTTCTTCTCTCTTATATCCATATTTTGTCTCAAGCAACATTTTCCCCTCAAGTTCGTCAGAATATAGCTTGGTATGTTGAACTTCTTTTTCATCGGATTTTTTGCTTTAGGTATTGCAAATAATGAGCTCAAACTGAAAGGTAAATCCATGAAGAATTTGAGGGGAAAATCTTGAGAAAATTTGGCCAGACACCGCAATGTACAAATGAGGCTCTTCAGCATTTGTGTGTGCATTTCATTTTCCTCTGCTTTTTGAGCACATCTGTCTTCCAATTAATAATCTCTGATTTCATTCTCTTTTTCAGCCTAAATCTGTATGAGCTGATCAAGAAGAATTACTATGATGGTTTCTCTCTCAGTCTTATACGTAAATTTGCAGTCTCGTTAGTTCAATGCCTACAACTCCTTCATCGAGAAAACATAATTCACTGCGATCTCAAACCGGTAATAATTTTAATAATCCTGAATTTATCTATTTTTCTCCTGTCCAAAGTTTCTCACATGTGTGCCAGGCTCAAATTTATACTTGTGAGTAAACAGCACCTACTTAAGCAGTTTCTGTGAAAATTTCAAGCCATGGTGTCAGTTCAGTTTCCTTTAAAAAATAAAATAGGTGCAGAAATTTTAAAAATCTGAAACCAAGATACGCATTTTTGCACTTTCACTGCCGATATGTGTGTTATTCTCTACTTTTCTATTAAAAGTTTAAAACAATATAAACAAAGTCAAAGAGTGCAAAATTTTCATTTGCAATTTTTCGAATTTTGAACTTTTAAAAAGGAAAACAAATGGATTATGATTTCCTGAATTCAGATGCAAATACCATAAGATCAAAATGATGTAGATAGATGATTTAGAAAATCATTCAACAGAATGTTTGAAAAAGAATCCGAGACGAGAGACCCTTGTTATGGAGGGTAGATCACTTAAAATATGCCTGGTATGCCAAGAGTTATAAGCGCATAATAATCGAGCCAATTTCAAGTGTCTTCCTCGGTTGCTGGTAGAATTCGAATTTTATTGGCTGTAATATGTCAATTTTTCCAAATTTAAATCAATTTGATTGACATTGGGAAATTTTCCGATCTGATGTGAATACCCTTTTTGATTTTCGAATGTTCACAGGAAAATGTGCTGTTAAGGCATGGTGGGAGTACCTCAATCAAGGTTATAGACTTTGGAAGCTCATGCTACTCTCATCAAAGGGTTTACACGTATATTCAGTCACGGTTTTACCGTTCACCAGAAGTCATTCTAGGTCTTCCATATGGAACGGCCATAGATATGTGGAGTCTTGGTGAGTTGAAACTCTTTTTGAAATTTCATTTCGTGGCTAAGTAGAAGAAACTAATTTGATATCTGCATGATTGGAATATCAATGCTAGCCAAAAGATAAGTTTCATTGGTCAGGGATACCTCTCCCTTCCTACACCTTTACATTTTGGTGTTAGGATGAAGTTCTTAAATTTTCAATTTTTTTTTTAATATTTTTAAGTGTCAAAAAACTGCAACTTTTATTATTTTTTTTACCTATTTTCATTATACTTGTAGATCTTACTTTAAAGAATATCCAAGAAAAGTTTCCTTCCTTCTAAATTTTAACAATTTTTTTCAAGAATTGTCTCTTTAAAATTTTCAAGTTTTTTGAATAGTCATTGTAATACCAGAGATAAATTTTTTCTGTATTGAAGTCCACGCCTAGAAAAGTGGTGACTGAGGGGCGGTATCAAGTGAACGGTCTGGGCTATTTTTAAGGGTTGAATTACTTTGGCAAGCCCAGGTTCTTTAAACGTGCAAATCTATCTGCATTTCATCCATTAAACAAAACTTCATGCCAGTTACTGACTTCACCTCTCAGCCACCTAAGCAAACTGTAAGTGCTATGCATTCCTTTAAAATGCTGAAAAAATAAAATTCTTACTGTACTTTAACACCTAATCTTTCTCTCTTTCCCTCAGGTTGTATTTTAGCAGAGCTTTATACCGGCTACCCACTTTTCCCAGGAGAAAATGAAGTAGAACAATTAGCTTGCATTATGGAAGTACTAGGTCTACCCCCTGAAGATGTAACTATGAATGCATCAAGGAGACGTCTATTTTTTGGTAAGTTATGAACTTCCTGGTGCGCAAAAAATGTATGTTTTGTGTAAATCTTTTATGAAAGTATTTATTGGATTTTTTGACAAGTTTCAGTTGAAACCTTATGTACATGACATAAAAGTTGCTTCCACAGCGCTCTTTGGCGCTCCAAGGTGCCCAACCGCCACTGTACCCTGTCCTTTCTCAGCCCTTCAGGGAGTTGACACTCCCTCATTTCATTGAAAACTCCCCGTCACAACTCTTTCACTGGGCGTCTCCATCACAGGAGGAGCCCAATGTAGCATTTTCTTTGGCAGTCTCCCTTCTGTCATTCTGTTAACATGACCATACCAGACAAGCTATTTGGTCATGACGTCGAATACAATGTCATTTCTGACTTCCATGATCTGACGCACTCTATCATTGAGGACCTGCCGATCTCTTCTAGAAACTATCTTCCTCCTCCAGAAATCCATCTCAGTTGCTCTCAACATATCATGTGTTCAAATCTCCAGCCTGACTCATTGAAAAAAAGGAGTACATACATGTTGCCATGAAACTACAGAACAACGCAGAAATGCCACTGTGTAAAGATGAAACAGTATTATTAAGGAAATAGGGTTTTATTGTCATATTTAAAGAATTACTTAAAGGTGTGTTATTAGACCTGACAGACCTGCATGATGGCTGATTATTTCAGTCCGGCAAGGATTGGCTGTTCCAAATTCTGTTTTTGTTTTGTTTAATTAATACCGAGTTTTATGGTGAAATCGAAGGTTTTCTTAAAAAGGCTACCTGTCAGAAAAAAAGTAACATAAAAACCAATCAACATCAAAAATAAGGTGCTGCAAGTACAAAGAATCTATATGTATAAATTTCTTCTGTTCACAGATTCAAAAGGATTGCCTAGATGCACGACCAACAGCAAAGGCAGGAAACGAATTCCTGGTTTCAAGACTTTGGCCTCTATCACTAAATGTGATGATAAAATCTTTGTGGATTTCCTATCCAGATGCTTACAGTAAGTAAAACTGTCATGCTAGTTTTTTTTGACTGATGGCCCCAATCTAATCACTATTTATTCATTAATTGAAAAGTAATGCAAGAGACAGACTCAAAACATTTGACAACCAAATTGCATTAAATTTGATGATTATCACACACCCAACAATGCAAACTGAAAGGCATAAGTATCTAATATAAAAATTCAGAGATTTTTTCTCTTCTTTTTTTCAATGAAATTTACTGCATTACAGTATCACAGTGTTGAAAAACAAGAGCCACTGAGGGATGAGGAAAATTCCAATCTGTTACTACTACCTAAATTTTTAATTTTTTTCACTATACCTTTATAGCTCCCTAATTTTGTCTGATTTCCGTTGGAAGATTCTCCAATGAAAATCAGGGAAATCTTCATTCTTCTTCAGATTGTCATGGAAGAAACTAGATTTCTCGCAGGTCAGAATAAAAACGAATCAGTTTTCTCGTTTTTTGTCTGAATCGAAAAAGCTGCGTCAACTAAGATCACCAAAGTTCGAAATAATATTATTTTTCGAACGAAAAGAGAAAGAGAAGAAATTCCTCATTTCACATCAATGCCTGACCAATTTGCTCATTTTTCTGGTTATTGTCAATGTTCCTCAATAAGTTCTCAGTTTTCCAGGTTCCTGACACCTTTCATGAAACCGTCCAACTCAGATGTTATTAATTCTAATTTTTGCCTTTTTATAGCTGGGATCCCAAAAAGAGAATGAGTCCTGATGAAGCATTGCGTCATGAATTCCTCCGAGACTGGATCAACATAAATCCTTCGCATGTGTTGGCTGATTATCTGAAATCACCAACCTCTCTCCAGAGTTCGCCTAATTCTATATACCATCTCCTCCGCAAACGCAATACTGCGCAAACCAACGGTGATCCCAATCTCACCGACTCGGGGACGTTTTTACCCCCCATACTGTGAATTATTATCTGCTCAATCTTGTTAAATCTAATGACTACATAGCGCCTGGAGGAACTATTTAAGGCTGAGATTCATTCTGTGCAATGTTCTGAGACCTTTGCCTTCTTTTTGCTTAGAAGAAAATGTTCCAGAAATTTTAACTTGCAGATCTCACATTTCCACAGCTTTGTCCTCTAGTGACGGTCTTCAAACTGTGTGATCCTCCTGCTCATCACGATTTTGTCATAACTGTATGTTTTACTGTAGTGATAATTCTACTCTATGTTTGTTCGAAAGCCATTTCATGGATCAAAGCCAAATAGCGATGATGAAAACTTTGTAGGAGCTAACACGTTTCATGCAGATTCCCACAAAGTTTATTTTGACGCAGGAAAAATTTTAACAGAGAATCAACAGACCAGAAGGTAGAAACCATCAATTGTTTTTTTGAAGGAAAAATTTGCTGACTTGAAACTTCAAGTGATTCTAGGGTCTGTGATCTCTGTTTTTGACCAGAAAATTCAGAGAAAAAATCTGGATCAAGAATATTCAGAATTTTCAAGAATATTTCTATGTCTACAAAGGTACCTATCAAGAACTAACATTCAATAGGTACTTTAACCTTCATCTTTAGAAGATAGAAATCCATCATGAAAATGTTTTAAAAAAGGCAGTTAGCTGGAATCAAACCTAGAGTAAATTAATGCGATCTACAGCAGATCCTGTCGATTTTAAATCGTCCACTTAACGACCTCAAATCTTTTTGACGATAGTAAGCTCCTGTTCATAGAGAGCTTAGCTTTAAATCTCACAGAATCGAACCCAACCTCTGTGTTGGCCAATACATTGTCTCCACAGGGTAAATTCAACGAAGGAGTTTGCTACTTGTAATGCATTACAAAGTTCATTTTTAAGTGTTAAAAATTGATGTTGAACTGTTTAATCTTGATGTTAATTTTATCTGTGTTATAGTATAAATTACGATGTTGTCTCAATGTGATACCCATGCTTTCCTGCTGAAATTAAGAACTACATAAATCTTCTCTGTCCCAATATGTGATGATTTTTAGCAAGTTTTAATGATCGCTGATTCACAGAATTTAAAAGGCGTTAGACCGAATAGTCTAAATCTTCTTCCCAATGGGTATTGCTATAGAGACATATTGTTCAAGTTCTCAATATGAAGACTTCATATTGAAAACATTCTAAAAGATCAGTCAGTTGAAAGTGGAACCCTAGAACCTCTTTAGAATGCTGAAGCAGATATTTTTTATTTTTTAGAACAGCGCAATGGAAGTGTCCATTAAATACTGAAAAAATGTGGTGAGAGCATCTTTGAAGGTATCTGGTTTGAACAATTTTTTGAGGAAAGTACATTGTTTGCCATTTGGTTGTATCGGTTGAAAAAAAGATACTGAAAATTGTTATGTACATCAGTGAAAATACTAAATTGAGCCACAAGCCAGAAGTAATTCTTTCTAAGTATTTTCAAATAATAGCATCTTTGAGTAAAGTGTTTATTTGAATTCAAAATAATTGGACGGCTTCGAATGCAGTTTAAACTACCTACACCCTCTTAAATCTTGTAAAAATAAACCACAGTAACGGCTAATTCCATAGTGAAAGGAGAAACAGCCTGCAATAAGCTTTCACCCGCAATGAAAGGTCTACAAGTTTTTCATCTCAAATTCTTTGCTCATTTTTTCAGAATTTGTCTAAATTAAATTGAATGAAATGTTTGATATCAAGTCTCATGAACATAAAACCAGGAAGAGGCATGTCAACAAGTTAAATATTCCTAGATTTTGATCGACACTTGGGTGCGAGTGATATTTTTCTAATTGTTTAAGATATTTGATTGTTGATCTGAGACATTTTATAGCCTGCGTTCTATTTTCATGTTCTCAATTTTATTTTAAAAGCCCTCTCTCTGCCTCCATATTCATGACCGAGGGGCTCTACTATACCGAACAATAATATGATACGAAATTTGACTAGAAGAAGGCTGGTGGGGTTTTAAGGAGGCACTGGAAGTACAGAAGAAGATACACATATTTGTAACACTCCTTCGATTTTGAATTTAGACAAGGCTTAAATGTTTGATGCTTAAATGTGAAGGATGTGAAAAAAGTTAAAATTTACCATTTTATTAATAAAAGTGACAGAGCATTTGGTAAAATTAACTGATATTTTTTTTTCTACTTTTATATGTACGTATTTCTTAAGTTTGTGCTGCTTCCAGTAGGTATCCATTTACTCATTCACTCCATCCTCATGAGATTTTTCAGTTTAGAAATGGGCCTAATTCAACTAACAGCATCAGATAAAGTCAACAAAGATTTTTAATTTTTTCCAAGTCCATTGAATTGTTTAGTGTGATAACAAGCCAAATCCAACTAGCAGTATTCAAACAAATTTCCGAAGATTATTTTCTGGCAACAAATATATATTCGTTAGATTAACCTAATGGGTTGACCGACAGTTGGCTCAACGAATAAAACGGCGAAGTGTGCGTATACACTTGAAGTGGATTTTGTGGAAAGTATTGTTCTAGGCAGCTAGAAGAGAGACCTAAGAGAGAGAAATTTTTCCTCTGCAAGAAGAACTGCGGTTCATAAATGTAACTTGTTTTAAATGAATTCTTTTAACCTACGTTTCTGTTTCTGAATTACCTTGTATATTCCTTCCCTGCAATGCTCACCCACGTATGGGACATTGTAACAAAATTGGTTTTTGTTGCGTCCACCAAATTTCTCGACAACCTTGAATCTTTATGTTTCAGATTATAACTGTGCACTCGGAACTTTTTGATTTTACCAGTAACAGACTCTGTGATAATTGTAGTTAGTTTTTTTAAGGATCTTCAAAAATTGTCTAGTGGCTGTTAGTCCATTTGGGAAAGACTGCCGACTGATGAGTTCTATTGACAGGTGTAAAAAAAAGTGGGAGCATTCATGTTTTGTTTGTTGGACATTTTTCCCCTGTAGTCATGGAACTGATTCTCTCAAGTAAATATACTTTACACAATGGCGGTCTTTCTCGAAGTGGAATCTTATATTAGGTATTATAAAGTATGTACATTTGCATTAAGTCAATTTATTTTACTTAAGACAATTTTGTTGAGGCCACTTGCAGTATAAACTGTTCTGCTCTTGCAGTTTGTGATAGAGAGGGAAATGTTTGCTGTTTTGGGTTCAGTTTGGCTGCATGAATTATTTTTCGAGTGTCTGTATTCTTTTACTTAATCTTGACTGATAAGATTTTACCATTTTAAGGATTTATCTCTTTAACCTAAAAGTATGTGATGTTTATTTTAATGTTTCCTCAATATTTTGTAAATGATTACTTATATCCTTTAAGCTCGTTCTCTGAGCCACTGTCCTATGAGCTGCAGAAGCATCACAGCTGGATGAATTCAAAACTAATCAATGTTCTTTCTTGATCTGTATGAAAGTTGTAAACTATGTTTTAAATGAAGCAAAGATGAATAAATTATAACGTTGAATTTTCTGCCTTGTCTTTTTACGTATCCTCATATTCGGAGACTTTGCAATCATTTTCAACTGGCACCGCTTTTCTTACAAATTTTCTTACCCTAGATTGAATTCTTGTTTTTCAATGGATGTTTTTCCAGTTTAATTTCATCCATAGTCTTAGATTAAGCTCCACAAACGTAAAATGCCCCACAATGTGATAGAATGCTAGTATCTTGAAGTACATCCCATAAGAGCTCACTTGTGACTATCTTAATTTTTAATTCAAATCACTAAATTTAGGTGCTGAGAATTCTGTAAAAAGTTTGGACCTAGATCTAGCTGCGTTTTTCGGCACTAATCTACCAGGACAACTATGTTTATTTGCCGAAGACAAAACCTCTATTTTCTCTAGCTTAGGTGATAAATTCTATTTTTTTTTGAGTTTTTGGGCTACCTCATTTATTCTTGACTTTCTTTTTCTTGTTTGCGATTTAGCAACATGGTCATCAGTTAGCCCAATGTATTTGAGAGGAAAAGTTTATTTGTCCAATATATAACTTAACCCATTTGTAAGCAGTCAACAAGATATAGTAAGGTACATAAAAAGAAAAATCGTCACCATCACCAGAACACTGAGCGAGAGTCACTACTTTTCTTAACTAGGCAGAGAGTAGGCCGAATACCTAGGCTTCACTTTATTTACGGCAAAAACTGGGCTAAAAGCGATCAAGATCTTTCCCAGAGGTTTGTTTTCACAAGCACCTCCAGTAAGATGATTATCAAAATCTATTTCTTCAATCAAAAACTCAAAGATTACAAACTGAGTCCTTAAAGAATTGAATCAAACCCAAAATATGTTATTGAGGACTCTTCATTGCCAAAAATGTACTTAGCATCTATAGAAAAAAACAGATTCAATGAAAAAAATAACTGAATGAAATTTCCCGTCATTGTGGTGATGACAATGTGTGGACATAGGCCTCTGGACCTGCATAATGGCTCAGGTTCTTGTGTCAAAACACCAAAAGTCCAAATTCATTATTACATTATGTGTTGAAGGAATCTGTCAACACTGAAACCTGAATAAAAGCAAGAGACTTGTCTTGGTAAAATGGGGTATTAAAGTACTGTTTGAGCTCTGAAGGAAATTACATAAAAACCCATGTTTTAAAAAAAAAATATTTCTCATTTATTTACAAAAAAAAAACCATCAACATTTTACTTTGAATAAGAAAGACGAGTCTACCAACATTTCGGAAGAGAAAAAAGAGAAAAAGAGCATGAAATGAGCAACCATCGTCTATTGACTCTTAAACAACAAATAAAATGCACCTTCGGTATTGATGAACCTAGACTTTAAAAGTAACCTCCAAAACAACCTACTTGAAAAGATGCAGGGAGAAAAGCCTCTTACATCATAGAAAGCGCTCCGAAACTTTGAACCTACACCAATCTACTGGGTTTGACTTTCTAGTTACCAGCAAAATTAAATCAGACTATGCTGCATTATTCAGTCACATATGTATACAACTGCTTTTAGCGCAAGCTTCATGATGAGCATATGTACCTCCAAAATTTTTAAGAGGCAAAACATTATGATCCCGCGACTGCGAGAAAAGGGCTGTTTTTGAAGCTGTTCCAGAACTCATGAGTTTCCAAAAATTGACTTAGGTAGATGTTGATACTATGTCCTTACTCCACGAATGAAACATATTAGGTAAGAGTTTCTGTCAAACTAAAAACATCCGAGGAGAACCACAGAATGGAGAAAACTTCTAAGGAGGGGATATTAAGGGGGAAGAGAATTCTTTACTATTTAGAGACAAAAAATTTGGTAAATTAAAAAATCAGAGAGTTAATGGATACAGGAGTAAAAAAAAAATGAAAAGGCAAATGCAAAGAAGGACAGCTCCTTCATGAGCCAGAGGCTAACCTGATCTCTTCTGGATAAGCTGAGGCCTATGAACGCGCAACATGGTTTTTCCTTTTAGTCTGGAAAAAAGAGACAAAGAATGGAAGATTAAAATAAACAAAGAAATACTTGATCATTTGAATAAAATACAATTATTTGATGTCACAATATTCCTGTACATCTGACTTCATTAATTAGATTCATCAAGGATCAAACACATTTTTTCATGCATAAACGCAGCTTCAACTTGAAAAACGGAAGCATCATGCAGACTGCATCTATCCCAATGTAGTATCCTCGTTTGGGATAAGCTATTACGCTTAACGGTGAAGAATAGATCATTCTTTTAAATTTAAAAGTCATAACAATAAAACCTACCTCTATGATTCCCATTGAATACGCGTAACCGAGCATGGCAATGACAGCAAATATACCTGCCATGATTTGATTCCTTCGTTCATTGGGAAATTCGATCTCAGCTTTACTCTTTTGCTTCTTTAGTTCCTCTTCATAATCTGAAAATATATACTTTTTTTAGAAAAAAATGATGGCAAAAGATGACATGGCAAATACAAATACACAGGCAGAGGTTGCATATGAAAGACTTTTGGTTATCAGGAAGATAAAAAATTCTATTCTTAAATGAATCCTGCGTAGTTTTTTTCACTTTTGCAAAAATTTAACTCGGGAACAATACATCTGAGCGGTTAATAAAGACTTCAGATTATACAATTTAAAACGAGGCAGAAAAAGGAGAACAACATTAAACTACCTGAAATGCATGAAAATAAAAGGAAAAGTGAAAAAACTCAGTTATGCCTTAAATTTGAAATAGAATATGAATTTTTATAGAATATGAATTTTTTTTCAAAATTTTCCATCACGATACTAGGCATACACTTTTAACCATCCAATTTTGCCAAAATTAAATACTGTGACTAGAAATTTCGAAATAATCTCTCATTTACAATTTACCTTCCAGTCTCATCTACTCATCTATTAGAACTTCTGGATCTGATTATACCAAACAAATGAGACTGATTGAAAAACAAGAGAAAGAATCAACGTGAAATGATTGTCAACAGCTTGCGCTTGTTTTAAAAGGCATAAACATCAATTTTCAATAGTTGGAACCAATTTTTTGTTTCTTAGGAAAAAGGGGGATTAACATAGATTACACATACCTTTGTGCTCTGTTGGAAAATACTTTTTGGAAATATTGACAACAAATTTCAAAAGGCTTGTACTGGCTTTGAGGTGATTTTGAAGTGAACACGACGGGAAGGGGGCTTTGAGAAGAGGTGCCAAATAACCAAAAACGATTGCATCAAAAGAGGTGGGATTATTACCGAAAAAATAACTATTATCTCCGAGACGATGAGCCAGTGTTGTTAGGCACTTTTCAGCCTCAGCATACATCTAAAACAGATTTCAAAAGATTTACATTCAAAATTGTGACAAAACAGACAGCTAAAGCTGTAAGTTGTATGTAAACAACATAAATTAGAATTTCTTGCAGGTTCAAAGTCTCCTATTTATTAGAATGGCATAATATCTGAGAGATCAACAATTTATGATCCTCCTAACAGTATTCTTATCAGAAAATGTCTCTCAGTAAACACAAATTTTCAACTCAAAATAGTCAGAAACCAATTTTTAATTATATTTAGTCTACGAAAGTTATATCTATGTACCATTAAAAGATTCTCAGTTAGAACATTTCTTGAAAGATTCCATTCATTCCGGTAGTAGGAGGAAAAAATTTTAAAAAGAGGTAAGACTATAATTTGCACTGGTGGGAGTTCCCCAAAACGCTGTCCACAATTCCCTTTTATTTTAGATCAAATCACTTTACTAGCCAAAATGCGTTTGACAAAAGCAAATTTTATACACATGTGACTTTCTAAAGATTTCAAAATTCATTATAACGTTCATTAAAAATAGTGTTTGAAAAAGCCTCCTTGGTACACAGTCAGTAATAACTAAGTTACAAAAAGCGGCTTTCTGCTAAATTTATTTTTTCAATGCTGATAACTATTCACTAAGGCACCTACTGCTGGAGAGAAGGTTTTTTTTTTTAAAAAAAAATGAAAAAAAATGGGGAAATATCTAAATCAAATACCTTGCTCACTGCTGGTTCTTCTTCAATATTTTCATAAAGTGAGTCCAATAAGTGTTTTGCTCTCTTTGAATACTGTCCAGGATAGTAATAATTTAATGGAAAAGGCAAAGCTTTCGCATACCAGGGTCTTGATAGATCAACATAGTTTCGTTCATCAACCCACCTAAAAAAGATGAGTGTGGTAAAACAGAGAAATGTCTACAAAGTTACACACAAAACTTGATTTAGGTACAGGAAACTCAACATTTTATATAAGAATCATTCGTGAATGCTATGCTTGAGGATAGTGTAAAGCAAGTTATGATTGACTTTTGTTTTAAACAATTATTGCTTTGAAAATATTAACCTGATAGAATTTAAACTTGATAATCGATTATAGAGATGGGTTTCAAATGATAACTTTCTTGTGAAAACAATTTACATCATAGCTAAAATTTTTCGGAGATTATCAATTTATCCTCTCAAAGACTAGTGTAAAACTTCCTACATGTACACATGTAATACATGCTGTGAAAATTTTACAATACAACACAGTTTTTAGTTAGTAAGTAATTGCCCTCCGTCTTTGTTTTACATATGTGGCTTACATAAAAATATTATATTCCATATTCGCCTTCTACTTTCTCTTAAACAAATTAATAAATAATAGGTCTTGCTATGGAAAATAGCTCCATTTGGTGACCCTGACGTACTACGCCAAATATTTTTAGGATTCCTCCCAACTTGTCACAAAATATTCGGGAGCACATACATAGTTTCACCTAATTCTTTGGCCTTGTCCACACGAGCGCGGTTCGCGGAACTTATTTCGAGGAACTTGTTCCCAGAACAAGTTTTTAGCTGAGCTAAAACTTATTCCTCCAAAACCCGGAACTTCCCCCGTACTCCGAGCTTCTACATATGTTTCTTTTGATGTGAATTTGCTTGTTTTTGTTTTTCACGTCTTTTACATATCTTGACATTTATTTTTGTTACTTTGGCAGTCGTAATAATCTATTATTTTGCAATAATTGTACAGTTTTGTTGAAGTTCCGGTTCCAGTTCGGGCGAACTCGGGTGGACAGCATGGCTCGTTTCAAGGAATAAGTTCCGGGAACTGAGCAGTTTGAGGAATAAGTTCCCCGAACTGCGCTCGTGTGGACAGGGCCCAAGCCTCATTACTTTTTGGAATTGGTCACTTACAAGAATCAAACTTACTTTGCCAAACTTGACCACAGTAAGCAGTGCCCACTGTATTATCTAATTGAAGGTACCATCCGAATGGATCATGCAACACTCAAAAGAGATCACACTAAAAGTTTCCTTAAAAAGAGAGTGAGGCTGAGATCCATTCCAATTATAAAAAATTACAACATTTCAGAAAAGTTACCTTTGAGGTCAGGAAAATCAGAGAGGTGTCCCTCCATTGTAACAAATGGAAGTTTTCCACATGCCACTGCAAGAGATATTTGCACTGGATCATTACGCTTCTTTGACAAGATATCTGCTTTTCCTCTTTCATTTTTCTTAGCACCAATTACTTCTAACCAAAGTGCAAGAACCCCTTAAAAAAATCACATAACAAGTGCAAAGGATTGCCTTGGGGTCCAGGAGGCTAAAGTCCTTTCACTACCTAAAAAGGCTCCGTTTAAAGAGCTTAAAACAGCTGTTACTATATAACTACACTCCAGCTGGTTAATGAAAGATAGTTTTAAAAATTCCTTTTACGACCAAGTGGTTGAATCTTACCAGATGTATTGAAGAGCTGGGTAAAGTTTTTCTCTCATGAGTCGAGAATAAGCAAGAATTTCAGCACAATCTTTTGGACTAAGGTTATGGTCTGGACTGTAGTTCTGAAAAAAGGAACAAAAAAAGTTAGAGATAACTTGATTGGTGGGTAAAATACATGGATATAAGACTGTCTTCAATTTTTTGTGTCTGGTTCTATTCAGCACTTCTCTTGGTGCTCATAGTTTGTGCGTAATGGAAGCAGATTTTGTTGACAATTTTGTGGTCGGCTGTAAGTTCAAGAGCGCCATTTCAGGTTATTGCAGGGCTCAGAAAAAAATGAACAGTGTTCGGAACAAAAAATTTACTAGATGGATTCTATTTAGTTAAAATCATGACAGCCTGGCTTATAACGACTAAGAGACCATCAGCTCTGTCTATCCATTATGAATCACTTTTCCTCCAACTTGACCGTTATATCTCATTAACTAGGTTGCGACTGCAACTTAGTAGAGGGCATGTGCATGCCTCGTTGTACTTGTAGGAGGGGTGCATTGCACTTGTTTCTTATAGCAAATGGCAAATTGGAAGTGGAGGATCTCAAAGGTGATGAATTTTCTTTCACTTTCCAATTTTTTTTCTTTTTAATCTAGTGAATCTTGCAATACAGTGAGACTGTTAAATCACAAATTGAGAAGCAAAAATGGAGAAAGACCCAAACTTTCAAAACTCAGGAGCCGCAAAATCATAGATCCTGCCTGGTGAAAAATACAATGTTCTATTGGACACATGTTCATCTCTATTATTGGATGGAAAGAAGAGAAACATAGACAAGATGCAAGAGGTAACATAAGAGCGCGATAGATTGAATCCAAGAGCCCATGGTCACTACAATTGTAGACAATTGAAGCATCAGAAGTTTTTTTTGGTAAGCTGTAACTTAAATTCTTTTGCACTAAAAAAGCATGTTACATTAGGCTTTCCAATTTTAGAATCTCATAAAATTGTGCAATTAATGCATTTTTTTCAACCTTATAAATGACTTGCTGAATGACTTGTGTGGGCTAATCATAAATAAGTGCATGGAAAAAAATACGAACCTGTTTTTGCAAATACCCGGAGACTTCTTCAAAACTAGTCAAGACAGTGTGGCAGTGTCTGAATACTGGTAAAGCACCATTAGGAGTTTTAAATGGATTGCTTGTTTTATTGACGCAAACTGGAGCACCAGCAAATTTGATAAAAGTCTGAAATCAGTGAAAGAAAACCTCAAACATGAGTAGAAGATCAGTTCTCGCGATGACAGAGCTTTCCCCTACTGCCTTCCTTCATTACTTCCTAATTTTATTCCTAATATTTCTTTTTTAAAAATAAATTTCTAAATTCTAATCCTAACTTGGGATATCATTCCAAAAAGTGTGCGTTGCGCATGTAACCTGGGTATAAGAGAAATGAATTGGGAGTATAAGACACAATGAATGGCTAAGTTGTTACATTTTTCATGACAGTGTAATCTCCGATAGTACATATCAACGGTGTAAGTCGGCAATCACATAACTCGGTTTGCGACGTTGCAGACTTCCTGTCGTACTTTATTGTTTAAACGGAAAATTACTCAACGGCAATTCTTGAAACTGCCATGATTTCTCTTCTTGGAGCGAAGAAAATTTTGCAAAAACTTCCAGGAATGATGTTAATTTGTGATCCTTTGAAAAAATAAAGTAGAGACAGAGATTTTCAGACACCGCAAACAAGATATGTGATTGCAGACTTACGCCGTCGATATGCCTCCACATCATAGGGGTTGTTCAATGCTCACAATGTAGAGGCTCTCGGCTGATCAGGCCTGGAATCTTGTATTACTTTGTTAGTTATCAATGTCTGTTGGTCGAAGACTCGCAGATTTTAGGCCACAGAAGTAGAGTAAGAACACATTACTCAAATGCATCCGGGTACCAATCGGAAAACGGGATGAAAACATTGATTGATATGATAAATACAAAATACACAAAGAGCGGATGAGAAGTCTCTGTGAGAAGTTGCATCCTGGTGTGCAAATGTGCTTAAACTAGGGGACTTCAACATCACTTTCTAGCTGTCAACCGAAACCTGATTTTCATGCAGATTTGAAGGGGATTATTCCAGACATTCGTGAATTCGAGACGAATAGGAGAAACCGAGTGTGTTTACAGTAAAGTTCCCACAAACTTACCAAAGTTTTGAGACATTCGATATCAATGGTTGGCAATCCCCAGTCACCTTTCCACACGTCGATATGCATTTGATTAATAGCTTTGGACATGGTAACTTCTAAAAATAAAGAGGGAAATTATTTCACAACATCATTTCAAACTCGGATTTTGCATTATCAATGTACGAAAAAACTGCGATAACAAACCATGCTTTGCTCTGGAATTAAAGGTTAGAAAATAAGTTCCTTATTTTGCCACAAAAGGAGAGCAGCACTGTCAGAATGATTGTACCACAGCTGAAAGCATTGTCGTCGAGCGGTTTTCAAAATTCTGGCGCCAATTACAAAATGACGGACCCTGAGAGAGCGAGCGACATGCCAGGATGATAATAATCACGTGGAAAGTAAATTTTCTAATTCGTAAATACCATTGACATTGATTTTTTTTTTCATCAATGGTGATAAAATAGGAGGATATTTAGTCGAGCAATGCAAAAAAATCTAAAGGTTAATGGGTGAGAGGGGGAGGGAGGGCCTCAAAATTCTGGCAAAATAGTCCTGTTTTTAAATCAGTGGTGCTTTCATGATTTTTGTGGCTTGGGATACTTGGGAACCAAGATTAAGTGCTTCCAAAGTATTAGATCCCTCTGAAGCTCCAAAGCTGATGTTATTCCTTTTTGTTTTTTCTCTTTGCTGGCTCTTTATGTGGGAAACATTTTCTCAACTGAGGGAGCGTTCATAAATTGTGAAACACTGTAAAAGCAGAGGGATGAGCCAGCATTACCATGAGGGACAGGGGGTTAGTATATCACTCTTTATTTGCAAAAACACCAAATCCTATTAAAATTCGCGCAATATTTCACTGTCTCACAATACTTTCTCGGTATGTAGTTACTTTCATAAAACCTTCCATTTTTTATTTGTTTTAAAATTTTACACGTTTTTTTTTTTACTTTTCTAGACCCTCTTAAAACGCTGAAATATTTCTCTAGAGTTTGTTTTTTTCCATTTTAATTGCTTGATATACATCATAGATAGATAGTTTGCCTTTTTCGTAATTTCTCATCTGTTGTAGAATTTTTTTGTTACCTTTTTATTCAATATTTTCCACTACTCTTTAGATTCTCAACATTTATCAATAAAATGCATTTACTTATCATCCTCGTTTAGCTGAAGTTAGCATCATTAATAACTCAATGATTTTAGAACTGCACTTATTCCACTTTTCTTCCAAGTACCCCATTTATTAGGGAGCAAGTTGCATAATCAGTCTCTACAAAATTGCCAAAATTTCAGTATTTTCAAGAGTAGCTTCCACCAAGACATGTTTTCAAGTTTCTATTCGAGAAAAAATGAAAAAAAAAAAAAAAAAAAAAAACCGGGGGTCGGTTACAGAGGGAACTATTTTAAAACAAGTTTACACTGGAAACCAATGAAAAAAACTCCTTAATTTTCATTTTAGTCTAATCTTCTGGAAAAATGATGAGAGAAAACCAATACTGGAAAGCAACTTTGTTCATTTCTATCTTTTTAGGTACGGAAAACATTAAACTTGCATAGTTCAAAAAACAAATTGGCTTTTAATTAAGAATCAGCAAAGCATGCTAAGTGAAGAAGAATGCTGGACAAAATTTTGGATGTAAAACATGAATCAACAGCATCGCGATGTTGCATACTTCTGCCTCTGATATTTTAGTTCCACAAAAAGAGGAATGAGAGGTAAAATAGGGATATTTCCACGAAATGGACAGGAGTTAAGTAGAACAGAATCACAAGTCGCACCTTCAAAAGACTGTAGAGTATTGAATTATTTGGAGCTTCATGGGTGACTCAAGATCCCCTGTCATAAAATCACAATTCATCGGAAGAATTTAGGAGCCAAGACATGGACTTAAAGTTCATTTTTTACATCTGGTCTTATAAAAGAGGAAATTTCAACTCCCTACATGGGAGAAGAAAGATTTATTTCTACGGTTCAAAGAAATGAGGCTTGGTTCCTTATTGTCAAACTCAGTCTAGGTACAAATGTCCTCCTGGAGTTCACAAAAAATTGAAGACTAAATCGTCATAACACAGTATGTGCCAAAGTTAGTCACACTTTTCTTTCTGACAACTAATGTGGCACATACCGATAATTCTATCTTTCAGACAGTGCACTAGTTACTTTAATACTGATGGCACTAAGCCCATTTTGCAGCATGTTCTTCTTGGTACTTATTAGAGTAAATTGCCACTCCTAACTCAATTTTAGAGCTAACGACACTTAGCCTGATAATGATGATGTTAGTGATGATAGTTTTCTCATTTGACTAGAGGAGTATTATTCAGACAGGAAGTTCGGAAACAAATAGAAAAATGATTTCTTGCAATGGTCTGCCATTCAAAGCAATTAAATCCAAAGTTATGAGTTGTTTACCACTTGATGTTTGTAAGGCAGGTTGTGAACTTTTCACAGATCAAAAATCAGAAACAAAGATGGGAAAGTATGACTCAAAAACTTTAACTAACTTATCAAGGTATATCTTCTCATCGCAATCGATCAGAGGGAAGATGACTATGAATTTCAGGGTTTTCTCCCTTGTTTTTTGTTGTTGACAAAAAAAGACTGAGATTAAATTTAAGGAAATGAAGGAATATATTGAACAATTTTGGAGAGGCAATCGTACGATTTACAATACAAATAAGAAAAAAAAGGAAACAGAAAATATTAAATTCTCTTAGATAAATCAGTCAAACTTACAAATTTGATGAATATCAAAAAAAGAACATGAAATGAGCTGTTGTAAATGTATAAAATGAGGTTGCATTCAGCTTAAACACACCAGTACAATAGCACAATGTGGTTGGTCCCAGATGAAAATTCAGAAATGATTTGACATTTGGAAAACACAAGAGAATAGAGGAAAGCTAGAAAGCACAAATATGATAAAATGGAATAGTACCTGCGTTTAGCTAAAGATAATAAGTTCACCGATGATCATACTATTAAAAAAGTGGAAGAGATCAATTTGCACGATCACTTCTTTGTTCAATGCTAAGAGTTTAAACATAAATAGTGAGGGAAAATACATGTAATATTTTAAGTCGAGACATAACCTTTGAACTGTTGAGGTTCATATACATAATTTTAAAAGGCAACAATAAAGGCAGCACCAAAGGTTTTTAAGAACGATGAAAATTATCCTTAACTAAAAATATTTCTATACATTGGAAGAATAAAAATAATTTTCCAGATTGAAACAAATTGTTATGTACATTATCACAAAAGAAAAACTTATAAACTAATGGTGAGTTGCACTGCCGTCTTAAGGAAAAACGCTGTATAAACACTCAAATGTTGCCAAATTTCGTCTGATAATATGACAATTTTACAGAACTGTTTTGGATATTTTTCCTTAAAATTTTCAGATATGCTGGATTAGATTTTGAATGAACTCCTCAGAATAATTAAGCAAAAATATTAATCTTTCATCAGATGAAATTTTTGTAACCACCAAGTGCTCATACAACATTTTTCCCTGGCATGGCAGTAAAATGGTATATAATGGTAAATAAAGGCTAATAGGAAAGTCAAAAGACTATAACATGTAATGCTTTTTGACTACTTTGAACTTCCAAGACAAGATTTGCACATCATAGCCTGAATGGCATAGGTAAAAATACAATTTGATGAAGTGTCATGTCATCCATGAGAAACAAAATAAGCATCAATAGTAAGTACTCATAAAGGTAAGTACTATAAATATTGAATTTCATAGCATAATATATGAACATTCTCAATTAAAATATACTCCTGAGGTTTTCTCATGAATTGAAGAGAAAAAAAAGAAAAGAAAAAAACATGCATAGAGACCAATGGAAAGCAGGAGTACATAAAATACTTTATTATTTCCTTAAACATTTATTTGACAAAAATGTCTTTAAAAACCTGCTAGCTGAAATGGTTTCTACTGAAACAACAAGCATACTTTAAAGTGAGCAAAAATCTTTAGGATAGATAGCAAAGACATTTTGATTCAGAAAATTATCAACTCCTACAAACATAATTCTAAAGATAACGGAAACATATGGAACAATATTTCCTTACTTACTAGAAAACAAAGAAAAACTAAAACTCAATTGAAATGATAACTAAAGTAGCTGCATAAACACAAGATTTCTTGCTAACATTACCGCAAATATTATGAATAAGATTGAAGTTTAGAAAAAACAGCCTCTGATCTTCTAGAAGTTTATATCAGTCTTACAAATGAAAACTTAAACAAAGCAATAAAGATTTGAAGAACATCACAATGATTACATGAGCTTGTCAAACATTAAAGTTTCAATTTAATTACTGAAGTACGATTTAATTTCAAGATTTTTAGTTTGGCTGGATTTCAATAATTTCACTCCAAAACAAGGGGATACCTAAAGTTCCAGCTCAATCAGAAAGTTAAATATTGAGCAGGTGTACAAACGGGTAGGATTTTTTCTCGAAAATTAGCTTGAGAAAAAATAAAGCAGTAAATTTAATAAATTTGTTTTTCTCTATTCATGTTCTCAAAAATATGGAACCATGCCTGTATTAGTTCAAAGACAACATGAAACAGTTGACTTTCAAAAATATTATTTACACATGAAAACGGACGAAATATGGAAATTTTGATATGTTAACTTTCATTAAATGCCTCAGTGAATTCATTGCTGCGTTTTTCTTATCCAAACTCTATTGTAACTTTTTGTATATTTATATAAAGGATGAGAAGGATTGTACTGAGTCATTAGATTACGTCTAGTTTTATGGTACTTGTGATGGAGAAATATCAAGTTAATGTTTTGATTGATATCCTCTGCGTTCACTGACAAGCCGCAAATTTTGCACAATACTGACAACTGTGACTCACAAACGATGAAAGAAAATCCTTTAAGTATAGGCTTCATTTTAGTTATTAAAGAAGAAAGAAGTTGTTGTCGATCTCCATTCAGTGAGGTAAGCTCTACCTCAGATACATGCCTCAGCAGGATGCTCCACACATCAGAATCCACAGAGAGATTATTTGTGGAGGAATTACTTGAAGGAAAAGTAGCTGTGTTACAATTCACTTCATTAGAAGACGGTATTTCCGGGTCGACTGAAGTATTTTTCATGCTTGATTTAGCACTGTCAATTGATGACATGGGTTCATCCCTAAGAGACTTGCAGTCACACAACAGTTCTGCACCGATGACTTGTACATTGACCTCTATATCAAGACTCTCAGTATGGATAACTGACCTTTTGATGAAGTTAGCCTTCGGTTCACATTGGGATCCTTCTTCCGAACTCTTTATCGCCACGATTTCGCAAGGTTGCTTGGTTTCATCTTCTTCAGAACTAGACACATGCTGAATTTCTGAGGTACAGTCGTTGGGCACTGTTTTACAGCTTTCGATCGAGATTGTTGGAACCTTGGTGCTGTTCGTTGTACCATCGCTGTTCTTCGAGTCAGCATTGGAAGTCAAGTTGATTGTAATATTCACCACTTGACTGGTTTTCTTTTTTTTCTCCTCTTCCTTGTTCCCTAGTTTTGAATGTTCTGTTTCTGGTGTCCCATCTTCCTCATTTGATACACTAACGTTTCCGTCCGTCTTTAAGTTGTCATTATTGTTTCTTGCATTATTGCGCATGCTGATAACCACCACTTGATCCTTTGTCTTTAAATGGCTCTCACTTTCCATATTTTCTGATTTGATACAGTCTTCCATCACTTGATCCTTTGTCTTTAAATGGCTCTCACTTTCCATATTTTCTGATTTGATACAGTCTGTTCTATCTTTGCTCTCACTCAATGGCAAAGGATTATTGGTACCAGAATCAGGATCTGCACTGGACAGTACTTCAGGGTTACAAACTGGTCCAATGATCTTCACATCAGAAATTTCAGTCTGGATGGTTGAACTTTCAAAGCGGTTTGAAATCGTGTTGCTTTCAAATCCTGGTCCATGATCTTTCATGTTTCCTACACTACCATTTTCATTAATCTTGACATCATTCCTTAAAGACATGCTCATGCCCCCTGCTTGATACTTTTTCAGCTCTGTTAAAGAGATTTGTTTTACAAGATCTCTTTTCTTTTTCATTGGCGATGATACAATTCTTTTTTCAGTTTTCTTTTAGTTTTCTTTACTGCTGGTTTATTAGGAACACACTGCATATTGGGAGCATCAGCTTTTGCATAACTATGCTCTAAAGCAGTGGTTTTCTTTTTAGTTTTTTTTACTGCTAGTTTATTAGAAGCACACTGCATATTGGGAGCATCAGCAGTGCTTTTGGGGTAAATGGTTGGTTTGTCGTTTAAGTTAAATGTCAAACAACTCTTGAAAGGGGAACCTTTACAAACATCTTGAGCATTCTGAATACTTTTGATGAGATCATCAGGATCTGCACTGCACAGTGCTTCAGGTTACAAACTGGTCCAATGATCTTCACATCAGAAATTTCAGTCTGGATGGTCGAACTTTCAAAGCGGTTTGAAATCGTGTTGCTTTCAAATCCTGGTCCATGATCTTTCATGTTTCCTACACTACCATTTTCATTAATCTTGACATCATTCCTTAAAGACATGCTCATGCCCCCTGCTTGATACTTTTTCAGCTCTGTTAAAGAGATTTGTTTTACAGGATCTCTTTTCTTTTTCATTGGCGATGATACAATTCTTTTTTCAGTTTTCTTTTTAGTTTTCTTTACTGCTGGTTTATTAGGAACACACTGCATATTGGGAGCATCAGCTTTTGCATAACTATGCTCTAAAGCAGTGGTTTTCTTTTTAGTTTTCTTTACTGCTAGTTTATTAGAAGCACACTGCATTTGGGGAGCATCAGCAGTGCTTTTGGAGTAAATGGTTGGTTTGTCGTTTAAGTTAAATGTCGAACAACTCTTGAAAGGGGAACCTTTACAAACATCTTGAGCATTCTGAATACTTTTGATGAGATCATCTTTGACTGGCTCATGGATATTTCTGAGAAAAAGCAAACATAATGTCTTCAAGATGTTTGTTGCAAGAATGTAAATTTCTTTTGCATGAGCACATGCTTTGAAGACTGTTTCAAATTTTGTTTCAAGCAACGGAAGCGAGAAGAGAAGACGAAGAGAGATTAAACATGTTTGAAATGGGACATGCAGAACTGAAAACAATGTTTTAAGGTGTAAATCAGTGGTAGAAAACAAAGGAGCTTTCGATTGGAGTTGCCCTAGCACATCAAAAAGTAGGGCTGAAACTCGGGTGAATTCTGAGGCAATAAATTTACTTTGCCCCTGGCAGACTATAAATGCATTGTGGAAATTTTCAAGAAGCGGCGGGATGTACTTGAAGATTCCTTCAATATCACTTACATGAGAGAGAAGTTTCTGACGGCAACTGGGCAGAAGAGCAAGGTTCATACTTTGTATAGTAAGAGCAGAGGGCACCAGTGATGGGGCAATATCAGTAAGAATCTGACGCAATTGGGCAAGTGCATCTGAAAAGAGACAAATGAGTATAATTTTAACTGCAAAAAAACTTGTGTAAGCAATTACTCAAAGTAAAAACACAAAATTACTACCGAAATACAAAGGGTAAAAGAACTTCCCGATCATGAGATCATGATTGTGTGGTCCCTTGCGTAGAAAAGTGAAAATTGGAAAAGCCAGCTTGCAAATAGCATTAAAATTTGGTGTCACTTGCAAAATACACAAAGAAGTTCGTGTTTTTTGTAGAATCGCAGCAATATAACTTTTTTGAAAACTCCATGAAGGGCCTGATCCTGTCTTTTAATCGAGGTATCATGATACTACAAGTTCCCAGTTCTATCAAGTGTTACCTTCTCACTATGAGGGTCAGTTTTGTTGATGTTACTGTTTTTTTAGAAAATTTTGTTGTTACAATTTAAACATTTATTTTCTGAGATTTTCTGTTTTTAACTTGTTTAACTATTACCTTCTTATTTTTTATCCTTTTGCCTATGTGCCATTAAGGCACTAGTTGGCAAACTTCTCAAATTCGTCCACTTTTTTACAGAAAAAACTCATGAAAGAATCACTTGAAAATGTTATCTAATATTTTGCTTTGCTCTGGAATTAAAGGTTAGAAAATAAGTTCCTTATTTTGCCACAAAAGGAGAGCAGCACTGTCAGAATGATAGTACCACAGCTGAAAGCATTGTCGTCGCGCGGTTTTCAAAATTCTGGCGCCAATTACAAAATGACGGACCCTGAGAGAGCGAGCGACATGCCAGGATGATAATAATCACGTGGAAAGTAAATTTTCTAATTCGTAAATATCATTGACATTGATTTTTTTTTTTCATCAATGGTGATAAAATAGGAGGATATTTAGTCGAGCAATGCAAAAAAATCTAAAGGTTAATGGGTGAGAGGGGGAGGGAGGGCCTCAAAATTCTGGCAAAATAGTCCTGTTTTTAAATCAGTGGTGCTTTCATGATTTTTGTGGCTTGGGATACTTGGGAACCAAGATTAAGTGCTTCCAAAGTATTAGATCCCTCTGAAGCTCCAAAGCTGATGTTATTCCTTTTTGTTTTTTCTCTTTGCTGGCTCTTTATGTGGGAAACATTTTCTCAACTGAGGGAGCGTTCATAAATTGTGAAACACTGTAAAAGCAGAGGGATGAGCCAGCATTACCATGAGGGACAGGGGGTTAGTATATCACTCTTTATTTGCAAAAACACCAAATCCTATTAAAATTCGCGCAATATTTCACTGTCTCACGATACTTTCTCGGTATGTAGTTACTTTCATAAAACCTTCCATTTTTTATTTGTTTTAAAATTTTATACGTTTTTTTTTTTTACTTTTCTAGACCCTCTTAAAACGCTGAAATATTTCTCTAGAGTTTGTTTTTTTCCATTTTAATTGCTTGATATACATCATAGATAGATAGTTTGCCTTTTTCGTAATTTCTCATCTGTTGTAGAATTTTTTTGTTACCTTTTTATTCAATATTTTCCACTACTCTTTAGATTCTCAACATTTATCAATAAAATGCATTTACTTATCATCCTCGTTTAGCTGAAGTTAGCATCATTAATAACTCAATGATTTTAGAACTGCACTTATTCCACTTTTCTTCCAAGTACCCCATTTATTAGGGAGCAAGTTGCATAATCAGTCTCTACAAAATTGCCAAAATTTTAGTATTTTCAAGAGTAGCTTCCACCAAAACATGTTTTCAAGTTTCTATTCGAGAAAAAATGAAAAGAAAAAAAAAAAAAAAAAAAAACCGGGGGTCGGTTACAGAGGGAACTATCTTAAAACAAGTTTACACTGGCAACCAATGAAAAAAACTCCTTAATTTTCATTTTATAGTCTAATCTTCTGGAAAAATGATGAGAGAAAACCAATACTGGAAAGCAACTTTGTTCATTTCTATCTTTTTAGGTACGGAAAACATTAAACTTGCATAGTTCAAAAAACAAATTGGCTTTTAATTAAGAATCAGCAAAGCATGCTAAGTGAAGAAGAATGCTGGACAAAATTTTGGATGTAAAACATGAATCAACAGCATCGCGATGTTGCATACTTCTGCCTCTGATATTTTAGTTCCACAAAAAGAGGAATGAGAGGTAAAATAGGGATATTTCCACGAAATGGACAGGAGTTAAGTAGAACAGAATCACAAGTCGCACCTTCAAAAGACTGTAGAGTATTGAATTATTTGGAGCTTCATGGGTGACTCAAGATCCCCTGTCATAAAATCACAATTCATCGGAAGAATTTAGGAGCCAAGACATGGACTTAAAGTTCATTTTTTACATCTGGTCTTATAAAAGAGGAAATTTCAACTCCCTACATGGGAGAAGAAAGATTTATTTCTATGTTCAAAGAAATGAGGCTTGGTTCCTTATTGTCAAACTCAGTCTAGGTACAAATGTCCTCCTGGAGTTCACAAAAAATTGAAGACTAAATCGTCATAACACAGTATGTGCCAAAGTTAGTCACACTTTTCTTTCTGACAACTAATGTGGCACATACCGATAATTCTATCTTTCAGACAGTGCACTAGTTACTTTAATACTGATGGCACTAAGCCCATTTTGCAGCATGTTCTTCTTGGTACTTATTAGAGTAAATTGCCACTCCTAACTCAATTTTAGAGCTAACGACACTTAGCCTGATAATGATGATGTTAGTGATGATAGTTTTCTCATTTGACTAGAGGAGTATTATTCAGACAGGAAGTTCGGAAACAAATAGAAAAATGATTTCTTGCAATGGTCTGCCATTCAAAGCAATTAAATCCAAAGTTATGAGTTGTTTACCACTTGATGTTTGTAAGGCAGGTTGTGAACTTTTCACAGATCAAAAATCAGAAACAAAGATGGGAAAGTATGACTCAAAAACTTTAACTAACTTATCAAGGTATATCTTCTCATCGCAATCGATCAGAGGGAAGATGACTATGAATTTCAGGGTTTTCTCCCTTGTTTTTTGTTGTTGACAAAAAAAGACTGAGATTAAATTTAAGGAAATGAAGGAATATATTGAACAATTTTGGAGAGGCAATCGTACGATTTACAATACAAATAAGAAAAAAAGGAAACAGAAAATATTAAATTCTCTTAGATAAATCAGTCAAACTTACAAATTTGATGAATATCAAAAAAAGAACATGAAATGAGCTGTTGTAAATGTATAAAATGAGGTTGCATTCAGCTTAAACACACCAGTACAATAGCACAATGTGGTTGGTCCCAGATGAAAATTCAGAAATGATTTGACATTTGGAAAACACAAGAGGATAGAGGAAAGCTAGAAAGCACAAATATGATAAAATGGGATAGTACTTGCGTTTAGCTAAAGATAATAAGTTCACCGATGATCATACTATTAAAAAAGTGGAAGAGATCAATTTGCACGATCACTTCTTTGTTCAATGCTAAGAGTTTAAACATAAATAGTGAGGGAAAATACATGTAATATTTCAAGTCGAGACATAACCTTTGAACTGTTGAGGTTCATATACATAATTTTAAAAGGCAACAATAAAGGCAGCACCAAAGGTTTTTAAGAACGATGAAAATTATCCTTAACTAAAAATATTTCTAAACATTGGAAGAATAAAAATAATTTTCCAGATTGAAACAAATTGTTATGTACATTATCACAAAAGAAAAACTTATAAACTAATGGTGAGTTGCACTGCCGTCTTAAGGAAAAACGCTGTATAAACACTCAAATGTTGCCAAATTTCGTCTGATAATATGACAATTTTACAGAACTGTTTTGGATATTTTTCCTTAAAATTTTCAGATATGCTGGATTAGATTTTGAATGAACTCCTCAGAATAATTAAGCAAAAATATTAATCTTTCATCAGATGAAATTTTGTAACCACCAAGTGCTCATACAACATTTTTCCCTGGCATGGCAGTAAAATGGTATATAATGGTAAATAAAGGCTAAAAGGAAAGTCAAAAGACTATAACATGTAATGCTTTTTGACTACTTTGAACTTCCAAGACAAGATTTGCACATCATAGCCTGAATGGCATAGGTAAAAATACAATTTGATGAAGTGTCATGTCATCCATGAGAAACAAAATAAGCATCAATAGTAAGTACTCATAAAGGTAAGTACTATAAATATTGAATTTCATAGCATAATATATGAACATTCTCAATTAAAATATACTCCTGAGGTTTTCTCATGAATTGAAGAGAAAAAAAAGAAAAGAAAAAAACATGCATAGAGACCAATGGAAAGCAGGAGTACATAAAATACTTTATTATTTCCTTAAACATTTATTTGACAAAAATGTCTTTAAAAACCTGCTAGCTGAAATGGTTTCTACTGAAACAACAAGCATACTTTAAAGTGAGCAAAAATCTTTAGGATAGATAGCAAAGACATTTTGATTCAGAAAATTATCAACTCCTACAAACATAATTCTAAAGATAACGGAAACATATGGAACAATATTTCCTTACTTACTAGAAAACAAAGAAAAACTAAAACTCAATTGAAATGATAACTAAAGTAGCTGCATAAACACAAGATTTCTTGCTAACATTACCGCAAATATTATGAATAAGATTGAAGTTTCGAAAAAACAGCCTCTGATCTTCTAGAAGTTTATATCAGTCTTACAAATGAAAACTTAAACAAAGCAATAAAGATTTGAAGAACATCACAATAATTACATGAGCTTGTCAAACATTAAAGTTTTAATTTAATTACTGAAGTACGATTTAATTTCAAGATTTTTAGTTTGGCTGGATTTCAATTATTTCACTCCAAAACAAGGGGATACCTAAAGTTCCAGCTCAATCAGAAAGTTAAATATTGAGACAGGTGTACAAACGGGTAGGATTTTTTCTCGAAAATTAGCTTGAGAAAAAATAAAGCAGTAAATTTAATAAATTTGTTTTTCTCTATTCATGTTCTCAAAAATATGGAACCATGCCTGTATTAGTTCAAAGACAACATGAAACAGTTGACTTTCAAAAATATTATTTACACATGAAAACGGACGAAATATGGAAATTTTGAGATGTTAACTTTCATTAAATGCCTCAGTGAATTCATTGCTGCGTTTTTCTTATCCAAACTCTATTGTAACTTTTTGTATATTTATATAAAGGATGAGAAGGATTGTACTGAGTCATTAGATTACGTCTAGTTTTATGGTACTTGTGATGGAAAAATATCAAGTTAATGTTTTGATTGATATCCTCTGCGTTCACTGACAAGCCGCAAATTTTGCACAATACTGACAACTGTGACTCACAAACGATGAAAGAAAATCCTTTAAGTATAGGCTTCATTTTAGTTATTAAAGAAGAAAGAAGTTGTTGTCGATCTCCATTCAGTGAGGTAAGCTCTACCTCAGATACATGCCTCAGCAGGATGCTCCACACATCAGAATCCACAGAGAGATTATTTGTGGAGGAATTACTTGAAGGAAAAGTAGCTGTGTTACAATTCACTTCATTAGAAGACGGTATTTCCGGGTCGACTGAAGTATTTTTCATGCTTGATTTAGCACTGTCAATTGATGACATGGGTTCATCCCTAAGAGACTTGCAGTCACACAACAGTTCTGCACCGATGACTTGTACATTGACCTCTATATCAAGACTCTCAGTATGGATAACTGACCTTTTGATGAAGTTAGCCTTCGGCTCACATTGGGATCCTTCTTCCGAACACTTTATCGCCACGATTTCGCAAGGTTGCTTGGTTTCATCTTCTTCAGAACTAGACACATGCTGAATTTCTGAGGTACAGTCGTTGGGCACTGTTTTACAGCTTTCGATCGAGATTGTTGGAACCTTGGTGCTGTTCGTTGTACCATCGCTGTTCTTCGAGTCAGCATTGGAAGTCAAGTTGATTGCAATATTCACCACTTGACTGGTTTTCTTTTTTTTCTCCTCTTCCTTGTTCCCTAGTTTTGAGTGTTCTGTTTCTGGTGTCCCATCTTCCTCATTTGATACACTAACGTTTCCGTCCGTCTTTAAGTTGTCATTATTGTTTCTTGCATTATTGCGCATGCTGATATCCACCACTTGATCCTTTGTCTTTAAATGGCTCTCACTTTCCATATTTTCTGATTTGATACAGTCTGTTCTATCTTTGCTCTCACTCAATGGCAAAGGATTATTGGTACCAGAATCAGGATCTGCACTGGACAGTACTTCAGGGTTACAAACTGGTCCAATGATCTTCACATCAGAAATTTCAGTCTGGATGGTCGAACTTTCAAAGCGGTTTGAAATCGTGTTGCTTTCAAATCCTGGTCCATGATCTTTCATGTTTCCTAACTACCATTTTCATTAATCTTGACATCATTCCTTAAAGACATGCTCATGCCCCCTGCTTGATACTTTTTCAGCTCTGTTAAAGAGATTTGTTTTACAAGATCTCTTTTCTTTTTCATTGGCGATGATACAATTCTTTTTTCAGTTTTCGTTTTAGTTTTCTTTACTGCTGGTTTATTAGAAACACACTGCATATTGGGAGCATCAGCTTTTGCATAACTATGCTCTAAAGCAGTGGTTTTCTTTTTAGTTTTCTTTACTGCTAGTTTATTAGAAGCACACTGCATATTGGGAGCATCAGCAGTGCTTTTGGGGTAAATGGTTGATTTGTCGTTTAAGTTAAATGTCAAACAACTCTTGAAAGGGGAACCTTTACAAACATCTTGAGCATTCTGAATACTTTTGATGAGATCATCAGGATCTGCACTGCACAGTGCTTCCGGGTTACAAACTGGTCCAATGATCTTCACATCAGAAATTTCAGTCTGGATGGTCGAACTTTCAAAGCGGTTAGAAATCGTGTTGCTTTCAAATCCTGGTCCATGATCTTTCATGTTTCCTACACTACCATTTTCATTAATCTTGACATCATTCCTTAAAGACATGCTCATGCCCCCTGCTTGATACTTTTTCAGCTCTGTTAAAGAGATTTGTTTTACAAGATCTCTTTTCTTTTTCATTGGCGATGATACAATTCTTTTTTCAGTTTTCTTTTTAGTTTTCTTTACTGCTGGTTTATTAGAAACACACTGCATATTGGGAGCATCAGCTTTTGCATAACTATGCTCTAAAGCAGTGGTTTTCTTTTTAGTTTTCTTTACTGCTAGTTTATTAGAAGCACACTGCATATTGGGAGCATCAGCAGTGCTTTTGGGGTAAATGGTTGGTTTGTCGTTTAAGTTAAATGTCAAACAACTCTTGAAAGGGGAACCTTTACAAACATCTTGAGCATTCTGAATACTTTTGATGAGATCATCTTTGACTGGCTCATGGATATTTCTGAGAAAAAGCAAATATAATGTCTTCAAGATGTTTGTTGCAAGAATGTAAATTTCTTTTGCATGAGCACATGCTTTGAAGACTGTTTCAAATTTTGTTTCAAGCAACGGAAGTGAGAAGAGAAGACGAAGAGAGATTAAACATGTTTGAAATGGGACATGCAGAACTGAAAACAATGTTTTAAGGTGTAAATCAGTGGTAGAAAACAAAGGAGCTTTCGATTGGAGTTGCCCTAGCACATCAAAAAGTAGGGCTGAAACTCGGGTGAATTCTGAGGCAATAAATTTACTTTGCCCCTGGCAGACTATAAATGCATTGTGGAAATTTTCAAGAAGCGGCGGGATGTACTTGAAGATTCCTTCAATATCACTTACATGAGAGATAAGTTTCTGACGGCAACTGGGCAGAAGAGCAAGGTTCATACTTTGTATAGTAAGAGCAGAGGGCACCAGTGATGGGGCAATATCAGTAAGAATCTGACGCAATTGGGCAAGTGCATCTGAAAAGAGACAAATGAGTATAATTTTAACTGCAAAAAAATTTGTGTAAGCAATTACTCAAAGTAAAAACACAAAATTACTACCCAAATACAAAGGGTAAAAGAACTTCCCGATCATGAGATCATGATTTTGTGGTCCCTTGCGTAGAAAAGTGAAAATTGGAAAAGCCAGCTTGCAAATAGCATTAAAATTTGGTGTCACTGCAAAATACACAAAGAAGTTCGTGTTTTTTGTAGAATCGCAGCAATATAACTTTTTTGAAAACTCCATGAAGGGCCTGATCCTGTCTTTTAATTGAGGTATCATGATACTACAAGTTCCCAGTTCTATCAAGTGTTACCTTCTCACTATGAGGGTCAGTTTTGTTGATGTTACTGTTTTTTAGAAAATTTTGTTGTTACAATTTAAACATTTATTTTCTGAGATTTTCTGTTTTTAACTTGTTTAACTATTACCTTCTTATTTTTTATCCTTTTGCCTATATGCCGTTAAGGCACTAGGTTGGCAAACTTCTCAGATTTGTCCACTTTTTTACAGAAAAACTCATGAAAGAATCACTTGAAAATGTTATCTAATATTCCTTTTCAAATACAGGTATTTCCTGAGATTTTCATGGACATAAGTGCAAAAGTTTTGAAGAAAAACTTAAAACAAAGTTGGGATGTCCGGCAACAAGGCATTCATGCATAAATTAAGCTTGTAATAAGTAGGCACTTCCGCCGGAAAATGATGACTCGTAGACAGAATTCTTAAATGGTTTACACATACCTTCTGAAACTTTTCCTGGCACACAATCGACCTGCAAGTGAGAAACGTGGTCCAAAATTACGATTCCTTGTTCGAAAACTTGGGGGACACATTGTAGCACAGAATTGCTGTGTGAGCCAGAAGACGAGATTGTGTGAGAAATATTTGCTACAGCAACTAATACCCCGGTTGAGTTTTTCAGGATCTCAGCAAATTCACCATACTGCGTGGCATTAATTAATTTGTCTACTTTTTCTTCGAGCGTTTTATTCACCTCACTTGAACCAATGGACCAAATATCCATTCTCCTGCAGGGAAAAAAAAGAATTAAGTCCATTAACAAATTGGTAGAAAGGCATTACTGGTGAAATAATCATAGAGCAGGAGCAGGGGTGTTAAATGGTCATGTGCCAGTGCCTGGCAAAGCTACAGCTCAACATTATATTTTATACCGGCAAGATAGGTATAAGCTTGCCATTTTTTCGATTAAGCTACGTTTCTCATGTGTTGATTGAAGAGTTTTTACAAAAAATATTAAATTCTGAAGCTAGTGCAGTTCACATTGCGAATAAAACTTGAGTACAAAGTCGGTTTAGGTTTAAAACTAGCAGCTAAAGGTGTTTAAATTGTATTGATTTCAGCCAAAGAAAGTCATATCCGCAAATGAATGGGCAAAACTATGACCCAAGGAACAATCGGCAACAAAAACGGAATTAGATAAATTACCATTCAATGCAACTAAATAGCATTTTTTTTTCACATCATTTGGTTGATAGTTGCAAATATTTAACAATCAATAAAAATGAGTGATATTAGAGACACTTGCAATGCAAGGAAAAATAGCAGCTTACTTAGACTTCATTAAAATTTTCAACAAGAAAATCCCCTTCGAATAGTACATGGACAACATATCTAACACTCACAGTGGAAGTAATTAAAAAGAAATGCATTGCAAACTATGAAATTGGGAGTGAGAAGGGGGCTTGAAAGAATTTTGAAAGGCTGCCCCCTCCCCTTAATACCATTTGGCCCTGCAATTTTCATTTAATCTCTGGTGTAATAAAGCTTTTCTACTTCATGGCGTAGGAAGCACTATTTGGTGAGCAAATTGTTAAGGCTCAGTTCAGAAACAATGTATGTGCTCCCATAGTCCATATGCAGATTCTAGGTGGCGGTAGCCACCCTGGCCCAATCCTAAAAAATTCCCCCTAAAAATTTGACGACCGTAAAGAAAAAAAAAAAAAAAAAAAAAATAGAAGCTTTCATGGATGAGCCAAAAATAGTATAGTTCCTTGATACAAAATGTAGTCAAATAAGGATAACTCAATTCTAAATCAACTTTGAGGAATTTTATGCCTGCTTACTTAGTGTATTAAGATTGCATCCTGAGGTGGTCGACACTTATCACAATTTTTCAAGGGAGGAATTCCTTAACTTATTCCCTTCCAGGACTGGTAGAGATTCCTCCAAGTAGGTAGCATTTTTTTAACAGAAAACTCTGGATGTACCGCAATTTTATCGGTGATAAAATCGCTAGGATAATTAATAACAGAGCAATTATCCTAAATCTTGTCATAAAATCGCAATTTATCAAACCAAAAATTGCAATGTGTAGCAATTTAATCACCACATATCACAATTTATAATGCGATAATATCTCGATACATTGCCACCGATATAATCGTCGCATTAACCAACCGATAAAATCTCTATTTATCGCGATCATTGCCACTTGCGACATGGACCCTCTTTATTGGAGATGTGACCCTCTGGATCGCCCTCAGACAATTCCACCCATGTGGTGGGGAACACCTGATCATGTTTGAAACATTGGTTCCTATATGGAGCAACTTTTCTTGACAGCAATCTAGAAAACGCAGACTCCTCAAAAAATGATTTCCATCTCTTTTGGCTAAATTGTAATAGTTTTGTGTCTGTGAACAACCTCCACAGACACAGAGAGAGAGAGCAAGCAGGGGGCTCTAGATTTTTCTATCGCGCCACCCGGGATTCTTCAGAACCTTCCCAGCCACTTCTTAGACATGTGTTTCAACTGAAATTGATTTCAGACGTAAAAGTGCCATGCTTTGGCTTGTAGCTGTTATCTCTCATACAGTATTTCATCTATCTTTGGCATTTCTTCTGTATTCCTCTTTATGTTTGTCATTCTTTAGTAAGTATATGAACTAGATGTTACTTTCAGCCACTTAAAAGTTTTTAATTTTCCAGTACCTAAGCATAATTTTGGCACACCAAAGAGGTGTTGGCAAATATCATGCAACCATTCCATTTCAACATATAATCTGCAAGACTTCACCACTCCAGGTCTGACCGTATCTCCTAGTCCGTACCTACAGCCTACAGCTACTGCAACAAGTTTTGCTGTGTTACCTTGTCAAATGGCCTCACTCAAATACCTACTGAAGGCATAACAGTCATCATGAATAGGAGTCAATTTATAGATTCTTCAACTTTAGTCTCCGTTATTTTAGTTCACTAAGGAAAGATCCTACACTCTCTTACTAAAATGGACAATTTCCTCTTGCATCTCATCCTTATCTCCAGATCCAACAGAAGCCAAAGTGAATCTACATGTGCAGAGACAGAGGATATATCTGTTACGTCAGGATTCAGGGATTCTCTCTCTGTGAATCAATGTAAGTATTCCATAAACCATCGCAATTCTAGTTTTACCAGTGTTAACTTACGTTAATCCTCAACTTAGTAACGATACATGCAAATATCAAGATGGATAAATTAAGATCTGAACGGAAAACTAACTTGGAATGAAGAATGTGATTTGACTCGATGAATCAGCACATGAACTCTGAGCTGAAGAAAACAGGATGACAGTATCTATAAATCACATTAGTAAATTTTGAATTTCTAAAAGAGATGGGCGCACACATATTACTGCAGAAAATTCAGAGTACAAACCTGGAAATTCGTAAAATCACGAGGAGAAAAACTGGAAAAATTCAATTATCTTCGTAATCAATGGTGGAAATTGGAATGGTGGACAGGGTAGGGTGGGGGAAGGGAAATGGCGGGAATGGCGTGTGTATTTACCAAAAACGTATTTACATTTGTTTACAGCAATGCAAAGACCCCCTACGATGTGCAGGCGATCACAGAGCGGGAGTAGCTGGTGGAGCGTGCGTGCAGCTCGCTCGGACTCCATGATTCTGCTCTGTTGCTCTCTCCTCTCCCCTACTCTTTGCTCCTAATGGCGCCAAGCACAAATTTCACTCGCGGAGAAAAATTAAACTGCTCAGCTCAGGGAATTGGCATTTTTGATTGAGATTAAACTTCTAAACGAGTCCAACCCAAGTCAACCAGGGTAATTCTCAAAATACTTTGGCAAGATATTTTTCTGATATAATTTAAGGATATAATATAATTATTGACATAATTATTATGATATAATTTATTTAAGGATTGAGGATGGAGAATCTTTAGAATTTATGGAGAAATCACAAGCTTGTGTGGGGGCCCCAGCGTTCTGAGGCATTGAAATTAATCTTAAACGTACCTATTTACATTTTGAATTTTGGTGGAAAATACGGGGGGGGGGAGGGGGGCTTTAATTTATATCTGAGCCATGTATGTTTGATTAGAGGATTTACTTATTGCTAAATAGGCAGAGGATGCCAGATGATAAGGGATGAGTTTGAGGATTGTATGCGCACAAGCTATAAATGTTTTCAGGATAAAGCTATGGCAGCTAAAAACTAAGATAGCATCCTTCCTTCCTTATTGGAATCAGGCGTAGATCTCAGGAAAAAGTTAAAAAATAAAAGGAGGCTATCTACGTGTGGGAGAAACACACAAGTTACTTAGAGTAAGAGTTAAATTTTAGGTAAAAAAGATGTGTAGTTGGTCGGTAAAGACGCAGAGTTGTACTTACGTATTTGCCAGGCTGTGTACATGCATGCAGCACCCACTGCAGCCTCCTCCGGAGAATACTATCGGTGCTTAATATTATCTCAAAAATGCTTCAGATGTCAAATTTTGAAATCATCCATGTTGTGAATAGGTACCTATCTATTAATTATACCTGTATCTTTCCCTCTGCTTTATGCTGCTTATTAGTACATTCTGTGCGCATTGGGGGAACTAGTTGAGAGGAGGAAGGGGGGGGGGGATAAATCTTACCCTCACATCTGACTTAATTCCTAAGAAATATGAGGGATTTTGCTAAGTTAGCTGTGTTGCCAGACGTTCATTGTGGAAATTATAATTGTACCAAAAATATTTCCATGTAAAGATGAACCATCAAGCTAAAACTTTTACTAAACATTCGCACAAATTTATCAATTTCTTTTTGTGGCACAATGGCACAACTTCTGGAAACTTCCTGTTAATAGGTAAATACGAGGCACTTAGCACATTTCTCGAAAAATTTGCTAAAACAATATCTTACCGACCAACTACACATCTTTTTTACCTAAAATTTAACTCTTACTCTAAGTAACTTGTGTGTTTCTCCCACACGTAGATAGCCTCCTTTTATTTTTTAACTTTTTCCTGAGATCTACGCCTGATTCCAATAAGGAAGGAAGGATGCTATCTTAGTTTTTAGCTGCCATAGCTTTATCCTGAAAACATTTATAGCTTGTGCGCATACAATCCTCAAACTCATCCCTTATCATCTGGCATCCTCTGCCTATTTAGCAATAAGTAAATCCTCTAATCAAACATACATGGCTCAGATATAAATTAAAGCCCCCCTCCCCCCCCGTATTTTCCACCAAAATTCAAAATGTAAATAGGTACGTTTAAGATTAATTTCAATGCCTCAGAACGCTGGGGCCCCCACACAAGCTTGTGATTTCTCCATAAATTCTAAAGATTCTCCATCCTCAATCCTTAAATAAATTATATCATAATAATTATGTCAATAATTATATTATATCCTTAAATTATATCAGAAAAATATCTTGCCAAAGTATTTTGAGAATTACGAGCTGGGTGGGGTAGGGAGGCGGCGGACGATAGGATGGGTTAGAGTAGGTATTGGGAAGAGAGTGCTCGAACTGCCCTGAGTTCCCGTCGCGCGACGCAGCCATCTTGCCTGCACATCGTAGGGGGTCTTTGCCTGCAAAAAGTAAACATCCGTCGTAGGGGCAGATTTTAGGTTATGTTCTTTTGTTATGAGTTGGGTTGGTTGTGCTCACAAATACACAATTTTTTAGCATTATGATTCCCGATTATGATTCTATCGTGGTGTTGCATTTTTCCTTGAGAAATTAAATTAGTAGCTAGACTGTTATCTCACTTTTATATGCATTCCTCATCCATGTCGTGATCTATACCGATTCATAGTAAAGCATTCAAAATGGTAAGTGAACATAAATGAAAAGATGTGCCACCTCATTCTCTTACACTTCATCCTCTGCTCGGAATTAAATTAGTCGTGCAGTAGTCAAGTTTTTTCACTTTTACTAATCTGCTAATTTGACGGAATTTCTTAGTCATACAGACTACTCCCGTATCAATTGGCATGGCCTTTGCACAGGTGCAGAAATTGTACAAGATCCGCCTTATGCAAACCACTGATAATGTAGCTTCCCTCTCGAGTCAGTGAACTCAAAAGCAATTACACACTCGTCTACCATGTAATTCTATCTCTTCAACCAGCCCAGTTTATTTTGTGGACGTCTGTTGTCCCTCTCATTGCACCTCGTTAGCGTTTAAAAAGAAAAACCCACAATCAAATCGCAAAAGCCAAGCAACCTATAAACTTTACCTGGTACAAATTGTTTCGTTTAAATAAAGTTTTCAGTTCCAAAATATCTGGGTACAGCACACTAGGAGAGCAATTTTCAACAGAATTTTCTGAGTAAATGGAATTCACCTTTGGTCTTTTATATTTTATTTTGAAAGGATACAGAGGTATGTCTCATATAATCCGAAACAGTGTTACGTTAGCCAATCACACTAACCTCCTCAACACAACTCACCATATTTTAATTGAAAAGTTTAATATTTCTACTGTATATTTCAGTCTGCCCTTTTCAACTTCCAAAGTTTACTGACTGTCATCCTATTATTCATCTGCACCTGTGCCTACCTTAGATCACTGTTTCCAAGCATTCTTGATCGGCATAAAGTCGGGTAAGTTTTTGCTTAGATATATTTTTGACTTTTGCTAGTTTATTTCAATTATTATTTTTGATGGCCGACACAGCAAATCATAAGTAATTTATTCAGGCTTCCAGTTTCTATTGCTTTCAAGGCGCACGTTTGGAGGCTAAATCTTCTTCAGAGTCTCTCCTCACAATTGGGAGGGGTTGTTCGGAGTTTTTCAAATTGGATACAAAAATAATATTAACTAGAAAGTTGTCACTGTAAGAACATGGTTTTTTTTTTTTTTTTTTTTTTTTTACTTAAATTTCATGTTTGAACTATTTTTTGAACAAGTACTAACATAACATGGTCTCTTACCATCAATCTATGAAGCTTTGTCCTCCTTGTCCAAGAGATTATGAGACATCAAGATCTTGTAAATAACCACACTACTGACAGAATAATTTTGAAAAATCAGTTCTAATGTTTTTATGGAAGAATAGAATTTCTTAAACTTTGTGTTTTCCTATGAAATTTTTATTCTCGAGCTCAACTTGTCAATCTCGCTTTTGATAAGATCCCTGAAAAGCATTAAGTAATATAGATGACAGGGTTCATCTCCAAATGCAGTTATGCTCTTATATCAGAGGAGTAGTGAATTATTTAAGGTTTAGACTATCCATGATTTGTACCATCTACGGTGGACTAGAGGGTTCTTATTGACATGCTGGTAGGTCAAGTTTCTTCAAATCCCAAGTACTATAAGAGATGAATTTTTATTTTTTGAGGTAAATTTTGCTGTTTTCGGTAAAATTGTTTACTTCGAAAGTTTTTTTATAAAAAAAAGTTTGACTCCCAGGTCATGCACAAGTCATGCTTGGTAATTCTGGATTATGCTTAAAATATTATGCTTAATATATACGGCTCGCAATATTCTGGTCTCCATCACCGCAGATAAAAGAGAACGTATAGTTAGTATGCCTATCATTCTCTTAACGAAAATATTTGTTTGTTTCAGAGTGTCAGGGATATTTTGGAAAGCTGCAAGAGTAGGTGAACGGCTCAGTCCTTATGTCGCCATCTCATGTGTGCTGATGGCTTGCAGTATCTTATTTTGGTCCTGATCTTCCAGTTCAATAAATCTCTTGTCATTTCATTCAGAAGATTCTCTACCAATATGAAATTCGGTTTCCAATGATCACTTGGAATAACATGGCAGCAAGGAAGCAGGACTCTGTAAAAGTTACAACCCTTCATGTGGTATCGTGGATTCAAAGAAGTGCAACTATCCTCCAACCTGTGATCTATAATTCAGCAATTGATGTATCTTCTCAATTAAACAAGATTAATCATAAGAATAATGTAAAATAATCAGAGACAACAGACCCTCCACTGGTATCTTGGCAATGGTGGAAGCTTTTACTTTCAGGACTTCAGCATTTTACTGTTGACTTACCTACATGGTTGACAACGAGTTGGCAATTTCGTTTCGCAAACAAGCCAAAGTTTGGGAAACTTGTTTGGCTCATGACGTTACCCAAAGCTCTTCATCCACCATGTAGGTAGGTCAACAGCGGAAATATGAGTGATGACAGTTGCTCCCTTATAACTGTCCATAAGGAATTGCTGAATCCCCAAAAGTAGAAGCTTCCATCTGTCGCCAAGAGGCCAGTAGAGGGTCTCTTATCTCTGAAAATAATCTTCGGAAAAGTACTCCCAGTTCATTTTCTAAGAGGAATCCCTCCACAGCAAATTGGTCAATGGATTTAGTTATTATTTAAACGTTCAGTTGGTATTTGGATACTTTATCAAATGGAAAGCTGTCATAACTGGGGAAAAAGAAGACAGAAAAACAGTTTGACAATGTGTACAATGATTCTATAGACAAGGTATGACCTCAATCAGCAAGTGAGTTCTTGCAATGTTCATGTAATGATGAGGTGACAGTGTGCATTTTTCTAGACATTACTGTGCATTTATTCGGGAGCAAAACCTTTGTAAGTAAGTGAAACATTGATATTATTTTAATTTTTAAGCCCAAAATAAAGTTTACTGTTCTTTTTTGAAGTGTTAATCTTCTTTATTCAATCATCATCTCTTATTAGATAACTAAACATGCAATCATATGGGTCAACTTAGTAAATCAGGATTGCATCTTTGACCTGAACAATAGTGAATCTTATGAAATTAAGCAGTCTTGATTTCATTTTGTCTTAAATTTTGCTGAAGTGAGAACTTACATAAATTATTTGAAATTCTGAACGCAAGCTTAACCCTTTGTCGGACACACCATGGCAACTTCTATGATTAGAAGCATTGCAGCTTTCTCTGCTGAAATATTTATTTTTGCCTATGCTGACATAAGTTTTTTTTGTGATAATTTGCATTATTCTTTCCTTCTAGTTAATTTGCCCCAATTTTCTTCTTTCAAAAATTTAAGGTGAAAACATCAATTTTTCTAAAAAACTACTTTGAGGAGCTGTCTGTAGCATGTTTGCTGACTCTTGTTGCCCAAGTTTGTGGCTGTAGGTAGATGTTAGGACTGATCAATTTAATACCACAAATCTCACAGTTCAAAAAGATATGTCTTTCTGTGAAAATTGTTTGCTATACTGTTGGTTTGGTCTTCATTTAAATAATAAAATAGGAGCAAAGAGTTCGAAACACAACAACTGAGATAAGATCTTTTGTAGTTTCACTGTCGATATTTAGAAAATCACTGGCCCAACTGTGCCCTCTGAGAAGTTGCCAAATAGTAAATAGTTTTGAGGGAATAATGCTGAAATGAATTATTTCCTCCTCTATGCACGGTAGTGAATATTTGTTTAAATAATGGCTTGTTTGCTTGCAAGTTACGGAAGCTTAATATTTTTCCAACTTTCATTCGTTCGAATTGTACATGCTTCCGTTCTCACCCTTGAAATGTCAAAAATTAGACTCTTCGGTTTCATCAATACCCACACTGAAAGTGCATAGGTTTGAAAGTTATTAGAGTTTCACTCATCGATAAGTCCAGATAATCCTTGTCACTGACAAACTACCCTTTTTTTTGACAGCTTAATCCGTTCATCAATTTTCTACTCCCTCTGAAATGTCGAATATAGAATTTAAAATAGTGTCTCGAATAAATAAGTTTTTTTTTTTTGTTAACACATTAAATATCTCACAAGGGGTAATCCTGCTCTTTACCATCCCTACAGCTCCATTCCCCTCCGTCCCTACTTAAGCTAACCCTAGGTACCTGATGTTTGAGACCATCAAATTCGAATCACCTGGCCAGGTATCGAACCCGGGACCTCCCAATCATAGAGCAAGTGCTACAACCACTACACCACAGGAGGTAGACCAGTACCTAGTCAGATAGTCAAGGTGAAAAACTGAAGAGAAATAATTAAAGAATGAGTTTTGCTCTCACATTAGAAATGGGTATTTTATCCCTCAATATGCATTTCCATACATCCACACAAATGAAACTTCAAAAAATCATAATCAGAAGAAGGGAATCATTCTCAACTTCCATTGATTAGGTACTCCTTAAATATGGTCCTCGATTAAGGACTTGGGTCCGAAAAGAGCACTGCTCTGTTAGTGTTCCAGAATGGAACTACTGGACCATTAACCTTCAGGTAGGAGAGGATATCGTTTAACATTTTTAGTTACATTTCCAAAACTCAACGAGAAGAGAAAATGTGTAAAGAAATTCTAGAGCACTGAAATTGAGAGGTGACCTATGTGCACCCAAGTCACTGATTATTTTCCAAAGGAAACTTAGTAGAATGAGCGAGTTATTGTTTAAATGTGGTAAAAGAGATTAAGTCATCCCTTTAGAACTGAACATCTATTTTTCTTTCATTCAACGAACAAAAATATGAAACTACGGACTTTATTCAAAGCTGGATTATTATTATTTTTAAAACGTCCACAGCCCGAGGCCAACTCTTCCGACTTCTCCCCGCGTTTCAGCGCAAAGGAGAGTCAAACTTGAGTCTCCCTACAACCAACTTATACTAATCATCATACTGATTAACAACCAACTTATGATTATTATTTTTTTCAACTTCTTAAGAAAAAAAATGAAGTCAAAATTTTTCTCTTTCACATAAGAAGTTGTTCGATGGTAGAGAACTAAAAATGTACTCAAAAGCAGGGCAAAGAGGTTTTTTGTCATTTGGAGATTCATTAAACAAAGTAACCATTTAAAATTGGCAAATCTGAATTTCTTCATCTCCTCCAATATGAATACATGCTTGAATTACTTAAAGCTCAAAAGGAAAACCTTAGATAAGAGAGCAAAATGACTTCCATGTATAGAGATGAGACACAGTCTCATTATGTAAATTAGGGTCTTCTGGCATACCTTGGATGAGAGAACAAAATCGAAAACACAGATTGTAAAAATTTAAACAATTTTATTTGAGTCCTTAAGGTATAAAAATTCACAACAAGGATGTCAGATTAGTTTTTGTGTGCTTGAGCTTTCCTCATGGCGATCAAGATGTTGCTGAGTTCTTCACGCTTCTTCTTTGCTCTGATGTGTGTGCCCAACTGAAAATAACAACAAAAAATTAGGATCAGCGTGCTGAATTAAAAAGGTAAACACCAACAATTCAGAGGATCAGCAGTGAAGAAATATACCAAGATGATGTGCTTCAGATAAATTTAGTCCTTGGAATCTCACTGTGAGACCACCATGCAAAATTACGCTACCCTGAGATAGAGAAGAAAGCCAAAGTAAAGTGTGAACGAGGAAATCTGATCCCATCACAGGGGAAGATCGGGTTGAATGATGCAAATGCAGATACTTTTCATCAAATTTTAATAGTATCGCAAATCAGCTAAAAAAAAGACCGTTTTTAGAGGCAAAATAAGATAAGCTTTACCATTTTTTATAAGTTTGTAATTTACGCCTGCATTAACTAGATGACCCCTTATGATGCGAGGTGAAGAAAGAATAACTTTCTCATCACACAAACAATATTCCTACTATGAAAATATGTCATTAAATCAAGTGGTCAGTTGCTGAGAAATGATCTGATCAAGCACATGTCAGAGGCACACATCAACTGCCATTAAAGAACATAGGGATAGAGGTTCAACGACAGCGCTATGTCTGACTCTCATTTATTTGCTTCCATATGCACTGTCAATACAGTCATTGTACCCAACAAGTTGGACTTGCTGAGTACTACTGCACAACTCAAATGTGCTGGAAGAGACTGACTTCACTCTGAAAAGTCAACTACTGTTTTGAAGGTGCATTCATACAGCTTGCCAAGCCTCATAAAATCAGTGTAATTAGCGCTTGTTAGATCAGTGATTTGGGGGAACTATTACACGTTTGTGATGGGGCTCCTTCAGAGGCTTCATTTAGATATTGCTTCAGTTGTGAGAAACTTAAGTGCTCATATTGATTAACATTAAATCTTCAATGATCTTACGAGGAGTCACCTCGGATATTATCTGCTGAAGACAAAATATTTTTCTCTTCATGGAGAGAAGTGAATATTTACATTTAGAAAATCCGCCGGAACTTAAGGGCAGAATTTTAAGGCCTAGTTCTATCACCTTTTATTGCAGATGTAATCTTAGGTTAAAATTGAACAAGAACTCAAGGTACCTATTTAAATATGACCAGAGGTCAAGACTTTAATTCCCAAAGTGTTCCACTGTAGCTGTTCATCCGAACCATAGAATGTATGTACTGAACAAACCCAAAAATGACATTGAGGGTTTTGTTTCGATAAAGATGTCAAATTTAAACGAAAGTGATAGAACCAGGCCTAAGGGACCAACATGTGTAGGAGACGTACACTAATTGTTATTATAGAACATAAAGATAGAGGTTCAATAACAGTATCATGCACGGCTTCATTTTTCTCCTTCCATTTGCACTGTTGATACGGTCTTTGTGCCCGACAAGTTAGACTTGCTGAACACTACTGCACAACTCAAGTGTGCTGGAAGGGACAACCTTTGCTCAAAGTCTGCGATGTAATTTGATACCTTCATCACAAACAATTTACTACCATACTAATACGTATTTGGACAGAGAAAATCCTTTGATGCCCAGCATTTACGGTTGAGAGCTGATAAAATCGGACGTGTGTCAGAGGCAAACACAAACTGTCATTACAGAACATAAGGATAGAGGTTCAACGACAGCGCTATGTCTGACTCCATTAATTTGCTTCCATTGGCACTGTCAATACAGTCATTGTACCCAACAAGTGTAACTTGCTGAGTACTACTGCACAACTCAAATGTGCTGGAAGGGTTTAGAAAAAGGAAATTTAGCATTCTTAATGCAGGAAAGGCTTTATTCTAATATAAATTTGAGGTGCAGTGATACATTTCTACTGAATCCTTGATACTTATCAGAGCGACTCTACTCCATATTTTCTACAGCCCAGGGAATAAAGAAATTACTAATATTAATAATTGCATGAATTGCGCCGGATACTTGGCAGGGATATGAATCAACAACACTTACTCGTCTCTTCAAGAATTTTAAACACCGCTTTTCTTTGGAGATTTTCAACAATTCCATTGCCCGCTTTTCATAAGGAGCATGACCAGTTACTTCTCGGATTAAATCTCTGATAAATTTGGAATGTTTGGTTTGCATCTAAAATAAGAAAGGTAAAAAGCAAAATAATTTGATTAATAGAGCAACAGAAAGGATAGTTTCCACATTCAGTTGATGGTTGAAAACTTACATTGATAGTGAATAACTGAAAGAGATTTATATCTACTTCTACTACAACAGCACTTTAACAAGTTATATAAACTTTTTTAATGGCAAGGAAGATGTTGGCTAAAGATCTCCGATAGTCAAGCAAGAAACTTGGGTAATCAATATTTCAGTATTGGGGAACATCAGCAGTTACAAAATATGTTACAGGTAGCTCTAAAAACATCTCTACAGTTTTTCACCCAGAATATGAGGGGCTTTTCAGAGGTCTGATGACTGGTATTTCTTTCCCAGAGACAAAAAAAGCTCGAAGAGCCAAAAAAATCGGTACTTTCTGGAGTAAATGTTTCCAGTATTAATGATAGTTCATTAACAATTCTGTTTCATGAAATTGTTCCTCAGCAATAACAATGAAAAATCCTTTTTAAATGCTGCCAGTAGGAAAAAAAAAGAATATACATTGCTTTTCTGTGACATAACATGGGTAGGACTGGGGAATAAAAAGAATGGACAAATGATACATTAGAAAAAAGCACCATTCAACATAAATGAAAGTGGTTACCAATGGGCCAACTGATAATAAATGCATCAAGGTTGATGTGACAATGGGTCAGTTGCACTGGTCTCAGAATCGTTTTGTGATGATTGATTTTTGTAAATCAGCTAAAAATAATAAGATTTGTCCAAACAGCAACTCTCTGCGTGTAATATTAACAGAGATATTGCGCTTTGAAAAGTCGGATTTTTGACAACATCCACCTCAGTAGTGACACCCTTGGTTTCTTCCTCTTTTGTTTGATCAGTGATGCAGAGGGTGCAAGGCAAAGTGCAAGGACATCAACATAAGCAAACTTAAAAAACAGACAGACTCCCTCTTTGAGAATCTTCTTATCAGGAAATAACGTACTCAACGCGAAGAGGTAAGGTGGTCAGTCAGTTTACCAGATTGTTTACATTTAATGTTGTTAAAGTTACGCATTTCGCCTTCTACATCACTGCGATAAGGGTGTCACTACCAAGGTGGATGACGTCAAAAACCCAACTTTTAAACGTATCTCTGTGAATGTTGAACATAAAGAATTGCAGTTAGGGCGGATCTCATTAATTGTAGCTAGTCTACAAGAATCAAGCATCAAAACATGATTCTGCGACTAGCTCAACTGACCCATCGTCTACCTATTCAGTTCTGTCCCCAGTTATAGTGTCTATTTTATCTGGGAATATGAATATATATTTCTTTTTCCATGTACACAAGTACATAGACTTTACGAACAAATCAAACAGGAAAAATCTATTGTGATTCAAAATACCGCCAATAACAACTTTGGGTCAGCTATAAATTACACTTTTCCTTCAGTGATGGTGATTTCTGAGACTTGGCTGTCAGAAGAATATTGAGAGAGCTTGATTAATACTTACTCCCTTAAACCTGGATGGAAGAATTTTCTTTGTTTTCTCATGCCTGGATTTTGCATACTGAATTTTAGTTACTTTGTGACCTTTGTTTAATCCGACGGCGATTGAGTGCTTGATCGCACGCTTCCTCTTGGGGGTTTTTACTCTGAAAAATGAAACAAAAAGAAAACCAGATCAGTACCTAAAGTTTTGCACACACTTAATGAACGAGGGAGAGAGGAAAAAATCACAGCACAAATTTGGTGCAGGAGATCTGACTTTAAGAGGGTTTGGACATTATTTCACATTTCATAAAATACAGAAACGCTTAATTGTCTGCTTGCTTAGAGTTCAATTTCGTCAATAGCCTTCACTTCAACTGACTGTAACACTTTCCTCCAAAATTTCAAGGTCTGGCAGAGAAGCATCACAAAAGCTACACTGTCAAAGTAAACTGTTCGGGCCGTTCGGCAACGGAATTACCCAATTCCAAACCCTCAAACTTGGGAGGAACTCAAAGAATAGCAGCCTGATTGTTGAAATTATTGTTTGTCGGGACAACATAGATGACATAGGTTAAAAGGCGGAGCGTGATTGGTCGGCTATGTCTTATCACTGCTTTGTCGTGCCTGTGTCGGGTTGAACTCACAACAAGCTAACAGCATCTCTTGAGTTCCCAATAGTATGTCATCCATTCCACCTAACAAAGGCACGACAAAGCAACGATAAGACATAGCCGACCAATCTTGCTCCGCCTTTTAACCTGTGTCATCTACGTCGTCCCGACAAACAAAACATTTTAACAATCAAGCTGCAGGCAGGAACACTTAACTTGTGATACGCCTAATGAACCTCACCTAAGTATCTAACCTACAAGTTGTAAACAAAATCGGGAAAAGCTGACCAGGGTCAATGAGGGTTTGAGATACGATGATTATGTAGTTACTTTAAATCCAAAATTTAAGCGCATACCAAACGTTAACAGATATGAATGAGTCACAAAGCACAACTGACAAGGCGCTATAAGAGTCAAGGTGTTCGACTGAAACCCAGCAGGCCGGGGGACGAAGTTAGAATGTTACAAAAAAGTCCTAAGCAGCAAATGCTGCGATTGAGACTATCGCAAAAATGTAATTTCAGTAGGAAGGCCTGCAGGGAACAAATTCTCAAGCTGGGAGTTGAGAGTTTGGTGAGGTTAGGTTGCCATCAAGTTACTTTAATAAATCCTCAAATATACCCTAAAAAATCGGGAGAAAATTATTCCAAGAGTTGCTTTAATTGATGGGATCAACGATCTTAATGCATGAGGGTTGACGTGTTGTAGATGCAAACAGAACACGTAAACTAATAGAAAGATGCATCAGAAGCAGAAAAGTGGCGGTGTCAAGACGACCCAACACATTTTCAAGAGATACTTCGAAAGTTGAAAAATGAAATAATGATTGCAGATTCATGTGCAGCGCATTGTAATTTTAGATGATTTTGGATAAAAAATACCACTTACACAGCCGTGTCGGTGTCCATTTTTCGACGATTTACACTTCACTTCACGTTGGTTCCTGTACAAAAACAAAGATGGACGATTTTCAGATCGCCATCAGCGCTATCTGCCAGGGTTGCATCGAAATGCAAGGAATTTTACCAGGCACGCAAACAGCCAATATCGTAAAAGTACTAAAATAAGTTAACTCATAAAAGTTGAGTTAATGACTTGGCATTGAGTGTTTGAATACCAAAAAACTTAACTTGCTTTTAAAATTTAAAAAAGACTAAATTCATTATCGAATAAATTTGTCATTCGTTTCAGGAGAAGATGAAACCTGGAAATGTTCGGATAAGGCTCATTTATCCATTGGCAACTCCGAATCAGCGCCAAGTTCAAATTGACGGCACTGCTCTCGACGGAGCGACAGGACCGCACATGGGAACTGACTTCAATGTTGACAAAGAGTTCAACAATTTTATCATTTTGCACAATTACAAAAACTCTAACTCTGCGTATTAAGAGCCTTCTTTTTTTAAGGTGGTAAAATTATCTACACCTCCTTCCTTTGCAAGAATGAAAAACCGTTTGGTAAATTATTTACTTGGATATTAATATTATTTCCTATGCGCTGTTCCCCTGCAGAGGAGTTTTTTTATTTACAACGAAAGTTAATTCGAAAGTTGTTTGAAGTATTTATTTATTTAATGGCATACAGGTGCATCCCCTATACGGATTTCGTGTTAGTCAAACAAAATTCGCCTGGTTTCGAACAAAGATGCAATCATGAACGGGAACCCTTTAACTTCCCTCCTTCTGAAATTTGCCACTCGGTGCCTCAGCTAGATAGCTGGAACTTTATGAAAACTTTTAAAAAATAATTGGAAGATTTTGCAGCTGCATTAAGTGATGTGGTGGTGAAAGGGGTAGAACTATGTTTAAAGAAGATGAACTTTGTCATCGTGTAAACTTAATTTTATCAGCTTAGACGTAGATATTTTCTTCTCTTTTTTTTTCTTTTTCTTCTTCCTCTCAAGCAAGAAATCACAATGTACGTCATTTGGATGCCGATTTTAAACCACCAATAAAATGATTCCATGTTTTAGAAATCCAGGCAGTTCGAAATGCAAAGACAAAATGCAACTGACTTAATTTTATTGTAATGGATTTCAGAAAGAAGCGTCCCTTCAATTAGTGGGTAGGCAACATTCACAACACTTTGACATAGTAGTAGAAATCGTATCATGTCACTCCCGTTAACTGCAACATGTGCTACTTGGCAGGGCTATCCATGGATTTAATTGGCTTTCAGGTGAAATTGCACATGACGAAATGGGGAGGGGGGGGGGTCGCAGGTTCATGGAAGCAAAGATTGAAAGTTTCCTCTACAATTTTCGAATTACGGGAATCGAGAATGTGATTTTCAATCTGTCACACTTGCCATGATTTTTGAACCTTTATTGGTATGAATTCCAAATTAATGTCAGGAAATAATTCTCAACATATTGGCTCAGAGCAATAGAATCATTTCTGAAGACCCGCTTTACGTCCCAAGAGGGTTGAAAGGCATAGTGTTCTCTTTCCCTTCCTCTTTTGAACATCGCCATGGTTATTCACTTGTCTCATTCATTGAATTTAATACCTAAATGGAAGATTTCTCCGTCACTGAAAATCAGATTCTCTTATCAACGTGAATATAGTTGACGCAGTTAATAATATATGGTCTGAAATATGATAGTCCTTCAAAATGTCTAGTTATTCTATCAATGGTTATGCAGACGTGTGTAAAATACGTGACGCTCAATATCGAAGTTTTCGACCCTCCCTCTCCCTCCCAACGATTTCGATACCTACATGGGTCCCTATCCTTTATCAAGTCAAAATAAAATGGCATGATGCTCTCCTCGACACCCCCTCCTCCCCCTATAGCGTTACGTGTTTTATGAACGACTTATATTGATTCCTCAATCCCAAAAATACAAAAACCTCTGGCGTTTGGTGAATTGGATTGAGCCAAAAAATGCCCACCGCCTGATCCATCAATCTGAAACTGCTATCCCTTTCTTTACATTGACTTTCACTCGTGTACCACCATCGTCAGTCACTGGAGTTCTCAATGCTTTTCATATCAACACTGCTATATTTTCCTCTTTTGAATTTAGCTTCCTCGCAAGATTGCAGAAAATTACAAATTCGCACAAAAAAAGTCTCGTGTTTACAGTGATGCAATATGTTGCAAGATTTCTAATATTAAAAGTTTCTAAGTCTCAAGGTGCTTTGCAGATTGCCTACATCCAGATCAAATATATCTTCATTTTTCACTAATTGTGAAATGTAGGTTTTTTTTTTTTTTTTTTTCCAGTGGTGTCGATGTTGCAAAAACTGCCGAATATTACATTGTAAAAATACTTCCACTACCCGCGAGAGAAGCGAGAAAGTAAAAATTGGACTTGTCGAAGTCAAATTGCGTACTGAAGTTGTAGCTAACGTAAATTTTCTCGTTGCGCTGGATTTTGCCTTACGTTTTACAGAGATCCAGCTTTAAAACTGGAACTCTCGTCTTCAGTGGCAGTGAAGGTGGTTTTTACGGACAAATTAACTTAGGTTTGTTGAGGGCGGGTGTGGGCTCAGGGGAGGAGAGTGTAATGGAGAAGGGTAGGGAGAACTTTATGGCTTCAAAGTATCTAAGACCCCGCGTTGTCGAGCCGAGAGCTTTTACCGCATTCTCAACGCGAACAATAAAAAGCTGTCGCGAGTTCTCGACAAAAATTGGCAGCAGAGCCAAGACCGAGGATACCATGCGCAACGCAGCGATAGTTCCGTCCAGCGAAACTTAACTCTCATTCAATTAGTTCTAACCAAATTAGTGAGTGTTTTCATTTGTTTCTCGCTTCGAGGGGGAGTGATTTTTTCCCCTTTGCCTTCTTTACGCCAATAATATAATTAGGTGAAATTGATAACGAGCTAATATAATAAATAGGTATAAAACTTTCGTAATCTCTTCCGTAGCTAGTCTAGTAGACGCTAGTCTCCCGCACCCTCCAGTAGGCTTTGGCAAATCCTGTCGTATTCGTAGATGCGCCGCTCTCCCGTCCCTCAGACGGGGTTTGCCAGCAGGATTCGGCGATAATCTTCCCCCTGGTCCACTAGTTTAATGCCTTTTGATGTTCTAAAGTGAATTAAATTTCTTTTTGTTCACCTCTCTTTTGGTTCATTCGCCTAACGAAGACATGCCATTTCGAAAATCGGTCGCCTTCACACAAACGAAACGAATCTTAAGATCAATTTGATATCAGACTAGATTCATAAATATTTTTACGTTTAGATAGCTATAGGTACTATTCTCGACAAAAAAAAACCGAAACCTGGAAATTTCTGTTCGCGCGACATATTGAGGTTCAAGAGGATATCATAATCCTCTAAGGATATAGATATAGATATTTGATTTTTGGCTCGTTTTTAGTTAATTGTTGCTAAATAACGATAAAAATTGGAAATAAATAAATAAATAAACGACGATTATTATTAAATTTTGGTTCAAAGAGTTTTGATGCATCCATGATGTAAAAAGGTACATGTATGTTTGGTGCGAATATGTTTTTTTTTTGAATCAAGTGCGATGGAGACAAAACATCGCAAGTGGCCGAGATCTCGTGGGCATTATTTCAATTAATATACTATTTAGTTTGATATACTCAATGTGAAATCTTAGAAAATTTAATCCGCGCTCATGGAATTTGATTGGCACCAGTCAAAAAAAAAAAAATTATAAGTAATTACAGTCCCTGTGATTTACATGTGAATATAAAAATTTAAAATTCACGTTCTGTTTGATGCAAAAATAATTATCAAGAGTGGAACTATTCATGGAACTCATTGAAGATCATGACTTATTGATCTGACTGATATAATGCTTTGATATGAACTTGAAGTATAAGTAAAATGAAACAAAAAACAAGCACTTGAAATTAAAATAATTAACACACGCACGACGTCCTCTCGGCCCTATTTAGTTTGTCTTATTATTTTCTCACTCTCTCCCCTTCCCCTCCCTCCCCCCTTCCTTTGGCAACGGGGCGGAGATAAAGAATTTTCCAAATGATAGGTATAGTAAAATTCGAAAAACATACACCTATTTAGATTGCATTGCTTCAAACTTTACACTCATTACATTGCCAGTTTTTCGAAAAACTTCAAGCTTCTTTTAACTTTTTAATATTATTGATTAAAAGAGAATATTTTTGAAGGAAGCAGCAGAGGAAAATTATGCCCACTAAAATGACGGTTGGTTTTCCCTCACAAAAACAAGACGAGATCGGAAACTGCTATAACATCACGCTGGCCTATACAAATGTATACCCATTACGCCTGATGACGTCAAATTGTCGTCCTTATGTCAATGAGGATATGAGCCGCAGCCCACATTTCAGGAGGGCAACGCTGAGATACATCTAAACAAACAAAACATTTCTCGGAAAATTGACAATCGCGATGAAATTAAGGGTTAGTTTACTTCATCGGTGCAATAGTCAATGTTGAAAATAATTTAAGGAAGAAGAGAAACAAAACAAGCAATGCGCCCTCGGCTATGAGTATCGCATTGGACGAACACTGAACGGATTTCATTAAAATGCATGGATGCAACTATTCGGGCTCTGTGGATGACCGTGATGCATCAGTAATTGCATAAGCACCGGAGTGAAGGCGTTTTGACTCTCCAGGCTCTCGCAGCTTACTCGCGGCCGCGCACAGTGGATCGAGTCAATGAAAGAAGCCGGACATGACATTTTTGACTAAAACTGCAAATTTTGATGTGTGTTTCAACACATTTCAAATTTCAAGGGGTGTGTTTAGAGGAAAATTTAACGATGAAACCGATGAAAACACTTTTAGAACTTCACATTTTTGTATAATCGGAATTATAAGCTTTTAAAGTTCCCAAATTTTGTCCGACCTCTTCTGTTGACTCGATCAGCTGTGCTGCGGTGCAGCACGGAACGGAAAGAGCAGAACCTTATGTATTTATTCTCAAACATATCAACTCGACTTTCATGTGCTACAGTTTAGCCAGTAAAACTAGGAAATCATGATCACGTGTTTTCCGGCTTGAGATGTTTAAAATTCTCTGCCCTATTCCATTTTTTCCAAAGACAAATGGTCATCGTTTCGTTCAAGGAGAAAACGAGAGGCCTCATCAAATAGCAGAAATGCTCGACCTCTTACCTGAGTATAATTTTTCAACGGAAAAATTGCGATATTTTGAAATTAAGTTGGGATTTTTTACGATTTTTTGGCGCGCTAGGATAATCAATATCTGAGCGATTATCTTCGATCTTGTCGAAATTTTATCTCTGTAAAATCGCATTCGATAAAATTTATATTTCATCTCAATTTATCACGATTTTTGGTTCAAAATATGTGCTAATATTGTGCTAAATCGCCTTCGATCAATCGCGATTTCATTGCAAAATGGATAAAATCGCAATTTTTTATCCGATAATATTCCGATAAATTGGCGTCGATAAGATTGAAATACATTCTCCGTTCAAATCGCGTATGTTCAATCTCCGCGTTCAATATCCTCAAATTTACCGCCGAGAAGATTTCCTTGTGAGTCAATAAAGAAAATAATGCTTTTTAAACGAGAAAAAGGATGCTTTTATAAGAAGGAAAGTCACTTATGTCAAGCAAAAACCCGCTTTTATTCACCTATTTTATTCTTGATTCAGAATAAAATCTTCTTGACGGCATACTCAAGAATGTTTCTTTATCTGAGTATTACCTGATTTATTTATTTTTTCTTCCTGGTTGTTTTGTTACTTCTCTTCCTTCAGGCTATGTACATTTCGGAATATACCTATTCCATCTTCAGGCCACTTCACCACTTTACTAGCACTATTGTGCGCGTTCTATATTCGATAAACTTAGGATGTTAAAACACTTAAAAGTTAAAAAACCGGAAAATAAAAATTAAAAATTACGCATAGACTAAAAAGACTGCCCGAGACTAAATTTGCGTGCTACATTGTGGTGCACGCCCAACCAAACGCTTAAAATAGGATGTATTTGACTCTTGAAGATCGATGTACAAATGGGCTAAAACCAAAAATTGTGTGCTTCTTGGTTTATTTCCCCTGTTATTCATTTTTTATGGTTTCTTTCAACACAACTACTGCTCATTGACTTTAATATCGATACCATCGTTCGAAAAAGGTTTTATAAATGCGCCACGTTTTAAAAATGTAAACGTTTTTAAAATAAAGTAATATTTTTATTAAAAGAAAGTTTATATGAGGTTAATTTTACATAGGAAATTTTAAGGATAGAAATAAAACCAAATATTCACCCTGCCCATTTAAAATGATAAATCCGAAGATGAGAGTAACATTTCATTTAAAAAGCGAGTTACCGCAACAACTCCTGCAGACATTTCAAAAACACGAGTTGAAAAACGCTGACTCCGCGAGTTTGAATATTAGAGCCAAACAAAAGGTGCTGCCCGGCTTGCAGCCAGCGTGAAACGCGTATTGGTACCTATACAACTTACAAGACTGCACGGATACTTCATGCATTGCGTATACACCACGGAGCGTACGCGTAATGCATGAAGTATCCCTCCGATCTTGTAGGCGCTAATACGCGGTTCGCGCTGAGGGAGCGCACTGTGTTTCGTCCTGATTTTCAGACTAGCAGAGTTGGCGTTTTCCGACTCATGATTTTGGATTTTTCTACAGCGTTTTTCAAACGTAAAAAATATTTAACACGCATCAATTATACGAGTTCGTGATTTTTAAGTAAAATCACGTACTTTTAACCCTGCAATAGGGTAGGTGGGGGTAAAAGGCCGCATTTTTCCGTTTCGGCCGTCTGTAGGCCGCCGTATCGCGTGAAAATTTCTGGAATGTGGTAAAATATGTGCGAAATACCCTTAGGCACAAAATGGCACACTTTCCAGAATTTTAAAAGCATTTTCGAATTTTTTATGAATTTTTTTCAAAAATTTCGTTAGTGCGGCCTTTTGCCCCAAAAATGGGGAAAGAGGCCGCACTTCCGGAAAAGTTCGTAAAAATTTCGGAAATGCATTCAAAATTCTGGAAAGTGTGCCATTTCATGCCTAAGGGACTATAGTTGATATTTTACCACATTTCTAGAATTTCCATGCGATACGGCGGCTGACAGACGGCCGCAACGGAAAAGTGTGACCTTTTGCCTCCACCTACCCTAAATTTTAGGATCTTTGGTAATTATTAATAATATTTAGTAAAATATGTAGTAAAAGATTTAGTATTGGTAATATTAGTTGATAGATTAAGTATTAGTGCTATTTTAGTGAAGACCGCATGCGGCCTTTTGCCCCATTGGACCTGCGGCTTTTTGCCCCATTTGATGACGTAGGTAACCATAACCTCAAAATTCTAAGACAAGGCCATTAGCCGAAAAGTGACGGCGGGATATTTAAACCATCCTTATCATTGTTCGAACTGCAGCTCGTCCGAATTTTTCTATCAATTATAAAACTTGAAATTGACCAAAATAAAACTGGAAAAATCGATTTTTTTTTCACGAAAAATCAACTCTCCTCATATTTTCGAGGGAACGCGTCCGTTCGGTCCGTATAGGCTTCACCATTGGCTTGAAACTTCGTCAACACAACAGCACCACCACTACCAACATAACTGACACGGTCCCGGTGCCAACCTAAAAAAATTTCGGGAAAAAAGTCGGGTGCGGCCTTTTTCCCCGTGCGGCCTTTTACCCCCACCTACCCTACACCGGTGATGAACAGAGGAACAAAAAGTGTTTTCCTTCATAAGTTTTGCCGAACTCGAGAAAAAGGTTTCAAATTTTTTAGAGCGAATATTCTGAGAGAATGACAACACATACGAGATAATGCCTCCAGGCTGATTGTTGAAATTGGTAGACAAATCTATAGACAAAGATGACAAATAAAAAATCTGGAGGGATCCTATCGGTGGAAGCGGGTGATTGCAATGGACAAAGGAGGTAGAGGTAATAGACTAACTAACTGCAACCGACAAGAAACCCTTTACTTAGTCTATCATTTTCCCCCTTGGTCTATACGACCACCCATTTCGACCGAAAGGATTGCTCCATACTCCCTATGTCTTCTTTGTCTATTACATTGTCTATCAATTTCAACAATCAGCCCGCTGGAAAAATACCTATAATTAATGAAAGTGCCAGGGAATTGATGATGATGTCGCGACGGAGCGGATATCTTAAAAAATCACGAGGTTTTGACATTTTCTCCGCCTCGCCCGAAACGCTAACCGTAATACAAGACCTCAGAATCCTTCCTTCTATGCACCTCTGATTTCTCGAGCTACTTTGCGATTTCTCGATTTTTTTATGCCTACCATGTACATTTCTTTTCAGGGAATCTTAATATTTAGATGGAATTGAAACCACTAATCGATATCACAGAACTGCAGAACATTAGATCGAGCTCCTCAAACGTGAACCCAAGTATTAGTGCGGCAAACAGTTACTCCATAACCGGCCTCCTGAACTCACTATCGGCTGGAGTTGGTCTCTCATCCACGGGGGATCCTCTTCTATCAGAGATGCTCACTTTACCTTCAACAACTCTATTACCCTCTTTTGGATCGCAGCAGAAATTTAACACTAGTGAGCTATTCAGATTACTTAATCTTTAATGGCGGATTTACTTGAGGATCTCCGCTTTTTCCCCGGAAAATTTTCATCAAATCACAAAAGGGGTTTGACAAACGATCCTGTTGAACAAAGTAATAATAAAAGCTGTTCTTGAGTAGGTGTCCTAAAAAATATATCGTCAAACGACTTTTTGCAACACTGCCATGAATTTGAGTCCCTCTGTTTCTCACTCGTCAATGGTAATTGTGACTGGGGCGTGTTAGAAAATTCATTGAAATGAAGGAGAAAGTCATTGCATTTCATTAAAAAGGAGTGGGGAATGAAAGAGCAAGGCGCCTCTCGTTTGTGCTGCGTTTTACGTCGCTTAACGCGTGATGGAGGTGAGACAACAGCAGCGCAAGGTCCCTCGCATTATGCAACATGCAACTATTCGTGTTCGACGGATGTCGAGGTTGCATACCTGAAAATTGAAGGCGCGCCTGCTTTTCAGAGTCGCTACATAGTTGCAAGGCGTGATCAGGCACGATTTCTTAGTGCGCAAGGATATGAATCCTTTGCACATTTCTTTACCGAGAGCAATTATCATGACACGAGCGACTGGAATTTTCTACACTCTGATGATTACTGCTAAAATAAAATAAAAATAGAAAAGAGAAAAGAAAAAAAATAAATAAAATGTTATGTTTCATTGTACATTGACACTTACGCCAAAAGAAAACTCTTCGGGTGTAGATAATAATTTCTTATTTGAGGGGGGGGGGGGACGGTGGAGTAACAATATTCTGGCCTATTTTTTACAAAGGAACATAAAAATAGGATATAATAAAATCGTGGATTTTGAGTGGTAGACCATCAGTAGGCGAAAATTAATTTTGAAGAATCAACGTACACTCATTACGTCCTAATAGTCTATAAGTTTTAACCATCGAACAAGTGGATTGCATTTTGCAAAAAGGCACTAACAAAAAAAGGCCACTAGCATTGCAGTGATGCTAAGATTGTGCAACTTCATCCTTTGCAATAAAATTGCGGAAATCGTGAAAAACTGTGGAATTTAGATGGTCATTTTTCTCTTAAATTCACAGTTTTCAGCGAGTAAAATAGAAACCATCAATGGATAATCGGGGTTTTCCTCCAAGACAAAAGAAGTTGCACAATCTTAGCAACATATAGCAATGCTAGTGGTTCCTTTTTGCAAAATGCAATCCAAGTGGTCTACGATTGGAGCGACTGACGTTCATGCATGTTTTTGTTAGGTTACGGCGAGGCAGGGGGAGGTTTGAACACGAGCATGGTCGGAGCAACAGGCCCGAGTTCACCTTTGTCTTTCACCACCACAAACGCGCCATCGACAAGTTACAGTGGCAAAAGAAAACAAAGACGATACAGGCAAGTTAGACTTCATTCATGCATTTCTACAACATTCAACCCTCGGCGGGAAAAGGGACCCGTACCTGAGAAGGAAGAGCATGAGCAGAACTAGGGAAGGCCGGGGGGCAGCTGGTCCCCTCCTAAAAATATAAAGGATTATGCAAGATAAGTCCGTGCCATTTCAATTACTGGCAAGGACAGCTCAACATTGCCGCTGAAAATTGTCAACATTTTCTCGAGGGGACCGTCTAGAGCCCCTTTTGGAACGGGGGGAGCCCCCGCAGCCTACTTAATGAGGCACTCCTCTGCCCTCCCACAATATCATTCTCGGTTTTGCCCATGTGTCCCACTATATAGACCTTGCTATGCTTTTGGCCTACCTCAGTAAAGGAAGGCGGCTGTGCATTTGTGCAAGCAATTGATTTAGAGAAGAACGGTGATGAGAAATGACCTCGCCGAAAGAGTCTGCTTGGTACCTGTGCAATTTTATTCTTTACGTCCTACATTTTAAGAATGATTGTTTCCGCAAATTGACGTTGCCAAGAAAAAAAAAAGAAAAACTTTCTTCAGGATATGAAATACATACGTTTGCAGCTGACACAGACATCAAAACCATGTTGTAATTAATGCATACACAGAAAAAATAAGACTTTTTTTTAGGTACTGCATGTTGTGTGAGTGACTATGCGTCTTCATAGATAGGGAATCTATTTTTGATGTAGGTATCTAACGGTAGGTAGACATGATTCCTTGATATTAAACAGATATGTGATTTTGAAACCCTGCTTTAATAGGTCAACGACGTGCTGAGATTATGCCAATATGTTTTTGGCCCTTCAAATTAATTTACGGATTGTCCTGGGCACTTTTAAACAATTGTACACTGGTTGGTTTTCGCAAGTTTTCATTAGCACGTCCAGTATGATGCCCCCTTAACTTTTTACTTACTGGATAATTTATAAATTGTCCTGTTTTCCTAATTTCATAATAATGTCCATCTTTTGCAAAAACTTTCTTCTATTCCTACTTTGAGCAATGCTTTTAAAAGTATATTATTAACATGACAGAATATTCTGTAATATATGATGTGTGAGTCATCTTTTCTATTTTCTTCATCTTACTTGTTACAGGACTACTTTTAGCAACTATCAATTAGAGGAATTAGAGCGTGCCTTCCATCGGACTCACTATCCAGACGTCTTTTTCCGCGAGGAGTTAGCTTTGAAAATAGATTTGACTGAGGCTAGAGTCCAAGTAAGTAAAAAGACCTTTCATCTTGGTGCTGTACTTTAAAAAAAATTATCTTTAATATTTTATGATCTCCTGTAATCAGTTTTCTCGGATCGCGCGGTTCGTGTAACCGAATTTCTTTCATCAGTTATTCTCTCATCCTAACGAACTAAAATTTGGGTTTGACGAACCGATTGGTTGGGATGATAAAAAACAACACGTTCTCCTTCATTTTAGGGATATGCAATTTTATTTTCTTGGGGGTCAAACTAGTTGTATGTGTCACGTGTTTCGCCCCATCCAACTTTTCTACTCTGCGTTGAAGTCTCTGAGTCAGCCGAAAGGAGTTCACGGTCTCCTTCATTTCGTGGATATTCAATTTTACCTACTTGGAAGTCAAAATAGTAATTGTATCGCGCGTTTCGCCCGCTCCAAATTTTCTACTCTCTGTTAAAATCCCTGAGTGGGCGGCAAAAGGACCAAATTCTTCTCATTTTTGTGGATATGCGAAAAGTTTGTTGCTCCATAACCATAATTGTGACCGCATCATCCGGAAAAAAAAATCTGCGAAACTTTGGACTTTGCGCCATGGCCGGATTTACCTACTTGCCGCCCATGGGCCGCCTGTTTTTGCCGCCCTCTTCTCATTCATTTTGAAACATCAATAAAAACCATCAAGTGAACGTACCGGAGGGAGAAGAGTGCATAAGACGCGTTCACTCGTGTTGGACACATTTTTTGCGTAAGCTCTGCATGTCAGCACTACTAGCAAAAGTTCACGGAACTTCGTGCGAAAGTTCAGTTCCGTAAACCTATCTCTGTGGGGACAAGGCCTTTCATTTGTAAGAAATGAACTAAAAAATTAAGAAAGAACAAACATAAATGTGGTTTAATAATTTCAACTTCCGCCGCCGCGCCGTGCCGCGCTGACCACACTGTGTTTGGCGCAATGCGTGAAGTATTCATGTAGTCTCGTAGGCACTGTGCGTTTCACGCCGCGCCGACCGCTGTTGATCGTACTGCGTTTGACGCAATGCGTAAAGTATTCATGCAGTCTCGTAGGCGCTAATATGTGTTACATGCCGAGAATGCCGACCGCCGCGTCGAGAGCTTCTCCTTTTCATCACAAGTCCTCGTCATCATTTCTTTTTGCGCCGCTCCGCTCCAGGCCAAATTACGTGTTTGGTCTCTCTCTTAACTCAACTTATTAAAGGTGCGCAGTCTTTTGCATCACCGAAATACGACAAAACTTGAAATTAATGAACTCTCAGGAAATGAGAGATTTTGTCACCTTTTCTTGTTTGTAATTTTTTTCTGAATCCGATTTTTTTGTACCTGCATTTAAAAAAATCGCAAAATTTGCCGCCATGAACCGCGGCCCATGTGGCCACCCCCATAATCCGGCCCTGCTTTGCGCGGGAAAGATCGTGAGTTGTGGGAAGAGCCTGCAAAACTCTAGGTTCTCTCCAGGCACCGCGCAGTCTCTCCTCTCCGATTTCTTGCCTCGCCCTTGGTCCTGCACTCGTGGAACGCACTTACTGTTAGTTCCGAAGATGCCCACGCTATTTGAAAATACGTCGGGCAGCGCTGCCGTGCTAAGGAAGAACGCCGTATGAACCTCCGAGAGTTGCCAAATTTCCCTTGATAAAAGATGTATTTTTGAGAACATTCATCCATATTTTTCCTTGAAATTTTCGGACGTTTCGGATTGAATTGCGTAAAAAATCTGTCTGAACACTTTGGAAAATAATATTCGCAATTTTCCCAATAAATTCGGTTTTTATCGGAGGAAACTTGGCAACGTCTGAAGGCTCATACGGCGTTCTTCTTAAGCACGGGCGCCGCGCACGTGCACAACTTCGAAAGGTGCACGGAAAAAATGGAGCACATTTTAATAAAATCGTAATGAATTTTACACCATATTTGTTCAAGATCGTAGCCAATGCTATTTCCCCACTATGCCTACGCAGTTCGCGAACAACCAATCGGTCGTTGTTTCGTGATAAGTCTGCACCCCTGCAGAGAGGATTATTCAATTGGTTATAATTTTTGTTCTTTTGATAGGTTTGGTTTCAAAATCGGAGGGCAAAGTGGCGCAAACAAGAGAAACAAGTACAACAACAACAGGAGCCGTTGGACTCGCCTCCACCCCCTCCCTCCTCACTAACGCCACCGGGCGATTCTTCCTCCGGCAGTGCTGCACTTGCCAACTTGACAGGTCAGGCCTCACATGATGCGATACGGGTCATCAATGATTGCTTGATAAAAATAGGGTGCTTCTTTTTTTCAAGATATTGACACTATATAGGGGACAACTCAAGACCAAGAAGCACAGATTGCAATAAGCAGCAATTGCATAGTAAAAATTTTGCAATTCCATTGAGTGTTGTGTATGTTGCCTAACTCCTATTTGAAGGGGCTCCATTTATAGAAACTTATTCCAGTAAAATTGAAATGTTGCAATTTTTCATTGCATTGCAAATTGCCTATCTTTCTGACACATGAAGCTCATTTCGTTGATTGCTTATAAATTGACTAAACGATGTAAAAATATTGCAATTTAATGGTAAAAAATTTACAATTTTATTCCAATCAAATTGCAATTTAATTTCAATATTTTCATTGCACTGTGCTACTTAATTGGGAGGGGATGGTAATTGTATTCACTTGCAAAACGAGGAAAGTTTTGAAAGTTCTGATTTTTTTAATTTCTTCATCGATTAATATATATGTACAACTTAAACTTGCTCCAGCTTGCATGTATGCTCTGAAAAGATCAGATCATGAGCGAAAATCAGCCTCACACTGATAGGATGAATAAAATAAGAAACATTCGGGCGTGGTTCTTATTATGTCCTAAATAAAAAGTTAAACACCAATAATATTCCCTGCTGGCCTCATAAAAAGTTAACATCGGATGCAACTTGATAAAACTGTGAGAACGTAATTACACACGTTAAAGTATAAAACTATATGTAGTTATTAGGTCGCAACAGTGCACTTGACTGGTAAAACAAAAACCTTTCAAGAGAGCAATTAGATTCAATTACATGCTCATTGGCAAATATACTTTCACCACTGCACCTTCTTTTGCTCTTGGAATATATTGTACATTTTTTTTGTTCACAGGATCAAATCTCATGCCACAAAACTCCAGTCCTCCATACTCTTCAGGTGCTCTATTTCTGGGTATGGAGTGGGGCAGCTTTACACCGTACCACTATCCTTTAGGCAGTCATTCTCAAACGAGCAAGGAACAGCCTGAGATTGACCCGGACCTTTTGCGGTTTCGCACTACACCCAAAGATAGACAGTCACCCAACAGCCTTCTTCAATCCCCATAGAAATAATGTTGAATAATTGCAAGGGAAAAATATGAATGTGACATAAGTGTTGAGAGTACAATATATAAACTCATGGAAAAGGAGTTTGTACCTACTCATTGGCCCCATTTGGAAACTTAGAAAGGATTTACCTGTAATTATGAATCTTACTGATTTGAATATGGGCGGCAGATATGTATATTTTCGATTTTGAATTATTTTGTGATTCGACCTGGATTGGAGTGAGGGCATGTGCCCTAAAAATTCTGCACTTCAATTTCATACAGAATGGCCTCACATAGCTTGCGAAAATTGCGCAAAAATTTGACAAAAATCAGAGATTGCAAAATATTTCAATTCAATTTTGATGACCTGACTGAAAGGTTCTACCTACTCAAGTGCTGTAAAAGTGGACCGATTTTGGACTTGAGGGTATCAATTTTGATTTAAGCAGTTTCCGATTTTCATGGGATTAATCTTCATTAATAGCAGGAAAATGTATTTTTTATCGAGATTCATTCTGTGGTATCAAAATATTCGGTCTTCAAGAGTTACCTGCATTGTCTTTTGTCTTTCCATAAACATATCAACTTTAAAAAAAGGACATACTTCAGATGCCGTTAATTTACGCTGCTTTTGATACAGGGGTTTACAAAAATTATTGTATTGGTAAGTTACAAGGATGTGATATTAGGAAATGTTTTTCAAGCAATATATTATCATGTCAGAATTTAGTTTCATCATTATTCCATGGAAAATTCAGTTTACAAGACTTAAAAATTATAATTTTAGATTTAAAAACCACTATTGTAAAGATTGGCATTAAAAAAGTGTCTATGTGTTGGAAATAAATTGTTAATGAAAGATCAATGCTGTAGTTGGCCTTTGAAAATTATTAAGGGAGGGGTATTGCAAAAATCTGTTTTGACTTGACGCTGGATATCTACACGTGGCTTCAATGCAAGTTGACTTAGTAATTTAACTTGAACAATAAGAGGTTTTTTCTCTAAAAGTAGAGAGGGGTGGTTTATGGTAGATATGTTTGAGGGCGAAAACCAATCAAAGTTGAGAGTAAGTCTACATTCATTTGATGGTTCATGGAAGACCATCATGTTTACGATATATTTTTGAAGGAAATTCTTCAATTATACTTTGGCGCTAAAAGGACCACTGCCAAGTATTATTCCCACTGAATATGTAATAAATTAGCTCATAACTTCAATTTTTAAAATCTTGAGAATGTGTAGTATTATGATCACAAGAAAAAAAAAAGTTGGCAAGATACTCAAACACTTGGTAAAAGGTGACAAAACGAAAATTTGAAGTGGGAAGAAATTCTAATAATTAGTATGCAGGATCCTTTCTTTGACCTACATGAATTGTAATCTTTGGAGCCTTCATAACCTGTTGCAAGAAACTGTAAGACTCTTATTATACACATCCAGCGTAGAAATCTGCAAATATATACACTTAATAAAAGCTTTATTTATGAGAGGGATTTTGAAGAGTTGCAAAAACGAAAAAATTCTTTGGTCAATATTTATATATTTCATTAAAAAATATTTTGAAAAGTTGTTTAACATGACAAATTTTTCAAAACATCGTGATTGATCGTTCACTTTTACCAAAATTCCTATTTACTTTTTATCACTCGATTGCAGATAAAAGAAACGGGCACATAAGAGAGAGCACTACAAAGGCAGAAAAAATAGTCCATCCTGTGGATTTGTGGATTGATGACAAGAGATTTTAGATGAAACGATTCTTCTCCAAATTTTCTACAAATTCTTGACAGGTTCCACAAGAAAATTTGCAATGCAAAAAATTACAACAATTTAAGCGAAAGAGAAAACATAGGAGTATGACACAATCCTATCAAACCTTTTTACAAAAAACTCAGTCCAGCAGAAAAAGAGAGGATTTTTCGTCCCCCCGGGGCGTTGGAGGACAAAATTCTCCAAAAAGACGCAAAAAATGTAAAACGTTACTGCTAATACCACCAAAAATTACAGCAGACACATTGCACTTTGTCAAGTTGAGAGCAAATAAAACTCAAGGTAGAACGTGAAGATGACAGGAAATTCGAGGTATCAAAAATTGACCTTGCAGCATTTAGAACAATAAACACCCAGGGAGGCAAAAATCTAAAGGCTACATATAATTTTAAGGCGGGATGAAAAATTTCAAAGTAACCTGAAAAAACCATGATTAGCAAGAAGGGTTCAGTAACATCAACAGGAAGTGGAAGATGGTGAAGAACAATGATTTATTAATAAAGAATGGAAAAGATGAATATAATAAGAAACAACTCAAGGCTCATGGAATTTCAGCGTTTCCCTTACTATTACAACAAAAAAGTACAAGGTGCTTGAGTTAATTTTTTTTTAGCCTCTTTTGAGAAGCTTGAGGGCTACGGTGATTAAGTTCAAAATATTCTCATTGAGTAGACACCACTAAAACGCTACCGTAAAATTACATCTCATTCTGAGACATTTCTTGGTCGCTCCTACCAGTATGCAGCGTTATAGAGAAAGATAAGGTGATAAAATAAATGGAACAAAAAAAAATTCTAACACTCCTCTCCTTAAATAAACCAAGGCACAAATAAATATTTTCCTCTATTTCTTTTTCTCCACAACAAAAGAATATTTTTTTATGAGGGCTTACATAGTCAAAAGAAAAATTCAAGACATTTTAAGACTTTGTGAGACTTTTCAACAAACATTTTGAGGATACTCCAGGACTCTCATTTCTAAAAAATTTTCTTCCAAAAACAAAAAGGGGAAAGTTGATGCATACTCAGCACTCTCAAAATTTACCCAAGGAATGGCAGAGAAAAGTCAGACATCGAAATTCAGTAAAATTTTTCTCGACAGTTGATAATGAGAGACAAAAACATAATTAATGAAATATAATGAATCTCCGGAACTTCCTGATTCTTGAGTTTTAGGCGTAAAATTCAAAAACTATCGAGTACTTTTAAGACTTCCCACAAATCATTCACTTCCACTAACTTGAAAATCAGGAACTTTTGAGGGTTGTACCCATCTTAATCTTTCATTAAGAAGAAGAAAAAAAATTCGAGTAATCAAACGAATATTCGGAGCAATTTTGGAAATAAAGGTGAAGTTGAGGCAATTGCAAACGAAGCGGTTTCAAGCAAGGAGAAAGAGTCTATCCCTGTATTGTAAAGTACCCCACTGGGCGAGTAGATGTCAAAAAACCATGAATTTAGCGCTACGCTATACATTGATGGGTAGCTCATGGTTTAGGTGATTCCTTTTCCAAATGGTGGGACTTACCTTGTGGGTTAAAATAAAAGATTTTAGAGTTAAGATAAGACTTTACGGTTTAAGGAGAGGAGAGGAGTTCTTTTTTCAAGAATAATGATGACGGGCAGACTACTTTCTTCCCTTCTGAGAGATGTGATACGTTATATACATTTCATGTGTTGTGTTTTGAGGGGGGGGGGGAGGGGGCATAGTTTCAAACCATTGTTTATCACTTCAAGCATTATTACATGAGTTGCTTTCTTAAAAACAAATTAATTTTTCTCTTTGAGCATTATTGTAATGGTAAATATTGATTTTTTATTTCCCACCAGTCTTTTGTGACTCGTTTTTTATTTGAAAATTGGTAATTGTTTTTCTTTGATTAATGATATCCAAACACGATGTCAAAAGAAAACAAAATGGATAGGATACTCCATCTCTAGTAAAATAAAACGAAATGCAAAATAGGAGATTGTTCCTGATCACATAAGTATTGATTCAAATACAGGGTCATTCTTTTTCCACATTTTATGTGGGAGAGCTAACAACATGCTTATACTTAAGTGTTCTGGGTGACTAATTTCTACATCACTTACATTGTCGATAACAAACTGCAGACAAGAAATGGGTTGACAGAATTTTTCTCTGGGCACTAGATTAGTTTCGAGTTCAAAACAAGTATTAAAACTTCGAGGTTAGTGATTAATTTCAGAAGAAACCAAAAGCAGATTTAGTGGCAGGCTGGCTCGATTCGAATCCTAGAGATTCAGGAAATCAGAGCTGACGCATTTGCTATTGCTCTCCACTGATCTCCGTGTTGAATTTTCTAGTGATAACTGAAAAATAAAAATGTGCTGTTTTATTCAAACTGTTCAATTGATCATCTTGGTACAAATTAGTGAAGATGGTAAAACTCACAGACTAAAAACATGATCTCTGTTTATGACATTGTGGTATTAATATTCACACCTTGAGAAAAGCCATTCAGAAATCAAGACAAAAAAATCTGTCAAAACCCCGAATTTCGACACTTTAACATTGAAACAGAAAGCGTCTTTTGAATAACGTAGTGATCAATGTCATTTAAAGCAATAGTTCCAATGGACCGTTGAAAAGGGAAAGAAATCAAGCACTACAGTACATGTTTTCTCATCAACATTCCTGCAGGAAATGTTGAACAAGTTGAAAAATTCGATTATTGACTGATAAAAGAGGAATGAACGTCTGTGGTTTACATTAAGAACAGTAAATTCCAACTCCTCACTCACGAAAAAGGATAATGAGCATGGGCCAAATTAGGCACTAATACCAATTTATATTTTATTGGGCAAATAACTAGAGCTTAGTTTCACACACATAATTCCTTTCTATTCTGATAGAGGGTGCCTTTGATGTGGTCGAAAAAGAGTTAGCACAAGGGAAAATTCTTCCATTGTAAAAAAACCAATAGTAGTTTAGAGCTTGATTTTCAAGTAGATTTTCGTTTTTTCGTCAGTGGGTGTGAATTAACATGACTGAGAACCGTTGTTTCCTAATTTATGATTTGCCGTCAGAGAATTTTAGCGATTCCACCGTATCTAATGTAAAATTTCAAAGAGAAAATATATATTAATCAGCTTAATTTCGTACTATGTCTACTGTTCTATTGTCATTTTTTCAATCTCAGTTTCATCAGTGATGCCATTTAAACTTGATTCTAAGAAACCTACAACGGAAACATTGGAAAAGTTTATTTTGAGGACACCTTACCTATGCACAGCTTTGTGTTGGAAGCAACGATTCAGGCTACATAACTGTACTCATCTGTGGAGTTGGGCGTTCGTTCAATGTATTGTTTGTCAATGAGTGCTTCAATGCATTTCTTAATCATGCTGATCGTTGGAGCAAATGATTCAGATTGACATAAGACCTGCAAAATTTAGAGATAAACGTTGTATGTAAGTGTAATTCATGAGGACTATCATTCTCTTGCAGGATTGCAAAAAATGCCTGACCGCTTAATCTATTGATGTAAGGCAAATTTACAGCCTGAAAGGTAATTTTCAAAAGTAATATGTACCTTTTTTCCCCTTAACACTTTTAAAAAATTTAATGAACATATTTTGTGTTTTTCCGTGAGGTGAAAACGCCAGAATGGAGGAAACAGTTGGCATTCTGGGGATAGTTATATCTTCGTTGATAAATGCAACTTAAAACAAACAATTCTGCAATTTCCTCTTGTTCTTTACAGAGGGCCTTTCTCCCGGCCTTCGACTTAGGTAATAATGGCCATAATGTGCCAACCAAACTCTGAAATGCTGTTTCCTCAAACTAACATTAGACTAAGACAAAACATAAGACAAAAGACTAAAGACAAGACAAAAAAGACAAAGAAGAATTCTATGTACATACTTCGTGGATTAGAGAGTTATGTGACAGTATTTTACGCAGCTTCATTATTCGAACAATGGCTGCTTGCAAGTATAATTTCCTATCTTCATCAACAGCGGTTACTGTTTGCTCTAGTTCTTGCTGTGGGTTTTCTTTTTGAACAGCAGCTTGAATTCGTAACCGCGTTCGTTTATTACTGTAGTTCATGTTTAAACTAAGGGTTGTGCTATCACTTAACATCTGCAAACAAGTCAAGTCAAAAATGTAAAATTACACAGAGAAAAAAGTTATGAAAGAAAATTTATGCCAATATTGATTTGACTTCCTAGTAAATATTAAATGCATATCGATGGTGAAACTGCGGAAAGGTGTATTTTGGTTTCGGGTGTTTTAGACTTCCTGTTATACTTTACTATCTATATGGAAAACCATTAAATCTCATTTATTGAAAACTTCAGTAATTCTTCTATTCTTAAATGAAAAATAATCGGTAAAAATTTCTGGTCAATATCTTGGTTTGGTCTCCTTCTGGAAAATAAAATAGAAGCGGAGATTTCGAAACACCACAACCAAGATACAAACTTATGCAGTTTCATCGTCAATATGTAACTTGTGGGTATGAACATTCAATTGAAAATAGAGAAATCTTTGCTGACTGAGAAAGGCTTCACAATGAGAATTTTCAATGTAGTGGTGCAGATAATACTCAATTTTACAATGCACAGATTGCTGTGAGCGTAAATTACAGTGAGCAATTGGTGGACTTTTGGGAAAAGTTTTCTTTTTTATGGAAACATGACTGTAGAAAATAAACAGAGAATTTCAGACAGACAAAAGAAAAACAGAGAGACTGAGAAATGTTGACACATATTACAGGAAAATGTTGAATTTTCTAGAAGAAGTGTTATGATTTTTTTAGCATTGTCTCACTTATTTTCCAGTTATAATCCAGTCATTCTTATAGCTAGAAATCTCTGCAAAAATTACAACAAAAATGTGTAAAAGGGGAAGCGACTCACCTCAGAGTCTGTGTTGATGAGTTTACATTCAATAAGACTAAGAATATGGCGACTAAACTGTTCAGGATTCAGTTGAAGTTGATTTTGAACTTCAGAACACGACAGGGAGTCATTCGACTCAAAGAGAAGGAGGATAGCCATTTGAAATGTTTGCATTGTTATGATGTACGGTTTCTTCAAATAATAAAGCTTCAACTCTCCTGAAAATAGGAACATTTTCAAAAATCAAATGCTTGAACCTTTTAAAAGTGAGAAATCATGGCGTATTCCAAAGTGCTGTAAGTTGCCTTACTAGATTTAAAGATGTACATTATTTCATTTTTTCAATTTTTTGACAAAAGGCTATACATGGAATACTGAAAGATTCGACACCCGCTAAGTTTCAAGATTTCTTGATATGAAAATTCTTACGATCTTCTGAGTAAGATGAGTTTTTAAAGTAAAATTTTCTGTTGGCCAATCTCGAAAAAAACAGGTCTGAAAAGTGCATTTTTTCAGTTTAACTTGTACTATCAAGTGAAAAAATGTGGTTGATCAAATAGTAGGTTTCCTTATTTCACGTTGGCTAGAAAGATAAGATGGCACATCAACTTATTGTTAGTTTTTAACAAAAATCTCCGCATCTTCAACTTCGCAACAGTGCCATTTCTCCATATGATAACATGTTACATTCTCGCGTAAGTGCACTTTTCCGATCTGATTTTCTCAAGATTAATGCATAGAAAGTTCGATTTGAGGAGCTCATCTTAGTCAGGAGGTTTTAGGAAATATATTATTAAATGTCTTGAAATTTAGCCAGTGCCAAATTTTTTGGTATTCTGGAAGTAGTCTTCCAGCTTGGAGGGAAAAATTATTCTTCGTGGATAAACACATTCAGCCCAGCAAAGAAAGGACATAATTTTCTCTGAACGAAATTTTATCGGGAGGAAAGGAAGTTCATTTCTGGGCTGTATAACCTTGGGAAGGGTAAAACCCATTAAGGTTCAGATGTTTTAAAACTGTTTTTCCCACAATTTTTGCAGTTGAGCAAGGTACCGCTTTAGCTGCATGGATACCTAAGCAATGTGCCGTTAAGGTAGAGGAGTTTAAGCAAATTATATTTTCAGCAGAATTTTGTTGGTTCGGTGGGAGCTTACGTATTTTTCAAGGGCACTGATATAAGAGAGAGAAAGAAAAAAAAACAAAAACAAACGGATGGTAGGTAATTCATAGATTTTTGTTGTTTTCCGTGAATTTTTCCGGAGTTTTTGGAGTCATCTTTGGATACTTGTTGACGGAAATATGAAACTTTATAATATTCATTTTTGCTTTTCATCTCTTCTTGCATACAAACATACTACCTAACTTAAAGGTCGGATTACTGCCTCATTGACTAGCTGTTAATTAATAATATCCTTCATAGATTTTTAAATTGGAAACGAGTAATTGCTGCTGAAAAATATAACAATTGATTCATCATCCAAGCAAGCATTTTGAAATCATGATTCTGAATGAATAAAATACTGATCAAATAGAAAATAGTCATTTTTACAGACTTACCTTGGCACAGATGATGAAGCCAGGTTAATTTCCTACCGCTAAAACTATGATGATAGAAGTTTTCAAATGAAACAACTGACTTTTCTAGTTGCTGAGGTAAAGTGAATGGAGTGACCGCAGTTTGACCAAGGGGCCAAGCACCAGCTTGAAGGACGTACACAGAGAAGTTGATACCAACGTCTATGTTCGACTCCTTCAGCCATTGATTGAACTTATTGTTAAGATCTTGAGAGACAGATATGTCTGTGAACATCCTGTGCAGTTTGTTGGTAAACTCGTAACCACATGCTTGCTAAAATAAGAAAGAAACCCGGGTAATGAAACTCTCGAATGGACATGCATCAGTTAATTTGAAAATTGGAGAGATCCAAGCCAAGTGAAAACATAGATTGACTAAAAAAAAAATAAATTCAAGGAATCAGTCACAGGAAAATTTATGAAAAAGAAGAGGGGTTGGGATAACATTTTAGGATTTGAGTAGAAGTAAGAGGATCTTTTTTCTTTTAAAAGAATGTGAATAAAAACAAGTACATTGGTACATTCTAAATAGAAGTATTTTGGACTCCACTTTCTGATATTTCTACTTGATGTACAGAAGTACAAGACTCGGCAAACTCGAATTTTCTCCATTATTTTGGATAAAATAAAACAAATTGATGACTTACTTTGAGGCGATTGATCATTGCTTCTTCTGCATCCATTGACTGGCTTTGTTGATGGATTAATCGTTTGGCTAACATACGGGAGTAGAATTTTTGAAACACATCCTTGTCATCAATGTACTTAAAAATTATGATTGACTGACTCAGGCGGTCATCTATTTCACTGTCAGACATTCCTTTTGACGATTTCTTGAGCAATAAATCACAATACTTGGCAAGCTGAAATAAAATTTCTCATTGACATTTGTTGGTATTTGCTGATGAAACATACACAAGAACAGCAGAATTTTCGTGGAAAGATCTACTTTTCTAATAGATGAGTTCGGCTGGATGCCACGGCTTAAAGTGAGGCTAGACTTTTCTAACGCTGAAGTTACAGACTGTGCCTCAGGTTGACTCACAGGGTGTCTACTATAATTTTATGTTTAATTTCCTCGATATTCTAAATGAAAGTTCCTAATTTTTTGCAGGGATACATTGGCCCTTAATTTATTTTCCGAATCACCATATTCTATAAATTGAATTAAATATTTCATTTTTGCAGATGCTAAATTTATTAATGTTTCCCTTGCCTTTCCACTTCTCCTTAAATCCAAAATTTCCGAATTTTCTGACTTTTTATGAATTTCCCCGAACTTTGATCAAAACCCTCATTTAGATTTGTTTAGCTTTTGATAACACTGATATGGACAAAGACTCTACTTCTAGAGATTCATATAAAGAAAAGAAACACTCTGCGGTTGCCCTCGCTTAATGGCACCAGCTGAAATTGCTGAGCCAATATGTTACTCCCATAATTGCTTGACTTTTCCGGGACACCAAAAATTCCCTGACTTTTGAGGTTTTCCAGGCCACCAGAAACCTTACAAATACAGCAAAATATTCCTTTATTAATGGCATCCAAAATGGACTATATGAACTACATACTACAGAATGTTCATTCAATAGTAATAGAGGCTTCAAAGTTAGTGATCAGAATAACATACTTCAAAGTTGATAAAGGATGAACTATGATCATTGAATACTACAATTACTTCAATATATGAACAAAAGTCTGAGGGAGGCTATGAGAATGAGCCGATATGCGTGATGGTAGTGCGGGTCTGAGCCGCGGAGGTTCGGGTCTTGCTTACGGGACGATGACTGGGATGGTCTTCTACAAATCTTGATCAAATACTGGTGCCCGGCCTATGCTCCGGCCACTATTTATAGTCGATCGCCGAACCAGGCTGGTTTGCAGCTTTGCGATAGGGAACCCAGCGATCGAACTGCAACTAGCGGCCGAAGTCTGCGTCGATGAGTGCAAGTGCCGCGCCGCCACAGAATATATGCTTAATTGCTTACTCATGTTTGATAATGACTAGAAATGTTCAGATATTAATCTGATTTCACATCCATTTTTTTTACTGCAATAACACCGATGGATGTCTTCATGAGTCTTCCTTTCTTCCCACAACTAAACTTAAGGCAATGATCCGATAAAAAATGTTGTGACAGTAATTTTAATTTATTTTGACTACTTACAAGCTCCGGAGATCTACAAGGCTGATTAGTATTTTGCCGATAATTGATTACATACGAGCAAGCCTTGTCTAAGGCGCCCATCAGATTTTGGTCACCTTCAAAAACTTCCGCGATCAATTGCTTATACTTTTTATGAATGTTCAACATACTTTCGATGAACTGAGCAGGGATCTGTCGACAAAAAAAGAAGAACAGCCAATTTTACAAATTTATTTCCATTTTTCGAAGAGTAAAACCTTAAGAACATGATTGCAGGAGAATAATAGATAAGAGGGTACATAAAAAGAAAAAAAGCTCCTTCTTTCTCTTAAGTGACCCTAGTGTATTGGAACAATAATTGATGGCTGAGCCAACGCAAAATTTTGAGAAACTTCTGAAGTTTGGAGGCTCAAAATTATGGTGCTTCGGGATCACTCATAAAAAATGTAATGTGATTTTTTAACACCCCCCTCCCCCCTCCTGACAATTTTATGACGCAGGCCCCTATTCTCCAAAACATAAAAATATAATAGAAAAACACTCTCCTCCACCTTTTCTCCCCTCTTCGAGCATCGCGTATTTTATGAAAGTACCTATTCAAAGTATTGAAGTAAACCATCAAAAAGATTGAGCAACCAAGTTTTGAACCTTGAGCTTCCTCCAAGGGTATTTTGATGGCATGATTTTTTCGGTGACTTTTCATTGTAGTTAGCATTTTTGAAAAGTCAAGGGGTCACAGGAATTTATCTGGATTTTTTTAAATTAGGATATTAAACTCTTGAAAACTGAGTTCAAAACCGCATATTTTAAGCTCTCTTTTAAACTTGCTTCCATCACCAAGAGTGAGTACAAAAATATCCTGTTGTTGCAGTCATAACCCCAATTATGTGCTGCCTCTGCCACAATCCATAGGCCATGCAACCAATGTCAATACATGGCAGCACAGACACAGACTACGAATAATGACAGAGATAAAATGTGATCAATTTTATGGCCACAGTGAGAGATACCATCTCCGCTTTTAAAGTGACGCTTGTTTGAATGGGAGGTTAAAATACACAGCTTCCAACTCATTGTTTGACGGTTAATACCGTTCAAAATAATTCAGAAAAATTTCTGGGGACTACGTGTACTGTATGCTTTTCAAAATTACAAAATTTAAAAATTACTGAACAAACTCAAAATGCACGAATCCTACCAGATTCAGGCTTCTTTAAAAAGTACCTAAAAATGGTCCATAGTAAAAAATGTGAAAATTATGTTTGAGGATATATTTCATTAACTCCACTTGCCATGAGGGCTAACCCATAAAAATCCACATTTTTTTTTGTCAATTTTGCTTTCCTTCATCAATTATTACTTTAATGAGCTTGTTTAGTAATTGTTAATGATTATATTTATGAAAAGTATACACTTCCCATAAACGTAATCATAATCTAAGTGCACTATATAGTGCACTTAGTTGACGGGAATTTTCCTGGTTTTTTTTCAACTCGAGTAACCATTAAAAATGAGTTCAAAGTTGCATATTTGGAGCTTCTTTTAAAATTACCGGTTGGAAGTGTATTCACTGATGGAGGGGATCTATCTAGAGGCCATCTTGGCTTCCTCAACAATGCGCATTTAAATCATACTCAATCATGAACTCATTTATTCTGGGTTGATGTCATAAAAATAACCATATTCTGGTTTTCAACCTCTTTAATTTTCAAAAATACTTGAATTAAATATTACTGAACAAGCTTAATGTAGATTACAAACAGAGGTATTTGTTTGAACAATTTCTGTTTGCAGCATTATTTGTGTGAAATTTTTGAAAATTAACTCACATTATCTCCTCTGAGCCCAAGGACAGTCTGAAGACTTAGCTGCTTGATATGGTCAAGGACTGTGCTAATGAGAACAGCTATGGCTGTTGGAACAGAGCGGAGAAGAAGGTAAAGATTCTTCAGATCTTGCCGCTGTTCTGCTTTCACCATACCGGCGCATTCACCATGCAGTATTGCAAGATGGTCTGCTACAAAATGCTGCTCACACTTCATTCTAACTTTCACCTCCGAACTGTTGAGAAAACAACAATTAAAGATTTTTAGAGGTAAGAAAATATGAAGTTTTACTTTCAGGAGGGGACAATTTGATGGAAAAAACAAAGATGGAGCGACACACATTGATGAATAATAATGGAAAGGAGTTGAGTAATTTGACAGAAAAATATCATAGTAAAAGTTCGGAACTATAATAACGCAATATTATTTTTGTTCTTCCAATACACAAAGGCAGTTGTGCTAGTCATTAAATCTTGTTATGTACTCCATATAAAACGTACAGATTTGACAAAAACCGATAGGATCTGTTCAATGTGAAGCTGTTACATCCAGCATCAATAAAACAACACTCTTTAAAAACACATTGATTGAGATCATCAATTTACAAACCTTGATTTCTTCTACTTAGGCTTTAGTAGCAATATGGAAAGTAATCAGTGCAAAGTAGTGAATCACTGATTGATAAATTGTTTCAAGACTAAGGCATTTCAATGGTGACACTGCAAAAATGCGTATCTTAGTTGTGCTATTTCAAAATCTTGGCTCCTGCTTAATTCTTTGAAAATAAACAGCACCAATACTATGGCTTGAAATTTTTACAGAATATTTTGTACATGGAGAAGAAAAATTACCAAAGTTTTCAAAGAATGACGTTTATTAATTCTCTACGTAGAACATAAAGTATGACAGGAGGTCTACGACGGCAAAAATCGAGATACGCATTTTTGGAGTTTCACCATCAACTTTTTGTACATACTACTATATTGAATGAAGTCAATCACTGTCTTTTTTGCTGAGCAAAATTGCCACCGTTCCTAAACACGGGAAAAAGGCATTTGAGCAAATCTCCTCTTGCTGAAGTTCACTGCCATTAATCACCGAAAAACGATTTTACGACTTAATTAACATACCTATTTAAATTATCAACTGTTCCTTGGAAATCAACTTAAGTTGCATAAATTGGTTGTTTACGGAGGGTATATGTGTTGTTTGAAGCCGAATAAGGTTCAAGAGTTTTAATTTTACCTTAGATGAAGGAATCGTTTACAGCGCAAAGATTCTTCATGTAATCTTTGGATGACTTTTTCCATGTACTGAGAGATGGTGTACTCCTGTAAAAGTTTACTTGCTTCACACTTGTAAAATTCGCCGGTTGCTTCTAAAAAAGGCTCTTCAAAGATTTTTTGGTATAGCTGAAATGAAAGAAAAGAAGGTATACTGTACAGAGCACACAGAATCAAACACTTTTGTCCAGCAACTGAAAATAATTTTTAGGGAGACACAGGCATTTATCTTGTTCCTTGGCAGAAATGCAGCTAGTTATTAGCCACCCATTTAGACAACCCCTAGTTTTCCTGAATTTTTCAAGGGTTCATTTTCTCTTATTGCTAGCTTACAAAAAGTCACAATGTTGAGGATAAAGCAGGGTGATATAACTTATCAAATTGATTCCCTGCTGAAGTGTACTTTGAGAAGCCAAAAGTTTTTGAAACTATTTCCTTCTCATGTAAATTAAGAGTTAAGAAGTAATATTTTAGACTTTACATATGCACTCATCTTGATTTTTGAGTGATTTAAACTCATTCGCATGCAATCATTAATTTGTCTGCCGCACCTAGAAATACAATGATGTTTCCCAATAAAAATACTTTATTGCTTCATATGAAGAACAAATCACTAGGATTCATTCCGGTTAGCGACAGAATACTCCACATGGACATTTAGAAAAATGCTAATAGCGCTGTCTATCCTGAAGTCGGAGAAACGCAACAAAAAAAATCGCTTGGCAATGCCAGGAGATGATGCAACGGGTGCAAGTTAACTCGTCAATGCATATATGTCCCAAATGTGCCATGATGAGTACACTTGCACACATGTAATACATGTGGATGGGTCAAGTAAAAGAAAACTCTGTCTTAAATATAGCAAAAGTCTGCAAGAGTCCCAATGCAATAGCTTCATTTGTTTTATGTGAGTAATAACCAAATTTGGGGCCTGAAATGACTTTTATTTGATATTTGTGGGAAGTGAAAGGAAATCAACAGATGATATTTAAGGCTAATATCAGTATGAAACTGATAAAAGTAGGCAGAGGCACTTAACAAATTGAAAAAGCAATTTCATTACGTTCCGTTTTATGTTACTTATTCCAAAAAATAAGTATTGACATCAATCATTTCCCAAAAATCAATTCTTGTACGGAGATACTTACATCCAAGTTGCCTTTTTTCTTGTACTCTTGTACACTGACAAATGAGTCAATCACGCCTCGAATCACTGCATTTAAATCTTGTTGTGCATTGTGTATCCTATCGAGATGGATTCCATTCAGAAGCAGCTTTAACAGTTTTTCTTTGAGAGGCTCAATCATCTTTCGTTTCCAGATGTCTAGACCTTCAGAGAATAAACATGAAACATGAGGGCTTTGAAATTTTCACACTTTTCTCCACCTTGTACAAATGATATTTTATTCTATAAAATACATTTTTACATTTTGGTGACAGTACCAAAAATTGGTGCATGGCTGCAAACATGGATTTGAGGTAATGCCGGGCAAGCACAAATGACAAGTTAATATCACAATGTAAACTGATAATTCTTATTTTCCACAAGTTATGATCTTAAAACTCAAGAAAATGTCTCAAAGACACATTTTGTGGTGCTAACTTCAGCCGGGATGTTACATTTCTCCAGTTCTAAAATGAGTACAGTTGTCATTTGGGGATGCAGCAGGTATAGGCATGTGACAGTGTGCTTGTCTATGATTTGTTGTTTCTCGCATAAAGGAGCAAATCTTGATTACGCTGTTTCAGTATTTCTTACTTATTTTTCAAATCGCCTTTCACCTTTATCACAGAAGGATGTAAGATACGCATAACCTTAAACTTGCTTGCTGATAACAGCCATCTTGTTAGTTTATTTACGGCAGTAAGAAAATCGTGTCAGCCAATTTGCTCGGGACCAATGAAAAACGAGCACAGAAATGGCTATGGCTCTGTCTATAAAGGTACTCTACTAAATACTACTAAATTCTGCTTGATAAATAAATATACCTAGTTCACCGATTTCCATCTGTTCTTGATTTTCACCAATATTTCCGTAGATAATTTCGGCATCAGACAATCTAGATTTATTAATGTGCTGTTGGTTCAGGTACCTGTGGAAATTGAACAGATCCAGATTAGCTGGCGATGCAGAGCGGACTCCACAGAATCGTTGCATTTTCAAGAAAATAAAAAGATAGCACAGTAAACAAAAAATGTGGTATAGAGCTGTCAACATCAGTATACTTTTGACACTTCTAAGATGAAGCAACTCTCAATGCAATTCGATTTCAACAAGATGCTTCCATTTACATAGGTTCGCCCTCTAAAATATTCTAATTTTGTGAGATGTTTTTCCTGAATACTTCCTGGCAAGTCCAGAGCATTTGTCTTGGAGATGAAAATCAGCAATGCACAATCTTAGCAACACTAGAAGGACATGGGACCTTTCCCTGAATGGTCCTTCATATATTGATTGACCCTATTGATTACAGGTTACACATATGCTTTTTTCAGGGCAAAAAGAGAGAGGTGCAATTGAACTGTGTGGCCATGATCAGAATACTGAGGTTGAAGACTTTGGGTAGGAGGCAGTGGGGGTTTTTCTTCAATACCATTGGAGAAGTGAAAGAAGGGGGAAGAAGTTGTGGATAATAGATAGTAAGCAGAGAAATTGGAGCCAATTACAAGTCGACTAAAGTAGCCCATTAGAGATAAAAATACTAATTTCTTTTGGGCATAGCTCTCTCTCTCTCTTTCATCTTACTTTTAAGCAAATTAACATTTGAGATAAATGTAAAATTGGTGTTTCTCTGATCTTTCAATTTAAATGAACGGTATCACATATTCTCAAAATCCCTTGGCACAGTTGCTGCTGCTAAATTTTTGAGGTCTATTGTAAAGTCTTTGAGTATTGCAGTTTTATTTAGATGTAGAAGATAGTATTTTAACTTCATCAAAATGTACTTGAAAATTGGGCTCTAAAGTTAAAGGCCGATTACCAAGAGAAGAAACTAAAAAATGACACTGCTTTGATTTCTATTGAATTCTTTCCTCTGATAAAATTTCCTGCAGCGTTATCGAAATTCTTTCCAGCTCTTAGAAATTAGGGTTGCTAACAAAATGACTCTTATAATTTATGGATGAAATAAAAAAATTGGTTGCAATATACTGATTATACAGGATGAATTTGAATCAAGCGAGTTTTAAAATCCCTGAAGACACAAGTGTTGTATGTACTTTAGCATAGAAGTGCAGAAATTTCCCGAACTTGTCACGGACTAGTTGTGTACTGGCCTTGGGACGTCGGGGAACCGCTGTGACAATGGTAAGAAGTGAGAGAACCCAACGCCAAATAGGGCGTTTTAGCAGTAAAACGGTCCAATTTGTTGGGTGCTAAGAGGAAGTTCTTATTCCTTGTTTTCAGGGGGAAACAATCATGAATTTTGTGTAAAAATGGAAAAAGGTTGATTGAATTTGGACAAAGGCTTAGAGCTTTTTGTACTCCTGCTTTAACATGGGACTAAGCTTTGAGATCAAAATACATCCACCATTTTACTTACAAAAACAGCCTGTGCAAGTAGTTGATTCCTTGACTGTATTCTGACCATGCTTGATGGTAGTTTTTCAAGAGACCTTGCTCTCCTTCGGCGCAGACGTCATCTCTGAGAGATTTCACATGATTGTCTAAGAAGCTTTTCGTTTCGTCGTATAATTTATCAGCAAGCGGTTCCGGGTAAGCAACACACAATGCATAAATGTCACTAAAAATAGGAAAAGTAAGAAAACAAAATTAACAAGAATAAATTAGAAGTATCGAGATATGGTAATGGGTCAGGACAGGTGCAGTCATCACATAATTGTGTTATCGTTATTTCAGATTATAGATCAACAAAAATAATAAGACCCGCCTACACACAAAGTTTCCATGTCCAAAATTAAAGGAAATACTGCCCTTCAAAAAACACAGCTTGTGAAGTCATCGACAGCGGGTGGTGCATACCATGGTTTCTTCCACCTTGGTTTCATCCGTGTTTTCAGTCAAGCAACCAGCGCAAATATGTGTAAAACTAATTTTATTGGAGAATTCAAAGTGAAAGAAACCATGGTACCCATAAGCTACTGCAGTTTGATGTTTCATCAAGTAGTGCGTGAAGACACTAGTGTTTGTAGTGTGGTAGGTAGTTGTGGTTCAGCAAAAGCTTCAGGATCAAAATACAGGGTGCGTCATAGCTTCCAGGGTGGCCAGCAAAGAGCGACGCCAAAAACGACCGTTTTTTGGCACAATTTGGGCCAGAAGGGATTTTTCTGAAACCGGGCCCAAACGATACCTCATGATACCCTAAAGCTCTGGTAAAAATTTTAGCTTGAGTATACGCCCGGTTTTTGAGAAATGAGGGGGCAAAGTTGCCAAATCGCCATCATTCTGGACAGCATTTCTACAGCAAAAAGACGGGAAAAATGGACGAAAAAGTCAAATATTTGATGGAATTCGGCTGTAAATGTTCTCATTGGGCCCCCAAGCATTTAACTGTGTTCAGTTTCAAAAATTTTGGTCGTACAGTGGTCCAAAATGGGGAGAAATCGTCGACAAATCAGGATTCTTTGTCAAATTTTTAGAAATGGAAGTAAAATTGTCGGTCTGCTGCAGTTTTCATGGCTAACAATGTTCTTATTGGTCCTCAATGTATGAAAATGTGTTCAGCTTCACAAATGTACATCGCACAGTGGTCAAAAATGGGGGAATTAGTGGACAAATTAAGATCCTCTGTCAAACTGTTGGTTCCCAGTTGAGTTTAAATCCCGGAAAAATGCATGTTTTTATTTTTTTAAATTATTTATATATGTCAGACCGTATTGTTTATAGAACGTTGTTATAGAATAGACTTTGTAGCATTATTTCAATAAAATATGCAAACTTTCAGAAATTTAAAAAAAAGAAAAAAAAGTGGAGCGAAATAATGTAAAAAAGATTTAAATAGTCAAAAAAAGAATTTAAAGAATTTTTCTGGGATCTAAAGTCTACTGGGAACCAATAGTCGTACATCATTTTTAAAAAGTTAGGCAGAAGATCTTAATTTGTCCACTAATTTCCCATTTTTGACCATTGTGCGATGAAAATTTGATAAACTGAACCCAATTGAATGCATTGAAGACCGATAAGAACATTGTTCCCCATGATCTCTGCAGGAGACCAACAATTTTACTTCCATTTTTAAAAAGTTTGACAAAGAATCCTTATCTGTCCACGATTTCTCCCCATTTTAGACCACTGTACGTCCAAAATTTTTGAAACTGAAGACAATCACATGCACGGGGGCTCAATAAGAACATTTACAGCCCAAACCCATCAATGGTGTAACTTTTTCGTCCATTTTTCCCGTCTTTTTGCTGTAAAAATGCTATCCAGAATGATGGCGATTTGGCAACTTTGCCCCCTCATTTCTCAAAAACGGTGCGTATACTCAAGCTAAAATTTTTACCAGAGTTTTAGGGTATCATAAGGTATCGTTTGGGCCCGGTTTCAGAAAAATCCCTTCTGGCCCAAATTGTGCCATTCTTGGCGTCGCTCTTTATGAATGGGTTCACTAAACATATGAAATTTACAGAATTCTTCTAGGTCATTAGAAGCTACTTTTTCGTTAAACAAAATTTTAGGGGTCCACCCATCTTCAGGTGCCTACGCAGACCATAACCAAAAATGTTCAAATCCACTTTTACGGTACACCATTTAAGAGAGGATGAAAAAGGAAAACCTTCCAGTTCAAAACACAACTCTCTTTGACTGTCTGTTCCCAAACTATTCACGATCAAAGTTTGAAATACACTTGGTTTCAAAAATTTACAGAAACAAGCACTGGGTTAAAATAACTCCTCAATAGGAGTACTTTAAAATTATTCAATTTTGGAACGGCATTAGAGGCCAAACAAATTTTGGAGATCTGAGGCCTTATTGCTTCATCCTGAATGGATCCTGCTTCGACAATCAGCATTCAAATTTCATTGAAGAAACTAATTGACATTTCAAAGATACCTAATGGTACCATCTCTCCTCTCCTGTCTACTCGGGATTTCTTTCCAGCAAGGAACAGGCCTCCGTCCAAAGGTTTATCCAAATTTTATCTCCCTAGGTGCATCCATTCAAAAGTTAGCCAGCAATCTTGGAACTTTTGGCCCACCCTGTACAAAAGGGAAAAATATGCATATGTCCATCTATCCATCAATATATGCATCTGTCGTAGTAGAAAATTTAATCTTCAAAAACTGAACTACCTGAATCTGTCGTTCCAAATATTCCGAGGCACTTTGCCTAGTGTTATCACTCCTTTCATGGTGTCCTCTAAGTTCTCCCAAATTTCTTGGAAGTTAACTCGCTTCGGTTTCAGAGACATTGTGCTAATTAGATGAGGATTTGGATTTCAAAACTGAATAAGCTGAAATAAAGAATAAGAGACAAAATAACAGGAAGTAATGACATAAGTTTTTGATTAGCCTTCAGTAATCCCCTTATCATTCCACCTAATCATCTGCAAGCTTTACCTGCTTAGGTTCTTTTTGACCATGCATGAATGAAAGATGTATGGGGTGCTTTTCTTATGGAATGTCATGGTTCATTAGTTATCTCCAAAAGAACCATTTATTGCCGAGCATGAAAGATGTGACCTAATCCCAGGTACAGTATGAGTCGATAGAGAAGAGTTCATTTGCAATTTAAGTAAGTGATTCTCCAAAAATAATACCCCACGATGAACAATAAAAAGAATAGTTCACTTAAATTGATGAATTTGTGAGGTAAAGAGGGCTAGGTTCATAAACCTAGGCAAGACAGAAAAGACACTTCAAAAGAGGATGTGAGGATTCTGTTATAAGAATAAACTAGGATGGACTCAAGCAAAGTTTGGCATCGCAAGAGGATCCATTAAATGATAAGCCTTGCATTGAGGTAAGTAAATGGACATAGAGAGGTAGAGAGAAAAAATACAAATATTAGGAAACATTGAGAGAATTTGGCAAAATGACAAAGGTTAGAAAGTGGCCCTGAGACGAAAGAAGACAAAGAGAGTATGTACGTTTTGCTCTTCGGCAGCCTCCATGATTCGCTAAATCCACTTACTGCTTATCTCTCTAAGTTTGTAGTGAGGATTGCAATCGGGTTACTGAAGCGGTAAAATTTTTAAATTATTTTTGTTCAATGTAAGCTCCATGATTAATTCTGCTCATGAAAGATAGGGAATTATCCCCAACTGAACCTGAAATAGCCCAGAGACAAGAGGTTAGAATCACAAGCAAGCTCTAGGTAAACAAAGAAAATTGGGACAACTTACTCGATAAATTCACAATGACGAATTGGTTGAGAAAACGGGGATAGTTTCCGAAAGCAGACTGAAATTAAGAGATGACAAAGAACAATGCATCCTAATTGCAGTTTAAATTGTGGGGAGATCGTAGTAAAAATTGCTGCAAGTCTTGGGAAGTCTGAGAGACAAGCACACAAAATATTTTAGAGCATGAAAGGTATTAAGATACTTAAATTTAAGAGAGTGAGTACAGAAGAATCTCAAATGTAACGCAGTCGTAAACAGTGCGCTAAATTAAAGGAAATAAAGAAAAACCGATGAAAACTTGAACTTTTAACACAACTTTTATTATCACAAAAGCACCGACCGACACAATCAGGGACCCGAAGTGCGAAAAACTTGGTGGAAATGCTGCTGTCATGCTACAATGTTTGTTCATCAGCTGAAGAGACTACTAACGGCCTCTGTGTGCGATTCATTCAAGCTATACTTCATGCACAGTATGATAGAATGCATTAGTATGTTAGGTTTCAACACGTAGAACAAATTTTTATGTAACAACAATTGCCACTTTAAATATTGAAGGCAAATTAAAAGTGATTCTGAAAAATTCCTTACTTCCGGTCTAGTTCGGCAACTAAGAATTATTTTTGTTAGAGGAATGAAACTATAACTACGCATTAAAAGGACTTGTCTCTTCCTTTGAAGCAAACATCCGATAATGGATCCCTTTACACATCTTATTACAGTCAGTGCTACTGAATAATGACAAGTAATGACCTCTAGCGTGAAAGCCGCAAAAGTTCTTTGCAGTGCAAGTCCTTGGAATTCTTTCTCTATCACGTGGAATGTTTTGAAATGACATCCTCAAAAATGAAGTGGATTTCTGGGACTGTATTTTCGGCTATTTACACCTAATTAACTTTTAATCTCTTTTATAGTGAACGTGGAGTATTGAATATTACGGTGGGTATGCGTGTCGAGCAGATCCATAGTCGTGTGTCTTTTATTTGACATCGTTAATTTTGGAATTTATTTCCCCCCGAAGTTAGGTTATAACTTACATGTCGTACGATGTTCTTATCTGAATTCAAATACTGTCATTTTGTTTTGGAATTCTGCCTGTGTGTTAGCTTAATCGGTACGATCAATGGTGTACATGTGAAGGGAGACTGGAATACCCAGGACTTTTTTCTTTTCTTATCCAAGTTCGGTGTTCAGAAGACAGATTCTCAACACCCGGATGAATCGTCTGGTTTTATTTACGGCAATGTAAGTTCCTCTGAAACTTTCTCTGTTCCGATTACGCTTGCTTTGCTGGACAGAGAATACTTCTTGGAGTATTATGGAAACCGTACTGTAGCTGACAAGGAGCAGGCATGCAAACTGATGTTCCATAAAGTTAATCAAACAGCTTTTGACAAAGTCTGCAACAAGCGTGGAGCTGATTACCTACGGAGAGTACCATGTCCTGCTGGGCAGCTGTGTATAGACGAAGATCCCTCATCTTATGTCGTTAAAGACTCGCAGCTTACTTTCAAGATCAGTCGGCAGCAGCAGCCAAGGTATTCAATTTATTCGCAATGAAGATCGTGAGAAACACCTCTCTTCTCCTTTTCTTTAGAATTAATTGAGACAGCACGCCAAACAACTTGGTAGAGCTTTAGTATGAAAGCAAATCTGCCTTTTTTCGTCTTTACCTCAAAAGCATGTGCAAGATTCAAGATGGCAGATCTTTATTTTTACTCCAAAGTTGGTCTACTTAATTGGCAAGCTTGAACTATGAGACTTAAACACTCTTGTAAAATTATCCCGCATCGTGAGCAGGGGCGCCATCTCAGGTTATTGCAGGGCCGGGCATCAAAGTGACAAGGCTTGTCTGTGCTCAGCCTCTCACCCTGAAAATTACAGATGTGCAGTTTTACCCGGATCGAGTCAAAAGCGCAGGGCCTGGCAGTAGGGCTGTTCTATCGGTTGTCGGTAAGCTACCGAAACAGTCCTGTTAAGAAAAAGTTACAACAAGAGCGCTCTTGACGATAGTGATCAGAGTTTTTGGAGCTGGCAAAAGTAAGCTGTTGCCATTTGTACATCTATTTTACGCGCCGCGCCCCAGGCAATCTGAGAAACTGACACAGGCGGCAACAATGCATTGACTGCGAGCTCTAAAAAATCCGATAAGGCCAGCTGTTGTCAATATCATCGCCACTGCTGGTACTGCTGCCAGTTTCAATGAGAGACAATATCGATAGTGATCCGGCAAGAATTCGTTTGAACACCCCTACCGGGCACTCGGGCAGCTCTTACCGCACTCAAATGGCGCCCCTGATTGTGAGTTGAATAAAAAGAATGAAAGAATCTCTTTCTAGTCAGTAATACAAATACAATGACAGAAAGAGTTGGAGGCTGGGGTTTCTTGAAGTTATCAATTCTAATCAAAACACCTTCTAAGCTATGTGTTGGATTAGTCTTGGAATTTGAGAAATACAGTCTAAAAAGTTTTGTCTCATTAAAACAAAACTTTGTCACTGTCTAGCCTGAACTTAGATAAGCAATTACAAAACCATCTCCTATGTTTTGGTGTCAGCAACCCTGAATTCTGCCAATCATGTAATTTTGAGGCTGATAGCTTTGATAATTTCAAGTTATCATATTTATTTTTTGTCTTCTAATCTTTAACTATTTTTTTTTTACTCCACCAGGTTTTGGTATGTTAGTTTGGTAGCATGTTACTTCAATAGGACCTCTTGCACTTGGCATCACTTCAAAGAAAACAAGAAATTGCATTACGATTTATGGCTTGTCAATGGGAATCCCAATAATACAGCATACAGCCTATTTTTTACCTATCAGTTTTCTTTTGAAAGACAGGTTAGTGTTGAAATTGTTTTATTCCAACAAGGTATCAATAAATATGTGGTAAGAGGACAATATGATAACTGTAAATTGGGCGCTTTTATCAATCATGGCTCATAATTTTAAAATTTCTCTAACTAAACTTGCCAAGAAATTTTCTTGTCATTTTGCTAGCCACTTTCTTGCCAGCTTCTTAAACAAGCAGAATTGCGAGCAATAATGAAATTCAGGGTTTTTTATTTTTTGGTACCTACCCTACATGGTTGGACATATTTTTTGATCAAAATTGGTTCAATATAACAGGAGGTTTAACACTTCTGTTGAGCTTACCAAACTCTTTATTATATTCATTGTGAGCTCTTATTTTCTCTTTGGTAAATTTCAAAGAATTGAAGTAAAGAGATGTTAGCTTTTTTTGTGTGTATGTGTGGGAGGGGGGGGGAGTAAGGCTGTATTTTTAGTCCATTTTCATCATTGTAATTAATTTATTTTTCTCTTTTTTTCAGAATACTGTTGAGTTATATTTGTTGTTTTTTGTCATCTATTCATTACTCTTGCCCCTGCAATTATATGCAGTCTCAAGGCAAAAACATCCTGTTACACGGCTTTTCACTGTGTCGCTGTTAATGGAGGTTGTTGGATTGAGCCTGAATCTTCTTGATGCACTGAGATACTCATCCAATGGAGAAGGCTTTCCTCCTCTATTAATCTTAGGAGATACTTTGGATATCTTATCTCGGGTAAAAAAATTGATTATTTTTATAGCATCCCCTTAATTTTTTTTTTTTCAAGTTTATTCCTACAAATTGAAGTTGCAAGTATTTATTTGTCAGCGAGGGACCAAATCCTCTTCAAATTAATCCAGTATTTTTTATTATTGCGCATCAAAGAGGACTATTTGATAAGGTGCAAATTTAAGTATTATGATGTATGTTTTCTCTATAAAATTTTGTGTAGAACACAATTTATTTGACAAAAGTTATTGAACATGACCCCTAACCGATATATTACCATTGTTGAATGCATTGATTCCAACTTCCTGCTCATAAAAACACCTTTATATACTGAATCTGAATCGCACACCAAATGTTACCTTATCAATCTCTGCAGTTTTAAATTATGACAACCTCAATCTTGGGGCTCCGGCTAGGCTATTGCATGTTGTTAACATTTCGAACATCATCAATTAAGAGCCTGTCAAAACCGTTGTAGTGGGTGATTCATGTAGACTTTGGTTTTTCTTGTGAGCAGAAAATTCAAATTGTCTGTAACCACAAGAACGTCAATGAGAACATTAAAGAAAAACGTCAATATCTTGGCTAGTTCTAGCCCTGCCCAATTTTAAGCCCCTGTACCTCCAGATCTATTGGTCATAGAGAGCTGAAATTTGGGCATTTTCATACCATCATATGGATCATTTTGCTCACCATGTTTCATCAAAATCTAAGATTGTCTGGGAAATTTTGGTAATTTTTTGGTGGATTTGGTATGGAATGACCTAGGAGTTAATTTTAGTGAATTTTATCGCAGAAATTGGGTTCTACATGAAATTTTTAAGTGAAAACATCAGAATGTTTAAAGTACCCTGTTCAGTGGTCCATTGCAATATTCTTATGTCATCCAAGCTTCTTTGAAAGGGCCTTCCTCAAGGTCTTATGGAGTCTCTTGAAACACCTTCTTCCTAGTGTGTAAGATAGGACACCTTCGTCGAGCTCTTGCAGAACATCTCTACTCTAACACTTTCCTCTCTCAATATCGGTGCCATGTGTGTTCTTCTTTGACCTCCGAAGTATTTTTGATAAGAAGAACTTGAGGATTTTTCAGCAATTTTATTATATCTCTCACTGATTTTTTTAAATATTTTTCAGACAACTTTCATGCTACTCCTTCTTTTGCTCGCCAAAGGGTGGGCTGTGACGAGGATTGAGCTAACGTGGAAACCTGTAGTCTTCTTTATTTGGGTTCTTTATGGGGTTGTTCACATCCTTCTCTATGTTTGGAATAAGGTGAGACCAATTTTTCAGAAATTGAAAATCCTATCATTTCAACATTGAACCACTGATTTCAAATGGATCAGGACATAGAATAAAAATTGATTCTTTCTAGGATACGTTTCCTCAGCCAAATTTCATGCAGCAACAGCAAACGTTGAGAATATTTCTACTATCAGATCACAAGTGATAGTAGCGTCTATATTTTGCATTATAATCAGCAACTTTAGACTTCTTGCCTCCCTCCCCCCCCCCCAAAAAAAAAAACTAGAGTAGATTAAATAGGTCATTGAAACCGAACTGCCTTTAATGACCAAGGCTTGATTTCACAAAAACACCTCTATGTATGGAACATCTCTTAAGTTGCCGAGGAAAACTGTAATATAGGAAAAGAATATAATTCAAAATTATAGAGGGAGAATATACCATTGTTAAACTGCCTGATATAATTCAAGTAGACTCTGATTAGTGGAAAGTAAAAAGTTTGAACAGTCTGATGCAGAAGTTGCAGGAAATTTTCAATTTGTTTCCCAGATTTTGTTGAAACCTGTACTGCAGTGCTCAAGTTCTGATCCTACCTCATGGTCCATTCAGTTTTCCGTTCTATTGCTCATTACGAAGTTCATTTACTTTATTTATTTATAAATGTTATACAATCCAGGGAAAAATGTTGAAAATTCAAGATCTTGCCAAGATAGATTCTGAAAAATTTTTTTTTGTTGTTGATAAGTCAGGGCAATTCGAATCCAAGCTTGCCAGAAACTGAAGTAAAAATTTTGCTGAAAACTCAGGAATTAGCCCAAAAATTAGGAACATATCAAATCTTTCTACATGATAAGGAAGATTTAAGAGGCTTTAAAAATCTTGGAACATTCACACCTGTTTTTAAAAAACAACAAAAATCCTTGGACTGTCCGTAATTTGTTCGATGTAGGTGCAAAAATTTCCAATAATATTAAAATCAATGAAAAAAACTTCCAAAACTCTCCTAACTTTTTAAGCCTTTTTAATGTTACGCAGAGTTGTGATATTCTACACCCCTGCCTGAAATTCTCAACCTTCATTAGAGTGATGCTTTTTTTTCAGACTGAGGTGGACATTATTGAAGACATCGACGAATACCAAACTTGGCCTGGATGGTTCATTTTGGTCCTTCGGTGTGCTATCATTGTTTGGTTTCTAATGGAGTTAAAAACAACCATGCTTTATGAGCACAACACTGCCAAGCTTCAGTTTTTCCTCCATTTTGGTGCTTCAGCACTGGTTTGGTTTATTTATCTCCCAATCGTGGCTGTGATCGCTCTCCAAATTCCTGCTCTTTGGAGATTTAAACTACTTTTAGGTATGTTTCCAAATTTTTATTTTTTCTTTAGTTCACTTATGAAAATGAGGCCAACAATGTCAGATGGATTTTATTGAACCAAATTTTACTAATTTTGCAGGGTTCTCCAAGCCATGGAAAACCAGAAAATGTCAAGGATAAAATTCCAAGTCACCTGTATTTGCTTTCTACAATGGGATTTTTTTTTCTATTGATTTATTGTGAGCTTCTTCACTTTAAGAAATATACGCATTTTTACATACAAATTAAAATAAGGAGTATTTACAAATGACTGAGCAGTTCATATCTTTCTCATAACTATGACTCAGGGATTGGGAGTTGAGGAAGCAGGCGAACTCGATGCAGGAACAATCTCTTGTCAGCAAGACTGGGTGCACAGTGCACACCCTCTGGTCCAAGTCTACCTTTTGCGCAAGACCGAAATCGGTCTCAATCCATCAAGTTCACCCTCTAAGCGAAACTGTGAGCAAACTAGCTGCAGCTATAGACTCTCTGGAGAGAGACTGGGTCCGATCTTAACGACAAAATAGACTCGCTAGGGAAGGGCTGGCTGACTGGCGAATTCGGCTGCGCGTTCATGGGAACATCTCGGAAGTGGACGGTGGGAGTGTTACAGGGATGGCACCGGTTACGGGCAGGTAGCAAGTCGATATACATGCATGTGGTTTATGGTGAGGATGATTTCTGAAAAGACGGAAACCGAGAATTCCCCACCGCAGTAGAAGCGCACTGCCAGCATTGTCTGCGCACAGGCACCATTCAGCTTGAGTCTCTTCATCTGTTGACAAAGGATCTCGATCTTGTGAATTGATACAGACGTCGGAGGAAGCCTGGTCTGAGGCTAGTGGTCTGAGACTGCCAAAAAGCATCGTGGGAGACCAGCACCTCGAACTCAAGTCTACCCATGGCTCGACTGCCGATCTCCCTCTCCAAGACGGAGCTTGAGTCTGAGTCTCTATAGACTCAACTCGCAAGACAGTAATAATCCCTGCTATGACTAAAAGAAAGCTGTACCTATTAGTTCAGAATGAGTTTGACATTTTGAACAGCAAATTTTGTCTGAAAACTATTGCAAATTGTCTCTTTAACCATTCAGCATATCCTCAATATTCAGGGAATTTTACCAAAATGTGTCAGAGAATTTCATTTTCTCAATTCTGTGGCAATCCTGGATCAATACAGCCCAAAAAGATTGCAGGAAGAGTTTAACGGCTCAGTTGCTTTAGTTGCAGAATCTTGCTTTGATGGTATAAGATTATAGTTTAGCAAAAAATAACAATATCCGTCCAAAGGGCTTGTTTTTATATCCAAGACTAACAGATATACTGCTCTTCAAAAACCAAGGTGTATGACGTCATCCACCGCAGTACACTAAACTTACATTTTAATATAATGTAATGATCAGAATGTAAGTTTTTTTCACCCTTTTCAACATCTCAGGGTGATCAGGCAGGAGAAAATATGTTTACAATCGCCCAAAAAACCTGACATGTACAGTCCACATTATGAATCATTTTTTTGATTCTGTCTGAACTTAAACTCATTTACTCATATTTCAGAATAAATGCATGAATAAGGTGGAGCAAGAATTGAATTATTATTATCTTGCAAACTTGAATACTTGTTTTTCTTAATTGCATCAATTTCTTCATTTTTTTATAGGTATTACTTACAGTGCAGATTGCCTTGCATACTGCATCATGACGCATTTGCTATGGCCTGCCAGGAGCGAACAATACTTTCTTCTTGCAAATCCTATCGATCCAGGAGATGAATTGGATGAATTCAATGAAGCTCCACACATTATCAATCACTACTCATCGTCGCAACCATTAGAATTCAATAAGATTACCGCTTGAAGTACAAAACATTTGAAATGTGCTTTGGCCGATATGTATTACCATCTTATCATCTCTCAAATGGCACGTGCGGGTCTCGCTCATATAAGAAATGCAAGTCTCCTGCACATCTGGACCAGAAATCAGTCTGAAAAGATTCATTTTGTCTTCACCGTGGTAGTCCAAAGATATTTTGAAATTGCTTGTGATGAGATTGTAGTATTGCATATGCTATCAGTTTTAGAGCAGATCTCCGGAGGGGTCGTTTAATTTCTACTTTTAGGGTTAAGACATTCTTGTAACCCCTCATAAAAGGCAGAAAGGCATACAGTTTTCATTTTACTATAAAAAACTTTTTGGACCTTAAAATTTTCACAACATCACAGAAATAGTTTTTCACAAGTACTTACAGAACTTTTTGTTCTCATTTTGTAAACCAGTTAGTTTTCACAGAGCTTTAGGTCGCAAAAAACTCTAACACATCCAAGTGTGATGCATGTAAATTCTTATTTTGTTCTAAGACTATTAAAATTCGAGAAGTGTAAATATGTATTAAACATCCTAATTTTTTTTCTTTTAAAGAATTTTTTTTTTTGATGTCTTAACCATCAGTTGAAGTAAAGAACAATTGATTTTAAACTTTATTAGGTCTTCCTTGCACTTACCGATGAAAAATTGATTGATTTTCCCCCCTAAAGAGTTTATCCTTCACAATCGTTTCTAAGCTCTAACCAATTGAAGTTGTTTTTTACTACAAAATTCTCTATGAGAATTAATTAATGTAGCTTTAATTTTTTTTCTTTTTTTTAAAATGTTGCTCTTTATTGTAGAAAGTCTAGATGCAAACGCATTGCATTTCAAAAGGCATCGTTCTACTGAATTAAAATAATTTAGTTGTTTTGAAAACCCTCAAGCCTCTGTTCTACTTTATACCATCAAATGGAAGCCTGAGGTAGCTCAATTAAACTATACAAGAATTATCACAGAAATGATTTTATGTTGTGTCTTTTCGATGAACAGAAAAAAATTACATTACTTAGCTTTTTGTAGTCTCATTATCATTTTTTCATCAAGTGAATTTATGTTTTTATAAATGACATCCGTTCTTTCCCCCAAATGTTTGCCTTCATCGATGCCCGCTACCATCCAGATACTTTAAGTTACTTTTATCTAGCATATATCACTAGTTATCTAGTGCATTTATGTAAAGCACTAGTTCTGAACAGAATCTTGTTTTGTCCAACAATTAAATTTTCCCATAACATAGAGATATGCGATTTAAGTACTTTGAACTAGGTATAGTCTTATAAGAAACACGATGTTTCCACTGGTTTTCTCTAAAACAAAGTGGCAAGCTCAAAAAAGCTCTTGAAGTTGAGCATTGGCGGATCCAGCAAATTGGCAACATTGTCTTTTCTCCATATAAACCTATGGAAATGTATCGATTCTTGGAGGGGCTAGGTGCTCCCTCAAGAATCGATTATTTAGCATAGGTTTAAACAGAGGAAATCTGATGTTGCCAAATTGCTGGATCCGCCTCTGAATTTGAGGCCATAATGGAATGGATAGCATATGTTATGGTGAGAGTCCACCTCTATATCTAGTCAAACTCTCCATTTGCTGATAGGGAGCAAATACATGAACAGTGTTGTAGTGGCTGTAGCTTTGGAGTCCCCACACAAAGTGGCAACTTTGCCAATGTATCTATCCCCATCTATGCATATGGAGTTTGACTGAGCAGAGGTGAACTCTCACTACAATGTCGGCAATTCCCTCAATTAAAGCCTTAACTTTGAGAGCTTTTCTTGAGCTTGGGACTTCATTTCAGAGAAAACCAGTGGCATCATTGTATTTCAAAAAATTTTATGCACAGAAAAGCACTTAAATTGCAAATCCCTCAGACATGCAAGAGCTCCGTTGTTCGGAAAAATTGTGTTTTTTTACAATTTATTATTTTTTTTTTATTAGAATATATAGGCAACACTCTGCCATAGCTATTTTATATAAGTCGAAGTGGAACAAAACTCTTCTCCATTTTGATTTCTCTCAGTGGCCAAAACTTGTTATACTTTAACACCAAGACCTCCAGGAGTGTGTATGTACTCATTCTTTAATTAAGTGCTGGTGCTAAAATTTTTTGCAGTCAACTCATCATCCGTTGACATATTTCCTGGTCTTAGTTATAAGTGGTCAATTACTACTTCTCCTAGCATAAATGCAATTATTGTTTTCTTTAGATTATTATGCTCCAGGCTTTTTTTCGACTGAAGGTTATTTTACTCACTCATTTATGCATATTGGTTTCATTACTTTCCACATCTACTTATAAATTTGAACTGGATTAATTTATGAAGTGAAATTTACGGTGATGTTTTTAAACTCATGACTAACAGATCACGAAACGATCATTTAAGGAACAGATTATTGAAAGGTAGTGTGCTTTGCGGATTTAAGTGATTGGCCCTCTGGATTTATGACTTTACTCGAAGATTGGAATCTAGATGATACAGGTGTTGAAAAATATGATGATTTTATTATTTCTCTTCAATATAAGCTGTTTTGTCTAATACAGTTAATTTTTAAGTCGAATATTAAAGCAATGCATGGTGTCTTTTATGGTATTTGCGCAAAGCGTTTATCCCACATTTGATAGGTTTTTTTAAAGGAAGTTCAATTTTTTATTTGATTCAGCTACTCAGATCAAAGTTGCTGGCATATTTTTCTTGCATTAATTAGTTTTAAAAATTATAATGAATAAATATTTGAAGTTATTTTAAAATTTTTTATGAAATCGAAATTATGAAAGGGAAAATTTTTTTCAATTTGTTTATTCATCTTTTACAGTGCTTAATTTAAATTGATTTTGATGTAGACACAATTTGTTTCTTTCATTATACTGGTATTGTTCTTCATATTCTCCTATGTTTTCCATACCCTCTAGAAAAATTTTCTCCCATTGCTTTGTGATAGAAGGCTTTTAAGTAATGCATTTTCTTTGTATCTAATCTCCTATTGGACGCATTTATGCAAAAGGAGAATATCTGCAATGGGGCTCTGATATAGATAGTCTGATTTTGCGTAAAAGCAGATCACTCATTGTAATCTCTCAAAGTACAGAATCTCTCACCCTCTGCATGGTATTCCTGCCTACGACCAATTCTGTCGAAAAAGGGCCTTGGAGGTGTTAGTCTTTCATGCTAGTCATTAAAGTTATCACAGATTTCTAATTTTGAAATTTGATGTAAGTTTTTATTGTAGGTATACTATCTTAAGTTAAGCTGTTGCTCAATTTTTTTGTGATCCGGGTCTGATTTAATTTTTTGAACTTCAGCCCTTGTAATCCAAGAGAAACAATCTCTTCAAAGCAGCGTTTGAGTTTGTGTCTTTGTTACTTTAATATTCGCCTGCTTTAATGTATAATCAGTGTTAACAAGTGGTTAAAAGTTGTAGCAGCAAAACTGCTTCTGGAGCCCTTTGGGTTCTAAAATGATTGAACAACTGTCATCTGGGTTGTTATCGATATGTCATCAATGTCATCAACATATCTTCATTTTGTTCTTCTACAGTTAAATTCTTCTTGTTACTCATTATTCACCTAGGAATAATTGTGTTTCTATTCCAAATTACATATTTAAAGAGTTAATTCTATTTCCTATCAGTTAAGTTCTTTTTCTAACTTTATGATTTAATCGAAGAAGAACTGTATTCCTATCCCAAACTATTTGAGGACTTAATTTTTGCCAGCAGAAGATTTTCCAAGTACCACAACTCTCTGAACTACCGTATAGTAATGTAAGAAATAAATCACTTACGAATATGCTTCACTTTGCATACAATTTTTCGGTCTGTCCCATGTATTTTGTACATGAAGTTTTGAAAAGAAAATAATAATTGTAATACTTAATTTTGAACACTGTTTGTTGATCCATTGCAAAGATCCTGTGGCCACCAATCTCGATATGTAGTGCTTAGAATGAAACTAAAGTGATAAAGTAAGGAAATCCCATCACCATTATGTGATACAATCGCAGGAAACATTTTGTAGGAGTAATGGATGGAACCCACAATAATTTTAATTGAACCTGAAAGAGGACTAGCACAATGTTGGAAAATTTTGAGTTTGCAATAGAGCAGAGCTGAAGATAGAAAACTGTGCAAATCATCAAGCATTGCCAAATTTCTTCATATAAAGTAAGAATATAGTGGAGAACTTTTGATCATGTCAAGCTTTACTGAATACATTGAATTGAGATCAAAATTACCAAAAAATTTTAAAAGATAAAAGTTTGGGAGGGAATTCAAATAATCCAAAACGGAATTTTTTAAGTGGTGGGGGGGGGGGGGGTATAAAATTTAATTTCAGAGCGGTAAAAATGCTCTCATACAATTTTTATAAAATTCTCCATGTATGCATCCATCCATCAACCTATAAATTTTATTATTGATAATGCTGTGTGTGTACCTAGCTTCCAGTAGAGTATCCATGCTTGGTTATCTAATTTATAAGTGACTGTCCACACTTTGTAAATGCAAATTATCATTGTGAATATAATTATTTTCACGTTTTTGAAACTGCCCTGATGCTTTTTCTTTTCTACATGTGCCACAGTTATGAAAGATAGGCTCTTTCGTAAAACAATGAGGGAAAAGGTGTAGAATCAAAATGAAGTTGAAAAAATAACTTTTATTGACTACAGCATTTCTTCTGTAACAATTTGATTGTATTGAAGTAAATTGAAAGGTCATTGGCTCAATGGTCACAATTCAATGATGCTTAAATGAGTCTGATGATGAGACTTCAAAGTCAGGTGACAATTCAAGGCAGATTTTTTATTCTATCCATTTATTCAGTGATTTTTAAGTTATACTTTGATGAGATGATAAATTAGTTAGAATGAACCACCAGACAAGGTGTGAATTTAAGTATTATGATGCATGTCTTCTCCTCACAATTTCACACAGAACAGAACTTGTGCAACCGAAGTTACTGAAAGTAACTCCCAAATATTAAAGTTTTCTGATGGGTTGCTTCAAACTTCTCCATCTTAAAAGAAACCATAATCTTTTTTTTTTGTTTTGTTGGTGAAGACGCAATCTGCCTTTCCTAGTCAAGTTGCAACCCCACCGTAAATATGGCCTCCTTAACTAGAGCTGCTACATTAAATGTTAATGGAATAATACTACATAAAAATGAAATTATAGAATATCTTAACCTCAACTCTATCGATATACTTCTAGTATCTGAATCCCATCTCAATGATGATCTGTAAGTCAATATCCCAAACTACCACCTCTACCGTGCAGACCACCCCTCTAACTCAGCTAGAGGAGGAGCTGCCATCCTAATCTCAAAACATCTTATTCACCACGAAGAGGAGCACTTTGTATCTGACTATATCCAAGCATGCAACATTTGTGTAACCATAAATGCCAAACCTACTATTTTTTCAGCATTATATTGCCCCCCGCAAAAAACAAAAAACAGCAGAACAGAGTGCAAAATTCCAAAGAAACACTTTGATGACTACATCAAATTCCTGGGTAATAGATTTATAATTGGAGTAGATTTCAACGCTAAGCATCCCTCATGGAATTCCAGGAAACCTACCCCAAGAGGAAATATGATGAAAGAAGTCTTTGACGAGGAGGAAGTGAACACCCTATGTGGGAAAACTCCCACCTCTTGGCCTAAAGATCCAAAAAAGGCCCCCGGCCTAATTGACTTTTTTGCATGTAAAAGAATAAATGACAACTATCTTAGAGTTGAAGACAGTGATGATATGTGCTCTGATCACACAATGGTAATACTGAACATCAATCAAAACTCTGTTTTTAAAACAAAAGTCTCTACTCTCTACAACCATACCACTAATTGGGATGTATTCCGATATGAACTTGACTCAAATCTCAATATTACCCTCCCGCTCAAAAAAGCACAAGATGTTGACTCTGCCCTGAAGCATCTAAATGAAAAAATTATCTATGCGCTGCAGGAAGCAACTGTTGAACAATCCTATCAATTAAAACCTAAACTAGTCTCCCTAGAGATAAAGAAATTAATAAAACTAAAACGAAAAGCCAGGAGAGTTCGGGCTACGACTCGCCTTCAAACTGATAGAAGCTACCTTCAAATAATTACCAAAAAATTGAAAAAAGCCCTCAGAGAAGAACGAGACAATAATTTTAAAGAGTTTACGTCAAAGCTAACGCCCTTTCCAGATACAAATTATAGCTTGTACAAGATTACAAAATCTATTAAGAGATCCCACCTACCCATGCTGCCTCTCAGTGCCAGCTCTGGTTGGGCAAAAACTCCCTTGCAGAAATCCAACGCACTGGGAACTCACTTTTCTAAGACTTTCAAACCGCACGATGATCTGCCACCAGAGGTCGAAATCTCTGATTTCCTGGACGCGCCACTACCGGTAGACCTACTCATTAAACCCACCTCCCCAACGGAACTAAAGTACTTCATTATGAAACTTCCTTCTAACAAGTCTCCTGGCCTGGATAGAATAACCAACAAAATTCTGAAAGAGCTGACCAATAAATCAAGAGCATTCTTAGCCTCCCTGTTTAACTCTATGTTTCGCCTTAACTATTTCCCTGAAATATGGAAACTGGCAATAATCCACCCAGTACATAAGGACAACAAACCTAGGAACCTACCAGAATCTTACAGACCCATATCCCTACTCCCTGTCCTTAGTAAACTCTTTGAAAAAGTACTCCTGAAGAGGATTCTCTTTGAAAACCCAAGCTTCGAGCCCCCGCCGCCCCACCGCTTCAAGCACTCCACCATTGAGCAAATTCACAGAGTAATTGATAAAATAACCCAAACCTTAGAGGAGAAAAAATATTGTGCTACGGTATTCCTGGATGTTAAATCAGCATTCGACCGGCTCTGGCATATAGGTCTGTTGTACAAGATCAAAAAGCTCATCCCCAAATTCTATCTCATCTTGAATTCATACCTGTGTGATAGAAAATTCATGGTACGCCAGGATGGACAACTATCTACAATTTTTGACATAAAAGCTGGAGTCCCCCAAGGATCCATCCTCGGACCCACTCTCTTCACTTTATATGCCTCTGACATCCCCACAACAGATGAAACTGTAATTGCCACATACGCTGATGACACAAACTACATAGCGACCGACAAAGACCCCAGAGTTGTGTCCGAAAACCTCCAAGAAGCCCTGAACGCATTAGAGGTCTGGGGAAATAAATGGAAAGTTAAATTTGGCCCTGAAAAATCAATACATACAATATTCACCCTCAACAAGGAAACGTGCCCATTTGTCACCATGGAAAACAAAAAGGTACCCATGAAGCCATACTCCAAACTCCTTGGATTAACCTTGGACGCCAAGTTAAATTGGAGAAAACATATCCTAAATAAGAGAGCCCAACTCGACTATCTCTTCTACAAATTCCACTGGCTTCTTGGCAAGCACTCGAAATTATCAGTAGAAAGCAAATTGCTTGTCTATAAGACAATCATCCAGCCAGTTTGGAGCTATGGATGCCAACTCTGGTACACGGCCCCAAAATCTACCATCAAAATGATACAGGTTGCTCCAAACAAATTTCTACACCTCATACTAGGGTGCCACATCTACTGCTATGTAGATATAATGCACAAAACCCTGCAACCATAATCTACTTGAGTTGAATCATAGAGAAAAAAAGGAGAGGTTGCATTTTGGGCATCTTGGACTTTTTTTAACGACATAGGTCGGTACGGCAACTTTCATCATCGATTTTCGGGATTTTCTTGGAAATGGTGTAGTTTATGGAAAAAATGCATACTACATGAAGTGTTAAAAATTATATCATGAGTTGATTTAAGCAAAAAATTCGGTCGTTATGGTCCATTTTTCATACTTCGAATTACGGATTTTGCTGACCAGGTTGTACCGACCTACGTCACAGGGCACACAATCCTCATGAAACACCTTTTTTTTCTCTATGGAGTTGAATGGCACACAAAACGTTTCTGTAATAGTCTCTAGGGTAAGATAATATAACATTCTCAATCTTGGCATTGCAGCTCAGCTGTGGCTCTTTGTTTACTTTTCAAGCAATACAGGACAGGGAAGGAATGCTGCTCCATTAAGGAGGGAACAAAAATCTTTGTAAAGTGTGGTTTGATTCATGCAGGCTTCGGTTTTTCTTCAGATTAGAAAGTTCAAATTTTTCGTAATCAGTGCTGAATAAAAACGTTAAGATCTTGGTTAGGAATTAGTGAGAGCAATTTTTGTCGTATGAATCATGTTCTGCGTGACATTTTGAGAAGGGAACATACCAGAATGCTTTTTGTACCTTTTCTAATGGTTCATTAGTTATTCTGAATTTTAAAGAGGTTCACACCTATATCTTATTTAAACATCTTTGTTAAGCCCCTTCTTCTTAAGTCCACACTGCTGGGAAGAAAGAACCTGACCAAAATGGGTAAAAAGCAGAAAAAAGAATGCCCTAGATTTACAATGGTGGTTAATTGATTAAAGTTTTTATCAGCTGCAACGACCCAATTAAAAAAAAACTACAGTGCAAGTTACGTTTTAACCAAAGCTGCTACGAGATTAATAACCTACCACTAAAACTGACTGAGACAATCTAACAATTTACACATTTGAAACTCGAAGATCTTTCAAACTCATCTATGTGATGGATACATGTTTTCCTCCTCCAACAATAAATTCTTGGCATTCAAAATTAAGAATTCAGTGAATCAGAGAAGGCGTAAATGCCCTGATATAGAGTCAATGACACTGGCTTTATCTGGTCCTATCCCCAAACAAGTAACAGAGCCGCCAGGAATTTGTGTTCGTCCTGCATCCCGAATCAACACATTTATGACACCCATTCTCTTGGCCTTTTCCGATAATGTGACAAGCTCTTTATCACTGTTCGTTCTAACAACTATTTTTGGCTGACCTAGAAGTTCCCATGCTTTCAACAAACTTGGATTGGAATCACTAGCTGCTTTGTAACAACTCACAGCTGCGTGAGCGGCTTGTGAAGCAATCTTTCCATTCGTCATGGGCAAATCCGTGCGCATGACTATGACCATTTTTAAATTTCCTAACGATGACCCAGCAGCTTTCGCAACATTGTAGAAGTGGGAAATCGTACCTCTCAGAGCAAGTGTGCCAAGGACACCTACAGTAAAGCCTGCGATTGCATAAGTGGTATCGTTCATTTTCTATGTATCGCAGGAATTCCACTGAAATAAGCAATTTTCATCTGAATGAAATAATTGCCCCGAGTAGAAGTCACACACACACATTAATGCCTGAATTACTAATGAAAAAATATAAGGGCCAAAAAAATTAATTTCTGTTTCTCACCATACATAAATATGGTCAAATATTTGGATTGTTAAGAGATCGTACGCACAAATTTAAGCGAATGAACCCTGTAGAATTATTTTCAGTCGTCTTCAAGTATCTGCAAATCTTAAGATAAAAGCACCTCTGTTGCTTGGAAGATTTTTACTGTTCCTTCCTTAGGTTTTTCTGATACTTCTCCATGCATTCCTTAAAATCCTTGACTTCGTTTTGACACTTTCGCCAGTCTTTGGTGTCAGCTATACACATCTGAAAACAGCAAATACAAAGAAGATTCTTTAAAAACGAATTAATTTTATTTGTCCGAATAAGCGCGAAGGGAGAAACTGTGCGCAGGTGAGAGTGAGACAGAGCGAAAATGAGGAAGGTACTAGGATGTAATAAAAATAGTTACTCTGCGTCTCAAGGAGAGCCCAATTCCAGTTTTATGACTAAAAAGTTGAACATTGCATCGGCCACTTATTGTCGCAGAATATGACAGGACCTGTCTGATATTTGCATGCCTATGCTTGCATTTACATCAAAGACATTGAATCACATAGATCGTGCACCCGGCTCGGTTTAGTACAGGCAGAGCGAGACAAATCTCTCTGAGCCCCATGATGGATGGGCGCGGGAGGGGAGAGAGCGTGTGTCCCAAGCACTCGAAGAGACTGCGGAGAGGCAATGGAGAATTCCTTCGCGCGCTCGGTTTTTCACGAATATCTCGTTTAGAGTCCATTTTCAAACAAAATTCCTAAGAAGAAAAACTTCAGCACATATAATTTTACAACTGAATAGCAATGTTTCATTTTTCCGGACTAATTATTAACCTAAAAAAAAGCCTCACAATCCGACAAAAATTCACTGCAGCCGCTACTGCACATGCCCAGATGTGTGCAATTGGGACACACAAACTCATCAGCGAGGGTCGGAGCCAACACTCATCGGTATGCGAATTTTTAAAAGTTGTCTCGCCTTCCGTAACACAGGATGCGCAGTCTACGTGATTCAATGTCTTTGATTTATATGCTCAACTGATGACATTAAATTTTGCAAATTTTAAATGGCAAAAATTTTCCGGTCGGTATTCAGAAATTTAAAAAGGGGCTTCAAAGTGCACAAATTCATGCTAAAAGGTGATGCAGGAAGAAATCTCAAAATTACAGCATTACAGTGTGGTTCAAACGGCGCTTACAATTTTAGCCCTAGGATTTTAATACAATTACTAGCTACTCCAGGCGCCCTACGGGCGCCCTCCAGAGCTAGCAATGGTGGTGCAGTAGCTTTACTGGAATCAGAGCAATTAGTTGAATCTATTTAATAATGATGAATAAAATGTCTGTAACAATACATGTTAATAGCAATACGCAATACTGCAGTTAATAAGTCAGGGTCAGTCAAGCCGCAGAGAATAAGATGCCAGGATATCAGGAAGCGGTGAAGCGGAGCGGCCGAGGGATTGCGAAGAAATGTGGGTGGCGAGTGACGATCTCACGAGCGACGATGCGACCCAAACCTCCTTCTTTGAGGTTGGTGGGAGGAAAGCTAGACGAAAGAAAACGGAGGTAGCCGAAAGAACGTGGTGGGAGGGGTGGCTGAGACCCTAGAGGGGGGGTATCTAGGGACGGGCAAGCAGGTAGCGGCCGGACGACCGTCCGAAACAGCTGAACTTTACTCGTCCATAAAAGTAAGAAAATTTGAGAAAATCGAAAAAACAATTACAGCCTGCAAATCTACAGATCAGAAGCTTTCATTTAAAAAAAACCCCATGCAAATCGGTCCGGTGGATCTCTCAAAGTTAATGTCCCAAAATGCGGACTTTAGTTTGAATGAATGGGAGAAAATTTGAGCCCAGCTAAACTTCACTCGTTGATAAAAGGAGAATATTTGAGAAAATTGAAAAAACGATCACAGCCTGCAAATCTACAGATCACAGGCTTTCATTTAAAACAAAAATCATGCAAATCGGTTTGGTGGTTCACTCAAAGTTAACGTCCAAAGATTCGGACCTCCGTTTTAATACATTAGCGAAAATTTGAGAAAATTATAGGAGAAAATCTGAAAAAATCGAAAAACAAATTACAGCCTGCAAATCTACAGCTCAGGGGCTTCCATTTAAAAAAAAAGATCAGAAAAATCGGTCCGGTGGTTCTCTCAAAATTAACGCCCAAAGATTCGGAACTTTGCATTTTAATAAATAGGATGTACTTAGTAGGATAGATTTATGGTCAAATCTTTGAGTTCTTATCAAAATTATTAGATCAAGAGAAATCAGGAGAAGTAAAATTCTTTACCTGAATTTTATAGTGCAATTCAAGACACCCAGCTTGCTTTAACATTTTTTCGACTGGATCGGAGTCCTCATGATCCTCATCCGACATGGTCACTTGTAAATTGCATTAATAAGAGAAGCTGAATTACTATTTATTCAGCCAACAGATAGGAAAGGACAGTTACGGAATCTCTATTAGCCGATAAAATAATTTAGAGGCAAGATAAAAGGGATGATTTGTTCGGATAGAAACTTGATCGCGAAATGCTGCAGAATCTCACATGGCACAATCATGGGAATTCTATGTAAACAAATGAACGTAACCTAAAAACAAATAATGAAAGAGAAGCCGGAAGACCGACTCTTCAGTAAAAAATATACCCTCTACCCACAGAGCGTTTTTGAATTTAATACTTGTCAGCCTTTGAATATTGTCACTTTAGATAGATTGTGGCAATGGTATTAAAATATAAAAAAATGAATAATTCTCTGAGCCATGATTTTTAGTTCTTGCGCGAGATTCGAGAAAAAATCATTGAATGATGCAATTGCACATTGGGGAAATTTGCACTCAGGATTTTACAAGGTTATCACTTTTCAATAAAAATCTAATGATCCAACTGTTATACTTAGCAGATTATCAAGAAACTAGACAACAGTGTCAAGGTACGGTCGAAAGGTACGGTCAAATCTGAGCCGTCATTTTCCCAATTTTCCCCGTACCCCGACCTTATCCTTCCTACTGCCTACTCCATCAATCTATCTAATCAGCTGGGTTTTGTGGAAAGCATTCGTCAGTCAGTAATTTTGTGTTATTTTTGAATTTTCCATCAGCTAAAATGCCGTTCATGAAAGGACTCACTTTGCATGACATCAAGAAACACCCATCGGTATGTATTCCTCTTTCAGTGGATTGTTTTTCTAGAGGTTTCCACCCTATACCAATCGAGTGTGATGTTATTCTACGATTGGAGGTCATTCAAATCAAATCATACCTTAACTATCTCATTGCCTCTATTGAAGAGGTCGAAATAATTTTCCTCCCTATTTGATTTACAATCCCATCTGCTCATACTAAAAGGCAGGTAAGCATTTGGGACATGCCACACTGAACTCCAGTAAAGCTGACCTGCATACAAGGTCTTGCCTATTGTCAGAAACTGTACACAATGCTCAGAACCAACTTTTACAGTCTACACTTTTTTTTCTTATCACCGAAAAAGTAAACTTGTAGATTTTTCTAATCACTACTACAACAAGCCTTTCAATACCCCACATTAGTATTTATCTTTCTATCGAAGTGCCTTGTCTTCATCATACATGTACGTAGGTTCTGCAGTTGAGCTACTTGGGTTTAAGCTACTCTGTTTTCTTGACTTGGCAATTTTTGTCTGCAAAATGAACTTTCATACTGGATGATTTTAGTCTGCAGAGCTTACATAAGTGGACCTCCATGATTCAGGTTAGATGGCAGTCCCAAAATATAGCATAGACAGAACGCTGCATCGCATTGATTAGAATTGCAATCGAAGCAAATTTTGAGTTTCGTAACTTAACCTGCAATGTATACCCCTTTGTATGAATCTAAGTAGATGTCATGTCAGATAGGTCGGCCTTCATTTACTTTTGACTGCTATTCACAGTCTATCTCAATCAACTCATTTCCACTTTTAGAAGTGGTGTTGTGGGCGATGGTCAGTCCTGGGTTGCTATGGACTAGCAGAAGCACAGCCATATGGAAAAAGAAAGTAAACAGTAGTTAACTCAATTTACAAGCGTTTAGTTTTTTTAAGGAAACAAGAAACTATCATGCAGGAACAAAATCAGAATTTGTCAACAATGAATGTACCCCATTCAGATGCAGGAAGGATTATTTTATTAAATGTGATGATTTTATTGATGATACTTCTTCCTGTTTTCATCCTTTGAATATTGTAATGATTTGTTTTAAATAAATGAGCCTTAGGATTATTGTGTGCATAGGAGGATTAATCGCCCTTTTTTGGATGAAACCTGAAGCTTGCCCAGTTTCTTTCACGGTAAATGCAATAATTGAATCCCAGTTGGACCGCTACTTTACTCTGTGATGAATAACGTAAATTTAACCATGAATTGACATCTAAGTTGTCAGTGCTTGTGAGCTGTTGCTTAATTTAGGGTTTCTTTGATACAAGACCCTAAGGGTTGAATCAAGGTACATTCTACGACAGGTATGGATAAATAGGATGCCGAAGTGGCAGCGCTGAGAATATAGGCCATCGAGTGATGTTGCAAGTCATACCGTCTTTCCCGCGCAGTTCAAAATGAGGTTCTAGCAGATCTGGTAGCTTCATTAAGCTATCAGATGAATTTAGAAAATTGATAAAAATCAAAATAACAAAAAACTCAACTAAGAACACAAAATTGACGAGACCCACTCTCAGAATAGAAAGTGAATAAGTTTTCAATATGGTGTTGCAGTCGTACCATTGGACGCTGTTAAATCTACGCGTTTTGACGACTTTCTAAAATTCCATTCGTCCATACCTAGAGTAGAGTGTACCTTGGGGTTGAAACACCACATTTTTTCTTTTTTAAAAAAAAAAATTATTAAGTAAACATGTCACCAATAACAGAAACCATAACCCCAAACTTTGCTTCGATTAACGCCCAAACTTAGACCACAAACTCTCAGGAGTTTCTTTGTTGGCAAGCCAAATGTTTAGGAACTATTCATAATTTTTTTGAAACCCTCAATCATTTTACAGAAACAGGGCCTGTACGTACCAATTTCTCTCATCTGATGTTGGGGGTGGGTTCACTATTTGCTTAAATTGTCTTGCAATGCCATGCATTCTCTTGCAGGCGCCATGTTGCATAGTAAATGTTGAACTCAGTCAACCTATCTAACTCTCTATTTACGTATGCCCTCACCATTGCAGTATGTCATGAAATTAACTATGATGTTATTTTAATGTTTCAGTTGATCCCTATTTTGGCCATTATTGGTCTCGCATCTGCAGGTGCGACTTTCTACACTTTTCGATTAGCTGTTAGGAACCCAGATGTCTCATGGACTAAGTACCGAAAGGGTATACCACAGGATGAATTCAGGAACAAGCAGTATAAGGTAACCATTTTTCGCATATCCTTTGGAGCATTACTTCAGAAGAAAACTTTATAGTAGCTCTCATACATGTCCTTGATCTTCTCTTTGGATAACTCTACTCAGTAGAATGCAGCAACATACTTAAGGGTGTTCAAATAAGTCCTTGTCAGTACTTATCTGTGCATCAAGTTATGAAATACTGATAAATAAGGCTTCTATTCTCGGAAATAGCTAGAAAAGAGTCATCTTATGTTGAGACAAATGTTAATCTCTGAATCAGCACCACTCAGCAGGTCAATATATGCAGTCAGATGGCACCACTGATGAGTGGTGGCAAGACTTAAGTCTCAATATATGATGACTATGCTCTAGTTCTATCAGCTCTAGGCAGAAGTATAGCTACTCTATCTGCCTTTCGGTTGGGATACCTAGCCTGCACATTACAACTGCCCATTTTTCCAGCACCAATAATTATCAGTAAAAAGCATCTTATTGTTACTATCTCTAAACGGAGTCATGAGTTGATTTATCGCATGCCAAAGCAAAGGCAATATCATTGAAGAAGATGTGTATGGCTCTCATAATTTTTGTATTTTCGATCACCTCGATTTCTGTTATCAAAATGGTAGCTACGCCCAAAAAATCTGAATTGAGCCAGCTCTTTCAGTGATAAATTTGTACTTTGTGTTTCAGTTCTTGGCCGTCGAACAAGACTGTGAAAATGAGGATGCCTCAAAAGCACCCAGAATTGAAGACATCTTGAAGTCATAAGCTGTTCACTGCTCGAAGTCTTTAGAATGTTATCTATCTTAAGTCTTTTTTTTTTTCCTACTTGTTGTGATGATAGGGAAATTATCCAGAAATTTCTCACCGTACCTCTCTTGTAAATGTTCAAAATTCTATGCTTCTGTATTGCAATAAAATGCAAACAAATATAAGTAAATTACTCAATTTTAAGACAAAGTGAGCGAAAAAAAAAAAAAAAATTCCACCATTGTCTCATGTTCAATTGAAATTCGTGATCTAAATAAATTGTAAATTACAGTTATAATGTTTTTTTTTATTCATTCTTGCTTATCAACCTCCACCACATATCTCTAGGAATTATTATCCTAATTGACAGTTAATTTAATCCAGATTTTTGATGTCACACTCGTATCCCATTAAAATCATGTTCTTTTTCTTTCTCAGAGATGATGATTTTTGAGAAACAGTCAATTCAAGCAATTTAATGCCTATTCTTTTAAAAAATTGGTTTAATTCAACAGTCAGCTGCAAAAATTGTTGATTCTGAATCTAGATCTCCTCGGAAAGTGAGACTAAATGAAATTTAAATAATGATCAAAAAATTGGTGTAGAAGTTGTTTGCAAAATGGACCACTAGAAAAGGCTCAAATTTGAACATACACGTTTCCTCCTCAAAATTTTACATAAAACTTGATTGTTCTTGGTACTGATACGCTTCGTAGTAGTACTGGAGGTCGTAGGGTAAATGGATGAAAAAATAGCCTGTACTGTAATTAAGTACACTTAACAATTTTTTTTATTTTGCGAAAGGAATGAAAAATATTAAAAAAATATTCAACGATAAAAAATAAGGAGCCTGTGCGGCGAATCATGGATCTAAATTAACAATAAATTGTACAGGTTGAAAAACCACACATCTGGCACGCGCAGTGCAATTTTTTTTTCATCAGCTGTCTATGTACATAAAAATTACCATCAAAATTTGACGATAACAACGTATTAACACGTTAAAAATCAAGAAACCACAAGATAACAAAAGAAATTCAATAATTCGTAAATGAGATGCCAATGAAAAGTACTGATGTTAGATTGGTAAGCATTCAAGCAGTGCCTGAGTAGTTATGTACACTTTTCACGATCACATACATACTTTTAATACTCAGTCAATAAGTTGATGGAAATTCTTCGAAGGTCGATAGAAATCGAGGGAAATTTAAAACCCTTTTTTCCCTCTAAGCACAATCAAAAAGACAATAATCTTATCGTGCACATATAAAGGGTCTGTAATTAAATTTCAAAACTAGTGGAGGGTTATAAATTCAAAATTAAGTATTTTTATAAGGAAAAAAGATATCCCTCCTCCTTTCCTCTCGGAGAAAATCAAACTGATTATTTGAATAAATGGAAGAACAAGAAAAACAAACTCCTAAAATTCATAATAACTCAGTGATTAACAATAACAATTACATAGTTGGCTGAAGGCCAATTGTTTAATCCCAAGATTTTGCTTTCATTCTCACTTATCTTTGTGCATGTAAATTCCATCGCCCTATCAGCATGAAAAAACAGCTATTTAAAAGGCATGCTTTAAGTACATAGTATGAATTGTGAAGCATTCAATTTCACTTAAAACTACATTCTGATCCACACAAAAACTTGATTGTCCAGGGAATACTTTCCAAGTCAATAAGAGCCCTTAAAAAATTGCAACAAAGGAATGTTGATACTTAATTGACTGTTACAGAATTAAGATCATTGAGTTCCACTTGGCAACTAAAAATGAACACAATATTCAATTACGATGAATAGAGAGAGAGAGATAAATGGTTATCCTCTGAGGCTCAAACCTCTAATTTGACGCAAGTAAAAATGAGAGAAAAAAAAGTCAGAGATTAGAAGAATTGAGACTCACTTGATTTCAAATAAATTCATTCCATGCATATGTACAAGGGTATTTACAGATGTAGCACAACATGTTTAAGAGAAGAAATGGTTCATTCATTTTAAAAATAATTCAATCTAATTGGAAGAAATGATATTTTAGTGCAAAATCAAGACCCAATAATTTCCAGCATGACTACAGCTAAGAAGGTGAATTACACTTGACGATTTCATTTAAGTTGATATGATAGTTCCAGCTTTGTAGGTGTTACTTTTTCCCCATTCAAATTTCTTTTTTATCCTTCGTATACTCTGAGGATGAAATAAAGAGATCCCTGCATTTGTATCTTTCCTCAAAAGTTGTGAAAATTAGAAAACACTTATGAAGTCAGCACAAGTTTAATTAATAAAAATAATTATGTATAGGACTCACTTTGCACTTGCTGCAATTTTAATAAAATAAAAAGTGCAAGTGAGTCCTATACATTATTATTTTTACATGAAAATTAGAATCAACCGGAATATATGTCATATCAACAAAGAACCGAAATAATTTTCCAAGGAGCATAGTTTTAAGATGTAAAATTATTTCAAATGCTTTTGTCAGTATCTCCTACACAAATGAACTGTTTAAAGTAGTCAAATTTTGATACTAAGAAAGACTAATTACAAAGGGAAGCCGACAGCGTCTACTCATTGAGATGGTTTTTAATGGGGGAGGGGGGGGGGGGAAGGAAGAGCTTGAATAATTTTCATTGATGCTACAGCCATATACTTCTATATTAATTAAAAATAAAAATATCTTGTGCAACAGAGGTTTATCAAGTAAATTTCTTGAGGACAGTTTAATTCATACTTGCTTAATAAGATTAAAATATGATCAAGAAGAGAGTAAAGGCAAAAAATTGGGGAAACCAGGTCAAGATCTGGAGGAGACATTGAATCAGATTTTTCTTCTGTTGAGATTGACTGTAAATTAACTCTTATCAGTGTTTCTACTGATAGAGCTGACCTACATCACGTGAGTGTTACGTGTTTATGCAGGAAATTAGTAGAATATTTAAGTCCATGGAAAGATTTTTTTTCTTTTTTTTTGGTGCCTTGAACATTGAAGTAAAAGTTAAGGTGTGTACCCATTGGAGTCTTTGCCTAGGGGGGGGGGATTTGGACAGAAACTAAAAATAAAAGAGGAAACAACACATTATTTCAAGTGGCGGATCAAAAGTCAAAGGGAGAGGTGGGGGAGGGGGGTGGCAACTGGTCCATCAAAGCCAAATTTTCCTTTTCACTTACTCAGGCTAGCTGTTGATGTAACTCATGCAGCCTTGTTTAAATTTACCCCTTAAACTTAAAAAAAGTTAATTGATTAATGGATATTTACAGTATCAAAAAATGGCGTATTGCCAGATGCATTATCAAAATCAGATTCCTGAACTTATATGACATCAACTTTATACAAGTTACTGTACAAAATTGATTCTCGCTGTATAGATTCAATTGGTTAGTCATCAAAATAAAATAGCAGAAAATTAAACAATACGAAACGGTCATTGACTGAAAATTGTGCTAAAAGCTACTGACCGATACCTGAGAGCTTTAACATACATATACTGTTGAGCACAACCTTTTCTCAAATCAACAACCTGAAAGACTGTTGGTACTTATGCTTAAAATGTAGAAAAAGCATGATTACAGGGGTTTTGGATGCTGTTAGGTAATAACAGAATAGGAAACTAAGTTAAAAAACTCAAAGTCATTTCTACAAATTTAACGGTAAAAGGATAATACTTAACTTAAAAGCACATTGAGACTACCATGCGCTGAATTTTTCTTCTTCTTTTTTAGAAAGTTCCTTGAATTATTTCCATCGTTATTTTTTATTTTGCTCACAGGAGCTTTTCTTTTGAAAACATTTGAACAAATTTTTTTGGTGGCCATTCAAGGTGCCTTCGTAAATATTACCTAAGGCATTAAAAGGAACTGAAAGTTTCTGCAACAAAGGAGGGTTTGATAATGCTTTAGCACCATCTAGATACAGAGCTATTGTACTTTTAAATGCTGTGATTTAATCACAATTCACCATTTGAATACTTATTTATTAATACAACCTTCCGCTATTTTTGGGTCAAAACATTCACTCATATCCATAAAAATGTCCACCAAAGAAAAAAAAATGCAGACAATCTCTTATCCATTATCAAAACTTCTGTGTGCAACCATTGTTTCTGATTAAATTGTAATGTTAATATATGCTCCTTTAGCGTATACTAGTTCAACCATTCATTTTCGGAATCAGAAGTAATCTTTTTTTGAGAATCTTATGCATAATGAAAAAGAAGCTATCAAAGTGCGGCATGACAACATCAATCACTGCTTGAAGTTCTTTTTGATTTCCTTCTGGACTTTTTCTTCTTTTTTCGAGAACTACCAGTGGAATCAGAGCTATCGCTATCCGATTCTGAGTGTTTCCTCTTACTCTTCTTTTTACTTGATTTTGATTTACGACGTTTATGCCGCTCATGGGAACTTTTGTCACTCGATGATTCTGAATCGTCATCAGAGCTTGACGGTTTCTTTTTAATTTTTTTAATGACTACTATTTTGTCATTTTTACGTTTCTTCCGCTTGGAATCTTTGTTTTTTTGTTTTTTGGTGATAACTTTACGAACTAGTTTTCCTTTGTGGTTGTAATATTTTTTGGCTACTGTCATGTCAACTGATGAACTGGAGCTAGAATTAGAATCGGAGTCGCTGGAGCTACTGCCTGAGCTACTGCTTGCAGAGCTGGACGAGCTAAGTTTCTTTTTCTTACTTTTTTTTGTAGTCATTTCAGCTCTGACGACAGTGTTTTTAGAGCTGCTACTTCGTTGTGAATGGATGCTAACTGGTGATGAAATGTGGTTTGATTCCATCACTACATACTCATTGTTAGTTGGAGATCTGCTTGAAAGCAACTGTTTTTCCTCTGAGAGCTTGTAACTTTTAGATTTTCTTTCCTTATCTTCTTTCTCAGAGCTCCTTTTTGGGCTACTTTTTCTATCTCTAGAATCTTTGTTGTCGTACGAGTCCTGATAGTCAATCCTTTCATCTTGACTGGACTCTTTTCTACTATGTTTATCATAGGAATTCTTGGAATCTTTCTTGATCTCTGTATCGTGCTCATCTATCTTGTTACTTACATCAATTGAATTTCTTCTGCTATTCTTTTCAGGAGGAATGCGCTTGTTGATGGAGCTGCTTCTTTCTTCGTACTCCTCTTGCTTTCTTTTTGATTCATTGTAGTGACTAGATTCTTCCTTTTTTCTCTCCTCTCCCCTCCTGTCCTCGCTACTTCTTTTACGGTCTTCTTTGTACCTATCTCTGTCGCGATCTCTTTCTCTGTTCCTATCTTTTTCTTTAAATCTATCCCTGTCTCTGTCGCGTTCTCTATCTCTGTCATGGTCTCTGTCCCTGCCCCTATCCCTATCTCGATCTTTGGTGGTTTCTCTGTCCCTGCCTCTCTCTCTTCTGTCGTAGTCTCGGTCTTCCATTCTGATTTCACCTCTATGGTTCCTCTCTCCTTTGGAGTCCCTTTTACTGCTTTCACTAGTCTTGATTTCGCGTCTTCGGTCACTGCTGCGTTCACTTCGATCATTTCTCCTGTCTCCACTGCGATCTTGGCCTCTGGAATCCGGGCGATCACTTTTGCGGAATGTGTCGTAGTTGCTTCTGTCACCTCTTTGATCATAATTACGCCGGTCTGTCCGTCTGCCATTGTCTGTGTGACTAGCAATTCTCCTTTCTTCACTTGTTTTTCGACCTTGACCATTTCTTGTTGGGCCTTCATTCTATTCAACAGAAAATTAGAAAATATGAAAATTTCTAAAGAATTAGAATCCAACTTAACAGATTTTAGAACAAAAAAATCAATTTAGGATAAAATGTAAAATATGCTATCCTTCATGTAACTATAAGGCCCTTTGGAATGAAGATGTAATAGATTTGACTTCAAACAGTATGAATGGTTTGGTGCTTGCAATTGGCGCAATGAAAAAATGATAACAGTAAAGGAGAATTATTATTTTCCCCCCACTGTTTCCTGTATTTGTTATCTTGACTCAAACAAGTATTAATTTGAGATACACATGAATTCTATTTTGTCTGACAGATCTGTTCATAGAAATTTCAACTCTTTAAAACAATTTTTGTTGATAGACTCATGAGTAGAGACCCCAGAAATTCGTTCAAGCGAATTTTCAAAAAGTCGTTTTTAAGCACTTGAACCTGAGTCCTCTACATGACTGCATGCACCGCGTTTCCAAGGTTGGTAAATTCCTCATATTTTCGTTTAAAATAAAAGATGAAAAGAAAATGCACATTTCAAGGAAGAATTTGGTATTTAGTAGTGAGAATTGTAGAATTTTCAGTGAGAATTTTAGGATTTTCAGCAAGAACTTAAGAATTTTCAGCCAGAATTCATGGAATGCAGTAAAAATTAATCAAGAATTTGGCAGTTTTCAGCGAGAATTTTGGGATTTGTAGCCAGAAATTGGGTCATTATAAATCAAGAGAAAATGGGGTCTCTACCAGGAGAAAAACTCATGATTTTGTCAGAGTAAAAACAGAACCATGAGAGGACGCCCTACCGAATTGAGGATTGACAGTGTAAGGCAGGAAATGAAGAGATGGAATTTACCAGAGGAGCTCCGACAGGACCACTCCCTGTGGCGGTTGGGTATTGCATGGCTCAATAATAGCGGCATATTAACAGTAGTATGTACAGAACCAAGAAAATGTTCATAATTAATGATGAAAAATTATTGAGAGGAGTTGATAGGAAAATTTATTTTTTGTTGCTTTAGTTTTCACCTCACCTTGTGGTCTGTTTTCTCCCCTTATTGGAAAATCTGAAAAGACAACCATAGTTGAATACTTACCACATTAATATGCTCAACACCTCTCCCTTTGCCTCTCCAGCGTAACTTTGCCACACTCTGACTGAAGTCAACATGTATTCTGCGATCATCTATGAGGGTGTTTTCCATTTTTTCATATGCTCGTTCACAGGCTTCTTTCTCTTCAAACTCTATAAACGCATACTGAAGGGAATCTCCCGTCGTTTTGTCCCTGATGACTTCACAGCTGCAAATAAAAAAAATGAAGACGAATATTACAAAAATGGGGCATGAGACTCAGTTATTTTCATTTCCTTGTAGCAATAGGTGTGAATTTGTTACTTCAGTGATATTACCTGCATGCGTTTCTTGTATGCGCACCAAAAATAATTACGAGTCAAAAAAATAAGACTTAATCAATTCATCTCAAAACGAAACTTCTGGGTTTTCCAAACTACTGCTTTACTGCCTTTGGCTAGTTCTAAAACCCCTTCCTTCAGATCTCTACCACTACCTGACAAGTAAAATGAGCAAAATTTCTATAAAAAATTTCCGAATGACTCATGGAATAAAAATTGCGATTCAATTAAAAATAGAGTTAGGCCGAAATGGATTTTCCGCGTCACTGGATCTGGATATCAATTTTTTGTATCCGGCCGGAGCCAGATACAGGATAATTTGCCAAGGTATCCAACCGAAACTGGATAATATCCAGGATCTGGATAGTGCTTTATTGCGAGAGAAAAATCTCCCGATTTTGCGCTTGGGACAAGAGGCACACTGTGTATTACACCATCAAGACCGTAATCCTTGATATATGTGCCTTTGCTCCGGCAACCTCCCTATCTTTCAATGACATGTACGCTACGAGTCGGCCCGCTAAACGAATATTAAAAAAAAAGACCTGGCAGAGGAGCAACATGGCTTTCATTGGCTTCATAATGAGATGGGCTAGATGAATCTGATATGCAGAGAGAGATATTATTAGAAGTGTGCCTTAACAAGACAAAAGTGGAAAACAGCGCTTTGATGCTGCAATTACAAGCTGTATACTGCGACATTACAATAATTACGGAGTTACACTCGGACTAAAAATTTTACCAAAAGGGAACTTATACACATGTTGGTGGCATTGTTTTTTACATCTTCCACCTGCATCTTTGTCTTTGAAAGTGAAACACTCGGACTTTCATTACTAAGGGTAAAGTTGCAATCGTGTAAATGTGTGGGAAATGTCCTCAATTCCGATGATAACAAGTTTCAAAAAGTTGAAAAATTACAATGACTACTCAAATTGTGCAGAAAAATGCCAAAATATCACCAAACATTTCTCGAAATTTTCATGGCCGTAAAAGCACTATCCGGCAGGTCTAAAAACCGGATATCGTGATTATCCGGCCGGATGCGGATACCCGCAAAAATCGTATCTAGCCGGAGCCGGATACCCGCAAAAAACATATCCAGCCGGAGCCAGATATCCGCAAAAATCGTATTCGGCCGGAGCCGGATCTCAAGAATACGGCAATCCGGATAATCGCCGGATACCCGGCCTAACTCTGATTAAAAGTTCACATTTCAGAGTTGTTGCACAAACAATAACAAACCAATCAGCTGAAACCAGACATTTAATTAAATAATTTCATGATTATGTCTTCAGAAGGTCACTAGGACGAAAAAGAAGCTTCTTCTTGTAGAATTAGAATAGAAAAAGTACCTTTTGATGTTACCAAATCTGCGAAAAATAAGTTCCAAGTCTTCATCGGTGGTTACTGGATTTAGCTTACAGACAAAGAGCACGTTTTCTGGAGGTGCTGCATCTGCCTCTGGTAAATCACCAACTATTTCAAGGACTGTCGCACGAGCTTTGGCTTCCTTTTCTGCCTGTAATTCTGCTACTGCCGCTTCAGAGAGTTCCTCTTCGACAACTGATTCATCCGCAGCAATGCGACCACTCTGAGATAGGCAGAAAATCAATGAATGAACAAGAGATAAAATATTCCACAAAATGGAAAAAATGAGTAATTTTCGAAATTAATTATTTCAAGGGAAGTCTTACTTATGAGGCACTCAGGCAATTTTTTTAAGAAATTCAAAACCAAGCCTTTGCTAAAAAAACCCTGTGAGGCCTGTCCTATGCATAAACCGCTTTTATATCGCTCTCTCATGCTCTGCAATGCCTAAACGCTACAGCCCTCATCTTCTTCAAGCCCTTTAGACAGTAAAAGCTCCTTCATTCCTTCTAAAACCACTTATCACCACTCTTTCTTCATTGGGTGTCTCTGTCCCCTTGCCTTCTCCCAGGAGAAACCCTATCAAACTTATTTTCTGGCAGTCTTCCTTCTACCATCAGGCTGGCATGATTATGCGAGACTAACTGTTTTGTTATGATGTTATTCTCCACTTCCATGATTTGATGCATTCTATCACACAGATCTGATCCTTCCTACAAATTCTTGCTGATTCTCTTAAATACTCCATCTCCGTTACTTTTAGCATATCAATGTCCAATAGCATGTCAATGTTAATATATATGTGTAAGAAACATATCTCAATTGCAAAATTCAAAACTCTCCGATTATATATTACTTTCTCCAAAGAAAACTGATCAAAATTTTTCCTTCACATTTAGTGCAATTTCTATGAAATGACTAAATAAGTGTGAGAATTCATAGAAAATTTCAATTCAAACTGTTCGTTACTTTTTCTTTAAAAAGAAGAAGAAAAAAAAACCACGAGCAGAGATTTACAAAACAGCAAAATGAGATACGAATTTTTCGACTTAAGCCGATATTCTGTCATTTCAAGGTCAAAACTAGGTTCAATCATTCTATGATAAATTTGTACAAACTTACTTCGATCATTTGAGATCTATCTGGGGAGCAGTCTGGTATGATCATGCCTGGTAAATCTTCAAAGGGATCTTCCAGGATTACAGTATGTGTGATCCTGTAACATAAAATGACATTAACATTAAACATTTCCTTATTTCACATGATCAAGACGGAAAAAAGGCCATACTTAGAGAATTGTTTATAATTGTTCATCAATAATTTGTTAATACTTCTCTTCTTCAATGTCAACATTTCAGTGAATGGAAACTAATAAAATAAGGAAAAGATAAACCAAAACTTGCATTTTAGGTGTAAACTGTTTACATTAACATGCTGTTACTTTATTATAACTTGTATGCATTTTGGGTATCAGAAACCCACAGAATGGAAACTATTTTAGACTCCTTCATTTGAGTCTTAAACGCTATATACATTATTACAAGAAGTCTGTTACAGGAGAAGGGTTTCAGCTCAGATGTAAAACTTTATTAGGAAATGAGAGAAAAAAAAGAAAAAAAAAAGAAAAAAAATGGAGGGCCAGTAGTAAGGAATTTTCAGTTTCATTTGAGATTGATGTCAAGGCTGTTCATGGAAATCTACAAATGTTTACACGTAGTGAAACGTAGGATTATTTTATAATTTAATTTAATTTTCAATTATTTGTTCATTGTTCATCTGATGCACACAAGAGATACAGGCAAGTAAATACACTTCCTGCATGTAAAATTGCACAAAAATCACGATGTGCACATCAAGCAAGTCTGCAACCACTCCTAAGCGAGCAATTTGTTTCTGCATATTTTGTGACACGCTTTTTAAGTTTCCCACATCTGCAAGCAGGCAGCCAGGTTTGCACAGGCAGAAGAGTGAGAGAACCCAACCTGAATAAACTAACTATCTGGCAAACTTTTTCTAGTGTATGATTTCAATCAAATTTAAGCATTTGTTTTCTTCGACTTTCTTTCTCCTCGAAAAACAAAAGCTTTGAATTGATTGGAATCTTACCAACAAACGTGCCAGAAGTCGCAGACTACCTTGCATTGGACACTTACTCCTTGCAGATCAAGTGTAAAGATGGGAGCATGACAATAAGTGATTTGGTGATTGAAAAATAAAACAAGAGGAAGAGTTTAACCATTAAGAATCTGTACAGACCTGACATCCTGGTAAGGTCGAAACAAATTGTCACAAATCGTTTCATTAAGTTTAAGAAGGACATCGTGGCCTTCAACCACCTCACCAAAGACACAGTGATCATCAAGCGAACTCAAATCTGGGCCAAGAGTAATGAAAAATTGGGATCCCAACCTGTAAACAGAATAATTTTAACGTTTAGAATTCTTTCAACGTCACCAAAGAAATTGTTCTCGTTTGAAATGGGTGCTCAAATATGAAGCGAGTAAGGTTTGATTTCTAACATCAAAAACATATTCTTGTAAGAGGAATGGAAGACTTTGTCCATCTAGATGTAACAATTTACCTGCTCACACCAACAAAAAGTTTCAATCAGGTAAGCTTTTTCTACCAGATATTTTTTTTAAATTTTAATTTCTGTTCAACAGGCTGAGCAGCAGTTACTATAGTTCCTCTAGGCTTGTTTGAAAGTTGATTTTCAATCAATCCCATTCATGATCCGTCCAGGCTGATCTGAATGGACCTGGACTAATTGCAGTTGGCGAGATCCATTAAGATCCTATTCAAATCAGTCTGTAGCATCAGCCAGCATGTAATTCTCTGAGATTCACACCTCTATAACTGAGAAAAAACGTTTTGATCATTGAGTGTTTTTTAGAATAAAACTGATGCATAAATCTTTTTGAATGTTCGGTCCATACAGACGTATTTTAAACCTTGATGAGAATAGGAAAAAACATTATCTTTCATTCGAAACGATTTGGGTATCTGAGGCAGGATTCTAAGCATTTCTGTTCTTAGAACTTGCTTGTTCAGCCAATCAACACAACCATTTTCGTTGTTGGTTGCATTGTGCTAAAAGAGTCATTATGACCAATATTTTCTACAGCAGCTTTTCTTTATGTTGCCAAGCAGTAAAACCACTACCTGCAGATCTAGAGTGGAACTAATTGTGAAGCATTTTTAAAGCATATTGTGAACTCGATTTAGTTTTAAATATTGCCCTTTCCTTCTGCTGCTTGGTTTTAAGGATAATTTGAATATACTATGAAGTCTCATCTGACTAAAAAGGTGACTTTATTCAAAAATTGATTGAACTTACATGTTGCCTCCACAGTTGACCATAGATAGAAGGCCTGGACGGTTATGTTTTATTTTGGGAGTTTTTTCTCCTTCATAATAACGGGCTTCAAGTCCCATCACTAACCTGAAAATATATAAAAGATGATGAATTGCCTTAAATGTTTAGACGACAAGTCTTAGTGATAGAAGAGCTTAAATACAGAGCTACTTTTTAAAGGAATCATAAGTTAACTTTGCTAACATCGGATGAAATAAGAAACCTGTTCGGTGTTGATTCAAACCCAATTTTCAGATTGCTACATCTATAGAGTGCAGAAATTGAACCTAAAATCATCCTTTTATTTGATTGCATTTCTGCCTCTGAATTGCTGGATCATTTTGAGGGAAAACACTGATGGTTTTTACAGTCTGAGCTGGTTAAATAATTGACCAGAAAATGAAAAATGAATATTTATGGAACAATCGCTTTTGTGAGTCTGATATAAGGGAGCCGACCAAAATAGTCTAGGATTTTTCAAAAAAAAAAAAAAAAAAAAAAAAAAAGGTAGGTACCTATAATTGAGTAAAAATTACAATTTTTTAAGCTTTAAGTCGGTGACAATATTCCCCCTGAAGGAAAATGGTACTGTTTGAACTTTTATTCCACTCAAGAAACATAAATAAGAGGCCATTTCTTGACATAAGCTTCAGCGCCATCTCTGAAGCTTTCAATCCTGCTTTCTTCGTGTTATGCATTTGCCTATCTAGGAATTTTTTGGCTGTTGTATATAAATATAAGTCATTAGGGGCTAAATCTGCACTTTAGCATGGATGTTGTACTGTATGAATAGTTTTCAATTTTTGGTCTTGTATCATCGAGATGCAGCTTGCCTCTACCTATGAGAACTAGCCTTTTTTTTAAGTTAAGATCTTTCATCTCATGACAAGAGAGAGATGAGACCAATAGCCTGAGTGCACACAACAATAAAAACACATTAAAATACAAACTGCACTAATTCCTACTTCAGTCAGTTGCATGCTCATTTTCTTATTTTAATTTTTACATTTTTTAGCTTTTGTTCCAGTTGAGAATGGGCATGCAATCGGCCCGAAACGTCCAGGTTTGTTTTATACTCTCTTAGCCTTGTAGACCCATTTGTTTTGTATTTTAATATGTTTTTATTGATCTTTCATCTCCTGCCAAAGAACTTGCGTATGATGGACTGCTGTGATCATGGAACCTCAGGTCTAGATCATTTCACAGTGACAAAAAAGTGATGACCATTACCTTTCAGGCTGGTTTTCGGCCTTGGGCTTTCTGACTTGGGGCAGAACACATTTTAATCACTGTGCACTGGTTTACTTTGGCACAGGATCATTACAATATATCCGGCTTTTGTCAGCAGTGATGACATTTTTCTACCAATTAACACCTTCGATTAAAATGCATCGTTATCCTTGCTCACGTATTTATGATATCTTGAAAATTTAGAGGCAAAATTTGTACTGAGCCACTGTTGCAAATGACCTGACCAAGACAATCTTGTGCATTTTGGTCTGTGAATTCCATGACAGGTGCATCATTACCTGCTCCTTCAGCGATGCAAATATCATTAATATCAGCAATCTGGCAGGCCTAGATCAGTCTTTATTGTACGGCCTTTGTATCAAAAGGCCAAAAATGATAATTAGTGAGAAAAGTAATTAATAGAACATATCTCACCCAAAAATGGACTCTCCTCCATTTCCTGTACCAGTGGGATCTCCAGTTTGGGCAAGGAAATTACTTTGGACCGAATGAAACAGATTGAAATTGTAGTATTTGACCTTACAGAGTTTCAAAAAATTTTTGCATGCTAAAAAAAAGAAAAAAGACAATACATATGAATTAAGAGGTAAAATAATGATAAAAAGCAGGATTTTTCAATAGAAATCGTTCAGTCTTTAGACAATATTGATAGAATAATATTGAAAAATTGAGGAATGTTATTGAGAAATGTCAGAGCATAGTCAATACTACATACTCGGATCTTATGACACATGCATGGTAATCAGAGATAGTAGAGACAGTAGAGGCTAAGTAAATACATTTTGGCATGGAAAAAGAGGTCAAAAGGCAGTCACAACTTAAATCACACTTTAGCATTGCATGAGACCAGTATTCCATGGTGGGGGAAGTCTTTTTAATGACTCAGTCCTGCAGATTCTCCTCAGCATATATTTTAACTATTACATTGTTCCTCTCTAGAGTTTTTTGTAGGGGTTTCATAAAGTAGGTAATTTTTGCATCTATATAAAATACTCACCTTATATATAAATATCAAAGATTAAAATGCAAAAATGATAATAGACAACCATTTTTTCCATTTAGTAAAATATAGTCCATGACCTCTTTTAATCGCATTAAACTTAATTAATTCTATCACAAGAATTACTAAATTTATTTTAAACAGCTCAAGTTTTATGTGCTTTTTTTTTTTCTTTATTTCTGTGTTAATTATAATTCAATGATGACGAGATGTTATACGGGAATCATTATATGAGGGATTTCGGTCTCTAAAAATTAACTATATAATTGGATATGGTATAATTTTTTTTATTATTTCAGAGATCTGCCTGTTTGGTTCATTCTTTTGAATGTATTTTTATTATAGATTAAGACCAGACATAGAAACAGGATCCATTTGACCTCCCTTCAAAGTTACTCAGATAAGGTTTATAGACATTCCTTTATTAAACACTATAGTTTTACTAATATCAGGATTTTTCATTACCTGGGCTCATTACGATTTAACTATGAACAGATTTAAAAATTCAAGAATTAGCTTAGTAATTTCTATTCTATTAGGAATTTATTTTTTAATAATTCAAGGATATGAGTATGTAAATTCAAGAATTAGATTTAATGATAGTGTATTTGGAACTACTGCTTCTTAAGCATTCAATAATTATTCTGTGCAGAACTACCGGGAGGTACTGCAATTCCCAGGAAAAAGAGAGGTCTACTTGAAAATTTACCCATGAGACTAGTGTTATTTCATGAGCGATAAACTTAAGAATTTTAGGCAGCTGCTAACCGCTTCTAATGCATAGCGATTTAGATGTAATATTGTTAACATAAGATTTAAGTATCAAACTTATGTTAATGTGACGTGTACGATAACTGCCTGTGTCTATGTACAAAAATTTGCAAAATAAAAAAATAAATAAATAAAACCGTTACTCAAACCCTACAGCTGTTTGCAATATAAATCATCAAAACTAGAGCCATCAACATACTTCCTTGCCTTCTTATACGTTGTCAGTGCAAGTGTAAGTCATTGTTTTTACTTAGTGTTTATTTATACCTGATGGAACAGAATCGATTAAAAATTACTTTTTGATGGCGTCTCTCTTTTTTAACGCTTTCAGTTTTCTATAGACCATTTCTTATGGTCTGGTTTTAGCCACAAAGCATCTATCAAGCAAAACCTCTGTTTTTATAGAGTAAATTCATGCTTGTTTTCATGCTTGGAGGAGAGGTTGCCCAAACAAGTTGTGGATTGGGTACCACCTGGAACGTCCCGGAAAGGGGTGGCGGCAGGGGGTTGACAAAGAGATGTTGCGGTGTCAGTTGCCCGATGACCTCTGGGAGGACAGGCATACGTGGCTTTTGGGTGTCGCAGAACTCCAGAGTGCGTTGTACGAGCGACTTCAATACATATATAAATTCATGCTTACAAGAGTGTATCAGAAGCTAAGAACTGAAGAGTGTCATTAAAGAGCAAAGGTAAATGACATACTCACTTTGAGGCCTTTCTTCAATAAAAAGATCAACTGTTACGTCACCTAGGGTGGTTTCAATTACAACAGCCATGACTGTTTGTAAGCTGAAAAATGATAAACAAAACGTAAATTTTTAAATGAAAATATCATTATACTGCTGTAAAAGAGGGAAAATAAAATAAAAGTTTCTGATGCTCCGCACATTTTTAAAAGACAGTGAGAGCAACATAGAAGTGGTGCAGAGCGGGGGCAGTCTAACTTTCTGTTCCCAGATCGAACACTGACCTTGATTGACCAGGACTGTTTTTTAAAAGTTAGTCCCTATCTGGTAGCTTGTATTTGTCGGTGAGAAGAGCAATTGATTATGACTAAATGAGTGCAGACGAAGCAAAGAGGTGGACCTTAGAGGGGGTAACTTTGCTCACAACATTGTTCCAATTAATTTCAGAACGATTGTGTTGATTAGAATCAGTGACAGCCAGTTTGAGTTGACACTACAGAGACCTCGAGTGTGATACCAAAATCAAGATGGCTGATCTTTCGCTCTCCATCAGAGGAAAGTAGACCTTTTCGACATGAACTCTAGATTTGGCGATCCAGTTCTCCATAATCTCAGGAAGTCTGGATCTCATTAGATATTATCTATCCACTTAGATAAACTGGGGGTGGCATCAGTTTATCAAGTCCTGGTCTATCATTTCATCTTGCGAAGAGGTAACCTGCTTCTACTGAAAATGGACATTGAGAGATGAAGAGCGATAAATGCATTTTCAAAGGTTTGAATGTATGGAGTTTTGTGAGGTTGGCGCTGAACAGGCTGGAGAAACCCAACAAGCGCAATTATGAAAAGATTATAAAGTCTGATCATGTTCCCCTTAGAGTTAATAACTAGAGACTGCTTGAGGCATGAAGCACCATATTGCTACTAAGACCAACTTTGGTATTGATGATGAGCAGATGATAATGGCATTACAGAGCTTATCAATACTGTGCGGCTGATTGCATCTAAGATAAGAGAGAGAGAGATATACCGATAAAACTGGTGAATATGTTTGAGCATAGATTGGGTCAAATAAGTGGGCCCCTGACGAGTTCTTTGCACACCTGACAATTTCCTTGCAGGTATTGAATAATGACCTATGTTGGAATTCTTGCATTGAATTAACTCAAACTGAAAGCATGCTGAGTAAATTTGAGGAGCAATATGTTGATGTATCCAATATCTGGGCATCAGCTCAGCGCTGACTGATGAGGGATTATGTACCTATATACGAACATAATCATAACTGACTAACCCTAGACATATGTCCCTTAAGTGACAGCTGAAAATTTATGGTGAAATACAAATTTTTTATGAAAAGTAAGTACCTGGACTAATCTTTTACCTGATTCACACAGAGGAGATGTGAAAACTACACGAAAATAAAGGTGCCTAACTGACTAGAGACACCACACAGACACAAGTTTGGACCGGCCATCCCGTCATGAAACTATAATAGTTTCATTAAATCGAGGACATTTTCCGGAAAATAATATAGAAAACGTTGGGGCTGAACAAACTAAAGACGTTTCAATGATTAAATTCTAAAGCGGGCTGGTTGAATTGAAACTTGAAAGAGTTATTTATACATGTGGCAGGTTAGAACGAAAACATTCGGCCGAAATCAAAAACATCGGACTCATTTCACAGCGACGAGCGACAAGCACTACGGACTATGCAACGTTGCCATGCAGCTTTCGTCGGCAAAGTGCGCGCAGCTGGCTGTTTTATCCACAGCCTACTATCAGACCTATCAGACAACGTTGTATTTTAGGTCCAGATCTCTACCGGTATTCGGCGAAGTAAATATTTTCAAAAATTAGGATTACAGAACATCCCGGAAAATGTTTCACCGTGTTTTTTTAAATAAAAACAGTGCAATGAAACGAGGTGATACAGGTTCTCAGAGTAATTTGGGGGACACTTGAATGACATTTTGCAATAATGACCACTATCTCTGGTTCTCCATAAAAGCACATATCTGCATAGGAAAACCAATGGCATACTTATGTTGTTTCTAAAATGGATCAGAAATAGTAGTTCCTTAGCAAAATAAAATCCCTTTTTGCCTAAGGAAACCAATATCATATATTTTGTTTCTGAAATGAGCCTTACTGCCAAATGCAGTCTACTATCAAAAAGGTAAGTACTCACCAATCTAAAAGATCTTAAACTACCTATCCCTAAAAATTATAATAAGAATGCACAGCTGTGAAAATTGTTCAGCATGTATTTTTGTACTCTTCCCTCATCCACCTGTAGAGGGTGCAATTTCGTATTTGGGACACTTTTATCGTTCCCAATCATATTTTATTTTGTTTCTTTGCATTCTGCATGAAATTTTGCCCTGTTGTTCTTTTCACAACCCTCGACATAAATTCAATCCAAAAATTTTAAGTAATTCTTTATCCTGGACCAAAAGAAGGAAGCTTGGCTGGAGCAACGAGTCTCTCTGGAGAGGTGAAAAATTGAGACAGAGAAAAAAAAGGTACATCAAATCGGGCTAATATGACAGTGAAAGTTTGTAAATGAGGGGTCTTTTTGGAGACACCATTCAAAAATATGGCAAATCCATTAATTTCTAAGCTACTTTAGTGCATTTATGATTCAAAAGAGAGGATCTGTTAGACAGGAATTGCCTAGTTGTTAAGAAATAGGTGTTGACTCATACCTAAAATTATTTTCATAATTTTCACATCTTACTCTCTTCCAAGGCTGGCAACCATTACCATCTTACTTTCTTATGATGAATAGTTGCTGAGAGGAACGCAGGATATAAATAGGTACAGAACTCTTTTCACATAAATTATCTTCCTCCTTTATCTGGTGACACCAAATGACCAACAGGTACATGTAAAATTATAGGAAAAAACCTTCTACAAAAATGCAAAGAAGGCGGAAACAAGATTTGAGCGAACTGAAAAAAAAATTATTCTGACGATTTTATGGACATCAAGCAAGATTTGCAATGTTACACTGCCTGAAGTAAAGCGAGATTTTACATTTAATATAGATAGTATTTAATAATAGAGAATTTACTTCAAGCTATTTTCGAAAATTGCATTTTTGTTTTCTTTAATTAAAAAATTCCTCCCACGTCAACAGTTGCAACTTCGTTGTGGTATGTGTGCCAGTTTGCTAAAAATATGGATTTTAGAGTTATTGTAAAGAAGTAGAGAGAAATTGCAGAAGTTGTGGCTTGTGCTTATATTTTCCTAAAATTAATGTGCCAGAAATTTTCTATCGGTTGAAAGTTTAAACTTAGCAGTAAAATTGAAACAGCAAAAGAAGAGCACTTTTTCTACTCTAGGAATGATACCTAATTTGGATATAAAATAAATAAACTCCACAGTGCAAACATAAAAGCTACTATATTAAGTATATTTTTTGTCTACTATTCATGTATAAGAAAGAAAAAGGTAGGAAAAACGAATAAATGCGATCAGGGTCTATTTTAAGATCTGAAAACACTGCAACATTAATCTTAACAACCTCAAAAAATAATGTCATGAAGATTACATTCTTTCAATGCTAAGTTGCCTACCCTCTAAAATATTTGGGACATTACGGTAACATGACATACATGCTCAATGTATTTGAGCTTCAATTAATGAGGCAAAGGCAATATTTCGTTTGAATTTTTCTTCATTTCATTGCAAAAAATAATAAATATTCCTACAAAAAGACTTGTGCTGAAGTTTAAAATCCCTCGTAGGCTATCCACTGGTAATAATCAAAAGTTGCGAAGTTTCGGCAGCTTCCACTGGTAGTAGTCATAAGATGTCCATGAGAATTTTTTCATCAGTATCCAATTCATGTTGCACCTAGAACAGAAATAAGAGAATAGAACTTTAGTAAAAAAATAGTATTAAAAATGTTTGACCCTTTATCCTGGAGATCATTAAATTGATTATATCTTTAGTATATAATCACTTAAACCGAACTGGGATCCCATTTTCAGTGAAATTAGTATTATCTCAACAGTACAGGGCTTTTGAGCTTGACGTGAAGTAAAAAATGAGAAATCACTTTAACTGTGTGATGGGGGAAGGAGGTACATTCTCAGAACCACCCGTCTGCCTGGGCAGGGGAAAATGTGGAAAGGCCCTTACAACTGTGGTAGGGAAAAGTTTTAAGGGTCAAAAGTAGGAAATCAAAGGAAAGAAAGGAAAAAGGCCCTCACTATTAAAATAGGTGGGAAATTTTGTAGAAAACTGATGAGAAATATGTGAAAAGCAGACAGGTAGACAAGTGAAAACATGGAGGCTTGGAAGATCTGCACTAGGGATGGACGAATATCGAATTCGAAACTTTTCGAATGCGATTAATTGAGATTTCGAATCTTGCGATTGTGAATACTTCAGAAGTGAATAATCGAATATTTTCGATCATTGCTTCAATTTTTGATTTTTCAAGTATGTACCAAGAGAGATAAATGACACTTTTAACTAAGACGGTCAGTCATTCCCGTGCGGAGTTGTGGACTAGTTTTATGTAATTAATTACGAGATTGACGATAGGGATGGACGGTTATCGAATTCGAATTTGCGATTGCGAATACTTCGGAAGTGAATATTCGAATGTGATGCGATTATCTCAGTGCCGATAATTCGAATATCAAATATTCGATTATCTAAATATTCGACCATCCCTAATCTGCACCCTTGTGATGCAGATGGATAATAAAGTCATTCCCTGAGATTGGTGTGAGAGCTCCCCGCTTACTGTATTGCTGGGCTGATTTATAATGCTACACACATTTAAGGTGCTACTCTCAAGAAAAAATTGTTAACTTAGGTAATATGAGAGGGTTGTAACAAGCAACTTACCCAGAATACAAGTACGCATAGATGATTCGGAACAGTGGCACAGGAACTTGATGTTGTTTATTTAATGATTTGGCGAGAGCAACTTAATACTTAAAGGACTTACTGCTCATTGTAAGACACTTGATACCTCTGGAATATCGTAAAGAATTCAAAATTTGCTGCAAATCTAATTATGTGCCTGCGTATGAATATGAATAGAACCATAACCTATAAATTACATAAATGGTGAATGGTGCTCTCTCTGGAAGAGTTGGCGCAAGTTCAACGTTTGTTTATTTATCACGAGTTTGATAACATTTGTTGATTAGGGAAGAGAAGAAAGCAAGAAACGCGAAATCCAAGCTCTTCAAACACACGAAAAATTACGTTCTTCTTTAAGTATTTCAATCGCTCTTAGTGTACCGGCAATTACTGTTTGTGTGCCTTTTGAAAAAACTATCCATCTTTCAATTTAACCGCACCCGGATACACCGAAACTCCTAAAGCTTATCGCGAGTGAAGACTCCACTAATGATGATGTGTCAAATGCAAACTGTGCATGTTTACGTGGTCATTTGAAGACAAAAAGCCGATGATTGTGTCTTTTACGACCCTAAAGTTATTAATTACCACCTGTCAAAGGTTCTTGATGATAGGATCCTCAATTAGTGACTCTAGACTTTCGTTTCCGCCCTGTAATTCTCGTAGTGATTTTCCGGCCATTATTTGGTGACCACTAAGTACGTGTTGGAACTTGAAAAATGTGCGGTACAGACAACAAAACTTCTCGAGTGAAGGCTTTGATTCTTGTCGGGGGTTATGGAACTCGACTCAGACCCCTCACCCTCAGTCGCCCGAAACCGCTTGTGGAATTTGCGAACAAACCAATGCTACTTCATCAAATGGAAGCGTTAGTTGCTGCCGGAGTGACAGAAGTTGTCCTAGCTGTTTCTTATCGGGCTGAGCAAATGGAGCAAGAGCTAAATACTGAAGCTATTAAGCTCGGCATTAACTTGATATTCTCTCATGAAACAGAGCCTCTCGGTACTGCTGGGCCTCTTGCTTTAGCCAAGAGTATTCTTGGGTCCACACCTGAGCCATTCTTCGTTCTCAACTCTGATATTATTTGTGAATTTCCATTCCGAGACTTGCTTGCATTCCATAAAAATCATGGCAAAGAGGGGACCATAGTTGTTACTAAAGTGGAAGAGCCATCTAAATATGGTGTGGTTTTGTGTGATGAGGACGGCAAAATTGACAGTTTCATTGAGAAACCACAGGAGTTTGTATCAAACAAGATCAACGCTGGCATGTACATCTTGAACCCAGATGTATTGAAACGGATCCCACTGAAGCCAACCAGTATTGAGAAAGAAGTTTTCCCTTTCATGGCAAATGAAGGCCAGCTGTACGCAATGGAACTTGAAGGCTTTTGGATGGACGTCGGACAGCCTCGTGACTTTCTGACAGGTATGTGCCTGTACCTTTCCTCTTTACGCCATCGTCAACCTAATCTTCTCGGCAGTGGAGACAGCATAGTTGGCAATGTTCTCATTGACCCTACGGCAAAAATTGGTGAAGGTTGCAGAATTGGCCCGAATGTCACAATTGGACCAAACGTTATTTTGGAAGATGGCGTCTGTATCAAGAGGAGTACCATTCTGGAAGGTGCCATTATCAAATCTCACTCATGGCTCAGTGGGTGTATTGTGGGCTGGCGATGTATTGTTGGCAAGTGGGTTAGAATGGAAAATATTACTGTTCTAGGTGAGGATGTCATTGTTAAAGATGAATTGTACATTAATGGCGGACAAGTTTTACCCCATAAATCAATCGCAAGTTCAGTACCTGAACCTCAAATCATTATGTAAACCTTCTTGACTTTCTCCAAAATTTTAGGGCGTTTTTTAAATTAGCTGATGTCAGAAGCTAGTGAGAAAAATTTTCTTGTATTCATAGTGAGCTGGATGTAGGCTAGTTGAAGGAAGACATAGGTATCAGAAAAAACGCTATTGAACACCTTTGAAAGAAACATTTTTGGACTGATATCACTTTGGAAGAAAATTTTTTTTTAAAGATTAAATTTTTTTAAAGAAAGAGCAAATGTAATGGTCATTTCAAAAAATCGTTCTGAGTAAAAGAGAAAAATCCTAGTCAACAATTCACTCAGTTTTTTGATAGTATATCAAAATTTTAATAAAAAAGTGTAAAGTAGATGAAGTTACATGAAAAGAGTTATCCGCACTGACTTTATATCAGAAGAAAATGTTTTAAGTTCTGCACCTTCAGAACACTTAATTACAGGCTCAGCTTTCAGCTCTATGTATTAATAAACTTTGGACTTTCCATCTGGAGTCTTTTGAAACAAGAATGTTTTTGTGAAGCTAAATTCGAAAAAGCTTCTAATTCAAATTTTTAACTTTAAGCCTTTTCATTTCTGCCAAACCTGGTCTAGGTTTGAACAGCCTTCAACAAGCTTGCTTTATTTTCATTTAATTGGAAATGTTTACATCTGTGTCAGCAATTAAGTCATGTAAAGAAAATAAAAAGTGCAGGTACTTCTGCAAAGGCATAAATGTAAGGAAGCAATAATATTACCAAAAATTTATGGAGAGAGGCAGCAGCTTGATTCTGTAACTGAAGTCATTGCTTTGTCCAGGGGCGGACCGACTGTTTAAGAGGGCGCAGGATAGGAACACCCGAAGGGCATCTTTGAAGGGGTGTCCAGAAGGTACTGAGGAATAGGGCCAGAGCCAGGACATATCCTAGTGTCTTGGCAGGCCAGCAGCCGGATTGTTGAACCTTTAACTGGCTATGTCGGCACGATAAGACAAGACATAGCTCTATCTGCGCCGTGTAATATATCGATTTTCGATTCTTGTCGTGCCGACTTAAATTTCAACAATCAGGCTGCAGTCCGCCCCTGGCTTTGTCAGCAACAAAGTAGAATTGCCTTCATGTCTATAATAAGAGAGATACCTACCTGAGAAAAGGGAGGTAGGTACCAAAGTTAAAAATTTCGCAGAATCACTATCAAGTTGCTAAGCATCGAGAAAAAGAAGATTGAGACTATTCAAAATTTGATTGGCAAGAAAAGGGAAATTTGCAGTTACCGTCGAAGATCATTGCTCTAAGATTAAATCCTTTTGTCCTATTGACTGATGACATCATAATTTTAATCTTTCTACTTAAATTTTTTAGCTTTGTATTTTTGTTCATCTCACTTGGCATAAGCCCATTACATATCCGTCACAATTTGTAGTCCTCTTTCTAGCATTACTTTCAGAATCATCATTTGTTAACTATCAGGTTGAATACAGAAACTTGGAAGGAACCTCTTTCCATACGAATGTTTTTACATATTTTTTATTCACAAAAAATTTTGGTGGAGAATCCTTGTCTGTATGACCTCAAATATTCTTAAAGGTCCCCTAAAAACCTCAACTCAAAATATTTTTTTAAAGAATGCTAGGTAGGGTTTAGTGCCTAAGTATAAATTTTTTTCAAATTTTTATGTATGAACGCATATGTAGCTTGTGACTTTGGTGTACCTATCTTTGCCATAAGATGCATTGTTGAGCAGTTTTAATCCTTCACTGGATCTTTCACAGGGGAAGATTTTTCAGAAAGTGGGTGGGAGGACCTGTCTAATGACAATTCCGGGTTTCCTCATTTGCAAATTTGTGAACGAAATTATTTGGCTTAGTCTAAACAGAATTTTGAGCTGTGCAAACGCAACAATATTTATACCTATCTCGATTCTTTACAAAAACTGAGATTTTCATATGAAATTAGGATTTTTGATTAACTTGAAACTGTAAACTTCTCTGTATCATTTGAAAAGGGGGCCCATGGATACAATGCCGAATTAACGCTCAGGAGCTCGCTGTGCTGGTCATTAGGGGCCCCCAGTTCCTAAAGTTTAAGGGCCCCAGGGATAATTCCAGCCTGTGAGTCTCTCTAAATCTACATTTTACACTCCAAAGACCCGTAGAGGATCTGAAAAAAAAACCCTGGAACTGCTCTGTTCTATTCCTAAGTTTTATCTTCTGAGCTTGATATGGAAGGTATTATTAACTTTAATTCGTACTTGAAGCGACAAGCTTTGGCAGCTTTCATTTCTGTTCACAACCTAAATCATGAATGAAGTTGTCAGTACTGTAAATCGTGTATTCTGGACTTAAAGTGAATCAATCTGATTTATACTTATTCAGTAAAAATCTAGTTATTACAAACGTTTTACAATGTCTTAGCCATGTTTTTAGCTTCACAGCTCCAGAGCCATGAAGATTTTTCATACTTGATTGATGCCAAGGACACCTTGTCTTTAATTATACTAACATCTCATACATTGTTTTTGTACATTTCTTGTATTATACCTTTGTAAGTACATTTTTACGTCTGTAACCAAAGCATTTTTATGAGACTTATATTTTTCAATAGCTTTGTTTTGATTTTTTGATTACATTTTTACATTATCATCGATTACAATTTTTTCTAAATATTCCTAATAATTCCTTACCTTTTTCACTTAATTGATAATCCGCACTATACAATTCTATCGCTTCATGGGCTGTGCTTGATTGGGTGTACCTAGGTCTGTAGGTACAGTATTTTTTCTTAGCCATTTTGTATTGGAAAATTGGCTAAACTTAGTGGTAAATCTGGAAAATGTTATGCTCTTTGACATCATAAAATGGTGTTTTTCATGAACTTGAACACGCATATTTCAGCGGAGTAAATCATTCTACGTCTGTAACCAAAGCATTTTTATGAGACTTATATTTTTCAATAGCTTTGTTTTGATTTTTTGATTACATTTTTACATTATCATCGATTACAATTTTTTCTAAATATTCCTAATAATTCCTTACCTTTTTCATTTAATTGATAATCCGCACTATACAATTCTATCGCTTCATGGGCTGTGCTTGATTGGGTGTACCTAGGTCTGTAGGTACAGTATTTTTTCTTAGCCATTTTGTATTGGAAAATTGGCTAAACTTAGTGGTAAATCTGGAAAATGTTATGCTCTTTGACATCATAAAATGGTGTTTTTCATGAACTTGAACACGCATATTTCAGCGGAGTAAATCATTCTGCCGTAACTTAAGTAATTCTTATAATAATAGTTCTATTTAGAGACCAGGATATCATCCAACTCAGCCTATAGGTACTCAGTAGTTTTCATGATTCAATTCACCAAATACCTACTTCCCTGCAATTTCTCCATTCTACCGACAAAGCCATCTGACATCAGGGACCTACATTCTAAGGCATTTTTTATTTTAAAAAGGACGTCTAGCGTTTAATGTTATACTTACACGTCGCAGACCAATGGCCAAATCAAGAATCTTTTGTCAAATGCTCGGGCGGACAGACACATTATTTCACATCATTTTTCCCAAACTTGTGAGCAATCTGTACTTCATGATAGGCACATCAAACAATTTTAGATGGATGTTTACTCAGTGCCAAAAACTCTGGAAATAGTCATAAATTGATGAGAGATTTATCTAAAAGCTTCTATCCACCTACTTTTGTGAAACATCAGTCTCGTAAAAAATCGGAAAGAATTTTAGATTTTCAATCCAAGTTAGTACTGACCACATATTGAAGCATTTGAGAAAATACCTGATATGACCCATAGTCTCAGGGTCGGACTGACGCACCTCTGAGGGCGCACACCCTAAGGGGGCGCAATGTGATATTTTGTTCAGGAGTATGCGGGAACACCCCCCCCCCCTCTCTCTCTCTCGGAAAGGCCGAAATTTTTTAAAAATCAAACTCTTCTAAGTAGAATACTGACGATATTTTCAGGTTCAAAATCGATTAATCTTACAAAGGAAAATTCTGAAATTGAACATAATAATAAATGTATCGGAAGAATTGTAAGATGAAAAAAGTAAAATCGATCAATCAAAATTCGAGGCATCCAAGCACCATTATCTCTGGAAGAAACAAGCCAGAGCTCGAGAGATCCAAAATCATGCTTTTGAAAACTGAAAGTTGGAAAATGAGGGTCACAAGAAAACAAGAAATACTTCAGACCCTGTATATTGTACAAATAACTATACAATACATTTTAATTTTAAATTTTTAAATGTTAAAACAAAGTGGGAACAATGAATATCAGGGCCGAATTAAGGGGGTGGTCACAAGGGCCGTGGCCCATGACGGCAAATTTAGGGGGCGGCAAATTTTGCAATTTTTTTAAATGTAGGTATAAAAATGGTGTATTTTTTTCGGGAAAATACACTAAAAATGGGATTCAGAGAAAAGAATTATCAATGAGAAAAGGGGACAGAATCTCCCTTTTCTGAGAGTATAGTAATTTCTAATTTTGTTGTTTTTCGGTGATACAAGAGATAGCATCTTTAATTAGTCGAATTAAGAGAGGGACTCAACACGCAATTTGGCCTGGTGCTCAGCGCAGAGAGGAATGATGACGAGGACTTGAGATGAAAAGAAGAAGCCCTCGGCGCGGCGGTCGGCATGTAACACATATCAACGCCTACAAGATTGCATGAATACTTCACGCATTGCGTCAGACACAGTGCGGTCAGCAGCGGTCGGCGTGAAACGCATAGCGCCTACAAGACTGTAGGAATACTTCCCGCATTGCGCCAAATACAGTGCGATCAGCGCGGAGCGGCGCGGCCGCGGAAGTTAAACTTATAAAACCACATTTATGTTTGTTCTTTCTTAATTTTTTCGTTCAATGCTTATAAATGGAGCGCCTTGTCCACAAAGAGATAGGTTTACGGGACTTAACTTTCGCGCAAAGTTCCGTGAACTTTCGCTAGTAGTGTTGACAGGGCTTTCGCAAAAAATGTGTCTAACACGAGTGAACGCGTTTTATGCACCCCGCTACCTCCGGCACGTTCACTTGACGGTTTTATTGATGTTTCAAAACGAATGAGAAGGGGGCGGCAAAATACAAGCGGCCCATGGGCGGCAAGTAGGTAAATCCGGCCCTGATGAATATACATACTACATAGCTAAAGAAAAGAAAAATGAGACAAGGGGACAGCATACAGAATACACTTTCCTCTATAACTCCTATTAAAGCTTCTCCCGTTTGCTTATAATTTTTTGGCATTTTTTTCTTTACTTATTTTCTTTTCTCCTTGCTTTTTATTTATTATTCTTTCCTTTTTTCTCTTCTTCTTTTTTCTCTCCCTTTTTTTCTTTTTTTTCTTTATTTCTTTTCTTCTTTTCTTCATTTTCCTCAATATCATTCTAGCAGCCGGAAGAGGGGCGCATCTGCCAATGGCAGATTGGCCTTGGTCAGTCCGACCCTGCATAGTCTACAAAATAGTACCTATCTTTATACAGCTCATTTACCCTCATGATGTAATTTGGAAGGTTATCTCTAACTCATGCCCCAAAGACAACCTTATTATGCCTAAGATGCCGTATTAGGCCATCGTGTGTCCGTTTTTTCCCGTTAAGAACTGAATTCAAGTACCTACCTAAGTACCTAATCATTGTGCAACAATGTAATTTTGCGGATTCCCTCTCAATTAAAATTGTTTCTCTGTGCCTCTGTGCATCCTGGAAAGTAAAAAGATGATATCTCATTAAATGTGGCAAATATTGCATGGACCACAGAGAATAGAAAGAAATCTTGAAGTCCCGTAAGTCAACACGACAGAGGAGCGTAATGTCGATGGTAACGCATTGAAGATACAAATATTACCACTCCGTGGATGTCCATGTTGCATAAAGACAAAATTGAAGGCGCTCTGTCTCTAGGTGTTCCTCCTTAGAAGCTTTATTCATCCGCAAGTGGTTCGTTGTTTATCGTCGTTGCATGATTTGAACTGCGTCGCTGAGAAAAGGTCGTCTTTGTATTGGTTGTCATTGATGATGGGCGCCCTTTAATTATCCTCTATAGTTCCCTATTAAATGAGGGCACGAATATTCCCTAGGCTTTTTCTTTCTTCCTTTGTGATAGAAACACGAAAAATTGTCGAATAAAATATGACTTTTGAATAAAAGTGAATGAAGGTTCCAGAGAAAAAAATCAAGGTAAAAAGTAGTTTGAATGCTTTTAATATGGTTTTCGACACAAATCGACGGTGAAAGTCGGCAATCACATAACTCGTTTGTGGTGTCTGAAAATCTTCGCCTCTAAGTAATTTTTTTTAAAAGGAGAACAAATTGACATCTTTCCTTGAGGGTTTTTGCAGAATTTTCTTTGCACAGAGAAAGAAAAATCAAGGCAGTTTTAAAGAATTGCCATTCCGTTTATACAAAAGTACCTATGACAGGAAGCCTGCGACGTCGCGAACCAAGTTATGTGATTGCCGACTCACACTGTCGAAATGTTCATGAATTTGATTTTCATCTGGGAAAATTGTAAAAAATCAGAGTTAATCGTAAAAAGTTGGGACAAAAAGAGCAAAATGCCCCTACAAGCCGGGGAAAATTAAGCTCACGGAAACAGCGAATTTTTACGTGTCAAATTGCAATTTGCAAAATTACCAAAAAAAGCAACAAAAAAAAGCTGAAAAATTTAGTTAAGTTTTTAAATTGACGTTTATAGGGGTGACTTCATTTAGAGATTCTTTTATCTTTCGAATAGGATTCAAACAGTGGCGTGGTGTGCTTTGCGATACATCGATTGGTCCGCCATTTAAACCTATTTAAAAGGATCGATAAACAGGGTGTTCACGACGAACACCTTCATAATCGATTCTTTACCATAGCTTCAAATGGGGAATTATCGATAATCGATCATCGATCATTCACGCCTCGCCAGTGGATCCAAACAATGACGACGTCATGATCTCTTGAAATGATGTACCAATAAGGATAAATTGGACCGCGTTAAACAGAAAGGAACCAAGCCACATCAGCTATTGCCAGATTTAACAGGGAAATTTTATTTTTTCCGAGAGAACGTTCGTGCGGATTCCTTTGAAAATTTTAAGGAATTTGCTTTGTATTATGGAGAAAATTCACTAAAATTTGCACAAAAATCCGCACAACCGTTTTCATTGTAAAAAATTAAATTGCCCGATTAAATTTGGCAATAGCTGATGTGACTTGGTTCCTTTCTGTTAAACGCGGTCCAATTGCCGTATCGCCTTCCTGTGACGTCACACTGGTAGCGTCTATTGGGGCGAGCACATTCATTCAGAGCCTTTTGATTCACAATTTCTGGGACTGGCTTCGGATGATGGCAATTCAGAGACAACTTAATTAAGGTTTTGATAAAATGTAACCATTAATATTACGGGCATTGGAACGAATAACACGCGAATGTTCCTGAGTCTGTATGTTCAAACACGTTCCGGGAGTTGTATTACTCGATGCGTTTCGGCCTTGAAACCGCATTTGTGGCTTTGCCTACCTTGTCAAATGAAGGAAAATCTCGCTGCAACCTCATTTTAGGGTAAATGGTTATCCCTTCATGCCCCCGAAGCCATGCCTAATTTTGAATCAAATCGAATGAAAATTCGAGTGTCCCTAGCAACCAAGTATTTTAGTGTAATGGACTCTTATTGACGTACTCAGCAATTTTAGCTGTAGCTTCAGCGAGAAAGGCAGTTTTAGAAATAAATCAAACTTATCTCTCGGGAACTATGTTGAACAATCAATGAAATGAGGGAGTGCTCCTTCCCTTTTTTACCAGAATTGTAAAACTCAGGTTTAACATTAATATATAACTATACTTTTTCCTTCATTCATGTGATTCCTGCAAATCCTCACATTCTTAGTGTTTTCATTACTGAAGAAGAATTCAAAATGTTAAAAAAGTTAATAATATTGATACAGGAAAATTAGAAGAATGCTCTTTTATCGTTACAATGAATTCAGTGTTTACAGTTGAGGAAATTATCTTAAAATTACACCATACATATTATGGATTTTCAAAATTTTCCGGGGGAGGGGCTCGGAAAAATAATTATCATCCCTAGAACCTCGAGCTAGGTCGACACTCCCCCGAACAACTCGGAATATGTGTGCCTTAATTTCAGAGTTTTGAGATGCTCCTATAATTAAAGTCAGCCTGCAGTCGAAAATGATTATCCTTTTGACTCGTTGAAAAATGAGGAGTTGATTTTGACCGTATACCGATTCAAGATTGGAATCAGGATTTACCAGAATGCTGCCATGCGAATAATAGAGGAAAGCCGTATGAGGCTTTCGACGTTATCAAATTTCCCTTGATGAAATACGAATTTTCAGGGAAATCTGTGAAAATTTCTCCTTCCGTTTTTCAGAGAATTTTCTTCGCAATCTAGATCTAAATTATCTAAAAATTTCAAACGAAATAATGAAAAAATTCTCATGATGCATCCGACTAATAATTTATGTACCGAGGAGATGTACTGAGGTTTCCTCCATCATCAGAAAAAAGTGCCGCGGGTCGGTACTTTATCATAAATTAATTTATTTTTTGAGAAACCTCCAACAACGATAACAATGTGTGTACACGTCTTAGATCTAATTCAATTATTTTGAATGAGATGTAAGTTTGAAAAAACAGTGTGACATTTAATGAGCAAGAGAAGGGAGGTAAGTACATTTTGATTTGGATTAGTCAACAGGAGTAACTTAAAAGGAGGACTTGAACGGCAGGAAAGAAATTATAATATAATTGAGGATTTGTGTCTGTATATAGTACATAAGTCGCTTTCTTCGAGAGTGACCCCACAAGATTATTCGAAAAATCTGGCATCATTGTTCATGGTGTGATCACAGAACAGATAAGGTGCGAGCAAATCGTCAAAATTCGGAAGCCGGCCGGAGGCTGGCTCGCGAGCCACTCTACCGGCGGGAAAAGCTTACCCCTCTGCGAAACTGACCACTGTTACGACGCTCGAGGCTGAGAACGAGTCTGTCCTTGAGACAAGATTCGGCCTGCGTCGCTCACTCGAGTCGCATTCGGTGCACGTCTCGGGTCGCGCACGCGTCGGCCGCTTTGGCTCCTCAACAACCCTTCAAAATTATTAGAGTTTCCTTTGAGTTTTTTTCTCATTTGTCGGTAATTAAGTCTCGTGTGTATCTTTATGAAGTGTGTCGATAATCTGTGCCGTGTTAAACGCTTCTATTTCTTGAATTCATTCACCATGTCTCGAGGTTTTCGTCGGTACAGGCGTTCGGAAGTTCGGAACTGCTTCGCGCGATTCGCCTTCCGTCTCGTCATGTTTTTCATTTTGATCGCATCGTTTTGTATTTCGTCGTGCAATTAACTCGTGCAGAAATTCGGTTAGTCGTGGTGTGATTTCGTTTGGAGATGTGGACATTTCGCGTCGGTTTCTCAAAGCGAAGCTTTTCAACTTCACGCAGAACTGAATCTTGTGATGGGCTCTCTCGATGGGGAAGTTTGGCTACTACTGCTTCTTTTTATCACGGTTTGGTCTGTGATCGAGGTTTGAGATAATTTACTTACTTCTGATTTAAATTCTGCCCAACCAAGGTGTAAATATGTATTACTTATTATGTGCTCTACCCTTGTGATTTTCCTGTTTCTTTCTCTCTTCAGCCATTCCTCTTCTTTCATATTCACAACCCACTGAAAGGGAATTTTTCCAAGTTTTTAAATGGAGAGGCTTGGAGGACAAAGCGCACAGAATTTTTTTGAATTTTTTCTATTCCAAGATATATATGTGTTTCTAGTTTCAAAATTTCGTGGAGCCTAATGGCGGAAAGGAAGTTCAAACTCACTTTCTGATGCTTTAAAGTTGGATTTTAGTTGTGAATTTTCTAAAAATATGCCTACTCTCAAATTAGATTTAGATGAATTTATGAATATCTCAATTTTTTCAAAAACTGTACTGAATGAGCCTTGGCCTTCCAAGCCCTTCCATGAATATTTTTGTACCCTCTCATTTCAGGTTACCAATATAGATTCACCACGCTTCCTTTCCCTCATCTGAGAATTCCTAGGTTGTTCGATGAAAATAATATGAATTTTTCATTTACATTGTGTCTTACATTATTGTACCTTCAGATGATAATTTCGGGCAAGTTTTGTCTGCTTTGAAAAGTGTAGGAAATATGTTGATGGGAGAGAAATCGACGACTCCTTTTTGGGTTTTTTTCCAGTAGGAAATGAAATTGTCATTATTTCGAAACGTCCCGGTTTTTTATGTTATTGCAGCCTCTCCTTTTATTCCTCATATTTCTTTTTTGCATTTTGAAGTGTCTGAATTACTGGAGGGCTCCACGTATGATCAATGTGAGCTAAAAATCTATCGTGGAAGGTTGAGTCGTTGAATTGGAATTTTTGTTTCCGTCATCTCGAGCTTTCCTTTTATTCCTGATATTTCTTTCTTGCATTTTGAAGTGTCTAAATTACTTGAGGGCTCCACATATGATCGATGTGAGCTAAAAATCTATCGTGGAAGGTTGAGTCGTTGAATTGAAATTTTTTGTTTCCGTCATCTCGAGCTTTCCTTTTATTCCTCATATTCCTTTTTGCATTTTGAAGTGTCTAACTGGAACTTACCACCTCAACCCAATCGTACAAGCCCTTGCTTGCCTCCCCCCCCCCCCCCCCACTTTCCTTTTCGCAGTTGCAAAGTATTACTTTACCAAGATGAGAAAATCTCGTGTAAAATTTGAGCAATTTTATTGAAACCGAAAAGTCTCTGTACACTTTTAGTAATTAAAAAATGCTGCTCAGTGTGTGAATAGTTCTGTGAAATGTTTCCATGTCGTTAGTTGAAAATTGAAACAAAATCTTGTACTCAATAAGTAGCCTCCAAATGATCCCAATTTAGTATTTTCGAAAGTTGGAAGACCTTTCAACCTCTCTTGCCAAGTTACAAAGCCAGCACCAGTGTTGTTTTGATTTTTCCGTCCTATTGCACCAGGGGCGCTAAGTATTTCAAGTTTTTGTAAGGTCGAGCATTGTTTTTCTTTCTCTCAATTGAAGTACATTTGGCAACTCGGAACTATAATTTCTGGCTCCGTCTTAGAACAACGTATGTGCCATTAGTTTCCCTATGCACATACGTGTTTTTACAGATGAGTCAGAAATTGTATTTCCTAATTGCAAAGTGAAGTCCAATTCGTCGGTCTTCTGACCAAAAAGTGTATATGGATTTCCACGTGAGCCCTATTTTACATGAAAATCCATACTCTCTGGGGTTCACGCAGAAATCTCGGATCGTCCTTATGCCATGCGCCAGAGGAGCGGCGAGTTCTCCCGCCTTTTTTCCCTCTAGCTTATCTTGTGCTTGCCGGGCGATTTTCTCCCGCCCGACTCCAACACGCAGGGCCTCCCCTCCCCCCTTCTCCCTGTAGCTTGCCTGAAGTGAACGAGTGAAGTAAAACGGGCAAGATAAGAAATCGGCGACGAAAACTGACGCCTTGGGACCGGATGCGGGCCCTCACAGCTTGTGTCTCCTGTCTGGGTTTTCGGGCAGAGAACCCTTTTTCTCAGAATTCTGAACCCGGACGGAACGATTTCAGTCCGTGGATTCTGATTTTCGGCATTATCACTTGAGTTTTCTTCATCGCAGGTGTTCTGTTCGATTGCGGCTTCTTCAGTCAAACTCTCGCTTTCTCTCTCTTCCTCCCGTCTCCTGTGACTATCTCGGAAACTTGGAGAAGAACGCAAGGAGCGTTCCCCCCCCCCCCCCCCCCTCCTGATGGATTGTCATGACCGGCGCGTTATTCTGACGATCAACCCCCCCCCCCCCCCAATGATGGTAGGTTGCTTCAAGTCCATCCGTTAGAAAAAGAAGAACTGTTTAATGAGGATTTTCGTTTTGTTAGTACTCGCCATGGTGAATGCCCTGATAGAAGGAAGGATGTCAAATAGCTGATTTTTCAAATGATGCCTCTTTCTTCTTTGAACATTTGCGAACATTTTGGTTCAGTCGTTTCTTCCTTCTTGTAGTTCCCGATGTACAGTTACGTACATTCTTTTAAAAACAAATGTTCTCCAAAATTTTTGTACGTTACTCTGTTTTGAACATTTTCGTTCACCAGACCAGACTGTCGGTGCCGATCTGGTTCGTCCCAATTATTTTCAACGAGTAGGTAGTAGGCCTTTAGTGACGTTCAAAAATTCGCAGGTATCCAGTACTGAAGTCTAAAATATGGTCAGTAGTCCCTAGACTGTACTTCAGCCCGAATTTTAAAACAATTACCTATTGAAGCCGAAAAAATAAGGCCGAAACGAAGAAAAAAAAATTAGCATTTCACTGGAACCACTTCCCTCACTCGGGTCTCAGACGTGAAAGAGGTGTAAAAAATCCAAATTCCTCAAGGCACTGTTGGCCGATCTTCTGTCCCGCACTTGTAATTTGCGGCCTCAACTTTTCCTCTAATGCATGTCAAGCGTTTGCCTCATTATTTTCACCTTCCTCTAATCAGCACCTGATTCCTCCCTGTAGCCCTTCTCTTATCAATTAACTTTTTCTCTCATTGCATTCACCGTTTAACCTTATCCTTTTCCGATTCTATTCTTTTGCATGACCTTTAACTCTCAAGCTCCTCACAGTTCAGTGTCATTTATCCACGCTATTCCTTCCTGTCTTCCTCTTTTTTCCCTCCCTCATTTTCGCAAGGTGATTCGTCGAGCTCAAGTCACGTGGTCGAACTGGTCTGCGATATATCGCATTGATTCGGTCAAAAAGCTCTGCAGATTTTGAATTTTTAGCTATAAAGGGACGATAGCCCCAGCGCATTAGCCTAAAGTATCATTCTAAACCCAAAATTTGGCAAAATTCAGAGAAATGAAAGCAGAATTGTGCACGGGAAAAAATCTCACATTTGATACAGAAATCGATAGCTGAATCAAATGCGAGGTTTTTTTCCTGACACTATTCTGATTTTATTTCTCTGAATTGTGCCAATTTTGGGGTTTAAAATGATTCTTTAGGCTCATGCGCAGGGGCTATCGTCCTTTTTTTGCTGAAAATTCAAAATCTGCTGAGATTTTTGACCCAATCGATGCGATTTATCGCATGCTAGGTCGACCACGTCACTTGAGTTTGACGAATCACCTTAAACTATCAAGAGAGGACCAGTCACTTGGCTTAGGGGAATCCAGTACCATTCGAATCTTTCGACCATATTACGGGCATTGATTCGAATGGTACTGGATTCCCTCAAGCATCCGTGCCTGGTCATCTTAAATTTGTCATTTTTTGTAGTTTGCTGCATACCCCATTTGATATTACAAAAATGTTCATTATTTAGTTGTGTTCAAAATGCCAAAGTTTTTTATGTTTTATTCATGTCTCTTTTGTTGACTTAAACTTGTAAGTGGATGTTCTCCCAATTTCAAAGAGAATACAAGAGCCGCAATATGAATTTCGGGCTGAGTGGCACCCCCTACTTTTGAGAGTCTCCTCTGATTGGCTGACCGCCTGGTGCTCACTTCCTACGGCTCTTGTGGAAAATAACCCGGGGTTCATTTTTCATCGTAGATATCTCGAAAACAAGGTAATATTTTTGCGACGGAGATTTTAAAAATCAATTCTCAAGATTTTTCTGAAGGGATTGATGGGTGGGTAATACGTGACACTTTTTTCTCAGTCACACCGAACAATTTGACCTGGAATTTCGTTTTTTCAACTTGAAATTTTGACACTTGTTGTCGTGAAGAAACCAAATTCCAGGTCCAAGTGTTCGGTGTGCTTGAGAGAAAAGTCTCATGCATAACCCATCAATCTCTTCAAAAAAATCTGAAGAATCGGTTTCTGAAATCTCCGACGCATTAATTTTTCCACGTTTTCGAGATATTTTTGATGATAAATAAATCCCGTGTTATTTTTCATTAGGGCCCCAGAAAGAGGGCACCAGACGGATCAGCCAATCAGAGACGACTCGCAGAAGTAGGGGGCGCTACTCAGACCGCCATTCATATTGCCGCTCTTGTTTCCTCCCAGCCGAAGATTCCCTCTCGAATCTGACTCCCTCCCAGTGGATTAATAATAATTGTAAGTGTATCAAACAAATGGCAACATGGCAGCGATGAAAACAGTTTAAATACAAGAAAAAAATGAAGTCCTTAAGATGTTGACTTGTTCAACAGTTTTTCAAAATTATTGTTGATAGATTGATACTTAAATCTGATTTTTCCTTTAAAAAAAGAAAAAAAGAGAAAAACGGAGAGATGCAGAGAGATACAGAGAGATGCAGAGAGATGCAGTGAGATGCAGAGAGATGCAGAGAGATGCAGAGAGATACAGAGAGATACAGAGATAAGGAGAGAAACCGAGAGTGTAAAAAGAGAGTTAAAGAGAGAGAAAGGAAAAAAGGTGTATTTGGCGGGCGTAAAGGACCTGACCAGCCTGACATTGATTTGAAACAGCGGAAAAATGCACTGAACGGGGTTTTCGATAATCAAACTAGCCCACAGCGTGTCGCAATTATGCAGTCCTTTTACCCCCGTTTTGAATCAATGACAGACTGTGGTTAGGCCCTTCACGCCCGCCGAATCAACTTTTTTTAAGAAAAATCAGATTTAAGTCCCATCCATCAACAATAATTACGAAATACTGCTGCACAACTCAACACCTTGGTGCGTTTATATTTTTCTTAGGTTTTGACTGTTTTCATTGCTGCGACGTTGCCATTTCTCTTTTACACTTGCAATTAATCCACTAGGAGAGGATCGGATCCGAGAGAGAACCTTCGGAGGGAATCGGGCGACGACCATGTTCTCATGTTGTGTTGTGTTCGCGTGCATTTGTGAGGAAGGGTGAGTGTGTGTATGTGTATGGAGGGTGCATGTGATTTTGTGAATGGTTTGTGTGCGTGTGATTGTGTGAATGGTCGATTTGTGGTGCGTTTGTGTGTAGAGGGAGCGTAGGAACTGACGAAGGTGCGTCCACACGGTTTATCTGACTGTTGGATAGCCGGTCCGTCGCGCAATCCGCCAGTTGCTCTGATCTTGGAGCGATCGGGGGGCTGTTCGACGTACCGTCCATTCGACGATCGGATGAACCTTGTGGACGCTCCTTTGACGCAAAGGCTCTCGTGACGCGTACACATCACGGTCGAATTTCCATTCAGGTGGGGGCCATCAATGCTCGTTGACGGACTTTGATGACCTCCATCTGAGCGGAAAGACCGTCATATGTTCGTGTCACGGGAGCCTTGGGTAACCCGTGTGCTTGTGGCATGTTTTTTTTGGTCAGGTCCAGATCCACACAAGGGTGGTTGGGCCGGTCTGGGAGGGTCTGCGGATGATCTCCTCGCCGGGCCTGACGAGTGGCGGGTTGCGTTGCACTCCCTGGCCGTGAGATGCAAGTAGCGGCGAAAATACCCGGATCCCAATCGGATCCGGGATCAGCGGAACTATATTCTGGGGCCTAAGTTATTATCAGTGGCGTGGCGTACTTTGCGATATATCGATTGTTATGTCATTTAAACCTATGGAAAAAGGATCGATAATCAGGGTGTTCGCAGCGAACACCTTGGTAATCGATTCTTTACCATAGGTTTAAATGGCAGAACAGCGATATATCGCAAAGCACGCCACGTCACTGATTATTAATATCAGTGGCGTGGCGTGCTTTGCGATGTATCGATTGTTATGTCATTTAAACCTATGGAAAAGGAGGATCGATAATCAGGGTGTTCGCAACGAGCACCTTGGTAATCGATTCTTTACCATAGGTTTAAATGGCAGAACAGCGATATATCGCAAAGCACGCCACGCCACTGATTATTATCAGTGGCGTGGCGTGCTTTGCGATATATCGATTGTTATGTCATTTAAACCTATGGAAAAGGAGGATCGATAATCAGGGTGTTCGCAACGAGCACCTTGGTAATCGATTCTTTACCATAGGTTTAAATGGCAGAACAGCGATATATCGCAAAGCACGCCACGTCACTGATTATTATTATCAGTGGCGTGGCGTGCTTTGCGATATATCGATTGTTATGTCATTTAAACCTATGGAAAAGGAGGATCGATAATCAGGGTGTTCGCAGCGAACACCTTGGTAATCGATTCTTTACCATAGGTTTAAATGGCAGAACAGCGATATATCGCAAAGCACGCCACGCCACTGATTATTAATATGAACTTCACCTCTAGCCCTGAACCAAGGCACCAAAGACATTGAATCACGTAGACCGTGCGTCCGGCTCGGTTTAGTACAGGCGGAGCGAAGCAAGTCTCTCGGAGCCCCATGATGGACGGGCGGGGAAGGGGAGAGAGCGTGTGTCCCAAGCACTCGAAGAGACTGGAGAGAGGCAATGGAGAATTCTTGCCCGCGCTCGGTTTTTCACGAATATCTCGTTTAGAGTCCATTTTCAGACAATATTCCTAAGAAGAAAAGTTTTAGAACACATAATTTTACACCCGAATAGCATTGTTTCATTTTTCCGAACTAATTATTAACCGAGGAAAAAAGCCTCACAATCCGACAAAAATTCACTGGAGCCGCTACTGCGCATGCGCAGATGTGCGCAACTGGGACACACGAACTCATCGATGCGGGTCGGTGCCACCACTCATCACATGCGAATTTTTAAAAGTTGCTTCGCCTTCCGTAACACAAGATGCACGGTCTACGTGATTCAATGTCTTTGCAAGGCACCCATTATGATGACCAGGGGCGGACTGGTAGTCGAAAAGTTAGGAGGCGACCTAAATGTGGGGGCCCCTCCTGTCGTTCGGGGGCCCCTCTAAGAAGGTCCGGGGGCCCTCCCCCGAAAAATTTTGAAAATTTCACACTTTTTAAACGCAATTTTAAGCATTATTGGAGTTAAAATTCCACAGTTCCTGAACTTCAAAATAACCCATTCTCAGGATTCTTCGGGGGCCCCTTCATCACATAGCTCCAGGCGACCTTTCATGTCTCTTAGAGACAAATTTTCAAGGATTTTGGGGCCTTTTAGTGACAGAAAAGGATAGGAAAATTACAACATTACGGGGAAAAAAACGATGACTCGAAAAAAATTCGACGCGGGGCATTCGGGACCTCCCCGCCCCCATGGCCAGTCCGCCCCTGATGATGACCTTTGACACACTCCAGGATTCATAGTTGTTTCTTGACCAGCAGGCACGTAGCACAGGGGGCTTAAGTCAGAGTGTTTACTGGTCCAGAAAAAAGTACTCCTTTCCGTCCCATCGATCCAGTCATATTAATTCATATTTTTGACTCAGAGTATGGCTTAAGGAAAACTCACGTCTGGTCAGAGTTACATAATTTTGCTTTACAAGCCGAGTGTGGTTAAACTTATTCGTGACGTAATTTTCGCTGCAACGTGATCGAGTCTTACACCCAAAACGTTGAGTCATTCCGGTATACCGGTATAGTCGAATCCATCTATTATTAATCTATCCTAATTTAAGCTCATAAATTTTACTTTAGTTTCTTAAAAATTGTCATTTTTATGATTCTACGCTAACGACCTCCTTGCGAATCTCCCTTTAACCCTTCATTGCGTGAATCAGGCACCGATTTTAGAGATAAAAACTACTTTTTTCAGTACTTGTAGGATTATAGGAATAGGTGGAGTCCCAATTTAGGTATTCATCCCCCCCCCCTTTTTGTGGAGATTAGACTTTTTATCCTCCCTAAAAACCATTTTTGCTAAATGCAATTTAATGTCAGAGAAGACTGAAGCCAAAAAAACATTGGTTACTGTCATGCAACGCTATGCAATTAAAAGGTTTAATCACATTGTAAACTATAGGGGCCTCCCTAAAAGAACGACTCTGAGTATGACCCTTTTGCCAGTATTTAGCCAAATGCTTTTTCTCCTCAATTTCTAACCCTTGGGAAACTCTACATCATGGCGATTATTTTTCACCGGCTACATTCGTTCATACACTTGTTCAAATTTACCATAGTGTCTTAAAAGTAATTAATAATGATCGCGAAATAAAGACTATGAATCTTATTGTTTTCTTCCTCTTAAATCTTCATGTAATTTTCAAATAATCGAGCTTTTTCAATATTAACTTTTAATGAACTTATCAAAAAGTTTCATATATGTAGCTTCACTAACAGCAACAGAAGTCATTCATGTTGTTTGGAAACATGATTTTTTTAAGAAAATTTTGAAGTGCTATACAATTCTGGGTCTGTCGAGGGAGACTGTATTTCCCTGTTGATTGTGGAAGAACAGAAGAGAGAAAAGAAAAGAAAAGAGAAGAAAAAACTTGAGCTATGATATATATTAGATGCCCACCCAAAAGTCACTACTAAAATTTTAAAACTTTTGAAGCATCTAAATCTCAAAATTTAATGTGGTCTCCTAGACCCCGGCGTGAATAGCCATACTTGCTCATCGTCGTAATAAATTAACGAATTAAACCGTTAGTAGATTGCCCTGGCTACCTACGAGTCTGATAATGTGTTTTAGAACGATTTATTAAGCATAGTCTACATCAAATAAGTCAATTTCTCCAATCTAAGTCTATTTCTTCTCAATATTTAAAAAGACCCATGTTCTTCGAACGTGCGCCGACAGGGGCACAATTTTTTCGCATTGTAAGCCCTTGCTTTTTTCTAGAAAGGTGTGCTATTGGATAGATCGTAATCCTTGTTTAAGTCCCAGGATTGGGTCCGACCATGAAAATTATTACTAGAGCCATTTTTTCTCGATAGCAATTAGGTTAGGAAGTTCTAAGGTCATACATACGAACGTTGACATGTTGGTTTCTATGCGGTTGCTTCTGTGCATCGTGTGCGCGTTACATTTCAATGTTTAGGGTTGAGAATAAGCAATTTTTGGAGCTTTAAATCTGTATTTGAATAATCCTGCTATCCTGCTGACTGTCTTCAAAAAAATCGTCACACATATAATTTGGGTACCAACCAAGATGAATTTGAGTCTTATTATGCCGAAGTTTTAAGACTTCGCTTGATACGATCATAATTCGCGGTCCTCGTGAAATCATCCACCTCAAGTCTGAACAAAATTTACTAGGTAGGTTTCAAGCCTAAATATAGTTCCGAAGAGCATTTTACAATCCTGGCCTTCCACAGTCATTCAATGAAAGCTCATACAGATGTTCGTTTAGATTCACTCGTGAGTAGCTTCGCTTTCAAATTAAATTACTCTCATAATTGACTTACTATTTTGAAAACTCATTTTGCAAGATCACAATTTAAATATTCATTATTCTATCAGGAACGGACTCAAATGTGCATATTAATTTACAATATGTTCAGAATGTTATGCCAGTCTATCAGGACCAACAATGACTCATTATCAAGATTCTTCGTTTTCCTCGCCAGTTTTTCCCCTCAGTTTAGTATGAGGATATGTCTGTCCACGCATTTACGGTTGTTGAAATATTTCGAATGGTAGGAGGACCAAATTAAAAATGAAACACCATTAATCATTAGAATTAGACAATACGTTGTCAACCCTCCGCACATCGCACATTGTGCAGCCACTGGTGCTTATTAGGTTGCCTAACCGCCAGGGGCTGTCGGCGGAACTTTCTTTGAGGTCTTATTGTGGGCTATTATCGTGCACTACTTTCGACGCAGTTGAATCCATGCATTCTTAAGAGCTCCATCTCTCATAGATTTTGGCTGCGAACGATCATAAAAATCATCAACAATATGTCGCTTTTTAAAAGATTCAAACACTGTATAATAAGGTTTATATTGCTCTCATTGCTGGGCCGAAATCGCTGCACTGTGTGCGGGCAGAGACGAAACAGGCTGTGAGAGCAATTAGGGATCCATTAATTAGTCCATAAATTACGTGACGCTTTTTTTCCAAATTTTTTTCGGAATTTTGGACCCCCCCCCTCCCTTCCCATCCCCTTTTGTAAAGCTTTTGTGACGTAAGTCCCTATTCTTTAATATGTTTAAAAAAATCGCGTAACGCATTCCTCGACCTCCCCCTTCCCCCCTAGAACTTCACGTAATTTATGAACGACCCCATAGTAAGTAGATATCATAAGGATTGAATGTCCTAGATACGCGTTCGAAGTGATTCTGCCGTGCCAAGAAAAAACGCCGTATCAACATTTGAGAGTTAGCTAATTTCATCGAATAGAACATGTAATTGTGAGGAAAGGTCTGCGCAGTTTTTCTTGAAATTTTCAGATATTTTTGATTAAATCGCGGACACATTTCTTTGAAAAATTTGAAAAAAAAAAAATTCAGAATTTTCCCGATTAAAATTTTACTTCTATTGAAGGAAATGTGGCCACATCTAAAGGCTCGTACGACTTTTTTCCTTAACACGGCAGTATTGTTCTCATTGCCGGGCCGAAATCGCCGCACTGTGTGCGGGCAGAGACGAAACCGGCGGTAAGAGCAATTAGTAGGTAAATGTCGTAAGGATGAAGGTCATTAAATGAACTAATCGCGATTTGCCATTAAAAATTGCTTGCATTGCATTGATATTGCGAGATTACACAACTTCTTTCATACTGCAATAGTAGTGTGTGACCTGGGAGTTTCTAATAGTTTCTATTATTACATTTAAACTAATGAATTAAATGAGATACTTGCACTTTTAATGTCACGTTTTGACCTGCCTCTTATAAGTTATTGTGAACTTAGAAGTTGTGAATCGAAGCAAAATTGCATTTGCTTTTAAGTAGTTCCAAATTGCAAAAAGTGATCCAAAGTTTTTAAGTCGCAAAAAAAAGTAATACCAAATATCCCAATAGTTTTTAATTGAAGAAACCTAGACTGGTTGTTGGGCCCCGCGGTGTATTTTACGATTAATGATGTTTCGTTTCATGCTAACGATCACAATTCCCATGGACTGTAAAGAGAACGAATTATTGCTCTCATACTGTATTATTACTTATTATTTATTTATTTTTTAATTTTTAAAGAAAATCAATACGCGTGAAACGTATTAAAGTGTAAATTCTTTTAATTCATGCCGGATCTGCGAAGAAGAACCTTATTCTCCAAGTATTAAATTTTACTTAAATGGTAACACTGAATTTTGGCGCAAGTTTGACAGTAAAGCTCAAATATTGATGCGCTTGACACGTGACATATGAGCACGTGGTTTAAATTTTTGCAAGAAGTTGGGGACAAGTTTCCCCTCCAACGATAAGTTCCTTTTTCATAGATCTGGTCGTTTTGAAATCAATAACTAAGAACAACAAAAATTTGAAGTAGATAAATTCTAATTTCCGTATCCAACATTTTGCCTCCTAGTCGGAAAATATTCATTTTCAGGGGGCCATGCACCCTGGCCGCTATGCTGCAAATTAATAGCCATATAACACTTATAATAGAAAACGTATTAATTCACTTTATCTTTTTAATGTATCCATGATTATTTTGAATCTCAGTCTCTTTCAAAGGAAATTGAAAGAAATTTTAATTTTATTAACATGAGGATATATTTCTTTTAAACCGTAAAAATGAACCCCGCAGCACTCATTATCACATCGAGGACTTCTTCGGTAAAATGACGTTTACGGTTAGCGCAGTGCTGCTAAGATTGGGCAATTTTCCATTGCATTCACCGAAAATGCAATCCTTTCACTGCCGACTTGCTTCCACACAATAGTGAACAAAAATTCGCGGGAATTCATACGAAAGCTTTCAGATTGGTTGCTTGTAATTTAATACCCACGTTGCCATTCTTAGCAGAATCGGAAGCCTCTTACGCCTTTTTACCGAGGAAGTGCAAAATTCACTTCTTTTGAAAGTATTCTCTCCAAACCTCACAAGGTTTGTTTTTAATGTGCCTCAAATGACAATATTCTAGCTGCCTTTTCGGGCCTTCTCTTTGATCATCATTAATGATAGTATCTGATCGCGATATATTTTATGCTATACTTCTATCAACGAGGTTATTAGAGCAGCCATCTCAATTTTTGTATTAACTTGCTCGAAGGATGACTCATGACTCGCATTTTTTAAATTAAAATTTTCCAAAACAGCTCCGAACCAGGAAAGCTCTCTCTGCGTTACACGTAGTCCGGTAACGTCACGTGCATGACCCCCCCCCCCCCCCAAAAAAAAAAAAAAACAACCAAAAAACTCGTTCGCTGATTTTGCTGCGAGGTAGAAGTGGGTTTTTTATCTTTAATGTAGTTCGATTTCAAGCTGAATAACCTCGTTGATCTTTGCACTGATCTTTCAAACTTATATCTTAGCGTCATTTTTATGTGACTGCCTATTTCCCTGCCTGTTGGCCTTTTTATTGCTCTGCCATTGCAAATTCCATTTTTTGCCGGTTTGGACTTGACTTTTGTATTGTGTTGCTGGATTCGACGTCAACAAACCCTGCCGACGTGAAGCCGAACCAGTTTATGTCCAGCATATATCAAGCATTATTTTGACCTGACGCAGATTTTACTTAATGAAACGGTCAAATTCCTACTTCAGTGACACATTTGGATCATCATACATCATCGCCTGAAACCGAGACTCCGTTACGAACCCTGAAACTGGTGGTTCGTTTCAACCAGTTTCCTCTAGCAAAATGCATAATCCACAATGTAATTTATGCGGAATGCAGTTTTGTTTTCGTCCATCCCTACTGATTTACGAAGATGATCGTGTTACGGTTACTTCAGCTATCTGACGGTGCTAACTCTCTGGATATCAACAGCAGAAGTCTTCTATTCTTTTCATGTCCTTGTGATTTTTAATGAATTATTTGGAACTAATCGAGATTAAATCCGGTAATCAAGATACACCACATCGTCAGCATTTCAGATCAACCTTTTTCTCCTTTTTGCTAACACTATCGATTGAATTTTCAACATCGACCTTATCATCAATATTTTCCAGCAGAATGGTTCTCTCAATGCTGCAACAGTTTCGGCCGAGTGCTTCACACTATCTTATCAGATGAAAACAATTTCTTTTTTTTTCACAGTGCTAACAGTCTCAACCTAAAGCTGAAAGTGAACCATATCATTGGTATTTTCGACTAATGTTTGCATCATGGACGAGATCTTCCGGAAGCTGGCATTTATCCATCTTTCTTTAGATGCCATCGATGTACCTCTTAGCTGAGCGCCCTCTCCGATGCCTACCTGGAGGAACCAACTCCAAAATTTTTTGCGGCAAGCTGGTATTGTAACTCCAGGAAGACGTATATCGCTCATTGTTTTCAAGCCGCCACAGAAAGTGCAGATCTTCAGACGGAGTTATGTCGAATTACGCCCAAGTAATATGCAGCTTAGTCAACGTCATTTTGCAGATTTATGATGAATCAATCGAAGGTATCGCAGAATGTCCACATGCCAGAACATAAATGCCTACAGTTCATTAAAGTCCACGCAAATGCGCATCCTGTCTCGGGCGTTGCACTTTACACGCATGAGTGCGCAATATATCTCCCGGAGTAGATACGCGTGAAGTATATCTGCAATATTGCAGGCGCCGCAAACCATGGACGTCAAATTCACAATGTGGGGTTCTCCAGCGAAGACATGCACAATTTAACGACATCCTTTCTTTTTTTTCTTTTTTTATTGTTTTTTGCCAAGTGTTCAGCGTGTCTGACCGTCAAGTGGCGTCAAATTTTCACGGAACTGACGAGTAAATCTGCAGAAACAGATTCTACTCGGCCTTAATCCCTGAATTATTTTTTTTTTTTTTTTTTTTGGCCCAGTGGTGTCAAATTTTCACGGAACTGACGAGTAAATCTGCAGAAACAGATTCTACTCGGCCTTAATCCCTGAATTATTTTTTTTTATTTCTTTTTTTTTGGCCCAGTGGTGTCAAATTTTCACGGAACTGACGGGTAAATCTGCAGAAACAGATTCTACTCGGCCTTAATCCCTGAAATATTTTTTTTCTTTCTTTTTTTTTCTTTTGCTCAGTGGTCAGTGTGTCTGACCGTCAAGTGGCGTCAAACTTTCACGGAACTGACGAGTAAATTTGCAGAAACAGATTCTACTCGGCCTTAATCCCTGAAAATTTCAAAAGCTTGAAGAATGGATGTGCCGAAATCCCCATGATGTCTACGGACATAATACAAAGTATTTACAATCACATAAGTATGTCTTCTGCTGGAGAATTTAGAACGCTAAGTTCCTCCCTACCCGTGATTTGATATGCCAGTGATCATTGTGAGGCGCCTCAAAAAAAAAAAAAAAAAAAAAAAAAAATGCGCTGATGAAAAAATGAAGATGAAGGCCCGCATACCACGAGGAAAAATGATTCGGTCAATCTGTTGCGTAGCGAAGCAAAATTCTCAGGAAGTCGACGCGAAATTTCAAGAAACTTTCCTCTGCTCTTAATGCGTCAATACTCTACGCAATCAAATCAATATAATGAAAAAATGTTCATTGCCTGTATGCAAGCTCCTTGTTGCACAGTTAACTCGGTTGCCGTTTGAGAATTTGAATTTTTCACGTCATCCAGATATTTTACCAGCATACGCCTGCCTTCATGCCTTGCTTTATCTTGCAAGAGAATCCAGCGCCATCGGCCCAATACATCCACATGTACATCCGTCTCTCTCAGAGCCACCAACCCGTTGATCGCACTCTATTCTGTTTCTACAATCGACATATCTTGAAATCCGTTCCGAAAGCTGGAGTGAAGAACGTTTGCTTTGTCAGAAGTCTCATGTCTGTTAGTACTCAAATTCTTGCGAAGCAATGAGTAATAATTGCTGAACGATGATACCGTCAAACCGGACAAATTCACTGCGATACAGATATTGTGATACGGAGCCGAGACGGTGTTTTTTCTTGGTCAAGACAATGAAAAAATCATCGAACAAGTTTATTTCAGAATTTGTCAGAAATGTTAATTACCAACTAGGAAGGAGAATAAGAAGACCAACGATACGAAGGAATGTACATTTTGATCAAAATTCGGACAGGAAACATTGTTACGACTCATAAATCAAAGCTTCCAACGGCGAAGACTGTGGGATGTAATGGCAGAGTATTTTTTCCCAATATAAGGTTTTAGGGCTTAATGAAATAAACAAATTTGTAAAAAGCTTGCGCACCGTATATTAGCACGGAAGTCATTTTCTAAAGCCGCGGCGGCAATTGCTTATCTATTAAATGACTTTCCGAGCCAACTTACGATGCGCAAGCTTTATTTTGTAAAATTGTACCGTAGTTGAAATAAAAAAAAAACAGAAAGGAAGAAAAAACAGAAAGAAAGAAAAAACAGAAAGAAAGAAAAAACAGAAAGAAAGAAAAAACCGAAAGAAAGAAAAATCAGAAAGAAAGAAAAATCAGAAAGAAAGAAAAATCAGAAAGAAAGAAAAATCAGAAAGAAAGAAAAATCAGAAAGAAAGAAAAAACAGAAAGAAAGAAAAAACAGAAAGAAAGAAAAAACAGAAAGAAAGATAAAACAGAAAAAAACAGAAAAAAAGAAAAACAAACAGGACACATCGTGTTCATTTATGTTAAGCCGGAATCCCACTCTGAATTTGGGAGCCGAGCATTGGGGTCGTCAGTCATTGCCCAACAGCTGCATTGTCGGAAAGAGTGTTTTTTTCCCAAAATTGCATCAACTTGATTCGAATAGTGCAGACAAACTGATAACCGATCCTCATCCGTTGCTGAATTTTTAATTTTTGGCGTTACGCGCAAAATTCAGGACACCTTTCAACAACGGACCGATGACACCCACATTCAGCTTCCCTGTATTCAGCGTGTGATTTCAGCATTTGTAAAATTAAGTGCCTAGCTTACAGTCCATGGATCAGTTCTATCAATGATTATTATTCAAAGATTTTTCATCATTTTATGTCACTGATGAAATTGATCGTTGTTCCTCCTTGCCCCACAAGCAATACTGCAGAATTTTCAACAACCGCACTTGCGTGAAGAGAAAAAGAAAGAATGAGTTCTATCTTTCATTAATTTTCAGTCATATTTACCCATCCATCTGTTTATCGCTTTTAATTTTTACCTTATTTACACCTGCAAAGGAAGATTAAGCATTTTTGTCTGTTCTAAACAATTTTTTAAAGAATCTTTGTCACTTTAGAAGTCAGTTGGATCACATTGTGCTAAAGAAATTCACTATTTCCGTCAAATAACTTGCGTGCCATTAGTTTCCGTATTCAGATACGCGTTTTTATGGATGAGAAAGAAATAATAACTCTGCTACATTGGCTATTGACGTTGAACTTGGCGTTCTGAACGAAGTTTGAATCTTTACGAACATCATTGAATTCAGCAGTTTTGTTGAATCGCACTTACAGTGTCATATTCTATTCTAGGAAGATAAAGAGACCTCAGTGTACAAAACTTCAACACTCAAAAAAAATTTTCCCTCCTATGTTGTTGTTTCCCCTGTAGGTACAATAAAATTAGTTAACAACGGTACATCGTGTGTATTAAAGACACTATATCAAGTCGTCCAATAAGTTTCTTTAGCTTATCTCTGGTGTGATCGGGAATGGATTTGAATTAAGTGACGTATCGTAACTATTGTCGGCTGAAAAAAAGAAATGGTACCTAACTTTTCAGTTAAAGATTTCATCAACTATTTGTCCCTCTCGTGAATTAAAAGTAATCAAGTTCATAGTCCCCTTTTGACGATTTTACTTTGAAGACAAAGCAGTTTTCACATTAAAAATTTACTCAACACATTATTTGTGTTCTGAAATATGATTTGCGAAAGCATGACAATTACTAATGAAACGGTCAAGCAGAGATATCAACAATCAATTCATACAGAGTTCTAAATGCTTCAAAAATTCATCAATCAGGTTTAGCAGTATCCTTTCTGGGGGGGGTGGCGACAATTTCAGATTTTCATAATATTTATCGCCAAACCTTCTGATATTAAGTAAATTTTCAGTATTTTAGGACTATTCATTTTATTAATTTAAAATTTTTCATCGTGTTTCGCAACGAATTATTACACTGAGAAAGTAGTCAAATTTTTCCGTATGCCCAATTTTCAGTTACAGTCAACAATTCAACAGTACAACTCAGTCAACAATTACAGCCTGCAAATCTACAGATCAGAAGCTTTCATTTTTTAAAAAATCCATGCAAATCGGTCCGGTGGTTCTCTCAAAAATAAAGTCCCAAAATTCGGACTTTAGTCTGAATAAATGGGAGAAAATTTGAGCCCAGCTAAACTTTACTCGTCGACAAAAGCATGAATTTTTTAGAAAATCGGAAAAACAATCACAGCCTGCTAATCTACAGATCAGAGGCCTTCATTTAAATCATGCAAATCGAACCGGTGGTTCTCTCAAAGTTAACGTCCAAAGATTCGGAACGTTGTGTTTTAATATATAGGATACATTGGAGAAAATTTGAGAAAATTATAGGAGAAAATTTGAGAAAATCGAAAAACAAACTACAGTCTGCAAATCTGCAGCTCAGGAGCATTCATTTTTAAAAAAAATATCAGGCAAATCGGTCCGGTGGTTCTCTCAAAGTTAACGTCCAAAGATTCGGAACTTTGTGTTTTAATATATGTGATTATTATTTACTATAAGCACATTTTTGTTTTAGCACCATCGCAATCGATATTAACATAGCTTACCTTGATGCTACCAAAAAACATAAAAGAGAGGGTATATTGTGACAAACAAATAAAACCACGGTAATACTTGGCCTCAACATTATACTAGAAAATTACGTAAACAATACGTAAAAGTAGAAATGGCATGAAACTCAAATACATGCAAATTACAAATACAGCATACTAAAGAAGCAAACAATCACAAACATTCTTTAAAGAAAGTTATAACTAAAATACTAAAGTCTGCCTAAAAACTAGTTATGTATCATCCAACACTGCTCACAACTAAAATACATACTTTTCTAACTCAAGATACGCAAGACCAAACCCAGCAGTATAAAAATACCCAGCAATCTACGACACTCTTGCAAAACGATAACTCTGTAGCAGAAACTCAATACAAAATTACTTACAATAAAGGAAAAGGATTAGCATTATTGGACAGACGGGAAGCCTAGTTCTTCTTTTCATGAACATTTCGGATGTGTCTGCGCAGACCGCTGTTCTCTTTAAATCGCGCCGCGCATAATGTGTATTAGAAAGGCCTCCAATCCATGTGCGATATCACATGTTTTCTTAGTTGATTTTTTTGTTTAAAACTTTTGGAGCAATGTGCGCAAGTATATTCTCGTCTTATATTATGTGCGTTTTCAACATTAGAACGCAATTTAGCGTGCCCGCTGAATGATGCCGAACACACCTCACATGAGAAGGTTACTCTCCCGTTATCATGGACATCCCTTATGTGTCTGCGCAGACCGCTGTTCTCTTTAAATCGCGCCGCGCATAATGTGTATTAGAAAGGCCTCCAATCCATGTGCGATATCACATGTTTTCTTAGTTGATTTTTTTGTTTAAAACTTTTGGAGCAATGTGCGCAAGTATATTCTCGTCTTATATTATGTGCGTTTTCAACATTAGAACGCAATTTAGCGTGCCCGCTGAATGATGCCGAACACACCTCACATGAGAAGGTTACTCTCCCGTTATCATGGACATCCCTTATGTGTCTGCGCAGACCGCTGTTTTCTTTAAATCGCGCCGGGCATAATGTGCATTTGAAAGGCCTCCAATCCATGTGCGATATCATATGTTTTCTTACTTGATTTTTTTGTTTAAAACTTTTGGAGCAATGCGCACAAGTGTACTCCGGCTTTGAGTTATGCGCCTGGGGCGGGGAGTGCGATTCTTCCCTTCGCGCATTACTTGGACTTCCTGTACCTACTGTTCTAGGGAAGAAACATTATTTTCTTCCGCGTGTCTTCTTGATTGTTGGGCGTACAAACGCTATGCGCCACCGGTTGAGTGGCAGTATTTTCTTCCGTATGATCTGCTTCCTGATGAGAGATCAAATTTATTTGAGTTGGAAATCGGCGCGGGCAAAGACGGCAAAAGTATGGAAATGCGTTCAAGAAGAGCTCCAAAAGCTCGATCTCTGTTTGGGTGCCAGCATCTTTCATGAGGCCTGGAGAGAGGGATCCTTCAGGAGAGAAGCATGCAGGTGAGGAACATCCCCCCGACGAAGATTCTTCAGAACTAGTGGCCGATGAACATTGCAGGTCAAGTATAACACTGTCGAATAGAGGCTCTCTCTCCATCAGCTGATGTCCCTCTGGACGTAACTGATCAATGGGTGTCAGTGCATCGGCTCCTTTTGCCTGGAACAGAGAACGGATACAGATACCGTGAGAAAGGGATGCAGTTCTCTCTCAATCAAAAATCCTTCAAATGCAAAGGGTCTAATAGGAAATATTTAATCGGATGAGCCTGACAACATTTCACATTGTCTACTTTTCTCTCGTGATTTATTTTTCTGACTGAAATCTAAATTACTTGACGCATTTATATTGTATGCGAATTTCCCTTGGATTGCGGAGTTTATAGAAGTCATAAAATTTCAAATTTCAGTGTTCTTCATTTTCGTCTAAAAATTTAAACTCGCGAAAAAATTGGGCAACATCTGATGGAGTCAGGCTGATTCGGTCCTGACGTCCAATATTCGTCTTTTCCCAGACGAACGAACGTAACTTGAACTTGCCAAAATTTGAAGTCTACGTTGGCAACTGTTCTCTCGGTGCATAAAGAATTTTGCCTGAATGAAGTTGAATAATTTCTTTTCTTTTCTTTCTCTCGTCAAACGATTTCAAGTCCTTGCGTAATAAATTACGTGTAAAAGTTGAAGTTAACTCCACACTCTGTGTTGTATCGCACTTGCAGATTTTTAAATAATTAAGCAGTTTTTACATTAAAATCAAATCGAATGCTCAAAAGCTGTAAGGGTTTTCCAAGGGAATTAGTCGAAGATTTTTAAATAATTGTGCAGGTTTTACATTAAAATCAAATCGAATGCTCAAATCCTGTAAGAGTTTCCCAAGGGAATTTATCGACACTTACTGGATGTGATGTTTTTCTTTAATGCGTGAGTTTCGCTTAACAGTCGTGAGGTCACCGAGTGACATACACAGCCTTAAGATTTAATAAAAATGAACGCTCCGATAAGACTCGGTTTATACCAGGATAGAACAATTAAATCAACGAACGAATCCAACAACTTACTCTGACCAAACTCTCTCATTTTACCCGTGTACTAACTTCATGCGTTACTACCATTTCCTTCTCGGTAGACCTTTCTCCCCTATCTTTCGTTTTCCCTTTTATTTTCCAATCGTATCATAGACTCCCGTAGATTTTAATTGGTGGGTGCCAATGAAAAAGGGCGGAGGTGAAGTTCAAGGTTGTTTTCCTTGAATTTATAAAGTTAAAATACACCATAAATCAATATCAACTAGTCAATGCAAATCATTGTCTCAAATTGAATTGTATTAACCTTTTTCGTGACAAAATTTTTAAATTCATCAGCTGACATAAAGTTGTCAGATGAACAAGGTGATTCTAAGTGATCTGGGGACGAGATCAGCAGCGCAACCTTGTGGCAAATCTCGTCCAAAGATCACTTAGAACCACCTTTGGGTACGGCACTTAAGGCGCGCAAGTCTTACACTGGTAAAAAAAACCTCTTGGTTCAAGAGTGCAGTTTCTTGTCGCCGGATTTAAGAGTCTTGAACTCTTGTTTCAAGCGGATTTTGCATTGATTCAATTCAAAATCCGCTTGAAACAAGAGTCCAGACTCTTAAATCCGGCGACAAGAAATTGCACTCTTGAACCAAGAGGTTTTTTTTACCAGTGTCTGCGCAATTTGGCGACCTTTCGATCATCAAAGGAATCTTTTGATAGATGGTCACACCATCTTTGGTCGCCAACTTACGCAGACACTGGTGAAAAAAACCTCTTGGTCCAAGATTGCAGTTTCTTGTCGCCGGATTTAAGAGTCTTGAACTCTTGTTTCAAGCGGATTTTGCATTGATTCAATTCAAAATCCGCTTGAAACAAGAGTCCAGACTCTTTAAACCGGCGACAAGAAATTGCACTCTTGAAGCAAGAGGTTTTTTTACCAGTGTCTGCGTAAGTTGGCGACCAAAGATGGTGTAACCATCTATCAAAAGATTCCTTTGATGATCGAAAGGTCGCCAAATTGCGCGTCTCAAGTGCCGTACCTTTATGGGGGCCCCGGAAGTTCCGCTGCAACAGCTACTTGCATCTCTGTGCCGTGGGGGTGCAACTACGACCAGTCACCGTCTGTTCCGGTTAAAGTGCGGGCCATGCGGTCTGTTCGCCGGTTGGGAGGACGGACGTCCTTCGACCACTCTGTCAGACGGCATTCTAGCAGTGGCGTACCACTGAAATAAAAAGTTCGGTAAATATGGAACCACGATTTTGTTCGGTGCACACGACCGAATTATTCGGTCTGCTCAGCCGAACTGTTCGGTCGCACAAACCGAACAATTCGGTTGCACAGACCGAATAATTCGGTTGTGTGTACCGAACAAAATCGTGGTTCCATATTTACCGAACTTTTTTTTTCAGTGGGCGTGAATTGCGATGTATCGATTGTTCTGCCATTAAAACCTATGGTAAAGAATCGATTATTAGGGTGTTCGCTGCGAACACCCTAATAATCGATCCTTTTCCATAGGTTTAAATGGCATAACAATCGATATATCGCAAAGCACGCCACGCCACTGCATTCTACCGATCTAGCTAGGATGGAGTACTCGAGGGAACGTCATGCGGGTCGTCTCCCCAACCCCGGTCGGACTGCGTGGCACGCGCTAGAAGGAGACGTCTGCGGACCCGCCCGACCGCCAACAACCCTGCCGTGGACGGCGGTCCTGCACCTGCAGCAACCCTCGGTCGATGACCTTGTGTTAGCTTTCAATGCTTGTAAAAGCCGTGCCATCATTTTTACTCGAGGGTGGTTAATGTGCCACGGGTTATCCGCCACGGGAAAAACGAGTTCGGGTTCGCGACGCAAGAGGGTAGAAAGAGGTGTTACGTTAGCACTCCTGCGTTTCGTAACTGCCGGTAAGGCAGTTACGGAGCGTTAGAGAGGTAACGTAATGCTATCTTACCCCCACCTTGTGTTTTGGATCCGAATTTTTTTCCCCCGTGGCCGACTGACTTGACGGGGGATGGTTAGCTTAGGGTAAGTTAGGGTGGGCAAAGCAGGGGGCTGGGGGGTTTGGTGGGTGTGGGGCGTAGGGTGGGATGAGGGGGGAGGTTAGGAGGGATAAGGGGTGGGCACGGGTGGGCTCAGTTTTTTCTTTTACATGATTTAGTTTTAGTTAACTCTGGGTAGGGAATAGTCTGGGCAAATAAGTTGGACATAAAAAAAAAAATCGGACATATTCGGGCGAACTGAGAATTGCAACTACGGATCCCAATAGCTCATCAGGATTCTGTTCCCATTGTGTACACACTGAGTCTTTCCCTATAGCGGCCGGACCTTTGTCATCGTGGCCTACTGGTAGACATAAATTGCCAACCAATTATTTTATCCTTTGTAATTTTTTCCTTTATTTTAAAAGGATTAGGATTCAGCTTGCAATTCTGATGAAACATGTAAATAGTTGTAGGTAGGCTCAATGGTAAGTTATTGTATCACAAAATTTGCGAATTCCTTCAGCGCGTTTTGTGATATGATAACTTGCTATTATACTTACCCCTACAATTATTTATATTTTTCATCAGGATTGCAAGCTGAATCCTAATCCGTTGAAATGAAGGAAAAATTCACAAACGATAAAGAAAATTGGTGGGCAATTTTTGTCTACCAGTAGGCCACGATGGCAAAGGTCCGACCGATAGGTAAAGGCTCTGTGTAGACACAATGGGAACAATATCCCGGTGAGCTTTTGGGATCCGAAGTTGCAATGCTCGGTTCGCCCGAAAATGTCCGAATTATCACTATGTCCAACTTGTTTGCCCACAGGAGGGCGGGCTTTAATTGAGCCTTTGCATATGTAGGGGATTTGCGATTTAAGTACATTATCCTACATAAACTTTTGCGAGAAATACGATGATGCCACTGGTTTTCTCCAAAACAAACTCCAAAACTCATTAAAAGCTCTTAGAGTTCAGGCCGTAAAGAGGGGGATAACAACCCACGCTACGCCGAGAGTCCACCTCTATACCTAATCAACCTCTCCATCAAAGATAGGGAGCAAATACATTAGCAGGGTTGCCACTTTTTGTGAGGACTCCAAAACTGAGAACACAGCAACCCTGTTAATGTATTTGCTCTTATCTTTGCATGGAGAGTTTCACTAGGTATAGATGTAGACTCTCAGCGTAGCGTGGGATATCCCCTTCTTTACGGCCTCAACTTTAAGAGCTTTTACTGAGTTTTAGAGTTTGTTTTAGAGGAAACCAGTAGCATCATCGTACTTCTCGCGAAATTTTACATAGGAATCAGTTCTTCAATCGCAAATTCTTGACACACGCAAGAGCTCCATTATTTCGGGCCGGGCTTGAGGTCATGGGAAATAGAATGGGAGTGGGTGGGTTTAGTTTAGGTTAGGCTTAGGTTTAGGTTAAGCTTAGGGTTAGGCAAAGAGAAAATAAGAGCCCGCATTGAATGGGGAAATTTCGTAATCGCCTGGTCTTCCCGCGTTTGTTTTTCAGCCAATCAGACTCCCGACCACCAATTTTGGATTCCTTATGAAAAATAACACAGGGAATCAAAACCATACATTTTCCCCCGAATTCAGCCGATTTTTCGAGAAAAAGATGTCCATGACTGACTTCTCGGGGATTCGGCGTTTCTATTGATGTATCACTCATTCCTTTTTCTCCTGTAAACACCAAAGATCTTGGGTTTTGCTGTTTTTAGGAAAAAGTTGAATGTATCAAAATGCATCAATAGAAACGCCGAATCCTCGAGAAGTCAGCCATGGACATCTTTTTCTCGAAAAATCGGCTGAATTCGGGGGAAAATGTCTGGTTTCGCTTCCTCATGTTATTTTCCATGAGGAATCCAAAATTGGTCGTCGGGAGTCTGATTGGCTGAAAAACAAACGCGGGAAGACAATGCGATCACGAACTTTCCTCATACAACGCAAGCTCTTATTTTCTCTTTGGGGTTAGGGTTCTCTTAGATTTAGTTGTGAGGAGTGTGCGTGCGTGTGATTGTGTGAGGGTGAGTTCGTGAGCGTGTGATTGTTTGAATCAAACCCATATTTTCTCTTTGATGTTTGGGTTATTTTAGATTTTGAATCAAACCCATATTTTCTTTGATGTTTGGGTTCTCTTAGATTTAGTTGTGAGTTGTGCGAGTGAGTGAGGGTGCGTGCGTGCGTGCGTGCGTGTGTGAGGGTGAGTGTGCGTGCGTCTTAAGTAGAAGCATGCATCCTTCATTTAACCTCTTCTTCTCTATCTTGTCGTGACCATTTGTGTTCTGTTTGTTCCTTAGTTTTCCCTCTTCACCTCCAATCATTTTTTTTCCCATCATTTTAAGCACCTCTTTTACTGCGGAAATCTTGAGTGAGTAGTAGTGGTTCCGCCGCCAAATTGTCAAATGGACAAACTATCGAGAGGGAACGTCGGAACATTATGTAGAATTTCGTTTATAATGTTAGGGCGTTTCCAATTTTGGCACAGGTTGATTCCTCATTTTTACTTCTCACGGAAGATAATTTACCTGGAATTGCTCCTTTTTTCTTCAGAAGAGGAGTCTACTAAGATATTCCGTCAGGTCTGACAACTGCATCGAATTTTGTTTTTCGAAAACAATTTTGAAGACTGTTTCTGCCAATAACGTAAGCGTATCGTCATCAAAGTAGTTCTTTGAGTTTAGTTGAGAGCATGGAGCTAATTTGTTTTTTTGCGATACAAGTTCAGTCAAACCCACTTAAAAATGAGACAGAAATTTTAGAAGACTTGGTACCTACTTCAACGTTTAGATGAGTCAGAAAATGAGTTCAGATGTATGCTTGTACAATGTACATGTTGTTTATGATAAGCGTGCCGATTTATAAGTCCAGTCGAAAGTAAAAATATGAGTGAAGACGGAAGTAAACATAATGCGTTTTTTCGTCTGTTATCATTTATTAATTTTTTGTTTTATTCAAGAGACACGAGAGGAGAATGTAAACGAATTCGACAGAAACTGCAGCAACTAGTGACAAAATTGTGTAATATTCATAATTAAAACACTTTAAAATTCAGATTAATTAGTTAAGTCGAATGTAGTTCCTAAATTTCATTTTGCAAATGAGCATTATGAGAAAAGAATTCACAAGGCTTCTGAAGTACAAACTGCACCGTTCAGTAACGGACCTTTACTCTATTTACATTCTGAACCCGATTCTGAGCATGTAGTTTCATGAGTTGAGACGACTGCACTTGGTAATGAGACGAAATCAATTATTAGTTGATCCATGAACTAAGCCAATAGTGAAGACTTTTTGTTTTTTAATTTTACTTTGACGAGAGGAATCGGAGACGAACATACGCACAGTGAGTAAATTTCTCGCTACTCCTTATCGAAAGATCCGAGCATTCAGGTTTATGAGTTGAGTATGAAATACTTCTTTAAATTTTATTTTGCTTGTAAGAACATTTTGAGGAGGTCAGATGTTCCTCAAAAAATGGGAATTTTAACGTTCAATGACTAAAGAATACGCTATACACTATCTAAACCCGATTTTATCAGTATGCAGTTGAATGAGTTGAGCCGGTAGCACTAACAATCAGTAGATTTTTGAGTTGAGTCAAGATAACTTAGTTTTATGAGTGGAACGGAGAGTATCTTTAGTTTTTTTGTGATGAGAACAAGTGGAGGAATTTATTTTAATCCGAAAGAGGAGCTATGCCGTGGGTTTCAAGAATTTTCGTCCGATTTTTTTCGTCCAATACATTTCCTCCATGCCGTGCATATAGTGATTGAATTGCTTGCGACTCTCAATAGAAACACACGAGCATTCAAATCTATAAATTGAGTGGAAAATATGTTCAGATTTACTTCACCGATGGTGATAGAAATTAGAGGATAGTCCAAGTTTTTCAAATGAAAGTAGTTCCGTTCAGTGATGAAATTTCACGCTATCCATGGTCTTTACCCGATATTATCAGCATGTAAATAAATGAGTTGAGCCGACATCACTTACAATTCTAGTACTTTTTTGAGTTGAGACATGAGGACTGCGGAGATCAATGAGTCAATCAGAGAGAACCTTTTGCTTTCTTTGTGATGAGAGAAATTGGAGACGAATAATTTGTCATGCGTTTCAAAATTTAGATCCGCTTTTATCCGAATGTAGATAAATTAGTTGAAACGACAGCACTTGCACCTTGAGTTGAGACAAGATAATTTCGGATATCTATAAGTTGAGTTGAGAGTACCTTTTTTTTTTTTTTTTTTTTTTTTTTGTGATGAGAGACATTGGAGAAGAATAATAATCCGAAGTTAAAAGCTGTGCTTAACATGTAGTAATTTAATTGCTCCGCTGCTCCTCATAGAAATACCTAAGCATTTAGATCTATAAATAATTGAGCCGAAAACATTTTTGAAATATTATTTTAGTGGCGAGAGAAATTGGAGAAATGTCTCATTATTCAAATAAAAATCGGACCAGTGACAAAATTATACGTATTCCAAAATATTTTATCCAAATGTAGATGAATTAGTTAAAATGACAGCGCTTAAATTTGATAACGGAAACATTCATTTAAATTTTTTGACGTCAAGCGTCTAGAAATATGTAGCATTAAGTTGACAACAATGCATCTACGTTAAGACTGTTGAACCACGTGACGAATAATAGTCTCACAAAACATTTTTCGGGAAGTAATCAATATTACTATCGTTGCGTTTGTGTCCTCTGACATAAGCAAGGATTTGAAAGAAGTCTCTATGAAATGTCAGCGTGTTTGAGTAAATTGGTCGTTTATACAAAATCATCGATCATTTTCTCTTTTATTTTATTTGTTTGCTTTGTATAACTACATAAATTGTACACACCTAACATGGGCAGAATTTAAATCAGAACAGTAAATTCGTACATTTTGTGCACCTCACAGTGAACCTGTGCACATTCCCATACTATTTATCTTTAATATCTCAAATCTTCTCATGGCCAAGTTTTTTAGTTCAGGCTTAGTGACAGTGTTATGAGTGCTTTCAGCGTGGCGTCGGGCAATTGGATAACCCTCTCCTGGTACGTACTTAAAATTATATTTTCAATTCGTTGTTTTTTGATTCGATCAATATTCACTTTCCTCAATCGAATTTCAGAGTCTATAGCTGAAATTTAATTCGAATTCAGCAAGTTAGCGTTGCGTAAGTATCAAGGAATCTGTTTGGATAAATATGTTTTTATTTCGTCTTTTGAGTACTTACCTAGTGCTGAGATTTATTCCAAAATTCTTATTACTTTTAGAATAGAGCTCAATATTAGGTAAGCGCTACAAAGGCAAAATTAAAATATACTTAATCAAATATCGGAGAGTGCAAAATTCAAATTAAACTATACTCAATCAAATATCGGAGAGTGCAACATTTAAATTAAAAGTTATCAAGAAATTATCTTGAATTGATTTTATTTTCCGTGATATTGATAGTGCGTAGTTGCCGCAATAATGCGGTGATTAACGCGTAATTTCTCTTTTCCCTCTAAACAAATTCTGGAAAAGTCGTGCATTTCCCACTATACTGAGATGACAAGCGCGTAATTGTCCAGGATTTAAGGAATCCGCTGGGAATATTGCGTACTTTTCGGGATGTTGAGATTGAATTTGCGTAACTCCTCACTTTTTAAAAGGCGGAAATGAATTCACTGGGGAAAAAAAATACATTGGATCTAGAGTCCAGACTCTTGAAAACATTGATAAGAAAAAATTCTCTTGATTCAATCAGATTTTTGCTTAAATCAAAAGGAAATCCGCTCAAATTAAGAGGCTTGGTTCTTGATCCTTGGTTTGCAAGAATCAAGAGTATTTTTTCTTGTCGATGTTTTCAAGAGTCTGGACTCTAGATCCAACGTGTTTTTTTTTCCCCCAGTGTTGAGTAACTATTCGGACGCCGGAGTGTACATAGTATCACGCGCTATTGTAGGCGAATCTTATGTTTTTGCGTATCTCATATTCCTGACATTCTAACATTAGGCTCGCGTATATCTAAAAATCGTGTATCTTTCGCAATACTGAGGTGAGAACAGTGTTTGAAACACACGCCGGCCAAACAGCTATTTGACGGTAAGAAATCGCCTTTGGCCGCTAAAAAATGTAACCACTAAGAAAATCGTTTTTAAACTCCGTTTTGGGGATTTTTCGGCGCATTCTGCAAGGTGTTATCAATTCTTCCCCTAAGTCTTCGTCAAGTATCGTGACACAGCGGGTCTTGTCCTAACATCACTATTCAATAGGGTATTCCTGACTTGATGCATTTCGAAAGGACAATTTCTTATTTTGGCCCCTAAGAAAAAAAGTTGCAGGCTAAATGGCTGCTAAGACTTCATGCCGAGCTTCAAGCACTACTGGGTGAAAATTGTGCGATCCCATATACACTGTTAAAAAAACGGAGTGAGACTCAGTACAAGCGCGAGTAAGAACGGGCCCTCACTTCGCCGGACCGAGGAGTCACTCCGACGGAGAATCGGCTGGACGGATTTTGGGTGCCGTACGCATAGAAATCACTCCGACGCCGGACGGATTCGCGGGAGCCGCAAATTTAGGGGTTCGCAGCTAGGGGATGGTGGAAAGGGGTTAATTGTGGAAATAATTTTTGAAACCATGAAAAATAAAAATAATGAAACCATTGGTACGTGATTTAACCGATTTTGAAGGTTAGAAAGAGCCTCGCCAAGTTTCGCCCCTTTTTTTTATACCCGAGTTGGTCAACCGGACAGTGCTCAAATGAAAGCCTATGGTAAGGCAAACTTCCATGCAAAGTTTCAACTTGAAGTGCCCCCTGGTTTAGGCTGTACAGCGTTGCCAATTTTCCAGTTTCATGTGCTAAAATCAAGGATATTGGACTATTAGTCCGGTGCATAAGTAGACTAGTACACCCAAGTTGGTCAACGGGACAGGGCTCAAACGAAAGCTCATTTCCATTTTTGCCTTGAACAGAAATCATGTACTATGCCATGGTGATATTCAGTCATCAGAATGACATGAATGCCTTGGAAATTACGTTATCGAATCGTTCACGTGAGAAAATCTTTAATTTTTGTAAGAAATTAAAATATACTTGGCAACGTTGCGTTCGGAATTCAATTTTCTCCGTCTGTAGCGTTCATTTACTATCGAGTCGTAGTGTTTAGCCCATACTCATCAAAGTTATAGCCCATGAAGGTACGTTTTCCGCCAAAAATCTCGGAAAAACCCTAATTTTATGTTAAAAAAATTAATAATAAATTGGCAACACTGCTTCGGAAAGTTCACGATGGCCTTTAGTTGCGCTTCTATTCGATCTCAGGGTAGTATTCAGCTCGTAGACCGATGCACTATGTTTAATTATGATGCATTGGACTATTAGTCCCGAATTCCTTCATTTTGGCACATAAAAATGGAAAATTGGCAACGCTGTACAGCCTAAACGAGGTTTCACTTCAAGTTGAAACTTTTCCGGAAGTTTGCCTTACCATAAGCTTTCGTTTGAGCCTTGTCTCGTTGACCAACTCGTGTGTAATAGTCTGTTGAACCATGACGATTCAGTATTTCGTGAGTTTAGCGCATAAAAATGGAAAATTGGCAACGCAGTACAGCCTAAACGAGGTTTCACTTCAAGTTGAAACTTTTCCTGGAAGTTTGCCTCACCATGAGCTTTCGTTTGAGCCTTGTCTCGTTGACCAACTCGGGTATAATAGTCTGTTGAACCATGATATCAGTATTTCGTGAGTTTTAGCGCATAAAAATGGAAAATTGGCAACGCTGTACAGCCTAAACGAGGTTTCACTTCAAGTTGAAACTTTTCCCGGAAGTTTGCCTTACCATAAGCTTTCGTTTGAGCCTTGTCTCGTTGACCAACTCGGGTGTAATAGTCTGTTGAACCATGACGATTCAGTATTTCGTGAGTTTAGCGCATAAAAATGGAAAATTGGCAACGCTGTACAGCCTAAACGAGGTTTCACTTCAAGTTGAAACTTTTCCTGGAAGTTTGCCTTACCATGAGCTTTCGTTTGAGCCCTGTCCCGTTGACCAACTTGGGTGTACTAGTCTACTTATGCCCCGGGCTAATAGTCCAATATCCTTGATTTTAGCACATGAAACTGGAAAATTGGCAACGCTGTACAGCCTAAACCAGGGGGCACTTCAAGTTGAAACTTTGCATGGAAGTTTGCCTTACCATAGGCTTTCTTTTGAGCACTGTCCGGTTGACCAACTCGGGTATAAAAAAAGGGGCGAAAAAACACCTCTTTTTGGCGAGGCTCTTTTCTACCTACCTTGGGAATTGAACTCGGGATCTACCTAACACTAACCGACGACCCTACCGATTGAGCTATAGCGATCGATGCACGAAAGTGACGCAAAAACGGTATTTAACGTCGATTTGAACGGGCCGCTAAGATATTTTCAATCTACCTGGATTTGTCCGTGTATTTAGTTTACTTTACTATATTTTTTAACTATATTTTATCGTTTTACTTTGTTTTATTTCCTTGTTGTCTCTATTTTTTCTTCACTCTATTTTATTTTTTCAAGCACTTCATTTTTTTTTCTTTAATTATTTACTTATCATTCCTTTACTTTGTTTTATATTTACTGTGATTTCTTTTAATACTTCATCATAATTTTTGGACTTCACTTTACTCTTAAAATTCATTCTATTCTTTAACATCATTTAGTTGTTTCCCTTATTTTATTTTTTTCTTCATTTCCTTGCTCCCTCTAATTATTTACTTCAATTTAGTCTTTGACTTCATTTTATCATATATTTGATTTACTTTATTTTATTTCTTTTCTATTGTCTCTGTTATACCATAATTTCGACTATTCTATTATTTCCACTATTCTATTATTTTTTCTATTTTTTTCTCTTTAAATTTTTCATTTTCATTCTGAGAGTGGTAGGCTTAAAGGGGAGAAGAGACAGTATATAGCGCTAGTGCGAGGGAGAGAAGGTGCGCGTGACTCCTAGCCGTACTGCAGCTCCGCGTGCGGAGTGCTTTGACTACACATGCGACACATCTCAGCACCTATGCGCTGAACCGCACTCCCGTGTTCATTCTCACTCCGGATTTTCCGTCGGACGGAATCAACGATTTTTAACAGTGTATTTTTCATCAACCGCTGAGTACTCGCGTGTATGCCGCGTTAGGAGAATTAGCGTAATTTTTGATGTTCTCACAAAACTGCTGGAAAATCGCGTGGTTGTCGCCAAATAATAGCGGAGATTAATGTGTAATTTCTTATTTTCTTAAGAAAATCTTTGGAAAAATCGCAAACATGTCAGGAAGAACAAGATATTTAGGTCAGCTCTCTTTTTACTTATAAATTCCAGATTTTCCGATCAACGTTAGGTGGTGTAACACAGGGAAACGTACCGTTTGAACCGAAGCCAGTATCGAAATTAATTGACGAGACACGAAAATAGCTATCTTGCTAACTGATCAGTGGCGTGGCGTGAATTGCGATGTATCGATTGGTTTGTCATTTAAACCTATGGTAAAGAATCGATTATTAAGGTGTTCGATCCTTTTCCATAGGTTTAAATGACATATCAATCGATATATCGCAATTCACGCCACGCCGCTATGACTGATAAAGAGGCGGAGACTCTCTGAAGACTCGCCCTTGATTTAAAAAAGATTAAACGGATCTGAAGGGTAGAGATTTCCAGGCTACGGTTTTTAACTCGTTATTTTGCTGCAACCCCACCCTCATCTTGTCATTGATGTGATCTTTTTCTGCCCTATTTTATCCTTGAATGTTTTTTCTCTGTTTCAGGAGTGCATGTCGCCAACTGTCAATCGGTATGTATCCATAATATTCATTCTTGCATTTCCAAAATGATGAGTTAATCTCTAACAGCTGTCTGTTCATCTAAAAGACTAATAGTTGTGGTCCTATAGTTAAATGTGGAAACTACGCTTGCAACTATTCGAACTCTGGAGTAGGTATGTGGTATCACGCGAAAATAAAGGCAGATCTTGGCTTTAGCCTGTCTCAGATTACTGACGCTTATGAATGCCGTGATGCTCAGATTATGAACACGTGCTCTTTTGTGTTTTTATCAAACCGCTAGGCGAAACCGCGTATTTGCCGCGATGTTACGATGAGAACAGCTTTTATGATTTTACAAAACCGCTGGAACAACTGTGTATTTTGCGCAATATTCAGATGAATGAACTTGCTTGAAAAAGAACACGAAGAGCCATGCACAATATTGCCTGATTTTGGGCCCCTCAAATGGACCACTAGACAAGGTACGAATTTAAGCATTCTGATACATGCCTCTTCGCCAGAATTTCACGTAGAACACGATTCGCTCAACGAAAATTACTGAAACCAACTCCTAACGAAAATATTAACGTTTTTATTTCACATTGGTTACGAGGAATTGAACTGCTCGCTCATAGGAAACTCAAAGCTCTATACGTGAGTCAAATCGTGCACTACAACGGTTTCAGCAAACTTCTCAATCGAGCAATGTTCATTTCCCACCGTGTGTTGTTCTAACTATAAACAACTTGCTATAGCTGAGCCAAAGCGTCAAGTGTGATGACCAGGGAAGTCAACTCGGGAGTTTCCGTAGCGTCTCGGGCCAGAGCGAGAGATAACATCGCATCTGTCCTTTTTTACAGCTAGAAACACTTGTCTTCCCGGCGGCAGGGACAGTGCGCTGATTCAGCATCCCCCACTGCTGGCCCGCGGCGCTCTGGAGGCGACGAGGTTCCCCGGTCGCGACTGCAGATCTAGGTGGACGAGAGCTTCCGTGGCGCACGGAGCTCGACCTCGGGATAGGTTTTCTTTGTAGGATTTGACGAGTGAGATTGAAAGGAGCGTCCGTGAGAGTCGGAGCTGGTTTTGTAGGATTTGGTCGGTTACGTCGGATACGTTGGTTGATTTTGTCTGTGTAGGACTTAGTAGATTTTTCTTGTTTTCACTATCGCCTTCAACGGTTAGTTTTACCCCTCCTTTATTGGTCGTTATTTTTCCTATCTTTTTTTATTCTCGACTTGCTAGTCTTCTCTTCTTTTTTTTGTTCTCCATTGTCAAGTTTTATCTAGCTCCCCCTGTGTCTTTTGAATACAATATCTATTTAGTTTACACACATCAAGTCTCTTTCACTTTGTTCATTCTGACTCTTCCCATAGTTCTTTTTTTTCTCTCTTTCCCTCTCCTTTGACTAAGAGCAAGAGGCACGGTCTGGCCGTTGTCTTGATTGGTCTGGCCAGTCAGCCCCAAGGGATTTTTTTCCATTCTTTCTCTCTTTGAAAGGAGAAAGAGGCGCAGTCTGGCTGTTGTCTCGATTGGTCTGGCCAATCATCCCCTTTCAAAGGTTTCTCCTTCACGACTATCCACCTTTTCCTTAGGGCAAGAGGTACGGTCTGGCCGTATCTTGACTGGTCTGGCCAGTCAGCCCTAAGGGTAGTTTCCATTCTTTTTCCGAACAAACGCAAGAGGTACGGTCTGGCCGTATCTTGACTGGTCTGGCCAGTCAGCGTTTGTTCATCATCTTTCCCTTCACTACCCCCTTTTTCCCCTAGATCCCCCTGCCCTCTAGAGGGGGATATTATCTTTTTTTTTTCTTTCTTTTCTTTTTTTTTGGTCGCCACACAAGATTGAGGTTGTCAGATATTTATATCGCAGAGACTGTCATGATAACGTTTAGCGCGAGATGCGAGTCACGTAGAGCATTAAGTTTTCATGTGCGGGTGGTTTGAATTCACGCATCAAGAATCATTAAATATCCTCGTCAGGAGTCGATTTTGGTAATTTTTGTTGTGCGCATCGTGTTCTACGTGAAATTTTGGTCATGAACCGTGTATCAGAATGCTGAAATTCGTGCCTTGTCTACTGGTCCATTGGGGTCCCTTTGAGGTTGTTTTCATCTTTTGGATGACCCCATACTGCCTATACGTGCACTGAAATTTAAGATTGAATACACGAACCGTTTTCGCGATATTGAGGGAGGGAGCAAAGTCCCCGAGTATGACTCATTTCTGAGGGTATTTTAATGTCTATATCCGACCGTGACATGTTGCTCGATCGAGATATCGAAGCGCGGTTTGCAGCGATTGTTCCAGATATTTCTGGGTACAAGTTTTTACATCTTTCTCGTACGTCTACCTGGTTATTCCCGATGGGGGGGGGGGGGGGCTAACTGCAGGTTGCCATATATCACCGTTTAATAATGACGACTAGTTTAAGTTCATAATGACGAGAAATTGATACCTTGGTCGTTAACCGGTCGACTGGGATGAAACTTGGTGTGCCTGGATTTTTTGGCATGGGAAGAACGAATCTGACATTTAAAGTGCCAAAACTATTGTGCTACTTTAAATCTGACTGCCATTAAAATGGCGGAAAGCGCCGCATCTTGAAAATAGTGCAATATTTTTGCATTTTGCCGTTAGATTCGCTCTTTTAAGAAACCAAGATGATAAATTCCCGCCTTTTTAAGGCTGCCATATTGAAAATGGTGTAATACTTTTGCATTCCGATGTCAGATTCCTTCTCTTCGTGCCAAAAAGCCCTTAACCCCCCTTTGAAAAGCCACTCACAGGTTTTCTGAAAAGTTTCCTGGGATTTTCTCGATGGTTTTCAGTTAAATCACGGAGAATATTGACGCGATATTTCCATTCGTTTTATATCTGTTCTTTTCTTTTTTTCTGGAAACAATAAAACACTGTCCTAGTTTTTGAATCAGTGAGTTCGAAAACACACCAACTCGAAAAAGAAAATTGTTCAGGAAACACCTAAAACTGCGCAGCGGGCGCAGAAGTTAGTTTAAGAAAAAAGCTTTTTGGCGCCACAGGACAAGTACGTAGAGACTTTGTACAACACCAAGTTGAAATCGATAATCCATCATGTTTGATGACAGAGAATTAAGCGGTTAAAAATTTCCGAGTTGGTGTGTTTTCGTTCTCACAGACTTTCAGATACTGATTTTTCATAGTCTGCCCTGAAAAATTTACATGTTTTGACCTGAATAACGCTTGAATATTTATATAATAACTTGTTGGTACAAGGTACACTGAACCGAAAAAAGAAAACCGCAAGATTGGATGGCCACCCGTTTCCCCTGAAATGGCCAAAAATTGGTATTTCCAATGCAATACTTCGATTTTTCCCTTTTCCCGTCGCTGTTTCGAGCACTTCCGATTGCAAGTTCAAAATTTCCTTTTGCGTGCAGATGCATCTATCCGTAAGGGTTACTAAACCGGAAAAAAGTGAAAATCGAAAAAAAACCCGAGTTTGTGTGTTTTCGAACTCACTGATTCAATTAAGATGCGTATTGCGGGGCTCTACCGTCAGTAAAAACCGGAAAATGTCGGGATATCATGGATCAGAAAATTCTAAGTCTGTCACGCAAGCATTTTTAACCATATGCAGTTGAGCACGTTCAAAGTGAAACTATTTATTCAGTTCACCATAAATGTCGGTTTGTGAAGTCAAACTAGTGTCTATTCATTCGTAGCCAAATTCAGAAAATTGTATTTAAATTTTATGAAAAATCAAGAAAATATGAGGAGAATGCGCAATGTAGTCAACATCTTGCAAGATACCAATTTTCCGCCATCATGACGGCCGTTATTTTGAAACTGTTATTCATGGGAACTTACTCCGGTCATCGCAAAAAGTTAACTATTGTTATGTTCTTTCTAATTCAATAATAAAAAAAAAGTCGCTTGGATCTAGAATCCAGACACTTGATAACATTAACAAGAAAAAATACTCTTGCTTAAATCAAAAGGAAATCCGCTCAAATGAAGAGGCTTGGTTCTTGATTAAAGCAAAAATCCGATTGAAAATTTATATTTCTTTGAATGGCCAAATGAGGAATTCATAATTTTGAAGTGGAATGCATAAGCCCAAGACGTCATTAGACATGACGTATTAGGTCACTTATGGCGCCTAAAAATTAGTTGAAATTTTTAAGATTTTTACATGAGATGAACAGGATTTTTAGATGGCCGCCATTTTGAAACTTTGGATGACTAAGTTATGAATTTTTAGGTGACCCCTTTTCCAGCTTACACTAATGCCTGTGCAAAACTTGGTGGTTATCCGAACAAAAGAGACGTGAAGAGGTTTTGAGCAGCTAGATTAGGGTTTTGACACACTGTGGGCCGCACTGTTTAACGCGATATTCAAACTTGCGGCGTCAGCGGTTTTAAACTTATGATTTTAAAGTTTTTGAACAGTTTGTTGGAATTATTGTCATTTCAAAATATGATTAAACAGTACTTAAAACCCAACTAATCTTCTTCTCATCATATACATATTTTTAAAAAATTTTAAATAGAAGCAGCATACAAGTAAAACGACCTTTACGTGTAGGCTCCCTCGTTGCTCAGCGATGTATTGGCGTGATCGTTTGAACTACATTTTGGTATTCGGAACTACAATTTCTGGCTCATCTGTGAAAAATACTTGTGTGCATCAGGAATCTGATGACAAATACATTATTCCTAAACTAAGCCAGAAATTGTGGTTCCTAATTGCAAAACGGTGTTCATTTGATCATGAACCCTTTCGAAGGGTATGGATTCGACGAAGCGGAGGGAATATATTAAAAATGTGAATCTATCGATTTGATTCGATCGAACATTTTTTGAAAAAACTGTGTCGATTTGATCGACATGAATCGATCGAAAAGTAAGAACGCGAATCTATCGACTTGATTCGATCGAAAAATTATTGAAAAAACTGTGTCGATTCGGTCGACATGAATCGATCGACAAACCCGTGAGTGTGAATCAATCGATAATGTCCGTGAATCGATCGAATCGACACAGGTTCTTCAATAATTTGTCGATCAAATTGGTGTCGATCATAATATCAAATTTCCAAAATTCGTGAAATGGCACGCTCACTCAGGCAAAACAAGCGCCCATGTGGTCGAATAGTGGTACATCATCCCCGAAACAATATCGGCTTAATGCTCCCCGTTATTAAATTAATAATTTTTTGTGAAGCATCTAGACCCGTGACTTGAGTCACGGGCTTTCCGCTAGTATTATAAATAATCGACTATTAAGGTGTTTGTTTCGAACATTCTGGTTACCGATCCTTTTCCATTGGTTTAAATGGCAGATCAATCGATTAATCGCAAGGCACGCCACGCCACACCGAGAGCTACTTTGTTTGCCAATTATACTAGATATTTTCTTATCGGCTCATTCGTAATTTTTTTTTTCTTAAAAATATCCACAAAATGAGGAAATTTTTTGTCTGAAAAATTAAAAGCCCCACCATACCAGCGGCTAAAAACCGGTTCAAAGCGGCAACATAGCATCTTGGGGGCGGTAGCAGCGAGACCCGAGTGGGGGGGGGGGGGGTGTGGTTACAAACAGAGCTTATTAAGTACACATCTGAGTCCAGGCCGCCTTTGGCGGGGGTTCGGGTGGGGGCGGGGGAGGGCCTACTCGATATTTAAAGCTCATTTCCCTGCTAAAGGTGTTTTTAATGCGATGCAGCTCTGTTCATCGCAAATTGCTCCCGGTGCCGCAACAGAGCGAAGCTCGGGGGAGGAGCGGGGGCGCGGGTCGCCACATCGATGTAATGTATCTCTTTTTGATGGCTTCGTCATTTCGGCCTGGATCCGAATCCGACGCGAGGGGTTAAGAGTTCGAACCCCGCTCTCCGCCCCGACAGTCGCCTTTGTCTGGCTAACCTCTCGCTCCGTGTTGCCGCCAACGTCCGTGGATTTGCGCCTCTTGTTTTTTTCTGATCGTGAGCTCTTCTGTCGATCTCCTCAATTTGGACTACATTTTTTTTTTTTTATTAAAAACCATCACTTCTAATTTTGCGAATTTCTTCAAATGAAGATAGGTATTGAAAAAGTACTGAATTCTTCTGTCGAGGAGGACTTGATTTTTTTGTCAGCCAGTTCCACAAGTAGTAGACACATGTATACTTTGTCTATCGCCTTGTCTATCAATTTCAATAGTCGGCCCATTAAAAAACCACCACTTCTGATTCATTTAGAGTTGTTATTTGCACCTTCCTTATGCCTGATATCGTCCCCGTCCGGACTAAGTATCACAAGCGCCATGCGATGGTTAAAAATTTCCGCATCCGTTTTATTTCTTCTCAGAGAAATTGTTCAACGAAGCTGTCCGAAACGTTCACTGAATTTTCCTCGCGCTGCTGATAAAATTCAGTGAAATTTTCAAACAGATTGGACACCAATTTCTCCGCAAAAAAGTAAAATGGCGGCGGAAATTTTGAAACGTCGCGTGGTGCTTGTGATACTTTGGCCGGAAGGTGACGATGTGTGAAGTGACGGTAAATTTCGAAATTTTGCGAATTTCTTCAAATGAAGATAGGCACTGAAAAGTGCTGAATTCCTCTGTCGAGGAGGACTTGATTTTTTTGTCAGCCAGTTCCACAAGTAGTAGACACATGTATACTTTGTCTATCGCCTTGTCTATCAATTTCAATAATCGGCCCGCTAGCGTAACACATGGACAGCATCCACTTCCTATGTCGATACGTCCCTTTTCGGGGCCAATTGAATAGAGGAGACAATCCCGGGAGTGACGTCACGCCCATACTGCCGTGCTAAGGAAGGACGCCGTATGAACATTCAATAGTTGCCAAAATTCCTTCGATAAAATGTTTATTTTTGAGAAAAATCATGAATATTTTACCTTGAAATTTTCAGAAGTTTCAAATCAAATTACAAACAAAATTGTCTGAGAAATCGGTAGACAAATATTCAAAAATGGAGATGTTGCATGTGTGAGGAATTTGCGATTCGACCATTGATTCTTATGTAAAAGTTCGCGGGAAACACGATGGTGCCTCTGGTTTTCTCTAAAAGTAACTTCCAAGCTCAAAAAAAACTCTCAAGTTAAAGCCAAAATGGAGGGGATATCCCACGCTATCTTGAGAGTCTACCTCTACATCAAGACAAACTCTCCATGCAAAGATAGGGAGCAAATACATTAACAGGGCTGCCACTTTAATTAAGTACTCCAAAACTGAAAACACGGCAACCCTGCTAATGTATTTGCTCCCTGTCTTTGCATGGAGGGTTTGTCTTGATGTAGAGGTGAACTCTCAGGGTAGCGTGGGATATTCCCTCCATTTTGGCCTCAACTCGAGAGCTTTTTTTGAGCTTGGGGGTTGATTTCAGAAAAAACCAGTGGCACCATCGTGTTTCCCGCGAACTTTTACACAAGAATCAACAGTCAAATCGCTAATTCTTCACACATGCAACATCTCCATTTTCCTGAAAATTATTCATTTGCCAATGGAAATTTGGTGGCAACGCCTGAGGGCTCATATGACGTTTTCCTTAGCACGGCAGCATAACTGCCGTTCTAAGAAAAAACGCCGCATGAACCCTCAGGCGTTGCCAAATTTCCATTGATAAAACGCGAATGTCCTGGTAAATTTATGAATATTTCTCTTCCAAATTTTCAGATAATTTTGTTCGCAATTTCGCCGAAAGTTCCTGAAAATTTCAAGGAAAAATATGCATAATTTTTCTAAAAAATAAACATTTTATCGAAGGAGATTTGGCAACTCTCGAATGTTCATACGGCGTTCTTCCTTAGCACGGCAGATAATAACGTCGTCTATAGACGCTATTAGTGCAACGTCACAGAAAAGCGATATATATCGATTTTTTCGCATTGGTAGCATTGAAAGAGGTTATGCCAATGTTATTGTTTGGATCCAATTCGATATAATGGAGAATCCCTATGATGACGTCGCCACTAATAGCGTCTATCGGGGCGAGGGTGTCGGCAACGCGGGACGGCAATAGGTTTACGAGGCGACCGCGATACCGGGGCGAAAGATGCGGCCGACCGGGCGGGGGCGGGGGCGGCGGCGTGGGAGGGGGGTTGGGGGAGGCGATTTGAGACGCGGCCCGGCCCGCGAATGGATGGACATAAATTGAAGTGAACTTGGTTGTGCACTTATCAAGCTCATCTTGGAATCGGGCGACCGGGCCCGGCGATCGGCTCGACTCCGGCTCCCGCCGCCGGAATAACATCATTACCCGCCGACTATCAGTTATGATATCGGCAGCCATCGCACCCCCTCCCCCTCCCCCCGCCCCCTCGCGCGCCCCAGAAACACAGCAACACATTAGTTCGGGCCCCGCGCCCACGCTTGCCGCGTTGAACCCCAAGAAACCACCTATTAGACAATGGATCCTATTCGACAGTGGCTCGATCTATCGGTTGGCTCAAAACAATAAAACATCACCTCAAACAATTTTTATTTTTTATTTTTGCAGGTTGTTTGGCGTCTATTCCAGTTTAGGAGTCTACGCAGCCATCAATATTAAGGTAAGGGGATTTTTGCACATCCATGCTCCGGCTTTCAAATTTTCAAGGTGATTCGATGCAGGCCATTTTTTGTGTCAAAGCGACGTGCGATATATCGCATCGATTTGTTCCATAATTTCAGCTACTTGTCATTTTTTTCGAATTTTGAGATTTCACTTCTATTGTCATGAGACTGAAAACCTCATGTACCAACCTTGACAATGAAATCCAACGGAATAAAGGTGTGTTTTTTTTAGAGGGAAAATATCGCATTCGAGTGCAGTTTCGATATCAGTATCTAATGTGATATTTTTCCTCTCAAAAAACCACGCCTTTATTCCGTTGGATTTCTATGTCAAATTTGGTACATGAGTTCTTCAGTCTCATGACAACAGAAGTGCGATCTCAAAATTTGAAGCAAAAATGACAAGTAGCTGTCATTATGGAGCTAATCTATGCGATATATCGCACGTCGCTTTGACACAAAAATGGCCTTTATCAAATCACCTTATCTGTTTCTACCGATCCACTCGTCAGTTCCTTAAAAGTTTGTCGCCACGAACGGGATTCGAACTCGGGACCTATTGGTCTAGAGTCAGAGGCGCTGACCAAAATGCTGCAAATGAGACAGTTCCCAACAATTTGACTTTTTATTGCCATTTTATACTCATTAGAATAAAAAATTCATCACAAGAAACCCGTTCCCTCGGAACACTCAATTGACTTTTGAAGCTATGTTTACATCTGGAAGCAGTCGATATCGATATGATGTATCGAGTAAGATCCATACCCAAGTAGCATTAATCGCGGTGAGTTGCAATGAATATATCGCGATTTTACCGAACAAAAACGCGTGATAAATTGAGATAACATTTCGATTTCATCGAACGCGATTTTATGGAGATAAAATTGCGACAAGATGGAGGATAATCCCTCAAATGTTAATGATCGTAGCAATTTCATTGCTTAAAAATCGTAAAAAAAATCGCAAATTAATTTCAAAATATTGCGATTTTCCGTTGAAAGTTGCTACTTGGGTATGCGATTTTGAGCATTATGATACATGTTAACTGTAAAACTACTAGACCAATTATCTCGGTTTGAGGCAATGCAGACTTCCTGTCACATTTTATTTTGCACAAAAGCATTCTTGGAAAAACTACTGAAAATCCCGAGGCACAGATTCTCGACTGGGGAAACTGGCTCAGGATTGTGGATTCTTCGAATTTTTCCGACCAGTTGCACCGTCTCATAATCTATACCCGGATCGAACTTTTAAACGGACTTTTCTAGCTCTGGATTCTCAGTCTCTCATTTCAGAGGGACAATATCTGAGATGCAGCTATATTAACGTCTAGGATTGATTTTTGCCTAATCGCGTATATGAAGGCGAAACGCGGCGTGTTGCTCGTCATAAGTTTTTTGGATCTCGCGAGTCGCGCTTTACCTCCTAATCGTGTGCAGGATATCTGTGATGAAAGTTGCGGCGGATGGAATTGAAGGCGCCTTTTTATCGCTTTCAACTCTTGGTCACCGAGTCAGTCGGTTTCGCGCCCCCGTGAGGCACGATCATTATCATACAGCTTCTGCACTGTGCAGTGTGCAGCAGTGGCGAGGCGTGAATGATCGATTTATCGATATATTTCCCCCTTTGAATCTATGTTGAAGAATCGATTATTGAGATGTTCGCGACGAACATCCGTTTATCGATCCCTCTCTACAGGTTTACATGAAAGATCAGTCGATATATCCCAAAGCATGCCACACCACTGCTGTGCAGTTGTTTTTGGGCAAAAAATTTTAGCGAGCGCTCAATACATTACGTACGACCACGATTAAGTTGAGTGTTTGAGCCCCATCACCAAAATCACCGCTCGTATCTCTTTAATTGAACCGAACATCGAACAACTTTTACATGAAATCAGAGTGATTACACCGCGTTGCTAGATCAGATTAAATAAAAAAAATTTTCCTCAGAAATCAGGACGGCCTAGGGTATTTCCACTTTTATTCCCGTCAATTATATTCATGCGTAAAAAAAGTAAAGTAATTCTCACATTTACGACGAAAATGGATAAGAAATGTAATCTATTCTTTTTTCATTGAATCGTGACACTATGAAACGTCCCAGGTTATGCGTTTAAGTCGATTAAATTGACCCAAAATATGATGAATTACGGCTTCCAGCTATTTACGAGTGTTATTGTACGTCTGCAGCCATATTTTTTGTCCCTCTAGCTGTCCAATCAATGTGAAACGTTCGAAGAGGGTGCATGCATCGTTCGAGGCCTAATTAATAGATTCACCAATATTAATAATTCATTAATTAATAATAATTGCGTGCATCTCATCCTCCAATCTATCAAAATTGCCTAGTTACGAGATAGTGTTTCGCAGCGTGTGTTTTCATGCGAATACGCGGTGCGGAACTAATTACCCGCCTCCGCCGAGCCCAACAGAGTATTTTGATTCACAGCCTTGTTTTTCCATCACATTTCATTATTATGGAGGAATTATTCATTATTATCTCCTTTTATTTTCCCGCTCGAACTTGGTAATGATTTTCATCCCTTGCACCAAGATGATTCTTTGAATTCTTTCCCGTATTAAGATAGTTCTCGGAGGCTGCGTGTGGCTTTACCCGGAGAAAATAAAATTCCAGCTCAGCCGGGTCTTTATACCACCACCGCATTAAAAGTTTAGCTCAATGCCAATTAAACTATTTCTTTATATTAACATCGTTATACATTTTTCAGACCGATTTTCCATGAATTCAATCCGCTCACTAAACGGATATTCAACGGGAATGCTGAAATTAAGATGAAACTACTTTCAATAGGCAGTATTGATCCAATGTAAACTAAGTTAAAAATACGGCTTTGCTCCACCCTGTATTGCCTTTTTGTTTTTTATTAATGCGGACAGGGTATTTTCCCCCATCAGTTAAAGAAGTTTAATTTACTGAAGTTAAAATCAGAGTCTCTTACGAAAGAGACTTTTGATCATTTTTTTGTAACCACGATTAAAACTTTCTGATAAAAAATCGAATCTTTTACAGTGATGTTACTATTGATGAAAAAAATTAAATAATACCTAATCCGTACAAAGAGGGAAGGTCTTTACATAGAAAAACTTCGATCCAAATCAAAATTCAATACTTATATAAACCTTATAACAACTATAACGATTTTGCCACTATTAAAATTCTGATACAGCGTCATAATACAAGCTAATGTAAAATTTCTTAATACTGTTATGGTAGAAGAAATATATAAATAAAAGGTAAACAAATTAAAATTAATTTTGCAACGTTTAAAAGCAATCGAGCAAAAATTGCAATGCAATCTAGCAAACGTTGCAATGCAATCGTACAACCGTTGCAGTGCAATTATGCAAAGTTGCAATGCAATTACGCATTCATGTAACCTCGCATTGCCTTTGTCCCACACCCTTTCTACAATTTTTGCAACATGATATCACCGATCCCTCTTATTTTTACGTTCCTCCTAAAACAAAACGTTCATGGGATATTCTAATATCCTCTCACCGGTGACTGTCACAGCCACGATGAGCGGGAGACTCGCTGTTGAGTAGCTCTTGAAGAGCAAGCTGGGGGGGGGGGGGTAGGGGGTTAGGGTAGGTTACAGTATGTAGCGCGAGAGGAACAGTAGATTACGTAATTCATTTCATTACGTTGTACGTTCCTGACTTCGACGCTCCATTATTGAGTGACGGCGCGGAAGGGTGAGAGAGCGGAGCGGCGGGCGAAAGTCCGGGGGGAGGGGGGGGGGGGGGCAAGCACTCTCTTCAAAGAGAGGGTGATGTACTCGTGGATGCAGTCAATAAAGGAGGTGAAGACATATTAAAGAGATATAATTCGACAGATAACACGGCTGATATGCACTTGGGAGCGAGCATATTGAAGGAGATAAAATATTAAAGCGGCGCGTTGTGCTGTCGCAGCAGGAGTTGTTCGGCAGGGGCAGGCCCGTAATTGCGTGGAATTTCGCCCCTGGGAGTTCGTCCTTGTCGTAGGCAAACATACTACGAGAGTCACCGGCTGCCGCTCAAGATCCGTAGAATTTCGAGGTGTGGAAGTCGTGCGTCGATGGGTCTATACAGGGTGTCGCGGGGTCAAACGGCCCACAGTCGAGCGAGTCAGTTGAGATCGGACGTGAAATTTTTTACGATAACTGCAAATTTTTATGTTGAATTCGTCACATTTAAAATTTCAAGGGAAGTCGTGCGTCGATGGGTCTATACAGGGTGTCGCGAGGTCAAACGGCCCACAGTGGAGCGAGTCAGTTGAGATCGGGAATGAAATTTTTTACTAAAACTGCAAATTTTGATGTTTTATCCATCACTTTTTAAATTTTAAGGAGTGCCTACGGAGGAACCACTTTTAAAATCTCAAAGTTACTTATAAGCGAAGTTATAAGGTTTTAAAGTTTCCGAAGTTTGTCCGACTTCCCCTATTAACTCGTTCCATTGTGCGGCCTGACTGCAGAAAATCGTTCGGTGGGTTAAAATCGATTTTTTGTTCCTTCATAAAGTTTTTATTCCAGAATGCCCCGAGTCTTAGCCACGGCCCTCAAAATTTGCGAGAGGTTTTTCGTTTCCTGTCAATGAAAATTATCCGTGATTATGGCCTAGAATCAGTGAAGAATGGCTAAACTTTAGAATTTTCCGCGCTAAATTTATTATTTAATTAATATAAAAAAATTCTGAAACTGAATGGGAATTGCGATGGATTATAGTATAGAATATAGAGGTCTTTGATTTTTCAAAGTGCAAAATTTGCTTTGACCTAGTAGGTGTTTTTTAAGGCATAGTTTTTTTAAGTTTTTTTCCCCTGCTTCAAATAGCCCACCAAAGCCAATCCCGCGCTTTTTAGTCCCGGCCCCCCTCCGTCCCTACTGAACAACCAGCCCCAGGCAATCATTGTTTGAGACCATCAAACTCGGGTTGCCTGACAGGGAATCGAACCCGAAACCTCCCGATCATAGAGCTAGCGCTAAAACCACTACACCACAGGAGGCCGATTTCGATATTTTTAAGACCACAGTGATGAAGCGCGCGAGTTTTCACCCTCGGCACCTCGGTGATTTGCGCTCGAGAGCGCGGTGGTACCCCCTAGAGACTGCTCCAAGGGCTATGCCCGGCGGGAACACGCCAGGCGAACGGGAGGGTGTTTGGAAGGAAGTCCACTTTGATTCCTTACCGGGTCAGGCAGCGGTCCGGTGGTTTCTTGACAGCGGTGTCTTGGTCTTGGTGGTGTTTCCAGTCTAGAGCAAGCGCAAGCGGTCCTCCTGCTTGTTTGAGCGCTGCTCGACGAATGCTAAACACTGGGAACCTCGCTGGCTTTTTATAATGCCAGCGACATGCAAAAGAGAGGGGCGAGAGCCAATGGGAGAGCAGGAAGAGAGGAACTTACCGATCAGGTGACGGAGATGCTGGCTGCTGCAGAAGGTGCACGGGAATGACGCAATGACGTGGTCCGTTACCTGTTTGCCGCGAAGCCGAGCCTTGACCTCGGGCCATCGACGGAACGCGGTGCCGCGAGTAGGTGATAAGATGGACCCGCGAGCGTAAACAGGAAAAGAAGCGCGTGGCTTCAGCGGCACGTGCCGGCCGGAGGGACCCGCGCGGAGTTGTCAGATATTGGGGACCCAACACACAGAAGAAATTAGCACTGTACTATGAGACGGAGTGACTTACCATAAGTTTTCGTCCATAACAGTGGCGTGGCGTGCTTTGCGATGTATCGATTGATCCGTCATTTAAACCCATGGAAAAGGATCGATAAACAGGGTGTTCGCAACTAACACCTCAATAATCGATTCTTTATCATAGCTTCAAATGGGGAAATATCGATAATCGACCATTCGCGCCTCGCCACTGGTCCATAACCTTCGCCGCCAAAAATAGGGAATAGCCAAAGACATAAAGACGGAGGGCTAAAAGCGAAAAATGAAGCTTCTTTTCAACCACCTCTACTATTGGCTAGAGGATTGGCGGCGAAATCGGGACAAGTTTGAATTCAAATGTAGGGCGGGAACTGAATAAAATAATTGCGGAAACAAAGTATTCTAGGTTGATTTTTGCCCAAATTCACTTACCCACTCATATTTCTTTAACTTTAGGTTAGCTTTGGTCTGTCGTCGACCGATTAATTTCATTTGGGAGTAACGGTCATCTAGAACTGTAACGACCTGTTTGAACCTGCAGAACCACCATGAGCAGAAGAAAAACTAAATTTATCTGAGATTACTGCCTATTACCAAGCAAGAGTAGGTGTAATACAATAGGACGCAGTCCCAACTTACTTAATATATTCGTTTTAGGCATTTAAAATACGTTTCGAAGAAGAAATATGGAAAAATTAAGAGGACAAGTTCAAATCAAATTTCCGTTTGCCGCCATGGATTCCCGCGCTCATTTACACACTCACACAAGCACCCAGCGCCAAACCAGGCTTCACTTTTTCCCCGTGCTTTTAGATACGAGCACTCCGTCTTTATGTCTTTGGGAATAGCATATTATAGTCCGGCCGTTTAACTCCGGGACACCCTATAGAGTGTCGACAAGGTATGAATTGATGCACTGCATTATACATGTTTCCCCTCGCACAAGGAACAACCTGCCCTTCGGTAGGAAAGGCTCATAAAAAATTTGTCAAGAAATTGTGATGAACAGGCGTAAAGAATATTAAAAACTTGTTCGAGTGCCCGCTCTTCCACTAGCCATGCACTTAAAATATTCTTACTTTAAAAACCTGGAGGAAACCTGAAGATCTGAGAGCATGTAGTAAATGTTAAAAACTCATCAAATGAGGAAACCTGTCTTTGGTGCTTTTTCAAAGTTTCCTTTCTTCAAAATTTTACAAGTTTTATCAAAGTGAAAGAAAAGCGACGGATCAATTTAAATCATTCATTAAAAGTTTATGAAATCTTATCGAAACCGTCGCCAATTTTTAATAAAATTTATTCATGATTTGATACATTTTTGTATCAAATCCGGAGCTATAAGTTAAACAAAATTGCAATCAATTTTGTTTATCAACATCTTGATCGAATTTTCATCACTCTATCAAATTCGTCAAGGGTTTGTTTTTTTTAGTTTTTTTTTAGTTTCTAATTAGTTTTTTTGCTTTTTTTGTGTTCTAAGTCTTTTAAATCATTTTTTCAAGCTTTTGTTCCGTAAGCATAAACTCAATTTCGGAAGTCAGACGTTTGCGTTACATTAATCATTCAAATACGGCGCGTGGCGTGAATTGCGATGTATCGATTGTTATGCCATTTAAACCTATGGTGAAGAATCGATTATTAAGGTGTTCGCTGCGAACACCCTGTTTATCGATCCTTTTCCATAGGTTTAAATGGCCGATCAATCGATATATCGCAAAGCACGCCACGCCACTGATCCAATGCTAAGATCACAGATTAAATATCATGCTTAGGAGTTGATGTCAGAACTTACCGAAGACCACGCGTTAACGAAATAATCGAACCAATCACAGGAAGCTGAGTTCATACAATGAAATTTAAGATTACGTGTACGTGTTTACAACAATAAAACCATTTAAACAGCGGGTAACAAAGCTAAATTTCACGAATAAAACCAAAATGTTTCGGCTGAAAACTCAGCTTTCTTCAGTTGGATTAAATAAAAGGAGAAAAATGGTAAAAATCTGAAATAGTATACCTGGCTGTGCCTTTTAAAGGCTATACCTGGCCGTACCTGTATACGTGTTTGGCCGCTTTGCCTTCAAGTAGAAAGGTAGGCCATCCTGCGTACTGATTGCTGAAATGATCATCGAAGTAATAGCTCATAAGTCGCGTGTATTGTATCAATGCAGCAAGCTATGCCAAACTTCAACTTTGACCAGCTGCCCTAACTTTAACGGCGTGTTTTTCTGTTGGAGTCCGCTCCGCTCTTCCGCCCCATATCCGGCTTGATAACATTGCAATAAAGATTAAGGAAAACTCCCACTAACTTTCAATACATATGGGTAGCGCGTGCCGTCAAATATTGGAGAATGTAATAAAATAAAATAGTAACAACCTGCCTCTTATTTTCTTACTCTTTACCTGCAAAATCTTTCCTCTCGCCTCAATCTTTTCTTGGACATCTTTTTCTTTTCTTTCATTTCTTTCTCCCAATCATTCTTCCGCCTACATATTTTGTTTTGTATTTTTTTCCTGTTCTTTTTTCTATTGCCCCTCTTTATTTTCTTCTCCTCTTCATCATCTCTATCTTCCACTCCATGCATCTCCTCCTTTGCCATATCTTACCTCGTCCTCTTCTTCTTCGTATGCATTTCCTTTACTCTGATTCATTTTCATCATCAGCTTTTCCATCTCTTGTTTTTCTTTCTTCACTCGTTGTGAAAAATTGTATTATCATAAAATTCAGCTCCCCATTCCAAAAAAAAGGCGAAAGGGACAGAGGTGGGGGGAGGGGGCTATCCATTTTCATCTTATCCTCTTCACTTTCATCATCATCTCTTTCATCTCTTTGTGTTCTTTTCGGTGTTTAATAAAAAAACCGAGTCAACATAAATTCGGCCCGAAAAAGGAGGAGAGGGGGCGGTGAGCGGGGCGAGGAGCGACTAAATAGCCCTAAAAGCAGCCCCCTTTGGCGCGCCACCAATGATTTTCGACTCATAATTGGCCGGCGTAAAGGGACTCCACCTCAGCGGTGCCCTAAACACGGGCGGCTGTCACTACAAAGGGCGGCTTTATTTGCGGCACTGTCTCTTCGCCGATGAGGGCTGATAAGCATCCTGAAGCAGTAGCCCCCGTGCATGCGCAAAGGCTCCCCCCCCCCCCGTCCCCCGCGTAGCTCCGGCGTCGCGGGCGTCGGCGCCACCCCGGCGCCGCTCAGTTTGCGTCTTCGGCCCGCTGGAGCCCCGCGTCACGCTGTCTCACGCTTTTTCCACGCTCTTCGTGACTCCCAACCGTGATCGCCCTGCGTGATCGCACTTTCGTGATTGTAGGCCTCTGATTGCAAGACCCGAAAGTCTCCGATCGCCCCGACTTTGTACAGAGAAATCAGTGCTCGCTCTTGCCGTGACTTCCGGGCCCGCCTCCGGTTTTTGCCGGGGATCAGTGCAGTTTTTTCCGGTTGAATCTTTGTGTTGCGTGATCTGAAACGTCTGGACCGGTCGAACCCGCAGACGAATAATAATCGAGTGGAATCTGTGTGGAATCCATACTGTATGTGTGCTATTTTTGGTGCTGATCAGCGGTTTTAAACCTCGTGATTTTTTTTTTTATCCGTTTCATGGGAATCTGGTATTTTGTAGTATTGCATAATACGAATCGGAAAATTTGGCAGGATTAATCTTGATTTCTATCAATTTCGCCAGACGGGAGTGTTTTTTGGCATTTTTGTGAAATTTTACCGCGAGTTAGTTTTTAACCTCACTTTTCAGCCTCTCTATAACTTTCTTCGAGTCGCGCGATCCCATCACTGTGTAACGAATGAATCATTCGACAGCCCAAGCTTTTAAAGCCCGGGAGGTTGGACCCTCCACCATGGCTATAGAGAAAAACAGTAGTAAGATTAATTAACCAGCCAGGTCGGCCATTTTTACTTATCCTATGCGGGAACATAAATTGGCGTGTATAAGATAAGAGGAAATAAGCGTCCGAATTCGCGTTCATGACAGAAGGTGTTAAATTGATTTGGCCTCTCGGAAAACGAGGGATGTTAGTTTCCCGCAGGGTGGAATTTACTTTTAAAGATGTGCCTTTTGTCTCGCGGTGTGTTGTCCTCGTCGGTGGAGAGGTGTGCGGCGTGCGGTCATAAATTGCTCAACTAAGTGCGTGTCGTCTGCTGCTCCATCATGAAGCTGTTCAGCTGCCTTCAGCGGTTACCGCGGATAACAACTGTCATCACGGTCATCAGTTGGAGCTGCATCGTTCTTCAGCTTTGTTTAGGTGAGCACTCGCTTGCATTCGAATAGGGACTCAGGGCTGTACTACCGTGCTGAAGAAGAACGCCGTATGAGCCTTCAGACGTTGCCATATTTCCTTCGATAAAAAGCGAATGTAGTGGGGAAAATTGTGAAATTTTTCCTCAAAATTTTCAGTCAATTTTGTTTGCAATTTAATCTAAAGTATCTGAAAATTTTAAGAAAAAATGTGCGTAACTTTCCGCACAATTACATGTTTTATTCAGTGAAATTTGGCAACTCTCGAATGTTCATACGGCGTTCTTCCTTAGCACGGTAGCGTAGTCGTTCCCTGATTCGTTGCTTCCCGGAAGAAAGAACGTAACTCTTTTCCAAGGTTGCAACATTTACTCAAGCAATTCAATTTTCTGCAAGGATGTGATGTATCCGTGCAGTTTCCCCCCAAAATTTTTCTCATTTTTGAATGAGATCGGAAGAAAAATCAGTGAAATTTTCAGTTAGAAATGCCTAAAATTTCTCTGGCAAAATTAACAATTTGTGAGGGGAAATTTGGCAGCACTGAAATGTAGTTACGTTCTTTCGTGAGGGAAACGAGGAATTGAACAGCTCTTTCCGTTAGGAGACCCCGTTACGGATTCTGGTTATGAAGCGTCATGGTTAACATCATGATGAAGAAGAGGTTGAAAAAATCTTCAAAACAATGTCAGAAAAAGGACAAATTTTGCAGACTTAAAGTATAATTCAGTAATGAAACTATGGAAATGGATTCTTAAGAGGAGTAACAATGATTTGCCGTAGAAAAAGGTGCAAGTTACACATCAGGAAAAAAATTCTCTGATTTTGATAGTCTTTATGGTATCGGGTACCTTCAAATGTACAAAACTCGCAATATATTTTTTATATAACTTGTACTTTATGCAGCGTCAAATTATTTTAATACCTTTTAAGGATCCATTTCTATGGTTTCAATGCTGAATTTCACTCGAGGGTTGCAAAATATGTAATTTTTAGGATACTGTGTTGAAGATCGCCTTAAACCCTCCTGAGTCATAATGTTAATCATACGTGGTCTTCGAGGCCGAGGCGTTACGACTATGAATATAAACATGGCGGGTACTAAGGAGCCGCTTATAAAAAGCGTAACTTTCTAGGGAGGTAGGAACTTTGAGCCCGCGTAACGGGTGCGTTACGTGCGGGAGGGGCGTCAAGGTTACGTCGCGTATTGCTAAAAATGCCAATTTAAGGGGAAATTTCGGTATAATTTTGGTAATATTTTTAGGTAGGTGCAGATCTGTGTTACGGATGCGCTGGGTTAACAAATCAGATCTTCAGCGTTATTCATTCTATGAACGACCCCTAATGGCTATTTTGCTACAGGATAAAAGTTACGTAATAAAAGCGAAAATAGTCTTCAATTTGTTGCCAACAAGAATTTTCTGTCGAGCCAAGGAGAAATTATGCCTCTATCTAGAGGAAATCTTCTTGACGGTAATTCAAGTCTACTTTTTTCCAGTTTTGTGGTCATGGAATCGGTTCACTATCATGAGCTCAGCATAAAAGTTAATGAAAATCAATGAAATGTGTGCAAGCACCAGTTAACCCTACAATGTCTGTAGAATTACGGTAGATAGTAGTAATAATAATTATTGCGTGCAATAATCACCGTTGTATGGCTTGTTACGATATTCTGTTTCATAGCGCGTGCTCACGTGACTACGCGGCGCAGAAATAATTACCCGCGCTTGCTGAGTCGAACAGAGTTAGGTTCACAGCCTTGTTTTTTAACACATATTTGTATCATCATACCCAGGAAATAATTGGACGTATTCATGCTAAAAGGAGCTCTGTCTGTCATGTCAACTCTTTTTCCTCTATAGCTCTGGTCAGAATTTGCTTCTGCCAACGTTATAACATAAAATTCTCGCGGAAGTTCCAACTTTAGTATAATTGAAGCTTCAAGCGATCCAAGGATCCATTAAAAAGAGTAAAATACATTTTGGTAGTAAGCACAATGGGTCAATTACGCCAGACATAAAATGGACCGCGATGAACAGAAAGAAACCAAGCCACATCAGCCATTGCCAAATTTAACTGGGCAATTTAATTTTTTACGAGAGAATGTTTCTGTGGATTCCTTTGAAAATTTTAAGGAATTTGCTTCGTACTATGGAGAAAATTCGCTGAAATTTGCACGAAAATCCGCACAACCGTTTTCATGTAAAAAATTGATTGCCAAATTATTTGGCAATAGCTGGTATGGCTTGGTTCCTTTCTGTTTAGCGCGGTTCGAATCGTGTTTTGATGCTTGTTTCGTGTAGATTGGGTGAAAATAATACCTAAGATCCGTCCACACAACGACTTTCTACGTTCAATATTCATAGAGATATCCCACTTTGAAAAATTCGGTTAATGATGTGATTAACCGCGGAAAAGATATTGTTTCTTTCGACTTGACTTTATCAATCGGTGAGATACTTATTTGCTTTGATTACTGAAGGTAGGCAAAAGCAAGTTAAAGGCAAGGTGGAAGAAAGAAAGGGATGATGATTTCTACTTTTATGATTTCTAGGCTTTTCGAGATTTATGATCCTCATAGATTTTTCTTTAATTTAAACCTTAATTGATTTCCTATGTTCTTGATCTTATTATTAAGAATTTCTGAGTTCTGGTGTTAAAATTATTTTCTTTACCGCGGTGAATGGCACAAACCGAATTTTTCAAAGCGGGATATCTCGGTTAATATTGAACGTAGGAAGCTGCTGTTTGAACGGATTTTATTACTTTTAGCTAATCCACAAGAATCAAGCGTCAAAACACGATTCTGTGACCAGCGCAATCGATCAAATTCGAATTTTCAGCTATTTCAATGGGCGTCAGAGTAATAGTTTTGATTTTCTCCGTGAACATTTTCACATGGGTAGGGAGGGCCCAGACTGTGCTGTCGATTCAAACTAGAGACATTCGTCGTTGAAACGAGACGATTATGAAGACGAGAAGTTAACGTTTAGTTTATCTCCGCGTGATGTATTCAAGGCACCTTCAATGCGACGCTAATGTCAGCCTTGATCACCGGCAGGAGCTGAGCACCTCACGCACCTCGCGATCGCGACAGCTGAGCCAAATTTTGAGGAATCTCGCCCGAGAGAGGCGCACAGTGGATCAAGTCAATCACAGAAGTCGGACATACATTTTTGACTAAAACTACAAATTTTGATGTTTGATCCGTCACAATTTGAATTTTAAGAGATGCTATAATGTGAAAATTCCACGAGAAAACCAATGGAACCACTTTTAGAACCTCAAAATTTTGTATAAACGGAGTTATTAGAGTACCTTTATAGAAAGAGTACGGACAACTCGATTTATGTAGCTCTTAGGGCACAAAGGGCGACAACGTGTAAAACGAAAATCACCCAAAAAGTGCCGCTGCCAATCCATGCACTTGAAAAATTAATTAATATGGCCGACACCGCATTGTAAACAAGCGTTTTTAAGGATTAAGATTTTGAAACTGAGAACATCAATGCGAAATCAAAGTCTTATACGTGCTTTTATAATTTTTGATCAGTGTACCTACTCACGCAGTTTACTATTGTAAAGATTAGTACCACTGGATACTTTGATTTCATAAGGTTGGTTGCCCTGTTGGGCATTACCTGATCAAACCTAACCTCCAAATTTTTGAGTTGTCCATACTCTCCCTATAAAGGTACTCCAGGAGTTATGAACCCTTGAAGTTTCCAAATTTTGTCCGAGCTCTCCTATTGACTCGATCCACTGTGGGGCGTGCAGGAAGGGGGAGGGTGGGGGTAGGAGTGAAAGGGGCGGGGGCGTCGAGGGTTTTCCGGAAAATCCGGTAACCCTGTCGCGAGTCTCGACGGAGAGCAGATGAGCCCGTGCGCCGGAAATTGGTTTCCAAGGCGCGGTTTCGTCTGTCGCAGTCATTTTCCCGAGAAATTGAAGTGCGCTCGACAAACAATGATGCGAGGGTGATGAAGGGATTTCACACTTCCCAAATCGACGGTGGAGCTGGATGAAAAAAAATAAATAAATAAATAAATAAAATAAATGTGGAGGGAGAGGAAGGGTGCTTAGCCAGATTTAATGCGTTTTGAATATGGTTCACCCCAGAGTTGATGCCAAGTGAAATTTCATGAAAAGCTTTTCGCTGAGAAAGTTCCATGAATTTTAAAGAATTTGCATGAACTGAGTCGGTATGCAGGGCGCCTACTGTAAGTAAAAAGCGATGAATATCAGGTTTGATGTCCTCAGGACATTTTATGTCATCTAGATGTCATCATTCTGTGTCTTTTTTATCAGGTTGATATGCGTCAAGCATTTTTGAACTACATGCAGTTTAGCGCATGTAAATGTAAAACATTTGATTCGCAATTCTTCAAATACGTTATCGTCTTAAAAATGTGTCGAGTGTCCATGGATTCGTGCCAAAAATCAAGAACTTTAATTTAAAATATCAGAGTTACTGTTGATCCCAAATCTATGTACCCGGCTGCACAAGAGAAATGACTGATGCTCGCGTCAATTTTTGACCCAGTTTCCACATCGAAGATAGTTCAAGCCAGAAGCTGTTTATAGTGTAGCGCGGTTTTAATCTGATTTTTCATAGTCATCCAGATTTATGCTGGTCACCCGGATTCAGCCCTATTCAGCTCGATTTACTCGAAAGAATTCGGGTATAGCTAGAATGGGTTAACCGGTTGGTGATTTTTTTAGTAAATTTTAAAAGAGTATAGCTCCATCCTAGATTTGGCCAGATTGATTGAACTCATCCCGAGTTTTACCGATTTTGTCGATGTGAATATTGATTTTTGTCTGCTTCGCCGCACAGTGGATCGAGTCGATCAGAGAGGTAGAACATGAAATTTTGGACTAAATTTTGATGTTTATTTTGTCACATTTTAAATTTTAAGGGGTGCTTCGAGAAGAAAATTTCACGAGAAAACCAATGAAACCACGTTTTTGATCCTCAAAGTTTTGTATAAACTGAGTTATAAGCCTTTAAAGTTTCCAAATTTTGCCCGACCTCTCCTATTGACTCAATCCACTGTGCGCCGGTAAAATGCGAGTATCTTGAAAGCTATAGATTTATACAATTAAAAAGTAAGCACAGTAAGAAAAATGTACGATGAATGAATTTAACATAGAAATTACCATTTATTTCAATAAGTTATGATATCATTTTAATGTGAGCGGAAGTTTTATACAAGTGAGTTTAAAAATTATGCAACGGATCATCTCGCGCATTTTTCTGCGTATTTTATCATAATGTAACTATAATGACAAAATATCAGCAAATTTGTTCAACAATTTAAAGTAATCCACTTTTAAAGGAATATTTATCATGAGACAGTTACGGAACTTTAATTTGGTCGGTGTATCGTGTTCGCTGGTTCGATTTTCCTTCTCAAAAATATCAGAGGGTTTTATCTTTCAGTCATGCTTGCATAATGTTGGACCTCGGTCAATATTGTTCATTATAGAACTATCATCGCAGAGCCCATAAAGATTATCCGATAGAAGATAATGAAATTATAGCCTCCATATTAACGGATCCTGAGGGCACGGGTTATCTAATAAGCCATCCTATACATCAAATTTTAATTTCATGTACCAATTATGTACGTTCTTGTTCAGTTTAGGATAAATCAAACATAACTTAACCCCCGAAGTTTCGGCTCATCCTTTCATCGTTTAAATGTTTCCCGCCAGTGTCAGCATAAGCAACAATTACCCCTAAAGTATGATAAATCGTCTTTTAGACTCACTTTTCCTCCTTAAGATGGGCGTGAAAATATAAGTCGATGCACTATGCTTCATCACACTAGAACTGAGGATAAAACATTTTGGTTTTCGGATGGAGCTAAGGTCGCACCTTTTTTTTTAAAATGTTTCATTTATTTATTTATTTATTTTCTTCAAAATATAAAGCTCCAATTCCAAAATTTATACTTTACGATTGAAATGCTCAGTGTATGAATATCTAAAGGCACATTTTTGTCGAGAAAAAGAGGTACGAAAAATTGCACCAGGTCTCATAAATCAGAAAAATTTTACACTGTATGAGATTGAAAATCAAACCCCGACAATTTTTACGTATAAAACTGACAAGACCAGCTCTACTAAAAACAATCAGTATTTACATTTTTAAAAGAATACACATCACCTTGTTTAAGCACTAGGCCCTTCAACTATCCGGAATTTTTATATTTCACGGTAAATTTTCTCTAATCACAAATTCGCACTTATTAATTTTTTGAAAATATGGCAAGTTCGTAAGTAAAGTATATATAACGGATTTATCTCTAACGAAATATTATCGATATTATCAATAACATTATGTACTTTAATGTACCATACATTACTGTTCAACCAGTAGATTCAATGGTTTTTCTCCCCAAAAAATTCGTGCTCGGATCATTTCCTGGAGATTTCAGAGCCAAGATATTCCTAAAAAATAAGAGGATTTTCGAAGATAACTTTGCAACACTGAATGAGCATCGCTGTAGATTTTTCCCTGAAGTCTCAATCGCTGCTCGATGCAATAACACGACTGGCCGCAAGATGTTTTCCTGCGAAATTATTGCATGTTTACCTTGGAAATATATATTTCATTTCGCTATGGACAAGCTCTCAAATAGCTCAAATAAAATTGCTCAAGAGCTCCAACTGCAGAGCAGAGAAATTCATTCAACTGCTGTATAAAATGAAAGGAATGAACGAAAAATATTGGACGATGCACGGAAGCTGCTTGGCGGATGTTTCATTTATCGATTCGATGAAGAAGACGGAAATATTATCCATTAACTGTAATTGAAATATGTTCAGTAGAGTGATCGACAGCGTTGTTAGATTATATAACTAATGGTCAAATTAATGAAAATAACAGAATTGATCTCAATGGTCACTGACCGAATTCTTTTGACGTATGTTTTCAGTTGATTTACCACATCGATGGGCAAAGGGCGGAACCACGTTTGTCCGTTTACAACGTTGCATACTTCGTGTCATACTTTCTTTAGTCACTTGGAAAAGTAGTCGACTTAATTTCTGGACAAATTCCTTAATTTTTCCTCTCTGTTATCAGCAGTGCTGCCATTTTATTTTATCAACAGATTCCGAAATAATTTTCGATTTCCGGAAACATATTCCGATTTGCCAAAATTAAGATTTTTTAAAAAATTCCGGGGAAAAATTCCGAACATTGCTCGGATTTAGTTCCGAAGATCGTCAAATTTGATCAAAACGTTCCTGAATTTGGTCAAATGAATGGTCAAACTAGCGAAAAATGGCCGATTTCGAGGAAATTACGAAAATAGCCGGAAATTCCGGGGATTCAGAAGATTCCGGGAAAAGTTCCGAATTCCGGAATTAATTCCGGGAAATGGTAGCACTGTTTATCAGAATATTTGTCACAATTTAAAGCTATAAGTTTGTCCTGTTCTACTTTATAGAAATAAAATAGGAGCGGAAGTTTTGGAACACCGCGATGAGGAAACGTGGTTTTGCACCTTGGCCATCGATACTTATGAATTTCTACGGCGAAAGGGACCGCGAAGCTTTTTCACCAGAGCAATTTTCATCGAGAAAGTAGATGTTGAGATTTCGACGGGAAACACCTTCTGGTGTCTCGAGGAAACAATTCGCGAGTGGTTTCGTCTTTTTTTGTGTTTATCGGTGTCAAGTTGCATTACAATTTGATCATTTGTAACCTTAACTTGGTGGATTAGAATTCTAAAACGCGCCTTTCTCGACACTACACTGTGCATAGTTGCCACAGTCAGGGAATACCTGGAAAACCGGGCAATGTCCGGAAAAATGACGGAAATGTGAGGGAAAATTTGTCAAATCACCTTTATTTGCTTCCTAGAACGATTTTGAGGTTTTGAACGACAAATTTTGCCTGAAAACTGATTTCAATCATGCCTTCGTCACCACCTGTCATATCTTCAATTTTCAGGGAATTTCACCAAATGTGTCAGGGAAATAAGGGAAATGTCAGGGAATTTCATTTTCTAAATTCTGTGGCAACACTGACTGTAACTGTGAACTTCAAAACAAGTACGGATTTTTTCGATATATCTTGGCTTTTTTTGGCCTAAACGTTTTCAGGACTCTCCTATACTTTCTGGTCGGTATTTATGATTGCAGTTAAATTTCAATTACGTACATTTTTGTGGCGTGCTTAAAAAAATACGTGAATCTATGACGAAAATCCCCTAAAATTATTCGACCAAAAAATGAAAGGGTAAGACGAGCCGTAGTCCTCGCGTGAGTTTAACCGAAAGGAACTCAGGAAGTGTGTCCACACATTTTCCTAAGTTTCCAAACAGTCAAAATCGCCGATTCGGCTCACAAGTATCTTGTGTGAGGAGACTGGTAGGTTTTCGAGTTTGATCTGACTAAACAATATCAAAATACTGGTAAGTGCGGGGCATTAAAAACTCCCCGTCACCCCACGCGACCTGAGCAATTTAACAAAAATCCATTTCAATTTCAGGAAAAGGTTCGTGGCAGGCAATGAGGAAAAATGATTAGTCCAAATGAGAAAGGTTAAAAAGGGGAGAGAGGGGCGTCTCCAATGATTGCCTCTCCTCGTCAACTACTAATTGAATAGATGGAATTGGAGTGGCTCAAGTGGCTACACATTTTTAATGTTGCGATTACGAATAGAGTGTGGTTATCTTATTTTTCAAAAACAACCGACTCAGCGCTGTCCTTTTCATGAGGAAGAATTAATGGGGCTTCCAGTTCCTTGAGAATTCCCCCCCCCCCCCTCACCCAACGCTCGGCGCCGGCACGAAATCCATTTTTTGTTGGCACGACCATTTCAAGAGGCTTACGAGACGGAGTTGATTTCGTGGAAAAGGATGCGCCTCAGTTTACCCGGTTCGAAATAATGAACGTTCAATTTTGACATTTCGATAATATTGCCGCATTCCGGAGGATGGATACTTGTACCTAGAAAATTACTCTAAGCATTATTGGATCTTAGTATTATAATTACACACTCTTAATTTGAAGAAGAAAGAAAAAAATACTTTGAATTCTTCAAATTCTATCAGTTTCGCTTCTAACGATTTCCACAGAAACACCATGAAAAAATCTCAATAAAGGCTAGGATATTTTACTGAAGATGATTGAATTATAATTTTGACCCGGAATTTGATTAAATGCATTTTTTCATATTTCCTTCGTCACACTGATGAAGATTGAGAGCGGAACATCCGCAATTTGCATTCCCACTAATTTTATGAAAATTTTTGCAGTGTCGCGGCGATGCTTTTGGCCCTATTCATACTTTATTTCTACCCATACGATACTTTACATGAAAGTAAACGCAGCGTCGATTTAAATCAACAACATAGGGAACGGACGCGCGTCGATGACGGCGCGGAGATACAACTATTCGTGCTAGATGGATGTCCGTGTTGCGTCTGCAAAATTGAAGGCGCGTTGGCGCGAGGCGTGAACTCGCAATGTTCCGCTCATTTCTGCCAATGAGGTGTCGCTCGGATTCGGGAGAGATGTTAAAAACGAGGCCCGCGAATACGTCTGTTTTTTTTTTTTAAATTGAATGACCGATTTCTTTTTACGTTGCATTTCTAAACCTATATCCAAAGCGTTTATGTGCCGGCCACATACATCAAGCGGGGCTCATTTGATCAGGCTTGGGCATCTAAGGGTTAAGAGAGGGAGCAGCGGGCCGATTATTGAAATTCATAGACATAGCTATAGACAAAGAAGACAAAAGAGATATGGAAGGATCCTATTGGTGGAAGCGGGTGGTTGCAATGGACAAAGAAGGTAGGTAATATACTAAGTAACGGCAACCCAAGAGGGACCCGATAGTTAGTCCATCATCTTTTCCCTTAGTCTTGAGGAACCACTCATTTCAACCAGTAGGAAAGCTCCATACTCCCTATGTCTTCTTTGTCTATCGCGTTGTCTATCAATTTCAATAATCGGCCCGCGGGGATCAAAACTTCAATTTTCATCGTTACTTATTTAATGAGCGGTTCCTTTCTTCCCAGCTCGGTAGAACCGTTTCTTGCAAAATACGTTGAATCTATCGTCCAACTTGCAAATCCGACGACTTCGATTGCTGAACTATGAATAAACGGGCGCCATCCAATTCCCTCCCCCGATTCCCTCCCGAAACCGATTCCCTCCCCCGATTCCCTCCCAAGACCGATTCCCTCATGCGGCCGGAACCGATTTCCGATTCCCTCCCGGCTTTGAAGTAAATTGAAAATATGTGGCAACGTCGCAACAATTGATCAAGTAGTAAGACGAAATAATCAAGATCCAAAATAAACTCACCATTCCCAGATACACCTGATACCGCATAGGTCGCGTAGAAGAGGAGTAGAAATTCAGATACCGCTCTCTGTACACCCGTTTAAGGTACTTCATAGAAATTCGCCAAATGTTTTCTTGTGATAATTTTATTCTTTTGGTCTTATTTTTTTTGACGCGACGGACTCTGTACACCCGTTTAAGGTACTTCAAACTTCTACAACTTCTACCACCTACTCTTCTACTCTTACGAGAAATGGCGCTGTATCAGGTGTATCTGGGAATGGTGAGTTTATTTTGGATCTTGATTATTTCGTCTTACTACTTGATCAATTGTTGCGACGTTGCCACATATTTTCAATTTACTTCAAAGCCGGGAGGGAATCGGAAATCGGTTCCGGCCGCATGAGGGAGTCGGTCGTGGGAGGGAATCGGGGGAGGGAATCGGTTTCGGGAGGGAATCGGGGGAGGGAATTGGATGGCGCCCGAATAAACGCCGTAAGAACCTTCAAACGTTGCCATATTTCCTTCAATAAAAAACTATTGCACCGGGAGAATTCTGAATATTTTTCTTCCAATTTTTCAGAATTTTTCCCCAACATTGAATCTAAATTATTCGTAAATTTTAAGAAACAGTACCCGAAACTTTCATTCAAAATAAATCCTTTGTCGTGGGGGTGATGTTTGGACCGCGTTTAGCAGAAATGAGCCAATTCCAGATGATAATCTTTGCAACTGGTGAAAATGTAATCTTTATTCCGGTTTGTGACACTGTGGAGGCCCAAAATACGAGAACCAATCAGAAATGGACTCACATCGTCCTCACTCTCAGTATAAAGGGACTCCAGTTCCCTATTGGTAAATGCAGTCCAATTGATGTACACGGTTTCGGAATCCAGCCACGGAGGAGTTCATTTCGGGCGGGAAAACATTGCCACGCTATCGCGGTGCGATGTCCTGCTAAGCGAGAACCGCATAAAGCCTACAGAACCCTTGCGGAGATGCGTTGTTTCTGCTCGGGGCGGGAGTGCGACGACCGTGCGCCGGTCGGTTGCATCACGATCAGGGATTAAAGGGCGAGGAGGGCTTCGCGTCCGGCTAAACAGTGATTTGTATTCGACGCGCCCCCGGCTTTACCGCTTTACCGTCTCGCACTTTTATAACCTGTCCTTTTATTGTCGTTTGTTTTGAAAATCAATCCGCTTCCCTGCAACGGCGCGGCCGGCGTCCCGGTCGAGGAAACCCCACGAGTTGCGGGGGCGGTCGCGCGTCGTTCTTGACAATGACGGCCGACATTGTCTGTCTCACGGACTCGTGACGTCATTATTGAGTGCAACTACCCTTACTCCTGCGCTAGGTCGCAATGCATTTAAATCGTGACATAAGTTGAGTTGTAGAATTCCCTCTCCGCAAATTTTATTTCGGCTCAAGTCTCTCTGACTGACCGGTGTGGCTATGCGCGGATCTGCGTTTCAACGATCTGAGGGCGAACTCCTATATTTTCCTATGTTTCGCTGCTTTTGATTGGTAGCTCTTTCCTTATTACTATGTTTACCTTAAATTTATAGACATGAATGTATGATGTAATGACAGTACTTTAACTTTATTATAAGTCTAGAGTATAAAGTAATGTGTCAAATCTACCAAAACAAACCTAGTTAGGTGTTGACATACTGGAACTGCCCATATGCATTATTTCGGTGTTGTTTTACTTCATTTAAAATTTAATGCCTTTTGTCTGGTCACTAATACTCTTTCAGTATTTTTTTTTTGCATTTTGTTCCAATTTTCTCTATCCTCCAACATGATGTCTACTATATCCTATTTTCTTCTTGTTTGTTTCAGGTATGTTTCAAGCTCGCTCCTATTGTTCTCGAATTCGAATTCTTGCAGACAATAAAGGTATGTTCTAGTGTATTGACAGCGGACTCGTAGATCAGGCAATCAGCGGGCCGATTATTGAAACTGATAGACAAAGCGATAGACAAAGAAGACATGGGGAGTACAGAGCGTTCCTATTGGTTGACATGGTTGGTTCTTATAGATTAAGGAAGAAAATGATGGACTAACTGTCGGGTCTTTTGTGGGTTGCCGTTAGTTAGTCCATTACCTACCTCCTATGTCCATTGCCACCACCCGCCTCCACCAATGGGATCCTTCCAAATCCCTTTTGTCGTCTTTGTCTATAGCTTTGTCTATCAGTTTCAATAATCGGCCTGCTGGAGACCCCCTCAGGGTAGATCCAAGCAGATTACTGTAGGTGAATGAGTTGTGAATTCTTCCATTTTAAGAATGTAAATGTTTAATTTTCGTCACAGTTTGTTCGGAAGATCTACCGGGTCAATTTTTATGATTTTTGCGGCAACTACCAGAAGAAAGTCCCAATAGATATTCCCGTTTTATTCTGAGTATTATGTCACATGGTTCCGCAAAGCGGGCCTTAGAATGCGTCCCGGTGCTCAGTGGATCGAGGCAAAAGGTGAGGTCGGACAAAATTTGGAAACTTTAAAATGCTTATAACTCCATTTATACAAAATTTTAAGGTTCTAGAAGTGGTTCGATTGGTTTCCTCGTGAAATTCACCTCTAGAAGCATCTCTGCTTAACATGCACCTGATATAATAAATGGGGAGGATCAAGCCGAACCTGACATCAAGTTTTCAGTATCAATAAAACCTGTCTGAAGCTTAAAATGTTTGAAAATTTAAGGCGGTGAAAACTGCAGTAATTTTAAATAGGTTTTTTGCAATTTTTGGATCATGCTTGTATCGATTCTTCTTTTTCAAAAGTAATAAGTACGTGTATCAATTGCAGTATTTATTTTTAACGCTGCGTAGCTATTCCTTTGCTTTTCCTTAGTATTTCTCGTTTTAGTCTAAAATTAAGAGAAGAGTCACTCAGCCTGACGTCATTTTTAAGGGCGGCCAGAGATACGTGACGGGTAGCTAACAAGCGGTGGGGAGAGGAGGGAGAAAAATCGGAATAGGTATCTGACGTTATTTATGGACGGTCCCTCAGAGCTTTCTGATGGAACTTTAGAAAAATAATTTTCATGCTGTTTCTTCCAAAAAATTAAGCAGGTGCACTGGAAAAGAAAACACATTGGATCTAGAGTCCAGACTCTTAAAAACATCGACAAAAAAAAAAATACTCTTGATTCAATCAGATTTAAGCTTAAATCAAGAACCAAGCCTCTTAATTTGAGCGGATTTCCTTTTGATTTAAGCTTAAATCTGATTGAATCAAGAGTCCTTTTTCTTGTCAACGTTTTCAAGAGTCTGGACTCTAGATTCAATGTGTTTTTTTTCCAGTGTGGGTAGATTTTGAAACGTCGCAATCAAAATACTCGTTCCGCAGCATTCAACATCGAAAAACGCTTTTCGACTCGATCTGACGGCGTCGAGGAAACTTGGAGAGCGTGATTAGGGGACCCCGCCTTCGCGCTAATAGCGCACCCTCGCGGCTTTATTCAGAGTCGGAGCTGTCAAGAGTTTTTCATATTAATTTATAATAGGCCTCGGCCGGGGATTGGCAGGTGCTCGCGAGTTTTAGGGCCCCGAGTGGAAAGGGTCAGTGATAATTTGAGCTTGATTTTCCTCGACGCTTCCAGTCGTTGTCAGCCAATTAGGAAGAATGAGGCTAAAATTATTCGACATTTTATTATTTCCTCCGAGGGGTCGTCACTCCGCAAGGTTAACTCCCAAGGAATCCTTTTCGAATCGGACCCTACTGACAGGCCTTGAGTCCCGGTTTACAAACCTTGATGTGTTATACCATCTGGAGATGACAGTTTGACTTTATTTCCGATGAGGAATCACTATTTCTGGCTCATTCGTGAAAGCACCTATCTGAATAGGGCAGGGGTGTAAAAAGTTCCACACTGAAAAAAAAATATCGGTGTGTATTTACTGAGAAAAGGGTAAAATTACCAAGAATTCAGAGTTCTTTTTGATCCCAGTTTTTTCTTGGTAAAATTACCATTCATGGAATTGGTAATTTTACCGAGAAATCTCGGTAAAATTATTGAACTTTCTCGGTAATTTTACTGGACCTTGGTAAAAACGCCAATATTTTTATTGACTGTGGTAGAATTACCAAGACAAAATGGCAAAATTACCGGGAATTGATTACTGATAAAAGTGGTATTTTCACGTTTCACCTGGAAAAAACAGCAAAAATACCGATTTTTAGGTAAGCTTACCAGTTTGTCTTTGTAAAATTACCAATAATTGGTAAAAAAGGTGAGATGGTAAAGGTACCAACGGACCTTGGTTAAAACGCCGAGAATTTTTTTTCAGTGCAAAGCGCCGACAGTGAGTTGCAGTGGCGCACAGTGGATCAAGTCAATAGGGGAGGTCGGACAAAATTTGGAAACTTTGAAAGCTCACTTTTTGGAAACTCTGTTATCACAAGATGTCGAGGTCTTAGAAATAGTCCCACTGGTTTTCTCGTTTTTACTCCAAGAAGCACCCACCAAAATTTAAATTTGACGAGATAAACGTGGAAATTTGTAGTTTTAGTAAATTCTTCATGTCCGACCTCTCTCATTGACTCGATCCACCGTGTGGCGTATCGATACACTGTGCGGTATATCGATTGATCTGCCGTTCAAACCTTTGGAAAAGGATCAATAAACTCAATTTAATTTAAAATATCTGACAATTTTAAGGAAAAACATTCTTAAATTGCGGCAAAAATACACGTTTTATGAAAGGAAATTTGGCAACTCTCGAATGTTCATACGGCGTTATTCCTTAGCACGGTAGCATGGTCCAAGATCCAGATATTTGAGCCACATGGCAACAGAGGTCCTGAAGGATGTCCTCCACTTCCTGATGCTGTCCACACCACGCGAGCGAAAGTCCTCACGGCACAATCAATCGCCTCTCTCGAGTTTGTTTTTCCGGAAGTGTCGAGGGAGGGGCGGGACGGAGGAGAGGGAGGGAAAAGGTGAATTTGCCGCGCCGCTGCGCCCAAAAGTGCGTGCTGCACTCCCTCTCGAGAGCGTATCACGCCGCGACCCACCGACGAACATACAAATAAATCACCGGATTTCACAAGTGGGTCCAGAAATTGTTCGTCTCCTCCTTATTTTCGTCCGAGCGTCTGCCAGGAAGATATGACGGGAGCGCCGGCGCGAGAAAAAATTAGCCCCTACTTTCGTTCACACAGGAACAGGGCCGGATCTAGGGGGGGGGGGGGGGCAAGTGGGTGCACGTGCCCCGGGCGCCACTTCAGGGGGGGCGCCAAAATGGCAATGACTTTTTTTTAGAAAGGAGGTGAGAGGGAGGAGGGTGAGAAGGGGGGAAGAGGAGAGGGAGGTTACGAACATCGAAACAGGAATACATACATATGAGTCGCTTTTATAGCGATCTTTGGCGCTTTACCACGCCTAATCGCCACAAAGCTCGAAACATGAATGACATTAGAAAAAAGGGACGAAATTTGTCAGTTTTCATATCTTCTGAAGAGCACCTGAAAGCTGAAGTCAAAGTCAGCACTGAGCATAAGGCGTCAAGATTAAAGGTATGGATTGAAAATTCCAATATTTTTAATGCACACGGAATCGTTAAATGCATTCCGATGGGTTAACGCGGCTAACTCGGGGGTGAAAAAGGCGCTAGATTTAAGGAAAGAACGAAATTAAAATAACAATGAGTGATGACTGTAAACTTAAACTATGAAAGAAGACGAGGCGCTACTTTAGGGGGGCGCCTAAATGGCAATGACTTTTTTTGGAGAGAGTGAGAGAGGGAGGGGAGGGAGGGAGAGGAAGAAAATGTGTAGGTTCCGAAACAGGAATAACATTATAGAAAAAAGGGGCGAAATTTGTCAGTTTTCATATCTTCTAAGGAGCATGATTCTGTGACCAGCAGAACTAACCTATTGCAAGATTCCAGCGTTTAAAATTTTAGAATTTCTTTCGTGTAAGATTGACGGGAAAATTGAATCTATTTTTGGGAAAAGGGCTTTTTAAACGGCGAAGAGATGAATAAGTTGAATGATGACGATTTAAAAAGCATGCGAAAGATTTCGCCATGAAGTACGCGATGGACGTAGATCCCTATGAATTTGTCGAGGAAACAGAAGTCTTTCGGGTACAAGCCAGAGAGCTCTCTGGCAATCTTCAAAAATTAATCCCTCTTAACCTTCTGAATTTAATTGCGAAAAATGACCAGAAAGATACGTTCCCAAATGTCGCGATCGCTTTGCGTATGTATTGCACTTTGCCGACAACCTCCGCTAGCTGTGAACGCAGTTTTAGTAAGTTAAAGCTCATCAAAAGTTATTTGCGGTCGACCATGTCGCGGGAAAGATTGACAAATCTGGTCATTTTGTCAATCGAAAGTGTGGTTGCCTACACGGTTAATTTTGATTCCTTAATTGACATTTTTTCAGAAAAAAACCCTGGTAAAAATTGGCGATAGGAGCTGCGTTTCAAAATACCATAGGAGTTCTTATAGCCGACTAGAGAAGGCTATTGAAAATTATATAGCTGGCTGTAGAAAGCGGAGCAAATCATATAGCCGGGCAATACGAAGCTATAAAAAAGTATACAGTTGGGCTATAGTTCCTATCACCGGGCTTTACACTTTATCGCCTGGCTGTTGCTTCTTCGCCATCGATTATAAAAGGCTATAAGAAATTGTGTAGAAATTCGTGTGCTTTGGAAATCATTAAGTTTGATACGGAAGTACCTTTATATTTACGAAACACATACATATTATATTTTCCAGTGGCGTGGCGTGAAGGATCGATAATCGATATAGCGCCATTTGAGGCTATGGTAAAGAATCGATTACTAAGGTGTTCGCTGCGAACGCCCTGATAATCGATCTTTTTTCATAGGTTTGGATGGCGAATCAATCGATATATCGCAAAGCACGCCACGCCTCTGATATTTTTCTTTAAAACATATTTTTTTTTCATCAATTAAAATGAGAATAGTCCATACAGAGTGTGCAAACATTTCAAAATCATGAGTTGAAAAACGCTGACTCCGCCAGATTAAATATTAGAGCCTAACACAAAGCGGAGCGGCGGCGACGCACTGGCGCCTAGAAACCTAACAGGGATACCTCACGCATTGCGCAATGCGTGAAATGCGCCAATGCGCGTTTTGCGCTCTCTGCCCGCCCGCCGCGCCGCAGCGTGCCACGGCGTCTGAAGCAACTAGTTCACACCAGAGGTATTGCCCAGTATCACAGGAAATTGAAGGTTCTCCAACATATTAAGAATGACGGGCATCCTTCAAAAGTACGAAGCTCTTTCCTCGCAAAATAAATCAAGATACTACGGCACAAAAAGAGAGCGGTAGTCCAAAAACTAACTAAGTCCTATAGTATCCGTATTTAGTAACGTTTAGCATAAACTTTATCGTCTGGCTGTTGCTTAATCGCCATCGGCTATAAAAGGCTATAAGAAATTGTACAGCCGGCTACAGAAGCTATTGGAAATCTTACAGCCGGCTTTAGGTCTATAGTATTTTGGAACACACATTCTACTGCCAATTGGACGTATTTCTATCAAACAGAACTATGTGCAGGTGAGAAATATGGGGTGTGCTCGTCGAAGCTGCATAAGAAGCAATGTAAAAGTGGGTGTGGTTCCTTTTGAAGAATTGGAAAAGCGGGATATTACATTCTATCAAACAGACCTATGTGCAACTGAATGCGGAACTCATGAGCCGCGGGCATGGCACGAGAGCGTTGTGGACAGGGCTCATGAGTTAAAGCGCCCCGACGACCATCTCTCCGTCGTTGCGCGGCTCGATCATTGCCGCTGACGTCACTGGCGCTTTATTATTTTCATTCACTCTTACGGCCAGAGAACTAACGAGCACACCCCATATTTCTCACCTCCACATAGGTCTGTTTGGTAGAAATACGTCCAATTTTTACCAGGGAATGCACGAAAAGTACAATTTTAAAACATGTTATTGGCACGTTCCACTAATAACCTACTTATCCTTTTCTTTCTCTTGTTTTTGTTGTACTCTGTTTAACAACTAACCCTCAAAAAAGCCTTTCCCTACGATACAATTTCACAGTTGAAAAAGCTTCCAGTGAATGAAGGGAGTAAGTGAGATTACTGAAAAATCAAAATACCTGTAGCGGTGATTTTGAACAAATCTCATCTCAAAATACCATTTTAAATAACTTTTTTTTTGCTGCAAGACCCCACGTAACTTTTCAACATTAAAATCGTCTTTCTAAAAATCACAAAAATGTTACTTATACTTACCTCCTTCATTCGCTGGAGCTTCAACCTACCCTTTGGTACACCCAATATTCATTCATAAAATGTGAAGTGTAAGTACGTATCTGTCAGTGCTTTATAGAAAGCACACATAAAGAATGTATTGAGGAATGCGACTTCAAGTATTTTTACATGCGCGTATACCGCTCTTTGAGACCTCAAAAATCAAACTTAAAAAAAATCAATTTTTCGCTAAAAACTACGGAAAACGGCCTTCTGGTACGCTGTAATTTTCAAAAATTTTCAGGGGGGGACCCCCGAACCCCCCGCCTTCCTGGGGGGTATTCCATACCCCCCAGACCCCCCGGCGTGGGGGGCGCCAAAATCTGGGTTTGCACCCCCCTACGTGAAACGTAGATCCGGCCCTGCACAGGAACCGTGTTGAACAGGAAGAAACGGAGTCACATCAAAATGAAAGCAGGAAAATAAGGTTTGAAGTCTTATTCCTTTGTATGGCCTTGTCTTCACGGGACGTTTTCATGGGATTTGTCCCAATTTCGAATCGCAGGAATGAAACTTTTGAGATTTTTCCCAGTTACCGTCTCCACGGGACGGGGCTCATACGGTCCTGCTATACCCTGCGACAAGTTTGCGAGGGAAGGCAAGTTGGTAAAAATCGAGTGTTTAATCGGGATTAAAATAATAATTGAACACGATTGACACTTGGACACATTATTTGAACTAAACTAACATGAACAGTGGAGTAACCAACAAAATATCGTATAGTTCACTTTCACTTCTTCTTCCTTTCTGAGTTGGTCCTAGGGGTCTGAGACCATACTTGGTACTGGGAAAAATATTGATTAACTCAATATTTGTCCCAACTTCGTAAGTGGGATTTTTCCCTGGGACAAATCCCGTGAAACGGCCCGTGGAGATAAGGTTTATGTAGTAAGACGCAATACACTAGAGTCCCTTTATAGAGAGAGTTGAGACAACACAGCTCATGAATGTCACAAACGGGAATGAAGATTACACAAATTGGACGTTTTTTGTAATCTTTGATCAACCCATTCCCGAATTCCTGTCCCCGTTCCCTCTCTCATTCCATTTGTTCTTTGCCGTACCCAAAATTCCCCGGCCCATTCCGTTTTGTAATCTTTGTAATTGGTGAAAATGTAATCTTTATTCCCGTCTGTGACACCGTGAAGGCCTAAATTACGGGAACCAATCAGAAAGGGACTCGCGTTGTCTTTACTCTCAGTATAAAGGAACTCTACAATACACTGGGGAAAAAATGTCTCTTCGGGATAACTGCAACCCTTTTTTCCTCGGCGAATAAACGTTCTCGCTAATTTTAAAAGAGTCATCACTCGCCAGAAACCCACTATGACATTTTCTCGCTACCTAATCGATGAAGCCATCGTTGGCATGGTCGTTAGATTTTCAAACATAGTAGCGTTTTCGGTGAAGAAAATAGAGGAAGCTGAACGAAATGCATCAGATAACGTGCAAGTTAATGTCTAAACTGCACCCTCGTTTTATGCGATGCACCATGGAATTTCTTCCGTGTAGCGAAGCGATGGTTATACCTATTTAGTGAAAGAAATTTGCGTCATATTGCTTACGCAAATTGTCTGAGATCAAATTACGCGAAACATCGAACATCCGCTGATTTTCTAAAAAGGATAATTTTAATATTCAATACACGGAGAAAAAAACTTCGTGCGTGGGACTCAAAGTTTAGGTCATATGGATCTCTGAAGTTTTCGGATTGAGCATCCGAACACTTAGGGTCCAGCTGCTGAGGTTTGGATCACACATCTGAAACTTCAATTCTTACATCCGAAGCACTTCGGTTTTCACATCCGAGAAACTTCGGATCTCACATCTGAAGTACTTCAGATAAGAACTGAAGTTTCAGATGTGTGATCCGAACCTCGACAACTAGAATTTAAGTGTCCAGATGCTCAATCTGAAAACTTCAGAGATCCACATGACCCTAACTTCGGGTCCCACGCACGAAGTTTTTTTCTCCGTGTAAGTATTCCTATGCAAGTTTGCGTGAAGCTATGTAGACTGTGTTAAGCCAACCAAGCCACATTTGTTTGTACCAAATTTAACTAGACAATTTAATTTTTTACACAAAAACGGTTGTGCGGATTTTTGTGCAAATTTCAGTGAATTTTCTGCATAGTACGAAGCAAATTCCTCAAAATTTCCAAAAGAATCCGCACGAACTTTCTCTTGTAAAAAATTAAATTGCCTCTCAAAAGTTGGCAAAAGCTTATGTGGCTTGGTTCCTTTCTGCTAAATCCGGTCCATATGCTTTTCAAATAAAATGAATGAATTTTAAACTTCCTGATGTCCTCAACGTTATATTCGTGTGACTTGACTCGTGAGAAGGCCATTTCCTCATTTGTCCGATATACCTCGTGTGCATCAAACCCAGTTTAGTAAAATTTACACCCTAAATTCATAGAGAAAAAAAAGGAGGTGTTTGCATTTCGGGCATCTTGGAATTTTTTTGATGACGTAGGTCGGTACAGCGACTTTTATCATCGATTTTCTTGGAAATGGTGTGATTTATGGAAAAGAGTCATTCTATAAAAAGTGCTTGAAATTATATTTTGAGTTGATTTAAGTTAAAAAAATTGGACACTATGGTCCGTTTTTCATATTTCGAATGCCGGATTTCGTTGGCCAGGTTGTACCGACCTATGTCACAAGGTAAACAAAACTCAAGATGCAAACACCTACTTTTTTTTCTCTATGCCCTAAATTGACACAAAAATTAACGGAATCTCTCGAAACCACTTCTTTCTGGGACATGCGAGAGAGTTATCCCCTTTGAAAAGGCGAAATCCCAATTTCTCAACCCGACTCGACACGAACCACTCTCCTTCGAAATTTGCCTCGGGGCCCTTTTCTCGCGGACGTTGACGAAAAGAAACGAGGACGAAATAAATCTCCACAGATTCGATACGACCCACCCAACTCCGAAGTCGAAAAATGGGCTTTCATCAAAACGGCAACGGTGAGATTATCCTCCTCTCTGTGAAGTTGGTTCCCGTGGTCCTTTGAAGGCTTTTTCTCTTCGGTTAAAATAAATAAATGGAGTAGGCTGACCGAGAGGGAGGGTTTCCTGCCTTTGTTTCGTGTCCGGGACAAATCGTCACCTCTTCGATAAAAAAGCGTATCCGAATTTTAGGGCGAGTCGCGGGAAGCGAGGAGTAACGCGGAAAACGGGGTTTAATCCGAGCTGTAGTTACTTCTTTGTGCTTAGGGAATAGGTGTGAGGTGAAGGGGGAAACTTTCTAGCGTCGTTTTTCGGTCACTTTTTATCAGTGGGTGGCAGGTGGCTTCATCTTGGGCACTGACCTGCTAGACCTCCATTCCGAATGTTCCGCTTCGCTGCTCGCTCGAGTGTGGAGCTTTTTCGGCTGCGCCATCGGATGAAGATAGAAAGGGTGTTAACGCGCGCTACAGAACTTTGATGAATAGAAGAGGGTTCCACTCTCTGGAATATTCAGACAGCCGGGAAGCTTTTCAAAATGTGTAGAAAAAATTCCTCGGCGCAGCCTTCATAAAAATTTGTGCTGATGCAAGCTGCACTGAAAAAAAAAATTCTCGGCGTTTTTACTAAGGTCCGTTGGTACCTTTACCATCTCACTTTTTTTTTACCAATTATTGGTAATTTTACTAAGACAGACTGGTAAGCTTACCTAAAAACCGGTATTTTTACTGTTTTTTTTTTTCATGTAAGAATACCACTTTTATTGGTACAGTAGATATCGGTTAATACGACATCGGTTAATACGACATATAGGCTAATACGACGAATTTCGTTTTCCCCGGCGAATCTCCATAAGTTAATACGACAACGGTTAATACGACATATCGGCTAATACGACGAAATCCCGTGACCCCTTGAATGTCGTATTAACCGATATCTACTGTAATCAATTCCCGGTAACTTTGCCATTTTATCTCCGTAATTCTACCACAGTCGATACAAAATATTGGCGTTTTTACCAAGGTCTAGTAAAATTACCGAGAAAGTTCAATAATTTTACCGTGATTTCTCGGTAAAATTACCAATCCCATAAATGATAGTTTTACCAAGAAAAAACTGGGATCAAATAAAACCCTGAATTCTTGGTAATTTTACCCTTTTCCTAGTAAATACACCTAGATTTTTTTTTCAGTGTATCTACAATAACGTCAAAAGTCTCGTAGCTTGATTTTTGAAAGCAATAGACCACTACATGAAAAAATAGAAACGGATTGGTTCTCGCCGATTGCAGTTGTCGGAACTCAGATGACCTGCTCCGAAAAGTAACACGCATAGGTCAGAGGTCACTAAATTCGATGGTTAAGGGACAATACCGCCTCTCTACAAACTGACGAGTTTGCAGGACCACGAGGGAACTTCACCATTTGTGTAATTTTTGAGTCAGATTTGCAATTTCTTTATACATGACTGCGTCTTTACAGCGCTCCTATGCGGAATTGGAAAAAACTAAAACCATCAGCTTGCATAATTTACACCGAAGAATGCGGCAAAGACGCTAAGTCATTTTCGCCAAAATCGTAAGTTAGGTGGTATTGTTCCTTAGCCCTTGTAATGTTACTCGTCCAAGTTGCTTTGTTACTAGCATACGAGAAATACCTCGATCGATACGCATACTACACTGCCGTGCTAAGGAAAAACGCCGTATGAACATTTGAGAGTTGCCAAATTTCTGTAGATAAAACATGTATTTTTGCGGAAAGATATAAATATTCCTCTCTGAAATGTTCAGATATTTTAGATAAAATTGCGAACAAAATGATCTGAAAAATTTGAGGGAAAATATTCGCAATTTTCCAAGAAAACTCGGTTTTTATTGAAGTAAATTTGGCAACGTCTAAAGGCTCCTACGGCGTTTTTCCTTAGCACGGCAGTACAGCTGCCTGTTCTGCCGTGCTGGAGAAGAACGTCGCACAGTGGATCGAGTTAATTAGAGAGGTCGAATATGAAATTTTTGACTAAAACTGTAAATTTCGATGTTTCTTTCGTCACATTTTAAATTTCAAGGGGTGCTTTTAGAAGAAAATTTAACGGGGAAACCCAGGGCCGTATTTCCCATTAGGCCGGGTAGGCCGCGGCCTACAGCGGCAAATTTTGAGGGGCGGCAAATTTTGAAATTCGAGGTTTTTTTTTTTGGTATTATTTATATTTTACACTGAAATGAGTGCTTCTTGATTCGCATGGAACTCGTTCCGTTTTCGAGCACAGTATCAGCAGAGCAGGACGGAGAGGCGAAGGATCCCAGACATGAAAAACGCCACCTATCACACAGCTCCTCGGACTCGGAGGTCCTTATCTCAAAAATGTACAGCTCAAATCCCAGGATCGAATGTCCAGACTCTTTTCGGAGCGGCGGAGCACAATTACACTCAAGATGTGCTAATGTAGGCAGTTTTTGCATATTCATTTCTTCACCACTGGCACCACTGGCTTTATCGCACTACATTATGTCAGGGGTGGAGGGGGCTGATGCTGGCTGGCTTTTTGACGTTGTTTTCATTTTCTAGATTAATTTCTGACAAGCAATTTATATTTCGCAGACATGGTCAGTGTCCCTGTAATCGTTGAAGTTCAAGCATCGAAGCTTGAGCCGTGTAGTAAATTCGCGCAAAAGCGGGCATTTTTGTTTTCGGTTTTTATTTCTTAAAGTTTAATAGTGGAAAATAAAAGATGAGTGACGGCAGGTCGCGACTAAGCGGTCACCAGTACAAACTAAACCGAGAGGAAAAAGAGGAAAAAGAACGCAAGTTACTAAAAAAAACTAAAAAAATCGATTCTTTTTTTGTAAAAAGTGCGAAAAGCCAGATGCAGCCTCCACGCGAGCGCGATACGTCTACGGTAGTTGAAGTTGGGGAAACCGTTCCATCAACAAGTGCGACTAGTGCGGCGAGTTACGAAATTGAAACGGATAACAAAAACGTGTGTTCAGAAGCAGATACTTCCAAATCCCCCGTCTCCGAACAGGCAGTGAATTCAAACATTTTGTTTATTCTCAGTGACGACCCAGTCGAGTGGGAAATCAATGATTCTCTTCGAAATTACGTGGCAAAATATGGATTTAAGCAAAATTTGGATGCCGACTTCAAGAAAAGCAAACGCGAATATAATGATCATGCGCGATATTTTACACGTTCTATGTTCGAGCGAGAACTTAAAAATTGCGAAAAAATTCAGAGGGACTGGTTAATTTACTCTCAAAGCTCAGGTCGAGTTTATTGCGGGCCTTGCCTCGCCTTTAACGGTGGTTCACAGTTTGGCGTTCTAAAGGAAGGTTTCAATGACTGGAAAAATGCGAAACGCTTGGCACAACATGAAAATTCGCCAGATCATAAATCTTCAGTTCTTCAAATGTTGGAGAGAGGTAAAAAACACGGACGGATTGATCACCAGGTAGAACGTCAACTAGAAGAAGAAAAAGTATATTGGAAAAGTGTGTTGAGACGAGTGGTTGAAACCGTAAAATCTCTCGTGTCGCGAGGTTTGCCGTTACGAGGCGACAATGAAACAATCGGTTCGGTCCACAACGGCAATTTTTTAATGGCTATTGAGCTTATCGCACAGTTCGATCCATTTATGGCTACTCATATTGCGAAATACGGCAACCCTGGTAGCGGTCGCACCAATTACCTTTCGTCAACTATTTATGAAGAGTTCGTCGAAATTTTAGCATCGAAAGTGACAGAATTGGTTTTAAGTGAAATACACATCGCCAAGTATTTTTCTATCATTGTGGACTCTACGCCGGATTTAACACACGTTGATCAACTATCTTTAATAATTCGTTATGTTCAAAGTGATGGTACGCCAATAGAGCGATTTATTAAATTTATTCCGAATGTTGGGCATAAAGCTGAACTCATAAAAGACGCTGTGGTGGAATTAATTGAAGAGCTTAAAATAAACATGAATAATTGTCGAGGGCAATCATATGACAATGCTGCAAACATGTCCGGGCCTTACAACGGTTTACAAGCTAAAATTAAACAAATTTCTCCAACTGCCGAATATGTTCCCTGTGCGGCTCACTCACTGAATTTGGTTGGAGAGTGTGCTGCAAAATGTTGCGAATCAGCAGTCCTTTTTTTTGATACCTTGCAAGAAGTTTACACATTTTTCACAGCGTCAACTGCCAGATGGAATATTTTATTTAACCAATATGAGAAAGCAGAGAAAAAGCGAAAGGAATCGAAAGAGAACAAGAGAACACATATCTTGCAAAATCTGTCAAAAACTCGATGGTCAGCACGTTCAGATGCCTGTGTAGCGTTGTTCGAATCCTATTGGGAAGTGATTAGTGCTCTTTTTGACGTCGAAGAAGATGACCAGCAAAATCCAAACGCAAAATGTGAAGCTAAAGGAATTCGTTTAAAGCTTGAAAGTTTTGAAATGGCCTTCATGGTTGTTTTTTGGGGCTTTCTTCTCGAGCGTTTTAATCTAACTAACAAACTGCTGCAAGACCCAGAAATTGATATTTTCACTGCCGTCCAGTTGTACGATTCCTTAATCGCTCTCATTTCTGAGAGTCGTGAGAAGTTTGATGGATTTGAAACCGAAGCAAGGACTTTACTCATGACAGCCGCTGAAAGTTACCAGAAAGATAAGGGGCGAAAAAGAAAAAGAACGCTTCGATCAGGCGAAAAAGCTACGGGAGAGGTGGAATTCAATGGCCGTGACACCATGAGAGTTGAAACTTTCCTAGTGATCATTGACAAACTAATTACCGAACTTAAGAAACGTCGAAATGCGTATGAAATGTATTATGAGCGATTTTTTTTTCCTTCTAAATTTAACAGCCCTCAGTTCAGAAGAGTTGAAGAAAAAAGCTGAAGCGCTTGTTCAAATATATCCAGATGATATAGAAGAATGTTTTATTGGCGAATGTATTCAATTTCAAGCTTTGTGCAATTCCCAAAATTACACCGAGGACGCAAAAACACCAACCAAATTGTTGAAAAAAATTCGGAATCAAAATATTCACAGCGTGTTTCCGAATATTGACATAGCTCTTCGGATGTGTGTATGCACGCCAATAGCTAATTGCTCTGCCGAGAGAAGTTTTTCATGTCTACGACGAGTTTTGAACTACCTCCGATCAAGCATGAATGAGGAAAGACTGAGTGCCTTGGGGATTTTACAAATTGAGAACGAGATACTTCAATCTCTGGACTACGAAGAAATCATCGACGCGTTTGCTGCTAAAAAGAGTCGTCGTGTGTTACTGCATTGATTGTGGAGGCACCGCACGGAATCGGTGAGCAAATCCATCTTCTAAAATATTTTATTTGCTTTTTCATATTATCCCTTCTCAATTTTATTTTACCTCCAAAAATATTATATAGAATACTAAAAGTTGGCAAAATTTAGGATGCACAGGGGTGGCGGAACTTCAAAGTCCAAGGACTCCCCGCGGTGAGCTCTGGTAGACTGGTAATTATTTTTTAGCTCCTTAATTTCGCTCAAAATAATCAAATAAAATCCAAAGGTATTAAACCCGGTGACCGGTGTATTGTCACACCTCAAAATCGACACGAAATGAGGCGAAAAATACAGAAAAGGTAGCAAAAAATGGTGTTTTCCAGGTCATTATTTTGAAAATTTTCCGGGGGAGGCCCCCCGGACCCCCCTCGGGCTGGGGGGGTCCCCCCAGACCCCCCCGGGGCGGCAAATTTTATTCGGCTTCCAGCGGAAAAATCGTAAATCCGGCCCTGGGGAAACCAATGAAACCACTTTCAGAACCTCAAAGCTCTGTGTAAACGAAGTTATGAGCGTTTAAAGTTTCAAAATTTTGTCCGACCTCCTCCATTGACTTGACCCACCGTGCGCCGTATGAGCCTTCAGAGGATATGCCGTGCCGAGCCTGATATATGTAATACATGAATTGGTAATATTAGTAAGAGTATACGATGGACTGCCCCTAATGCAGTATAATTAAAACAGCTTTTGCGCTTTTAGGGTTCATTTGAAATCAAAGGAGAGCATTGGCGGCATGGCGTGGAGAATATTGTTTTCTGAGTTTGATATTCTTTCAATTTAAATAATGAATAATTCAACCGCAGGTCGATTCCCCTCTTAAATTTATACAAATAGAAAGGATCGTAGACCAAGGCTTTAACCTGAACAACCTCGTGATCAATACACTCAACCAATGTCAACTTTGTCCTTTAAGTCTTCGGTATAATTTTACCTCCATTGGTGTATTCCGTCTAAATCTGTCTGAATTCGTCAACTTTCGCTAATTGAATTGCGTACTAAATAAAATTGAAAATCTAGAAAAACTGAAAGTGCAGTTAATGAGAAGAAATTTTGGGTGGTGGCCAGTCAAGGTTTATATTTATGAATGTTATGCCGGTATATACAACATCAGAAACTTTAATCTATGTTTTTAAAAAATCCTTTTTTTTTAAAAAAAAACTAGTTTCTTAAATCTAGTAGTAAAAACAGTCCATAAATTGTACACTACGGCTATGTATATACCGACAAGAAAACATTTGTTTCAAGTTTTACTAAATCTAGTAGTCTCGTTGCTATATTGATTTTTACCTGCCAAAATGAATAAGAACTTCAATTACTCTGATAAAACGAGAAATCAGCAGAAGTAAAAAGTGAGTTGGTAGGCACTTGAATAGAATAGGGATTTCAAAGTGGAGGTAAAGAGGAAAGGTTGAGTGAAAAATAAGGGTTTTAGTTTAGATTAGTTTTTATTTCTTAATTTTTAAATTAGAAACTGCACGAGCCAAAATGAAACCAGGTACTTAAGGGACTATTAAAAGTGTCTCGGTAAGCAAATAAAAAGTTACAATCCCTTAATTAGGTATCATTTTTTCATTCATAAAATTCCTGTTAATTAAGCTGCTGTGTGCACTAGTTTTGTGACAAGAAAAATGTCATCATGTCGCTCTAAACGGCATCATCAAATTATTAGCCTAACGACAATCCCCTCTGGCTTTTTTTGTAAATGTTCGATGCAGCAACTTAAAGAGAAGCATCGTCATTCATATAATTTTCTCTTATTCGTCGATAGAATTATGCGATCGGCTATATCAATATGCACGGTCCACGGAAATTTCGCCTTCAAATGGTGGGTTAGGCAATACAATTCATAGATGCTCGAATAGTTGTATCACGGACACGAACCCAACTCTCCACCGCCAGGCCGTGCGCCGGCGCCGCTATGCGACTGTTCAATGTGATGTAGTGATGATAATTAATTGAATCAAGTTATGAAAATGTAAACCAGGCAGAGAGTATTCTTATTTGAAAGACAAAGATGTTCGGAAAAGTGAGCGCGCGTTTCCCCCGGGATGGATGTTAGAACAGATTATAATGTGAGAGCTCGTTTTCTTTTTTCCTGGGTTCCCAAGCTTTGATTTTTTTGTCTCCTTGATTTTATTCAGTCCCGCAGCAGAAGGAAATGGCTTTTAGGAGATTAGTTTACGGTTTCAACGACTCATTTCTCTCAACAACATGACTTTTTATCACACCCGTGTGGCAGAAAATGGAGTATAGTCCGTTCAAGACCACGATTTTTCATAATTTTCGTTTGTGTTGCATTAAATGAAGTGGTTCTTGTTTGAAAATGGGGATGAAATTAGTTAACTTCTGTCTTTTCCGTCTTATTCGTCCACCGAGTCGAAAGATGAAGTACAGGAAGAAGATAAAGGAGGAACGAAGAGGAAAAGGAGGAGAAATAGAGCAAAAAGAGGTCCCTATTCTTTTCCCTCTTTTATGTTTTTCTTCGTTCTCTTGTTATTCCTCCTTACTCTCGTCCTTATCTTAATTTTCTTCTTTGTCTCCGTCTTTCTTCTTCTTTTTTTTATCCCTCTTCTTATTTTCTTCTCCTTCCTCTCGCCATTTCTCTTCTTCGTCTTCTTTCCCTCTTCTCCTTCCGCTCTCTTCTTCCTACTCTTTTTCTTTTTTTCTTCTTTCTTTTTCCATCTCTTTTCTCTTCTTTCTTTCCCTTTCTCTCCTAGTTCCTTCTAAAAAAACCAAAATGTTTCAGAATAAGTAAGGAATTCATGAGTGACACGGCAGTTTCGGCACGTCATTTTATTTCCTTGCATCCAGTTAGCATCTTAGTTTTCATAGTTCGTGAACCCCTCGGATTAATTTACCATTTAATTCCCTCGGAAGTTCCGATCGCGGCAACGGAGCTCTCGATGGCAACAGGCGTTGAAAGCGTTCAAGGGGTGGCTTGAGTGACATGGTCCCTCATCCCTTACTCCTTCCTTGGGCTCCCCCACACACAAGCATTTATGATTCATCGCCTAATTTCGAGCGCACTTTCCTCGCACACCCTGACTTAAGTCTCAGCAGGTGAGCATCTCCGCCGTTGCCGGTAGCCCCCAAAATATCCTCGCCTTCCGGCCAAAGTATCACAAGTGCCATGCGACGTTTCAAAATTTCCGCCGCCATGTTATTTTTTCACAGAGAAATTGTTCGACGAAGCTATCCGAAAATATCGCTGAATTTTTTTTGTGCTGCCGATAAAATTCCGTGAAATTTTCAAACATATTCAACCAATAATTTCTCTGTAGGTACATGAATAAAATTGCGGCGGAAATTTTGGAACGTTGCATGGCGCTTATGATACTTTGGCGGGAAGGTGACGATATCTCAACATCAGCTTCTGTGGGCTCATCAGTTTTTCTTCCAGAAATAAAGCAACTGTGGAGATTTCGAGTAGTTACAAAATGTCGTGTTCCTCACGAAGGAACGTAACTGCATTACAAGGTTGCCACATTGACTCAAACTGTTCAATTTTGTATGAATATGATCGCGCTATTTCTGTCCAAAATGTTGCCAATATTTACTAGTAATCCGAAGAAAAATCAGTGAAATTTCCAGCGACAATGCCAAAAAGTTTCTCGGTAAAAATACGTTTTGTAAGTAGCATGTAGCATGTAGAAATGTAGTTACGTTCTTTTGACCGAGAAGCGACGAAAAAGGTACTCGACCCTCAGTATCGCATCGCCTCGCGCTTTAGAATATCAATTCTTCTTATAACTGAACTGATCCTTCAATTGATGAAAGAAATATATAGCTTTTCTCGTATGTTTTATTTTTTAAATCACATTATTTTCTTTACCCAGTCAATTAGCGACTTCAAAGTATTTCTTCCCGACCGAGGCCAATTATTTCTTGGCAAGGAAAAATATCGTCCAGGCCTCTAGACGTTGCCAAATCATTCAATCACGAATTGCTTGAGAAATATGTTCATATTTTTCCTTTAATTTTTCAGGGAATTCTAATCGAAATTCTATCTGAAAGTATCTACACGTTACGAATACGTTCCTCAAAATGAATATTTTATCGAAGAGAATTTGGCGACTTTCGTATGTTCATACGACGTATTATTTTTATCAATACCGCAGAATTGCATTAATTTAACTTAAATCAGCCTCTTTATATTAGATGTTGCCAAATTGTCTCTCTTATTTTATTTTTAACAGAAAATCAAGCAACACTGAAATTTAAAATTTTGTGAGTATTCATAATCGACGATAAATTCATCACCTCGAGTTCACTTCAATTAAGTAAAACACGAGGAAAAAGTAGACAGCGTGGAATGCAGTTAGGCTGTTTCCGACCAAAATCCGTCTAATTACCCTTTATCTCAACAACAACTCGCAACAGCGGCGCTCCGCTTTGACCATACACGGCTCCATCTCGAGTGCCTCACCTCGCCCAGCAAAAACAACGTAACTCCTATATAAACCCGACCGCAGGTACGCGGTTTTTGCCTTGCGGGGCAGCTTACCTCTCCCGTCGCGTATCTATTCAAATCGCGAAGATCGACTCCGCCGCGCCGTGCAGGGCGCTCACTCAAGTGTACTGAATTAAAGTCATAATACGCTCCTCATTGATGTATTGAAGGAGCTGACGTACAACCATTTATCAAAAACGCATAAATCATGTCTTGCCCCCCTCCTCCTCCCCCGCCCCACTTCCTGTCCCCCTCCCCTGCGACGACCCCATGTATCAGCCCCGAGCTCGGTGCCATCGGATGTCGTAAAGGAAATGAAACGGGGCTGGAGGCGGACGAGGCCTACGAATCGATATGTGGACGGACGACACGGGGGTGCGGGGGGCGGAACGGGGCGGGGAAGGGGTCACGGAGGCAGGCAAGGTGGAGGGGAGGGGTCGGGATCTAAATCCCCGGGAATAACCGCATCGAAGCCGGGAATTACCCCGAAAAATGAAAATGAAGAAATGAGGCGCGGATTTGCATAATGTGCCCTGGCCCAGTTTTTGAAATTACGCCCGCGTCGAGCGCTGCGATGTGTGTCCGAATGGGGCGGCCGACGCGCTTTGAATTAAAGCTCTTGGCTACGTGTCGGGTGGGTTTCTTCTCCGAAATTCCGTTCATTGAATGTGACCGTCTCGAGTACCTATGTATGGAGAGTATTGTCATCTGGATCCTTTCACTACAGTGAAAGTGTGGCGCTCTCCGATTGGTCGGCGAGTTTTAGGCTTCCATGGCACCCCCTCCACTCCTAGCTCATAGCAGGGTTGTCACAGTCAGGGAATACCGGGAAAATCAGGGATTTCAAAAAGTCAGGGAGAACATGGAAATGTCAGGGAACATGGCGAAAATGTCAGGGAAAAGTTGTTAAGTCACCTTTATTTGCTTGCTAGAATAGAATAGGTTTGACGTTTAGAACAACAAATTTTTTCGGAAAACTATTCCTAAAAACGTCTTTTTAACCATCTGGCACATCCTCAGTTGTCAGGGAATTTCACCAAAATATGCCAGGGAAAACAGGAAAATGTCTGGGAATTACATTTTCTGGATTCGGTGGCAAGCCTGTCATATTGTAGACCAAAGATTCAAACAAGATGGCGATCGAGTCAGAGATTTGATACGGATATATTTCCTTTTTTCCAACGTTTTAATTGAGTTCTGAACAAATTTCAGAGGTTACTTTTGCCGAAAAGTACACTTGTTTGGGATTACCATTCATTTCTCATCCGATAATATGAATTTCTCTTAATCGGGCTTGTTTGCCTTGGCATACAACAGCTCCATGAGAAGCCTGTAACTGATGAACCAATCAGAGAGCTGCGGCATGGGCATGACAATTCTCTTTGACTGTCCGCATAAGACGGGACCTTAGCCCACGAAGACATTTTCAGAGGAGAGATTTCCTCGTTGAGTTGGTCGATTGTCGGAACCTGAGACTTCGACGGAAAACTTGATCGATGTACTTCATTTTCGTACCAATAGAGGATTTGGCACTTGCATTCATTCGGAAGGGAGTACAAGCGAATGAATTAAATGTAAAGAGACTTTGTACATGTGATTCATATGCCTCATAGTTCATATTTGTGACCGGATTTTGTGAAAAGGTAACTTATCTTCTAGAAAAACTTCAACCACATTTGCCCACAACCTATGAATTATTTTCTCGGAACTTCAAGACGAAATTTATTTCCTTCGATTTTTGAGATTTTAGGGTGAAAATTAGTCAGAATTTCAAGTTTTCCATCCCTCGTGAATTTTGTACAAAGTTAAAGAAAATTTTCTCCTAAAAGATAAGACCCCTTCACACTGATCCGGTCACACTTATTTAATTTATATGCATAATTTCATTTACACAGTGTGAATATGTTTGTTTAATTCGGAGATTTTCCGCCCTAAACATGGTAGATCAACATTTTGAACTGCTTTTCCCGAACCTAAATTGTTTGAACCGCAAACTTCAAACCACTATAACCGGCCTGGTTTTCACATCGTCAGGCGGTTTTTGAAAAATGGAAGGTGAACGTCATCAATGTTGACAAATTTACATTTATTTTGAATTGAAAAACAACTTTATTGAAAAAAAGTCATTGAAAAAAAAAAAACTTCGGCCGTGGAAGCCGTTCTTACGGGCTATATAGACATACGGTGCGCGTTCCGGGCTCAGAGACCGAAAATTCCGTGAGCAGCACCGGGAGCAATCGAAGCTACGACTCCAGCATCAGGAACTTTCGGCCTCTGAGCCCGGGACGGACGGTTTGTCTAAAAAGCCCGTACGTTTTTTTTTCAGTGATGAAACGAATAACCAAATATGAGCCCCAAAATAGATCTCCTTCAATCAGAGTTAGGCTCGGTGGCAGTGTTCGAAATTCACCTTTGAGTTTTAGGAGCCATGTGGCGCATCAAGCCCGATTTTTAGGCGCCATTGAAGATTTTTTAGGGGCCAAATTGACTTTTTGCCTATATATTACGGCGCATTTAGTGGAAAGTTAGACGCAAGATGTTTTCGTAACAGAACTAGTAAGTAGCTGTAACTTGAGGAAGACAAAAGCACAAATGATGAAATCGTGAAGAGTAGAAAAAGCTTTCACTTGTGGTGCTGAAAATTTCGAATTATCGCCTAATATGAAAATTCAGATTTTTAGGGGGCAATTTTTAGGGCCACGTTGGCGCAGAGCCTTCATTTTTTAGGCGCCATGGCCGATTTTTCAGGCGCATTTGGCGTGTTGGCGCCCGTTAGTTTCGAACACTGCTCGGTAGCCGAGCTGGTTCTTGCTGCGGGCGCATTGCGAGGAAAACACATAGCGCGCGCGAGTTTACCCGCGTTCGTATAAGTGGAGCGGAAAAGCGAACGTATACTTTGTCTCAGCCGGCCCCTCGGGTGGCGGATGAGGGGGGGGGGGGGGCTGCGGTTCGTGGGCCTGGGGCGTGGGGCCCCCGGGGACCGCCGCCGCCGCCAGCTGGAGTCTGATTGAAGACGGTCGCATCGCTCCCGGTCGTCTGCCGATCGAATCCGAGCTTGTTTAATCGCTCCTTCCTCCCCGCGCGGCGCTCGCCCCGTGATTCCTTACTCCGTTGCCGGAAGTAGGATAACAGGGGCATTAAATATTGAATGGACCGGATAACGTGACGTCAATCGCTCCGCAATCACTGCTTTCTCATTACTCTTGTTTTTTTTTGCAAACACTGAAAAAAAAACACATTGGATCTAGAGTCCAGACTCTTAAAAACATCGACAAGAAAAAGTACTCTTGATTCAATCAGAATCTAGGTTAAATCAAGAACCAAGCCTCCTAATTTAAGCGGATTTCTTTTTGATTCAAGCAAAAATCCGGTTGAATCAGGAGTATTTTTTCTTGTCAATGTTTTCAAGAGTCTGGACTGTAGATCCAATATGTTTTTTTTTTTTTTTTCAGTGAATAAGACGAATTTTGCTGTTTTACCCAAGGCACCCATATAGGGAGATTGCGGACATGTCGATATTGTTGTCGTTACCTCATAGAGTTTTTAGGGACCATAGGGGCAGCCAACGTATGAACTCAAATTATCCAGAGTGATGTATCTTGCCGTGATAGGAAAGAGAGCAGTAAGTGTCAAATTTTCAAAATCGAGATTCCTTCATTTGTTCAAACTCTTTTAGATGAAATCACTGGAAAAACAGCAATAAATTCATCCTAATTGTATCAAAACAAGATTTATGAGAAAACCGTAAAGGCGCGAAAAATGACGTAGTTTTAGGCAAGACAGCAGGCCCCCTTCCTCTCGGATCCGCCTATGGTTTTTTTTGTTGAACTCAGTCTATTGGTCCCAGTGCTCCCATTTCCCGGAACTTTTGAAATTTTCCTGAATGTTCCTGTTGAACACTTGAAATTCTCAAAGTGTTCCGGATCTTTTGCATTTTCCGGACCTTTCTCGGAACTTTTGAAAAAATCTACAAGGAATCCCGGAACTTTTGACGGTCATGGAGTGGGAGAAATTGGAACAAAAAAGTTCCGAAGCCCGGAACTTTTGACGGGCATGGAATGGGAGCATCGGTCCATTCTTACTCCGTCCAGTGGTTCGTTGCAACCCTCGCCGCAGCCATGTAGCACCCCTCGTTGTTTTCGCAGCCTGACCGTTCTCGGACAATCGCGATGTCCAGCATGAGTCGCAGCTTCGGGACCGGTGTCACGGGGGGCAGCAGCGGGGGGGAGGGGGGCAAAAGGGCAGGGCGCAACAGGAGGGCAGCAAGCACTCGCTGCGGAGCGAGGACGAGAGGAAAATTGAGATAGATAAACAGAGGAGAGTTTGAAGTTAACTACCGGTACAGGTGCCTTTCCCTTTTCCGGGGCCTCGTTAAATATTCAAAAGCCGAGGGTGCCGCGTGGGAAAACTGCACAGCGGCCATTCGTAATTATTTCCCCGAAAAGGTCAGCTGTCCGACACCGGCCACCGGCCCCGCCGTCTCCCCCGCGCTGACCCTGATATTTTTCTGCCCCGACCACGACCACCCCTGTCGGATCTGTTTCCGTTTCCGCTGCCCGCTCGCCGGCTCCGATGAAGATGAAGTGCTCGTCTAACGATAAAAAACCGCCCGATGGGCGAGGTTTATGTGCACTCGTGTGCCTCATTTCCAGCGAATTTCGTTCGGAAAGGAGAGTATTTTTACATGTATATGACGGTAATGATCATCGAGAGCTCGTGGGCATGGCTATCATGAGGCTGTCCGGGGTCCGAAAATGGTATACTGCCGCACTCAGCAGGAACGAAGTATAACCATCCGAATGTCGCCAAATTTCATCTGATAAAATATGAATTTTCTGGAAAAGTTATAATTTTTTCCCTATGCATTTTTCAGAGAATTTATTCTAGCTTAACAACGGATGGGTGAGATTTTTGTTCATTCGTTTCGGATGAGGTTAATGGTCACTAACAGCGAATTTTAGTAGAGCATAAGGGTATTCCTGTACAAAACGATAGTGCCCATAGAGAGACTATGAGACTGTCTAAGATCTGGCAATAGAAAACTGCTGTGCTAAGTTATAAAATGACGTATGAGCATCTGGATGTTGCCAAATTTTACCTGTTAAAGTACAAATTTTTTGAGGAGGTTTTGATTTTTTCTTTTTAATTTTATAGAGATTTGTATTCACTGTTTATTCCAACCTATCTAATAATTCCAAGGAAAAAGTATTCATAGCACTTCTCAAAATTCATATTTTATCAACTTCAACAGTACCAGTACTCTGTGGTGCTGCAACATCACAGGGTAAGTAGTCCTATGCTTTGTATTCATTTAAACTACACGCTGGTGCTAATTTCCTGTCTACGAGATTCGCAAGCCTGTGAATGTGCCAACGTAAAGATTATATACACTGTTCACTTCAAAAAATACAATTTTAGGTAGTTTGTAGCAAGCAAATAGTGTAAATTATTCTTGTGAGTTTCATCCAGAAGCCACAATTGAAAGGTATAAAGTAATACTCGATGATATTTAGCCTAAATCTAGCGATTTCGTCTAAAGAGTGTATGAAACTCTCAAAAGCAAAGAGTTAATTTCTGAAAATTCGATCACTTGTTGAAAGACCTCGATCAGTAAGTAAAATGAAGATAGAGGGCTTCAGCGATCAAGGTCGGTAGAATAAATAGCGACCGAGTTGCAACGATGAGCCAAAGGGTCCTCCTCTTAATGGGCCTGTTGCAAACTTTTGCTAGAGCAAAACTAAGAGTTGTTTCTTACAGATAATGCCCTAAAAATCACGATGAGCGCATCGGCAAAGTCTGAAATTCACTCATAACTTCACAATCTGCGTAAGAAATTTGCGGTTTTTTGAGCTTCCCGCTTCGAAAACAATACTACGGTACAGGTGAACATTTTGTTACAGGAGTCGTTCCATTGGCGGCAATACTCATCATGGCCGACGCCAGTCCGCCAAAACACGTGTGATGGGACGAGATAACACCTGAACAGGATTAAACCACATAACAATCGGCGTGTTTATACTAGGGCCCACGAACGATGATCCCTGAAAAATCGGGCGAATAAACGCACGGACCATGTAAATGACAACGCTGCAGGGCCGAGCACGCACATCGACGAGACCGGGTATTGTGAGCGCGAAAAGCTATTGTATGCGAACTGCTGCTACCCCTATCCTACCCCTACCCCTATCTTCAGGTCAAAATTCTTCATAGGAAGCCCTTTCGTAAAAGACTAATTTCTTGTAATTTTGCCCCAATCTCTTCGTCCATTACATGATTGGATTGCTCGTAAAATTCTGAGCTAAATCATATATAATTGTTATATACAATTTTTATTTTTTCCTTCTTTTCCTTTTTGAAGCGAAGTCCAATTTTTATTTATAACATCGTATCTCGAACTGTAACTTTGCTGCTATTTGACCGATTTTTATAAACGAGTCCTCTTTTTACTCGTGTTTTAAAGGAGAGAAACGAAACACTTGCTAAAAAAATGTTACACAACTTTCAACAAATTTGGTTTTTTCTAGCGGGAGGGTGAAATTGTAAATTACGCGTAAGTAATTAGGGTTCGATTGTGGCTCGGCTCGGCATTGTCCCCGAACTCGAGACTCGGTTCGGGCCGGGGTGTCGCTGTTGTCAGTGTTTGCAAGAAATACCCGCGGCTCAGGGATCATCGTTCGTGGGCCCTAGTATACGTTCATATTTTTCTCGCCCGCCTTAATTGACCTTGAACTCTCCTTGAATTACGCGAGGAACTGCGCAAGCGTCGGCCATGATGAATATTGCCGACGATGGAGCGACTCCTCTAACAAAATGTTCACCTGTGCAGTGGTATCGTTTTTGAAGCGGGAAGCTCAAAATAACGCAATTTTCTTACGCAGATTGTGAATGTATGAGTGCATTTCAGACTTTGCCGATGCGCTCATCGTGATTTTTGAGGCATTATCTATAAGAAACAACTCTTCATTCTGCTCTAGCAAAAGTTTGCAACAGGCCCATTGAAGGTTATGATTCAATTGATTCTTACGGTGAGAATGGAAGCCCGTTCAAAGGGTTCGATGCAAAAGTGCGGTCATTAAGGGTCCCTTCACTGCTCTGCTACGAAACAACCGCATAGCTTCAATGGAAATCCTGTACAGATCCTTGCTTTTGGCCTAGACCGGCAGTATCCCTCTAACCTTGCAATTTACCGAGTGATCAAACGATGGAGCTCGCGGTTGAATTTTGCCGGAGGAATCGCCAAAAATCACCAGTTGGTACTTGACCTGTGAGTGGCACAAAGGGTGCGGTTTCCGTATCGATGATAAAAGCTGCTTTGCATTAATTGAGGGGGTCTCGTTCAAAATAATCATCAAAGGGTCATCTATTTGTTAAACGCTCGCCTATGCAGTGTACGAAATAGCCAGCGTTTAACGAAAAATAACCTCCACCCACACATTTGTGGCAGAGAACACATTTGTTTCACGTTGAAGTAAGTCCGAAACATTTTAGTGCCCAACGTTTCGATCTTTAAAAGTACATGATTTTCGTGTCCAACCAAATTCACAAAGAGGAAGAAAGTGCGCATGAATCAACATCGCCTTTTTTCGATTTTTGACTTCGGTACTCCGTCCTTTCGTTTGTGGTTATTACTTATACCTTATATACCTCATAAGAAACATCTTATCAGAAACTCATATTAGCGCCTACAAGATTGTAGGAATACTTCATGCATTGCACCAAACACAGTGCGTTCGGTGGTCGGCGTTCTACGTAAACTGTCCAATTTGGCTTCCAAAACACTACAAATTCAACTTGATTATTTTGGATCGAGGGTTTGTTTTCCTTGTTCAGTACAGTGTCAGGCTTAAAAAATGGTACGGGTACTTTTTTTTACCGGGAATTCCTCCCGGCCCTCCTTTTAACACACAAAGTATCTTATACCGTGTGACGGTCGTGTCAAATTTAAATTAGTCTAAAGATCTTTTAGGAACTTAAATTAATGACCCAAGTGGTGCTTGTCGCCAACTATTACATGATTAAAGGCCTTTTTACAATATCTACAGTCCCTCAAAGTGAGCCCTCCGTGTGAATTTGATAAAAAGCATGTTTTGCCCCCTGGCCCTTCTACATTTTGGCGCTCTCCAAAATCACTTGACGTGCATAAGGGGACCATAGATGTGATCTTCCAAGTAAATTTTGAATGAAATTGAACCGATAGATTCTGAGATATGGTTGTATACAGAAAATAGGTACGCCCGACGGACGGACACACGTTTTTTGAAGTATGGTTATTTTGACCAGGCACCTCAAAACACCTAGAAATGATGAAATTTCAACTTTTTCTTCTCTTCTTCTCTTCTTCTTCTTCTTCTTCTTCTTCTTCTTCTTTGAACGATGACAATACTTCCTCTACCTGCGAGGGAGTGAGAAAGTTAAAAGTTAGGGCTATATTGCATACCGTCCGCGTCCGTTCCGGGCTCAGAGATCGAAAGTTCAGGGTGCTGAAGCCGTAGCTTTGACTGCTCCGGGTGCTACGCCCGGAACTTTCGGCCTCTGAGTCCGGAACGCGGACGATATGTCTACATAGCCCGTAAGTACGGCTTCTACGGCCGGTAGTTTTCTTTTCAGTGTACATAAACTACGTATTCCTGACCCATGCGAGAGCTCCATTTGGCAATGTTTAGTTTCTCATTCGGCGTTTTACGTAAACGCGGGAGTATCCGCGAAAATCCGCGGCGGCGCTAGTCTAAATCGAGTAAGGACCGCAATCTCCCAACCTTGGTTTCCGGTACATTGCTTTGATTGTTGTGATGAATTTACGGCGGAAGTTGTTCCCCGGCCCCCCACCCCCTCCCTCGGTTGGCGTGTCGCGCAAATTTGTCACTCCAACGGGCCGCCCGTACCCGCGCGCGAATACCAGACGAGCTCCAATTCCGCGGAAACTTCCCGCTAATTTATTTAATTTATTCATTCTCCGCTAACGCCTCTTACGTACGCAACCCACACTCGGAAAAAAGTTCGGTCATATGTAGCGTAATATAGTGTTTCATATCGGCCGGACTATTCGGGTCGTACAACCGTACTCTCGGTTTGTGTCTCCGTCCTTTCCGTCCAACGGGGTGATCATCGAAAAGGACAGACTAAGCAATAGACAAAGATGAATATGGGAGAATGGGGCGATTCTATTGGTTGAAACCGGTGGTTTTTATATTCTGAGGGTGAAAATGATGGACTAATAATAGGGTCTGTTGTGGATTGTCGTTAGTTTATCTATTACCTACCTTCTTTGTCCATTGCAACCACCCGCTTCCACCAAGAGGATCGCTTTAACTCCGTTTTGTCTTCTTTGTCCATAGTTTTGTCTATCAATTTAGGCAATCAACCCGCCGCAGAGCTACTGTAGGATCTCTTCTCTGTTGGCGTTAGTCAGTCCATCATTTACCACCATTGTGTATTGCAACCACCTCCTCTCACCAATAGGATCGCCCCGTATTCCCGCTGTGCTTTATTTCTATCGTTCTCTATCTATTTCACTATAATCAGCTTCTTGGCGACCGTATCCTCAGTTCGAGCTCATTGAGCTCTTTCTACAGTTCATCGCAATTTTATGTCGTAGAATTTGAACCTGCTTCTATAAACCCGAAGATTCGTTAAGGGATGACTATTTAAAAATTCTAGTGTAGTCAGTAAAAATTACAGCCGCCTGATGCGAGTTCCAGTTTCTGTGATCGAAACCTTGGTTCTCTGGACAGAAAACTTACATGAGAAAGTTGACCCAAAGTTTTCTCTCTGTGTAGAAACATTACTGCCAGTTCTACAAATAATATTTATTGTTCTGAATTTAATAAATTTATTTAAAATTATGTCGCCGTCACTTAAATTTTATTGATAAATTCAGCTAAAGTTTAAAAGTTATTCACAAAAAAATAACAACGAGTTGATCGTAAAATGATCGCCAATACTGGATTCGTGGGAAATCACTGGGTCATGCTTTGAATACCACTAAACAATCACGTAGGTACGCGTTCTGCCTAACCGTTCAGTTGAAGGCGGTTTTGCCTCTTCGCGATCACTCGCTATTGGAAGCCTAGCGTCTTTTCTTGCGGTTTTTCTTTGGCTTAAATGCTTGTCTATTTCTTTAAAAATGAAGAAATAAATGTAGTTTTTTCGTTTTTGTTTCTTTTCTACCTAATGGAAAAAAGTTTAATGTATCTGCGCTCTAAAATTCAAAACCACACAATAATGCAAACAGACTAATTTCTGATTTGTCATGCATGAACTAATCTTCTGCATACAATATTTAAAGCGAAGAAAGTGCATCTTTTATATCGATGTCGCAGGCGCAGAACCACGTATCTCCGTTTGCGACGTTGTAGACTTCCCGTCATACCTACCTACGCTATTTTTTCCGTGGAAAGATAGTTTACATAATTACTTGAAACCTTTTTGATTTCTCTTCCACGATCGCAGAATTTAGTATCAATCTCTATAATTTTGGCTTCTTTTTGTTCGAAAAAATACAATTAAAACAGAAATTTTGAAACATCGCAATGGAGATACGTGGTTTTGTACTTCGGCCATCGATCTGTATTTCAAAACATCAGAAATAACTAAAATACAATCGATCTGAATGCGCAATTGTTTGTATACTTAACTGAGGCTTTTTTACATCTCTCTCTTGGCATACCTGCTTAACCAGTAACCAACTTCGATTTCGCAAGTCGGCAAAACTGTTTCTCCTCGATTTAAATCCGCGAGGCAAGCTGCCTCGCCAAGATTCGATTGTTTGCATACATTTAAATTGAAGAAAAACAGCGATGGCAACTTTCAAGAATTGCCACTGCCGGTATTTTTACAGCACGTACCCGTAGGCGGAGGGAATTTCAAAATTGCGTGATGTTGACCTGGTGGACTGTACATATTGGAGTATACCCTGCACCAATTGTACCGTTAATATTTTTGATGCACTTCGTATGCTTTTAATACGTATTTCCCTCAAAAAGTCTATTCACTTGGATTTACCCCTCGTATGCGCCTGGCTCATTTGCTCAATAGTCAAAAGCGTCAAAAAACGCTAGGAGATCCTACGATTTTTTTTGTTTTTTTTCGCGACTGATCAGTGACAATCCGACTGTTTGATGCAGATAAATTTCCGGGCGCCTTCGCAAAGCGCTCGTTGAAAACGTCAGCAGCGCCTAGCAGACGTGTCACGGCCACGCTCCGCAGATTTGATTAAACTGTCCTCATCCTATTTTACATTTTTATCAAAACCAGTTTCGCTCGCGGAAATTTAATCTAACTTACCCGCGCTCCTCCTTTTTTTCCGGTTCCCCTGTTTTCTTTTCTCTCTCCCTCCCCCTCTTTCTCTTTTTTTTTTTATCTGCTCGGTCTCGTAATTCCGTTTCAAACAGAGATCGTGCGTAGATTAACAAAGCGACGCTAGTTTGACCCAGATCCCCTCTGTCCCTCTCCCACCCCCGCGCTTCGCCACCCCTTCACCCCCTGCCTTCTTTCCACTGCCCTTTAATTCTCTCCTTCTCTCTCTCGCCGTCGCGTCTCTCTCTTTCGTGGTCTAGGTTAGCGCCGAGGCTGGGAAACTTACCGTTGCCGAAGTCTGAAATTGCGGGCAATAATTAGCGCAGCTCTTAAAGTTTCCAGACGGAGAGAAGTTTCCTGGAATCTTAACGTTGAGCGTACGCGCAAATCACTTATGTCACACGTAGTTTCCCCGGAGAGTTGCGTTGTTTTTACTCAGCGCGTGACTTGAAATGCTAATTTTGTGTACTGATTTGGCAACGTTCGGACCGTGACTTGTAATAACCCGCGGTCTGTTACTGTCTCCTTGTGTTAGCGGCAACGTACCGGCCGACTTTATTCGACCTGAGATTGCAGGATCTAAATTTAATCAAAATCATTTCCGTCGCTTCTCTGCGTTTCAAATAAGATTGGGAGTTATGACAAACTGTGAATGCGGTCGTTATATTGTGCAAGTTTACGACTTGGTGTGAACTTTGGTGATACTAATTAGAGTACCCCATGACCGCTCGTCAAGGTCTAACAGACTAATTGTATAAACAAGCGCTGTAACTGCGTTGATTCGTTTAAGTGGAGGGTTAGGTGTTGAAAACTAGCATGTCTATTAATTGATGACCTTTGAGAGTAGGGCATGGGGCTGTACCTCTAGCCATCACCTTACCACGCATGTATAAAAAAGAGGTAAAACTGAACCGCTTGTAGCAGAAAGAAACCAAGCCTTATTAGCTTTGGGCAAATTTAAGCGGGCAATTTAATTTTTTACAAGAGAACGTTTGTGCGGATTGCTTTGAAAATTTTAAGGGTTTTGCTTCATACTATGCAGATGATTCACTGAAATTTGCACAAAAATCCGTACTGTCGTTTTCATGTGAAAAATCGAATTGCCCGGTTAAATTTGGCAATATCTGCTGTGACTTGGTTCCTTCCTGCTTAACGCGGCCCAATTAGAGTTGACTCCATTTTCCCATCATTTTTTGACCCACTCACAAAACCCCTCTCCCGAAAAATGCATTTCAGTATGCATTTAGGTTCTTTTCCACGCGAACGGTCGCATTCCATGGAACGGGTCCGGAGGTATAAATCGGTTATTGAAATATCGCTGACATTACCGTGGCACAACCGTAATTATCACGTAAAAAATTAAATTGCCCAAGCAAAGGCAATAGCTGATGTGGCTTGGTTCTTCCTGCTTAACGCTGCCCAATTAGAATTGACTCCATTTCCGATCATTTCTTGACCCACTCGACAAAATCCCTCTCCCGGAAAATGCATTTCAGTGAATGTAGGTCCTTTTTTCACGCCAATAAGGGTCGCATTCCATGGACCGGGTCCGGAGGTGTAAATCGGCAGTGCTCCCATTTCCCGGAACTAGTTCCGAATTATCCTGAACTTTTGAGATTTTCCTGAATTTTTCCCGGAACTTGAGAAATTTCCGGATCTTTTGCATTTTCCGGAACTTTCTTGGGACATCTGAAAAAATCTAAAAGGAGTCCCGGAACTTTTGACAGTCATGGAATGTGAGAATTTGGAACAAAAAAGTTCCGAACCCCATGCAGAACTTTTGACGGACATGGAATGGGAGCACTGTAAATCGGTTATTGAAAAATCGTTGACATTACCGTGGCACAACCGTTATCACGTAAAAAATTAAATTGCCCAAGTAAATTTGGCAATATCTGCTGTGGCTTGGTTCCTTCCTGCTTAACGCGGCCCCAACTCCATTTCCGATCATTTTTTGACCCACTCACAAAACCTCTCTCCCGAAAAATGCATTTCAGTGAACGTAGGTCCTTTTTTCACGCTAATAAGGGTCGTATCCCATGGACCGGGTCCGGAGGTGTAAATCGGTAGTGCTCCCATTTCCCGGAACTAGTCTCGAATTCCGGAACTTTTGAGATTTTCCTGAATTTTTCCCGGAACTTGAGAAATTTCCGGATCTTTTGCGTTTTCCGGAACTTTCTTGGGACTTCTGAAAAAATCTCGGAGAATCCCGGGACTTTTGACAGTCATGGAATGGGAGAAATTGGAACAAAAAAGTTCCGAATCCCAGAACTTTTGACGGACATGGAATGGGAGCACTATAAATCGGTTATTGAAAAATCGTTGACATTACCGTGGCACAACCGTTATCACGTAAAAACTTAAATCGCCCAAGTAATTTGGCAGTAGCGGATGTGGCTTGGTTCCTCCTGCGTAACGCGGCCGCATTAGAGTTAACTCCATTTCCGATCATTTTTTGACCCACTTCCAAAACTTCTCTCCCAAAAAATGCATTTCAGTGCATTTAAGTACGTTTTTACGCGAACGGTCGCATTCCATTGACCGGGTCCGGAGGTGTAAATCGGTTATTGAAAAATCGTTGACATCACCGTGGCGTCCAGGCCCACCGGCCAGGGCGGGCGGCGTGGGAAAAGTGAACGGAAATTTGCGGATTGACGTCAATTATCCTGGGCGGAATTTTTGCATGCGAGGACGTGGTCGGAGGTGGGAGCTCGGAGGCGTGGACGGGAATCACGTTCGCGGCGTTCATTGTCAGCCGGGAGTCCAATTCCGCGCGTTCCCCGCTCACGGTCAAACTGCCTTGTTTAGATATCAAGATAGCAGGGGTTGCGATGTTAGAGATACTCGCAATCAAATTACCGCTAACCCGCGCCCACCCCCGCTCCCCGCCCTCGCGAAATCATACACAAAGCAAATACTCGACGCCCGCCGTCGGAGACGTTGCCAATCTCCCCGCGCGCGTTTTCGCACTGACTTTGGGATCGGAAGACTCTTAAGGGCTCATTATTGAACTTGACAGACAAAACAACAGGCAAAGGTAACAAAGGGTAAATAGAACGATCCAACGGAGTTGTTGCATGTTTGAGGAATTTGCGATTTGACTATTGATTGTCACGTAAAGCGAGAAACACGATGGTGCCACTGGTTTTCTCTGAAATCAACTCCCAAGCTCAATAAAAGCTCTCAAGTTGAGGCCAAAATGGAGGGGATATATCACGCTATCCTGAGAGTCCACCTCTACATCAAGACAAACTCTCTATGCATAGATAGGGAGCAAATACATGGGACTCCAAAACTGAAAACACGGCACCACTACTAATGTATTTGCTCCCTATCTTTGCATGGAGAGTTTGTCCTGATGTAGAGGTGGACTCTCAGGATAGGGCGGGATAACCCCTCCATTTTGGCCTCAACTTGAGAGCTTTTTTTGAGCTTGGGAGTTGATTTCAGAGAAAACCAGTGGCACCATCGTGTTTTTCGCGAACTTTTACGTAAGAATCAACAGTCAAATCGCAAATCCCTCACAACTGCAACAACTCCATCGGTTGACACGGCTGGTCCTTGCAGAGGCAGATCTAGGCATCTCGAATTGGGGGAGGTGGAGGGGGGTGTCCAGGGCGGAGGGGGGGGGGGGGGTCCGGGGGCCTTCTTCAGAAAATTCTTCAAGCATCCTATATGCAGTTTGAGTCATGTGAATACCAAATGCGTATCTCCTCCGCTCCTACCTTCTTTCTTCCTTCTCTTTTTCTTCCTCATTTTTTTCGGGAGAACGGGAGGAGGCGTACGCCTTCCTACTACTCCCTCCCCCCGGATCCGCTCATGGTTCCCTGCGGGCCAATTATTGAAATTGATAGACAAAGCTATGGACAAAGATGACAAAAGGGATATATAGAGGGAACCTATTGGTGGAAGTTGCTAATTGCAATGGACAAAGGTAGTAGGTAATAGGCTAACTAATGGCAACCCACGAGAAACCCGAGAGTTAGTCCATCATTTTCTCCCTTAGTCTTTAAGAATCACACATTTCGACCAATAGGATCGCCTTATACCCGCTATGTTTTCTTTGTCTATAGCTTCGTCTATCAATTCCAAAAATCAGCCCGTTGGAAATTAAAGGGGAAAATGATGGACTGAGGTAGGGCCCCTCGTGGGTTACCGGGCGTTAATCTCCTACTTACCACATCGCAGCTCCATTTTCTTATAGTCTTTTTCGTCTATTGGTTTGTCTATCAATGTCAATAATCAGACCAGTGACTTGCTTAAGCTAAGGATGCATTGGACGTCGAGTGAAGACTCGATCCCGCACGCCTGTAACAGGTAGACGATCGCTTAAACGTGATTGTAAGTGGTCTAGGGACGAGTAAAATTCCCACTCCTAAAATTCCAGTTTTACACATTAGCAGAAGAGAGATACAAAATATAGAACGTCCACGTTACGTTGCTACACGTTTCTGTCCTTGAGAAGCAGTAATCATCGTTGTGTACGAATTGGTGCGAGAAACTGATCCATAAGGCCTTCTCTCCACGGGATGTTTCACGAGATTTCCTTGGTAAAAATTGGCGATAAGAGCTGCGTTTCAAAATACCATAGGAATTCTTATAGCCGGCTAAAGAAGGCTACAGAAAATCATATAGCTGGCTGTAGAATGCGGAGAAAATCATACGGCCGGGCTATACGAAGCGATAAAAAATTATGCAGCCGGGCTGTAGTTCCTATCGCCGGGCTTTACACTTAATCGCTTGGCTGTTGCTTTTTCGCCATCGATTATAAAAAGCTATAAGAAGTTGTGTAGAAATTCGTGTGCTTCGGAAATCATTAAGTTAGATACGGAACCACCTTAATATTTACAAAACACACATTATATTTTCCTATAATACATATTTTTTTCATCAATTAAAATGAGAATAATCGATACAGGATGTGCAAACATTTCAAAATCATGAGTTGAATAACGCTGACTCCGCCAGATTAAATATTAGAGCCTAACACAAAGCGGAGCGGCGACGCACTGGCGCCTACAAACCTAACAGGGATACTTCACGCATTGCGCAACGCGTGAAGTATCCCTGTTAGGTTTGTAGGCGCCAGTGCGCGTATCGCGCTGGCTGCCCGCCTGCCGCACCACAGCGTGCCACGGCGCTTGAAGCAACTATTTCACACCAGCCAGAGGTATTGCACCGTATCATACGAGACTGAAGGCGCTCTTATATATTAGGAATGGCAGGCACTCATCAAAAGTACGGAGCTTTCCTCGCAAATTAAATCTAGAATACTACGGCTCAAAAAGAGAGCAGTATTCCAAAAACTCACGAAGTCCCAGCATTCGTAATTAACGTTTAGCATACACTTTATCGCCTAACTGTTGCTTAATCGCCATCGGCTATAAAAGGCTACAAGAAATTGTGTAGCCGGCTATAGAAGCTATTGGAAATCTTACAGCCGGCTGTAGGTCTATAGTATTTTGGAACAGAGATTCTACTGCTAATTTTTACCAGGGCTGTCCCCGGGAAAAATCCCACTTACGAAGTTGGGAAAAATATTGAGTTAATCAATATTTTCCCAGTACCAAGTATGGTCCCTGTACCCCTGGGACCCACTGAGAGAGGAAGAAGAAGTGAAAACAAATTGTGCGATATTTTATTGATTACTCCATTGTTTGTTTAGTTAAAATAATGTGTCTAATTGTCAATTAAGTGCAATTATTATTTTAATCCCGGTTAAATACTCGACTTTAACTAATGTATCTTCCCGCGCAAACTAGTCGAAGGACTATGAGCCCCGTCCCGTGGAGACGGTAACTGGAAAAAATCCCAGAAGTTTCATTCCTGCGATTCGAACTTGGGGCAAATCCCATGAAAACGTCCCGTGGAGACAAGGCCTAACGTCTTCCCCGGTTTTCCAAGTGTCTTCCATGGTTTTTTCCGCTCTTCTAGACTTTCTTAAATGAACCCCCCCCCCCCTCTCAAAAATTCCTAGTTTTACTCATGAGCAGAAGAGATGCACGAAATAGAGATATTGTATCCCAATTGGCAACATCCTCCGCGCGGATGCTTTTGTTTCAAACGAATCTAATTGTAGTTGCAACTACGACTCACCGCCTACGAACCTGCTTACCCCCTCGTCCGCGCCTCTCTCTTTGCGCCGCGGGTCAAAGTGATAACGGTTGCCGCGATGGAATAGCGAAAGCGACCGAAGCGCATTCTGGCGGCGGCAACCTCCGAAAATCCACATACTCTCAGAATTCGCGGAACTGAGTAATATCTCGGAATCGCGGGACTCCGCAAATATTCCCGGGTATGCGATTCAAGTTCTTGGTATGCCCTCCTCTCACTTACTTTCACCAATTGAATCAGATACGGTAGGAAAATTATGGGTTGCTTTTACCAAACTGCGTCTTCGTTCATTAAAATTTTGTACTAGTTTTGATGTAAGGTTCCCCTGATGCGGTCAGTAGTGTTCAAACGGCGATTCTGCGAAAGGATGCTATCTAAGAGCGCAAGTTCCGGGAAGCACAATTACCAGAAGCGCAAATTTTAAGCACAGGTGGGCACACCCTCATGTCCGACGTTTTGCCCCTTTCGGTCCAGTGTGCGATGCGGCGGATGAGGAGCGACTGCACTAAGTGCCATCACAACAAGGGTGATAAAATGAGAGGAAAGGAGAAGGACGATGAAAATCTGGCGCGAAAAAATGAAGAGTAACGATAGGTATCAAATTAAATGGGCAGCATAAACTGCAAGCTAAAACATTGTCATCCCACTGCACGCTTTGACTGAACCTACAAACGACGTATGATTCTGTTGGTAGTTATAGTACACTCGGATCTTATGCCTTCAAATTCACCGTACAGGCAACAAATACACTCAGTATGGCGAATAGATTTCAGTTCCAAAAACACTCATTTATGTCGCTCCATCAGCTTCGATGCAACCAATAAGCGAGTCATGATCACTTATTTTTGTTCGATGACACCACGATCGTTAGCACAATGCTACGCGTTACCAAGTATTCTTGCGTCGATTAAATTCGGCCTTTTAAATTTAAGAACGTAAAAAGAATCACTGCTGAGCAAAGGAAAAAAGAGAAATTGTGAATTTTTCTCCTCCGGTTTCTATTTTATTTTTAGTAAACAAGGGGATGTAAAGAACCAAACTTACTTAAAATTCCACGAGAGGCTCTACATTTTTCATATGTATCCCAGGTCAATCTAACTAACGGCAACCCACGAGAGCTCTTACAGCTAGTCTATAATTTTCTTCCATAGTCCAGGACCCACCCACTTCAACCAATAGGATCGCTCCGTATCCGTTTTGTCTTATTTGTCTGTAGCTTTGTCTATAATTTTCAATAATCAGCCCACTGATGTGTTTCTAAAATGAGGCAGAAATGGCGGTTCTTTTTTGCAAAATGTAGTTAACATATTCTTCATTGAGGTGCTCGCGTGATTGTTTTGAATGTATTCTGCCGTGCTAAGGAAGACCGCCGTATGAACATTCGAGAGTTGCCAAATTTCCTTCGATAAAAATGCTTGTTTTTAAGGAAAGTTATGAATATTTTTCTTTGAAATTTTCAGGAGCTTCAGGTGAAATTGCAAGCAAAATAATCTGAAAAGTTGGGAGGAAAATATTCATAAGTTTACCAGGAAATTCGAGTTTTATGATAGGAAATTTGGCAACGCCTGAAGGTTCATACGGCGTTCTTCCTTAGCACGGCAGTATTTTCCTCATAAATTGATATTTTGCGTGCGAGGTGGCTTACCTCGACCCCCTTTCGAAATGGTCGCGGGTCCTCGCGGTCCTGGGTTCGGGCGGTTTTCGAGAAGCGGCAGTGCTGTGCGCGGATCCCCCCTCTCCCCCCCCCCCCCCCAACATCCCTCTCCTCCCCCTCCCCCAACATCCCTCCCGAGGGAGAGAACTTCGACCGCGAACCGCCGCGCCGCGATGCGCCCGGGGTTCGCGCGACCGCAGCCACCGGGCGGCGCTCACACGCGAATGCTCACACAGCCCCCCCCCCCCCCCCCCCCCTGCCCCCCGACATGCGGACCGGGCCTCGGCGTGGACGGGATGGGGGAGATCGTGCCGGCCACCCGTATCGGCCAGACCTGTGGCCTAATCACCGCGGGCAGCCTGGCCAGCACCACCACAGTTTTCGGCCTTGTCCTCGTGTTGCCGTTCTGCTGGAATTAGACGAATTATCAGTGGCATTTGAGGAGGTTATGTCCTTGATAATGTTTGGATCCAGCGGGTTGATGGTTGAAATTGATAGGCAAAGCAATAGACATCAATCGACGCAAAATCAAGCAATTGACAACAATCATTGTCCGCTTATGAAAAGGAACATTCCGGAAATTTGAACTGTCTTCAGGGAGTATGGAGCGACTCTCTTGGTTTAAATGGTTGGTTGTTACAGACCAAGGGAGAAAATGATGGACTAACCAAAGGATCTCTCGTGAGTTGTCGTTAGTTAGTCTATTACTTCTCTCTTTTGTCCATTCCAACCTTCCGTTTCCACCAGTAGGATCCCTCCATATCCCTTTTGTCTTTAGGTTGTAAACCCTTTTTAAAGGTTGTAACGCCTTTTGTGACACAGGATGCTCAGTCTACATGATTATATGTCTTTGTTCTCAAGAGAGCAGGATTTATTGTGGTGGTTTCCTTTTTTTGGTCTCCATGCCAATCGTTCAATTTTTGTGTATTTTTAAGAATTAAATTGATTAGAATGAATACAATCTGTCTCTTTCTGCGGAGGTATTACATTTATGTTTTATTTCTGTTACAGGTATGACAAAATCTGGCTTGGTTGCCGAATATTCCAAAGGTAAAATCTCACTTCACTCAGAAGCATGTGGAATAACATAACGCGCTCTAATATTCGTTTTACTGCTGTATAGAAACTATCAAGGAATAAGATTATTGTTGGTATCAGTTCAGCTGTGGCATTCTTGTTTGAACGCAACTTAGAACTTTTGCTGATTCTTTGACGAACTGATTGTGTAGGACAGGTGAATTGATTCGACCTTTTTTATAAAAATAATTTTTGAATATTAAACCACTTAAAACATCATACCTTTAAATACTTAAAACACAGTGATAAATCAAGAGAGAGAAAAATTTCCATGCACGGAATTTCTCTCCATGCCTGTTTTGCCTGTTACTGGTGGATGAGTTTTTTCCCAGTAAGTGAAGTTTTACACGCTTAAAAATTATTGGATTTTGGCTTTTAAAGGCCCTTATCGGCATGATAATCGATGAACGATTTTGCAAATCGATTCTCAGTACTGTTTTCTCGACGTAAATGACATTTCTTCGTTGTTAAATTGTCCCTCAAAATACGACTTGAACAATTTCATCGTTTTTTTTCCTTCGAATTTTTCGAGGATTTCTCTCACACTTAGGTCCGTCGTTCCCAAAAATGTCGAGTCAGGTATCCGCACATTTTCTCAAAAATGAAAATCCAACCGAGATAAATCTACCAACACCTACACGGGTAGATCTGTTGTTTTTCCTTAGCGCGGCACAGCACGCGCATCCCTCGCAGTCATTTTTCTCCCTGCGAAGAGCAAATATTATCCGTGTTGACAGAGACACATGTTCCGGCGGCCTCGGAATAAAAGCAAGGCGCCCCCACCGCCGAAACAAAGGCTAATTTGGGGGGCGAGAGGGGGGGGAAGGCTTCTTTTTCGCGCCGCGCGGCGGAAGACGGAGCTGCAATTAAAACATTAATTTTGAGCCGGGGAGCAAACAAAGGCGCCGAGGGCGCGACGAGAAATCAACAACGCAAGACACGGCGCCCCCCCCCCCCCCCCCCCCCGGAGGAGGCGGCGCCCCGCCTCGACTTGGCAGCTCGCACTCCGGCGGCTTATAAAGCCTAAGACAACAAGAGTTAACTCCTCTGTCTAAACGAAATTCCGCAATAATGCTGTTACCAGGGCTTCCCATGAATAAATTTATCCGCGCTAATGTGTGCTTACGTCTTATCTTCGGGCGCGAAAGTAAACAGCGCGAGGGAGACTAATTTCTCGTCGATACGAGTGGGTGGGAACCGCCCACGGAAAAAATTGGCCCCGCGATATTGGAAACTCCTTACCTGGGCCCGGGATGCTGCGCCTATATTAAACCCCGCCCCCGAAGTGGTGGACCACGAGGGGGCCGTTCATAAATGACGTCAGGAGTATTTTTCGATGTTCCACCCCCCCCCCCCTTACTCTTCCCTATTTTCATGTTAGCTGAATATAAAGCAGCGCTGAACCCTTTCTTTCTTAAAACCCACGTCAGATATGGATCAAACCCCTGAATAACCACAAAAGATTAGCTGTTTCATATCAAAGTTCTCTTCAAACATGCGTTCGGCACCAATTGAATCAGTGAGAACGAAATCACACCAACTCGGTAACTCGAAAATGCTCAATTTTCATTAAGGACAATCAATTTTAATAAAGGTTATTAAAGTTAGGGCATCTGTTCCAACTCGGACCTTTAGAGTGTCCTTAAGCACTTGTTTTTCGACACCAAAAATATTTTTCTTAGACTAACTTCTACACTTACTGTGCAGTTTCGTGTGGGTCATGATTATTTTAATTTTTCGAGTTGGTGTGTTTTCGTTCTCACTGGTTCAATTATGACATAGCATTGAGGTCGGCTTGACCATTTTAAAATGCAATATATCTTTACATAAGAAGTAAAGGGAAATTCTACTGAAAGCCTGTATCATCCAATCAAAGAAGAGTCTCAAAGTGGCGTTACGTGGGGTCACGTGACCCCACGTGACGTGACTTTGAAAGTTCTACTTTGATCTAAGGTACGGGCTCAAGGCAAAACTCTTTTATTTCCTCAAACATCTTTATTCGTATCTGTGAAACTCGGTCGGCACACGAGTCTTTTCCTTTAGAATTCAAAATGATTAGAACAATCTTGACCGTAAAACCCCACTAACAGCTTCATATCGACGGTGAAACTGCCAAAAAGCGCAACTTGTTTTGCGGCGTCGCAGATTTTTTATCGGTGTTTTTTTCATTCCTGCATTGAAGAATACTGGGTTGAAGATTTCAATCCATGAAGCTATTCCGGTCTCTTTTGAAAAAATAAAGTAGGGACGAATATTTTGATCACCGCAATCGACATACGCAGTTTCGAAGTTCCACTGTATGTGCGGATATTGATATACTTATTAGAGCTTCTCGGTTGTGTTTACAGTCTTCGCTTTCAGAGTATGAATTCAATGGACATGGGTCGATCGAAAAATAAAAACGTGAACCGATCGGCAAATTACAAAAAAAACCGGTGTCAATTCGATCGACATGGATCGATCGGAAAATAAAAACGTGAACCGATCGACTAATTATCAAAAAACTTGTGTCGATTCGATCAACACGAATCGATCAAAAAATAAAAACGCGAACCAATCGACGTGATTCGATCGATACTGATTTTATCGACAAAATTCGTTTCATTCACGGAGTTGTCGATCAATTCCTGGTACTGTCGATCGATTCACGGATTTTTCCGTCGATTCGCGGAGTTTTCATGATAGACTCACGGAGTTGTCGATCGATTTCCGGTAGTTGATCAATTCACGTCGATAGATTCACGGTGGTTGATCGAATCACGTCGAGATTCACGGTGATTGATCGAATCACGTCGATAGATTCACGGTGGTTGATCGATTCACGTCGATAGATGCACGGCGGTTGATCGATTCACGTCGATAGATGCACGGTAGTTGATCGATTCACGTCGATAGATTCACGGTGGTTGATCGATTCACGTTTCCATTTTTCGATCGATCCATCTCAATCGAATCCGTACCCTCCTCTAAATGAACATGATCGCAAATTTTGTATGCCGTTTCTTAGGTTTCAGCTTTCTTTCCGAACCCGCCTCGTAGCTTAAAATGTTCGCGAACGAGGGCGTTCGTAAAGACCGCGATGGTGGCGGCCGCGGATGGGCCGTCGACAATAGTCGTCGTTCGAAACATTAGCCGGCACAGCCATGAATCTTGACATTCGAGTTGGACCCGGTCCCAGGACCCGGTAACTCCTGCTCGGAGCCCACACACCCGCACTCCCGTAGGTCGGGATAAAGAATTCGCCAAGTTTCGCCTGTTCAGCTTCATATGCTCCGATAATGTCGTTATCTCCTCCCAACGAAACTTCCCGATCCGACTCTTCAAGCGGAAACTCGGGGGCTGCTCCCCCTACCCCCTCATCCTCCGCGCGAAACTCTCGGGCGGTGAAGGTTGCCTAACGGGGTTTTCGAACGGGAAATTTGTTTCGCGCCAAGTGCATTGAGTGGAGTAGCTCCTTGTTTTTTTGCCAAAACCATCACTGATGGACCACTAGGCAGGGTTGGATATCAAGTGGACTCCATTTTGCAATTGGGAGCTAATAATTATACCTGGTTCATTTAACGAACGACACATGTGCTCTTTGATTTTTCGTTCGAATTGGTGTTTTTATGGACGAGCCAGAAATCGCTGCAAAATTTTGTCAAAGTATCGCAACATGTCGAGAGTAAAACTGCAGGAACGTGTTTCTCGTTTAAGCTCCATCCACGCATTTTATTTTATTGAACGCAAATTAAGCAACGTCATTGCTTGAAATTTTCACAGAATTAACTTCCATACAGATAAAGAGAGCCGAGGAAGATTCTTTCAAAGTGGAACATCTAACTGTTAGAAAACTTTCGGAATTTGATGAGAGGCACGGCGGATTTGCATCTAAGGCGAAACGCGCAACTATTCGAACGCAGCGGTGGAGGTGTTGCCTATACGATCAATTGAAGGCGTTTTGCCCGGTTGCCATCAACAAACTATACCTCTTACTAGAGTGGCTTCCAGATAAGAAATATGCGCAACGCGCATGAACTTTCTGACCGATTATAGAGGGCGGCGGAGGGTGGGATGTGGGAACCCAAGTACATTGAACCTCATCTTCTTTCCAGCCATGTTTCGCCTATCGGCCGTAAGTGCCGTAATTAACACCTCGCTGAATTGTTATTATTTACGATAGTGATCCGAAACCTCCTGTAACTTGGATGAGGAAAATTTCGCTGTAAAACCAGTTTCCAACCCCATCCTCATATTTATATTCAAAACTATTACGGCACAAATTAGTATATGGGGTTAAGCATCAAGCTGTGAAGTTGAACCAAGTAAACTTAACCTTGACTTATTTCAAAACTTACGAATTTATATCTCATAGACGATAAATTTCGGAGACCTCTTACTGCAATCTTCCTCGCAAAGTAAAAGTTACCATCCGAAATCAACGCTCTTTGCCTCTTGATGACTGATGACCAAATAGTTAACGAGTTGATCCAGCTAATCCTAACCTAATTTACCAAAACTCGTCTGGAAAAGTGCTAATCCCAACATGCCTCAATCATCATATGGCGAATTCTATTTGATTTTTCCTCAATAAGTTGGTTATCAATCATCTTCAGGCGGAGAATTGCGTTAACCTTTAGATTCAAATTTTGCTTTACGGAACATATCGCCTACGATATATTCTGCCGTGCTAAGCAAGAACGCCGTAAATCCAGCATGATTTTCCTTCGTTTTTTGGAACTTAACACTTTATAAAATGAAAATTGTTTTACTCACGCACCTCGAATTTTCCGGTTCAGTTATTGATAGTATTTTCATGAGAAGTCTGGAAAAACATTGACCCAAGGTACACAAGTTTTTCTGCTATGATCCATTGTTTCCAAAAAATGTAAAATGGCGTTTACGGCGTTTTTGCGTTGCACGGCAATGTTGTTATTAAGGGGTCTTAAAACTACATTTTCTCTACTTGCAGCACCTTCGTGAGAGATACTCACGCATTTATCGACTATACCGTCGATCTCGAAATCGTTTTCCCACACTCTCTACATTGTCTCCATCTAACATCTCGGGTCATGAGACGAGGACGTCTAATATGGGTCATTTTCGGAGGGAGAAATGCCTCGAGGGTGGCTCGTCACACGCTTATTACCCTGGCCGTAAGTGAATGGGTCGTTGAACAGGTACGGGTACGCGTAGCGGACGGGTTTCATGTGTTCGCCGGTTCCCGGTAATATCCCTGAGGTTGGAGTATTACGCCGTTATTTTCATTAGTTTTCCCGCGCGAGCGGAGTTTTTCATATTCACAAGATGTGTTCCGCGCTGTTCCTCGCATGATTGAAGTTTAGTGTTTGATTTCCACGCGCCATGAATATCAATGCGCGACGCGCCCGCACAGACGTCCTCCCCAGGATTTATCGCTTTCCCTCCGTTGTCGTTTCACCGCGCGCCAGTTGACCCCTTTCCGCCATGCTTTTCATGTTGGTTCTAGAGCATCTATACGGGGAGAGCACGGATATGTCATACTTTTGGTGGTTAGGTCAGGGGTGCAAAAATTTCTCGACCACAAGTTTGGGCGGGTCGCGATCGGTTGCGTGGGAAAATGGGAAAGTCCCGAAAACGACGCTTTGAAATGGGAAAGCTGGCAAAATTGCGTTTATTTTTGGAATCCTGTGGTAAAAAACACGTGTGCTCTGTAATAGCGCGGCGAAAATTGCGTCTTTTGCGGAAAATCAGGCCAGTCCATACACGATCAGACCTACAAAAAATTCATCTTTTTGAAATTCTGATTTACAGATTACTTGGAGCCATCTTTACTTAAAACCTCGGTTTTGGTTTTGGTTCTGGCTCTGTTTTTAAGAGAACTAAGGACTTTGGTTCCAGTGCCGTTTTTGCTGCCGCTAATATAAACAACTATTCCGTCCTGGTTTAAGTCACGGTTCTGAACTTAGGCCTGATATTGACACTATAGTTTTGCGTAAAATTACGAGTAGTTTTCAATCTTAAAGAGAGTACTTAAATCGGAGGTCATAAATGAGGAGTGCGTGTGCTTCATAAAACATTTTACCACTGTATTCATTTAACTCGTGTATACGACCTTACGAGGCGGAGTCAAGGCAACAAGTATTAATCTCCCTTTCAAAGCAACTACCCTGCCCATGTATTCAACCCTCTTTTCGTATGGAGAATTTGACTGAAAAAATGAATAAATTCCAACTCAAGTAGTTTTTTCTCGAGCAATGAAGTTGATTTTAGACAAAGCAAAAAGCATCATCGTGTTTCTCACGAAATTCTTTGCAGGAATTATTGGTCGAATAGTAATCCGGTCTGACACAAAACTACGTAATTCAATTCGACCATCAGTTCCAGTGGGTCGATTGATGAATCGTTATCAAATGATCCTGATCGTAAAATCCCTATCTTAGCAATGCTTTTCATCGATCATGGTCATTCAATATCGCTTCAACAATCGAGCTGCTGGCGACCTTCGAATGAGATTTAATCCAAGTCGAGATGTCTACCCGGAAATCCGACGCGGGGATACGGGACTCTCGAAAGGCTGAGAGCTTTGAAGACCGAAATTAAGTATTTAAGTCTACTGTAAACATATTTGGAGAATTAAAGCTTTGATGGCGATACGCAGCACGTTTTCTCTTCAAAATGTCAGGAGGAAAACGAAGCACACAACGGTGAGTCCGGGAATCAACTCTTAAACAAGATTTACCTATGTGTCACCAATCAATATTGATCAAATGCACTGGAAAAAAAAACACACATTGGATCTAGAGTCCGGACTCTTAAAAACATCGACAAGAAAAAATACTCTTGATTCAATTGGATTTTTGCTTGAATCAAGAACAAAGCCTCCTAAGTTGAGCGGATTTCCTTTTGATTTAAGCAAAAATCTGATTGAATCAAGAGTCCTTTTGCTTGTCAATGTTTTCGAGAGTCTGGACTCTAGATCCAATGTGTTTTTTTTCCAGTGTGGTAAAAATTCAAATGACGTCATTTGTATCATCTAACTTCCACTTGATCTGTGTAAAATCGCAAGTCAGTACTTCGTCTAGGAGTTTCGTCGTGTAAATCGTTTCTTGTTTAAGCTTTCGAGGAGTGTGACTCGCCTGTTAGTTCAGACCTTGTCCAGTGGCCAATTGGACCTGAATCCTGATATCCAGCTGATAGGAACAAACTATTTTCAGGCAATTTTCGAAGCAACAAACCTATCATTCAATTTCCTGCTGGCTGATTATTGAAATTTATAGACAAAGCGATGAACAAAGAAGACATAGGGAGTGTGGAGCTATCCTATTGCTTAAAATGGATGATAGACGAAGGGAGAAAATGGACCGTGTTAAGCAGAAAGGAACCAAGCCACATCAGCTATCGCCAAATTTAACCAGACAATTTAATTTTTTCCATGAAAACAGTTGAGCGGATCTTCGTGCAAATTCCAGTGAATTTTTTGCATAGTACGAGGCAAATTCCCTGAAATTTTCAAAGGAATCCGCACAAACCTTCTTTTGTAAAAAAATAAATTGCCTCGTTAAATTTGGCAGTAGCTGATGTGGCTTGGTTCCTTTCTGTTAAACTCGGTCCAAATGATGGTCTTTTCCAGCATTTGGACTTTTGGAAGGTTTCTCGTGGGTTGCCGTCAGTTAGTCTCTTACCTACCTCCTCTGTTCATTGCAACCACCCGCTTCCACCAATAGGATCCCTCCATATCCCTTTTGTCCTGTATATCTATAACTTTGCCTATCAATTTCGATAATAATCGGCCCTCTGTGCAAATTGGTGCACGTATGCCATAGACGAAGTCTTGTAAAAACCCGCTCCTGTTATTGGTTATTTTCTGTTGAATTTGAACCAACTGTGTGCATAAGCATCTGAGCTCCGAGCATTTTCAACGATTTTCAATACGATTCTGGCAACGGTGATCTCGCTCCGCCATCTAACTACGTCTTGCGCTACAACCGCATCTTTGTAAATTTATGGAGCATAGACTCAGGACATTTTACGGATCATTTCTCAATTTTCTTCACCTATTACTGAGACGTAGCGTGGCTGCAACATTGTCCGATGAACTTTTCTGGCAGTGCTTGATAAACCATCAGTTTAGCGCCCTCCGGCAACATCTTTCCGTTTCAGGTTCAGGACTTTTATGCAGAGTCAGATGTTTTTGCATATCCCACAGCGGTAAAGATGTGTCTAATTTATTTTTTCAACTGCAGAGAAGAAAATCCTCTCCTATAGGAACATATAGAAATCTCTGAGACAAAACTTCATGCTGATAGGCGGAGTTGAAAAACGAAAACGTTTGCCGTTTCCTAGTACAGTCAAATACTAAGATAATCATATTATGGTATAATCATCATTTCATTATAATATTTTCAAACGGACCGCGTTCAACAGAAAAGAACCAAGCCACATCAGCTCTTGCCAAAGAATTATTGGGCTTATTGAATTGAGCAATTTAATTTTTGAGAGAGAACATGTGTGCGGATTCCTTTGAAAATTTCAAGGAATTAGCTTCGTACCATGGAGAAAATTCACTGAAATTTACACGAAAATCCGCACAACCGTTTTCATGTAAAAAATTAAAGTGCCCAATTAAATTTGGTAGTAGCTGATGTGGCTTGGTTCCTTTCTGTAATAGGGGCGCGCTTCTAAATGGCTTGGAGAGGGCGCAGCAACTCTCCAACGGTAATCAAGTATCATTTGAGTTTCTTACAGAATTGAGTATAAATCAAAATGATTTCGGGTCCGAAACAAAACAGAATAAAATTAAATGAATATTATAGTACCATCTTAAAAGAAAATAATAAGAACTTACGCATTTTCGATAAGTTTTTTATTCTGATTGTTTGTCGTTTTTATTTTCATTTGAAAAAAAAAGACAGGCCAAGCAAACTCAATAATATGTATAAAATCATAATTGGACATATTTATGCTAAAAGGAACTATGTGCATAGGTTTTGTGTGTGACATAGTTTCTTTAAGCATAAATACGTTCAATTAGAGTAGGTAACGCGTAACGCATAACGCCTGAGGTACCAAGTGGTCAGGAAGCGTAGCCCCCTAACACCATTTAAAGCGGAACTCTGAATTTTGTAGCTACGTATGCTCAGAGCCACTCATCGCAATTTTGGCGAGGAAAGAAGAGAAACACATTATTCAGCGGTGATTCAACAATTTACTATCCCTTTAGTGCTTGAGGAAAAAAAAGAAAAGCCTTAAAAGAAGCTCAAATACACGAGGAGGCGACTCAAATACCTCATCAAAAAGGAGAAAAAAACCTACCGCCGGAACTCGTGAAAATATTGGCGTGAGAAAAGAGGATGGAAAGGATAAAAGTTTTTGATACAGGGTTGCCAAAATTAATATAATTCGCTATATATCGAGGGTTTAGAAGGAGGGATGTGTTTATTGCGAGGGTTGGCGACCCTGTGCGGCTGCACGTGTGCAGTGTGTCCTCGTTCCATGTTCCAAATTGCCCTGAAAAGATGAAGTCGCCTGTCGAGGAGTTGCTAAATTTTCTCAGCAGCCTCGTAAGCCATCGCCGCCAAATCTCCGAGAATGACCCGGTGGGAATCGCGAAATAGCTAATTTTAATGGCGATCCGACAGCGACGCCGCAAACATTCCGAAGGCGAGGCCCGAAACTTTTTCGCTTTCAGTCTTGGAGCTTATCAGCCGTATTTCTCTCTGCCAAATGGAAGTAACGGAGCGACGTCACCCACCCACGTCACCGTATCGGGTAGGCCGGTATCGTGACGGCGCGACAACCGCGGCTGTATTTGATCTAACTTCCCCGAACTACTATATATTTTCTTTATGCGCCCGCTGGATCACGAAGAAAAAGTATCATTTGAAGTCAGTGATGGACGCTCTGGTATGTTCCGGCCAATAATGGGAATGTATGGTCGCTCGCGAAGTCTATGAGAAGCGAAATTTGGAAGCAAGCGGAAGGTTTACAAGAACTGTAACGGGCCGCACTAGTGTACTATAGACAAGGTATGAACCAGGCAAAAAGTCACATGCCTCTCTTCGAAATCTTAAGTAGAGAACGATTCATATAACGAGAAGTTTGGAAATCAACTCCAAAACGAGACATTAAAAGTCATTTTTAACACAAATAAAGTGAGTGTTAAATGATACAAATGACGCCATTTGTATTTCTGCCGTTTAATCAGGAATGGATTTGATTTGTTATGTGCTTATTTCCCTTCGTGAACTTTTAAGGAGAAAATATCCTGCGCTGTGTAATCGACTTTTGGTGTCAATATGAATTGTCAAGTACGAAGTAATCGGAACGTGCGCAGTTCAAATTTTGTGGTTAGTTTCTTTTTGCTTGGATTGACCAAGTAGAAGGGTTGAAAACTGGGTTACTTCGTTTCAAATCAGGCGCGAACATGTCATGAACCAAATTCGGATCGCATTGGTGATACTCAAATGCGCCAGCCACTCGCAAGTCGCAACCTCTGAGTGACATCAAGAGAAACAAGAATGTCTTAGTTCAGCAGGGCGATTTTTTTTATCCCCAGATGTCTCAGAGTCACCTATAATTTCATTCAATTTCACCAAAAATCTGGAAGTAATCATAAACACGGAAATATACAACTGTGCACCTTCAATGCTACAAAATATTTCGATCACCAATAACACCCATCTTATACCTCGTCTGGTTTTGGACGAGCGCAGTGAGGAAGTAGTGAAAATCATGAACAGAGAATCAAGTCTAGCGCGCCTTCAATGTTGCAGGATACTCTACGCATCACCGCGAAGTTAGTTTAGATGCTTCCAACCAAACCTAACTTAGCTTAGCTCTCTGTTTGCACTCAGGGCTATTCAGCGGTGAGCGTATCAAATTCATCTAAATACGACTCGCCTCCTGAGAAATTAGACAATACCTTACGCAACAATCAACAAGGAAGTTATCGCAACCGTTAAAAAAAGTACTCGAAGTAACCCCAAAATGACCATAAACAAGGACATGTTTAACCGTGTAGGGCCCTCAATATACAACGCAATTTCAATACTTAATGATGATACCACGATTTGTGCGCTGTGGCGCTCATTTTGCATCACCTATTCATGAGAGCGAATCATAGTTACCGATTACCCAGTTCTAAATTCAATTAATGACCCCCATTTCTCTCTAATGGGTGGCAGCGTTATATTTTCAAGAAGCAAGACATTTTCTTCATCCTCAGATGTCTTAGAGTAACGCAGCGTTTCTGTTGATTTAACCAGAAATTGTGTTAAGCAACATAATCGGTTTGACTGACCTAATGAAAAGTAAGAAGAAGAAAAACTAACCCAAGTAACCGTAAACACGGACATTTCTAACTTAGTGTACCTAGCGTTTCAATGAATACCTTACTTGAATAAATCAGCAGTGGCGAGGCATTAATGATCAGTTATCGATATTTCCCTATTTGAGGCTGTGGTAAAGAATCGATCACTAAGGTGTTCGTTGCGAACGTCCTGTTTCCAATCCTCTTCCATAGGTTTAAAGGGCAGATCAATCGATACATCGCAAAGCACGCCACGCAACTGTAAATCAGAGTATTCTTCAAATGGAAAGGGGTTAAAATTCGGTACCAAATTAAAATCAGCGTCAAGCCGAGTTGTCAATACGTATTCTAAAGAAAAGGATCAATAAATCTGTAAATGATAAGGCCCGTTCCAGGCGGTCGAACATTAGCTGAACTTTTGCAAAACAAGTTCGGCGAACCGATTCAATTTCGTGAAAATTAATTCTATGAAACGGCGTGGTTTGACGCACCGCGGACCGGACTACGGTCGGTTCAGAAATCAGGTGCGTTGGCGTTTGCGGATTCTAGTAAGAATCGGGTGGCGTTTGCGGATTCTCATATTTTGAAGGTGGCGATTGCGGACAGGCGGAACAGGGCCGGTGGACTTTGCGGACCAGAGAATTTTGGCGGTGGCGATTCCGGACGGAGGGGTAGGCATCTGCATATGCAGCCCCCCACCCCTGCGCTGTATATTAAAGAGAAAAATTACCGGAGAGGCTCTGGATTCCTTTCCGTGGATGTAGAATGAAAAAAAGATTAGTATTAAACATTAGTATTATATTAGTATAAAAACATATAAACAGTGATCATACAGTAAATTTTTAAAAAAGGCATATCAGAAATCAAGAAACTGAAAAATCGTCAGTTTCAGTTCATTTTTAGGATGAAAAACCTGTTGTAAATTCTAGTCTAAAATTACTGAAAGTCAAAAAATAACATACGAAAAATGAAAACATATTTTAATTTTTTGACTTTCAGTAATTTTGGACTAGAATTTACAACATGTTTTTCATCCCAAAAATGGACTGAAACTGACGATTTTTCAGTTTCTTGATTTCTGATATGCCTTTTCTAAAAATTTACTGTATGTTCACTGCTCATATGTTTTTGTACTAATATAATACTAATGTTTAATACTAATATTTTTTTCATTCTACATCCACGGAAAGGAATCCAGAGCCTCTCCGGTAATTTTTCTCTTTAATAGCGCAGGGGTGGGGGGTGCATACCTATGTGTGTGCCTACCCCTCCGTCCGCAATCGCCACCGCCGAAATTCTCTGGTCCGCAAAGTCCACCGGCCCTGTTGCGCCTGTCCGCAATCGCCACCGTCAAAATATGAGAATCCGCAAACGCCACCCGATTCTTAGAATCCGCAAACGCCACGTCCGCAAACGTCACCGCACCCAGAAATCAGTGGGCTATGATGATTTCCAAGTATCTTTGCGACTCATGATGAAGTTCCTCATGAAACGGCAAGGGAAGCTCTTTTAAGGTTTCGTCCAAGACATGGCCGGATGCACTGGGTTGAAGGTTGAAGCAACCTAGGCAATTGCTTAGGGGTGGCAAATTTCTGAGGCGAGAAATTGCGAGGAGTAGGTTTTCTTTTAACTTTTGCCTCACCCGGTTACAATGATTCGATTGGTTGAGCGGGGTCTCTAAAATATTCTGTCTCTGACCGCACCGCAGATACTTTAGGGTCGTATTCGTAGTTTTTTCTTGGGAAGCTCCCCATTTCCTCATAAGAAGGGAGGCCCATTATGGTTTACATTGCTTGATAAAGAGAGTTTTAAGGGGATATTTAACATAGCATCATAAAAAGGACTTTTTTAACGGATCTGTAGAAAATTCAACAGTATGAGTTTGGAAATAGATCCTTGCAATAAGGGATTGCGATTATACGCTACTGCATAAAATGATAAATACGGAAGGAAATAATCTATGATTTTTGACAAGCTTCAAAGTAGGTACGGACCTAGACCAGTGGTGTGGAATGACCATATCCGATAGGTGTTCGGTAGGAGTATTAACTAGAGATCTGGGGAGGGGGGGAAGGTTCCGGGAAATTTTGATTTTGTGTGCCTTATCCTTAAGTATGTAGGAGTGTAAATTAGTCACCATAAGTTAATATACCAGCATTTTTTTCTTCTTTTTTTAAAATTTGTTTTTTAAATTAAATAACAATCAAAATGAAGATTTTTGAAGTTCCAAGACGAGAATTCTCATCCGCAGCACTCAAAGGGTTAATGCGACCCTTAGGGCCTGACATTTGTAAATCCAGTCGTGAAGGTTCTAGCGACGGTAACATTTTAAGATAGATAGTCCGCAAGGCCTAAGAGCGAGACGAAGAGTTCTCCAGCCCCGATATCGATACCCGACGGAAAAAGTTAATTTTTAGCCGGGGAAAGCGGGCTTTTTCCGAATGCCCCGTCGTCGGATTGGATGATTTTCCACGGGGGCAACGGTTAACGAGTCGGGGAGGAAGCTCGTCCCCCGGAGCGCACCTCGGGAATAATAAAGAGTTGTCGAAGCTAATGCAAGCGTAAATTGCATTTCAATCCGCTGTCAAAGTGAGGCCTGATTAAAACGGGCGCCGGAGCCGGGCCCGGGGACGGGAGCCGAGTGAGGACTCGGGAGTCGAAGCCGAGAGGGCGGAAAGGAAATATTAAAACCATGCTAAGTCTCGCCTTGATTTATCGTCCGAAACAGCTGCGCAAATGATTCCGTCTTCTTACTTTCTTCGCTTCCCTCCGCGCTTTTCCTCTTTAAAAAATCCTACTCCGCTCTCCCCGACTTGCCAAACTGACCTCAATTACCATCGTTTTAAATACGGTGTGCACTGAAAAAAAATCTCGGTGTATTTACTAGGAAATGGGTAAAATTACCAAGAATTCAGGGTTCTATTTGATCCCAGTTTTTTCTTGGTAAAATTACCATTTATGGAATTGGTAATTTTACTGATATATCTCGGTAAAATTATTGACTTTCCCGGTAGTTTTACTGGACCTTGGTAAAAATGCCAATATTTTTTATCGACTGTGGTAGAATTACCGAGATAAAATGGCAAAGCTACTGGGAATTGATTACCAATAAAAGTGGTATTCTTACCTGAAAAAAACAGTAAAAATACCGGTTTTTAGGTAAGCTTACCAGTCTGTCTTGGTAAAATTACCAATAACTGGTAAAAAAGTGAGATGGTTAAGATACCAACGGACCTTGGTAAAAACGCCGAGAATTTTTTTTCAGTGTGGTAGTCGAGTGTTAGGTAAAAGAAGAACACTCAAATAAATGCGACCGACTTTTAAATGTTGAACTAATCGTCGCTTCCGGCCAAAGTATCACAAGTGCCATGCGGCGCTTCAAACTTTCAGAGAAATATAGAGACACTTTTCATCGAGGCTGTCCGTAATTTTCACTGAATTTTCTTTGTGCTGCCGATAAAATTCAGTAAAACTTTCAAACAGATTCAACAAAAAATTTCTCTGCAAAAAAATAAAATGACAGCGGAAATTTTGAAACGTCGAATGGCCTCTGTCATGTACTTTCGGAAGGTGATGAGATGTGGCCGGATATGTGAAAAGGGACCTAATCTCACGGGAGGTAATTTCTTCAGGGGGTTTTCCCAACGGACCCGATAGGACGGTTCTAGTCATTTAGGGTCCTTAAGGAATTTTAAGTCATTTATGTTAGGGTCTCTACAGCAAATTCTTCTCGTTTTGAAAGGTATAACCAAGTACTAAGATTTTAGATTTTTAAAATCTTGTGTAGTTTTTTATCCAACTGAGGAAGGCTTCGTTTTCAGCCGAAATGTTTCGATGTCATTTTTCTAAAAAAGCCTTGTAATCCGCCGTTTGAATCGTCATTATTGTTTCAAAATAGACTTTCCAGTAATGGACAACTTAACCGTGCTTTTGATTTGTGTAGGGGCCCAACGCAAATTTAATATGCTCTCTTTTAGAAAAATATGATTCTTATCAGGCAGCTGAAAGTGCGTAGACGTACTCAATTAATCTCAATTAACAAGGTTAAGACCACTGAAACTTATAAAAAGAGTGCGTCATGATTTCCATCCCAACCGAAAGCGACGAGGATTGTTTTTCAATTTATTAATATTTATATTGTTTTTATCAATCATCAAACCGTATGTAGTTTACCTAAAAAATATCAATTTAATTCATGCAGTCATCATAGACGCATTTAGTGTGACGTTACATCTCGATTTAATTTCAATATCTCGAAAGTCGAAATGTGCCCCAACAAACGAACACAACGTTCGTCCGAAAACTAAGTATTATGCCACGAGCTTATTATATTATCAATTCTTGTGAATGTGGTCTCAAACGTTTTGGAAAATGACTATAGCTTACATAATTTTACGGTCCCACGGATTAATGTTTTAGTTTTAGGCTGGTTTTAGCATTCATTCATCAATTGTTCGTTTTGGAGGATATGTTTGTTTGTTGGGGCACATTTCGACTTTCGAGATATCGAACCGACAATATCGCTCCGTGACGTCACCACTAAATGCGTCTATTGAAGAGTCCATTTTCATGGAAACCCTACAAATTATCACGAAGTTCGGCAACGGTGGTAACATCGGCATTGACAAGTGCTCGCATCAGCGCTCCGTCGAAAATTGAACACCAGGGGGCGTGGCGGTGGATTTCAGGGAACAGAAAAAAATTGAAAACGCAGAAAGAATGAAAAACTTTGAAAAGTGTGCTCTTCGAGACCGTTAGAGCGGTGCCTTCTGCGGGAGAGGGGACGGCGGGAAACCGAGAGCAGTTGTAAGGATGTGGGATGAAAGCACACTCCGCCCAGGTGCTGGAGCAGAAAAAGTTTGAAAAATGTCGATTCGGTCGGTCTCGGATTACTCTGCGTTTCACTCCTCACCCAATGCGTCGCCGAAGAGAACCGAAAGCTAGAAATCCGCGAGGGTGAATCCTCCGGATTTCGCTCCCTCCGCAGAATCTGCAAGCGCCGCATTGACAACGTTCGTCGTAAAGGAACTGAGTGGATTTAGGGTTCCCAGCTGTGTGAAAAACCCGGAATTTGCCGAGAAAAAAAAAACGACTTGGAATACATAGGCGGATCTGGACACTTGGAACGGAGGTGGGCGGGGGGGGGGGGTGTGTGTTAGCCCTAAAGCCTAAAAAAGTCCTCAAGTCCTATCTAGGCCGCAACGTCTTTTTTCGCTGCTTTCTATCTAAAATGAGAAACATCAATAAGGTCCGAAAAACCTGAAAAAGTGAGGGAAGTTCTTTCTACAGAACTTGTAGTTTCCCTCATAAGAGAACGTAATTACATTTCGATGTTGCCAAATTTGCTCTTGAAAATTGCATTTTTATCATGAAAATCTTGAGGATTACTAACTGAAAACACTGATTTTTCTTCTGATCTACAGCAAATTGGACCGGTGCATTTTTGTAAAAAATGTAATTGTTAAGTCAATTTTGCAATCTTAGAATGGAGTTACGTTCCCTCGTCCGGGAGACTATAAATAAATTGTCTGAAATCGGCACCTTCAAAGAAAAACATATCTCTTCGTAGATGATGTGCCGTTTCTGATTAAAACGTAAAATTTGGATCCTTTCAGGTAATTTGGATCCTTTCAGGTAATTTGGATAATTTCCGGTAATTTGGATCTTTCCTAGTAATTTGGATCCTTTCTGGTAATTTGGATCTTTTCTGGTACTTTGGATCTTTTCTGGTACTTTGGATCTTTCCTAGTAATTTGGATCTTTCCTAGTAATTTGGATCCTTTCTGGTAATTTGGATAATTTCTGGTAATTTGGATCTTTTCTAGTAATTTGGATCCTTTCTGGTAATTTGGATCTTTTCTGTTGATTTGGATCTTTCCTAGTAATTTGGATCCTTTCTGATAATTTGGATCATTTCTGGTAATTTGGATCTTTTCTAGTAATTTGGATCCTTTCTAGTAATTTCGATTTAGATAGCTGCATCTTCTGCACGAGCAGCGGTTGAGCGCGGGGCACGAATTTAAGGCGACGCCGCGCCGCTCCGGCCGGGCCGGGGTTGGAATCGATAGAAAGGAGGGGTCGTTTGCATACTTGTTCCGCTAGTCTCATCAGCGTTGTAATTTTTCCGATCCGTGTTCTTTTATTGCGGCAGGAATATGAGTTGCGATGTAATTTCCCACTGCGGGAGCCGCCGAGCGGGGCTCTTCCTCAGCTGCACTTCCGGCGCCTGCATGCAAACGGGTAGACCACCACCTCATCACCCCAACCAACGACGACGTGATCGACGACCTCCATGCCGTCGTCCTCAGGAAAAACCCCGTATCATCATTCCAACGTTGCCGTGCTAAGGAAGAGCGCCGTATGAGCCTTCAGACGTTGCCAAGTTTCCTCCGATAAAAACCGAATTTACTGGGAAAATTGTGAATATTATTGTCCAATATTTTCAAGAAATTGTGTACGCAATGTAATCTAAAATATCTGGAAATTTTAAGGAAAAATATGCATGAATGTTGTTAAAAATATATGTTTTATTAAAAGAAATTTGGCAAACTATCGAATGTTCATACGGCGTTCTTCCTTAGCACGGCAGCAATATTGCCGAATATCTTCTGATGAATCACAGTATTTTGGACACCCTATGAAGGTTTCTTTCTGAATTTTTACGGGAATATTTATCTTTAAATACTGTAGCATTCTCGGAAATTTCAAGGAAAATGGATCGCGTTGAGCAAAAAGGAACCAAGCCACATTGGCTATTGCCAAAGTTATTCGGGCAATTTAATTTTTCTATATGAAAACTGCTGTGCGGATTTTTGTGCAAATTTCCGTGAATTTTCTGCATAGCACGAAACAAATTCCTTTACATTTTCAAAGGAATCCGCGCAAACGTTCTCTTGTAAAAAATTAAAGTGTCCAGTTAAATTTGGCATTAGCTGATGTGGCTTGGTTCCTTTTTGCTAAACGATGTCCAAAAAATCATATTTTTCATCGTACACATAGAATTAATCAATGTGAATTTGGCAACCTTCAATTGCGTTTACGATGTTCTTTCTCAACACGATAGTATATGTCTTTCCTCGATTCTGAGCTGTGCCCGTGCCGGAGAAATGCTATTTTGCTAAGGGAAAACGTCGTGTGAACGTTCAAATCGACGTTGAAACTTCCTAACCACGAATCTCTGTTAGCGACGTTGAAGACTTCCTGTGGTACTTTATTTGTTACGTGGAAAACTACTCGACGTCAATGCTTGAACATTTGAGTGGAGACTGTCAAACACCGCAAACAAGATACTTCGTCTGGTGTGGGGAATTGATATTTCCAAGATCTCTAGGTCAAATTGCAAACAAAATTATTTGAAAAATTGGAAGTAAAACATATAAAGTTTCTGAGATCACGATACTTCAAACATAGATGCGAGGGAATATTCTGTTCAAGCATCCATCTACTCAATCTTTCATGACTTTATTTCCGAATAGGAGAAGAGAAGAACAGAGTGTGCAAGTCATCAGTCAATATGTTTAATAATACTCGTATTTACGAGAGAAGTAAAATAAAATTTATAGTTGTGGTAAAACGATTGCTCAAATTGAGAATACACTAACGAATGGGCAGTGTGGTGTTGATGATTATAAACTTTTGAGAGTCAAAGTTCGTCGGTATGCTCTCGCCACTGGATGGTATGCCTAAAAAAATGCGAATTCTGAATTTCATTTTATCAGCCGTAAAGAATGATGAGTGACAGTCCGCAGAGAAAATGGTCGGCCAGTTTTAGCAACTTCGTGATCAAAAGCCAACAAAAAGTTTTCACCTTTTTCTCCTACCTGTACTGGACTGGAAGATCCGCGCCACTTTGTCGTAACTGGACGGCGGCAATATTTCTAAAAAAACCTTCGAGGCATTTATACTGACGTGTCTCCCGATGAGAAAAGTTGTCCTTAATTTTAAAGTGGTTCAAATTAGTATTTTTAAACTTCTAAACATTCGGGGATCCCTCGGCGTACCAACGTTGGGGTTGGTAATCACCGTAATTTCCCTAATTACAAGGCACACTTTCCGCTACTTGACCCTTTCCTCTCTTATCAACTTTCAAAGCTTTATTTTTTGTCCAAAAGGCCCAACTCGGTCACAGTTTAGTAAAATGTCACTGATGTACCCTTAAATTTTTCGAACAAGGGGATGGAAAACGCAGAGCGTAGCTAAGAGCAGCAATACCTACCTCCTCCCTACCCAATGACCAGAAATTCCCTCGTATTCGCAAAGTTAATTTTTATGCTTTTCATCAATCGATCCTTTGTCATTCTTTTCCTCATTAAATGAGCAATTTCTAATTGTGCACTCTTGTCAGTCCTCAAAAAGTTCCGTGTCTTTCATGGGATGTGGATTGACAAGAATATTAAGCGCATAGGAGCCTCGTTACCGTTTATCAAGTGATATTATTTTAACATTTTTGTTTTTTTCCAAACTGATGAATTTTTTTTTCATGAATGAATGCGTTGTAGTTCTGCGCTTTCTTTACTTTCTGAGGCTTTCCCATTTGTGTGGATTTTGATTAAGTGCATCTTACAACTTGTTTTTCAAGCTGTAAACCATTATTCAGGAGATGAAAAATTTTATGAAACTATACATAATAAAATTTCATGAAATTTTGGAAACTTCTTGCGTGGACTAAGTATGCCATAAAACGCATACAAGCAGTAAAATCTTAATTTTGAATTTTGAATTAAAAAAAAAATAATAATCAACGACTCAAATTTAATCTCATCAATTATTATTTTTAAAAAATAATTCAAAATTATTATTTTACTAATTGTATGCATTTTATGGCATACCAAGTCCATGCAAGAAGTTTCAAAAGCTTTATGAGGCTATAAAAAATGAAATTCCATGAAATTTTTAAATCGTCTTGCATAGACTGGTATACCATAAAATGCATACAAGCTGTAAAATATATATTTTAAATTTTTTAAAAAAAAATCAGCCAAATTTTGAAATTCAATTTTAAATTTTCGGATAATTCTTACGGAGTTCATTTGCATCCCCTGAAAAATCGTTGAAATTTCATCTTACAACGTTGAGCCAGCCTTAAAAACATAGCCCTACAGCAACGAACATGGGAAGTTTCTTGGTCATGAAACATGATTGAAGCTTATATCTGGCTCATTTCCGGATTAGTCCCTAGAAGTCAGTCATTCCTGCACTGTGCGATACGGAAAATATATCCCGACTACGCTGAATATTCATGCAAGCTTTCTCATCTCTTTTAATTCTCTCCAAAATTATTATTTGCTTATCTGCCTTTGTTCCCTCGACCCTGGCTAGGTCTCCGAGATCTTAATTGTCGGAGAGCGTACCTACGATAATTTTTCTCTCTCGCTTTTATTCTTTTTCATACATTTTACGCGTCCTGTTCTCGTTTTCGTTTCCATTCATTCTTCGGGAGTCCACATAGTTCTTTGGCTTTAATCAAAACACGCTACCTGTGCTCACAAGCCTCTGAAAGTGCACGCTGGCACACTTATCGTGGTTTAATAAATTTGGGTAGTTTTCGACTTCGTTTTTTTTTGCCTCTTTCTTTTTACCGTCGCAACTCACAATTTTTAATTTAGTTTTGGCCTTTGTTTTTATTCGTGGTTCGTAGTAAAGATCCAGCGGATTTTTTTTTTAAAGTTTCCCGGTGTGCCATATAAAAGAGACCCAGAAATGAATGTACCTCGAATATTGTTACAAAGGATATTTGAAACAAGATTGTGACCTTCGGCGAGATAGGACCATGGAGATAGCATTTTCAGTGGAGCAATATTTGCTGGGTTGGTTAAAGTATTGGATTTTGAGATTCCGACGAAAAACGCTCTTTTGTTTCTTAAAAAACAAGTTGAGAGAAATTAAATTCATTTTGTGTCAAAAGTTTCCGTGCAATACATTGCATTTTTCAAGCCGACAGTTTACAGCCTTAAATTCACAGATTAAAAATTGACGTACCTGTATACTCTCAGAATTAGGGTTTTTACCACTAAGTTTAAACCATCTTAATTTCAGTTTGGTTTGAAATTTTTGGGGTTTCTTTGTCCCAATATGTTTGTTAAACACTCTTCTAATCTCAGGCTGTAACTAAGTTCCTTCGGGTTAAGGTCCCTGCTTCTGGGAACATTCTCAATACGGATACTGAGGAACCTAACTACCATTTTGAATTTGATTTGTCCGTAATATTATCTCGTGTTCTCAGGCACTTAAGTAAATAAATGTAATTAAAAGTTGGCTTTCTCTTTGCCTTAAATTGTCCGTGCTATTTGCTTTAGTGTCTTTGGCTTATTGGGGCTCTTGCAGTGGTACGGCGCGCTGCTTGCCTAGCAGTGAACGTTCGAAAATCCAAAACGCCTTCAATTCAACGCTTATGCAACTCCGATATCCTCCAAGCACGAATAGTTGTATCAAGGGGCTATTATTATCGTAGGTCGATTCTGATGCGCGCTGAGGGGAAAAACCAGGGATCATACATTAAATATTGCCAAATTCATCACAAAAATATTAATTTTTTAAACGTTGCCAAGTTTCTGGCAATATATAATTTCTTTTTGAGGAGAGTGATGATTATTCTTCCTTGAAATTTGTAGATACTTACGATCAGAATGTCAACAAAATTCTTAGAAAAAGCACAAGAGAAATATTTACCAGTTTCCCAGAAAAGTTGTATTTAATCGAAAAAAAACTTGATAGATAAAGAAGTGCACTCAAAAATGTATCCCAAGATTTTAAAAATAGTTCCGTGTACATTTCTTTTGATTTAATAACCCTCTTAAAAGTGCCTAAGCTGGAAAAGTGATGTAATAATGAAAATCACTAATTGTGGCAACGTTTCAGCAATTACCTATTTTTCGAAAGAAAACGACCAGCACTGTTGTATTATCAATGCAGTTATAAAAATATTAATTCTAAATTTTGTGTCTTATTTGGACAGCGTTAAAGAGAAAGGAACCAAGCCACATCAGCTATTGCCAAATTTAATCGGGCTATTTAATTTTTTACATTTAAACGGTTGGGCGGATTTTCATGCAAATTTGAGCGAATTTTCTCCTTAGTACATAGCAAATTCCTGAATATTTTCAAAGGAATCCGCAAAAAAGTTGTCTCGTAAAAAATTAAATTGTCCAGTAAAATTTGGCAATAGCTGATGTGGATTGGTTCCTTTCTGTTAAACACAGTCCATTTGTCTAAAGCTTTGTCTATCAATTTGGGCAATCAGCCCGCCGCAGAATACAGGGACTCTACGAGCGATCAGGTAGCGCCCCGGAGAGGCGACCCGAGAAAGACCCCGGGCGGGCGGGGCGGGGGAGGGGCGCGGGCGCAGCGGTGCAATTATGCAAATGTTTTCGGATATCCTCGGGTGTCTTCGCGGGTCGAGGCGAACATCCGATGCGGCTCAATTTCCGCGGCCGACGGCGGCGGTGGCTCCTGGAAATCGAGGCCGGGCGTGTCCCGGAATGCGAAGTAGGCGTCCCCGCCCCCGACGAAACCGCGCATCTACCCCCGAGGACAATGTCCATGTAGGGGGTTCTTCCGGGCGGGGGACCGGTCCAAGGTGGTAATCGCCGCGAGGGCCTAATTTGCATTGACTTCACGCTCTATCGGTTTCAGTCTCATTGATTTCTGTCCGGACATACGGGGGTCGGATTCTGCCTCGAATTCGCGCCGCGAGTATTTGCATCACACCCCCCCCCGCCCCCTCATCCCCCCTGCCCGCCGTCCGGACACCTGTCTTCGGTTTCGCAAAAATCGAGTTTCGTCGACCTGCTGCTTCGGATTTGCATCCAAGGAACGCGCAAATCCGAAGAGTACCTTTATCCGCCGTCCTCGGAAAAAACACTGTAACTCAATTTTAGATTTTTCAGCTATTTACTGACGAAGTGTTTTAATACCGAAAAAACCTACGGTTGTTCATCTTTTTGTTAATAAAGTAACTGTGGCATACCATTGAGAATGCAGATTCATATACAGCAATTCCGTTCAATTGAAAAAGTAATTAATTTAAAATTATTTTCTTTTTTCCAGGTATGTTGACTGAATCAGCTGTTAGCAATGACTGCGTAATGAAGGGTTTTTTTTCTGGAGCATTATTCGGTATTTTGTGAGTATACTTAAATGTACAGTTTCCACGACTTTGATCTTTTTGCGCAGGTGCCACACTGCCACAGTCCAAAGTCACAGATAATTATACTTATACGTACGTTCTTGCAGAGATAGAAAATTTTACCACCGAATAGTAAATTTCGAAAAATGTATTGCAAATTTTAAGCTTTAATTGCTGATTTTACAAAATAGTTTGAAACTTCAACATCTTTTGAAAGGACTTTTAAAAGGACGCGCCTTATCAACACATTGTATTTAGTTTACTGTTTGTCTCTAGAGTCCCTTTATACTGAGAGTCAACATGGAGTCACAAACGGGAATAAAGATTACAGAAATTGAACGTTTTTTGTAATCTTTGATCGGCCCATTCTCAAATTCCTTTCTCCGTCCCTTCTCTCATTCCGTTTGTTCCTTGCCGAACCCGTAATGGACCACTAGACAAGGTACGAATTTAAGCATTCTGATACATGAATCTTAACCAGAATTTCACGTAAAACACGATTCGCGCAATGAAAATTACTGGAACCAACTCCTAACGGAGATATTAACATTTGTATTTCACATTGGTTAAGAGGAATTTGAACTGCCCGCTCACAAGAAACTCAAAACTCTACGTGAGTCAAATCGCGCACTACAACGGTTTCAGCAAGCTTCTCAATCGAGCAATGTTCATTTACCACCATGTGTTGTTCCAACTATAAGCAATTTGCTAGAGCTGAGCCAAAGTGTCAAGATTGAGGTTGCCAGATTTTTATAACGCAGAGACTGTCACGATAAACGTTTAGCGCGATGTGTATCACGTAGAGCATTGAGTTTTCATGAGCGGGTGGTTTGAATTCACGCATCAAGAATTATTGAATACCTTCGTAAGGAGTTGATTTCGGTAATTTTCGTTGTGCGCATCGTGTTCTACGTGAAATTTTGGTTAAGAAGCATGTATCAGAATGCTGAAATTCGTACCTTGTCTAGTGGTCCATTCCCCGGTCCAAACCAGATTATAATCTTTGCAATCGGTGAAAATGTAATCTTTATTCCCGTTTGTGACACTGTGAAGGCCTGAAATACGGGAACCAATCAGAAATGGATTCACATTGTCTTGACTCTCAGTATAAAGGGACTCTGCTTGTCTCTAACTGTATGCCTTACGCTTTCCTTCATGCCTTTTCTGAACTTATCTGTCCGCGAAAACGAGGTTATCCTTCAGCGCGGTAGCCCGCCGCGGTGGTTTTCCGGGGTCCAACGGGGGTGGATTCACCCTAATCGACATTCGCGTCGACGAGCGAGTGTGTGGATGTGGGACTGCACTGGCGGCACTGCGACTCGGTCCGCTCGCTTGGGCAGCGGCCACCGTCGAGGGAGCCGTTCATCACGAGATAAACGTTAAAAATGAAGCGAGCGTCTGGTCAAGGCAATGGATTTGTTAGCGCACAAATCGCGATAAATAATATCGCTGAAACAGAAAGAAAAGCTACCCCGGACCCCGGCCCGCGGAGGGGCAAGACTTACGCCAGTCGTCCAGTTCTCTCTCTCTCTCTTTTTCTCTCCCTCCCCTCTCTCCCCTTGTTTAATAATAAATAGCGTGCTCCGACGAGATATATGACCGCGCAATGGAAAAGAGCCGCGCACTCTTGCCAGATTGAATAAGAGTATCTGCATAAGGGCTGTTCAAGCACCTTTAGGGGGAGGGTTAAGTTTTCCAAACGGGGCCAAGCCCAGTCCTACGGGAACCTCCCATTTTTTGAAAAGTAGATTGCTTTAATAGGATAGATAGGGTAGATTGGGGACGTCCTGTAAAGGGTTGGCGGCAGGGCGTTGACGAAGAGATGTTGCGGTGTCAGTTGCCCGATAACCTCTGGGAAGACAGGCATATGTGGCGTTTGGGGGTCGTAGAACGCCAGAGTGCGTTGTAAAGCGACTTTAATATATATAAGATTGCTTTAATAGAAAAAATTGAATCTAGCAAAGATCAGGCCTCTCATTGTATGCATTGCACATTGAAAAAAAAAATGTCAAAAATGTCTGAGAGACGTGATAAGGCGATCCTCATGTACTTTTAAGCGCTGAATTCGAAAATAGCCTTGATTTTCTTTCATGAACCTCTAATGTTCTGGAAAAGCCAATATTACCCGGAAAAATGGCGCTTCGGGCATTTGGTCCCTCTCCTCTGACGGGTTGGGGGGGGGGGGGGGGGACCGGGGTCAGGTCAGTCTTTTGTAGTTAAAAAGGGGGTTGAGAAATCGTCTTTCGACAGGGTTGAAATTAGGAAGGAAAACTCAGGCCTCCTTCTCAGAATGAGATAATTGTCGTCGTTGGAAAATGTTTACCATTTTCCGGGAGACATTTTTTCTGAGGAAGGATGCATACAGTGTTGCGTAATTAATATTAGAGGGCGTGGTGTTACGTTATCAAAGGGGAGAGAAAATGCGTTTGCAATACTTGGACGGCTCCTAAGGTGACTCAAAAGAGTAGAACAAAAGCTGCAATTTGAAAGATGAGACATTAATGGAGGTAACGTCTCTTATGAGGCACGAAAGATGACGTTGTCCGCACACCGCGATTCCTTCCACCTCGCAAAGTCTCTCAATTAGTGCTCTGCACATATTTGCACACTATTTGGCTACGCGCATCCCTAATGAGACAGCGGTGGAGGAAACTGAGGTATACTGATGTGTCAGATGTTGCCATCCACGGTAGATTCATACGGATTCAGTCATACCAGTGGCGATTCTTGATTGCTGGCAACACTGTTTCTCCTCCATTTCAATACTTATAAAATAATCGATTCTTGGTGAGGCAGCTTGTCTCACCTGAAATCGATATTTTTAATGGCTTTAAATGGAAGAAAAACAATGTTCGAAAAACAAAATCGCCACTGATTCAAACGGTAGATTCATTACGGCGGTTCTTAAACGCCAATAGTTCCTTATAAATACCACTCCAATTTTAGTAATTTTTCGATCACCATCAACTATCAAAATACGATCTTTAATACACGTAGCTAAGTAATAAAGATGGAAGGAATGAAATAGATATGCTTCGAAAGTAATTGTAGCTGATGGTGGATTCTAAATCGATCGATTTTAACCAGCGAGTTTCCATTTTAGACAGTCTGTGTAAACTGCCTTTTCCTCAAGTTCTAAGCTTTACAGCCTCAGGTTTCCAATTAACGAAATTTACAGCTCATGCTTCACCGGTCTACATGTTTATTAAACACCGAGGAGAGCTAGAGGCATATTATTTTAGAACCACGGCAACTCATCGCGCGGTTGATTTTCCCTAACACAAAAGGCTCAACAGAAAATCACAACCATTCTCTCCCAGTGATTATTTAACTGCTATGGGTTGAGGAGTTCCCTAAATAATCAAGCTCTAGTTTTGCAAACCCAATGTATTGGGGTCTTAAAAGCCCCAACTGGACGGACATTTTCCTGCCTACAGGAAATTTTGATAGAATAGCCATGCATACTTCATTTGTTCGTACACTTAAATAGGTAATGTAGATTTTGACACCCCAACCAAGGAACGTCCTTTCTGCACCAAACGTCTCATTCATGATGAAGAATATTGACGGCGTAGGTCCGCAATCACATATCTCGTATGGGGAGTCTGCAAATCTCCGCCTCTCTGTTATTTTTTTAAAAAAGAACAAATTGAGATTATTCAAGTCCATGCAAAATTTTCATCGCACAGAGAAGAAAAATCACGGCAGTTTTAAAGAGTAGTTGAGTAATTTTCCATTTAAAAAATGAAGTATGACAGGAAGTCTGCGACGTCGCAAACCGAGTTATGTGATTGCCGACTTACACCGTCGATACGTACGCTCATCAGGAAATTGTCATCTGTTGATCACTCTATCGATTCTTTTTACAATATTACCGTTTCCTTAATAAATCAGAAACTTTACTTCAAAAGCTCACCGGCTTCTGACCACTGAGCGCCTCTGCATTACCTACATGTGCGAGCTTCCCGCTTGTTTTCCCGTGATATATGTGAGGGATTTGTCCTTTTTTTCCCGTCGCAAATCTGGCATAAGCGCAGCCGTGGTGCGGTGGATCAAAACATATCTTTAAATTATTTTAACTACTTACTTTTCCTCTCCCGATATAAATCACCGCCCGGGCAACCGGAGGGCGACGTTGCGAGGTGGCTCGACGAGGCCCCGCCATTTTTTTATCGGTCAACTCCGAGCGGCGAGGCGAGAACGGACTTGGCAATTCCCGCCAATCTCGATAAGTAGAGCTGATACAGTTCAATGGACCACGGATTTCTCCCGAGCCACTAGCCTCCACCGTCATCACTTCGTTGCCTCTTTTTAGATGGCCTTTTCCCTCCCTCTTTTTCACCGATTGATGCAATCTCCAGCCCCTTTTCCACGCTCCTCTTCCCGCTAGTTTTTGGGGTAGCGTTCTGGGGCATACTTTACCTCGAGTATCTATTTAGGGCAAAGGCGGATCCAGGGGGGGGGGGGCATAGGGGGTGTAACCTCCTTCCCCCTCCCTCGATTGTCCGAAAAATAGGAGGAGGAAAATAGGAAGAAAGAAAGAAGGAAGGAAGGGACGGAGGATAAAGAAGGAAAGAACAGGGAAGGGCGGTTTTTGATGATGATTCATGATAAAATTGACTCAAACTGCATATTAGATGCTTAAAAATTTAGACAATTTTCTGGAGGGAGCCCTCCTGGACCTCTTTTAACCCCCTCCCGTTCGAAGTATCTTAATCCGCCTTTGACGCAAGGCGAGTATCGCCACGTCTTTGTACTTTTCTGACTGGCTCACCAGTTGTTGGTCTTGGCAAAATGTTGTCCATTTAGGCGGATCACTAGGTGAATATTATTTGATTTTGGTGCTTAACAAGTTTCTCATCAGTCTTGAATTCTTGATCAGGCGAAAAGTAGCTTCAACCATCGAACGCAGCTTTTGTCTTACCTTATCATATTGCCTAGATTATTATTGCGAGATCTCTAATATTTATCGTTTATGGCCGTCCGTTCAAAAGGCAAATTGCATTTTCGCTGTAGACATAGTTCTCAGCGTACTCATTCAGGCAACTCGCCAGTTTTTTCTGCTCGTTTTTCGCGACGATCTGACAATCCTCACTACCTCACCGTGCAATCTGTTTTCTCACCTCGCAAACTTCACACCGACGATTTCCTCCAACTTATCGAGGCATTCTTCGTTCCCGCCGATAGTTATCGATTACTTGTACGTAACAATGACGAACGCGTCGAGAAAGAATTTTGCATTCTACCGTCGAAATCTTTCGCAATTCCCGCAGGACTCAACTACAATGCAAGCCACTAATCACTTCTCCGAATGCAACACACCCCCGTTGAAAGTCACGTGCTTTGAACATCGATAATCTGGTATCGGATGCTAACGAAGATTTAGTGGTCCGTGTAAGATGAAAGAATGAATGCTGGGAGCGTGATTGGAGCCCCCAGCGCCAACAATCTAACTCAGCTGAAATCAAAGCTTTTATTCCTAGAGAAAAAGAAGGGGGAAAAGGAAAGATTTCTTTAGGATTGAATTGAACATGGATAATTTTTCTTCAAGACTCTGGTGATTACACATACGCCGTTAATGTCTACGCTGTCGGCGACCCTTCTTAATGGATCGCATTCGATAGAGGGGAACCAACTCAATTACGCGGTTTCGAAAAAATCGACCATTGTCATCCTTAAAAAAAAAAAAAGGAAAAAAATACCTAGAATGGAACAAACATTTTGTGTTTCCACCCAGAGACGGTCATTTTAGAAGAGACCAATCGTGTACATTTTATTGAGTTCCGTATCAGGGCTGGATTTAGGGGGTGGCCACATGGGCCGCGGCCTATGATGGCAAATTTTGCAATTTTTTAGCTGTACCTAGGCATAAAAAAAACGGATTCAGAAAAAAAACTTACAAACGAGAAAAAGCGACAAAATCTCTCATTTCCTGAGCGTATAGTAATTTCTAATTTTGTCGTCTTTCGGTAATACAAGAGACAGTACCTTTAATAAGTCGAGTTAAGAGACAAACCAAACACGCAATTTGGCCTGGAGTGGCGCGGCGCATAGAGAGCAATGATTGTGAGGACTTGAGATGAAAAGTAGAAGCCCTCGGTGCAGCGGTCGGCGTGTAACATATTTAGCGCCTACAAGACTGCATGAATACTTCGCGCATTGCGTCAAACTCAGTGCGGTCAGCAGCGGTCGACGTGAAACGCCAAGCGCCTACAAGACTGCGTGAATACTTCACGCATTGCGTCAAACACAGTGCGTTCAGCAGCGGTCGGCACGGGCGTGAAACGCATAGCGCCCACAAGACTGCATGAATACTTCACGCATTGCGTCAAATTCAGTCAGCGCAGCGCGGCACGGCGGCGGAAGTTAAACTTATTAAACCACATTTATGTTTGTTCTTTTATAATTTTTTCGTTAATTTCTTATAAATGGAAGGCCTTGCCCACACAGAGATTGGTTTACGGAACTTAACTTTCGCACAAAGTTCCGTGAACTTTTACCAGTAGTGCTGACAGGGCTTTCGCAAAAAATGTGTCCAACACGAGTAGACGCGTCTTATGCACCCCTCCCCCTTCAGCACGTTCACTTGATAGTTTTTATTGATGTTTCAAAATGAATGAGAAGAGAGCGGCAAAATGCAGGCGGCCCATGGGCAGGAAGTAGGTAAATCCGACCTCGGTCCGTATATTTGATATTTTTAAAGCGAAGAAGAAGTTGCACGGTTTTTGAAAAAAAAAAAAAAAAGGTCATCGAATCGGTTCCCTCCTGTTGAGTGTCTCAAGTAACGAATAACCAACACTAAGTTAATGTTAGGTTGCAACCTACACATATTGAAGATTTTCAACCTAGGTTTTAACCTAGCCTCCTGGGACCCGGAGATTTCATAATTTTATATAGTGCTTAAGTCCTGAGTCCACTTCAATTTTCCGCATTTTTACTTTTCTCACCGTCAAAAACTGACAGAAATTATTCTCCCTTTTGTAGCATAAAATTGAACATTAGAGCTCGTCTGTAAGTCGTTCAGAGGTGTCAGTGCAGCGCTCTGGCGCCTCATATTAAAACTTCGAATGAAGAGTCGATTTGTCATACCGGGACTCTAGCACCACTAAAATAAATGGCAAGACATCTTGCCCTGGGAACTAAGGAGGAGGTTTAGGATGGTTGAAGATGTGTAGATTAAGGTCCAGTTACACGATCAAATTGAGCCATCAAATTGGGCCTCTCATTGGTCGCATCCTCACCTCAGGTCTTTTTCTACCAATCAGAGCTTCAATTTGATGGTTCAATTTGATAGTGTAACTGGACCATTACGTTTTTTCGGTTGTCGGTCAAAGTTGGTCATGTTTCATGTCGTATATTAACAGAAAGTAACATACAAACACTTATATGATACACAGCGTAATTGTTTGTCTAAATCACATGCGCATTGCAAATTACCGTATTTTCGAAGCTCTGGATTCTCTTAGACCTCGAATATGGTTTTTAGCCGTATTTTTTTTCTCACTTGGACGATCGGCCACTTGCCGCGAGCTCCCGAGACGGGAGTGTTTGTTTGACGTGGAGTTGCAGTGCAAACCAGGTAATAGGAAATTATTTCCGAGTTGAGGCGCCGTTACAAACACGTTCCTTGTCGCGTCCGGGGAGGCCTCCGCATTGACGTGACGTGACGTGACGTGACGGAACATGACGCGCCGCGTCTCTCGTGCCAGCCCCTTGACGTTAATGTCTCGCAGCGCCGTTGCCGGGTTTCCGCGAATAAGACGTTGATGACTCGAAAGCAAATATCTTCCGGGGGCACTACAAAAGCCTAGCCTCCCTGTTCTTTTTTTGGCCTCGTCGGGATTTTTCTGCGCTAGCGGCAAGGATGCAGAACGGGGTAGCAGGTGTAAAAATTGCCTTTAGACAAAGTGAAGGGGTCGATGGAAATTGTGGGTAGCAACTTTTTTTTAAATAAATTGAATTAGTGGTAATTTTAAAGGAAGATTAGGGACACAAGAGGAAGAAAAGGGTTTGTCTGTTAATGACGTCATAAGCATATCTGCAGAGGAATATGGAGTGTGAAGTTGGCCTAGTGATCAGCGCGTTTGGCTGTAGGTCAGTAGGTCTCGGGTTCGAATCCCGTAGTGGCGTTAAATTTTCACGTAACTGACGAGTGGCTATACAGAAACAGATTCTACTCGGTCTTAATCCCAAAAAATTGAAAAGCCTGGGGCATGTATGTGCCAGCTCCGCATGTATGTGCCAGCTCCCGAATACCACCCACATATGTCTATCGATGGCTGTAGATTCCTAATCTAAGAAATCAAGGATTAGAAGCTAAATAAATTGCAAAAAAGAGCAAAGCCGACAACTTCCTTGAAAGGGAATCAAATGACATAAGCTATTATCTTATTTCTTTGGACAATTTTTTTTGCTGGAGAATAGTTGTGCCAATCCGTTTGAGAATCCCAAGGAATTTTTTTTGATACCTAGAAATTCTTTCGCAACTTTCAAGGAAATCGATACAATTGTCACTTTATGAAAAATACACTTTCTTATTAAGTTTGGCAACGGCTGATGTCTCATTTAGGAGTCGTTCTAGCATGACGTGAGACTTTTTGGAAAAATTTAAGACTCTTCTTCTCCTTTCGTGAGGCAACCGTGCGACAAGCTCTCACCCTCATTTTGATTACGCGCGGAAGACTCGCTTAACCCCTTCCCCATCCCCCAAATTTTTCAGGAAATAAAAAAGAAAGTCCGATGAAGAGCTGAAATTCTTTAGGTGGGAGACCAGAGTTGAGCTGGGCGTAGCCACCCTATTTCCCTTGCGAGACCTCCTTCGGCTAGCTCAGCCAGCCCATCCTACTTAAGTGGCCTACTTAAACAGCCCCTAATGTTCCTCTCTAAAAAATTTTCAGGTTTTAAAAAATTGTAAATATTGTCTGGGTGCCTTGTCACGCGTCTTTTGAAGAAAGCATAAACAACAATAGCTGTACAATAATTATGAGAAAGAACTCGCCCTAAGAGCAAGCAAATTTCTCAGAATGACAATTTTAATCCCAATCAATGATTCTCCTCTTTTCTTTCATCTTGTTTGCGAGTGGAGAGGTCCAAGCCAGCAACATCTCACAGGAACGACAGGAGAAGGGCCATTGAGGAGGAAACCCCTCTAGGCAGCTCTTTTAGTCAACGTTGGGATGAGCGGTTCTGTTGTGCCGAGGAGAAACGCCATACTTGCACTTGAATGTTGCCAGATTTTTTCTCATGAAATATTTTTGCTCGGTGGAAAATTACGTTTATTTTCTCCGATAATTTCAAGTACTTAAGATTAAATCACAAGCAGAATGAGTCATTACTCATTTGCATGAGTCACAGAATCCTTTTTTGATGGGACGACTCCGGACATATTGTCAATATAAGTTCGAACAGCTATCATGCTGTTTCGCTCGTAGTTTCGAGTGCGACCTTAAGCGAATTTTATTTGAAGTGCCAAACCTTTTTGGGAAGTTCTGCCTCGGTTTGTCTCATCAATCACCAACAACAGTGGACACGGTCGCTACCAGATTCGACCGTTCAGATCAGTTGGTTTTTGATGGGTCGAACCTTTTTTAGAACCACCTTGCGAGGTGGTATTTGATGCACCTAGCTTTTGGAGATGTTGCATGTGTGAGGAATTTGCGATTTGACAATGGAGATGTTGCATGTGTGAGGGCTTTGCGATTTGACTGTTGATTCTTATGTAAAAGTTCGCGAGAAACACGATGGTGCCACTGGTTTCCTCTGAAATCATCTCCCAAGCTCAATAAAAGCTCTCAAAGTGAGGCCAAAATGGAGGAGATATCCCACCCTACCCTGAGAGTCCACCTCTACATCAAAACAAACTCTCCATGCAAAGATAGGGAGCAAATACATTAGCAGGGTTGCCACTTTATTCGGGGACTCGAAAACTGAAAACAAGGTATCACTGCTAACGTATTTACTCCCTATCTTTGCATGGAGAGGTCGTTTTGATGTAGAGGTGGACTCTCAGGATAGCGTGGGATATCCCCTCCATTTTGGCCTCATCTTAAGAGCTTTTTTTGAGCTTGGGAGTTTATTTCAGAGAAAACCAGTGGCACCATCGTGTCTCTCGCGAACTTTTACACAAGACCAGTAGTCAAATCGCAAGTTCCTCACACATGCAACATCTCCATTGTCTAGTGGCTCATTCTTGTTATACCGGAAGAAATTTTGCAACGTCCGAATGTTCGTGTGACGCTTCCTCGGAGCACGGGAGCGCCGAATGAGAGGGCAGGCGTCTGTGTTTTAGGTTTCGAGTCTTAGTTTTTTCAATCAGTAATTTTGTCGAGGCTCAAGCAGTCAAGCGCCACTCCTGGCAAATTACGTCTGACGTGAAACGAGAGTCCGCGGGACGTCTCGGGTTCGTCAGCCGGAGCGCCAAGTCGGGGGCGGGGGGCGGGCTCCCTGTTTCCCGGTGTTGCCAGGTTTCGGGTGAATTCTCGACTGATTCGCATCAAGTGTTAAGGCGAATTTCAGAGAGTTCACTGCGGGCTAGCAGCATCACATCTCCTCCGACTCCTCCAATCCCTTGTTCTCGCTATATCGACCGAACGTACTCGCGTACCTTTGCAAATGAGGTGATTTGCTTTAGGATGACGCACTTGCAAGCCTGTCTCGCAATCTGTGTTCCGAACAGAGACAGTTAATTTCAGAGACCCCGCTCTAACATTCTGAGAAATTTAATTGAGCTCCTGCATGTGTCAGGGATTTGCGTTTTAAGTACTTTTTTTTTGGAAAATTTCGCGAGAAAAAAGACGGAGCCCCTGGTTTTCTCTAAAATTAACTCCCAAGCTAAAAAAGCTCTCAAAGTTCAGGTCGTAATGAAAGGGGTGCCCCACGTTACGTTGAGAGTTCACCTCTGTATCTAGCAAAGCAAGCTGCTGCATATTAGATTAGGATCGCTAAACCACTTGTAGAGGGGATATAAAATAAGGACCTGTAAACGTCATAGGTGTTGCTAAGATTTTGTACCTATGGATTTCATCTGCCGGAAATTTAATATGCAATCTAGTGCTCGTAATCTTTTCAATGAAGGAACTTCTGAGGGATTGTTTTTCCATGTCATTACGAACGCCATTCGAAATTCGTTTGAATGTTGAGCAACTATTTTAACTCCTGAGAAGTCAAATTGCATACCCGGTGAATTGAAGGAACTTTGGGCGATGGCGGTGATTTGAAGCTAATTGCACGATGATGCCGTTATTAAACGGACCGCGTGCTGTGGTTGAAACTTTTCACTGATTTCGAGCAGTGTTATATATTTATTCATATCGAATGATAGCTGAACTTCATAATAGTACAGGCACACGTACAGAATATAGACCCAACATGAAATATCCCTCAAGTCATGAAATATCAACATGTCCCTGAAATTGCAAGAAATTCATTCTCTCTTCTCCGAGGAATTCGAATGTTATCAGAGAAAATTTGGCAACGTCAAAAGGATCATACGACGTTCTTCCTCACTGCAGCTGCGGCAGGAAAGTTACTCCAAGGAGTGTGACGTCTGCCGCCGGGTTGGCGGAAAGAATACGTCAACAGAAAGAAATAAAAAGTGCCGCAGATGGGAGGGGGCGGCGAAGGGGTAGAAGGGGGGAGGGAGGGTTTATGGGTACGACCAGGCTGTACGTGTCCGGAGCGCATTTGCATTCGTACACGGCGACAGGTGTGAAAACACGCGGCTAGTATTTCTTTCGCTTATTTATACAGGTAATTATCAAAATAAACCGGGTCGTTAATGAGCCACGGCAATCTTGGCGCGGCTCGGCAAGGGATGATGAATATATTATGTCCTGCTCAGGGCGGCAAGCGGTGCCCCCCGCCACCCCTAACCTTCTTTCCGCCCCCGCTTGCATACGAATCTTTCAATTAACCGACTCGGCCGAGACGGACATGCTGAGCGCTGTTGCCACTTTCCTCTAGAAATCGACTATTTTTACTAGTGTATTCGCGAATTTTGCCAAGGAATCGGCAACCTTAATGCAGCGTCGCGTGTTCACCCCCCCCCCCCCCTCGCCCGCCGCTCCGTCGGAAAACTCGGCTCAACAATTAACAATCGTTTTTGCCGCCCCCTTTGCGTTAGTCCGCAGTCGACTGCATGTGTAGGAATGTAATAGCGGGGATGGAAATATGAATGGTTTCAGATGCTCGGTCAGGGCAGGAATGAGTGGGTCTTGTCTCGGAAGTCGACTTTATCACCAAGGAAAAATGTCTAGTGAACATTCGAACGTCGCCCAATTTTTCTCGAAAGAATATTTATTTTTGAGGAAGTTTATGAATATATTTCCTCGAAATTTTCAGATAATTTGTGTTAAACTACAAATGGAATCCTCCAAAAAAAATTGGAAGAAAATGATCCACTAGTATCCCTTCAAATTCACGTGTTATCAAAGAATATTTGGCGATGTCTAAAGGCTCATACGTCGTATATTTTTAGCACGGCTTCGCTCGTGCGTGAGAATTGCCTTCTCTAAATCGACTGTTTTTTCTTATCTTTTAATGGTCGTTTAGAATTTTAACGGTATGAAGAAAACAATATACATATTTTAGAGACACCTTACTAACACTCTAAGGAATGTAATCAAATTTTAAAAACATTAAATGGTTTAAGTCTATTTTGTTACCTTAAAATGGACCGCATTTCGAGAAAAGGAATTACTATTTCTGGCTCATTTTAGGAACAACATATATGCTATTGGTTATCCTATGCAGAGAGGTGATTCTATGGAAGAGGCAGAGATAGTGGCTCCTTATTTTCAAAATATATCCCAAATGTAGTTAGCTCTATCTTCCTGGAATCAAGGATTTAGCGGCCCGCTGAATATTGGTAGACTGATTCGTACTTCATTTCCGATAAACATTGAAAGCGCAACATTGATATGTATGTTGATAAGACTGCTGAAAGTGAAACTAGGGCTAACGAAAATTCTTATTTCGGTATTTTCAGAGGAAAATTCGCAGGTTTGTTCGTTCCTATTTGAGGCAGTTTTGTACAGGGGTGCAGGACCCTCCAAACTTTTCCGTTTTCACGCGACCGTTGGCCGACTTTCCACATTTTTCTCATAAGTTTTTCATAAAAATTTTCACAAATTTCAAAAGAGAGAACTTTATTCTTCTTTATTCCTTTCAGTTTTGTCTTTGAACCCTTAAAAATTCTTCCTTATTTCACATTTGTAAGGGCCGGTCAACATTTTAACGCGCCCGGGTGGGCGTGTGATCTAGAATTCTATGCACCCCTGGTTGTACGTGAAACCAGGACCAACGAATCTGATTTCAGGGTTTTCAGTCGAGGAAAAATTTGCAGGTTTTTCGTTCCTGTTCGCGGCAGTTCTGTAAAGCAAGAACTTGGTTTGAGAGATCCAGGAGAAGGGATGAGAGATGAAAAGCGATGAAAATCGGATTTTGCGAAACTTAAATCTAGTGAGACGTCGGCGGCGGAAGTTGTGGACCGATTGGCGGAGACTAAACTAGAACACGGAAGTTAACTGCGCCCCGCGAGTCAAATATGTCACGAAGAGTTTGCGCCCGCCCCGGCCGCCCCCGCTTGAAAACATTTAACTACAATCGATCACGACTCCAGTTCCACGAGTTTCCGTTGCCGATTCCATGAAAATCCCACCATTTCAATTCGAAAAGAAAAATCAAAGCTCCTTACGGAAATCAGATCAGTGAGCTCTGGCACCCATTTTAACTCACGGACTCGACTCGACGAGGAAAGACCACTGGAAAAAAAGTATTTTGGTTCAGGATTCTAGACTCTGGTTACTTAACTAGAAACTAAACCAGATAAAACTAACGGAAACTAACCCGATAAAAGACACTCCAACCGAATCTCTAGTTCCAGTCTCGGTTTAAGCTCTCATCTCCGTTCAAAAATTCGTGCTATTACAGAGTAACCACTGGAATAATAGTCTATTGGATCCAGAGGCTAGACTCTTAAAAAATTGTGAAAAACAATTTTGGTCGAGAAAATTTTTTAAAACATTATAAAGGCAGAGCTGTTACTGGTTCAAATATAACGTTACTTGTTCACGTGATAACGCCTGGAGTCAGGGCGCCACTCAATTTTCAATTTATTTTTGCGTTTTTTGCAGCTGAAAATGAGCCGGCTCGAAACGTCTAGCGTTTTAGCGTTTTAAAATTCTCTAGCCTTGATTACCCATGCTGTAATCTCTTTCTATCGTATTCGTGAAATTTTGATGTGAAGCATCTTAAGTTAGCACCCTGACTGGTGGTCCGTTCCCAGTTTTTCCACGGTTTTCCAGACCTGTAGACACCTTGTGCTATACTGCCGTGCTAAAGAAAAGCGCCGCATGCACCTTCAGGCGTTGCCAAATTTCCTTTGATGAAACGCAAATATTCTAACTTGTGCATATTTTCCTTCCAATTTTTCAGATAATTTTTCTCGCAATTTCACTTGAATTTCTGAAAAATTTGAAGGAAAAATATTCATAACGTTCCAGTCGTACGGCGTGCTTTGCGATTTATTGATTAATCTGCCATTTAAACCTATGGAATGGAATAAAAGAATCGGTAAACACACTGGAAAAAAACACATTGTATCCAGAGTCCAGACTCTTAAAAACATCGATAAGAAGAAATACTCTTGATTCAATCAGATTTAAGCTTAAATCAAGAACCAATGATTAAGCTTTTGATTTAAGCTTAAATCTGATTGAATCAAGAGTATTTTTTCTTGTCAATGTTTTCAAGAGTCTGGACTCTAGATCCAATGTGTTTTTTTTCCAGTGCAGGGTGTTCGTTACAAACACCTTAATAATCGATTCTTCACTATCACTTCAAATGGAGAAATATCGATAATCGATTGTTCAGTTCTTACGGGTTTCTTCCAAAGCGCGGCAGTACAGCTGCGATTAGATACCGACCAATTTCCGGAGCCCAGCGGCAACTCCGGAGTTGTCAACTCCGGTCACATCGTCGCGTCGTGCCGCGCCGCGGTCGCAATGAACCGAAGGTCACAAACCATGAAAGCTCAAACTTTAACGATATCTAAGACGGCGGTGGCGCGGAGGCCTAGCCCGGGCCCAGCTATTGTCCGCGATGCCCCGTTCCTGTTCGCACCGAGCGCTAACACGGCCTCCTTTTCATCCCTGTCCAAGTCGGACCCGCATCATTCTTCCACGGAACTCGGCGAGCACGTCCCTGCAGCAGCCTCGTTCCGGAATTTTCATTTGGACGTATTTCCGCCAAACGGAACTACGTGCATTATGACGTGAGTCCTGTTAAGCATATATTCTTTTGGGGCTCAGGGCTCATGTCTTAATGCACATAGTTCCGTTTGGCAGGAATACGTCCATTCATCCCTCCGGGAAACGTCCGTATTGGCGTTGAGGAGCCGCCTTAATATGTAGGTTCCCAAGGCAAACGTGCTTTGTGTTTGCCGAGCAAACTTCCGAATAGTCTCCGCTCGATTTAAAGGCAGCCGAGTCGAGGTATTTAATCAATGTACTGCCGTGTTTTTATTCATTTATTTATTGGTAATTATAATGGGTCTCTTGTAAACTTCAGCACTGAAAAAAAAACTTCGGTCGTGGAAGCCGTCCTTACCGGCTGTACAGAATTACAGACATACTGTTCACGCGTTCCGGGCTCCCAGGCCGTTTTCGGGCATATCATCCGGAACAATCAAAGATATGGCTTCAGTAAGTAGAAGTTCGGCCTCTGAGTCCGAAACTTTTCTTTGAGTGAACAAGAACAAAAGTAAGATTTTATTTTATTTTATTTTTTTATTTATTTACAGTAAATGGGTCCAAATCACGATATGCGTTTTTTTAGCTTTTTGCTTGGGGAACGATACTACGCAATAGTAAGAACATTCCGTGAGAGGACTAAGAGGAGTCGTTCCATCCAACCCTTGCGCATTAGAATGCTACACAATATTCAACATGGCCGACGCTTCCGCGCACAAACGTGAGAAAGCATCGTGGTCATTATCAACGCTAGAAAAATGTAAATATAATCACGCCGGTTGATAAAATCCCGTTTGTGATCTCGTCACAAGTGTGTTTTGGCGGGCTGGTGTCGGATATTTTGAATACTGCGTAGCATCCTTTTGCGAAAGGGTTGATTGGAGAGCGACTCCTCTTTCATTCGGAAAATATTCACTTGTGCCGTAGAATACCACTATACAATCACGTAACATCGCGTTTTGCCTATTCTGTCAGATGAAGGCGGTGTCGCCTTTTTGCAGCCTTCCGTTCTTTCGCTGTAGCGTCACGCTTTTTCTTGAAACTTTCTCAAGTGTCTGTCATCTCTGAAGTAAAAAAATGAAACATTTGCTTTAAAAATTGCTCTGAGTCACAAACATTTGGTGATCGGTTATAATACCAGGAAAATTGATAAACTTGCCGGAGGGGGTTTTCCTCCAGTGTGCACGCTACTTTTGAACAGTGGGTTTACTCGATAAAACTGTTTCAGATTAGACACATTTTAATTTGACCTAAAGTTCAGAGTACAGATGCACATAATTTTATCACTGGAAATGTGCGTTATCTTTCACCGCACATCGTCGAATTAATAATCAGTAATAAATTCATCCACGCCTAGAACTTTCATCACGTTAATCAGACCAAAACCTTTCCGTTACCATAATGTTATACTTAATGAGTTTTCGGTGTTTTTAGCAGTAATATGCGGACTTTGCAAATAGTGAGGGGCCCTCTGTCGCAGAGTTATGATACACCAGTAATGTGATATTCATCACATGTATCTGCTCGCACTGTTCTCATCATACTCATCAGTTAATAGCTCATGCATTAATCCAAAGTAGTGCCGAACAGCTAACTAATTGATCCAATAGCCTGCCTAGCATCTCTCATATTGACCCCCAATCATGCTTAATAGCTGACACACTGATCTGTCATCGTGCTTAATTTCTCATTTATTAACGCACAATTACCTACGCCTAACAGTTCACGCATTGACACTAAATCTTGTTCAATGGGTCTACTACACGCAAGATGTACAGACAAGTGAATAGACTTCTCAAAATGTGAAGTCGCACGATATTCACAATGAGCTCATCGAAAAAGTTTGAAATAATTTACTCAACACTCTATCTGCGCAGTTTGTACTGTGCTTTTCAAATCTCTTGCGTCAGCGGGCTCGTGCAGTTTTTCTTTATCGCAGGCGATCTGATTTTCCCAAAAGAGACGTATCACCGAAATATACAAACAATCTAGCAAATATTTCTTCACGAATGATTTCAATCAATTTTAAGCTTGTATTTTCCTCTTTATCTTTGTTTCTGCTTAGCTTTTTTTGCGTCTCTCACTAAGCGTACCTAAGGAGCGTGACTAAGAAAAATTGCCGGCAGTCGTGGAGAATTTGAAAAAAAGTGTTACAAACTACGCAAGGCGCACAAAAGAGTAGATTTTAGACTTCCATGTAGTCCACACCAAATAAGTTCACGCACTTCTAGACTTTAACAACTAGAACCAATTGATCATACAATATAAAAGTAATATTTTGTCAGTAACTAAGTAACGAAACGTAACATACTTGTGAAAATTATCTCATTTTAAGACAAATCCAGCCATAACTTCCCACTATCGTAGAATTAAGTATTTATTTGTCCTAACTGATGAGTTGTACATTTCTTGAAATAACAAGTAAATAAAAAATAAAAAATTTAAAAAACTGCTTGACTGCGACAGAGGATTATCAGTATACTTGTAACTAAACACAAATACGATAAACATTCCATCCATCGATCCGGAATCACACTCAATATCCATTTATCGATTTACAATCGCGCTTATCATCTCATATATCAATTTACAATCACGCTTAATAGCTCATGTATCGATTCATAATTGAATTACGTTTTGCAATAGGAACCACTATCTCTGGCTCTTCCATAAAGCACCTTTCTGCATAGCCCTGGTAAAAATTGGCGATAAGAGCTGCGTTTCAAAATACCATAGGAATTCTTATAGCTGGCTAAAGAATGCGGAGAAAATCATACGGCCGGGCTATACGAAGCTATAAAAAATTATGCAGCCGGGCTATGGTTCCTATCGCCGGGCTTAACGCTTTATCGCCTGGCTGTTGCTTTTTCGCCATCGATTATAAAAGGCTATGAGAAATTGTGTAGAAATTCGTGTCTTTGGAAATCATTTAGTTTGATACGGAACCACCTTAGTATTTACAAAACACTTGTTATATTTTCCTTTAATACATATTTTTTTTTCATCAATTAAAACGAGAATAATCCATACAGGATGTGCAAACATTTCAAAATCATGAGTTGAATAACGCTGACTCCGCCCGATTAATAAATATTAGAGCCTAACACAAAGCGGAGCAGCGACGCACTGGCGCCTACAAACCTAACAGGGATACTTCACACATTGCGCAACGCGTGAAGTATCTCTGTTAGGTTTGTAGGCGCAAATGCGCGTTTCGCGCTGGCTGTCCGCCTGCCGCACCGCAGCGTGCCACGGCGCTTGAAGCAACTATTTCACACCAGAGGTATTGCAGAGTATCATACGAAACTGAAGGCGCTCTAATATGTTAGGAATGGCAGGCATCCATCAAAAGTACGGAGCTTTCCTCGCAAAATAAATCAAGACACTACGGCCCAAAAAAAAGAGCAGTGGTCCAAAAACTCACTAAGTCCTAGCATCCGTAATTAGTGACGTTTAGCATACACTTTATCACCTGGCTGTGAGTTGCTTAATCGCCATCGGCTATAAAAGGCTATAAGAAATTGTGCAGCCGGCTATAGAAGCTATTGGAAATCTTACAGCCGGCCGTAGGTCTATGGTATTTTGGAACACAGATTCTACTCCCAATTTTTACCAGGGAGGAAATCCGATGGCATATGTGTTATTTCTAAAATGAGCTAGAGAAATTGGTTCCTTATTGCAAAATGTAGTCCAATCACGCTTATTATCTCGCGTATCGATTTACAATCACGCTTAATATCTCGTGTACCTATCGATTTACAATCACGCTTCTTGAAGGAACGACGCGGTCGCCGCGGTTCGTCGCTCCGTGCTCGCCCATGCAAACCGGGCTCTGTTTACAATCGCGTAACTCCATTGTCTGGCAAATTGGACGCAAACGCCCGGTGAAAAGGAACTGGGGCGATTTCTGACATGTTTACCGTGACGCATTCAGCGCTGAAGAAAAACATTTGTCACCGAGAGAGCTTCCTTCCGTTGTTTTTAGAACATCCTGGCTTTTTTTTCGCTCTTTGTTTTGTTGTCTCGCAGCCTGTCCATTCACGGGTTTGATCGGTTTGACGGGCAAGTGGGACGCGTCGAGCTTCGTTTTTCATTTCCCCATGGCCGTAGAGCTGTCTCCCGCAATCCGCTCTCGGTAATAGGAAGTTTGAGGAAATTGCGAGGTGAGGGAATAACCTTCAGGTTTAGAGGTGTTTTCGACGGATTTAATTGATACTGGAATACTTATTTGGGGGTCGTAAGGACATGTCGGTAATTTTGGAGGGTAGGTCATGGAACTCTTAGGACCCAAAAAGGCAGCCGACTTATGAATTGAAACTGTCCAGAATAAATTGAGGGGCTTGGAGGACAAGGCGCATAAGTGAAGTTTTCCCTATTTTGAGATATACGTATCTAAAGTTTCTAAATTATACGAAGCCTTATGGTAGAGAGAAAGTTCAAGCTCACATTTTGATGCTTAAAACTTGGATTTTACCGGTGAATTTTTCACAGAATTTATTTTAATCTAGATTTTGTCGAACTCAATAATATGTCAATTCTTTCGAAAACTGCATTTATGCGCCTTGTCCTCCAAGCCTTTCAATTACACTCTCTCAATCTTCATGACCCGTTATTTTCAAAGCATGTAGGTACTCGACTTATTTACTCATTTCTGCTGAAGGACGCTCATTTATGAACATTCTTGGCCATTTTGCTATAATATTGGAATCTGAAAGAAGAATCGTAAGAATTCACGATCTTTAGACCAAAAGTAAAGTACAAAAAAAAAAAAAAAAAAAAAAAAAAAAAAAAATCGAATCACATCAAGTTGACCCAGAGAAAAAGACGTTTCAAGTTTTCTATTTTTACGAGACCCAGTGTAAAAAATGAACATCACGTTCGCGTTTAAGACACTACACATTTTTTCTTGTACTTTGATTTTTTAGTAGGGGAAAGTTAGATACTACCCGCGCTCAAAATCACTCATAACTCAATTTTATTCGAAAATGTGACTTGATTCCTCTCTCCTAAACCCAGTCCATTTCATAGCGATCTTGGCACGGCGCCGTCCCGGTTGATAATTTAGTTTTTCGTACCATTTTTCGCTCGCCGGAGGAGTTCCCCTCGGCTTCGGCGACACGCGGCAACTCCGGTGATAATCTGGCTGCAAAAGCATGAAAGCGCCGGGAACTTGCTCGCAAGTTTATTATCGAGTTGAAGCGTAAGTTTCTCGCGACAGAAAATATGATTATGTTCAAAACTTGGACGGAAATGATCCAGCTCGGGACCGCGGGACCCCCCTCGCTGCCCAGCACCTTGGTCGGGGCGTCGTTTTGAGGGCGCTAATTGAAATCTCACCTTCGAGGATTCGCCGCTTAGTAATTATTATCTCCGTAGTTTTTCTCGCTCGATGATACAAGCGACGTCAATAAAATATTGAAGTCGAAGCATCTCAGCTCGATTTTATGACTGAGCTGAGGGGCCGTCCTTAAATTGCGTAACGCGCCAGGGAGGTGGGGGTGTGTGAGAATATTTACCAGCTTCACGCGGCACACAGTGGATCGAGCAGTGTTCGAAACTCACCTTTGAGTTTTAGGAGCCAAATGGCATATCAAGCCCGATTTTTAGGTGCCATTGAAGATTTTTTAGGGGCCAAATTGACTTTTTACCTATATATTACGGCTCATTTAGTGAAAAGTTAAATGCAAGAGGTTTTCGTAACAGAACTAGTAAGTAGTTGTAACCTGGGGAAGACAAAAGCTCAAACGATAAAATCGTGAAGAATAGAAGAAGCTTTCACTTATAGTCCTGAAAATTTCGAATAACCACCTGATATGAAAATTCAAATTTTTAATGCGCAATTTTTAGGGACCACGTTGGCGCAGAGCCTTCATTTTTTAGTCGCCATGGCCGATTTTTTAGGCGCATTTGGAGCGTTGGCGCCTGTGAGTTTCGAACACTGGGATCGAGTCAATTAGAGAAGTCGGACATGAAATTTTTGACTAATAATGCAAATTTTGATGTTTATTTTGTCACATTTTAAATTTCAAGGGGTGCTTTTAAACGAAAATTTCACGAGAAAACCAACAGAGCCACTTTTAGAACCTCAAAGTTTTGTATAAACGGAGTTATAAGCGTTTAAGATTTCCAACTTTTTTCCGACCTCTCCTATTGACTCGATCCACTGTGTGGCGTTACTGGAGGGTGGGCGTATACTGCCGTGCTAGGGAAAAACACCGCATGAGCCCTCAGGCGTTGTCAATTCTCCTTCAACAAATTATTAATTTTCGGGCAAATTTGTGAATATTTTTCTTCCAATTTTACAGAAGATTTTCGCAATTTAATCTAAAAATCTAGAAATTGTAAGGACAAATATTCATCATTTTACCCCAAATTAAATCTTTTCTAAGAGGAAATTTGACAACATTCAAATGTTCGTCGATGCGGTCTTTAAGAGTTGTAATGAATCTTGGAAATAATCTCTGCAATGCTTCCACTTTTTTCCACTGAAAAGAAACGCCGATCCGTTCAGGAAATATAATGTAATTTTCAGATTATTTGTTATGGAAATGGGGGGGGGGGGGGTAGGCGGTAGGGTCCGGGCAAGTAGCATTTAGTAATTTTTCAGGAGGAGGGAGGTCTATACCACAGCGTTACTGAGCGTTACACGGGGTGGGGATGTCACGAAACCGTAAATGTAGCGGACCCTGGATGGGAGGGGGTTGTTGCAAAACTTTGACTGTTACCACGCGCTACACCATCTTTTAGTTAAGTTTTAATTGAATAGATATTTTCGACTCAATTCTTGAAATTTATTCTAAAACTGAGCAAGGACCTCCAACCAATCGACTTAAGTAAAGGTAACGATAAAATTAAAACAAAACTGATTCCATGATGATCATTGGAAAAATCCGCATCCACTATCCGTCATTTTGTGGATTTTAAGAGCTCTATGAAGCATATTATGGCTAAGCCAATGAGAATGGATCCTCAAGCCTCTTTACAGTATACTCTCACTATAAAGAAACTCTATTCGAATACGGTAAGCGAGCTCTAACACTACCCATTCCAAAATCCCTAATCTGGGCATTTCTCAGCGCGAGATGCGCGGATACACGGCAGCATCCAGCGCCATCTAGCGGCGCAATCCGTCGGCTGCTGTGTCGTGGCGTCTCGTCTCGTCTCCACCGGGGGGTTTTATTACGGCCCCGAAGATTCCACACCCTAATTGATGGGTAAACTTAAATTAGCAAAGTTTACTTCCGGTGCGAAATATCCACTCCCGCACTATCAACCGTCTGCAGGCCTGCACCCCTCCCTCCCGCTCATTCACACGCGTCTCGTAACCCCCGCCCCACCCCACCCCCTCCCCCGGATCCGCGACACGAGTAACACGTCTTACGAGGTGATTCCCGCAGGAGGCATTTTTCACTGCTAATCCCACTTTAAGAGTTAAGCACGACTAGAAAATAAGTTGGGGCCCGCGGAAAAAGGAACGCGCGCGCGAGAGAGATAACCTGAATTTCAGCCGGATTTTGTATAGCTGGCAAATCGAATCGCTCTGTTGCACACGAGCGATACAGCCAACCAGATGGAGACTCTTCGTAGGTTAAATTGCACGAAATCACGTCGAACTCGTCTGAAGTGTCTAAAATGGATGCATCTGTTGCACACGGATGATACAGTCAACCAGATGGAGGTCTTTGTAGGTTTTACACAAAATCAAGTCGAACTTGTCAGAGGTGTCTAAAATGATTGCATCTATCCAGAATCAGGCTAAATACGTACTTATACGTTGCGCAATTTGCCTCAAAGGAGAGTATTTGCCGTAAAATCATCGTTAAAAGAACGCAACTCCATTTCAATGACGAATAGAAAAATGTCCTCGAAGTAATTCTATCGCGATTTTACCCGTAGAAAGTCTAATCAGTCCGTCGTAACGTCGTCTCTTCGACGCATGTACTGCCGAGCGAAGGAAAAACGCTGTATGAGCCTTCAGGCGTTGCCAATTTTCCTTAGATACGTTACAATTTTTTTAGAAAATGTATGAATGTTTCTCCTCCGATTTTTCGGAGGATTTCGTTCGTAATTTGATCTAGAAAGTCTGAACAATTCAAGTAAAAGTTTACATAATCCCTTCGAAAATTAATATATTTTGAGGGAAAATTTGGCAGTATCCGCATGCTTGTACGGCGTTTTAACTTAATACGGCATTGTCGACACGTATTCTAGTTTTCACGTAAGCCCCGATACGCATATCGTTAAATGGACGTATTTCTGCCAACGGAACTATGTACATTATGACGTGAGCCCTGTTAAGAATGTGCTCTTATGGGTCTCAGGGTTCATGCCTCAATGCACATAGTTCCGTTTGGCAGAAATACGTCCAAATGGACCCCAGTTCTTGTGGAAATACACTGAAAAAAAAAATCTCGGTGTATTTAATAAGAAAATGGTAAAATTACCAAGAATTCAGGGTTCTATTTGATCCCAGTTTTTTCTTCGTAAAATCACCATTTATGGAATTGGTAATTTTACCGAGAAATCTCGGTAAAATTATTGAACTTTCTCGGTGATTTTACTGGACCTTGGTAAAAACGCCAATATTTTTTATCGACTGTGGTAGAATTACCGAGATAAAATGGCAAAGTTACCGGGAATTGATTACCAATAAAAAGGGCATTCTTTCCTGAAAAAAATAGTTAAAATACCGGTTTTTGGGTAAGCTTACTAGTCTGTCTTGGTAAAATTACCAATATTTTGTAAAAAAAGTGAGATGGTAAAGGTATCAACGGAACTTGGTAAAAACGCCAAGAATTTTTTTACAGTGTACGCCGTTACGTCCAAAGAGTGACGGTCTTGTATCCTGTGTGCAACAGACCCATTTCAGGTTATGACGCAGAGTTATTTGAAATGGCTTCGGGGATTTTGGGTGGGTGTTTTCGGGGATATATCCAGGTAACCATGCAACCCTGGACGGGTGATTTCCTCGGGAGGGAAACCCTTTTCCGCGAATTGTTACGTCAAAACCGTCGCCCTGGGCGTCTCGAGCGGGATGGATTTGTTGAATTCAGTGTGAAGTTCTCACCAAACGGTACCGCGAGGAAGGAATTTGTCGTGAGTGGACCACTAGCATTGAGGCAATGTTCGAAACCGTATGTCTCGATACACTTTTTCTCATCAAAATCTTGTCTCATCGTAATTTTAATGCAAACCCATCGTAATTCACATTGGACGCATTGAAAGTTTAGTGATTTAAAGCAGAAAAATTAGGGTATTTTATGCTCGTAATCAAAGAAGAAAAGAAAAGGCTATCAATTTCTTATTTTCAAAGATGTCTTTGAAAAGTCAGTAGAAGACATTTGGATTTTTCAATGTTTAAATGTTTCATAAATTAATTTTGAAGTAGTATCAGAATCGTCTCGGAAGTATTACAAAAATAATCATTTTTTTTTTCGTATTTTAATATTAATTCAGTGTTCTTTAAAATGTTTGGTTATAATTTTTTGTTTTATCTTCAAATCAAAAAGTAAATAAAACATGTGTTCACATTGGAAAGAGATTTTCCTGCTCTACAAGAGTGCTCAAGTTGTTCTCGAAAATTTTTCAAATTTTTGTTTTTTGATTTTTTCTGGAAAACTTGTTTTTCAAAGATGATAAAAGAACACTTTAAACAAATTTTCTGTTCAGTGTGCTACTGTTGAACGTATTTCGTGAACAATTTTAACGAGGAAGTAATATGTTCCGTGAGGATCTAATGTCTACAATATCTAGTGGTCTATTACCTGTATGGAAGAAAGATTAATACCATTCGCTCCCACGGATTAGATATACTTTATCAAAGGGCTTGGTTTAACCAAACATTTTTCGATTTTGGCGCTGAAAGATTTAAGGATCTGAACAAAGAGAAAGAAAGCACAGTGCACGGTGGTGCATGGCCGCGACTGAGTTCGGGTCAGAAAAGGGCCAATCCGCAATCGATCAGGCGGCTTTCGAAGTGAAAACTCGAGTCCATTAGCAGAGGTATTACGGTTAGTTAATCAGAGTAGTTTATTCGCGACCATTACTGCCAGGGTTGTCGGGTTGAACCGATAAAGGGCGAGTTAATCCGAGGGGTCCACAAGTTCCGTCGGAGAAAAATAGACTCCTCGCACCAGCTGGTAGCCTCGAGCTAGTTCTCCCTCGCAGCCTTTTATCCAGCGGTGTCAATGAAACTATAATGAAAAACTCCCCCGTGCGGTCAATCGTAAAAAAGATTTGCAAAATCAACTTGCTCCAGTAAGGGAAATTACTGCTCACTATTGATCAACATTTCTTCGTTTTGTTTTACGTCATGATGAGTTTTTGTAATTGATATAAATGATAAAGTTTAAGTCTTAAATAATTTAGTCGACCAAGTTTTTTAATACGTATAATTTACTGATAAATGTTTCCCGTACAAAAATTCAATTCAAGTGAAGATAAAACAAATGCTTTTTAGAAAATTACGTTTTAACTTTGATACAAACGTCTCCATGAAGATCAACAGAATCAATTAGTGAATCTGCACAGGAAGTAAACAAAAATTGAGGCATAGGACAAATTTTGATATGAAGTCCCACTTCAAATTTCAGGCAAGAGACCGATTCATTTTGCCGAGGAACACATTTCAGTTGTATTTTCCAAAAAAATCTATCTGACAAACTTTTAATCACAGCTGATATCTCTCGAGGGAGATGTTTTGGAAATAATTAGCTGAAATGCGTCTCTAGGTGTAATGGATCTCCAAAAATGTAAATATTGAAACCAGGTATTTCAGCAAAATTTGCTTGATATTTTCTTGTTTACCTCTTCTTGCTGTAAAACGATGTCTAATAATTGATGTGGCAATGATACACAGCAAAATATTATGAGTTGCCTTCATTTAGAAATGACCGCTGCGTGAGGGATCGATAACTGGTATTTTGTTTAAGAGACTGTACTATCGTTTCTCGGTATTAACAATCGTTGAATCAATGATGCTTTCACGAGAATATCCCTGCTGTTGAAAAAATCATGATTCGCCTTCTATCAGAAGTGATACCATACCATGACATGAGAGTTCGATTAGTGGTATCCATAAATCAGCATGTAATAGCTTAGAGTCCGAGCGGAATAAGTTAAAATGCTTCCACAGTGCGGCAGGAAATTGCCGTATTGATTCTTGTATTTGGTCTCAGTTCGGAAATTAAGATTTTCAGTTTTTATCTAAATTTTTTTTTTTTTTAATTGCACAAATGTCAAGAAAAATTTCATGATTTAACTTCGTTCAAAGTGATACCGTACCACAATTAATGGTACCAAAATGTATTTATATTTATTCTTTAAATTTTTGACGGATACACTTGCAAGCTGTTGTTACACAGACGACATGTAATGCGAAAGTAATACCTGTGTAGGAATATCTCAATTTGTTGTCTGCACTTAGCTTTATTAAACATTCAATGTATCGTTATAGGAAAATGTAATACCACTTGATCTCGGAATAATTAATCATATTCTTGTTCTCGAAGAGCTGTAGCTTGATTTCTTTCTTGCTCGATCGTTAAATGTCAAAACTTAGTAAAGATTGTACGCAGACTGTATTTTCCTCGCGGCAGTCAAAGAATCACGTTTTAATGATTTCAATTTTTAGATTTGCAATTGATGATAAGATTTGGCGAAACCCTAAGTTTTTCAAATCGAAATTTGCGCCTCAAAAAAGAGAATGGTTGACGTTACTATGCACATACAATACTAGAATAACGATTTATATACGTTTTTTGATACGTTAAAAAGTTTTTTCGAATGACAAGTTCAATTTTTTAACAAACTATTAAAAACATGATATTAGAGATACGAATTGCACCAGTCATTCTAATAATGGTGATTTATTCTTTTAATAAAACTGCATTTCGAATATTTTGTCCGCACTGTAGTTGTATTATCAAGTGCGTGGAGCGATCACTGTTGGGAACAAATGCGAATGTGTGCATCTCCTACGGTGGTCATAGTCGGGGAAAAGGGATATAACAGTAAGGGCAAACTTTCCAATGTTTTTTGACGTTGCTGTAAAAAAGTTCGTCAAAGAATGAGTCAGTTACGCTAGTCACAAAATCGCAATATGACAGTTTAAGCTTACAGATAAACAAAAAATAACCAGATCTGTTAAAACGTCCAGTTTCTAAGCCCCATATGGACGGAGCCATCATCGCACTATTCACCATTCGAAAAATACTGCGCGTGATCGACGTATATCGAGATGGAAATATTAGTAATATTCACCACCGTGGTGGATGACACATGACGCCACACCTTGTTTTTCGAACGGCGATATGTGTATCAATACTGCGTGTGCGTGGGAACTTGGCGTTTGGACGTATCTTACTATTGTTTGCTAATGTATAATCATAGTCATCAAAATAAGATTCTACGTGACCAGTTTGATTGACCCATGACGTGTGTTTGAAATTGTCCAAGAGTGTATCTACATGTAAATACACCTCATGCATGGAGTTTCAAGTAAAAGCGAGTAGTCACGCAGTAGAGCTTTCAAAGATAATCCGAGAAATCCCCGCGAAAAATCTGGCAACGTCGCTTTTGTCGCAGTTCCAAGTTTCCAACTCCGAACCATTGTTTTAAGTTTTGGCTGCAAACGCAACTCGGAACTAATGCAAACGTTGCGAGTGAATGCGAAGTTGAGAATGAGTATATACCGGGAGGGAAGTAAAAGTTTCATTCGCTCTTCATGTCACTGTTACTGTAATCAATCTTTCATTTATCTATTGTACTTAATTAGGCGCTTGTTTGTGGACCGTTACTTTTGTTGCGTGGCATTTTTAACAAGCCCGTCTAAGCGTTGTTTCAACTCGACGACCTTTTGTGCGGATCATGGTTTCGAACAGGAAACATGATGTTGAACAGGCTGATATGAAACGAGCCTTAGCTCAAAGTTCGTGGTGAATTTATGTCGTGAAATGAATGAACGCACGCATAAGTATCATTGAATATGGTTTCATTCAGTGCTTTCGCTGTTTGGATGGTTGAATTAGCATGGAAAAGAGAATCGCGCACGTTAAATACTTCTGAGCTCATATCGAAGACGAGACTCCAAACCACGTATCTCGCTTTGTGACGTTGCAGACTTTCTGCCATACCTCATATTTTAAAAGGGAAACCACTAAAAGTCAATTCTTTTAAACTTCTATGATTTTCCTTCTCTTTGAGAAGAAAATTCTTTGAAAACTTCGAAGGACGACGTTCGTTTGTCCTTCTTCAACAAAATGAAATGGGGGTGGGGGGGGGGGGAGCCGGAGATTTTGAGACACCGTAAATGAGATACGTGGTTTGGGAGTTTCATTTTCCCGGCTGGGCGTCCTTGATCCGCTTCCTTATTCCGGATGCAGGCCCGCCACAAGGGGGGGGGGGGGATACTGGGTCCTTGGTACCGGGGCCCGGGCCCTGGAGGGGCCCGTGACGCAGGTGACAAACCACTACGAATTCATGTGTAACCCTTGTCTTGTAGGGAAAAGTGAAAAAATTACCCTAAAAATTCCGCAAAAGGTGAATAAAGTTTCAAAAACACGCTAGGGCACTATAAAATTTTTCTTACTTTTTTAGAGATTTTCAAGATTTTGAGTATATGTAGAATGATATTTTTAGTAACTGTGTTTCATTTTCTTCCGTTGTCGGATGCTAAGAGGCTCCTTTCCGGGCATCCTCGACTTCAATGGCTTAACTCCCTTGCCATAGACGTACGAAAGGGGAGTCCAGGGGGGCCCGGCTCCCCATAGAATTGAAAATTATCATCTGCCCCCTCAAAAAAAAATATATAGATGTTTTGAATGCAACAATTCGAAAGTTTTTGGTGCTGAAAGTAAACAAAAAGGCGTAATTATTCTGCAGAAATTGATGGAAAATCTCCATCATCAGAGCTTCATAATGCGTCCAAATGGATTTAAAATTTCAAAAATTTCCCGGGGGAGGCCTCCCAAACCCCCCCCCCCCCCCCGTGCTAGGGGCCCGGGCCAGAAAATTGGTACCAGGGCCCGAGATGGGATGTGGCGGGCCTGTCCGGATGTAAACCCCATGAGGACTCCCAGGGCAAAGAATACGACCTTTACACTGGGAAAAAAAGTATCTTCGATTCAGAGTTCAGACTCTTAAAAAATTTGACAAGAAAAACATCTCTTAATTCACGTGGATTTTTGCTTGAATTGAAAGCCTCTTTAATATGACCGGGCTTCCTTTTGATTCAAGCGGAACTCCGATTGAATCAAGATTATTTTTTGTCAAATTTGCCATGAGTCTAGACTTTAAACCCAAGAGACTTTTATTCCGATGAGTACTTACATGAGCCTCCTCTCTGCCGTGCTAAGGAAACACGCCGTATGAGCCTTCAGGCGTTGCCAAATGTCCTTCGATAAAATACGAAATTCCTGAAAAGCTTGTGGACCTTTTCCTACGAATTTTTTGCAGGACATAAATCACAATTTAATCTATATTATCGGAAAATGTCAAAGGAAAATATTAATAAATCTCCTGAAAATCAACACTTTACTACAGGAAATTTGGCAAAAATGCGCAAATGCTCATACGGCGTTCTTTCGTAGCACGGCAGCCAGAGGCGGATCCAGCAATTCGGCAACACTGGATTTTCTCCGCTTGAAGCTATGCTAAATAATCGATTCTTGTCGGAGCACCTGGCCCCTCCAAGAATCGATACATTTCCATAGGTTTAAATGGAGAAAAGACAGTGTTGCCAATTTGCTGGATCCGCCAATGACGGCTGTTCTGATGACTCAAGATTGAATTTTTGACACCAAATCCTACCAAAATCCTCGACTTGATAGACAGTCACATTTCTAAATAGCGCGTGACACGTTTGGCCTAGGGAGACAAACGCAGGCGCACGGTTGAAGACTGGGAACAAAAGCGGGGCTCGCAAGCAGAGTTGTGTGCGCATGCAAGCGCAATGCAACGGAGAGCGGCATCGTTTCTTATGCAAGCGCCCTGCATTCAGGTGCAAAATCTGTTATTTCAACGAAATTACGTCCCGGCAAAAAGCATCAAAGGAAGACAGCGATATTTCATTGTTTCCTCCTGATGCGCTCCGAGCAAACACCCCCTCCTAGCTGCATGTCGGCCCGGCTTCAAGCGTGAAAACACCCACCTTTACGTTGCCACGTTTTACCGCGCGAACGAGAGGGGGTTAACCCACTTACAGCCCGTCAGAGCTAGAGTCTAACCAGATTTGGAGTATTAACTGATCGGTAATTCCAAATTCCATCAGGATTTACCAATTTCTGCGCTAAAGTTAGGATCCTTAAGGACCTGCATCCTATGATCTCAAATTATTTTTTGTTATTACCTCTTCTTTGTATGATTAAACTAATTTTTTAATGCAACTGTGCAACTTTGAATGCAAAGAACGGCAGACTCTTCATGCAGATGATTCATAATTGCATTTTGCAATGAGGAACCACTATTTCTAGATCATCCGTAAAAACACTCATCTGCAGAGGGAAAATAATGACACATTTGTTGTTTTTGAAATGAGCCCGCAATTGTAGTTCCCAATTGAGAAATGTGGTCCAATTGCCCTCGCTGCCAATTTTTTCTGGCAAAATATTCATTTAAAATAAAGTCACGGCAATTTTTCTCAACATTTTCCGGTACATCAGAACCGAATATGTAGAAAATTCTGTCAATAACTCATCGAAAAATAATGAAAAGCTCATCAGATCATCCGTGTTTTAGATAAAGAAACTGAACAGCTTTTGAAGGCTTACATGGCGCACAGTGGATCGAGTTAATAGGAGAGGTCGGACAAAATTCGGAAACTTTAAACGCCCATAACTCCATTTATACGAAACTTGGAGGTTCTGAAAGTGGTTCGATTGGTTGCCTCGTGAAATTTTCCTCTCGAAGCATCCCTGAAACTTTGGAATATGCCGAAATTAACATCACAATTTGCAGTTTTAGTAAAAAATTTCTTATCCGACCTCTCTAAGTGACTCAATCCACTGTGCGGTGCGGCATTTCTCCCCAGCTTGACAAAACAGTACGTTGCAAGAGCCCCATTAAAATGCCGCAGCACGACCGAACCGTGCCTCTCTCCCTGTGCCCCGCGATTCTTTCCCGTCTTGTTGCGTCGAGGAAAAAGTCCTCTCCCGGTCCTATATATCATCTCGGTGTAGGACCTCAATCGTGGAGAGAGTGCTCGAGGGCGCGTTAGCAACGCCTTCGTGCGAGTCGGCGACTACACGCGTTACGCGGCTGCTCTCGCGTTGCCGACGAGCGCGGGGCCTCGCTCGCACTTACATCCTGCGATGACAGCCGACGACTACAAATCAACCCCCCCGGTCTCAGCCCCCTCCCCCCCGCGGGCCTGTCCTGCGCACCCTTTATCTTACGTCCCGGAGGCAACGTATGCGTCGTTAAGCTTCTATGTCTGTATTGAAAGCTGGCTTTGAACTGTGTGACGTTTCAAATGAGGTAATTTCTTGGCAACGTTACGGAAGGTTCTGATATCGCTGTGCATTGGTACCCCGTTGTATGCAACCCGCGATGCAGGTATCTTTAAGTTATGCTGTGTGCACTGCACTTACGGAATAAATAACAGTCTACGTATTACAAGGTGGGGAAAAGGTGCTAGGTCCACACCATTTCGCGGGGAAAATGAAGCCAAGAAGTTCCAAAAATTATAAGTAGAGTCAAAATTAATTTTTTTGAACTCTAATGCGTACCAGTACGAAACTGAGGGGGGGGGGTGGGGGTGGGAAGTGTTCAGCTCAGGCAGTTTGCATTGGAAAAATTTAAATAAATTACATAATATAAATTTAAATCTGATAGAATATTCTACTTAAGCCAAGAACTAAACTCAGCTGTTTGATCAATTTTGGCCATTATTTCCATTCATCCGTTTTCCGTCTTTACGGGCGGATCCGGGATCCAGCAATTTGGCAATACCGGATTCTCTCCATTTAAACCTATGTTAAATAATCGATTCTTGTCGGGGCACCTGACCCCTCCAAGAATCGATACATTTCCAAAGGTTTAAATGGCGAAAAACAGTGTTGCCAACTTGCAAGATCTGCCAATGGACTTCCCGATGTGGGTCTCCACCAGACCAAGCGATTTCAGTCCATTATTTCCTCCCGCAGCTCATAAGAACCACCCATTTCAGCCAAAAGGATCGCTCCATTTCCCCATCTTCTTCTTGTCTATCGCTTCGTCCATCAATCTCAATAAACAAAGCGCTGATTAAGGTGATAAAAGGTGTTTAGAGAATCGGCAACATGGATCGTTTTGCCTTCCGTTGAGCGAAAGGACGAAGCGCCGGCGGCAGACGGACTCCGGCGGGAAGCTACCGCGTCACATCGGGAATTGATCTCTTTGTCAAACATCAACGACAGTATTGGATTTATTCCGAGTAGATAACGCTTCACTTATCGCCGTTACTCTTTTATCTTCCGCGCCGGGGCTGGGGCGAAACGCTCGCCCGCGGACAACGCGCCACGTCCGGGGACAAGGTATGAGCTATTTCACCTCCGTCTCCATGGCAACCTCCCCTTGGTGGCACACGGACCCCGAGGATTAGAAAGAAAAGACTGGGTCACTCCGATCAAGCATTATGGACTTTTAAAAACAATTGGTTAGTCGCCCAAGTCACATAATCACTTTTTGATGGTCTAAGCTAATACATTATAAAAAATTAATAAAATCTATTTTTTCCAGTTTAAACCAGTTTTTCCGTCTAATATGAACGTAGATCATCCCTCGAAAGATGGGGTGTTGAACAACATCCATTGTGGTAATATATAACAGTGGCGTGGCATGATTTGCGATATATCGATTGATCTGCCATTTAAACCTATGGGAAAGGGTCGACAAACAGGGTGTCCGCAACCAACTCACGAATAATCGATTTTTAACGAGAGCTTTAAATGGAGAAGTATCGATAATCGATCATCCACGTCTTGCCACTGATACAATATACCATGCTTTTTCTTCCACCTTGGAGTCATCAATGAGTGGTGATAAACAGATTTGCCCTGGTTGCTTCGCCTATAACACGGACGGATGATATCAAGTTGGGAAAACAAGCAGATTTAATAATTCAGCGTTGAAGAGTGCGCCCACATTAAGGTCCATACATATTATTTCAGGATTTTATTTTAAAAATGAACAGATGATAATTACATTATTCTCGATTGCAAGGATAGATATTTTGGAAAAAGACAATATAGCTTTTTAGACCACGTTCGCCACCTTGGATTTTAGAATTTTACTAATTTGACTGAATTCGTGTTTCTTGTCGGTAAATACTCCCTGATACCGCGTTTCACAAAAAATGATGCAATAGGAGCCAAAATAGCATTTTAGACCTCGTTTGCCGTCTTTGGTTTTTGGAATTTCGAAATTTTGACTAAAAGTTTGCGTTTCCTGTCAAAATATACCTTGTGGTACGCCATGGGCGCGCTCAAGAGCGGTACAAGTTTTAAAAATAGGTTTTGCATGAGGCGAGCCTCTTTGGTTGGTCCCATTCATGATGATAATGCTTCCATCTTAAATCAGTTGAGGCTTAAATTTTTGTCTTCGACAATAATGGGCATAGTAAAGTATGCGCGGTTGCTTAAAACACATCAGTTAACTGTTTGACATGCTTTATTTGCTAGGGCAGGTTCCCTGAGTTAGGTTCAAACCTAAGAATACAACTATATCAACTTTGGTGTATTGCACAGTATCACACGCATTTGAAGGCGTTTTATGTTGGTCGGACCGGGACCTACTGAGAGTAGCAGAGTCTTGATGTGTTGACTTAGAGCTCTGTTTGCGCTGTATGCGTCGAATGAAAAATGATTTGTAATGTCATATATTAGTGTCTCAAATACGGAGAAACGCCTATGAACTTTTAGACGTTGCCATATTTTCTTGGATAAACAACAATTTTAGTGGAGCTTGTGAATATTTCTCCTAAAATTTTTCAGAGAAATTGATTTGTAGTTCAATCTAAAATATTTGGACTACATTATTTTACAATTAAGAGCTACAATTTTCGACGCAGTCTGGAAACAACGCATGTACCATTAGTTTCTATGCACATAATTTTAAGGATGAACCAGAAATCGTCGTTCTTAATTGCAAAATTTAGTCCAATCGTATATTTCAAGAAAAAATATTCATAACTTCCGTCAAAAATACATATTTAATCGGAACAAATTTGGCAACACTCGAATGTTCATGCGCCATTTTTCCTCAGCGCGGCAGTAATTTAAGGCGAATGACATTTATATCACTACGTGCTGAAGTTTCACCTCTAGATGCATTCACTGATTAGTTGGTTCGCCGAAGGGATCATACGAATTATTTGTAAAAATTAGCACCGACCTTTCTCGGTCCCAACTTACTTCCCGTGGCAGAACAAGCTAGAATCGCGATAATTCAGACATTTCTCCGGTATCACACCGCGAATCGGGGACGGCGGGAAAGGGGTCTCCGGCCCCTTTAATCTACTCAGCCGGGAACAATGCCTGCTCATAAAAAAGGGCAGCAACAATATAGGTTGCGCCGAGTCATTCAGATCGGAGCGCGGTCGAGCCAACTCCACAGTTCATGATTCCCCACTTTTCCAGGAAAGCGCATGCAACAAAGGCCCAAGCACCCTTCCGTTAATTCAAAATCCCTGCCCCCGTCTCCGTTTCCCGATCCCTTTTTCATGCTCAACGTTTTGACTCCGGCTTTGCGTCGCCGGCAACAGGTTACTCAAAAAAAAAACCCTCCCCCGGGAGCCGTATGCCTGGTGTGCTTCCTCGAAATTATTCAAAGTTAAAAGGCTTGACACAGAAAAGGCTATCACATGGACAGGAGACTGAAGGATTTTTGCCCTCTATGATTCAATCATGCGAATGCTTTAGACGGAGACATTATATTTTAGAGACCTCGCCCTGCTTTCTTACCTACGGTGTATGTAAAAGTTCCTTTCGGAAATCTCTTACTAGATTCGCCGAAGTACAAATCGTCATTTTTCCGATGAAAGAATGTTAAATACATTTCGACGTTTCCAAATTTCCACACAAAATTCGTATTCTTACTCGGAAACTAAAATTAGATCATTTTTACTGAAGATTTCACATAATTTTCAGGGATTACTGTTAAAATCAGTGATATTTTGAGCAGCCGTTGTGGTGTAATTTTTGTGTAATGAAAATAATAATTAACTTTCCGAACAAGGACTATCCAAACTCGCGCTTTAGAGGATTCATTTTTCTATCACCAATTTTTCACTTCTATTCAATGGTTTGCTCTCTTTCAAAATAGTATCGTAAATCTCACTAGTAGCAGTATCAAGGATATATTATGAGGGAAACGCTTTAATAACAGTTAATTCGAAGAATTTATCCCATAGCTTTTTACGAATTAAGGGTGTTAACAAAAGCTTGTTAGCTGAAATCTGCAGATTATCCGATCTTTTATCCTCATGTTTTGGCTCATCTGAATCGGCCAATTTTCATCGCACAAGTCTCTATGATCCAGTGTTTGTTCACTGAATTCCGTATTTTCGATGAACAGGACGTTGCACAATTTAAGTAACCCTTGAATGAAAACGGCCTCCAGTGATATTAGATTGTTTGACATAGGACATGTGCGCACACCCTGTTTTCGAACTAAGTTGAAAGATTTGTATAATCATTCAGTGAATCGGAAAGTAGCTCAGTGCTCTGTAAGTATTAATTTATGCATCGTTCTTTTGTTCCAGGTAAATATGGATCACGATCGTGTTCTCCTCCAAAAAAGCTGCCTCATTTGCGAATTTTTCCGAGAATATGAATCTCCAAAGCGGTAAAATATTTTTACATTTTGTATCACGTCACTTTCAGATGCCATTTGTAAACCGAATACGCCCAATATTTTTTTTTTATACGTAAAGTCTTAAGTCGGATTAAATTGACTCCCCGCACTAAAACCGCACTACCCGCATTACCTGTGTATTATTTATATGTTTTTGAAGGTAAGAAATGCGTTAATTGAAATTTTCACCGCTCTCTCGGTAACAAACTGGCGCTTTTTCACTCGGTCCTCCTCATTCGCTGTATGTAACTCCCTCGAGAAGAAATAGTCAATTCAGTTTGACCCGGCTTGGTATTTCTAAGGGAAGTCGTCAAAAAAATTCTCTTACACGACTTAACTGTAGCCAAAAGACCAATTTTTAGATGTTCGCCCTTTGGGGCGCTCGGGAGTGTAACCGCCACAGTACCTGGCCCTCCCAAAACCCTTCAGGGAGTTGACACTCCCTCATTTTATTTAAGCTACCCCCTGTCGCCACCCTTTCACTGGGGGCGTCGCGTCCCCAGTGTCCCCTTCGTCTCCTCCCAGGAGGGGTCTAATAATAAGCATCTTCTTTAGCAGCCTCTCTTCCGTCATCCTGTTAACATGGCCGTACCAGACAAGTTATTCGACGTCATGATCAAACGGAGGAATTATTTTCAATAAAATGGGTCAGTTGCGCTGGTGTCAGAATTTTCTTGATACTTAATTCTTGTAGATTAGCTAAAAATAATAAGATCTGTTGAAATAGTCGTTCTGTAGCCCATCTGTAGTGATTTGCCGTTTGGGCAGATCCTATCATTTTTAGCTAGTTGACAAGAAGGGAATTTTATTTAAAGATCCGAACCTCTTTGGCAACTTCTGTCCCGGTTTGTCTCATCAATCACCAACACCAGTTGACACCATTGTTACCAGATTTGACCAATCAGATCCGTTGATTTTCGATAGGCCGCACCTTTTTAAAACCACCTCGACCAAAATCACGCACCGACGTTGAGATTCGTCCATCACTGAATCGGAAGTTCCGAACTCAAATAGAATGGCACCTCGGAGGTTTGGGCACAAAAGTAGTACCGAGCCTCTAAATATTTGCTTAAGAATCAAGCATCAAAATACGATTTTGTGACCAGCGCAACTTAGAGCCCCTTTATACTGAGAGTCATTGGTTCCCGTATTTTAGGCCTTCATAGTGTCACAAACGGGACTAAAGATTACATTTTCACCGATTGCAAATATAATATAGAATGGACCGGGGAATAACGGGTTCGACAAGGAACAAAGGGAATGAGAGAAGGAACGGAGAAAGGAATTTGAGAATGGGCCGATCAAATATTACAAAAAACTGTTAATTTGTATATTCCCATTTGTGACTCCATGAGGAATGTCGTCTTGACTCTCAGTATGAAGGGACTTCAGCGCAACTGACCCGTTCTCCACTCGAAGAGTATGCGCCAGGTTCATATTCCGAAAACTTCATTTTTGGACCGGCAGCTCCCCCCGGTTAAAAGGCCGAGCTTCGTCGTTCCAGAATCGGATTCATTTGGGAATGGATGATTCGGGAATCGCCGAGCCCTCCCGCAAACAAACACGCCGGGACCGGGGCAGATCTCTCTGTGCAAATGTTGATCGCCCGACGAAGTGGTTGCGTCGTCCCGCTCCGTTCCCCGTTCGGCGCTTCGTTCGAATTTATTAAACGAGGCTCACGTGCCGCCGAACGGGGGGCCTTTTCCGAGCCCGAGCGGGGAATAATGGGAACTTAATAAGTGATCGAAACGGGAATCGAAATTAAAAGAGACCGGACGGACGGAGGAAGAGGCGCAACCGCGCCGCCCCACAACAGCGTATCTCGCCGGGCTCTGTGTTTTGAGTTGTGCTGTTCATGCTTTGGGGAACCGACAGCGCGGAGCTATCCAGCTACTGTTTGCTAAAATAGCTCTGCTAATTAATTGCACTTTGTCAGGCGACCACCCCAGCCCGGATCGACCCGGCTAAATCCCCCGTTGCCACCGCCCGGAAAAGTCGTCTCGGGCTCCGTGTGCTCTTCTCCTCCTTCCGTAGGAAAAACGTCGTATGAACTTTCTGGTGATGCTGGATTTCCTCTGATTAAATACATAATATCTAGAAATATTTGGAGCATTTCCGCGCCCTTTGGAATTTTTTGAGTATGTTCTTCGCCAGTTAAAAGCACAGGCTAGTTAGTTAAGGTACAACAGAGTACTGCACCGAAAAAAAGTGAAGTTCATTTAATATACTGGATGTAGAAAAAGTGTGCGAGAACTTATAAAATGCGGAATTGCCCGCTACAGCAGTTAATTCAGCAATACCAAGGTGTAAAACTAACTGCTGTGGCGGGTAATTCAGCATTTCATAAATTCTCGCACACTTTTTCAACATCCAGAATGTTAAATCAACTTCACTCTCTTTTCTGTGTGTGTTTTTAAATTCTAAAATGAAGAGTTATGAGAAAAGTGGAAGAAGAATAAGATGACGAAGAATCAGATTAGGAGGAAGAGAAAGAAGATGAAGAAGAGGAGCAAGAGGGAGAAGACAAAGAGGAAGAAGAACTGCAGTGGCAGATCAAGAGCGAGTTTGGAAGGGGGCATTTGTTGATGGCGAGTGGGGGGTCTGGGGGGACTCCCTCGGAAAACTTGCCGAAAAGGTCCTGTCAGATTGAATTTTAAGCAGTTTTAGCATACAGTTTGTGTATTATTTTAAAGTTCAAAATTGACGAATAATACCTTTTTTAGAGAAATTTTATTTTGGTGTTTGGTCTTTATTATTTGGTCGTCTATTTATTTCTTTGGTATTGAGTAACCTTTGGTTTAGTAAACTTGGTTAAATCGTTCTGAAGTTTTGTCTCGACACCATTTCAGTAAATTTTCAGAGGCACATTTTTTCTTTCCCTATTTCCACCCCTTTCCTTCTTTTTTCCTTGTTATTCCCCCTTTTTCTGGCCCGATCCGCCACTGAGAAGAAGAGGAGGGAAAAGAGGAAAATACGAAGAGAGAGAAGAATAGGAGAAAGAAGAATTTATTTCTCTTCCTCTCTTCTCTCTTCCTCTTTCCTCTTTTTTCCCAACTCATCTTTTTGCATCTCTCCGTTGTCCCAACCCTTCCGTGACACCAAAGAGGGTAACATACCGTCCTCCCATTTCCCGGAACTAGGGCCGAATTCCGGAACTTTTGACAATTTCCTAAATTTTCCCCGGAACTTTTGAAATTCACGGAATGTTCCAGATCTTTTGCATTTTCCGGAACTTTTGAATAACGCTAAAGAGAATCCCGGAACTTTTGACGGTCATGAAGTGAGAGAAACCGGAACGAAAAAGTTCCGAATCCCGGAACTCCGGAACATAATCGGGCGAGCAGGCAACCTCGGCGGGGCGGGCACCCCCGGGCCGCAATCGCGCGATCGGATCGGGATCGGGCAATTACGCCGTCAGCCGAGAAAACTCGCTAAACAATAGCGACATAGCATCGGCCGCGGCCGAGTAATAGATTTCTTCATTCGCCACCCAACGCCAACGCCACGGCCGAGCCGATCCGGAATCTCCGCCGTATCCGTGTCCGTGTCCGTGGCTCCCCGACATATTTCGCTAATTACGCCTCCGCTAATTAACTTGTAAATTTTCTACTCCGATCGCCCGTAGCCGACCGTGTAATTAAAACGAGGGCCCCGCTCAACAATACCGCTCTCTTCATATCCTTCGTTCCGAACCCGGGCTCACGTCATCATGAAAATTCAGCCGTCGAGAACCGTGTCCCACGCAAATTCGACGGATTGACATGAATCGGCCACGAAGTAATCGGAGATTTCTGAAGGCTCTTCAGCGGGCTGATTATTAAATTGATAGACAAAGCCATAGACAAAGAAGACTAGGGTGTATGGAGCGATCCTATTGGTTGAAATGGGTGGCGCATATACACGGAGAAAAAAACTTCGTGCGTGGGACCCGAAGTTTAAGTCATATGGATATCTGAAGTTTTCAGATTGAGCATCTGAGCACTTTAGGTCTAGCTGTCGAGGTTCGGATCACACATCTGAAACTTCAGTTCTTACATCTGAAGTACTTCGGTTTTCACATCCGAAAAACTTCGGTTCTCACATCCAAAAAACTTCGGTTCTCACATCTGAGGCAATCCTGGAGTTCCTTTTTTAAGGAGTGTCACGCCATTTTGGGTCCTCGATGTCAGAAACTGGCAGGGACATCATACAGTTAGTGATGCTACTGTTGCCATTTGATTCTTAACAGAGTCAAACATCAAAGTTGAGTATAGCCTGCTCCCTCCTCATGGAGACTGCCAAGAGAGGCTCTTTTCCCACCTATTCTAATTTTTCATTCCTCCCGCCTTGTATCTGGTCTCTAGGTGTCAATTAAGCCCTTTTAAAAGTATGAGATTTAATTCACTTTAGAGAATTGGAAAAAAAACTCGATTTCAAAAATTTGGTCGTCACCGGTGGCGATTCTTAGAAGTTACAGCAGCACTGTGCTTCCTCCATTTAAATGCATGTGAAACACTCGATACTCGGGGAGGCTGCATGCTTCGCCTGAAGTCGATATTTTCAATCGATTTAAATGAGGGTTAAACAGCGCTGCTAACTTGCAAAGTCGCCGCTGGTCGTTTCTTCTCTCCTCTGCAACGCGGGAGGATCGAGTGGCATGTGAGGTTCCTTTAATAAATTCGCGGACGAACTGAGCGCGGAATGATAACACCGCGACCATCGCCGGGTGATCAACATTTGCACACGGAGATACGCCTAGCCTAGCGCGTCTGTTTGCAGGAGAGCGCTATGATTCATCCATTGCGAAATGAAACGGATTTTGCATCGTCCCAGCTCGTAGACATCCATACTGAAGCAGTGGCGTGGCGTGAATTGCGATGTATCGATTGTTATGCCATTTAAACCTATGGTAAAGTATCGATTATTAAGGTGTTCGCTGTGAACACCCTGTTTATCGATCCTTTTCCATATGCTTAAATGGCATAACAATCGATATATCGCAAAGCACGTCACGCCACTGCACTGAAAAGTACACAGAGTCCTAATAGAAATGGGGGAAGCTGACGTCATGACTTGACCGACGGGGAATATTAAATAACATTTCTCTTTGGTGCGTGGAATCTCCAATTTGCCCGCGCTCTTGACCCCGCAAAAATCAAAAACACATGGGTGATACTGCCGTGCTAAGGAAGAACGCCGTATGAACATTCGAGAGTTGCCAAATTTCCTTCGACGAAATGTTTATTTTTTAGGAGAGTTATGAATATTTTTCCTCTAAATTTTCGGAATCTTTGAGTAAAATTGCGGACTAAATTATCTGGAAAATTGAGAGGAAAATATTCATAAATTTACCAGAAAGCTCGCGTTTTATCGAAGGAAATTTAGCAACGCCTGATAGTTCATACGGCGTTTTTACTCAGCATGGCAGGATAGGAGTGATAGGTATACTCAGCTTTTCTTCCGCTTTAAATCATCTCCTCTCGTCAGTTCCAACTGATACAAATAAAACAATAAGAACTCAGTCCGATTAATAATATGTAAAGTGATAGTTTTGACCTCTGTTAAGTGGTTTTATCAAGTAATTTTTTGGTTTTTAACATGTAGTAGAAAGCGTGTTGTTGTACTTGAATGGATCTTTTCAATGGGTTGTCGCAAAATAATAGTGCTAGTCCGTGTTTATGCAGTATTTTACTACAAGTGACCAGGTTCTGTGCATCATCATTCCTCACGTTTGAAGAAAACCTTCGAGGGAAGCCAACGCGCCTTCAATTTTGTGGCTATGCAATATTGACATCCATAGAGTACGAATAGTTGTATCAGGGAGTCGAGTTGTTTAATCAAGTAATAGCGTTCGCCGTACGTTAATGACAAAACGATGCGCATTGCTAGCAAACAGTGGCGTGGCGTGTTTTGCGATTTATCGATTGTCTTGCCACTTAAATCTATGGATTAAGATCGATAAACAGGGTGTTCGCAGCGAACACCTTAATAATCGATTCTTTATCACAGGTTTAAATGGCAGAACAATCGATACATCGCAATTCACGCCACGCCACTGTTAGCAATGAGTGCGAATGCTAAGTGATACTTGAAATACATTATTAAATGAAAAATGTGACCATTCTGTGAATAGGGACCCTAGTTCACAGAAATTCAAATTTGAGTCATTCATAGAAGGGGCTGTATTCATAATTGTCCCTTGAACACTTTTTTGTCCATTCAGAAATCCCGCGTGGTTGAAATTGTGATGCTGGGAGTTTAAATAAGGCCTTTAACATTATAGCTTTGTAGAAAAGACACTTTTCACGACCTCTCCGTGAAACTCAACACTGTGCCTTGTCATATTTGTAAAAATTACTCATCGATGGACGATTTTTAAAACAATATATTTTAAAATGATTATGAAAATGAGGCTAGAAAACAAGAAATGTACTCTTAAATTAAGAATAAAATCGCAAAAATTTAAAGAACTCACACTTTCTTTACCTAAGAAAAGTTTTTTAAATTTTAGCGACTTTATTTTTAATGAATTTGCAGATCTTTTTCCCTATATATCCTTTTTTTTCTTTTTTTTCTTTTTAAGGGGAAAGTAATTTAACATCATAACTTGAAATTTGTATAGGATGGTTAGTTAGTTACTTAATTTACGACGATCAGCAACCAGGCTATTTACGTCGGGGACCGGGAAACCTTAATTTAATTGCTGAAAGAGTTTTAAAATTTCGGTGACTACTATTGGATCATCTGAGCTTAAAGGATGTTATGGAATAGGAGAGAATAACTATACATAATTTTAAGCCATTGAATTGACACGTTTCCTCTCAAAAAATCAATGAGTAACGTGGTTTTGAAGGTTTTTCACCGCTTAGGTGCTAAACCGCTTAGTAAGCAGGCTTTAAAAACGTTGGCCTCCTTTTATGCTCGCTTACTTTTACCAGCTCTCTGCGAGCCCGTAGAATCTAACCAGTATCCATCTCTGATACGCCTTAATCCTCGTACATACATTTTCTGCGGGTAGAACAACAGCTTTTTCCCCGCCACTAGCTGGTGCAGAATGTGTCCTCTAAGCTTCGAGTAAGAGCTACTTCAGGTGAGGTTTTATCTCCGCAAAAAGCAGCTCCGAACTAGGGTTTTGACATCTCAACCACTCCGAAAACAAGGATGCGGGAAGGGTAGTAAGATGGAGAGCAGTGGATGCCGCGGGCAAAAAGTGAGGGACCCTATGTTGCCAAGTTGAAGCGCAAACTGTTGGATTCTGTTGAGCTCCTGCTGCGGTAGCATTATTTTTTGAGGGCGGTTCCACGGACCCAGATCAGGGCTTTACCATCAGTTGAAATTAACCTTATTTGGAAACAGTGACATGAAGGTATATTGAATTTTTTGATCTATACGCACTTTAATATTGCTTACTTATTTTTTGTTTTTACAACGCTTAAGGTCGTTTTAAAGGTCCCCAGTATCACCGCACCAAATCTGTATTATTTAATTCAATAGTTAGAGACTTTTGTTGGTGGATTTTTAAAAATCTGATAGTATTAAACGCTGAGTTAGTATTAATGTTCGAAATGCTTGCTGTGAGTTAGTTTTGAATACTCTGAAACCTTGCTCTAAAAAAAAAAAAAAAAAAAAAAAAAGCAAAAAACAAAAAAACAAAATATATCGTATTTTCATTTGGCTTTGCTCTCCAGAGTAGTAGGAACCATGTCCTGATCAAATTTTAAATTTTTTTACTAGATGTAGTCCCGAATCTTTGGCTTACTAATTTTTTTTTTTTTTAAAAGAGTAAACTACCTTACAATTTATAAAGTCTTGATCGGTCAATTGAGGATCGAGATTCTTTTCTCACTCCTATAGATCAATTTTGAAAACACTACTTAAATAGAAAGACTTTAATATTATTATAATTTCCGTATTTCTTAATATTATTATTTTATTAATTTAATTTAGGGAGAAAATTCCCATGGTTGAAGAATAGAGCTTCGAAAGCAAAATTTTCCACTTGTCGTAAAAAAGCCACGAAGATGCATGTCTCATGGGGTCGTAAATTTCAAATAAACTATCAAAAAACTTTGAAATTAACCTCATAACCTATCATAAAACCTATCGCACATCATACACCAAACAAATCTCATCGAAAATTAACCACTAATATTTTTTCTTGATGATTATTCAATCAATGTTTTATCTGTTTTGAAAATAAGGAATGACGAAATTCATTTCTGTTCGCAACTTGAAAATGTGGAGAAATAAAGGTATATCATGTGTATACCGGAAAAGAGCACAGGGTTATTTCGGTCCTCCATTTTCTCTCAGTTTTTAAAAGGCACATTCGTGTGTTACTGACAGGCTGTTAATGCGAAAATATTGACCCTCTGGAAGCAATTTCATATTTACCTCATGCATTTACGTCCTTCAGATGCCAAGAGCGGAGTATCTGAGATGTTTTGAATGTATATTATAGGTTACTCTCAAGCAATCCTGGACCTTCCGCTGAAAATAAATTCAATCTTACTCACTGGATTACAGTGAGAGTCCACCCCAAATAGGTTAATAGACTTGCGGCCTTCTAGATTTTCGTACGTACTGCCATCTTTAAACTGAAGACGGCAGATTTTCTGCTACATTCTTGAAGTGTGTCAAAAATCGGGTTGCAATTTACTTTAGTTCGTTCATTACCTCTTCTGTCCATATGGCAACCAGCCGTTCTTATCAATAGGATTGCTCCATTACCTTCTTGTCTTCTTTGTCTATAGCTTGGTATATCAAAATCAATAATTAGCCTGCTGAAAAAAGAAGTTTGGTTATTAACCGATTGCTCCATTGCATTGACAGATTTTTCGGTTGCATAAATTTGTAATTATAGAACAATAAATAGACACAATTTTGCATCAAAGGATCTATTATCACCGACTCATGTTAGAAACAACATCCGTGCCACTAGTTCCTCTGTGTGCATGAAAGATTTTACGAATGAGCTAGAAATAGTAGTTCCGTGTTGCAAAATATATCCCACACGATGTAACTAGGTAGTGAAAAAACTACCGCAATAAGCATTGTCACTGTAATCTGCGCCAATCACCGTGTTTGTAGTAAAGCAAAACTTTTGATAAAATTGAGTAAATAAAAGAGTCGAGGAAAACATTTATCTCCGACCACTCTTGATACTTAAGTATCAGCCATCAACATACTATTCTATGTCGTTCATCGAGCAACTTATTAACTGGATTAAATTTTGTAATATTCCAGGCGTAATCCGGAAAAGACGTAAAGGTCATTAGTTTCCCTAAATACACAGGTTCTTTTCCGATGAGCCAGAAATAATAGTTCCATTTTGCAAAATATTCAGTCCAATTCGAGTGTTTTCAATTCCTTATGCGGATTCTTTTAAAAGGAATCGTGCTAGGATTGTGTATGTATGGCATAACAAGAATTAAACCAGTGTTTTCCTCCAAAGTTGGGGACTTCCTCCGATGGATTCATCCCATTAATAACACCAACGGAGGGTCAGGAAATCTCGGGCTCCACTGTCCTGAACTGCCACGAAGATCACACAATTCGTAAAATTTTCCGGGTTATTCGACCTACACATTTCTGAAACCTTTACTTTTTATCAGTGGCGTTGCGTGCTTTGCCATGTATAGATCGGTCTGCCATTTAAACCTATGTAAAATGATCGATAAACAGGGTGCTTGAAACGAATACCTTAACAATCGATTCTTTACCATAGCTTCAATTGGGGAAATATCGATACTCGATCATCCACCCCTCGCCACTGCCCTTTATGTCCCTCTTGTTTCGTACGTTCCGTAGCGTGCCTTTAATCCGCTGAATGACCCTTAAGGTAAAAGGCGACCCTTAAGGGTAAAGGGACTCGAGAAGCTGACAGCGAATCCAAATTTTTCCGATGCTCATCCGAACCACTGGACGGAGCGGACATCCAAATTTCATTCCGCGAAGGGGTTCGACCTTGACCGCGACGGTCTTTCCAGGGCGGAAGCGGTCGGCGAAAACCGCAGGGGGCGGCACCACAGGGCAACGCGGATGCTTTTTGCCGCTGCACCCGCCACTCCACGTCGTGGTAATCGAGTTTTTTCGCGAGCGCGCGCCCCACCCGCCCCCCCCCCCCCCCTTGGCCCGGGCCATATGTAAACAAGGAGCCGGTCGCGACTTTGAAGACACAGACATGTAAAATTTATCAAAGTCGGCAAACAATTGAATAATGCATGGCCCGAGCCCACGGGCCGGGCCGGGCCAGGGCTCTCAGCCACCACTTTATTTTCATGTATGCACAAAGTGGAGAAGAATTCCCGTCGAAGAAGTCCTCTCCTCGGTCCGCGCGCGACTTTCGACTCCCGCGCGCGGCGCCCCGGAAGGGAAATATCGCCCGGTGCAATGGAGGGTTTAAGTGTGACGTCGCCTTCTAACGACGATTCTTGTTTTTCGATTGTTGACAGAGACGAGAGACCCTCCATTCTACCGTGCCGAGGAAAAACGACGTATGAACCTTTAGGCGTTGCCAAATTTCCTTTGATAAAACACGAATTTCCTGATAAACTCATGAATATTTTCTGTCCAATTTTTCAGATAATTTTGCTCGCAATTTCACCTAAAGTTCCTGTTTGGTTCCTGGGAAGTTCAAGGAAAAATATTCATAATTTTTCTCAAAAATGGACGTATTTCTACCAAACAGACCTATGTGGAGGTGAGAAATATGGGGTGTGCTCTAGAAAGCTGCATAAGAAGCAATGTAAAAGTGGGCGTGATTCCTTTTGAAGAATGGGCCTGTTGCAAACTTTTGCTAGAGCAAAAATAAGAGTTGTTCCTTCTAGATAATGCCTCAAAAATCACGATGAGCGCATCGGCAAAGTCTGAAATGCACTCATAACTTCACAGTCTGCGTAAGAAATTTGCGGTTTTTTGAGCTTCCCGCTTCAAAAGCGATACTACGGCACAGGTGAACATTTTGTAAAAGGAGTCGTTCCATCGTCGGCAATACTCATCATGGCCGACGCCAATCCGCCAAAACACGTGTGATGGGACGAGATAATACCTGAACTGGATTAGACCAGATAACAATCGGCGTGTTTTAACGTTCATGTTTTCCACGCCCGAATTGATTGACCTTGAACTCTCCTCGAATTACGCGCGGAACTGCGCGCAAGCGTCGGCCATGATGAATATCGCCGACGATGGAGCGACTCCTCTAACAAAATGTTCACTTGTGCCGTAGTATCGTTTTTGAAGCGGGAAGCTTAAAAAAACGCAAATTTCTTACGCAGATTGTGAAGTTATGAGTGCATTTCAGACTTTGCCGATGCGCTCATCGTGATTTTTGAGGCATTATCTATAAGAAACAATTCTTATTTTTGCTCTAGCAAAAGTTTACAACAAGCCCATTGGAAAAGCGGGATTTTACATTCTATCAAACAGACCTATGTGCCAACTGAATGTGGAACTCATGAGCCGCGGGCATGGCAAGAGAGCGTTGTAGACAGGGCTCATGAGTTACAGTGCTCCGACGACGATGTCCCAGCTGCCGCGCCCTCGAGCTTACCCTCGTTCGTTGCCACTGACGTCACTGGCGCTTTATTATTCTCATTCACTCTTACGCAAAGAGAACTAACGAGCACACCCCATATTTCTCACCTTCACATAGGTCTGTTTGGTAGAAATACGTCCAAATGAACATTTTATTGAAGGAAATTTGGCAACTCTCGAATGTTCAATTTTCTGGTGTACTTATGAATATTTTCCTCCCAAACGGATAATTTTTGTTCGCAATTTTCCCTAAGGATTCTGAAATTTTAAAGGAAAAATATTCATGACTTTCCTCAAAAATATACATTTTGTCGAAGTAAATTTTGCATCTCTCCAATGTTCATTTGGCGTTCTTCCTTAGTACGGCAGCATTGCTATCTTGGCAATAGTGGAAGCTTTTACTTTCGGGGCTCCAACATTCAACAACTGTTGACTTACCTACTAGGTGGATGTTGAACAACGTGTTGGGTACTTCGTTTCGCGAACATACCAAAGTTTTGCAAACTTGCTTGCCTCATTACGTTTTTTATTCACAATAAAGTTATCCGCAAATATCAAGAGTAACTATTCATAACTTTCCCAAAAATTAAATATTTTATCTGAGGAAATTTGGCAACTTTCGAATGTTCATACGGCGTTTTTCCTTAGTACGGCAAAACAGATTAGCTCTTTAAACAGGACTAATGCGGATATGACTAGTTCGCCTAAAACTATTTAATATTAACCTAGGGATTTTTCCGTGTCACCAGGCTCCAAGAAATATCCACAACTTGAAATGCCTAGTATTCGGAAATTCGGTTGAATTTCGGCTCTTATAACGTTGAACCGATCAAAATCAGGGAATGACTTCTCTCGAAACGGGTCAAACCGCTGAGCTTCAGCAGTGAAGCGTGAATGATCGATCATCGAAATTTCCCCATTTGAGGCTATGGTAAAGAATCGATTATTAAGGTGATCGTCGCGAACATCGTGTTTATCGATCCTTTTCCATAGGCTTGAATGGCAGATCAATCGAAATATCGCAAAGCACGCGCCACGCCACTGCTGAGCTTAACGGTGATCGAATGACGACGACACGCAATATTTTCTCCGATGAATAATGCGAGACTTTTCCGGGAAAAGTCGGGAGGAAATCCCAGGCACACGATCTCGCGAACCGAGGAAAGCGGAAGATTTTTCCGCTCCCGAAAAGGAGTTGTCGTCTGGCGCGAAGTTTCCCTATTAAGTGCCTCTGGACCCGACAACCGCTTCTCAGGCTGGTCGTTGGACGATAAAAGTAGGAGTGCAAATGGGTCAGAATGGAAAAGTTGGGGCGCAAAGATGGAAAATCGCAGGGCAAAGGTCGGAGCGAGGAGGGGCGAGGCCGAAAGAGCGTAACTGCGCGGGTTTTCAAGTCGGGTTACGCGGTTCCGGGCGCGAGGAGGGATGAAAGAGGGGAGCCCTCATTCGTTATGGTTGCCTTCTCCTGCAGAGTGCTCGGCGAGCAGTGCCAACTTTGAGCACGACAAACGAACTAATTCTTGACGTCATCCTGGCGCAATAATTACCAGTGGAGTGCTCCACCGTGCTGAGGCAAAACGCCTTATCGACACGCCGACGTGGCCGAATATCTTTTGAAAAAATGCGAATTTTCTGTATATCTTATGATTATTTTTCTTCAAAAATTTCTGAGAATTTTGATCACAAGAGAATAATGGTCAATTGAATATATCGACGGTGAAATTACCAAACCACGTATCTCGTTTGCGGTGTTTAAAAATCTACGCTCACATTTTATTTTTTTGAAATAGACCAAATCAATATCATTCCTTGAAATTTTCACAGAATTTTCTTCGCACGAAGAGGAAAAATCACAGAAATTCTCAAGACTGGACATTACGTAGTTTTTCATTTAAAAAATAAAGTATGACAGGAAGTCTGCGACGTCGCAAACCGAGATACGTGGTTTGGTAGTTTCACCATCGATATATATTTTCCTCATAGGTAAAGATGCATAAAATCACGAAATCCGCAGTTATGACTTTGGAGATACACCCTCGCAAGGTACTTCCATAGTTGTACTGTCGAATTGGATGTATTTAAATTCAAAGGACCTATCACCAATCCGACGTGAGTACTGAGATCCAAAAAAAGAACATGCGTGACATGGCTCATGTAACAATGGATTTAGTTCCTTTTGATTGAAATGCGTCCAATTATATGTGTGCTCTTAACAATCGTCATTTTAATAAACTACGTCTCAGGCCTCAATCCCTATAGCAGCTTAAGCCCTCCTCAATTAAAATTTTAATCAAAATATATGTTTGAAACTTTTTTGGAAATTAACTTTTTAATCAAGGAAGTTTGGCATCATTTGATTGCTCATACGGTGTTTTTCCAGAGTGTGGCAGGGTTTCGCCCCCGACTCGCACCATTTAACTGAGCGGGTTGGAGAGAGATAGTGGCTTGCCAGTATAGCTCTCTCCCTCACCTCGCGGTCCAAAGCGAGACAGAGGCCCAGGCCCTTGGACCCGGTTTCAAAATGGGCTTTGGTTATTGAGTTGGCACCTGTGAGAGGTCAGAGTGGTCAAGTGGGTTCAAAAACCGGACGCATTTGATCTGAATCAGCCCATCTGCATCTCACGTCATCTCACGTTGCTTAATTTTTCGTCTCATCTTTTCTCACCTCAACATAAATCAGACCGACGCTCAATCGTGTTGGTTTCGTTTTAGTTCTCGCGGGAGGTTTAAAGCAGTATTCGAATCCTAAAATGCTCTATTCTTATTGGTCATCTTTTCTTCATGGATAAAGTTCTTGCCAAGACTGGAACGAAAGTAACGAAACCAACGCGATCGAGCATTTGGCCCGTTCTTAAATTATGTGACGCTAAAATTGCGATTTTTGACACCCCCACCCCCCTGTAACGTTAAGCTAGACCTCTCTAAAAGATCACTTAAAGCTTGCCTGCCCTCCTCCCCATTTAGATAAAAAATAATCTGAATATCACCTTACATTTACTGAACGGATTGGCGTTTTAATTTAGTGAGGAAACGTGAAAGTATCGCAGAGAACGTTTTCGAGATTCTTCAAAACTTCTAAAGACGTCCGACGAAAAATTCTACAGAGACTCGAAAAAAAATCACTTTAACTCGTTACGTTACGCGCCGCTGTATACCTCCTCCATTTCCCCGTAACGCCGCGTAACGCTGGCAACGACATCCCCCCGCCCCCTCAGAACGTTACGTAATTCAGGGACGGCCCCAGTATGTCGTTTTTGGGGTAGTCTGGGGTAGAGCATCCCTTCGTTTCACTTACCTCAGATCCACAATCAAAACACGAATCTTTGATTAGCACAACTGATCCAAATTTTAGAACTACCTACGAGCAGTGATCCTCGTGCTGAGTTGCGGCGCCATCCCGGGATATCTCAACCGCTCAGCTCCCCCATAAAGGAATTCTAGCAATACTCTCTCTTTATGAGTAGGTTTGGCAACCTCGCCTGACCCAATATCGGGGAGCCTCCGAACATAGTTTCAGGAGGAAATCATCTGAACAATGCTCCGCCATGATTTCTTCGATTACTCCAATCATGTACTCACATTAACTCCCGGCACGGGAGCCCCCCGCACCTCCCCCCGCGACCCTCCGTGCCCCCTCTCCTCCCGATCGTTCCCGCTTCCTTTGATCTCCCTCCCTCCCGTCCCTTCCCGTTCGTCCCTTGCGCGCTGTGCGATTTTTCTCCAGATTCGGGGAACCTGGGCCGAGTCCAAGCTCGGAGCCGCCGCGGCCCCGTCGCCCGACAACAGGGTCATCGCTGATTAACACCACCGCCACTTCCTCCCCCCCACCCCTCTATCCCTCCATCCCTAGACGCCGCGCTGGACTCTCGCCGCGATAATCATCTTCCAATCGGGGTCGTCCCCATCGTCGCGGAAGGAGCTCGGAATCGGGGTGAATCGAGGTGACCGAATTCGGGGCAGCTCTGGAGCGTCGCACCGCGGGCTGTTTGTTGGAATTGGACGTAATTCTACCAAACAGACCTATGTGGAGGTGAGAAATGTGGGGTGTGCTCGTTAGTTCTCTTTGCGTAAGAGTGAATGGGAATAATATAGCGCCAGTGACGTCAGCGGCAATGAAGTGCGCACTCTAACGACGGGGAGATGGTCGTCGGGGCGCTTTAACTCGTGAGCCCTGTCCACAAGGCTCTCTTGCCATGCCCGCGGCTCATGAGTTCCGCATTCAGTTGGCACAGAGGTCTGTTTGATAGAATGCAATATCCCGCTTTTCCAATTCTTCAAAAGGAACCACGCCCACTTTTACATTGCTTCTTATGCAGCTTCCACGAGCACACCCCATATTTCTCACCCGCACATAGGTCTGTTTGGTAGAAATACGTCCAATTGGTAGACGAAGTGATAGACAAGGAAGATGTTGGAACAATATGTCGTATGGACGTATTTCTACCAATTATACCTATGTGGAGGTGAGAAATATGGGGTGTGCTCGTTAGTTCTCTGGCCGTAAGAGTGAATAAGAATAATAAAGCGCCAGTGACGTCAACGGAGATGGAACCGCCGTCATCCCGCTTCCGCTTCGTCTTTAACTCATGAGCCCTGTCCATAACGCTCTCTTGCCATGCCCGCGGCTCATGAATCTCGCATTCAGTTGGCGCATAGGTCTGTTCGATAGAATGTAAAATCCCGCTTTTCCAATTCTTCAAAAGGAATCACGCCCACTTTTACATTGCTTCTCATCCAGCTTCGACGTGCACACCCCATATTTCTCACCTGCACGTAGGTCTGTTTGGTAGAAATACGTCCGCGCGGACCGCGTTAAACAGAAAGGAACCAAGCCACATCAGCGATTGCCAAATTTAATCGGGCAATTTAATTGTTTACTTGAAAACGGTCGTGTGGATTTTTGTGCAAATTTCAGGGAATTTTCTCCATAATACAAAGCAAATTCTTTAAAATTTTCATAGGAATCCGCACAAACGTTTTCTCGTAAAAAATAAAATTTCCCTGTTAAATTTGGCAATAGCTGATGTGGCTTGGTTCCTTTCTGTTAAACGCGGTTCATATGTAACAACCGCTCATACAGATCTTCTTGCTCTGACTAATGCATTAATAACATAATCAGAGGCGGATCCACCAATTTGGCAACGCTAGCTCTCCTCCATTTAAACCCGTGTTGAATAATCGATTCTTGTCGGAGCACCTGACTCCTCCGAGAATCGATACATTTCCATAGGTTTAAATGGAGAAGAAACAAGTTTGCCAATTGGCTGGATCCGCCAATGAACCTAATCGAGGCATTGTTCGGTAAAAGGGCGTATGGGACTTCTAATACTATAAAGTCGTTATCCTCTATAATCTATTACAACCACCAATACGATTCTAACCAATAGGATCGCTCTTTTATCTCTTTGTATTCTTCGTTTGTCGCTTTGTCTATCAAGTTCAATGATAAGCTCGCAGGAGAGCGAGTCAATGGGACAGCGAGGTTGTTATGATGGGAAAACTGTATATAATGTAATATAGAACGTAGAGGTTTAATAATGGTTCCAATAGTTTTCAGGTGAGATTTTCTACCTAAAGCACCCATAAAAATTTATAATGTGACAGGATAAACGTCAAAATTTGCAGTTTTAGTCATTCTCCATGTATGCAGAGAACTTATGGATCCAGCGCGCCTTCAGTCTTGTGCGTATGCAAAATTGAAATCCATCGATAACGAATAGTTGCGTTCAGTGTTGCATTTGCACTATTCGGTAAAACGCTGCACATTGAATGATCCAATTGGAGAAGTTAGAAATGGTATGAAAAACCAACAGAGCCACTTTTAAACCTCTACGTTCTGTTTTATCCAATGTATACACATTTACAGCTTCCACAGATGTCGTATTGACTCCCTCAATGTGTGGCGTTTTACCAAAAGCAAAGATTCGACTTAAGAAACGCAACACTACATGCAACTATTTGTGCTCGATGATTGTCAATGTTGCATACGAACAAAATTGAAGGCGCGCTCAATTTGCTCATATTTGCTCTCCGTAAACGTGAAAGATGATTGGATTTGCAAAATTTTGATGTTTATCCTGTCATGTTAACATTGTAAGGGTTGCTCCGGAAAGGCAATTTCACAAGAAAACCAGTGGACCACTTTTAAACTTCTACCTTTACCTTTTTTACAAATATGCAAGCCTTCGAAGTTCCCACATTAAGCACGGCTTCTCCCATTGATTCACTTCACTGTGCGCCAGGAGTGAAAGACTGACTCCGAAGTTTGTGTCGGTGAAAGGGAATGCTGTGATAATCACAAAGGCATCCTCCCACAAATGGACCGCTTTAAGCAGGAAAGAACCAAGCCACGTTAGCTATCGCCAAAAATCGGGCAATTTTATTGTTTACATGAAAACTATTGAGCAAATTTTTGTGTTTTCAGTAAGTTGTCTTCACAGTGTAGAGCAAATTCCTTGAAATTTTCAAAGAAATCCGCACAAACATTCTCGTGTAAAAAATGAAATTGCCTTGTTAAATTTGGCAATAGTTGATGCGGTTTGGTTCCTTTTTGATAAACGCGGTCCAAACGTCAGTGTGTTCACCCATTGAAGTTCACCGCAAGCATTTTTTTTTTTCCCCTTTTTTAAGATTTATTTTATTGTAAGCTTCCAATACAGGAAATATATACAATCAACTTAAATTATAAGTAATGCATGTAGAATAAACAACAGATTAATTACTTAATATCATAAGAGTTAAGAAAGAAAGTGGTAAAATAATTGACTAGCTACAGTTAGTATGTAGTTCGAATAAATAATTTTAAACATATGAAGCAAATTGCAAAGAATTTAAGTGAATGGCCTTGTTCAGGACTGTTAAGATTAAGCTGTCATGTATTAAAAATACGCATCTTTCCGCTCAGCTCGGCATCATCGTATCAGTGCTGAGTTCTTTGCAGCAGCATCTGCGTTTAATGGGCGCGTCCCGAAGGAACCGGAGGCACGTCGCCTGCATCCCCCCCCCCCCCCCCCGCGGTGGCAGAATGACGTCATTACGACGCGTAGTTTGACCGAGAAACCATCAGCATCACAAAAATGAGCCCGAATCGAAATTTTCCGAGAGAAAAATCCAAATGCCACAACGACACCCAGAATGACCGACCCTCCAAGAGGTCATTGCGGACAAGTAGCTATGGATCTGACCGTGGATGACAAACTACCTAAACCTGTAAACCTTTTTCGTTACGAGGGAATGGACCGTTAGCAGGGTGTCTACAAGTCTGGAATTTCTGGAAAGTACTGATTTTTTAAGGGCGGTCCGGAAGTACTGAAAAAGTGCGGAAATTCTGCAAGAAGGTCCGGAATTTTTTGTCACTTTCGACGTTATTTAAGCGAGAAATTCAAATTTGTGAAATTTTTCGAATTTCGTCAATCGGATGTACTGGAAAAGTACTCAGTCGCCAAGTAGACAATTTGTTTCTGATGGTTTAATATTTGCTCATCTCCGTTATAGGATAACCATAAGAGAAAGATCATCTCTTATTGTTCACATGGAATGCCAACTTTCCGTTCGATGAAAAAACATCCGTTGGAATTGAACCAAGTTTAAAACAAACGCACCAAGTTGCATAATGTTTGAATCCTGAAGAGGGGTTTGAAGTTTTATCCACTTACACCGCCGTGCTAGAGAAAAACGCCGTATGAACATTCAAAAGTTGCCAAATTTCTCCGGATAAATGTTCATTTTGCATATTTTTTCCTGACATTTTTAAATAATTTAGATTAAAGTGCGAACAATATTGTCTGAAAAATTGGAAGAAAAATATTCACAACTTTCCTTGGGAATTCGTATTTTATTAGAGGATATTTGGCAACGCCTGGAGGTCCCTATGGCGCTTTTCTATAGCACGGCAGAATAAGACTCAATTTCTGTACAAAATGTAGCGACTATTCTTAAGTTCAAAATAATTAATCCTCACTTTGAATTTTCGGCTGGAGAATTTTTACCTCTAGTTAAATTCAAAACCACTCCAAACTTATATTTTACTAACAAAGCGACTTGGTGCGTTTCCGTTAAAGTCCCACTCAAAGTTGGTTACCACATCCTTGAGTAATTCACAGACTCACCATCATTGAAGGATAATCGTGCTGGAAGTGAACCAAACCGCAGTTCCTCATCGATTCCTATTTTTTTATTCATTTATTTTAATTTTATTTGTTTTTCCCCCGGTTCCAAGGGGACAAGCCGCCGATTTGCCTCGGTCGCTGCATGGTGGCGACCGGATGATCCAAACGATGCCAACTTGCTCTAGAATACTTGCAATTACATCAATGTAAATGTATATTGCACACAATTTCTTCTGCAATCACACTCCGTGAGACTCCTTTTTCCGATTCCATTAATATCTTATTTAAATTTGGATTAGCGAGGCAATTGAATTGGCTGTTTATCCAGCCTTCTCGGAACTTAATCCCTCGTAATGTGCTCAGTCAACGATAGGCTCTCGGCTGTCTCCTTCCGGTATAGCTGAGTTCTGCCATGCCGAGGAAAACGGCGTATGAACCTTCAGATGTTGCCATATTTCCTTCCACAAAAATCAAATGTAACGGGAAAAGTGTGAACACTTTTTTCTCAAATTTTCAGGCAATTTTGTTCGCGATTTAATATAAAATAAATGAAAATTTCAGGGAAAACCATTCAACATTTTTTTCACAACTACATGTTTTATTCGAGGAAATTTTGCAACTCTCGAAAGTACAAACGGCGTTCTTCCTTAGCACAGCAGTATTGGTGAGGTGCTACGATGAAGTTGACGCATCTTGATGGAATCGCAACCTTAATTTTATCAAGATGAAATAAACCAACCAATGAAACTGTCCCCTCAAAGGGGTTGTCGGAGATTGGAGCAGCGATCATAACACGAACCCTAATTAAAGTAGGAGGCGGCTACTGCCTCGATAACTTCAATCGTTGCTTTATAAATATTAGGGTGGTAGTATAGTATGCGTATGGTCAGAAACATTCTAGAGAATTCTAGATTCTAGAGAACCCGCACTATACTATCTCCACGAGGGTGTGAAAGTTTATTTTGAATTTTGAAGTTGTAAGTTTATTTGGTCTATTTATTTTGAAATATGCGGCGGCTCTCTTCGCACCAAAGACATCGCGAACGAGCATTTTGAAGAATGCGCTATCGGGACACGTGCTTTCATTGTTTCTCCATCGATGTATCATGGTTCATGTCTATGCATCCCGGTAACGGAATGTTGCAATCTCCATGCTCCTCACAACTTCCGAGCGGGTGGTCTCAAACTCGCGAAAGTTCCACGTCAAGTCCATCAAAGATACACTCGAGGCAGTGTTGCCGTAACGCAGTTAAATGAGTCTTTCTCACCGTAAGGTTCCGCTAACCGATCGGATTTTTCTAGGGACACCAATTTTCGATGCATGTCTAAGAATACACACACCACAAATTTTAAAATCTACTATTTTCCTAGGCTATGATAACCAGGTTTTCTTCGAGATAAATGTAAGAAAACCTAAAGCATCAACAGATAAACAATCTCGCGTTTTGTCACCAGGCTTTTGCATGCATGATTTCTATCGTTTTAAATGATTTGTTTTTGCAGCTTTTCCAAATTCTGTCGCTCCTCTGTCGTACTCGTAAGGGCGTATTTCAATTGCCACGTGCACTGGTAAAAAAAAACCTCTTGGGCCAATGCCGCGGTGCATTGACTTAAGAGTGCAGTTTCTTGTCGCCGGATTTAAGAGTCTTGAACTCTTGTTTCAAGTAGATTTTGCATTGATTCAATTCAAAATCCGCTTAAAACAGGAGTCCAGACTCTTAAATCCGGCGACGAGAAACTGCACTCTTGAACCACGAGGTTTTTTTTACCAGTTTGAGCCCTGTATTTCATGTAACGTAATTCTTTCAGGGCTCATGTGGACATAGAGGTACGCCTTTAGACCAGAATAGCGACGATAAGAAGGAAACAAACGCCTGAAAGTATCCTTGTGTAGGTGGTCCCGATTGGTGCTGATCAGGACCACTAGTGGGATTATGACGGTAGTTTAGTTCCACAACTAGATTTTATTCACCGCTATTTAAACGAACAATAAAAAACCGTGAAAATTATTGGAATCTCAATTGGACTACATTTATGAACTAGGAACCAAAATTTCTGGCTCAGTTTAGAAACAGCGTATGTACCATTACTTTCACTACGCACAGAAGTGTTTTCACAGATGAGTCAGAAACTGTTGCTCCGAAATGCACAATGCAGTCCAATTTTAGGAAAAGAGTGACACTTTGCGAGATTGTTCATTAAGATAAGATTTTCCGCATCTCCTTTTGGTTCTGGTCTGGTTTCTGGTCGATGTTGAGCACCGGTGACTAAGCAAAAAGCGTAAATTTAAAACCGCGTATATAGCCATGCGGATTGTGCGTATTGCAGTATACTCTCGAGATTCTTGACGTGCGCAACGGTAATTTGTACGATTTTACTTTTAATAATCTGGGAAGTAGGATGCATCTCTTTTGAGGGAAAAAACTAATTTAAATATGAACGTGGCAACATTGCTGTTGGCCCATCTTATGTCTGGCAGAGTATTATTTTACATCGTTAAAATCTGAAGGATAAAACTCTGTGTTAATGAAGCGCCGTACCCGGAAGCTGCTCCCGCTCTACCAAGGCTGCCTTCTCGCTCGAATTTCCGTGAGGAATAACACAGTTTAGCCGGATTTTATCAGCAAAGTGGCAACGCTGTACTCGGAACTTGGAGGCCTCAATGCGGATGGTTGCGAGGGAGGCTGTCCTGACAGAGTTGCACCGACGTATTTAAAGTTTGAGACGGGCTCAGTGTTCTTGAGCGGTGTTAAATAACAAAGTGTCGTTTAAGAACAACGCAGGATACGCAACGAAATGGAATTTGGATTTTTGAGCTGCAGCACCCCTGAGGAATATTAGTGCATAATTTTTTTTAAAAAATAAGCCGATGCTTATTCGACGAAGACAAGTTGCATGGTGTCAATGAAGAATAGCGAGTAGAGCAACTATGGTTAAATTATGAAATTAGTGATGATCCTTATAATATTTTAATAATGGTAGCTACTCAGTTAAAAATGTCCGTGTTTAGTGTTACTCTGTGTTATTTTTTTGTGTCAGATTAACCCAAAGGCCTTTGTTTACTCAACCGATGCAATGGTTTACCGCCGCACAGTGGATCGAGTTTATAGAAGATGTCGGACAAAATTTAGAAACTTTAAACACTTATAACTCCGTTTATACAAGACTTTGAGGTTCTAAAAGTGGTTCCATTGGTTTCCCCGTAAAATTTTCTTTGAATAACCCCTAAAATTTTAAAATGTGACGAAATGAACATTACAATTTGCAGTTTTTGGCAAACATTTGATATACGACCTCTCTGATTGGCTCGATCTACTGTGCGCCGATGCGATCCAGGTTCAATCCTCGCGGCTGGCGCTCAATCTTTGTTGCGGTCGCATATTTTTAACACATAGATGTGGTCACTTCAACCCAAATATTTGGTCACTTTGACTCGGGCCAAACTAATAACACAGAACAAGTAACCAACTGCTTGTTTTACTTCGAGTATTACTTCCAGGGTATTACTTTCCGTAAAGGGTTGGCGGCAGGGCGTTGACGAAGAGATGTTGCGGTGTCAGTTGCCCGATAACCTCTGGGAAGACAGGCATATGTGGCGTTTGGGTGTCGTAGAACGCCAGAGTGCGTTATAAAGCGACTTTATATATATATTACTTCCAGTATTAGCACAAAATTTTGGTTACTTTTTCTCACTGTGTATTGCCGATAAAAGTAGTGTTTAACACCATTAGACAGGGTGAGCGAAAAGTCCCCGACCCCCCCTCTAACTTTTGAACGAATTGAGCTAGGGAAATGAAACTTTGGGGATGTTCCTATCTCAAAGGGGACCATCTTCTGGGGGGGTCAAAATTTTGCCCCCCCCCTCAGGGGGGGAACGGGGGCCCCCCAACTTTTTTTTTTCAAATGGCAACCTCTATCTTGTGATACCTCATTCGAAAGAGCATAAAAAACTAAGAATTTTGGCGCAAACCGCAGATCAATGTCTTAATTTTTGACCGAGTTATGATAGGTCAAAGGTCAACTTTGACCTATTTTCAAAAAATCATAACTCCGGTTCAAATTATTGTAAAGGAAAAAATAAAACGGGAAAATTTACCAAATTGTGTCCGCGCTTTTAAGTAAAAATTGCAAAAATCACTTCGATTTAATTTTAAGGGGGGGCTCGGACCCCCAAATACGTCAATTCAAAGGTCATTCAATTTTCCCGCGAAATAAGCCAATTTCCCCTGGATTTGCCTCCACATTATCTCAGTAAGGTCAAAATCAGTTCTAACATTACGTTGGCAAGTCCCCAAATTTCGGGAAAAGTTAAAAAACAATGATATTTAAACGGTCAAATTTAATTACCTTAAATATCATTTTTTTTTAACTTTTCCCGAAATTTGGGGACTTGCCAACGTAATGTTGAACTGATTTTGACCTTACTGAAATAATGTGGAGGCAAATCCAGGGGAAATTGGCTTATTTCGCGGGAAAATTGAATGACCTTTGAATTGACGTATTTAGGGGTCCGAGCCCCCCCTTAAAATTAAATCGAAGTGATTTTTGCAATTTTTACTTAAAAGCGGACACAATTTGGTAAATTTTCCCGTTTTATTTTTTCCTTTACGATAATTTGAACCGGAGTTATGATTTTTTGGAAATAGGTCAAAGTTGACCTTTGACCTATCATAACTCGGTCAAAAATTAAGACATTGATCTGCGGTTTGCGCCAAAATTCTTAGTTTTTTATGCTCTTTCGAATGAGGTATCACAAGATAGGGGTTGCCATTTGAAAAAAAAAAGTTGGGGGGCCCCCGTTCCCCCCCTGAGGGGGGGGGACCAAAATTTTGACCCCCCCCCCCAAAAGATGGTCCCCTTTGAGATAGGAACATCCCCAAAGTTTCATTTCCCTAGCTCAATTCGTTCAAAAGTTAGAGGGGGGGTCGGGGACTTTTCGCTCACCCTGAATATCAATTACGGAGTGGTAAAAATCCCAACGTAGCGTAGCAGTATAATCGGACGGGTTAAACGGAAATCAGCTTAAATGTTTCCCTCGTGGCATGATTCCCGCTTGTTTTATATTTTCAACAGAAAACTGAACATCTCACTGTCTGAAAACTGCCTTCACATTTTTTGAATTACGAAGAGGGCACTCACAAAATTTCAAGTCAGACTGCTCATGAGTTCTCTGTTTCAAAATGAAACATAGTAAGAAATTAGGCAACGACTGATGTGGTGTGGCTAATTTTGCGGTTAAATACATACAATTACCACTAAATGACCGCCACCAGAAGTAAGATGAACGGAATCAACGCAGCATGGAAATAGAGCAAGGAAAATGAAGCGAGTTGATGACGGCTCAGAGATACAACTATTCGAGCTTGATGGATGTCCGTGTTGCGTCTGCAAAATTGAAGGCGCGATGGCGAGAGGCGTGAACGCGCAATGCTCTGCTCTATGCTGCCAATGGGGTGTTGTCGTTTAGATTTGGAAGAAAGGTTAAAAAAACAAGGTTCGATCACGTCTTTCTTTTCCTCGGCTGTCTTGACATTCGATATTTTCTTTTTTTAAAATTTGATGTCTGATTCATTCATAACGATGTATTTTTAGACCTACATTTAAAGCTCGAATGCAAGGGCCCCTACAACCCACGGGGCTTGTGTTTTTAGCAAACCTCGGGTCACTTTGATCCGGTCTGGGCATCTGAGGGTTATTTGGAGTTTTAGGCAACCGCCTCGTTTCTTACCTTTCCTGCAAATCGAACATTTGAGATTTTGATCAAATATAAATATTTGAAAAACACGTAAGATACACTGGAAAAAAACACATTGGATTTAGAGTCTAGACTCTTAAAAATATCAACAAGAAAAAATATTCTTGATTCAATCAGAATCTAGCTTAAATTAAGAATCAAGCCTCTTAATTTATGCGGATTTCGTCTTGATTCAAGCAAAAATCCGATTGAATCGAGAGTATTTTTTCTTGTCAATGTTTTCAAGAGTCTGGACTGTGTATTTCCAATGTGTTTTTTTTTGCCAGTGTATGAAATGAAACATAAACACGCTCCAAAGCAGGAATAATCAATAGATTTTAGGAGGTTCGGGAGGGGGGTCGATAAGGGGCCAAGAATCCAAAATTCCCATAAGTCTCAGTTTGATGGCTTTAGATAATTAAAACGAAAATCCGTCAGGAAGGGCATTTTGGCACGCCCACGCTCGGACACTCTTGCCCTCTAGACGATGCCACCGTTTGTCTAAAATGAACACACTCCTTAGCTCATAAAAAGCGCTCAGCGTTAAGGTCGTAATGATAGTACAATTCAGGATTATGGGAAAGTCTTTGTTTGTAATTAGTCGAATTCTTTATTCAGGAAAAGAACTGAGCACATGAACAGGGTTGTCACTCTGTGGGGATTTTAAGTAGAAAGGAATTTTTGCCACAGTCACAGAAAACCTGTCCAGTGTCCATTTATTCAGTTTCTACTACGTACAGATACTTTTACTTATCACAAACTCAAATTTCTCCTTTCATTTAATAGTCTTACTTTGTTACCGTCTTGAATTCAGGAAATTTCATGAAAGTCTAAGTTAATTACAGATAAGCTGAACCTCCATTACGTTTCTCGTGAAACGCTTTTTAAAACTACTACTCTCTTCTTCGTAAAAGAGAGTTTTCGCTCCAAGTCTTGAATTTATATCTCCTTAATTTTTACTAAAACAATTGCCTTTTTAATATTATTGGTTTTTCATACAAACACAAGTAAATGTTATCTCTAAATGACAAACACATTTTTGTTTGAATTAACGGAACGTTAATATTTTAATTAGAATAATTGGGCACATTAACCATAATCAGCCTCAACACCAGTGGTGATTCTTGCCACCACTGTTAACAATCCATTCATTGCATATCGATTCTTTGTGAGGCAGGAATATACATTTAAATGGAGACAAAAGAGCAGTATTGCTAACTTGCAAGAATCTCCACTGCAGCACATTAGATAACGTATTTTATTTACGTTTTTTTTTTACCTTATTCACAGGTGAATTAAACATCAGACTGTCATAATGAATTTAAGTTAGTATAATTTCAAACTCCCAGAGGAATTTATAGAAATTTTCAAGGCCTTAATATTGCTGGGCGTTCCCGTATAATATTGAGAGGAGACCACGCAACGTCCAATGAATAGTCAGACTTATCATGATGCAAATCGACCAATAAATAAAATTAAACAAATTGATGAACAAATAAAAAAATTTAAAATAAATGAAAACAAATTCAAACGTTTAACAAAACAATTCTGAAAGCACATCACCCCCGCCGGGCCACCCTTCAAGAAAAAACAAAAAAAACAAATTTTTAATAAAGGAATGTTTCCCTAAACCCGGAAAAACATTTTATTTAAACCTAACAGTACTCATTTTTCTTTTAAATTTGAAACAAGTAGTGAAGCCATTCTGCCGTGCTAAGGACGAACGCCGTATAAGCTTTCAGGCGTTGCCATATTACCTTCAATAGAAAAATAATTTTCTGCGAAAATCGTGAATCTTTTTCTTCAAAAATTTCAGAAAATTTTGTTCGCAATTTATTCTATAATGTCTGAAAATTTTAAGGAAAAATACGCACAACTTGTCTACAAAATAAACGTTTTATCCGCGGAAATTTGGCAACTCTCTAAGGTTCATACGACGTTCTTTCTCAGCACGGCATCATTCTCATCGGTGCACCTCCGCTACGGCAACGGTGCGAAGCGGAGAAGAACAACTGGCACAAAGGGGATTAAAGTAATTTCGAAAGTGAGTTGATATTTCACGACTGTCCAATGCAGTGCGGCGACTCCAGCGTATTTGCACAGTTTATACATACAGAGCCCCCCTCCCCCCGCCTTTCCTTAACCACCCTCCACCCCCTTCCCACCACGCTCCTCTCGGCATCGCTCGTACTCGGGTCAGGGTGATCCTAGCGCGGGGGAGGGATGCTGGGACGGGGGGTTGGGGGACGAGGGGGGTAAGCTTCCCCGACCGCGGCACTTTTGCACTCGCATGCAGAAATTTATTTCTCCGAAATAAATCGTCATGAGTGAATCGGAGATGCCGGCCACTTTTTCAGTTGGGCGCGAAACGGGATAAAAATGGCACGGCGCCCGTGGGAGCGACGGGACAAGCGCCGTTGCCGCCCGCGTCGGGATGCGGGGAAGCGCCGCGACGCCGGTTCCGGGGATGAATCCAGGGATTTTATATTTATGCTTTCAGGAGGAGTAAAATCGGGCAGTCGACTGAATGCTAATAAGCCTGGATTCGGGGGTAACCTAATTTTCTAGGAGGCGGGAGGCTGAGATTGTTGTGGTGTAGAGAAACACCGCGTGGACGTTTGGAAGTTGCCAACTTTTCTTTCAAGTTATTTGAGACCTAGTGACGACTATCAAAACAACTTTTAATTAATTATTGAATTTTAAAAAGACAACTTTTCAGAAAAACCGCCCGTATAAATGCTCCTTTCAGGAAACCTCACCAGAAAAAAACAAGCAGTGAACTCCAACACAATGTGTTGATAAGGCGCGTCATTAACTCGCACATATCAACCCCTTTAGTTTTCATTTACAGAGATTTCAAAAAAGGCAAGCAGCACAACAAGAGAATTCACGATCCAACACTGCAAGGTCAACGACGCACCTTCACGAGACCGTGTATTGTGAATCTAGAAAGCTATTCGAACAAATTTAAGTTTTTTGATCTGCCTCAAGCAAAATCTTTTCAGATTCTTGAAGAAAAGTGCTACGGAAAAATTTAAGCGAAGAAAGGAAAAATTCTGTCGAACTCCTAGAAGATAAAGTCGATTTAAAGGTATTTTGGGGCTTATTTTGGGAGTTGATTTCGGTAATTTTCGTTGCGCGAATCGTGTTTTACGTGAAATTCTGGTCAAGAAACATGTATCAGAATGCCTAAAATCGTACCTTGTCTAGTGGTCCATTGTCTTAAATATGTCTTGATTTTGTTATTTTAAACGTCTTTTCATGCAAAGAAGCTCAACCATGCCCATGCTTTATTCATTCATGAATTGAAAGTAAGCAATCCACATCCCGAAAATCTACCGATTTGCCGTAAAAAATCGCAGAAACTTGATATACCAGGTCGATGTACCCACTCTTTGAATTTACCAATCAATTTAGTGAGTGCACGTATGTGATTGGCTAATGTCATTAGCCAAGTCTTTGTAAGTTTAATGCGATTAAAAGAGGTCATGGACTATATTTTACTAAATGGAAAAAATGGTTGTCTATTATCATTTTTGCATTTTAATCTTTGATATTTATATATAAGGTGAGTATTATATATAGATGCAAAAATTAAAACATAAATTGAGTTTAACAAATTTTATCTTAGAATTATTCCATATTATTTAGATACCATTGAATTTTAGCTTACTTAAGTTGAGCTCAAATTTAGTTGCTTTTTCTGTTGTTTTTCGTATTGTTCGTCGAGACGCCGACGCAGTGATCAGGAGCGTGGGGAAGAGAGGGGTAAGTGGATTCCTGTATGAGCCACGTTTAGCTAATGGTCTAATGAGTCTCGAGGCTCATCACAGATTGCACTTACACAGATTGCACTATCATGAGTGGCGGTAGCCACCACCGGGCGAGTAACCTATCCTCCAACAAAAAAAAAGTCGCTTGGATGTAGAGTCCAGATTCTCAATAACATTGACAAGACAAATTACTCTTGATTCAATCGGGTTTTACCTTGAATCGACGAGCCGAGCCTTTTGATTTAGGCTGAATCCCTTTTGATTCAAGCAAAAAGTCCGATTGAATCAAGAGTTTTTTTTCATGTCAACGTTTTTAAGAGTCTGGACTCTAGGTCCAAGCGACTTTTTTTCCAGTGTTTTTTTTTTGTTATATTTTTTTAGTTATCTTCCCAAGATATAAAATTGTAGTAAATTTTAAGAAAATTGTGTAAATACTCTTAAAATATCAACTGTATTTTTTCAACACAGGAAGCGTGTCCCCTCCCTATTGAGATTTCCAGTTTTCTGGATTTTTAACGCACGTTAGCTATATTTCCAACTCACTGTCTTTACGATTTGTGCGTCTACCGCAATCAGTTTTTGAACACTAGAGGTGTTTTGAAAAACCGTTGAAAAACTAAAAAAATAAGTATAATTCAAGGTGAGACATGTTTTGCGGTGTATTTTGAGTTCAGCATAAATTGACTTAATTTTGCAATTCGGAACAACAATTTCTGGCTCAGTTCGTCGCTCCTCTGACGTAAGGGCGTATCTCGATTTCAACACGAGCCCTCTTGCCCATATAACTCCATGCTTTTCAAGGCTCATGTAGAAATGGAGATACGCCCTTACGTCAGAGGAGCGACGAGTTTAGGAACAAGGCACGTGCCGTTAGTTTCCCTATGCACATGAGTGTTTTACACAGATGAGCCACAAATTGTTGGTGGAATCGCAAAATGCAATTAAAAATGAGTGAATTTTAGGATTTAACACAATTTGACGTCAATTTTTTGCTTAACATTTTTTTACCGAAAATGTCACGGGATTTTTATTTAAAAAGAAGAGAAAGTTCCCTAACTCGCCTGTTTTAACATGTTTTTTTTACTTTTTATGGAGTCCAATTTGAACAGTCAATGCTACACAAAATTCCCATATGGCTCAGTTTGGGAACAGCGTACGTAGCTTCCCTGAGCACATGAGTGTTCTTATATATGAGCAGGAAATTGTAGTTATAATCACAAAATATAGTCGAAATATGAGGGAATTTTGGATTTAACCCAATTTGACGTCAATTTTTTTCGTAACTTTTAACGTAAACACAGAAAATTCATTTAGTAGGAATAGGAACAGAAAGTGTTTCCAAGCTCGTCTATTTTAGCATTTTTTTTACGTTTTATGAAACCCAATTTGAACAGTCAATTCTACGGAAAGTTCCCATATGCTCCGATATACACTCTTCTAGACAGGGTAGCTAAAGTACCAGTTGAACCGCTTCGTCGGTGGAAAATGCTGATACTTTGCCGAACGCGAGTGGTGATACTTTTAGACAGGGTAGTAAAAGTACCAGTTGAACCGCTTTATCGGTAGAAAATGCTGATACTTTGCCGAATGCGAGTGGTGATACTTCTAGACAGGGTAGTAAAAGTACCAGTTGAACCGCTTCATCGGTAGAAAATGCTGATACTTTGCCGAACGCGAGTGGTCATAGCGCCAACTGTGCGGAAAGTGGAATGCGCAACTGGAAGGTAATTTCCCAGCTCGAAATGCGCTCGGGATCTTTTGAATACTAAAAACTGCCAACTCTTTCTCGTTCGGCCCTGTCCACCCTCCACCCTCCCCATCCACCCCCACCGACCACCTTCCCCTTCCGTCGACGGCATATTCGGAAGCTTCTCGCTGCCGTGCGAATAAAGAACAGCGGATTTACGTTGGGTTTTTATTCGAGTAGAGCGGTTTTGCGCGGAACGGGATTCCGGGACTGGGCCTGGCGAAGGCACCGCTCTCATCTCCGGGTCGCACGTTCTCAAACTCCGAATTTTAAGAGCACTCGAGCGAATTGGAATCGGGAAGTTGCGCTGAAAGAAGCGAAAAAATAGGTGCGTCTCGAATTCGCTTTTTGCACCGGCGAGCATGAAGATTTTGAACTTGGTCGCCCGGTATCGCATTCACCGGGTGTCTCGCAGGTTCGGAAATATCAACCGTTCGTGAGAGTAGGGACCTTAAGACCTAAAGCTCATTCCGACGTTTGAACTTCATTTTGCGATTAGGAGCTACAATTTCTGGCTCAGTTTATAAACAACGTACATATGTATGTACCATTAGTCCCCCTATGCTCATAAGCGTTTTTAAGGATGAAGCACTTTGGAAGTACAATTTCTGGTTCATCTTCAGAAACACCATGGTGCATAGAGGAACTGACGTCGAAATGAGCTTTTTGCTAGGCGAGTTTTTTGAGATTAGGTTAGGATTGCTGAACGAATCGCTCAACTTTTTCAGTCATCATAAGGTGAATCTGAGCTTTGATTTCCGAGAGTAACTTTAACCGCAGGGCAGAGAGCGGTGCGGGGTCTTTATAATATGGGTCGCATCTCGCAAAAAGGAACCAGTGCCATTACAGTGTTTTCAAAATCGTGCTAATTTCTCCTTTTCTTTTAAAAATACTTAATATTACAATTTAAACAATTGTTTCCCTTTAAAATCAACAATATTTTGGTGGGAAGCCTGAACATATTGCTATTCTGGGAGATTTTTCAGATAATTATGAAGAAGTAACATTTTTAAAACCTTGTAATCGTGCTGGTTCCTTTTCGCTAAATGGGGCTCATATATTGCCTTTGAATCCGATTCAGATTATCCACACTGGAAAAAAAAAAAAAAACACATTGGATCTAGAGTCCAGACTCTTAAAAACATCGACGAGAAAAAGTACTCTTGATTCAATCAGAATCTAGCTTAAATCAAGAACCAAGCCTCTTAATTTAAGCGGATTTCGTTTTGATTCAAGCAAAACGCCGATTGAATCAAGAGTATTTTTCTTGTCAATGTTTTCAAGAGTCTGGACTCTAGATCCAATGTGTTTCTTTTCCCGGTGCAGTTTTCCCACTTTTCATGTTCAGTTACCGCGCCCTCGTTTCAATTCACCATCACTTGAGGAACACCCTGTAGCCGCGAGGGCTCAGGGCGGCGCGGCGCGGCACTGCGCGATTCCCGTGTAATTAATTAACTGGTTCGCAGATTCTCATCATTAATGGATTTTACCGTTTTGTTTCAGGTAAGTTGATAGCTCAGCAAAAAACCGTTAAAAGCACACACGGCAGTCGCCCCGCCCCACCACCCCCGCACTGCCGGCTGCTATCTCCGAATAATGAATGAGTGCATGTGTAGACAGCGCTGCGCAACCATGCTCGGCAAAAAAAACACGTAAGTACAATGAAATTCTTAGGTAGATCTGCGGTTTCTGCGCTGTGCCCTTTTTGCCAAGGAGCTCGGGGATCGGCTCGTCGGCAGTAAGTTATTTGTATTTATGCTTGCCAGATTCCAGCGATAAATCTTGGGGATTTTCCTGATATTTCAACCGGGAGCACCATTCATCGATTCCCGTGTTATTCTATTTACCGAAGATGTGAACACGAGATTCGCTACCCGGGGAGATACATTAGGAGACGTCCATAAATTACGCAACGCCAAATTTACGGGTTTCTTACGCCCGCCCACTCCCTGCAACGCTCGATCACTCCGTGACACCGATTTTTTCGATTGAATATGATTCATTTTTTTACCACGGAAAAATGAAATTGCTGATTTAACAATTTTGTAGTTAAAATGTGTCCGATATGTTTCAATGTAGATTTTGCAATTCAAAAATGCTAATTTCATCACCTTCATGGTTAAATTAGCTTTCCACTGCTGTAAAATGTACGTTTGAAATACTTCAAACATATTCTTTTAACAATTTAATTGTTAAATCAGCAATCCATTTTTTCCGTGTATTTTTTTTTTTAAAGTTGTAAGTTTTAATCCATTGTATGCCTTCCGCGGTATTCCCAATCATTTCAATCCAAGAATCAATTTCTTAAGTTATTTTGTGAAATTTTACTGGAAGTTCGGAAAAATTATTCTTTTTAACTAAACTTTTTGGGAGTCCCCTTAAACTTCCCTTCATCACAATGGGGCCACCCCAAGGAAAGAAGCTGCCCAGGCAATGACTATGAATATCAAATACTAAGGAACAATACCGCCTTTCTGCAAACCGACAATTTTGTAGAACGAAGAGAAAACTTCACCCTTTAGGTAATTTTAAGGTTAGGTTTGCAATTTTTACATACATTACAGCGTCATTATAGCCCTTTCCTACAGAATTGGAAAAAACTAAAATCATCAGCTTGCACATTTTATACTGTAAAATACGGCAAAGTCCACGGAAAAAAAAATTGCTGATTCAACAATTCAATTGGTAAAAACAGTGGGTGCAATGTTTCAACGCAGATTTTACAACAAAAAAATGCTACTTTAACCACCCCCGTGGTTAAATTAGTTTACAATGTGGTTAAAGTAGCATTTTTTTGTTGTAAAATCTGCGTTGAAACATTGCACTCATTGTTGAATCAGCAATTTTTTTTTTCCGTGTCGTTAACTCATTTTTACCAAAATTGTCAGTCTAGCCGTATTGTCCATTGCCCCTCGATATGGTCCTAAGAAAAACTCAATCCATTCTAAACGAATTTAATCTAACTCGATCACGCAGTGTCGACTAATTTCGGATTCGTTGTTTTGAATGGCGATAATCATTCTTTCACGGCAACATCTCCGCCCGGAAACGTAATTCCACCGCGCCTCTCTCGAGAATCGCACGAAATTAGGATCGAGGCTCGGTCTCGCCTGAAATCTACAAAAACGAAGTCACATTTGAAAAATACGTTATCTCGTAGACCATGCTCTCGGGGGGGGGGGGGGGGGAGCAGGGGGGCTTCCTCTAAGGCCGAGCCTGAGCAATGCGAGGTGGAGGGAAATAAATCATATTTGTTTAAATTACGGGGAAGAAAGAGAGAGCTCCGACGAGAGGCGGTGAAAGAAGTCAGGAGGGCTTTAAACTTTTCAGCGTCGTCTTGATGCCAAGCCCCCGCGAATCCCCGACGCCGCACAGCGGGACAAACCTCTCGGAGGAATCGGATTTGAAATTTGTTGACTGAAATTGCAATTTTTGCCGTTTATTTTGTCCAATTTTGATTTTTAAGAGATGTCTCTTGAGGAGAATTTCACGAGAAAACCAGTAAAACCACTTTTGAATCGCTCTGTGTTTTAATAACAAATATATGAGCAAGAGTACCTAAAGAGGGAGAGTACGGGCATGTCAGTAATTTTGAGGTTAGGCTATGGAGCACTTAGGGCCTAAAAGGGCAGCCAATCTAGGAATTCAAATTATCCATAGTGATTTGTTATTCTAATTGTTATGATCCATCGTCGGTAAATGACGTATTTGACTTAGTTTTTGCAGAAATTTACTCATTTTTGCGGAGGAACGCTCATTAATGAACATTCTTGGCCACTTTGGTTTGATTTTGGAATCTAAAGATTGGCAGCTTCGTTTTCCTAGTTCGGCAGCGCTTTTGGGCTCTTTGAGTTCCATATTTTAACTTGTTCGTGCTATCCCTATTTAGGTACTGCTCTAATATCTGCTTTTACTCCGAAAAAAAGTATCATACTTTCTACCATACCCCTAAAGATTTTGGCGCATGTTATTAGAGTAGTTGTACGAGCCAGAGGTATGGTTAAGTCAGGAGGAAGTGTAGTTGGATCAACCATACCTCTACCTGGGGTGTCCTCACAGTCAGGACAAGTGTGGTTGAATTAACCATACCTTTGGATGGTACCTTTCCACTTCTTTCTAATGCAACTACTCTTACGGCTGGCACCAAAATTGGCTAGAAGTATAGTTAGACATATTTATGCTAAAAGGAACTACGTGGAAGTAGAAAGATGGGGTGTGCTCGTGGTGCGCTGCATAAGAAACAATGTAAAAGTGGATATAGTTCCTTTTGAGAAAATGGAAAAACGGGATTTTCAATTAAATCAAAAGGAGCTGAGCGCTAATTCGTGAGCCGCGGGCACGTGACAAGAGCGTTGTGGACAGGGCTCATGAGTTAAAGAGTCCCGCCACCGATCTCCCCGTCACAACTCGTCTTGGTTCTTGCCGCTGACGTCACTGGCGATTTAAATTTCCATTCATTCTTATGGCCCGAACACTAACGAGCTTACCCCATGTTTCCACTTACACATACTGCCGTGCTAAGGAAAAACGCCGTATGAACATTCGAGAGTTGCCAAATTTCCTTCGATAAAACGTTAATTTTAGCGGAAGGTTATGACTATTTTTCCTTGAAATTTTCAGGAACTTCAGGTAAAATTGCGAACAAAATCATCTGAAAAGTTGGAAGGAAAATATTCATAAGTTAACCAGGAAATCAGTGTTTTTTCAAGGGAAATTTGGCAACGTCTGGAGGCTCATGAGGCGTTCTTCTTTGGCACGGCAGCATAGTTCCATTTCGCATGAATACGTCCAGTTGAAATTGCGACACATTTTTCAGTGTAAAGTTTCCATATCATGTCCGATTTCTCCCATTGATTTTGCCCAGTGTGCGCCGAGCCGCCGGGAAGCGCCAGGAGCGGGCTCGGGAGGTGGCGTCGGGCAACCCTGTTTAAGACTGTAATAAATAGTATTTATGCAAATCTCATGATAATTTTTGTGCTCGGTTAATGAGTGTGAAATACGGAGATCTTACCGCGGAGGTCCCCCGAGGAGGAGCGGGACGGGGCGTTTAATTTAAATCTCGCTGCAGCGGTGTCTTCATCCTCCGTTTTACATCTTCCCCGTCCGCCGGCGCCGCGCGTGGGCCCCGCCTGATACAACGGCTCCGGCTGCGGTCAGATTAAAAACGCGCCGCCGCCGAAAAGCCTTTAATCGGTAATTAACAGACGTTATCCGCGGTTGGAAATGGAACTTAGGCCACCCGAATGATGCTCGTCAGAACGCGAGGGTTCTTTGAGATCGGATTTTGATGACTTTTTAATTTGATTTTAGAGATTTGTGCTCTACGATACGCACTGATTCAGAAGCATAAATGAAACGCCAAATATTATGTAAATGTATCAGTTTTAAGAGGTAGGATAGATCGTTTTACACTCCTGATAGAGCCGCATTGAGCAGAAAGGAACCAAGCCACGCCAGCTATTGCCAAATTGAATCGGGCAATTCAATTTTTTACTTGAAAACGGTTGTGCGGATTTTTGTGCAATTTTCCGTGAATTTTCCGGAGCTTGAAGCAAAATTTTCAAAGGAATTTGCCTAAATTTTCTTTCGTAAAAAGTTGAATTGCCCAGCTAAATTTGACAATAGATCATGGGGCTTGGTTTCTTTCTGCAGACTGTCATGAACGTGAAAAAGTCGGTGCGCCTTCAATTTTTGCTTATGCAACACACACAGTCATCGAGCAGTTGTAGTCGTATCTGAGCGCCGTCCTCAAACTCAGCGGCCTTATGAGTCCGGGTGTGTGAAGGATTTTGTTTAGTTGGCACTGCTGACAGCTTCCGTAGCAAGAAGTTTCAGATAGTTTAAGTTAAATATACTCTTTCTTGTGATGTAGTATCATGGCCTGACATTTTCATATTTATTCATACTTGTATATCGTAGGGTAGCATGCTATATATTGCGGTGGCCATGCAGGAATACTTGTTTGAACTCAAGCGGGGATCTTCGACTATGAAATCCGATTTCACCGTTAATTATTGCTCTAAACTGCGATTTGATGATTTTCAAAAAAAGCTGTACAGATTAAAACCGAAACGGGCAATAGTACCCATCTTAACAAAACCTGAAGAATATACTGCAAGCGTAGATGGTTACGAGTGCCCCGAACGTAAAGAAAATCAGTGCGCCTTCAATTTTTGCTTATGTAACCCGCACAGTCATCGAGCAGGTATAGTGGTATTCGAGCGCCTTCCTCAAGCTCAGATGCCTCGTGTTTGTTACAAGAGAATGCCGACCGCCTGTATTGAAACTACGAAGTAGGTATTGACACAAGTTTTAGTTGGATGAACTTTCGGAGAAAACTCTGTGCGACATCTAATGAAACATCCAATTTAAAAAACCTAAAAGTTCCCCAGAAAATCCGCATTTCAACAAAAGAAAGTTGGCTATTTCCAAATTTTCATCACGCGATTTTCTTTAGCGCGGTAGAATCGCTCAAAAAATCACCGCCGAATTCTACCGGCAAGATGCGAGAGGATTATTTTCCCATTTTATCCGGGAGACGAGGCAATTCATCCAAGTTCCGACCAACAAGCACAATTTTCTCTCTTAATTTAAACCGCTGAAAACAAGCGGGACAAGTTTCGACTAGTCGATGAAAAACTTTAAAAGTTCCTAACGCTTTAAGACGCGCTTGCCCCGCGGCATCCCGTGGCCCGCCCCGCCTCCCGGCCGTTAAAAGGACGCAATTCAATTCAGACATGAGCCCTACCGTCCGTAAAATTGAATGCTTTTAAGGGCTCACGCGTTATTGGAGGTTCGCGGCGAAGCGACGAATTTCGAACTGGCGCCGAACAAGACTCATTCAAACACACTTCCCGAACTTTCCTTGCTGAACAAGTCCGCGGAAGTGCCGGAATTTCCACAGGTAACGACGTAATTTTTTAATTCGCCGGGTTAAGGCGAAGCAAGATAATTACCCTGCCGGGCGCTTCACAATAAGCGGACCCCCCTTCCTCCCCCCGCCGCGTTTATCCACTCGCACCGCCCTGCAGTGGATCGGCTCGGTTTAGAAAAGATATTCGGTCGAAAATCGAAATGCTGCCTCGGGTTTTTTACCAATATATTTTGCCCGATGGTGTATTGCAGTCAGATAAAAGCTAATAAATTATTTGAAACATATTTAGTGGCATCGGACACGATTCAACAAAAAGACATTTTTATTTCAAAAATAATTATGTACTTATAATCTCCTCAATATCAGAGGCTGTAATTACTTATAATTAACATAGATAAAATCAACTTGTATTTTTGTGTTTAAATGTATATAATATTAAGTTATTACTTAAAGTTACAATTAGCTTAAAAAGACAATTCAATTTGTCTGTAAGCACTTTCTTTGTACTGAATTTATGTATTGTACAAATAAAAAAAAAAAAAAAAAAAAAAAAAAAAAAATCGGACACGCTGAAACCAGCGGCGAGGCGTGATTGATCGAGTATCGATATTTCCCCGGATCTGAAATAATCACCGGAAAAAAAAAACACGTTGGATCTAGAGTCCAGACTCTTGAAAACATTGACAAGAAAAAATGCTCTTGATTCAATCGGATTTTTGCTTGAATCAAAAGGAAATCCGCTCGAATTAAGAGGCTTGGTTCTTGATTTAAGCCAAAATCCAATTGAATCAAGAGTATTTTTTCTTGTCGATGTTTTTAAGAGTCTGGACTCTAGATCCAATGTGTTTTTTTTCCAGTGATTGTTAAGAATCCATTATCTAGGTGTTCGTCGTGAACACGCTGTTCATCGATCCTTTTCCATAGGTTTGAATGATAGATCAATCGGTATATCGCAAAGCACGCCACAACACTGGTTGAAACGGATGAAAACAACTTGGCTTCAATTCACGTGTATGTGCGTCCATACCATCTGCAGCTATACCACCAATCAGTCAATACCTTAAACTATCTCTGGGCAGGATATAAATTTAGGTTTTATACGCTGCACATATTAAGGATGCTCAAAAATTCCTAAATCAACAGGTAGTGGTGAAAATTGGAACTTCAGTTCACATTCGTAAAATCAAGCTGCTCGCTTCTGAAAAACCATGAGAAACGTGGGTCAAAATGACCATTGAAAACAAACTTATCGTTTGACAGCAAATGACTGATGTTACAAGTACGCTCATGTTTATGGCAATAAGCGAGAAGCTTGAATTTACGAACGCAGAAACCACTGATTTCTCATCTATGAGCACAATCTTAGAACTTCTGATATTCCTAACGTTTTTATGTGAAATTCTGATGAGGAAACTTTTTTTGTGGTGCTTCATTTTCCATCCTATATCTGGTGATTTATACTTCCTCTTCTTCTTCTTCTTCTTCTTCTTCTCCCTCTTCCTCCTCCACGTACTCTTCAAATCTTCCATTCCTCCAAAAATCTAGGCCTCAAGGATGTTGAAACTAACTGTTCTTGATCCTCTGGAACCCATCGTCTTTCACTGAAGCGCCGTTCACGACCCGGGATCCCTACAGAAGTGGCGAGTCGTGAATGATCGATTATCGATCTTTTCCTATTTGAAACCGTGGTAAAGAATCGATCATTAAGGTGTTCGTTGCGAACTCCCTGTTTATCGATATTTTTCCATGGGATTAAATGGTCGATCAATCGATGTATCCATGCCACGCATTTTGCCCTACAGCTTCTAATATCCCACCCAGAATACCCAGTGCACACCAAAATATGAAGATTGGTATAAGATCCCAAATATATTTAGCTCAGTATTTTGTCGGATTTTGTTCCTGACTCGATTCTAAAGGATTGACCCGAAATCGGCTCTGAAATTATCACAGAATACTTGGTCTATACCGAAGTCCAGCGGTTCTCTGATTCTAGATCCACTGTGCGAGCCTTGTTCCTGCCACCGCCTCTTCGGTCGGGCCGCGGTTGGTCTCTTGTCGCTGGAGCGTGGAACAGGAGCACAAAAGGGACAGTAAAGTAGTCGGAGGGATCGAGTGGCTACTGGCCCGGGCCTTGGGCGACCGGCGCACAGTAGACCAAGTCAATTGGAGATGTCGGACAAAATTCAGAAACTTTAAACGCTTATAACTCCGTTTACACAAGTCTTTAAGGTTCTAAAAGTGGTTCCATTGGTTTCCTCGTAAAATTTTCTCCTTAAATCACCCCTTCTAATTTAAAATGTGACGAGATAAACATCATAATCTGCAGTTTTAGTGAAAAATTTGATGTCCGATCTCTTTGACTGGCTCGATCCACTGTGCGGCGGCGCGGCACCGGTTGAGATCCTAATCAAATCGCGGTCCCGGTGATCAATTCCGACTCGGTAGCCAGGCAATAAGTCGCTCGGGGTGTACGCGAAGACGAATTGGAGGGATCGTTGAAGGAAGGGCGTAAGTGCAATCGGGCCCTTACGGATTTAACGTCCGCGTTCGATCGAGCCGTTCATTTTCGCTATTGTGAAGCACCTTCGGGGAGTTGGACTTTGTTCGAGGCTTCGAGGGCCCTCGCTCTGACAATACCTTCGAAACTTTCGGCTCCTGTTGTCTGCACCCAGGACGTCAAGTCGTAATAGGTCGGTTGTAAGTGTCTCGGAATGGCGTTTTGTTGCTTTATTTTTAAGGTGGTGAAATGGTCTTTGTGATAAGTCGACGATTGCGCCATCGTGTTTATTAGCGGCAATTTTTACTGGAATAATTTGCTAATTCCTACTTGGAAGCAAATTTAATGAAATATGCATACTAATGCGTGTGGTATGCTTGCCTGTACATCAACATTGAAGGCGCCTTTCTCCGAAATGAGTGATGAACGGTTCGTACAAGTTTCCCAACCGTTCCATCGAGGATAATCGGAGAATACTATAGGGAGGTTCTGTAGTACTCTCTAGAATGATGATTGGACCATCGATCTATTATTTCTAGATTTTAGGGATTCTAGATTTGGAATCAACGCTGTAGCACGTCAGTTATCCGTGTACAGAGAGGTTTTCCGCAATAGTCCGTTAAAAAAAGGAACTCTATAAGTAGGCATTGACGAGTTTTCGAAAATATTTCTGTATCTCGATTTGCAATATTCTTCCGAGACGAATTTAAAAAGTTATGTCACCGTCTCTCTCCGTCAAGGCTTGTCCATGCACATCGAACGCACCACAGCGTACGGGATGTGAAAATTGGGGATTCTTTGAGAAAAAGTAACTTCAGTTTCAGAAATTATCTTTCAATCGATGCAGATATATATAAGAGGGTGTTTTCAATGAAAACTCACATTCTATATTTTCAACCTTACTTGAAAAATAGTCTCTTTGTAATTCTTTTTCCATGCGGTGAGATAGTTTTTAGTAGGAAGGGCTTAGTTTTATTTCAACTAATCGCGAATTTCAAAAATAAAAGGAGATTAGAAAGTGAGGCAGGTACGTAGTCATTTGTATTATAACCTTTAGCGATTTTTATAAAAATGTAATAAATATCCTTAACAAAAACTAGTAAAAACTGGACAATGAGGAGGTGTTTTGGTTGTTGGAAGCCCTCTTTTCGGTCACACGTTTTACTCAAGACATATTACTCTCGGGACCAATCTGGGAATAGATGCTCAACTTTAATAAAGCCGGCCTCCCCAATTCCGTTTCTGCGACTTAGAGGACCGTAAATCGTTGAATGCATCTTAGATATAGCTTCAGAGGCGTGAAATACGGTGGATGAATGTGGGCGTGTAGCCGACGTTGCCACGTCCGTGAGAAAATGCAGAAAATAAAATTCAAGAACGCGTGCAGACTCAAAAAATGTCCGTGAACACGACGGGAAAAACATGAAAATGGGGCACTTTTTACGTGTTTGCATATCATGAGTTCGCACTCATCCACGAGAAATCTGATGATGGGCACTAGGCTGTAATAGCGTTGGGTATAAATTGATTGATCCCGATCTGTGATCGTTTACGGGAACAATGATAGTAGCCCACAAGAATTTGCAATCGACTCATTGATAACAAGGCGAGGAGTCAGCAATTTAATGTCTCGAAAATTTATTTTAAACGTGAGAATGGTCATTAAATCTTGTGATTCACATTGAGTCTGGAGAGTGGAAACTTCAAACCTTATTTTTCTGCGCTTAAACTTGATGCGACTTTGTGAATTCGTGTCAAACTCGTTTCAATGATCTTTTGAAAATCTGCTTATACAAGACAAACTCAAGACAACACTGTTAAAATGTACAAGTAAAAAAACCCTTTCTCGGTATTTTTATAAAATTAAATTCACAGGAGTCAAAATTCAAAAGAAAATGGTAAATAAAAAAAATTAAAACTTCACTGTATTTTATCAGAACTTCATACGGTTATTTTTTTCTAAAACAAGCACCAAAAAGTGGTTTCTGCCTTGTGAATTTCAACAATTTTACGAGAATCTTTGGTAAGTGCTTCACAGTCATTACTGAAAGTAGAGCACGTTCCATTTCGCAACTTCAAACGAATTTTCCTCGAAATCATGAAAAGCCCAACCAACCCGCGACGCCCTTTTTCGACTTTTTTCACCGGACTCAATAAACGACGGACGCCCGTAATTTAGCAACTCTGTCGACTACAAAAGGCGCTGCGAGAAAAAGCGGAGGGGAGTCAGATTGAAAACACCTAAAAAGTTCGGGATCTGGCCGCGGGGGGGGGGGAGGGGGGGGCGGAAACAGATAATGCGCCGATGTTTAAGTACAAAACAAGTTACTAGGCAGCCGGCGTGATGCGCCCCTTATCACGGCGCTCATCCATTTATATTCCCTTTTTATCGCCCCGATTTCCATTTTTATCGATGTTTCGCCCTGATGTTTTCGTCTGACACTGATCTATATTGCGCGGGGGCTTTGTCGGATCCCCGGCCCGCTCCCTTGTCGCCAATTCAATCCGAATTATCCGAATTCCTCGGCCTCGAAAAGTGGAAGTTTGTGTGGAGATCCGGCAACACCGTCGAAAGTCGAGAGCTGGGCGAAGAGGACGGAGGGTCCTCCGATTGGTAGTTCGTAGTCGCTCGTCTTAAAAAAGGACCGTTTCTATGACAATTCGTCGTTTCCAATGGCGAAAAAAGTAACTATGGAACTAAGTAAACAAGATGACAACACTGCCGTGTAAAGGAAGAACGCCGCATCTACTTTTGTTTACTGATTGGATTAGACTGGTGTCAGAACAGTATAACTTCAAGAGGGAAATTATGCTCTAGGTAGATGAGATAGTTTGCTCTGTGGTGAGGATACTCTGCTTCATGCAGAGTCATGATGTCACCTAAGCTCAGATCAAATAGCAACAGGAACATTCAATCATCTTCAGGAGAAGAGAGCCAGCTTTGTGCCCATCTCTTAGGCGGTCGTCCAGGCAGTCTTTTCCCTATGGGTTGTCGAATGTGAATGATCGATTATCGATATTTCCTCATTTGAAGCTGTGGTAAAGAATCGATTAGTACGGTGTTCGTTGCGAACACCCTGTTAATCGATTTTTTCCATAGGTTTAAATGGTAGATCGATCGATATATCGCAAAGCACGCCACGCCACTAAAGCTAGGAGTGCATTTCAGACGTTCCCGATGCGCTCATGGTGATTTTTGAGCCATTTTTTTATCAGAACCAACTTTTTTTGCTCTAGCTGCAGTTTGCAATATCCTCATTGGCCCACTCTCCCAAAAAAGTATCTGATGAATTTAATGGCCAGGGTCAGGGGCCTGAGCTTCTCTGCGACGCTTTTAAGAGTCCTTTCAACCCGCCGTCTCCGGGACAAGATCTTCGCCGAAATCTGCCCCGAGGAATACTCGACTGGGACTTTCCAGTCCGGACGAAAAGCCAAGACGCCAATTAATTACGCGCTGCGAGGATCGTCTTTTGGCGCAGTTTCATCCTTAGTTTGATCTGATTAAAACGCGAAAGCCATCCGCGGAGAGCTGCGAGATTTGCTTTAATATTCGGAAAACTGCCCGGGAATAACTGCACCGCCGATTCGACTGAAAATTACGAGAGATGAAAAGTTTTTCGCGATGCTGTAATTCTTGAAGCCGGCACGCCATAAATTGCATCAATCCCGTTGCCAGACGGTTCCGTAACGTAACGCGCGGCGGCGGTGCGGCTCGTGAGCGGGAAAGTGAAAACGCAGGCGCCGCCAGCGGAGGATCTTAAATAACATGTAATTCCTTCCAGAAATGGGAATCACAATAAAAGACCCGGCAAGCTGAAATAGCTTCACACGCCTCTACCTCATCCCTCTAATTCAAAATTCATTTTCATCCCTAGTTTCCCGCCGGTGAATATTGAGATTCCTTTAATTTTCACGATTTTTGTCTAGCGAGTTCCTTGTTCCTCCGTATGATTTGTGATGTTTCATCACGTTGAAAAATTTCCAGCGTCACCGAGGAATTCAGTGTTTAAATGAAACTGAGATGCGTGAAGAATTTTTGCCATTCACTAATGACGATTCTGAATACACACCGACGAAAAAAAAAACCATGCTTAAACAATTACCATTTTGGTGGCGCTCCGTATTAGCGCTTGAGTAGTGATACTCATTAGGAAAAATTTTGGTATTCATAGCAGTATCCTAGAGCCAAAAGGTACGTATCTAACTCCATTTTAGTCATCTCGAGTTATTAGGGAAAAACCGCGCGTCAGTCCCATTTATTCGAATGTAAATTGCAATTTTTGAAAGTCAGTATCCCATAACCGGCGTAAGATAGGGCAACGCACACGGAACCGTTAACGGTAATTTCGAAAGCGCCACTAACTCGATTCTCCCGAAAATATGAGTTACGTACCTTTGGCGCCTTTGGGTACTGATATTATTAAAGTGGTAATTTTACGAACGTAGAGGTAAAGTTACAAGGTAGTGGTAAAAATGCTACTTCATTCGTTAATATTACTTTTTATAAGAAGTTTAAATGAAATACCCACTGAAAACAGTAATTTAATCATAATTTTTTTCATTGACAAGTAATTGATCGAACAAATGGCAATTCACCAGAATCTTTGAAAATTATGACTAAAAATTCTCCATATGATTTACATTATTTGGTTTATTTTCCGTCATCATATTTAAAACCATCTGAACTGATACAACTTAAAAATAAATGCATGCAGTTGTTGGTCTCATTTATGTAAGAGGAAACTGACAAAAATGATTAAAAACCAAAAAATAGGAAGCATTATATTGGTAATCTTTGAAATACTGGTCAGTGGTCATTTACATTATTCGATTGAAGGAAAATATTAAAAAAAAATAATAAATAAACAATCATCCTCTTTTTATTGAAGGGAGTGTTTCCTTTTTTTCTGGTTTTTAGTCCATTTTGTCAGTTTCTCCTCAATTGAATGAGCTAAAAATTGCATGCATTTTTTTAAATCGGCTTTGCCAAACAGTTTTGGCAGCGAGGTGCATCGCTAAGTCCTTCGAAGTTGAAGGCTGCGGAGTTGATCACAATCAAACTTAATCATATTCTCTCGCCTTATCTGTCTTCTGCTGCCTTACCCCTCCGACTCTCTTCGTTTTAGCAGCGAAATCTAATTTAGGAAAAGCTTTCGAAACTAAAATCCAGCGAAATAAAAAGTCTTTGATCTATTTTCCTCATAAAAAGAGGAACTAAGTTGGAATTTCATTTCGAGAGTTCGCAGTTTGCTCCAGATTGTGGCGGTAGTTCGGGACTTGAGACGGTGTGCCAAAAAGCGCGAATGCAGCGAAATGTTCACTTCCTATAAGAATTTTCGGCAATAAGCAGCTGAATCAGAATGTATTCAACTTCTATGAAGTGTTAAAAAATCGACACGAACTGGGGTGTATCAAGCTTTACATCGTTGCCAACTCGTATCTTAATGAAACTGCTTCATAGACCTTTTTCAACGCACATAGCAGCTTCAAATAGTTCAAATGTTCACCATGAAAAGTTCTTTCAAAACGCTTCAATGATGTTTATAATGATAATTGGACTGCATTTTGCAATTTGGAACTATAGATTCTGGTCCGGTTTAAAAACAACGTATGTGCCATTGGTTTCCCTAAGCACGTAAGTGCTTTTTCAGATGAGCCAGAATCTATAGTTCCAAATTGCAAAATGCAGTCCAATTGATGTACACTAATGTGGATTGGGTGCAGAAATAACAACATAGTAATCATGTAAAATGAAAAAGTGTTGGCATACATCCGTTCTTTTTGCATCGTGGTCTCCTTTACGGAGAAAAAAACTTCGTGCGTGGAACCCGAAGTATAGGTCATATGGATCTCTGAAGATTTCGGATTGAGCATCTGAACACTTTAGGTCCAGCTGCTGAGGTTTGGATCACACATCTCAAACTTCAGTTCCTCCATCTGAAGTACTTCGGTTTTCACATCCGAACAACTTCGGTTCTCACATCCGAAAAACTTCGGTTCTCACATCTGAAGTACTTCAGATGTAAGAACTGAAGTTTCAGATGCTCAATCTGGAAACTTCAGAGATCCATATTATGACCTCAACTTCGGGTCCCACGCACGAGGTTTTTTTCTCCGTGAAGGAGTTCTCGTTTGCGAGATCGGTCATTAATGCAAACTAACACCGTTGCTCGTTTCTTACTCATTTTCGTGCCAACGCACTGCTCTTACTTTTGAATTTTAGAGTTTTGTCGGGAAGAACTTTAAAGAGAAGACCATGCATCGCATAAACGTACTTCTCTTGGACCAACGTCACCCGTCCGGTGTGCAGGGAGTCGCTGTGTTGCCATGAGTGCAGCCGGTGCACTCATCCGTTACTGAGAACTTCGCATAATCGTCAGAGCCTTAAAGAATCTGGTATGAGAAAATTCTCCATTAAATGTTTTATCATTCCAGGAACGTTAATGTATAGGCTAGGTAGGCTTCGTACCCTTTGTGCAGCTTCATGCTTTCACGTAAACCTCATTCCCCATTTTACTCGTTAATTTCTCCATGGTAAGCTCATCTTGTAAATTGAACCGAGAGTATCAATAATTTACCTTTAATGAAATTTTAAGCAGCAACGTTTGCTGGAAAGGAGATGAAATAAAAATCTGTACTTAACTCATTCATTTAGTTGGACAGCATCCTGTAGGAATTAACTGACTCGCTTTTTGAATCAAAGGAATCACAACACTCGAAAGAATGAACTCAGTACTTTTGAAAATGAGGATTGAAATTTCTTATTCTTTCCTCTCTTTATTCTTCCCACGCTGCCGTGTTCTTCTCCTACGCCACTTCCCCCCTCTTTCATGCTGCTGCCATTCATGAAACGGTCAAGTTATGACAAATTCAGAGAAAAACTTCGTGTGTTCATCGTCACACGTGCTCAATTAGTCTTTACTTTCTTTATATTGTATTTCATTTTTAAACATTATTTTACGCAGTTGGATCGCATTATCAAAAAGGAACCAGCGCGATTAAAGTGTTGTAAAAATGCTGCCTCTTCATAATTACCTGAACAGTCTCTCTGAATAGCAAATATGTTTTGCTTCACCCAAAGACAGACTGGTAAGCTTACCTAAAAACCGGTATTATATTGACTTTTGGTTTTTCAAGGAAAGAATAGCACGATTTTGGAAACACTGTAATCGCGCTATGGTTCTTGTTTTCTAAATGCGATCCTAATTAACCCGTGCACATTCAATATCTAAGTCTCCCTTCCATCAATATTGGCGTTTATTAAACGCGGGTCCAGTAAAATTACCGAGAAAGTCAATAATTTTACCGATATTTCTCGGTAAAATTACCGATGCCATAAATGGATAATTTTACCAAGAAAAAACTGGGATCAAATAGAACCTTGAATTCTTAGTAATTTTACCTTTTTTTAGTAAAAACACCGAGATGTTTTTTTTTCAGTGTGCTTGGTCTTGCAGATGCTGCAGCGTTCTAAAGTGCAATGACCTACTGATAAAAACATGCACCCTAGAAATTATTTGTAAATTTTAATTTTTATCCGTTTCCAATCGCTTTTACGTACGCAGTTGTGATTTGCGCCAGCGAAAAAGGTCCTTCCACGGCGCGAAACACTATTTCTGGTGACTTTGGCAGCGTAACCCGATCAAGGCGAGGATTCATCGAGATGAGGGCGTCTTTATTTCCGAGTCGCATAGCGTATAAATAATTGCAGCGTTTTTACTTCGTAAACATTTGCATAGCCGAGCCACGGCTCCCGCCGTGTATCTTTTAAAATTGATTTCCGACAACATAAAAACTCCTCATTCCCCCGCTCACCCGCCAGAACGAGTTGCATTCCTCCGCCTATCCTCGTTAAGTTCTCTTTCGCAACATATTTTGCATCCGAGAAAATTGTTTACGAAATTACAAAAATTGCACCCGGAGCCGTACCAAGTAATCTGTCCGGGTATTTTTAATTGAAGCTCTGAAAAGAAAATAATGGATCCGTTGTTAACAAGAGCTCCAGGCTAGTGAGTAAATTTTACATACGTAACATTGTTCGCAAGAATCACGTAGAGCACACCAGAAATGTCAAAAATATTCTCCGAAAAGCACGATTTCCGTGATTCGTGACATGTTTTTTTTCAAATTTGCCACATCCACGAATACTATTTTCGTAGTCGCCATCGCTCCAATAGGCAAGGAGGATTTCGATAGCTCGACGTCGAGCAATCGAGATCTTGGTTTCCTCTCAGAGTTTCTTTTTCAACAAGCGCTTTTAACTCGCAGGTGGATCCGCCGCTTTAAACTCTGTTTGCACGTATTTTTGCAAAACGCTCATCGTCGATATATCTTTGTTAAAATCCGTTAAATGGTTCCTAGCTTTTCCCGCAAAAGTAATATTTTTTCGGTGGAAATTAGGCAACATTTGGACGCTTAAGTAACGTTTCATCTCATCACAGCAACCGCAGTTTCCCCGAAATCAACTGTCAAACCAATAAAAAACTCCAACATAAAAGTTAAGGTCGGCAAATTGATGCGAGTTGTGATTATTGAAGAGGTACCTTCTGTACTCAGTTACAGTCTCAATGCAGCGACACTTCAGCGGGGTTGCCATGACAAGGCACCAAATATTACCTTCTTGATGTCCTGAATCTTTGCCTAGAATGACAACTCGATTATACTGCTGAAGGAAAAACGCCGTATGAGCCTTCAAGCGTTGCCGCATTCCCCATGAAATATACACGCATTTTCTGGAAAACTCCTGAATATTTTCCTTCCAATGTTTCGGATAGTTTTTTTTGCAATTTCTCTTGAATTTCCTGAAGATTTCAATCAGAAGAATTCGTAACTTCGTAACTTGCCAAAAAAATGAACATTTTATCGAAAGAAATGCAGAAACTCTCGAATGTTCATTCGGCGTTTTCCCTCATCAGCACGGCAGCATAACCCTATACTTGTATATTTGTACTGCATTTTGCAATTTGGAACTGTAAATTCTGACTCATCTGAAAAAACACTTATGTGCATAGGGAAACTAATGGCACCTACGTTGTTTTTAAACCGGGCCAGAATTTATAGTTCCAAATTGCAAAATGCAGTCCATTTAAAAGTTGACGAAACACAGAGTCGTAGTTATTCTCTCGCGCCCTTGCAGCGGTTCGACTGGTAGCAAAAGGCGGAGGGCAATAAGAGAGAGAGGAGATGTAGGTCTGGCTAAGAAAAAAAAAGAAGACCAGGTAGTATAATAGGTAGGATGAGGCAATATTGAAGTAGACGAGTATGAGGTAGAATACGAAAAAGTAGGAGAAAAAGAAAGAAAGAGTAGTAAAATCAGAGGTCGAAGAGAAAGAAGGCTGACAAGAAGGAGAATACCCATAAAAACAAAAATAAACTTTGAAAATTCGGATAAGTTTGTAAGTTTGCATGCGAATCATGGCAAAAGCAGTGCACGGAAAAATTCATTCCCCGTAACAATTTTATGAAAGAATGTGAGTGAGAATAACGAGGAGAGAAGGTAGGGAAAGAGGATAAGGAGGAAAAGAAGCAGAAAACTACAGAAGGAGTAGACAAATATGGTGGGTAGAGAAGAGGAAGTGGAGGACTGCCGTGTTAGGAAAAAATGCCGTCTGAACATATGAGGGTTGCCAGATTTTTCATGATAAAATATCTATTTCGGAGGAAATTCACGAGTATCTTCCCTTGAAATTTTCAAATACATCATATTAAATCGCGAATAAAATCCTCTGAAAAATTGGAAGCAAAATATCCGCACAATTTTCCCAGAAATCCATTTTGAATCGAGGGACGTTTGGCAACGCCTGAGGGCTCATACGACGTTTTTCTCGACATGGCAGAAGAGGAAGGAGAGTGTACGAAAGAGACACCAAGAAAAACAACAATAGCAAAAACAAACCGTGAAATTCCAGATAAGTTGGCAAGTTTGCGTACGAATCTTGGCAAAGGAAGTGCCGCGAAAGTTGGCCCGAGTCCAAAAATGAAAGAATGCTGAATTGATGAAAAGGAACATTGAATAAACGGGATCGGAGCCGATGAAGATAATCGGATGAAGAACAAAAGTCGGGACCCCCCAAGTAAAAGTTCCTGGTGCCGGTGCCGGTGCATGGAGCCGAGAGATTCATGAAGCACTCACCGCTGTGAATTTTCCTCTCATTGCCTCGCGTTCCTCTTTCTTTTTATGCGATTTAATGAAGCAAAATTCGCCCGTCCAACGCTGGCGTCCCATAAACGTTTCTTCCTCTTCTCCGTCTGCTTTTCCAAGGTCCATTCTCCCGGCTAGATGAACCCGGAAGAGCCTGATTATCGTCTCCCCTCTTTTTCCTCGCGATTTACGTGTGGCTCCGTCAATGAAGTGACGAAAGAAGTTCGTGCTTGAGAAAAGAAGATTAGGTCACTATCTTTACCCATAATGCGTTCTTCCATATTCGAACGGATTATTTCAAGGAGGGTGTAAGTGCCAAATTTTCAGATATCGAGTTTTCGACGGAACGCTACACTCTCAGATAGGGTTGGCGCATCTTGTCGAATGTCCAGAGACAAGAGACCTTCCTTTGGCCTCTCGGCGATAGGTGGAAATTTTGCCTTTCTTGGATTCAAAACTTTCTTTCAGCAAACATGAGACAAACATGAAGAAGCACTGTCATCATCCTCTTTTCGGCTGTTGACCTACCTTCTAGGTGGATGAAGAGCTTCGGGTGACGTAATGAGCTAAGCAAGTGTGCGGAACGAAATACTCAACGTTAATCAACATCCTTCTTGTACATACGACAATAGTTGAATATTGGAGTTCCGAAAGTAAAAGCTTCCACCATTGCCAAGACAGTAATGGAGGGTCTCTTGTCTCTGATCTTGCTACTTCAAGATTCCATCAAAATTTCTCTCTAAACGTGTTTCTTCAACGTTTGAATAGCTGCCTAGTAGAGAAACGGATACTAGGGATTTAAGTTAGCCCCGACCATTTACGTCAGTCGCTGAACTTGCCTTCGCGACATTTCCGGTTTCAACTGACTATTTGACTGCGGCCCTGGTCACCTATCAATATTTTCGTCAATCCTCTAAGATGACGCAGTTAATACGAACCGGAAGTGACGTCGCGCCCGTCAGTTTCCCACAAAGTTTTTAACGTGCCGCTCGGTGAAGTGGTCATAAAAACGAACTACGTGACCTTGGAATATCAACAAAAATATTGATAGTGTGACCAAGTCATAGCTCTCAAAAACGAGCCGGGAAAAATTACAACGAGGACGTACGTGATGAAAGCCGACTTCCGGGTCCACGCAACTTCCCCTCGCCCCCCCCCCCCCGCTCCCCCCGAAAGTGCACGGGATGACGCGTCACCGGCGGCGGAAATCGAATAAAAACGCAGTTTCCATTTCCCGACGCCCGACTCGTTTCCCCGGCGGAGTGTCGCACAGTGGATCGAGGCAATCAGAGAGATCGGACACGAAATTTTTTACTAAAAATACACATTTTAATGTTTATTTTGTCTCATTTTAAATTCAAGGCGTGCTTGGAGAAGCAAATTTCACGAGAAAACCACTTTTAGAACATCCAAGTTTTGTATAAACGGAGTTATAAACGTTTAAAGTTTCCGAATGGAGATGTTGCATGTGTGAGGGATTTGCGATTTGACTGTTGTTTCTTCTGTAAAAGTTCGCGAGAAACACGATGGTGCCACTGGTTTTCTCTGAAACAAACTCCCAAGCTCAAAAAAAGCTTTCAAAGTGAGGCCAAAATGGAGGGGATATCCCGCCCTACCTTTGCATGGAGAGTTTGTTTCGATGTAGACGTGGACTCTCAGGGTATGGCGCGGGATATCCCCTCCATTTTGGCCTCACTCTGAAAGCTTTTTTTGAGCTTGGGAGATGATTTCAGAGAAAACCAGTGGCACCATCGTGTTTCTAGCGAACTTTTACAGAAGAAACAACAGTCAAATCGCAAATCCCTCACACATGCAACATCTCCATTCGGTCCGACCTCTCCTGTCGACTCGATCCACTGTGTGTCGATTCATTTCCGCCGCTTCAGCGCGTGGCGCTCTCTGCCGGGGGAGCCCGCATCGCGCCGCCACCACACAAAGGGCCCCGTAAATAATTTAAAAAATAATCCTATTGGCTTCGAAATTTGAAGCAGTTTCCATCGCCTCCCCCGCGCTGACGTCACGGTTTTCGCGTTCCGCCGGGCGCCGTGTTCCACTCAGGCACGAGTTCAATTTCCGCCGGATATTGCTCGCACGCAGGGTTGCCAAGGTTACGTGGTTCCGTCGACGCACGCGTTTGAGGCGCATGATGCGCTGTTCTTATACATAAGAGATTAATAACGACCAAATTTTGAAAATTTAACAAATCTGCAAAATTTAATCGAGTTGGTTGATACAGTTCAAGCAACAAATTCCGTTCTTCATCAGCTTTCACTGGAAAAAAAAAAACACATTGGATCTAGAGTCCAGACTCTTAAAAACATCGAGAAGAAAAAGTACTTTTGATTCAATCAGAATGTAGCGTAAATCAAGAACCAAGCCTCTTAATTTAAGCGGATTTCGTTTTGATTCAAGCACAAATCCGATTGAATCAAGAGTATTTTTTCTTGTCAATGTTTTCAAGAGTCTGGACTCTAGATCCAATGTGTTTTTTTCCCAGTGTTGTTGTTTATTAGTAAGCGACCACAAAAACATGCATATGATAATCATGCCGCTATTTTTTTAAATAAAATAAATGACGTATTGTTATACAAGGTGTCTCCAAGTTCAAGGCAGTGTTTTCAAATCGATTTTTCAGATCAAAACAAGACTCTTTCGTTCAATAACATTTGACCAAAAGACGGACCATTCGTAGCTGTTAATACAATCGAGAAAAACCATTTTGTTTGGACTAAAACTTGAAGAGCTGTGACTCCGATACTCTGGGAAAACGTCATAGAACGTCATATTTTGATCCAAATCGAATCTGCTGAAAATATTAGCGTTCAATTTTGGGACGCCTTGTTTCGTCTCAGATGAAATTGACCAAATTTCATCTATTTCATTTATTTTCCTATCTTTAATGCAACTTTTAAAATTAATTACTATGAATTTTATTTCATTTTTAAATTCATGCTGTTTCCCTTCAATATATTCTCGTTTTTTCTTATATTTTATCTTCTGCTTTGTTTGGTAATTATTTATGAAATTATTAACAAATATAGAGGTCCCTTGCAAATAAAAATTTAAATGTATAATTCGAACAATCATTCGAACAATTTCCAAGAGTCTTTTGGATATTTTCTGAAAGTTTTACGGAAGACGGATGCTTAGTCCAATCAAGTTTTTCACTTGGACACTCACTGAAAAAAAAGTAGCTTGGATCAAGCATGATAATTCTTGAATTTGCCGCCAAGAATTTTCTTTATCTTGCTTTAAGCTGACTTTTTCTTGATTCAAGAAAAATAATACTTGGGTTAAGCAAAAAAAGTAGCTTATATTAACCAGCAAAATTATTGATTTAAGAAGAAATACTTCTTGGCGGCAAATTTAAGATTCTTTTTTTTCCAGTGTATGCGTGATACAGACCACGCAAATAGTGCTTTTCGTAGGGCTATATAAATACCTCATCGCGAGGCACGTGTCAGGTACCTCTAGATCCCACCCCTTTCACTTCCAAGTGCGTGACATAATTTACGGGCACCTTCTTTTCCTTATTAGCCTTTCCACTTACGGAGCGGGCCCCTCGCGCCTTTCGCCTCTGATACCGGACGCGGGAGAGTTTCACGACAGGCCCAGGAAACTAGGTAATCAGCGGGTCACGTGACACTCGCTCTCCTCGATTTCCGCGCATAATGACCCAGATCGACGAACATGTGTCGCCGCCCGTATTTTTCCCGCCGCCTCGAAGAATTCCAGCGCATTAGCACCCGGAACCCGGTCGGATCCGACGGCCCGACTGATATTTATAAAAAAAAAGGATCGCGAGTTTCAAAGAGCCCCGGGAAGCGGGAGTAATGGCTGCCAATTATAACTTTATTGATGGCGGTGCTTAGGCGCAGCGGGATCTCGTATCATAAGATATTCCTCTTCCCGTGTCCCCGGTTGCCGGCTGCGCCATTTGAAGGCGCAGGTTTCCGCTGCACAGTGGATCGAGTCAATAGGAGAGGTCGGACACAATTTGGAAACTGTAAAAGCTTATAACTCCGCTTATACACAATTTTGAGGTTCTAAAAGTGGTTCCTTTGGTTTCCTTGTGAAAATTTCTTCTAGAAGCGCCCCTTAAACTTTAAAATGTGATGAAATAAACATCAAAATTTGCAGTTTTAGTTAACAATTGTACGTCCGATTTCTCTGATTGACTCGATCCACTGTGCGGCGTTCGCGGGTATTCTCCTGAGCGTCGATAATGGTGTCTACAACGGGTAGAACCGGGATTCATCAGGAAATGAAAATTTACAGGGAAAATCAGGGAAAAATCAGGGAATCAGTTCTGAAAGCGTTTATTCGTATGGAAAACATAGCTTACGAGTTTTGTCCTTACACCAGAGGAGCGACGAACTGTCGGGAAGTCGCACATGGCTGTTTCATTATTGGATACCACTATTCGAACGTGAGAGTGCGCATTTGGCCTATGCCAATTATTGAAGGCGATTTTGTCGGCGTTCTTTTTTTACGCGTTTTCGTGCTCATTGCTCTTTGAACTTTCTGTGAAACTGACAATTTTGCAATGAGCTTGGCATGATATAAGACAAACTATAGAATGGTAGGGGGCTCTCTCGTGCAGCTATGTGGCCCAACCCCCAATAGACGCTTTACGGCAATAATGTTTCAATTTATTCTAATTTTACTTTTTCTGTTTCAGGTAAGCACCAGTTTTTCTTCACTCCGATAACCTGTCGCCGCGTGAGATCCCTGGTTTGTAAGTATACTGTTAATTCATCAGATTGTCATTCCGATGGGCAAAGTGCGAAACCATGTAATGTATCTCCGTTTGCGACGTCGCAGACTTCCTGTCATACTTTATGTTTCTTTTAAAAACAAGTCAACGTAATTTCATGAAAACTTCCTTAATTTTTCTTCGTTGTTAGCAGAGCATTCCATATGAATCTCAAGCTATAAAGTTAGCGCGTTTCTCTTCAAAAAAATTCAGTTGGATCGAAAATTTTGAAGCAACGCAGTGGAAATATATGGTTTTACACTTTGGCTTCAGCTTTTATTTTGCTATCATTGCTTGAAGGCCAGAACGATTCTTAAGCCACTTTTTTCTAAATTTTCTATCACACGGAATGTAATGGGCAAGGGTAAGATTGATAGGATAAGTGGAATCAAGCAAAATTTTATGCCGAGTGCATTCGTTGTCATTTTGGCAAGTCTGCAATTCGCTTTCTTAAGAGTTGCCAGGGTAGTATTTTATCCCGCAGAATAATTCACAATTGATTTAAGGGATGTACGTATTTTATGGGAGTTTTTAAACTAAAATACAATGCATATTTGCTTTCGTATTGACAGGTAATCAACACTCAGCTTAGGAGTTAAAATAGTAGTTCCGCTGTTCAAGAACGGTTCGACTTGTAGAATTTATTTTTCGCAGTACTTTCCTTTTTTTAACTACTAGACATAATTTCTTTCATTTAGGCAAGTATGCAACGCCCCTCTTACGAACTAAAATATTAGCATCACGACCTACTGCCTGTGACCCAGTGGCGTGCGTGAATTGCAATGTATCGATTGTTCTGCCATTTAAACCTGTGGTATAGAATTGATTATTAAGGTGTTCGCTCCGAACACCCTGTTTGTCGATCCTTTTTCATTGGTATAAATGACATAACAATCGATATACCGCAAAGCACGCCACGCCACTGCCGTGACCGATGGAAAGAGCTTAAATACTGCGAGAGTTCCCTCCTTCACCAGCACAGCAAGTTTTCCTTCATTTTGGCAGGTATGCGACACGCGCACCGAGGAGTTAAATAGTGGTATCACAATTAGTGTTAGGCAGTTGTTACAGACTAAAGGGGAAAACGATGGATTAACTAAAGGGTCCTTCGTGAGCAGCCGTCCATCGTAACCACCCCTTTCGACCAATCGGATCGTTCTATTTTCCCCCGTCTTCTTTGTCTATAACTTTGACTATCAATTGAAACAATCAGCTTACAACTCCAGTTCCCGGCATTCAATTAGGCATCCCCGGAGGCTTCATCTCCAGGCGTGATACCAGACCAAGGAGGCTGCAACTCTATTTCCAGTCTCTAGTCCTCCATCTTTGCGTCTTATCCCGGACTCAGCCGGTGGGAGCACGAGTACATTCCCCGAGAAATACGCATGGTACGGTTTTAATACTCGGAAAATCCTCGTCGGAGCTCTATTTAAATGGCCTCCGCCCTCGAAGCCCCGAAAACTTCCCGGCCCGCCGACGAGGCAACCCCACCCCCCTCCCCCGCGACGGCCTCAAAGCACTCCCCCTCGTCCCCCCATCTTACCCCCCCCCCTTGTCTCCTCGGTCCGTCCGTTTGTTTCGCCCAATTTGAGCCGCGGGATCCGCCGCGTCTGGGGGGCCGGGGGCCGCCGGGGCTCCCTGAATAACGGTGGCGAGTAACTGCGGAAAGTTGAGGTGATCAATAAAAACGTCTGCTTTGACACTATCACCTATTACTCATCTAAACCAATTTCGCCCTGCCCGCGTTTTTTATCCCCCTCCTCGCCACCTCCGACCCACCACCCCCCTCGACCACCGCCGCGCATCGCTCTGGAAAACGCTCGCCCGGGCCGGGCACTCCATTTCCTCCCGGCGTTGGACACCCCCCCCCCCCCGTATTCCGGTGGCGACACGGGCCCCCCTTGTTGCGAACTAATAACAAACAGACTTGTCAGCAATCATTTTTGCGTCCCCCCTCGCCCCTCGACGCGAGCGGTCCACGGTTTTAGTCGTTTTATTTTTCATTTATTTCATTTTTAGGTTTTTCTTTTTTTCAACCCCACCCCCCCCCCCCCCCCCGAGTTTCACATCGCGTTCGCGTCACGGCTACGACCGAAGAATGTCGGTGATTCGACTACGCTCACTTTTCCGGCGATTTTGCCTTGCTTTCGTTAGTGCGGTCTAGTGTTTGTGCCGTTATTTTCCGAACGAAAAACGCAACTACGTCTCAATGGTGCTAAATCTTAACTCGTAAATCGTATTTTCGCGCTAGGATACTGTTGAACGTTTCTAATAGAGGATTTTACTGATTTAGACGTATTTTTTCTTCAAAACTACGTGATAATGAACTAAACCAAAAGGGGCGATGCAGGGCGCAAACCCTACGCACATAGTTTCTTTTGATTCAATTCATTTTCATAGAGTTCCTTTTTGCTAAATACGTCTATTTATCTTTTGTTTACACGGAAAAATCCGGAAAATTTTGGTCAAAAATAGCATCGTTGGATTATTGTAAAAATTTGAATTGTTTAAGTCAATCTTGCAACGTTAGAATGGAGTTACGACTCTTCGTCTGGGAAACGACGGAACGTGTCACCATATTCCCATTGGAATTTGCTCTTGTTGTTGCGATCCAATTTTGCGTGCGTGACGTTGTTCTCTAGACGATAGAACATGACTACATTTCAACATTGCTAATTTCCCCGCGCAAACTTTGTTTTTACTGAGGAAACCGTTGGACGTTTCTGACTGAAAATTTCACAGGTCTTCCTTTTGATCACAAGCAAACTTTAGACACATCTGTATCAGAAATGTTGAATTCCTGTACTTGTAAAATCTTGAATAGTTTGAGACAACTAGCAATCTTGGAAAGGAGTTACGCCTTTTTTTGTCTTAGACGACGGTATGTCTCGCCGTTAAACGTCACGTATATCTTCAGCCTTCCAGTTTAGGTGCCTATCTCAGTGGCGTGCTTTGCGATAAATTGATTGATCTGCCATTAAAACCTGAGGAAAAGGATCGATTATCAGGGTGTTCGCAACGAACACCTTAATAATCGATTCTTCACCATAGCTTCAAATGGGGAAATATCGATACATCTCGAAGCACACCACGCCACTGGCTTATCTTAATTTCCGCGTGAGCCCTGTTTTATATATAAATTCATGCTTTCAGGGGCTTGCTTATGCCGCGCTAAGAGGTACGTCTTTGCGTCAGAGGAGCGACGATATGTGCTGTTGGTTCTGTCGTTTATGGCTGTTATTAAAGCAACGCTCACTGGCACATCCGTAACTGCGTTTTATAGCGAGTTTTACGTCGTATATGTCTCAATGTTTTCAGGGTTCTCGTGAAAATTCAGGATTGTCCACTGAGCGATAAATTTACGACTGATGACTTTGGTCAAAGAATCGAAATCGATTAACGACCGCTCAAATTTTTATGAGCAGAATGTGAAGACTTACTTGAATAGTGACTTGCGTCATCAGATCAAATTCATAGGATGTTTATGCCTGCGGTTTTCCGTCGAGAAAAAAGCTATCCCCTTTTCTTAATCAGAAAATTGCATGGCTTGCTATTTGGTTTCAGGACATTCCGTCAACGATTTTTTGTCTGCACACCTGTTTTGTCTTGTAGTTTTCGTCCATGACTTAGTCCAAGCGTTATATTTTAGTCTGCGAGTAAAATTGTATTGACAATATCGGAATTAGAAAATTGAGAGAGAAGGAGGTGGTGCTCTGGTAATTCATTTAAAAATGGCATGTTGTTATTTTCTTTTGATGCATCTTTACAAATTTTCATTGTTGAATATTTGGTTTTATTTCTACCATCAAACTTTTTGATGTAAAATATACCTTATATATACCTTTCTCTTTTTTTTTCTCTTTCAAATGAAAATATTGCTTCATTTTAAAAACGTTTACATTTTTAAAACGTGGCAAATATTTGTTCCAAGCGATGACATTGATATTAATCTCCATGAGTCATAGTTGTGTTCAAAGAAACTATAAAAAAAAAAAAAAAAATTAAAGTGCTGTGGAAATCATTATATTTGACACAGAACCAACTAAATATTTACATAACACACTTTATATTTTCCTTTAACACATATTTATTTCATCAATTTAAATGAGAATAATCCATGCAAAAGGTGCAAACATTTCAAAATCATGAGTTGAAAAACGCTGACTCCTCGAGTTTAAATATTAGAGCGTAAAACAGACCGGAGCCCGGAGCGGCGGGCTGCCAGCCCGACAATCGCATTGGCGCCTACAAACCTAACATGGATACTTCACGCATTGCGCAATGCGTGAAGTATCCCGTTAGGTTTGTAGGCGCCAATGCGCGTCTTGCGCCGCCCGCCGCGCCGTGCAGCGACGCAGCGTGCCATCGCGCGCGGGGCCTGAAGCAACTATTATAAAACAGACAATACAATATCTAACAACAAAGGTGTTGCACAGTATCATACGAAATTTAAGGCACTCCACCATATTAAGAATGACAGGCATCCTTTATAAGAATGGAACTTTCCTCGCAAATTGCAAAATAAAGTGCCTTTGGTTAGTTAGATCGAACGACCAATTATTGCATACTTTCAGTGTATTTTAGGTCTTACGAAATAAATTTTTTTGGAAACCAACAGCTGAAATCTACTTCTATGCCTAATAGATAGATCCCCTATGTGACAAAAATTGAGCTTGAAGTAAATATTGTAGCGATAGTTGTTCAACATATTAATGTTTCCTTACTTTCGTCACAGATACGCATCAACTAACACACAAGTGCTACTTCCCTTCACCCTATCAAGAAGAAGCACAGTACAGCGTGGAAAAGAATTGATGTACAGTATGCCATCCCCTTTAAAATCTTACTTTAATTGTATAAAGACAACGAACTATGATGACGGCAAAAAGTTGAAGAATAACCGCGGTATGTGTTATTGCGGCAGATTACTTCATACGCTTTCTCTTTCGATGAGCCGTATCTCCGTCGATATTGAACAGAGGTATTTGGCCTTTAGACAGTTTTGCCAATCTATAAACATAAACCATTAAAACAAGATCCTGTGACTAGCGCAATCTCTCAATTAAGACTCGTTCCAAGTAGAGTCCCTATATGTATAGATAGAGTTGCGACAACGCGGCTTATGCATGTCACAAACGGGAATAAAGATTACACAAATTGGACGTTCTTTGTAATCTTTGGTCGAACCATTCCCGAATTCCTATCTCCGTTCCCTCTTTCATTCCATTTGCTCCTTGCCATACCCCCTATTCCCCGGTCAATTCCAGTTTATAATCTCTGCAATTGGTTAATGCAATCATTATTCCCGTACGTGACACTGTGAGGACCAAAAATACGGGAACCAATCAGAAATGGCTTCACATCGTCTTTACTCTCGGTGTAAAGGGACTCTAGTTCCAAGTAAAGGAATCAATTAAGGGGATTCGATGGACGCCATATTTTGTGTCAGAACGACGTGCGATACATCGCATCAATTGGCTCTATTTTTTCAGCAACTAATCATTTTTCTCGAATTTTGAGATCGCAATTCTGTTGTCAGGAGACGAAAGCACTCACTCACCAATTTTTACCAACAAATTCAACGTAATAAAGACGTGTTTTGTTAGAGAGAAAACATCGCATTTGATACTGATATCGAAACTGCACTCGAATGCGATATTTTCTCTCTAAAAAAACCACGCCTTTATTACGTTGAATTTCTTTGTTAAAATTGGTGAGTGAGTGATGTAGTCTCCTGATAACAGAATTGCGATCTCAAAATTGGAGAAAAATGACGATTAGTTGAAAAATGGAACCAATTGATGCGATATATCGCATGCCGTTCTGACACAAAATATGGCGTCCATCGAATCACCTTAAGGTCATCGACTCTATCCTATTGTAGTGAAGTTTCGGGATCTCGGACGGATATTTTTGGGAGACGCTTTCGGAGATAGACGTCTCGGGCTTAGCGCGGCGCTCATTTCACGGGGCTCCCGGCCGGACGCAATGATAATCCGGTCGTCGGCGACGCAACGGAAATTATCGGGGGGCGCTCCCGGCGTAGCGCTCTCGAGCAGCCGAGAGCGCTCAAGTGGCGTCTTTGACAAGCTCCTAGCCGCGCTTGAATTGGGCGCGAAAGGAGGGTCAACTGAACCGCCCCGCGCTACCCGAAACCGCGCAAGTGCAACGCTCACCCCGCGCGGGTACGCGGTTTCGCCCCGGTGCCGCGGCAAAGCCCACGTTCTTTGAGGCTCCTTCAATGGCTCTCTCCGGTCCCTTTGTGCTGGGCCTCTTTCACCCCGCTTTCCCCACCCTCGCGCCCCCTCCGTCCACGGGTGCCGCACGCCGCAAAAGAATAAACGAAGATCCTGCCTCCCGTTTTAAGTGGGCCTTCTATACTGCCCTGCTGAGGAAAAACGCCGTATGAGGCTTCAGGCGTTGCCAAATTTCCTTTGATAAAACATGAATTTCACGGTACACTTATGAATATTTTTCTTTCAATTTTTCAGATAATTTTGCTTGCAATTTCACCCAAAATGCCTGACAATTTCAGGAGAAAATATTCATAAATTTCGTCCAAAATGAGCATTTTAGTGAAGGAAATTTGGCAACTCTCGAATGTTCATACGGCGTTCTTCCTTAACACGGCAGTATACTGCCTTGCGGAGGATGAACGCCATATGAGGCTTCAGGAGTTGTTAATATTCCCGTAATGGAACATTAATTTTCGAGAAAAGTCATTGGTATTTTTCATTGAAATTTCCACGTGCTTTAGGTCAAATTTTGAATGAAATCCTCTGGAAATTCGAAGAAAAATACGCAAGTGTTTTTTTGAAAATTCATATTTTATTGAAGGAAATATGGCAACGTCTGAAGGTTCATTCGGCGTTTTTACTTACCACGAAAGTATAATGTTTTTCATTTTCATTTCGTCGGTCCTAAACGAAGGAACGTTATTCTGTTATGAGATCGCAAAATTGGCTCGAGTAATTGAAATGGTTGCAAGGAACCGACTGTGCTGTTACTGTCCTACATGTTGCTGATTATCTGAACGGTAATCTTTGGGTAGAGCAAAGAAATTTTCAGGTGAAAATTTCGGATAGTTTTCAAAAGTACGTAAACACGTGAGCATTTCAAAGAATTTTACAACAATTACAGTTTGAAGAAATAAATAGTGTAATATTGAAGTGTTCCATAATGATACCAATCCACGAATATTACAATTTTTTTATTATTTTGTCATAAGTTTTTGGTTTTCTTTTCTTCTTTTCAAATACATATTGCTGATGATGAGCACCGCCCAAAATTCATACGATGAAAAAATAACTTTCTTAGAAGCATATGCGCGTGGTTGTGCTATATTATGTCTCGAGAGGGGCCCCGAATGAACATTCGATTGTTGCCAAATTGCTCCTTGCATAGTATTTATTTTTGTGTGTATTTTTTGATAATTCAAGAAACGTACGATCAAATTATGAATAAAGTATTTGAATAATTTAGAGGAAAAGTATTCCCAAGTTTCCCAAAAATGGTTTACTTTATAAAAAAAAAAAATTGCAACATCTGAAGGTGTATACGGCGTTTTTCAACGCACGGCAGTATTACGGTATATACTACTGTCCTAACTATCTTCTTACATAAACTCCATTTTGCAATCAGGAACTAAAATGTCTGTATGGTTGACTCGTAAAAACATCTATGTGAGTAGGAAAGCTAATGGTACATACGTTGCTTCTGAACTGAGCCCGAAATGGAAGTCCCTAATGGCATAATGAAGTCCAAATAAACAGACGCGAAACGAGATTTAATAGCAACTAACATTAAGTAAAGTGTTTCACTTTTACCATGAATCTGAAAGGAGTGTCACCAACTCCCAGTGACTGAAGCAAAGAACGGAAACGTGTCGAAAAAAAGCGGACCCACCCCCAACGGACAACCCGCCGAGAGTGCGCTTCAGATGGGACAGAAAAGAAAGCTTTAAAATTCATTCTGAAATCACTTTCACCTTTTCCGACCGTGCAGTATTGTTGATTTTCCGCTTTTCCCTCCACGAGGCCGGCACTTCGGGGCGGGTCAATAAATTAGGTTGTCATTCAACAACACCCGGCAAATATCCCCCCGCCACCCCCTTCGCGCCCCCGGGGGCAGTGAGGGGGTGGCGGCGCGGTGGTGAGTGACGGCGCCCCCGAACGCGCACCGTTCATCAATCACATTCAATCGCCCTGTTGCCGCTCCGCAGGTGAAAGCCCCGAGCTGATCGTCAAATTCAGCGCAAGTAGTTTTTTTTTTTAATTACACTGGAAAAAAAAAACACATTGGATCTAGAGTCCAGACTCTTGGAAACATTGACAAGAAAAAAGACTCTTGATTCGATCAGATTTTAAGCTTAACTCAAAAGGAAATCCGCTCAAAGTAAGAGGCTTGGTTCTTGATTTAAGCAAGAATCCGATTGAATCAAGAGTACTTTTTCATGTCGATGTTTTTGAGAGTATAGACTCTAGATCCAATGTGTTTTTTTCCAGTGTAAATAGGCCTAAATACTAGAGCAAGCGTGGAACAATACTGCCCAAGGAAAAGCGCCCTATGAACATTCGAGAATTGCCAAATTTCCTCTCACAAAATAGTTATTTTTGAAGAAAGCTATGAATATTTTCCCTTGAAATGTCCAGGGACTTTAGGTGAAACTGCCAACAAAATTATCTGAAGAATTGGAGGAAAAATATTTACAAATTTTCCCGAAAATTCGAGATTTAACGAAAGATATCTGGCAACGTCTAAAGGCTCATACGAGCGTTTTTCCTTAGCACGGCAGAGTAAAGAGGTGATCCAAGTGTGACGAAAATATTTTGAAAATCACAAAATTTCTTTCGCATCAATACTTAGGACATATTCAAACATATTTTTAAGATTTTTTATAAGTAGTTAATTCTAATATTTGTTGAAAAATAGTAAAAAATGAAGCATGAAGTGTGACAGTATCGTAAACTATTAGTTTCCAAGATTACCTATTATTTGTGCACAGTAAGAAAAAGTAACCAAAAATTCGTGTTACTATGAGAAATAAGACACGAAGTAACACAGGGCCTGTGTAACCAACAGCCTGTGTCACAGGCTGTTGGTTAGGAGCAGACCAGGTGCAAATTTTGAGCTTTTCAATGCAATCATTCATGCGATTTGAAAGCAGTTCATGGTGCGTTTCTTCCGGCGATAACTATTCGTGCTTTAGTGTGGGTAATCTTGCCTATGTGACAAATTGGAGGAGCTCTGTGTCTTTCGGGCAGTCAGACGGATCGAACCTCCAACTTTGCATCTCATCGCCTCATAAACGGTCAAACGATTAGACAACATTTTGCTTTAAGGAACTGTTATTTCTGGCTCATTCATAGAAGCACCTATCTGTATAGAGAAACTAAGAGCACGTACGGAATTTCAAAAATGAGCCAGACATGGTAGTTCTTTCAATGCATTCATATAATCCAATTATTATTACACAACCACGTTATCTCTCGTCAATAGGTCACATGCTGATAGCCAGCTATGCTATAGTCATGATTTTGACTCCATTTTTCAGTAAGGAAGTAACAATGTGCATTCCTTTTTAAAACAACGTCGGTGACAAAATGCAAAATGACCTGTCATCAGTGGCGTGGCGTGAACGATCGATTATCGATTTTTACCCATTTGAAGTTATGGTAAATAATCGATTATCAAGGTGTTCGTTGTGAACACCCTGTTTATCGATCCTTTTCCTTAAGTTTAAATGGCAGAACAATTGATACATCGCAAAGCACGCCACGCCACTGCCTGTCATGTGAGAGAAGTGGATACATTCACAAAATATTAGTCAAGCGTAGGCTTCCCGTCGAATACTGAGGGTATAATATTGCTCTGCTAAGGAAATGAGCCTTCAGAAGTTGCAAAATATCCTTTGACAAATCACACATTTTTGGGAAAATTTGTACATATTTTTCTTCCGATTTTCCAGAGAATATTGTCAGTAATTTGACCTAAAAGGTTTGGACAATTTCAAGAAAAATATTCATAAGTTTCTTCAATTATAATTATTATTTAAAAGGAAATTTGGCGACATTGAAATACTCATACGGCGTTTTTTCTTTGACCGGCAGAATATTTAATAGGCCGAAAATCAGTGATTTTTTTTATTAGCTCCATGAAAGCGTATCATGATTTTACAGCACTTTATAAACTACGAAGTATTCATAATTTTAATAGTCCGACTTGGCGGCGAGCAATCGAGCATATTGGATATGGATCCATTGCACTCGCATGTGGGAGTTAAGCGCAGCCAACTAGGTAACGTTCTTGAGTAAAGCAGATCCATTTCAAATAGGTACACTCTGAGGCGTACCTACAATTTGTGTAGTCCTCACGAGTATCTTTCACTTTCAACTTTAAAGCCAAAGCAGGCTCAATGGATCCGTGTCTTCCAAAAAAACTAAAGCCGAACCTAATATTTTAAGAACCTCTGCTCGATACCTATATCGTCGTTTGTCGACTCCCAGCGTAGATTCACCTTACAATGTGAATTATCGTGACCTCCCAAGTGAGCGTGCCATTTCACGATGATACCACCATTCAACCACGGGGAACTCGTGTTGCCCACACTGAAAATTGAAGGCGAACTGATATAATGTCAAGGGAACCTTCTCCGCTGAGAGAAACAGCTATTTTTTAAGTGTGTTGAAGTGCCCATTCGACCAACCATCCAGGCTTTCGACATAGCACTAGATTCGATAGCTCGCTCGTACTGCAGTGCTAAGGAAGAACGCCGTATGAACATTCAAGAGTTGCCAAATTTCCTTCTATAAAATGTTTCTTTGTTAGGAAAGTTATGAATATTTTTCCCTGACATTTTCAGAATCTTTAGGTAAAATTGCGAACTAAATTATCTGAAAAATTGGAAGGAAAATATTCATAAATATACCAGGAAATTCGCGTTTTATCAAAGAAAATTTGGCAACTTCTAAAGGTTCATACGGCGTTTTTTCTTTGCATGGCAGCGTGAAGGACATGCATGTGCAGTTTGGCAGCAGGGATTTTGGCAAGCATGTCATGAGCTAACAGGCTTTAGGTGCGTTGCGGCCGTTACTCCGTTTTTCCATCATTAACTTGGGGCTCAGCTCCCAGGTGGGCGGCACGGGGGACCGAAGGGGGAGATTTTGGCCAAATGAATCGGCACTCCCGTCTATTGTCATCACGACTGCTAGTTTTCCAGCACGGCCACCGGTTAATTGAAATTAGAACCCAGAGCACCGCACCGTTGCCGCCGTGCAGGCCGATAGAACGGAACTCCACATCCTTATCTGCGGGCTGATTATTGAAATGGAGATGTTGCATGTGTGGGAATTCGCAATTTGACCATTAATTCTTGTGTAAAAGTTTGCGAGGAACACGATGATGCCACTGGTTTTCTCTAAAACCAACTCCCAAGCTCAAAGAAAGTCTCAAGTTGAGGCCAAAATGGAGGGGATATCCCATCCCACGCTATCATGAGAGTCCACCTCTACATCAAGACAAAATCTCTATGCAAAGATAGGGAGCAAATACATTGACAGGGCTGCCACTTTATTTGGAGACTCCAAAACTGAAAACACGGCAACCCTGCTAATGTATTTGCCTCCTATCTTTGCATGGAGAGTTTGTTTTGATGTAGAGGTGGACTCTCATGGTAGCGTGGGATATCAAAAATTCCTCAAAAATAAACATTTTATGAATGAAATTGGCAAGTCTCGAATGTTCATACGGCGTTCTTTCTTAGCGCGGCAGTATCTCGGTGTCCTCTCCGGGCGAAAAACTCGACTCAAATCCGACTCGCACAACCAAGCAACGGTCGAGCGGGCGGTGTTAAGTGGCCCGCGGGCCACGGCCCCAAGGGCGGGGTTCGGGGGGGGGGGGGGGGTGCGGGGACGATGGGGTTAAACCAGCCTCAAATTGCCCCGAAAGTTACAACTTCGTCTCGACTCTAACTCTCATTAAAATCAAATGGGGCATCGCTCGTCGCCGGAGCTCACTCCAAGTCCGGGCCCGAATCCATCGCTCTGGGACCAAGGTTGCCAGGTTTCCCGTTCAAATTAGGATATTTTACACGGGTTCTAATCAGGAAATGTGCTGATTTTCCAGTACTGTCTGGCAATAATGTCTGGGACCCGGATTTGACTCCACCCCTCCCCCTTCCCGCCCCCTATCACCTCCTTCCTACCCCCCCCCCCCCCCCGCCCACGCGACAAAACTCGGAGACCGAACTTTCGAGCTACGCTCGAAGGCGCAGAAACCAAGCAGTTGCGTAATGTTGCCGTCCCGTAGTTGTGTGTGGCGTGAGAGTTCAACCGAGCTCCTGGAAGAGTCGGGGATTCATAAGTCAACCGCTATTTTCTCGACGAGAAAAAGTGGGTTCGTTGCGTCAACGGAATGAGGGCCTTTGACAGTTTTCGTTGTGCTCAATGAAAGGAGTCATTGTGTCTTGGATAAAAAGCCAGAGGCGGTCTGACCCGAGGTGCTAGGATGCTTCAGCACCCCGGAAATTCTGACACGCGACTCTGAGGACCTTGGCGAGACTCCTCTGGAGCCCTCCAAAACTTAAAAACCCTACACGGATAAAAAAAAAACCTATTGCGTGGGACCCGAAGTTTAGGTCATATGAATCTCTGATGTTTTCAGATTGAGCATCTGAATACGGTCTAGCTGTCGAGGTTCGGATCACACATCTGAAACTTCAGTTCTTACATCTGAAATACTTCAGATGTAAGAACCGAAGTTTTTCGGATGTGAAAACAGAAGTACTTTAGATGCAAGAACTGAAGTTTCAGATGTGTGATCCAAACCTCAGCAGCTGGACCTTAAGTGTTCGGATGTTCAATCCGAAAACTTCAGAGATCCACACGACCTAAATTTCGGGTCCCACGCACGGAGTTTTTTTCTCCGTGTACGTGGCCCCAGCCCCTGATGTGGGGTCTCAAAAACGGATCAGCTTCCAAGAATTTTCGAGCCAGACTGACACTGTACAACGTTTAGTAAAACCGGCAGATCAGTTGTATGATTCTGGAGAGTTTTGAGTGAAGACTCATGTGGAGAAGTAAAGGACTGGCTTATTGTGCGGGGCTTTTTGTTTAGAATAACTTTTGACAGATGATCAGAATGGATGGTCACGATCGCGAATCGCGGATAGAAATTAAAGTTGCCCTGGAAAGTTAAGCTCCGAGAAAAGGAGGAGGAAATCTCGGGGGCTCGTCAAAAAGTGTGCTATTTCCATACATTAGCACCGGTGACTGTATCTCTGTCAACAAAATTTCGGAAAAGTAAATCTACAAAATTTCAGGGATTTCCTTTCACGTCTCTGAACACGCATTTTGATTTTCAGCGTCGTAGATTTCTTGTCATACTTCTCGAAGAAAAATCGGCGAGCATCAATTCTTGGAATATTTATATGTATATCAATCCTATTTTTTAAAGACACCTTCATTTTAGTTTAGAATATTCCTTGAAAAAGTCGGAAAATAACGTTCAACGGTTTTTCACAAAGACTAAGGGCCCTTCATTGGCCTTTTATAGACGTAGGTGGAAACAGTTACTTCCGAGGATTCGCAACACTTCCTTATAAACAGCTATAAGAGAGCATCAGTCGTCATACCCACTAAGTGGATAATGAGCTTCGGTTGACGTAATATGCCAAACAAGTTGACCAAACTTCGGTATGTTCACCAAACAAAATACCTAACACGTTGTTCAGCATCAACCTAGTAGGTAAGTCAACAGTTGAATGTTGGAGTCCTAAAAGTAAACGCTTCCACCACTGCCAAGATAGCAATGGAGGGTCTCTTGTCTCTGGTTTCTCATTTCAAAATTAAACAACAGAGAAGATTTTTAGACGCGTCACAATCGCGATGGGCGTTTCGCGACTTTCTCCGTGCATCGGGGTTTTACGAAGGGATGCGCCACGCTGGCACACACGTGACTTCCTTTAGCTCTAGAGCACGCAGAGCAATAAAGCACTCAAGCTTTTTCTTTGAATTAAGAGTGACAAAAGTCGGCGCTGGTCTCTCGCGGCGGGAAAAGCCGTTTGCAGCTCGTAAAAGACTCGGAGAGAGAAGAGATCCCATCTTATGTCTTGCCGTAAGTTCTCTTTGTACGCGACACGGATGCTTCCGTGTGCTGTCGATCCTTTGTTTACGTATAAGATGAGATGCTTCTCTAAAGACTCGCATTTTGACGGTATTTGTTCAGATTTTACATTCATTTATTTATTGTTTTACTCGTATTATAGACTTATCCGTAAACAGCCTCTGGAAAATGAATGGGACGACTGGACGTATTTCTGTTAAACGGTACTAAGCGCCAAATTGAGTTCCTTTTGAGGATTTTAGAATGCCGGATAGCGCGTTCTGTCATACGGAACTAAGCGCCATGGAAAAGCATTGCGAGTATAGGACGGAACGAGCATCGCGTTCCGCAACACCCGCCAACCCAAGCCCCCTTCTCCCTTCCTCCCAATATCGCGCTCAGTTCCGTTCGCTAGAAATACGTCCAACTGGCCTATAGGTAAAGTAAGAATAAAAACACTTCGCAGCATACTTTCTCCTTCAAAATCTTACAAAGGACACAAATCACATATCAAAAGGTCTAAAAATCAACTCTTAAACGAGATATTAGTGTTTACAATTAATATTGGTCCAATGGCAATAATATTACCGTCTTCTGGGTAATATGATTTCTACTTGATCTATGCTAAAAATACTCGATAATATCTCGTTCAGGAGTTAATTTATTTCCGGAGGGAGGAAAGGCTACCGAAGAAGATGCTTGATTAGGTTCCTCCCGCGGGAGGAAACGAAAGGGACGCCCAGTGAAAGGGTGGTGACAGGGGTTTTAGAGGAAAATGAGGGATTGTCAACTCCCCGGAGGACTTTGGGAGGATATGGAACTTTGACGGCTAGGTGTCGCAGAGCGCCAGAGAGCCCTATGAAAGCGGCTCTCATGCATGTAGGAGCTACTTCCTGAACTTCCATAGTATGAATCGTCAAACTCTGAAAAAAAGTGGCAGCATCTGCAGGCTGATCGTTGAAATTGATAGACAAAGCCATAGACAAAGAAGATACAAGGAGTATGGAGCGATCCTATTGGTTGAAATGGATGGTTCTCATAGACGGAGGGGGTAAATGATGGACTAACCATCGGGTCTCTCGTGGGTTGCCGTTAGTTAGTCTATCACTTGCGTCCTTTGTCCATTGCAACTACCCGCTTCCACCAATAGGATCCCTCCATACCCTTTTTCCTTTGGGTATCGCTTAGTCTACCACTTTCAATAATCAGCTCGCTGGTAGATAATTAAATGAAGCTTTGGGCTCATCTCATCCGGAATCTGCTTCCCGAAAATGAGAAAATTCCAGAATTACATACGGATTTCGGTTCACATTCAGGACGGATGGCGAGTTCCGGGATGTTTGACAAACCTACGACCCTGAAATGATGGGCTCGGAAGATTTGGGTCACTCCGGACTCCGGATTCGGACGGAGCCATGCGACCGCGGACAACTCTCGGGCGAATATAATAAGAGGAAACGTCATTTCGGGGCCCGCGGGGCGAGGGGGGGGGCGTCCTGGCCGAAAATGAATACGGAGGAGCCGTGGGATTTCATCGCTATCCGGCTTGCGCGAGCATCAATTATTCGAGAGTGCCATTAAGATAAAACTTCCCTTTTTCCTGGAGCACAACGGCTCGCCCTCATAAACAGCGACTGTTTCCTCCGGAGCAATTTACGTTCTTAGCGGCAAGCTTTTTTGTTTCTTCTCCGTGGCCCGTGCCCGCGCCGTGCCCGCCGTGCCCTTTGACCCAATTACAAGGGAGCCGCCGAACCGGAAACAGAATGCCCGCCTTCCCACCGATTCCTTTATGTCGAGAAACGAACAGAAGTGCTCCCGCGTTGCCAGCCCCGCCGCAGCATCCCGCAACCGCGGACCCCGCTCAACTTCCCGTGGAAGCTCCGATTCCGTGACTCAAAAATTCCGGGATCCGGAAATTTTTTGGTTCAGATTCCTCTCACTCCATGTTCGTCAAAAGTTCCGGGAATCTGTTTAGATTTTTTGCAAAAGTTCCGAGGAAGTTCCGGAAAATGAAAAAGATCCGGAACATTGCGGGAATTTTAAAAGTTCCGGGATTATTTTTAGATTTTTTGCAAAAGTTGCGGGAAAGTTCCAGAAAATGCAGAAGATCCGGAACATTGCGGGAATTCCAAAAGTTCCGGAACATTGCGGGAACTTCAAAAGATTATTTTTAGATTTTTTTCAAAAGTTCAGAGAAAGTTCCAGAAAATGCAAAAGATCCGGAATATCGCGGGAATCTCAAAAGTTCCGGGATTCTTTTTAGATTTTTCTTTGCAAAAGTTCCAAGAAAGTTCCAGAAAATGCAAAAGATCCGGAACACTTCGGGAATTTCAAAAGTTTCGGGAAAAATTCAGGAAAATCTCAAAAGTTCCGAAATTCGGTACTAGTTCCGGTAAATGGGAGCACTGAACGCTTTAGAGTTTTCCCATCACACTTTCAGAAAATATTGAGCACAACGGACCACTTTACATGTAGCAGAGTTTTCAAAAGTTGGAATTCGATAGTGACAGTGGCAAGGCGCGGATGATCGATTGTCGATTTTTCATCATTTGAAGCTACAGTAAAAAAAATCGATTATTAGGGTGTTCGTTGCAAACGCCATGTTTATCGATCCTAATTCGTAGGTTTAAATGGCAGATCAATCGATACATCACAAAGCACGCCTTGCCACTGTTAGGCAGGTTTCTCAATCTCGCAGTTTTTCTATCCCACCCTGTGTTTTTCAAAGTGGAAACAAAGTGCAACAGCTGAGTGAGGGTGCCGATATTGAGGTTGCCATATTTTCATATAGCAAAAACTATTACCATAACTTGTAATGTGAAATTTCACTTAAGAAGACTATGGCTATTCTTAATTAACCCTTAACTTAAATTATCTGAAGTAATTTTTGTATTTACAGAAACACACAAAGCACTAATGTCTTCGAGTGGTGAATTTTTTTAGAAAATTTCACAAGCACCTCGTATTTTAGGAGCAGGAAATGTTGTAAAATCCAAATTTAGTCATTTACTGAACTGCGAAATTGCTTTAATGAATTGATTTTGATTTATTTCGCCAGTGAGCTAAAATGAATCAATTTAAATGAAAACCGTGAACGATGATCTTTCTCTTATGATTTAAAACATCGAGTTTGCTGGTTTTGAAATCCATCCATCCAAAAGTTTTTAAGCAAAAAATGATGCCACCAACACTGATTTTATCCGATACCGGAAGAACATGAATTATTTGAGTGATTCTTGAGCTGAAGCCAAGTGCGAACAACGGAGAAATTGTGATAATTTTATGAACAGTCTAGCAACAACGAAAGGAAGAAAGGTTCCTGGCAGGGCTAAGCACTCTGGAAATATATTTAGGTGTCGAGATGATAATATTCCGCGTGGCTAATGACAGAGGATCTTTGACATGAGGGTTTCCTATCCTAAAACTGGAAATTTACAAACAATACTTGGATCTTGACACACGCTATTGTATACAGAAGGCATTTTTACTTGATGAAGTTTTAAAATTTTCATTCCGGCCAAAACACAATATTTCAAAATATCGGTAATATTTCATGCAAAAAAATTGCTAAAAAAATATTTTCATTGATGTTCCGACAAGTTCATGAAACAAATTTTTTCAAGTTGCAGAAATAGTATTTTCGAGATAAGATTGCAAAAATTGCAGAAAAATATTCGATCAGATGCAAAACTAGTTAAATTTTAAGTAAACAATTCTCAAAATTTTCCTGTTAAAATGGAATTTACGCGGAAAAATCTGACAACATTTAACTGTAGTTACCTCTTTAAGTTTGTACGACAAAATGCGAGTTATCTTAGGGAAACTCCGAGGAAAAAACTCAGAAGTTTCCTAGAAAATCCTTGTATTGTCAGAACGAAGTTGGCGGCATCCGAATGTTCATACGGCATCTTCCGTACTGCCGTGCTAAGGAAGAACGCCGTATGACTCTTCAGACGTTGCCAAATTTCCTCCCATATAATCCGAATTTTCTGGGCAAATGGAGATGTTGCATGTGTGAGGGATTTGCGATTTGACCATTGATTCTTATGTAAAAGTTCGCGATAAACATGATGGTGCCACTGGTTATCTCTGAAATCATCTCCCAAGCTCAAAAAAAGCTCTTAAAGTGAGGCTAAAATGGAGGGGATATCCCACCCTACCCTGAGAGTCCACCTCTACATCAAGACAAACTCTCCATGCAAAGATAAGGAGAACATACATTAGCAGTTATGCCGTGTTTTCAGTTTTGGAGTCCCCAAATAAAGTGGCAGCCCTGTCAATGTATTTGCTCCCTATCTTTGCATGGAGAGTTTGTTTTAATGTAGAGTTGGACTCTCAGGGTAGGGTGGGATATCCCCTCCATTTTGGCCTCAACTTGAGAGCTTTTTTTGGGCTTGGAAGATGATTTCAGAGAAAACTATTAGCACCGTCGTGTTTCTCGCGAACTTTTACGTAAGATCAACAGTCAAATTGCAAATTCCTCACACATGCAACGCAACATCTCCATTGTTGATATCGTCTTCCGAAATTTTCAGACAATTTTGTGCGCAACTTAATCTAAATTATCTGAAATTTCAAGGGAAAAATGCATGAATGTTGTCAAAAATACATGTTATATCGAGGGAAATTTGGCAACTCTCGAATGTTCATACGGCGTTCTTCCTCAGCGCGGCAACGTAACACAACGAAGTACTCGAGCGCTCTTTCCGTGAAATATAGGCACGATCTGACCGAGTCCAGATTTTCTTTTAGTCACGGCAGACAGCCTATTGTGTCTCGCTCTCGCCGAGGAATAGTTTTCAAACCCCATTTTCCGGAGTAAGTTGGTGGCGAGTCGGTTCCTCTCTACTAAACACGGTCCAAAGTAAGACCAGAAACCAATTTCAGAAGAATTTACGCAGACAGGAGCCTGCTCCCCACGTCGTCATCTCATAAAATGGAAGGTAAAATGCGGACCAATCACGGCTCGGCGCCGAACAGTGGGCCGAATCGGAGCTTTCGTGGAAAAGGATTCGTCAAAATGGGGTAGTTCTGATACTGCACCGTGGTCCAACCTTTTTCTTGCAATTCGAAGCAAATCCAAGCACTTTGCATTGGATGCAAGAAGCTTCCAACACAATAGTCCATTTCTCGAACTATAGGATCGTGTTTTGGTGATTTCAACTTATAAATTGATACCAATCCCTGGTAAGAATTGGCGATAGGAGCTGCGTTTCAAAATACCATAGGAGTTCTTATAGCCGACTAAAGAAGGCTATTGAAAATCATATAGCTGGCTGTAGAAAGCGGAGCAAATCATATAGCCGGGCTATACGAAGCTATAAAAAATTATACAGTCGGGCTATAGTTCCTATCGCCGGACTTTACACTTTATCGCCATTGGCTATAAAAGGCTATAAGAAATTGTGTAGAAATTCGTGTGCTTCGGAAATCATTAAGTTTGATATGGAACTACCGTAATAACACACGTTATATTTTCCTTTAAAACATATTTTTTTTCATCAATTAAAATGAGAATAATCCATATAGAGTGTGCAAACATTTCAAAATCATGAGTTGAAAAACGCTGACTCCGCGAGATTAAATATTAGAGCCTAGCACAAAGCGGAGCGGCGACGCACTGGCGCCTACAAACCTAACAGGGATACTTCATGCATTGCGCAATGCGTGAAGTATCCCTGTTAGGTTTGTAGGCGCCAATGCGCGTTTCGCGCTCTCTGCCCGCCCGCCGCGCCACAGCGTGCCACGGCGTCTGAAGCAACTATTTCACACCAGAGGTATTGCACAGTATCATAAGAAATTGAAGGCGCTCCAACATATTACGAATGACAGGCATCCTTCAAGAGTACGGAGCTTTCCTCGCAAAATAAATCAAGATACTACGGCACAAAAAGAGAGTGGTAGTCCAAAAACTAACTCAGTCCTAGTATCCGTATTTAGTAATAACGTTTAGCATAAACTTTATCGTCTGGCTGTTGCTTAATCGCCATCGGCTATAAAAGGCTATAAGAAATTGTACAGCCGGCTACAGAAGCTATTGGAAATCTTACAGCCGGCTTTAGGTCTCAGGTATTTTGGAACACAGATTCTACTGCCGATTTTTACCAGGGATTACCGAGAATAATTGATCGGATATATTTCTACGTCTCATATGAAAAGAAGCGTCGTCGTTTTAAAAAAACACGGTAACTGACGTCATCCATCACATTGCTTTATAAAATGGTTTCATCCACCTTTGATTTATCATTGAGAATGACACCTACAAAGGATCATTGGACAGAATGAGAAAAGAATCAGTCTAATACACGTGTTCACATCAAAATTGTATGTTAACTATGACAAACACACTGAATATTGCCAAAATCAACTTATAATTGGGAAAAATAGCGTTTTATGTAAGTTTAATTCATTATTCCTGCCCCCAATGAAACCAAGGTCTACTTGAATCAAATCAGATATTGGTCGGATTTCACCACTTGTCACAACCGAACAATTTTCTCTGCTTGTTAATTATTTTAACGTAAATTGACTAGTTCTGTGGTAGTTATGCGCGTAAAGTAGTGGTAAAATGTTGTTATCATTCAATTGTGTGCCATGTTACTGCAATATGTAAGCAACTGATATTAACCATGTACTATAACCAATAATGTGTTGTTTTTCATCTCCAATTCGGCCTCCATTGATATTGGCGTTGCTCACAAGTGACAAGTATGGACCGACCAATTTGAGTGTAAACTAATGTTGATTTGTTGTTTTCCGGACGAAGGATCGTAATTCCATTCCTAGGTTGCAAAATTGACTAAAAAATTCAGTTTTTACAGGAATGTAGGTACCGGTGTTAATTTGTTCAGAATGTTTCTGATTTTTCCATGCGATTGGAAGAAAAATCAGTGAAATTTTAAGTTAGAAACGCCCTGCAAGATTTTTCGGTCACAATTGAAATTTCCGGGGGAGCATTAGGCAAGGTTGAAATTTAGTTTCACGTTCTTTTGTAGGGTAACAGACGAATTTCGCCAAAATGGACTACTTTCAACGCGTTCGTTCACCTTTTCACTTCAAATTTTTCTTCGATTTCGATTTCGGCCGTCTGTGCGTCGCGGTTCGCTCACCGAATTCGCGACAAAGGAGGGAAGGTATTAAACCCCCGCGCCCGCTTTTATTTTCGCCGTTTCCTTGACGCCCCCTCCCTCTGCCGCCATTACCCCCGCACCCCTTGACTCAAATTCGATCCCCGAAATATCGGCCACTCTTGAGAGCCGCACCCAGGTTGGTCCCTTTTCCCGCGCTTTAATCTGATTAGTGCAGAATGGAATGAAATCGCATATTTCCTCCACTCGTTGTTGTCAAATCGTGCGCTGTGCTGCGTATTTGTCCGAGAGGAGTTGTTAATTTTTCGAATTAGATGGATTTGGCAATGCCTCGATGGTTAAAAATAATTTCCCGCCGAACGCGATCGATACCCTTTGTTACTTATTGCATTAAGCTTCGGTAACGATGTAAAATTGTTGCAATTTCATTTGGCTCCAGATCTTAGTAATTTCCTAAACGCAAAAGTGTCAATTCTGAGCTTTACCGGTTTTGTAATTGGACTCAATTTCGCAATTAGGAATCACTATCTCTGGCTCATTCCTAAAAACATCAATTTTAAGAAGGAGACTAAAGGCACTTATGTTATTTCTGAAATAACCTTAGAAAATGTGCTCCAATTAGCGAAATAAAGTTTAAGCAAGACTCTAAATTCTCTGGTCCATATCCAATTTCACATGCGCACTTGTAGGGGGTAAAAATATTCTAATTTAAAATCCCGACCTGTTTAAAAATTGTACGGAACGCTTCGCGCAGTTGATTTTAAATACTGAAATGCTGAAACATCTGCCTAGGAGGTTGATTTAAAATATTAAGGGTGTAAAATTGACAGAGCGAAGTGTGTTGTGCAATTTTTCAGAACCGATTGTATCGACGGTGAAACTTCCAAACCACGTATCTCGTTTGCGGTGTTGCAAAATCTCCGCTCCTATATTATTCTTTAAAAAAACACAATTCCTTGAAGGTTTTATAGAATGAATTTCGCTTCTAGAAAAAAAATTACGGAAGTTTCTTTAAGAATTGATGTTGAGTAATTCTCCATTTAAGATATAAAGTATTAACAAGAAGTTTGCAACCTCTCAAACCGAGGTGCGTGCGGTTTGAGAGTTTCAGCAGTTCTAAACTATTCTCCGTATGACTTTTTTTCGGTTGTCCAATGCGGATGGATTTCTTTCGTATAAATTCGTCAAATTCAAGCAGAGACAAGAGATCCTTCACTCGCCTCTAGTTGACTCGAGGAAATTTCTACTTTCGGGGATTCTACACTTACTCCCTATGGACAGTTGTATCGGAGGAACAGTCATCCTACCTACTAGGTAGATGATGATGAGCTTCGGGTGACGCAATGAGCCGAGCAAGTTGACCAAACTTCGATATGTTTGCCACATGAAATATCAAACAAAACACGTTGTTCAACATCCACCTAGTAGGTAAGTCAACTGCTGGATGTTGGAGTCTCGAAAGTAAAAGCTTCCCTTATTGCCAATGGAGGGTCTCTCGTCTCTGAATTAAAGAAATACATTTCTTTCTGTTTCTGACGATAAACCGGCAACATTTCGTGGACCTAAGGGTAACAAAGAGTGCCCGCCGATCAGTTCAATTTGCAAGGATTTCAGGATCGCGGTTTAAGCCGCAGTCCCCGAATGAGAGATTACAAGAATGATTCGTCAGGAAAAATGAGTGAGGATTGGTTTGCGTTGGCCAGTCGTCCAATTTAACGGCTCAGAGTTCGTTTTGTCATTATTTTTTTGGATGGATTAGTCGAGATTTTAACAAGAGACGTTGGCAAATATTGTTCGCGGGATTAAGCCAATCAAGACCAGGATCATTCCGTTCATTTCTCACTCAGATGGTTTCGTTATTTTGAGGCGGACGGCTGCAGATCTGCATGGACCACTAGGCAGACTAACAGGGTGAGAGTTATACGTCTAAAATACGTCTTTTCTCATGGAAGTGCTACGCAGAACACTTTAAACATATTTAAAACTTTTGAAAGCATATCAAAAGTGTAAAATTAACTTATGGTTCATATTATGTTACCTTTTACAACTCCCCTCTCGCTAAAAGAACAATAACGTTTTGGTCAAAGCAGCTGTTGACGATAACGTATGTGTCAGACTATTAATGGAAGCATGTTTACATAGCTTTCCTTCCTCTCCCAACACAAGACATCACTAATGTTTAAGAAAGAATGAGCACACAAGAAAATGGGCCCATCGGAAAAGTATACTGATATTAGAACAGTGATTGATTTGACTCGTTGAACATAGAATTAAGAGAGTCTAAATCATCATCACAAATTTGAAAATTTTGGAGAAATTGATATGGTGTCTAGTACTTTCCAAACTTCGATTATTGTTACAATAGTGATTTCACATTGACAACGGGTCAAATTTGAATTTTAAAGCCAAACAAATTCTACGGAACTATTCGTTAATTCTTTTTCCTATAAATATCCTTATTTCTTCTGAAAAAGATGATGATAACTAGTGACGCTGTCCTACCATTGTCTTTGTAAACCACGAATTAATTTTTTAATGCAACTATTTCGACACTTATGCAGCCGGGTTGCCTATCCAAAAATGTTTAGGCTCACTGGAAGTTTTTCTCCTGTGGACTTAAGTAACCCATGTTCCCCTTGACGGTCGTAAATTGTCGTTCTTTCATGCTGAATTATTCAGATTAGAATCCCATCCACCAATCCACACTCACTCAAACCGCAAGATGAATAGTGTTTACCGTGTTACTTGTCCTTAAAAGCGCCTTAATTAAAAAAAAAAAAAAAGGAGGACAGAGTGCCGAGCCCGAAAACGTTAAAACGCAATCAGAGCGAGCAAATGTTGTGTTGCTTTCCGCCTGGCGGATCCGGGCCCTTGCACTTTGCCGTGCTTAGGATAAACGTCTTATGAAAGTCCGAATGTTGCCAAAATCTCCCCCATGAGGTATTTATTTTTAAGGAGGGTCCTATTTTTAAGGGGGAATATATCTTCCTAAAATTCTGAGATATTTCGGACGACATTGCAAGTAAGATTCTCCAGGAATCCGGGGAAAAATTATTCGTAAGTTCTCCTCAAAGTTTAATTTTAATAATGAGACGTTTGGCAACGTCTGAAAGCTCATACGGCGTTCGTCCTTACGGCGGACCATCGTCAGATTAACTCTTTAATTATGAGGAAAGACAAAGTGGCACATCCCGGCTGTCCGTAGCACGTTGAGCCGTCATCCATTACGACTTGTTAGAGCCGTCCTCGGGGCATCACGCTTGAATGGACCCCCCCCCCCCCCCCCCACTTCCGACCCCCGCCCCCCCCGCCGTCGCTGGACCCCGTTTCCGGGTTCCTCGAATCGTCCGAAATGAGTTTTCACTCCGCGCCGGAATTTGTTTTCACTCAAAACGCCGACTACCAAGCCCACAACCCGGAATCAGGTCTCGTCGCCGTGTCAAAGGAGTGAAACTTTGTCAATAAACAATAAGTACTGTCGGGCCAAAAACAATACACCTTATGAACTTTCAAAAGTTGCCGAATTTCTCCTGGCGAGCACACATTTCACTAAAAAAAGTCTCTCGGATCCGGAGTCCAGGCTCTGAGAAAGTTTGACAAGTAATAAAGATTTTGATTCAGTCAGATTTTTGCCTAAATCGAGAGCCAATCCTTTCAATCAAAGCGGATTTCCGTTTGACTCGAGCAAAAATCCAACTGGATCAAAGGTATTTTCGCTTGTCAGTTTTTTAAAGAGTGCAGACTCTGGATCCGAGAGCCTCCCTACCAGCGTTTCTGAAGGGCTTGTGCATTTTTCTCCTTCAATTTTTCCTCTCAAATTTTACTTGGGATTTTTGTCTTGTTATTTTTAAATATGTCAAGAATTATTCTTAATTTTCGTAATAATTATAATGTAATTGGTAAAAATTTGGCAATATTCGAATGCTCATATGGCATGTACCCTCAGTACGGCAGAATAAATAGCCAGTCCGTAGACTGCACAATTTAAAATCGCCCCATTGCCAACGAAAGAGCGTAAATCTCCGTTTTCAGGCGAGCCTTGAAATGCGTAAGGTTATTTGGACGAGAAGGCTCATCATACATAGTAGTTGGGTTTTTCTGTCAGAAAAACGGCAAAATGGAGTTTGATCACGAGTGAGTGATCCATCGATGCAGCTTGTTTTCTCCACTAGTGTTAATTAATTCCGAGAACTTCATTATGACCATTTCTCTTGCCCCACAAACTAGATTGCATTTTGCAATCATGAATCTCCAATTTTGGCTCATTTTAGAAACATCATATGTGATATTAGTTTCCCTATGCAAGTAGGGGCTGTTGTAGATAAGCTAGAAAACGTATTTGCTCCCCACAAGATGTAATTAATGGCCTCGTATTCAGTCTAAATAATACTACTTCTTGAATTCTTATTCAATTTTACGATCTATTCTCCAACTGTGATTCAGTGCTGTGAGATCTTTCTACGGTAACAAGTAGGCTTATGGAAGGCTAAAACTAGGGTAGCGAGAAAGTAAAAATTCTAAATTATAGAGGGGCATGAAGCTTCCAGGGCATTCCAGGGGCATGACCCGAAAGTTGGTGGAGGAGTACCGGAAATGGGGCCTCGAGGTTAGTGTCCGTAAGACAAAAAAGATGTCAGTCGGAGGTGCTCAGCAAAGCATAGTCCTGGAGGATGGTCAACATATAGAAAGTTGCGAACAATACAAGTACCTGGGGGTGAACCTGACTTCGGATGGGAAGCTGGATCAGGCCATTCGGGACCGTAATCTTCTAGGAAGGAAAGCCATCGCCATGCTTAATGGGATCCTTTGGGACCAAAGGATTTCCAAAGACAACAAGAAGAGGATTTATAACTCGGTTGTCAAGCCTATTATCACCTATGGCAGTGAAGTGTGGCAGTTGAAGAAGCGGACCCAAGAAATGCTCAAGGCGACCGAGATGGATTTCTGGCGAAGATCGGCTGGAATCTCGAGGAGAGAACGTGTCAGGAATGAACGTGTCCGAGAGATAATGGGCGTTGAGGGGACGATTGTGCACGATATCATGACCAAGCAATTGGTATGGTATGGGCATGTGCAGAGAATGGCTGATACCAGGTTGCCGAAGAAGGTGTTGGAGTGGGTCCCCCCAGGTAGGCGACGGAGAGGGCGTCCAGCCAAACGGTGGGTAGAGGGCATCCATGAAGAGATGGAGAGATGCCACCTTCCGGAGGATCTCTACCATGACAGATTCCTGTGGAGAATAGGCGTCGCAGAGCGCCCTAGCGCGCCGTAAAAGCGGCTCATACATACACACATGAAGCTTCCAGTCTTCACATGGTCATTTTTATTTGTAAAAACTACACACAAAGAAAAATGGTCAAAGAAAATAAACATAATTGGGTGGCAACTTTATCCCAGTTGTCAATACATAAGGCCACTGAAGTTTGCATGCGTTTGCAATACCTGGTTAGTTCCGTACGTGAAAAAGTGGGCTGCTACAAGAAATAAAACATGATTTTAAGCGCTCAGCCATTAGGGAGTGCTATTTAATTTCAACTTACACTGAGAAAAAGAGTTCGGTAAATCCGAACTAGTTTGGTTCATATGGAACCAAGATTTTGTTCGGTACACACGACCGAATTATTTGGTCTGCTTTTCGGTCCACTGAACCGAACCGTAAGAATTTATCATGGTTCGGTTGCACAAACCGAACAATTCGGTTGAACAGACCGAATAATTCGGTTGTGTGTACCGAACAAAATCGTGGTTCCATATGATCCAAACTAGTTCGGATTTACCGAACTTTTTTTCTCAGTGTACCGCTAGAAATCTATTATATTAGTGGCAATGCGTTCAAATGACGCACTGCCGTGCTAAGGAAAAACGCCGTATGAACCTCCAGGCGTTGCCAAATTTCCCTTGATAAAACACGAATTTCCTGGTAAACTTATGAATATTTTCTTTCCAATTTTTCAGATGATTTTGCTCACAATTTCACCGAAAGTTCCTGAAAATTTCAAGGAAACATATTCATAACTCTCCTCAAAAATGAACATTTTATTGAGGGAAATTTGGCAGCTCTCGAATGTTCATACGGCGTTCTTCCTTAGCACGGCAGCGCAGGAGGGCTTGACATATTTAGCTTGGATAAACCTGCGCGACCTTTACTTAATGCCTCTGATATCAAAGCACGGACGATATACTCTTTTTTCTACGATTGATTTTTTTTAGCTGTAGTGTATAGTAGTTTTCTCAACATTTATAATTGAAATTTTGGTCAGCAAAGTTCTTTCATCTCAACGTTGCTCATTATTTTCTTAAAAACGCTGCTACATAGGAAACAAATGAGCTATTTTAATGCGGACGTATTAGAGCATTCCCGCTTGTTTTCGGTTGAATACTGAATACCTATGTTGAAAGCTCACTTGGTTCCTTATGGCCAATACGAGCTCTTCCTTGCAAGGAGGTAGAGTGCAACACATTGCTCGTTCAAACACTTAAGGAGTGAAAGTTATAAAAACTTCATTTCTACTGCCTCCGACAAGTTTTACCGTCGTAAAACTCGTCAGAGATGCAGTCCACGTGCGCAGAGGATTGGATTTACGATTAGTTATTCTCGAAAAATAGTGGAGTATCCCAGCTCGAACAACGGGGCGAAACATGAATATTCTAAGGACAAGTTCGCGGAGAGAAGGAATCAACCAGTTTTCGGGGCGAGGGAAAAAAATAGTTCACCCCGTTTGCGTGCATATGAGAACTTTCCGCTCGCGCGCGACGGGACGGAACAGGTTGATTCCGGGAATTCCAGCTATCAATTTTTTATATTTCGAAAAGAGAAAACAAACTCGAAACCCCCGGGGGGCGTTCGCAGAAAGGAGGAAACTGTCCTCTGCGTCTGAGCCGTCCGACCTCCTCGAACGTGTGACAACTCTATTTGACGACGTGAAAAATTCAGCGCCTTTCATGGGGAAAGTTTGGGATATCCTGCATCGTTTACCTCGCATCGACGCGGGAGATTGCCGGGCGGTTCGGGTCGGGACGGAACTTTCCTGTCGTGTGTGGAGGAAATTTGGAGGATCTGGCAACGTTGCTAGCGGCATTCCAGGCACGTTCCAACGTCTCCGGCCGGAAGCTCAGTTTTAAACGATTTTTCAAGTCGGAGGAAAATGTCGCTCGGTGGGTTGGAACTCGGGCCTTCGGTATCGATAGAATTTATGGCGGGAGCAGGGAGACATCAGCGAGGTTTCGGATGCTGCGGACCTCTAACCTTTCGTTTAATCAACGTCGCCTGTTTTATTGCACTGGAAAAAAAACCGCTTGGATCTAGAGTCCAGACTCTTGAAAACAATGACAAGAAAAAATACTCTTGATTCAATCGGATTTTCACTTGAATCAAAAGGAAATCCACTTAATTTAAGAGGCTGGGTTCTTGATTTTAGCTAAACTGGATTGAATCAAGAGTATTTTTTCTTGTCATTGTTTTCAAGAGTCTGGACTCTAGATCCAAGCGGTTTTTCTTTTTCCAGTGTGGACTTTCGCGTGCATGTACGCATGGTAATGGTTAAATCATGCGACGTGTCAAAGGCCTTGGCAGTTAGTGAATGAGTCCGTCTTTAATTGAGATTCTGGGATTTTTGCATATGATTTTTGACAGGAAAATAGTCTAAGTATATAGAACTCTGCCGTGATAGCGAGGAGAGCAGTAAGTGCATTTCTATATGGATGTATTTCTGCCAAACGGAACTATGTGCATTAGGGCATGAGCCCTGAGACCCATGAGAATGTATGCATAATAGGGCTCACGTCATAATGCACTTAGTTCCGCTTGGCAGAAATACGTCCATATGAGTCATGGTTACCACATGATTTTATGTGTCTCGAGGTTCATCCCAGCAGGCACATGCTGCTCTCTTCGCTATCACGGCAGAACAAAGCTCTTTGTTAGATGTATGATCAAAACAGAGGTTTCGACAAGAGCCGTTTTTTGCCCCGCCCTGGCTGATATTCCGCAGCTTTACAATTTTCTCATTTCAGGTCTGTATTTTAAGAAATGCTTATGATTTGGCCATTTTTGGTCTATTTCCAGTTAGAATACTGGCCTAAACCAGGGACTGAAGGGCAATTTTGGTGTATGATGCGGATTTTTCGGTGTTTGACGGCAACTCGGCAAAATCCGCATTCTTCACCAAAATTGGCCTTCAGACCTATGTTTCGGCCAGTATTACATCCGAAAAGGGACAAAAATGACTGAATGATGCGATGCACTCAGTAAAATATAGACCTTCAATGAGCGAAAAATCGTGAAGTTGAGAAAATTCAGGGTGGGCAACCCCCCGGAACTGGAAAACGGCACTTATCAATACTCCACCTTACGATTGTTTCTTGAGTTTTTAGCCCTGATTCAACACCAAACGCAAAATTGTTTGATGTGTTCTAGCTACAAAATACAGATTCCTCAAGAAGTTTGACCGCAAAAAATGATGAGAAAATTGTTTTATGAAAAATGATATTCTCAATGAAAATCCCAATGTACACTAAATGGGGTCTTCTAAGGAAAAACGCCGTATGAACCTTCAGGCGTTGCCAAATTTCCTATGATAAAACACGACTTTCCCGGTAAACTTATGAAGAGTTTTCTTACAATTTTACAGATAATTTTGTTCGCAATTTCACCCGAAGTTCCTGAAAAAATTTCGGGGGAAAATATCAATAAATTTCCTCAAAAATAAGCATTTTAGTGAAGGATCTTTGGCAACTCTCGAATGTTCATACGGCGTTTCTCCTTAGCACGACAGTATGAAAAGGAGCCGTTGAAAGAACGACCATGAATACGGCCCTTTGTCTTGCTGGTTTGTATTCTGGACTACGGTGTGGGGGACATTTCTTGTTAGAAAACAAGTTTGAGTAACTTGCACTGCGGATGTTGAAACGACAAGAGCTACTGGAGCTGGGGGACCGGCTGGCCCGAGCTAAGGCTCCCTGGCTCCTGCAACCTACTTGAGTCCCGGCAGAATTCCCTGCTCCCCTTACATTGACCTCTCTAGTGACGACAGAACGAGCGGTTAGTGCCACGAAAGGGAGGCGTTATAGTGATCACCTTTGGTACACAAATTAAATTGATACACGCCAAAATCGAAAAATTTCGTTTTCTGGTGACCCAGGAGTCAAAAGAAATGGTCTTTCGTCAAAAAATAAATATGTTTGGTTTTCGCATCCATCAATTCAATAACTGTTGACTCAAGAATTCAGGACGATGATCCCATCAGCTCAATGGTAGACTCAAAATTAATTTCTTTGATATCTCAATGTACCTTAGTGCTATGTCCTATATAGGTCGCACCGTTCGGGTTGTGTAGTCATAATCTCGATTCTGATGATAATAGTATTCTCAACACTTGCAACCGAGCTTTTTCTAGAATTCGATTCACGCTACCCAACTATTCGCAAAGTTCGGTTTAGTTTGAAAGTTCACTGATATGAACCGAAGCACAATTGCATGAATTGAACGGAATAATTGGGATTACATTATGAAATTAAAAACTACAATTCCTGCACGGGAAAAACAACTTGGCGCTGAACCCTAACACTTTATAGGTAAAGTAGCGCCTTACAGGCAGTATAGGGCTAAGCTCCACAGCCTATCGACCCTAAAGCTCTAGGGCTCAGAACTTCTGCCTATAGTTGGCACTTTTTTACTGATATTGTTTAGGGTCAGCGCTAAGTTGTTTTTTCCGTGTAGCTCATTTTAGAAACAACGTACATACCATTAGTACACACACCCCCGTACACTGCACGGGTGCCTTGTGCCCTATGCACTTATGTGTTACGGATCACTGGTAAAAAAAACCTCTTGGTTCAAGAGTGCAGTTTCTTGTCGCAAGATTTAAGAGTCTGAATTCTTGTTTCAATGCAAAATCCGCTTGAAACAAGAGTTCAAGACTCTTAAATCCGGCGACAAGAAACTGCACTCTTAAGTCAATGCAATGCGGCATTGGTCCAAGAGGTTTTTTTTACCAGTAATGAGTCAGAAATTGTAATTCCTAATTCAAAATGTAGTCCATTTTGAAGAGGAGAGTAACCATTATTTTAACTGAGAAGTAGTAAATAGTATTTTAATTAGTCATTTTAACTATGTGAACCGAACAGCACAATCAATATGGCGCCTTGTTATACGCTTCATTCGAACGAACTTCTTTCCTCAGCGTAGGTTAAAGAATGATTTTAATAACAAAATAAAAAACGAGCCGTAAGTGTAGTCATCTCATATCTTGAGAAAACCCGAGGAAAATAAAATTGAGTTGACAAAGCTATTGTAGTCTCATTAAGGAACGACTTAATTTTTCGCCCTCGACGACTGCAAAAAGAGATCCTTCCCCCGCCCCCTCCCCTGCCTCTGCCCCGTCATCGACAATGGAAGGCTGGAACATGTTCTCGTTAGTAAGCCACTCGTGTGTTGCGTTGAGATCTTACTTCGTCGCTCGAACTAAACAACGTAACTTAATTATCGCTTGAGCCTTAAAGAACGCGGTGTCATACGGAAAATAAGGCTCACCTGGAGGCGTGGCCGCGTTCTGGAGCGACGACTTCCTGCCCGTCCAGCCAAGTTAATTCGCGCCTGGGAAGCCTGCAATTGTTCTTACGTCTGCGTGGCGTCAGCTCCGCGGTAATTGGACGTGATTCGTCAGTGTTAACTTTCCGCGAGGTCTTTTCAGTCCGCGTCCCCGCTTCGCTTCGTGCGCGTCTCCGTTCGAATTAGAGTCCTCCGAAAGAATGAACTGGATACTCAGACGTAGCCGAGTGGGTGGAACGGAGAATGTGCCCCCCTGGCCTGCCGAGCCAATGGCGTCTCTTTGCGCGGTTCGATCGAACCCAGCACACCATCGAGGGTATGAAAGAACCACATAGCACGGCTGATATGAAAAACTCTAACTGCTATATGGATTGCATTTTGCAAAAAGGAACCAGGAGCACTACAACATTGCTAAGATTGTGCAGCCATTTTGGGCGCTTCTGGGTACCAGATGCGCCCTTTCCAGCCGTTCGACTCCCCCGATGTAACATGTACTATACTACATACCGTTTTGCCTTATGGGTAATGACGCCATTCTGGTACACCCGGGAAAATTTGATTTTTTTCTGCATCTGGTATTCGTAAAAGTTTTAGTAAAATGTTTTGCTTTTAAGCATAACAATCTCGCACGGACGTATTACCTGGTTAAACTATTTTGGGGCTTCGTTATGCTTAAATGTCTCATATTCGAGGTTGTAGTTTCAGATTGATTCGAAAAAATCACGAACAGTCACGTGATCTCTTCATTTTAGTGACGTATTACTGTGCTATTTTGTGATTGGTTCATTTTCTCGGCGCAGCATCGTCAAGCGTCAGCTGTTTGCGGCTCTGGGTTGAAGGTTTAAGGTTATGTCAGAGAGAATAGAAAGTTAGAGGCCCGACTCGATGCTAGGTAATTGAAACAGATGCGCTCGTAGCGCGCTCGCTGGCAACGTACGCAACTACTATTTTCTATTGTTTTCCAGAGACTAGCGGCGGGTATGTTGCTGCCGGACCACCTTCACGTAGGCAATTTGTTATACATCGTCCGTCCGCAATACTCTCGCTTGGCCGTATGAAAACGTTTCTCGCATGCGCAGTGTTAAAGAAGCGCCCTCCAACGCTTTGGCGTTGGAACTGCTTGTTTGTCTTGGAAGGAATACCTGATTATCTCCAAAAAGTTTCTATTTAACTCGCTAAAAACTGTAAATTTAGGACAAAAGTCACCATGTAAATTTCATATTTTTTCAGGATGTAATCGCTATATTGCAGTGGGTAAAGTGGCACAATCTTAGCAACATTGCAATGCTCCTGGTTCCTTTTTGCAACATGCAATCCATACATATAATGATCGAACGATTCTTCTCAGATAGAATAAACTCAAATTTTTGGAGAGGAGAAACAGGCAATTTCAGTGTCGCAAACAACGAACAGGATGGCCATCACTGCCTTAATAGCGAAGGGAGCAGTCGGTGCAAAAATGAAGTTTTGAGACAGCGGGTTCAAAAGCGTCCAAGCAGAAAATTTTATTGAAAGAAGCCTCCGTACCTTGTCAATTTGTCACAAATCACCCAAAAGACTCTTATAAATCGTTTAAATTAATGATTAAAAATCGACGATTTTATTTTCATTACATAAAAAGGTTATTGCTCATTTTCATGTTAGGCCAGTATAAGGCAAGACAGCCGAAGTGCTATCTGATGCATGCTTTCTTGGTTGCGTTTTGGATACAAAATAAACACATTTTCAGGTTAGTCACCTAGAAGGGTCTCTAAGCGTGAAAATGGTGATGGCTAGAATAAACAAAGTACTCTACCTTCTAATCATTTCCTCACCCATACATTTCCATTAGTACCAAGTTTTAAATTTTGTCTATAGTTGGCTGTAGGTTCCACATTTGGAATATAAGCCAGTAAATCAACAGAAGAAGAAGAAGACATTTTTAGGTTAGAAATTGGCAATAGAGGGCGGAACTGTGTAGGGATTTCCGGATTTAAAAAATGCCAACCTTTTATTTTAATTGATTTGTACACATTTCCTTACGGTATAAGCACCGGAATAAGGCATGAATCATATCCATTTAAGTGTGCATGGCGGTTATGATGTAAAAAATTCAGCTCTTGCTCGGTAATTGACTGGGTAAAAAAGGGGAAAATAATTGGAGGAATTGCAGGGAGAGAAGCTCCCCACGAAACAAGATGGTCGTGGCAGGAGAGGGAGGCTGCATTTCAGTCAAGTCGGTCGACTGTCAAGCGTCTGGCGGGAAAGAATGTCAGGTAGTTAAAAATTCCGAGATTCTAAGCGACTTCGCGGGGATCGTTCATATACGGCAGTCGGAAAATTAAAAAAAAAGTGAAGTGAAGGGAAGGAAAAGAATAAAAATCCAATAAGACAGCCAGAGTTTTACATAAATACGCATAAGTTGGTGGATGTCGGATAGGCGCACCGGGTTCCCGCCCGGATGGCTGGGATAACTTTTCCCTCACTCGTAAATTCCCGTAAATTCAAGGTTTTTATGGAATTCTCCGCTTCCGGCTTCCATTGGAAACCATTGAATACGTTGAATGAATTGGACCGCGCTAAGCAGAAAGGAACCAAGCCACATCAGCTATTGCCAAATTCAATTTGACAATTTAATTTTTTTAGTGAAATTGCTCGTGCGGATTTTCGTGCAAATTTCAGTGCATTTCCTCCGTAGTGCGAAGGGAATTCCCTCAAATGTTCAAAGGAATCCGCACAAACGTTCTCTCGTAAAAAATTGAATTGCCCAGTTAAATTTGGCAACAACTGATGTGGCTTGGTTCCTTTCTGTTAGACTCGGTCCAATTGATCGATGTTGAAACTTAATAAGTCCTGTTTCTCGTTAACTCTGAGCTCCTTTAGAATGCCTATGTTTTAAGGCTCGGCAGATAATTGACTTGTTTGGTTTTGACATGTACAGCGATTTCGATTCAAATCCGCGTTGAGAAAAGGGAATTTCAATTTTCCTTATTGAATTAAAATATTGAATACAGCAAGGAAGAAGTTTCGGTGTGGGCGATTAGAAAGTTACACAAAGACAAACTGAACGTCGAAGGCCCCCAAAATCAAACGCGTCTGGACCGTTAATATCAACTTAAAGTTATAATGATTAAAGTACCTGACAAAAGGATAAAATTTTACATTTAAGTGTACGTTTAATAAACTTCGTTATTAAAATTTATTTATATGCTTTTTTATGCTTGGAACTGGTGACCGTGAGAGAGATATCTATTTCTGTAATATTTCTGCACGCATCACCCGCGATGGCTTATGATTAATATATAATTTTATTTGTGAGCAGAATTGAAGGTGCAAAAATGTATTTTAAATACACCGAAAATAAAGGAGATGCCAACAGTTTTGCGGAAATTAGAAGCACGACAATCTGCACGGAAAATCTTGCATCGTATGAAGGAATTGGCATAATTGAATGGGGTGTTTGAAAAAGGGCTTAACCACTAAAATTCAAGTTTCGAGAACACACGAAAAACCTTGATTTCTCTGACAATCTTTCATATCTCAGTTCCTAACAATAAATAACCTTCAATGCATTAATCAGGAGGGCACCAAGCCTCATTTTTGAAAAAAAAGAAGAATGTAGAGGTAGTTTTGATCTTAACTTGTTTTGCATTTCCACTCGTCTTTCAAAGCCGAGAAAAATTATTTTAAGTGTGGACACAAACATTAGACTTCATTTCCAATATTATAAATAATGAAGGAAAAAACTCCAAATCCCTGTGTCTCGGTTAAAAAATTGATGCGAATTAGTTCTTTTGTGTATAACGCGGTTCATATGTGATGTTTCGTGCTAACGAGTATAATCCTCGTAGAAATTTGAGCTGAGCCTGAGTAGAGAAAAAACAATGAATGGGAATAAATGCCTCTGAAATGTACTCTTTTGTGCAATATACCGTTGAAATCTCAAACACTTTCCCCTTAAAGGCTTAACATTTTTTCGTATATTTGGCTGCGGAAATACTATTGAACCAATGCCAAGGTACGTATCGAGCCACTTAACTGAAGCATGAGGCGATCCAAACTTTCCCATTAAGATCCAAGTCTGGAGTCTTGTTTAAAATTTCAGCCGAGGACACTTCTACTTCTATCTCGTTAATGATATACTCTCGACTTAATTCGTGCACGGAATCCCATTCAACCAATTCGCTTACGAGCTCAAATCGAACGTTTCGAATAACTCTCGACCAAACCCGCGGCCTGTTCGATCGCTCGACTCACTTCAGCTGTTTTATTTGCTCAGTTGACGTAAGCCAGATTTCACTTAAAAATGCGTGTGACATTCGATTGCGAAAATGGGCCTGTTGCAAATTTCAGCTAGAGTAAACAAAAGAGTTACTACTTTTAGAAGAATGGCTCAAAAATCACGATGACCGCATTGGGAAAGTCTGAAATACACTCATAAATTCACAATCTGCGTAAGAAATATGCGTTTACTAGATGCTACGCAATGGCCAACGCAAACCCACCAAAATACACGCGACGGGACGAGATTTTCAGGGCCGGATTAAGGGGGTGGCCACATGGGCTGTTGCCCATGGCGGCAAATCTATAGGGGGCGGCAAATTTTACAATTTTTTTAAATGTAGATATAAAAAAAAATTCGGATTAAAAAAAAAATATTACAAACGAGAAAAGGCGACAAAATCTCCAAGTTTCTGAGAGTCTAGTAATTTCTACTTTTGTCGTCTTTCAGTGATACAAGAGGCAGCACCTTTAATTAGTCGAGTTAAGAGAGAAACCAAACACGCAATTTTGCCTGGAACGGCGCGACTTACCTAGAGAGAAATGATGAGGGGGACTTGAGATGAAAAGGAGAAGCCCTCGGCGCGGCGATCGGCATGTAACACATATTAGCGTCTACAAGACTGCACGAATACTTCACGCATTGCATCAAACACAGTGCGGTCATTGCGGACAGCGTGAAACGGATAGCGCCTACAAGAATGCATGAATACCTCACGCATTGCGGCAAACACAGTGCGATCAGCGTGAGACGCATAGCGCCTACATGACTGCGTGAATACTTCACGCATTGCGTCAAACACAGTACGGTCTGCGAGGCGCGGCGGAAGTTAAAATCATTAATCCACATTTATGTTTGTTCCTTCATAATTTTTTCGTTCATTTCTTATGAATGGAAGGCATTGTCCACACAGAGATAGGTTTACGAAATTTAACTTTCGTGCAAAGTTCTGTGAACTTTTGCTAGTAGTGTTGACAGGGCTTTCCCAAAAAATGTGTTCAACACCAGTAAACGCGTCTTATGCACCCCTCCCCCGCTGGCACGTTCATTTGATGGTTTTCATTGATGTTTCAAGACGAATGAGAAGGGGGTGGCAAAATACTAGCGGCCCATGGGTGGCAAGTAGGTAAATCCGGCCCTGGAGATTTCACTAACCGGGGATCGTGGTATTTACATCGTCACCCTCCGGCCAAAAAGCGACATGTGACGTTTCCAAATTTCCGCCGCCATTTTATTTTTCTACAGATAATTTTTTCAACGAAGCTGTCCGAAAATTTCACTGAATTTTCTTCGTGCTGTCGATAAAATTCAGTGAAATTATCAAACATATTCAACCAGCAATTTCTCTGTAAAACAATATAACAGCAGCGGAAATTTTGAACCTTCGCATGGCGCATGTGGAACTTCGGCCGGAAGGTGACGATATTTACAATTTCCTTGCGCTGATAAAGACCATGGTGTTTCCTCACGATTTGTGCGCGGAAGCGTCAGCAAAGTTGAATATTGTGCTGCAACATAGTGCACAATGGTTGGATGAAACGACTATTCCTGCGAAATGTTCACCCGTGCCGTAGTGTCGTTTTTGAAGCGGGGAGCTTAAAATTACGCATATCTCTTCCACAGATAGTGAAGTTAGGAGTGTATTTGGACCGAGTTCATCAGAAAGGAACCAACCCACATCAAGATGAAACTGAGAAAAAGATGTTTGAAGTTTTATTCCTCCATAAGACTCAGTGTAGGAAGTAAACTTTAACGCCTCATTTCACAAACTACACTGGAAAAAAAACACATTGGATCTAGAGTCCAGACTTTTGAAAACATTGACAAGAAAAAATACTCTTGATTCAATCGGATTTTTGCTTGAATCAAAACGAAATCCGCTTAAATTAAGAGGCTTGGTTCTTGATTTAAGCCAGATTCTGATTGAATCAAGAGTACTTTTTCTTGTCGATGTTTTTAAGAGTCTGGACTCTAGATCCAATGTGTTTTTTTTTTTTTCTAGTGTAATGTTTATTTTCGACTTGGAATTCTTGACAGAAGAAAATATACAACTAGAGGAACTCAATAACATCCTGAATTCAATTTTCTCAAAAATGTGGGTTGGTTCCTTTCTGATGAACTTGGTTCATTCAAGACTTTCCTAATGTACTCATCTTAATTTCGGAGGCATTTTCAATTAGGAGCCACTCTTTCCTTTTGCACTTGCAAAAATTTGCAACAGGCCCATTCGCCTCTTGTGAAAGTTTTCCTGCCTCATTCGATCCTCTTTAGACGAGCCCGACAACCCCGCGACGACCAGATATCATCGGGCGAAAAGCACCCATGTGCAACCGTTTCCCCGAGCTAAAAGTCCTCTTTTCTCCGGGACCGTCCAATTATCCCGCTTTGAAAATAGCTCCTCCTTTTTATCACCACCGCGCTCTCCAGTCCCACACCCCCGAATTAGGCTAACGAACCCGGTCGCTCACTCTTTTCTTCGTCCACCGACGACGTTGCCCAACTCACGTATAAAATCAATATCTTCGCAGCGGGCGATCCGAGTGCTTCCGCCAGCCGCGGCAACGCCGCGACCACTTTATCAGCTAATTAGATTAATTCGTCGACCGGACAAATTAAACAGAATTGGCTCATCGCCGATCGATTCGACTTGACGTCAATCGAATTACTTTCGTTTTCGAGGAGCTTGCCGCTGAGGAAACACTGCGGGGGCGCTGGGCCTTGTGTGATATTCTGGAGTTTATTGTAGGCGGTACCAGTTTTACCTCTCAGAAAAAACTATATTTATCAATTGATTCTCATTGTAGCATGGGAAAAGGTTACATCGTCGTTATCTCTCTCTCTTGGAAACCTGTATTGCTTGCAAGAAAAAAGTGCGGTACATCTGAGAAAGATAGGTTGAAATCCAGCAGCCCATCACAAGACATACATTTTCAAAAAATCCAACCGCGGGATGACATCTTCAATTATTTCGTTTGGAACAATGGAAAAAAAAAACACATTGGATCTAGAGTCCAGACTCTTGAAAATATTGACAAGAAAAAATACCCTTGATTCAATCAGATTTTTGCTTGAATCAAAAGGAAATCCGCTTAAATTAAGAGGCCTGGTTCTTGATTTAAGCCAGATTCTGATTGAATCAAGAGTACTTTTTCTTGTCGATGTTTTTAAGAGTCTGGACTCTAGATCCGATGAGTTTTTTTCCAGTGAAATGTACAACCGTTTTAAATTTTGATATTTTTTTTATCAAATTGAATTTACCGTTTGCTCCATAGAAATCTGCCCCTAGACGCGTAAAATTTTAAAAGGCGTGTTCAGAACTACGCACAAATAGAGTGGATCTCAGACCTTTCTAATGTTACCATCGAGATTTCCTTGTCATTTTACCTTGAAACAGTTTATTCAAACTGTTTGCATCACTTGCGTGCACAAAACCCATTTTTGGCGAGTGTTGACTGGTTGCAACTTATGCAACAGAACCATCACGTCTCAAATACGTTACGCACGGAGGAGTCCAGGATATTTAGCGCGAAAACGCCCGGATTCACCCGGCGAGATCCGTCGGATCCGAGGGCGAATCGTTGCGAGGTTTTTCCTGTCAAGCGCTGGCTGGCTGCGAAGACACAAATCTCGTCTCGAGGGGACCCGTCGGCGTTGAGCGGCAGTGGCGCACCTTCGCATTGATTCGAAAATGCAAAGCCCTCTTCATTTAATTTCTTCCCTTTTTTCCGTCCGTCTTGCCCGCCCCCGCCCCTCCGCCCCGCCACGACGGAATCCCGCGGCCGTCCTCCCCGCGTCTAGCTCCCTCGACAAGGGACCACCCCCAACAATAGGAAGAATAAGGTACGGTAAATTGAATTTCACTGCGTTCCGTTATTCTGTCACAAGCTTCGCTCCGTTGTCGATTTGTTCGCCGTGAAACGGGGTTTTCACGGCTGGATCTACATCAATGGACCACTGGACAAGGTATAGGGAATTCTGCACCACAACGCACGGCTCCTTAGTATTTCTTGTGAAATAGGGTGGATATAGGAATCTAAGTAGGATATTTACCCTGAGGGAACCGGAACTTCACCGGGAAATACCGATTGAAATCTAGTTTACCATGGGGAATTCTTACAGAGAGATATGCACGCTCATGTACATATACATGCACGGTAACTTTTCATAATTAGAAGACCCTCCAAGAACGTTCCCTTCTGGAAGTTCGCTTCTTTCTCCTTTATCTTTCTTGGAAATTTTCTGGGAAAGTTTGAGGGAGGAACACGCACTTACATACGCTAATTATTCACTCGTTGCAGAGGCACTGGGAAAGTTTTCTACGCACTATATCATCGGAGGTGCCACCCATCGAGGAACATGACGTATGGCAAAAGCCTCAGTAGTGATGTGTACCGGGGCGTCTGCCAATTTAGTTTTATCCTTTTTTCAACGAACAAACAGTGCAAATGTGCGCATCCTTGATTTATAAATTCAAGATGAAAGAAACCATGGTATGCACCATACCGTGGGGTATAACGTCATACAAATATGCTGTGTTTCTGGATGAGTGATGCCTACTTTAATTCTGGACGGTATCATGCGAATGGGGCGCACAAACTAGAGCGCAGTGAACCCTGTTCAAACTTCATCTTAATCAGAGCGGAAAACCGATCCTAATGAACATCTCCCCCGCACCGCTATAGGGAGAGTACGGTCATATGGACAAGTCGAAGTATGGAGCTCTTAGGGCCCAAAAGGGCAGCCAAACTTCAAACCCAAAAAACACTAAACAAATGCCGCTGCCAATAACCAAATTCCAATTTCAAACCATGATGGCCAAGAATGAGCGCCCTTACGCAAAAATGAGTAAATTTCTGCAGAAACTAGGTCAAATGTATGCCTTATAAACGTCGGTTCGTAATAAATAGATAATTCTGACTAATTTGATTGCACAGATTGGCTACCATTTTGTGCCCTAAAATCTCCACGACCTAACCTCAAAATTACCGACATGTTCGTACTCTATCCATGTAGTCACTCTAGCAGAAACTAGGCCCACAAATAGATCTTATCATTTATTTGCTAATCGCAAGCTTAGGCCATCTCAACGGGATTCTGTAACTAGCGCAACTGACCCGTTACAACAATATCCTCTGAGCAAGGCATCTGCGGCAACTTGGCGAAGATTCTCTTCGGTGACACCTGATCAGCGATTCAGTCATTCCCGTCGTCCTCTTTATTCTAATCCGTCCCGGCGTAGGGCGCTCTCGGTGAAATAATTTACTGTTTCCGGTGGTGAGCGCGGAGGAGGGGGGGGGGGGGGGCAGAAGTTAAATCATCTTCGAGCGAGGCTTAAACGCCGCCGCGCCTTAAGAATCAACACCCCCCACCGCGGCCTCCAGAGTCCCTCCCCGCGAACCTTTTGTGGTTCCAGTAATTGCGTGACACAATTTTCCCCCGCCCCTCGCCGCACTGTTGATTTTTTCCCTTTTCCTTTCATAATTCCATTTTTTTTTATGTTTCAGGTAAGCTGCGGATTTCCTCGCCGTCTATCGCATCGCTCGGCGCATGATTCCGTGAGTGCTTCTTCGTTTAACTGATGGGTCTTCAAATCCGCCGGGAAAATCGACTATTCTCTTTACTGTCTTGTCACTGGCGATTTTCGAAAGTTGGTAACACTGTTTTTCAAATACTTAAATACATGCAAAATATCGATTCTTGGTGAGGCAGCTTGCCTCACCTAATACTGATAATTTTAATGGATTTAAATTGAGGAAAAACAGTGTTACCAACTTATCACCATACTGTCTTATCACTGGCGATTTTTGAAAGTTAGGTGGTAACATTGTTTTTCCAATACTTAAATACATGCAAAATATCAATTCTCGGTAAGACAGCTTGCCTCACCTAATATCGATAATTTTAATGGATTTAAATGGAGGATAAACAGTGTTACCAACTTGCAAAATTGCCACTGTACATGATATACTTCTTAAGACGACAATAACACATTATCTTTTCAATTTTTCCCCCTATATTCTTTATCCTGACACGATTATTCCGTCAAAATTTCACGCCACGATACTCGTTAGATATGAATAATACACAAAAATAGTCCGAATAATTCAACTAAACAAGACACAGGAAAATAGGCAACCGAGGCTAAAAACAAACTAACAGAATTCCTGCATGGGACATTGCATCAGCATAATGTATAATTTATTCAATGCCTCCATGATAACCTCTCTCTTTTGTTATTACGGATGGGGTTCTGAGAGGTTTCTTGATTTGTATAATTTTATATTATTTGTTCCCTGGTTCAGGAGAGGGTTGAAACCACTCCTAAAATTCTCGGACATTTTGTTTGTTTGGTTGTAGCATTTTCTTGTGTTTTGTTTAGTTTTTATATTCGTTTGTTTATATCGAAAAAATAAAGTATACACAAATGTTTCAAAACGCTGTGGAATCACAAATCTACTCCCTTACAATCAACAGAAATACAAACCCACTTACATGCGATGAACCCAATGTTACTACCAAAATTCTGAAACTCTTCACCTCTCTTAATTTAAAAATCTAAATTTTCGTACGTACAGTGGACTCTCGATAATTCGAACCTCGATAATTCGAAATTTCTCCACGTGGAATCTCTTTAATTCGAACTCTCTTTATTTCGAAACCTCGCTAATTCGAATAAAAAGCCGATTCCCTTCAATTTCGAATTATCGAGAGTCCACTGCACTTCCATTTTCAAAATTCTCTGTAAAGACTTTAATATCCTGTGACGCTGAATGTCTTAAAATATACTAACTAACTAACTAACTAACTAACTAACTATTTCACGCGTTCTCGGAACTCACTTATCGCAATATCCACGAAGGTTACCATTTTCCGAGGAGCTTATCGTGAAATTTCGAGGGCGTCTATACCAGGAAAGGTGGTGTGTCGCGGTAACGAAGACAAGGCGGGAACACCGGCGAGGACCTAATTACCTCGGCGGGGTCTATTCATCAGGGCTGCAGCGGTGCTTAAGCCGGGCGCCCTCTGCGCCCCCCTGAAACCCCCTCGCGCCCGCGCGTGGGGAGGGCGAGCCCGCTTCATTTGTATTTAGCGCCCGCCCCGTTCGAGCGGGCCAGCGCCCCGGGCCGCGGCTCCAAGGAGCGCGACTCGGACTAATAACTTCTTTAACAAGCCCGGCAATTAAGCCAGATAAAATCCGCCCCCTCTCAATCCGCCCGGCGTTCCCGATTTTTAAGACCGATCTAACTCGCCCACCTCCCTCTCGCCCCTGCGCAACTCTCACCCCACCCCCATCCTTACACTGTTCGTGAACAAGGGTTGCCGCTTCGAGATCCACTTCGCACCGATTAATATTTGTTTCATGCCGTTAGTGAAAAAATTATGAAAATGGGGTTTTAATCGAAAATGGAGCGATCCTATTCGTTTAAAACGGGTGGTTCTTATGTACTGTGGGGGAAAATTATGGAGCAATGGAGATGTTGCATGTGTGAGGAATTTGCGATTTGACTGTTGATTCTTTTGTAAAAGTTTGCGAGAAACACGATGGTGCAGCTGGTTTTCTCTAAAATCAACTCCCAAGCTCAAAAAAAGCTCTCAACTTGAGGCCAAAATGGAGGGGATATCCCACGCTATCCTGAGAGTCCACGTCTACATCAAGACAAACTCTCCATGCAAAGATAGGGAGCAAATAAATTAGCAGGGTTGCCGTGTTTTCAGTTTTGGAGTCCCCAAATAAAGTGGCAGCCCTGTCAATGTATTTGCTCCCTATCTTTGCATGGAGAGTTTGTCTTGATGTAGACGCAAAGATGCAAGCCATTCGTTGGTTTTTTTTTTGCATGTTAGTTTTTATTGTGTCAAATCGAGGAAATCTTCGCGTCGATGTGACCAAATCCTTGTGTTGAGGTGACCAAATCTTTGTGCTGAAAATCTGCGACTTCGTTGAAAATTAGTCGCCAGCCGTCAAAATCAACCTGGATCACATCAGTGGTAGTCCAATGTACTTCCCGCTCGCAAATCGCGACCTTTGAGTGTGAGGAGGAACACAAGAGTACATAACTTCGATACAACACTTTCTTCATGCTCCGTTGTCTCAGAGTAACTTACGGTTTAAGTCGATTCAACACAAAATTTCGTTGAGCAACCAAGTCCTTCGGGATTATCTGAAACAAAAAAGTAACACGGAATAACTCTAAAAACGGACAGTTTTAACTGTGTACGGTGACAGGGATCCGCCAGTCTCCTCTACTCTAGCTGAACGAAAGAACATCCACCGTTATGAAATTAAATGCAGAATCCGGCTCCTTGGAGGCCGGAATTCCTGCCGAAATTGGATGAAATAATGCGAGAGAGATCCACTTGAATTCCGCCATAAGCCGCGTGCGCTCATGTAATTAAGGGCTCAGCCACAACTTGGGTGGAACTTTAATGCAGGATTCCATCCAATTGTGGTTGAATGGAACGCAACACATTTCCGCACAGCCGCAGCAACCACGCAAGACCCGGGGCCGACGGCCCACACGGAGAGAGTAAAATCCCCATTGCGTAAATCTGTGTGACGTATGCAGATGTCTCCCCTTTTTCCGAGAGATTTCTCATCGTAAGTCCCATTATTCCTAAGGCGAGGACTGCGGGTTGCAGACTCGTAAGTGCATTCTAACCACGTTAAATACAAACGACGGGATTTGACAGGAGTTGCGCTACAGTTGCGCGGTTCTGCGTTGTCGTGACGGGCTGCCGAGAGGAAAAATGTACTAACACGCCCCCGGAAGCATCGGCAATAGTTTGTACTTTGTAGGGTTCATTCATCATGAGACGTTGTTAAGCGAGTCGTAAGCCGTGCAGCGCCGGCCCGGAAACCACTCGTGGGTTCTTCCCTGCTCTAGTCAAATTCTAACGTCAATGTCTCCTTGAGTACTCCGCACAGTAGTAAGAGAAGGTAAATCCTTCACGGTATCAGTATTTATGAATAGCGCCAAGAAAAACCACTTATGTCTATCATGAGTATTCTCCAAAAGAGCATGTGTATTCAGTGAAAGAATTGGGTAAAATTTGGGTTGAATTTTGAATTAAATTAACGAAAAGCAGGAGATGTATGGGAATAAGTAAGGAGCAGTTTTAACGCAAGAGTGTTGAAAAGCGCGCACATATCAAAATATTTGTTAGCTAAGGGTATATTGATTTTGAAAATGAATAGTAAATAAATACATATCTTGATTGCAAGAATATGTACTTTTAAAAGAGCCAAAATGGCATTTTAGGCCACATCCTCCAGCTTGGATTTTAGAATTTTGAACATTTGACTAAAAATTCGAGTTTCTCGTCGAAAAATCCGTTCTGATTTCGAGTTTCAAAAAAATCGATTGAACAGCAATCGAGATAGCATAATGAGCCACATTCGCCATTTTTGATTTTTCAAATTTTGAAATGTCAACTAAAAATTAGAGTTTACTGCCAAAAAACATTTCTTAGAACACGACGAGCGCACTAAAAAACTATAAAGGTTTCAAGAACACGTTTTCATGTAGGTGCGCCTCTTTTGTTGTTCACATTAATAAGGATAAGTTTTTGTTTTTAAATATAAAATGACGCTTAAATTTTTGTCAAGGGCAATAATGGGCTCAAATTATACGAGGTAACTTGAAAAACAGCAGTTAACAAGGTTGACATGCTGTATTAGGTAGTGTAATAATTACTCGAGTTAGGTTCCAACCTATGGATACAACTATTTTAACTTTGGTGTGTTGCACAGTATTAACCGCATTTGAAGGCGTTTTATACTGGTCCGACTTTGACTTGCGTAGAGAGGAATCTTAATGTGTGAACTTGTGCTCATCTCGCTGCATACGTTGAATGCAAAGTGATGAGTGTTTTTCATCGATCGGTGTTACGAAGAGCTAGAATGACATTTCGAGTTAAAATAAAATATTTATTTTTAAACAAATATTGAATAAGCCTGAAATATTTTTGCCGAGAAGTTCCTTTTCCATGTCAACGATAATCCGACCGAGTTTCACAAGAATCGACCAAACAGAAGCCAAGATGGCATGTTACGCCACAGCCGTTATAATTCAAAATCGCGGATTTTGAATGAAGTCCCCTATGCCTTGCTTAATTTGAATTGATAAGAAGCTTTAATAGTACGTAACAGTAGTCATATTTAGTAACAACTGAAATGCGTATTTTAACAATTATTTTCCCGATACAAGAAATATGATTGTAGGAAGTTCTTTCAATGCAGGGCCTTGAATGTCCTAAAAGACTTCTCAGAATGTCCGGAAAGACTTTTGGATTTCTTGAAAGTCTTTGAATTTTCATCCAGAGGTCCTTGAAAAACTAAGCAATGGTCCTTGAAAAGTCCTTAAATTGTGTCCCGTTGGTAGTAAGACCTGTGAAGTAAATTGATTGAAATTCCTACAGTTGCGGCCCAGGGTAATAGACTTGTGACCATTGTGCGCTGGTGCGACATCCATGCCAGGATCTGGGACTTAAACCTGCCCCGCGAAAAGGAGAAAAAGAGCGAAATAAAATAAAAAAATAAACGAAATACAAAAGAGGCGCTCTCACAGCGCGGCGGGAACAGATCCTTCTCATGGAAATTGTTTTTACGCGTCGAGGTGTTAAACGAGAACTCTTTCGGTGTTGCGCGATCCTCTGAAAGGCGGCAAATTCCTTTACGTCATCGTATTAAAGTCGTAAGAACGTACTCATAGCTCAGCGTTAAAAGTGGCCACTTACAAATTGTATTTTTAATAGAACATTCTCAGTCGTTTTAGGCCAGGGTGGCTAAATTCCACGGCAAATAAAATCTTGACATATTTCATAAAATTGTTTATACACAAATAAGATTTTTAAGGCTATATCGATTGCCAAAGTGCAAGACCGTGTACCTCCATTTGCCACGTCGCAGACTTCCTAGCATTCTTTATTTTATCGTTGGAAAAATAGCCAACGTAATTTCTTGTAAATTTTCCTGATTTTCCTGATTCCTCTCTGTTAATAAGATATCATACATTTAAACCTATACATTTGGCTTGTTTCTCTTAAAATAATCGAAAAATTAGCAGACATTCTGAAGTTGTACAATACAAATAGATGGTTTCGCACTTTAGCCATCGATATCTCTAATCGTTGATTATCAGCTCACCCTGAATAATTATTGAACCGCAGCTGCCAAAATTATTTAGAGGCATTTTGCTACAAGTTTTTGTCACTCATGTTTCCCATACTGCCGTATTAAGGAAGAACGCCGTATATGTTCATTTCGGAAAAAGGTTACGGTTATTTTCCCTTGATAATCTCAGGTATCTTAGATTAAAGTGCGAACCAGATTGTCCGAAAAATTCGAAGAGAAATATCCCGAACTTTCCTAGTAATTTCGTATTTTATCATAGAAAATTGGGCAATGCCTGAAGGCTCATACGACGTTTTGCCTGAGCACAGCAGCATAGAATAGTAAGAAATAAAACCCCAGAGTCAGACAAAAAAATTTTAAAAAAATTGTGTCGTTAATAGGAAGTATGTGAATAAAACAAGTAGTGGAGAAAATAGCTCATTAGAGGAAAAGGAGAATATATAGGATAAATTGGACCCGAATAACACTACACTCAATTACCCACTAAAAATATGAGTGGATTCCGAAGCGGACATAATTTTCCACTCGCAACGAATAAAAATCAAGGGACAAATAAAAATACCGTTAAGTTCATAATGAATCAGGTCGAGGAGCGCGATCGATCTCGGTTCTGTTCTGTGTTTGAGCGGAATCGCGGTAAAGTCATCCGTCGGGCCCTCTGAAATATCAGAGTTTCATATTGCCGAGGGAATTACTGTTTTACAGTGATTGATTTGCCGTCGTTATCGCAGGAACTTTTATCGCTGAATCGTAAAGCTCCAGCGGGCCGGAAACTGCCTAACCAGGTTGGAAATTTTATGCCAGGCTTCACGCCGATCCACCGATGCGAATTCCAAGAAGAGCCTCCGCCGAGTCATTGTCACGCTCCACGCAGCTTGCGTTGTCACGTGGCACAGTGGATCGAGCCAATCAGAGAGGTCGGACATGAATTTTTTGACCAAAACTTGCAACTTTTGATGTTTATTGCGTCACATTTTAAATTTTAAGGGGTGCTTCTGAGAGAAAATTTCACTAGAAAACCAATGGAACCACTTTTAGAACCTCATAATTCTGTACAAGCGGAGTTGTAAGCTTTTAAAGTTTCCAAATTTTTTCCGATCTCTCCTATTGACTCGATCCACTGTGCGTGACTTCAAATACCTATACGGAAAAGGTGGTTTTGAAACTTGAAAATGGTTTTTTGCATTTTAAATAGATTGCGTGAAGCAGAAAGGAACCAAGCTACATCAGATATTACCTAATTCAATCGGATAGTTAAATTTTTCACATGAAAACAGTTGTGCAAATTTTGTGCAAATTCATTAAATTTTGTGCAAATTCATTAAATTTTCTGCAAAGTACGAAGCAAATTACTAATAAACTTTTCAAAGGAATCCGCACTAATGCTATCTCATCAAAAATTAAAGTGCCCGGTTAATTTTGGGAATAGCTCGTGTAGATTGGTTCTTTTCTGTTAAATGAGGTTCAAATGTCAAATTAAACGAGTTTGCTGTATTTAAGTATCCAAATTGAGCCGTTGGGTGCGGGAAGGGCGTTTCTTGGTTGCGATGTTTCAGAATCTCGACTGCTAATTTATATTTTAGAGAGGAAACTTTAGGGTGGATTTTCTGAAATGCGTCGTTTTTAAGGAATTCCATGAAATTGCTTTAATCATAGTGGATGAAATGTTGACGGAGATCCTAAGATACTGCAACCAAGAAGTGACCTTTTTGCACTCAGCGCTTCAATTATGACTCATGTATCACATGCCGCGAAGTGACCCTCAGAGGGCGCGAAGCCTACGTCGAGGGTAGGGCCGCGTAGCAACTCGGGGGAGTACCTTACCATTCTATAATGAGCTTTATATTCTGTGAAGCTAATTGAAAAATTGTCAGGTTCTCGTGAAGGTCAGAGTAATGAGTAGGAAAGTGCGCGTTTAAAACAGAACGCCAACAAAAACGCCTTCAATTATTGATATAGGCAAAATGCGCTCTTTCACGTTCGAATAGTGGTATCCTAAAATAGATCAGCATTGAGAGAATTCGTGGCGACTCAGCGATGATTGTAGGAGAGAGACTAACTCATTTTCGGCAAAATCAGAGTTTTGTCAGCTTAAGTGTATGGACGGGCAAGGACTTGTTTTGTGGCGGAAATTTGTATGGCGTAGAGGCTGAAAATAATATGACGTTTCATCCTTTCGTTTAATTCTTTGCGTCATAATTTCCTCGTAACTTCACTGTCATAGAATATGATAATTTTTCTTATATTGTTGATCAGATCGAGTAAAATTCGACCGTATTTCGATTATTATGACTATAATTAACCCTTTAACGATTCCGATTGGAACGCGTTTAGCAGAGAACCAGTTAGTGCCAAATCTGACTGAGCAATTTAATTTCTCACAAAAGAACGTTTGTGCAGAGACCTTTGAAAATTTTAAGTAATGCACTTTCGTACTTTGCAGAAAATTCACGGAAATTTGCACAAAAATCCGCACAGACGTTTTCTTGTTAAAAATTGAATTGCCCAATGATATTTGACAATATCTGATGTACCCAAGTTCCTTTCTTCTAAGCCCAGTCCAATTCTGCTGTGCTAAGGAAGAACGCCGTATGAACATTCGAGAGTTGCCAAATTTCCTTCAACAAAATGTTTATTTTTGCTGAACGTTATGATTATTTTCCTTGAAATTTTCAGGCGCTTCAGGTGAAGTTGCGATCAAAATTATCTGAAAAACCGGAAGGAAAATATTCATAAATTTACCAGGAAATTCGTATTTTATCAAAGGAAATTTGGCAACGCCTGAGGGTTCATACGGCGTTTTTCCTCAGCACGGCAGAATTGACACCAGATTACTTAAATGGGGCTGTTAAACATTTTTTTGTTTTTTTTTTTAAAAATTCGTTTTTGAAAATCAGGCACATAAATGAATCAGAATGCTCGAATTTGCGCTGCCTGCCGCATTGCACATGCTTGGAGGCGTGATTCGGCAACTTTCGGTTCCCGAATTCGGTGACGCGTGTAATCGGTTCCCGCACGACTCGCGCTCGTCGACAGCAAATAACGGCGAAACGACAGAACGCGGAGCAGCTGCGAGTCAAACAGGCGCCGCGCCGCACCCGATCTGCCTTTTTCTCCCCGTTCCCCGTCCCGATGGCTTCGGTTCCAGGCTTGCGGCACTCTGTTAGCTTAAGCAGATACTTTGAGAACATTTGCTGCCGTCATGATGGTGGCGGTGCACGGATTCGCGGTTCCGTATCTGAGTGCAAGTGAATCGTACCCCACTAAAAATGTACCTTCGGTTTATTCAATAGACGGTGTAGAATTATCACACTGAGAAAATACTCGTACACGCGGCTCCGACCAGAATCCACCTATTGCACGTTGTCTTATTTTCTCTCAAAAACGAATAAAAACGACTGAAATCACACGCAAGGTCATCAGGACCGCGTTTAGCAGAAAGGAAGAAAGCATCATCAGCAGCCTGCAGCCTGATTGTTGAAATTTTGTGTTTGTCGGATGGAAATGGATGACATAGGTTAAATGGCGAAGCGTGATTGGTCGGCTATTCCTTATCGCTGCTCTGTTGGTTGGAATGACCGATAATCTAAAGGCACCTCTTGAGGATCTGACAGTAAGTCGTCCATTCCACCCGACAAAGCACAACAAAGCAACGATAAGACATAGCCGACCAATCACGCTTCGCCATTTCACGTATGTCATCCATTTCCACGCGACAAACACACAATTTCAACAATCAGGCTGCTGATTGTTGATTTTTTGTGTTCGTCGGGTAGACATAGAAGACATAGGTTAAAAGGTTGAGCTTGATCGGTCGGCTATGTCTTATCGCTGCTTTAACGTGTCTTTGTCAGGTAGAGTGGACGACATACTGTCGGAAACTTAAGAGGTGCCTCTAGCTTGTCGTGAGTTCCATTCGACACAGGCACGACGAAGCAGCGAAAATATACAGCCAACCAATCACGCTCCGCCTTTTAACCTGTGTCATCTACGTCTACCCAACAAAAACAAAATTTCAACAATCAGACTGCAGCTAGTGTCAAATATCTGGGCAATTTCATTTTTTTACAAGAGGACGTTTGTGCGGAATCCTTCGAAAGTTTTAAGGACTTAATTTGCTTCGTACTATTCAGAAAATTTACTGTTTGTACACAATCCGCACAACGCTTTTCATGTAAAAAGTTTAACTACACGATTAAATTATTGCCACACGGCAATAGATGATGTGGCTTGGTACCTTTTTTCTTAACGCGGTCCATTTGAAACAGTAAACTATAGGATGGGCAAGGGAAACGATCGGTACGTCATAACAAGGCCATAACTAGGTGCGTCACAAGTGGAGGGGTTCCCTATTGGAAAATAGTGATATTTTAGGGGGATGCTCCGCTCTTTAGTCCCGGGGGGACTAATGAGTCCTTTTAGAGTCCCTTCAAAGTCTTCTTTAGCCCCCCCCCCCCCCCCCCCGACTAAAGAGGGTAATCATGACCCTCCAAAATATGTTCTACTCATTTTCGAAATTCTTTAACGCGACTTTTGAGCTAAGCTTAGTCATTGGATTGAATGTTTTTCGTTCAACATACCCATTATGTCAAAACATTTGATTGGAATAATTCATAATTTTGGTATTTCAAGTTGTTTAAGCTATTTCTTTGATTTATTCCGTCAAAAGGTGCCGTTAACTGGGCTTTACAGTACCTCATCGACGCAGTGTAGGCGGAAAGAGAGTATCCGGCAACAAAAGATTAATAGGCAATGAAAAACTGCGAGAACAATGCAATAATTATTTTAGCCGGAGAGAAATGAGAGACAGGGAGTCGAGAATCGTTTTAAAGTGGGCTTTAGCGTTTTGCGAGAAGCTGCAAAGGGATAAAGGGAAATTCCCTCTCTTCGATTAACCCCCTCCCATTGTAAAAACTCCCATGCATTAGGGCCTGAAATCTTTGTCGCTTTAAATAACTCAGGAGGAAATGAGCTACACTCATTCAGTCGAGCGCTTGAACAGACGGTTCAAATCACGAACCCCCTCCCCCTCTCGCCCCCAATCTCTCCATCTGTTCTCGCGTAAATGTCTCGGTGTTGCGACACTTATTTCATCAAAAGATAACTTGTGTCGCTATTCGTTTACACATAGGTAATTTTTCTTCTTCTGTCTTTGTTGTCACCGGCAATATATGCTTAAGTTTGCCGCACGGTAACAAACGTTGCCCTCAATGTTGTATCACAATTGGACATGTTTATGCCGTAAGGAATTGTGTACAAATTAATTTACTCCAAAGAAACTATGACCATATGATTTACGGCACAGCCAGCGCCACCATGAAAATACGACTTTTCAACGACTTGAGCGCGCACCGTGGTATACGCGCAATGCGTGAGGTATCCTGCAGACTTGTAAGGCGCTGTACTATCCGTTGCGCGCACCGTGCTGTGCGCGCAATGCAAGAAGTATTCTGCGGTCTTGGCCTTTTGGTTCCATTGAGAGGCTTGCAGGACAAAGCGCATAAGTGCAGTTTTTTTTTAAATAATTTAGATATCAATGGTTTCAAGTAAAACTAGTATTAATGCACATTCTATGAAAAATTTGCTCCTAAATTCCAATTTTTAAGCATTATAAATTCAGTTTGAACTTTTTTTCTGCCAGGATCCATGTAATTTCGAAATTTCAAACACATATTTTTCGAAAGAGCAAAAATTGCACTTATGCGCCTTGTCCTCCAAGCCCCTCAATTCTTCTTAGCTCCTTATGAGTACCATGAATGCGTATAATTGATAGTTTAATGCAAGTCCAATAATGGAAATTGTAGGGGTATTTAAAGCGGAATTCAAACGTGACGTCACATCAAGGTTCTAATTCAATTTTCTATCACATTGGATTAATTGGCAACGGCTGCTGGTCGGAAGCTTTGACGGAAAATTGGAACTAGAATGCTTTTCAATGTGTCGCTGTGTGTGCTGTGTTATGTCCCCTCAAACGTGCCCTCTCCATTTTAAAAGCAACTAATGAGACTTATAATTTTCAGCATATTATTTAGACCACTTTAGCGCATGCTGATATTTCACTGACAAAAGCTTTTCCTGATTTTGGGTCCGACGGAACTTTACATCAACCGAATTAGTTTTGCTAATTAACCGTTGTTACCAAGTACCAACAGCGTATATTTCAGGAGCTGTAATTAGTGTACACTACAAGTTAAGTTTGGGCACAGTATACAAATTGGTGCTTTTCGTCAATTTCACTACCGTTGCGCAACTAGTGAGAGTCAGTTTGTTTAGGAGAGGCCGACTGTCAGTGAGTGACACCAAATCTGTTTGATCTTCTCTCTTCCTTTTTATTGTTTTATTTAACGAGCGGAAAGTTGGGACTAGCTAATAGAATTATAAATCCTAATATCGCATTCATGAGTTGATCTTAGTGCTATCAAGTCGGGGTACTTCAATCTAATCTTGCAAACACAGATCTGCAAGCTTTTGTGTTCGCTGCAAAATAAGAAGCAATGCTGCTTTTTAAGAAAAATGACCTAAAAATTAAAATAAACGCATTGGCACGGTTTGAAGTTCAAACTTTCAGTCACAAGTTTTGCGAGAAATTTTCTATTTTTTTTAAGCAAAATAAAGTGCATTTATTTCGCATTGAAAAACAATTTTCTGCAGCCAAGCTATGATTTGATACTGAGGAATCATCCCTGTCTCGCAGATCAACATAAAGTTAAAACTGACCGCCGACATGTGACTCAATTTCTTGATCTAATTTAAACAACAAAACAAACGTCTCTTACAGCTTACACAACTCCCTTACTCCTCTCCTTTCCAAATTGAGTTTCAAAGGCCTTACATCAGTAGTCGTGTTTTAAACAGCTTCTTTCCCGCAGGACACCCCATATACTTTACATCAAGATTAAGGTAGGCTTCATGAGATCCTAAACAAAGCATTATAAGAATGACAGTTTTACAAATCCCGAGTAAAATTCAACAGTATAACTTTTGGAATTGGCCCTCGCTCGTGAGAGATTGAAATTATTTGCCTCTATGACGAATTAAACCTACGAACTAAATACTTTTGGCCGGTTTCGGAATTTTCAAGGTAGGCTCAACATGTATGAAAGTTCATCGAAGTCATGGAATTTTTTCTGCGTGTTTTTTTTTTTTTTTTTTTTTTTATTTTTTGCATTGGCAAATCATTGTAGTCCCTTGCGAGAGTTGCTCTGTTCCCGAAATTATTCTGTTGAATTTTACTCCGTCAAAATTCTCCGCTTTGATATGGTATTCGTTAAGGGTCTTCTTAAGTCCTCTTTAATTGCGCAATGTAAACCGTATTTGACCTCCTGAGGGAGGGAGCCGTTTCAGGAGCGGCGACAAATACAACTCAAAGCGTTTTCGTAGTTTTCTTGCAATTGAAAAACTGTTTTGTATATCAGCGGCCAGTGAGAGTGTCGTATAGAGTTACGTTGATTCATTTTTATAAAGTTCTGTCTTCATTGTACTGAACTGCGTAAATCGAGAAGCTAAGAAAAGTGCAAGCTCAAGTCGCATATTGTAAAGTAAGCGTTATACTTTAGATTTTATGAATACGCTCATTGTACTTTTTGAGTTACTTGCCGTGAGGAACTACCCCCATTCCTGTTCTAACTGAGATTTGCAACGAACCTTCTTTTAATCCATGAGTTGAATCCATAAACATGTCGATTGAACTATCTAGTTTTGGTAACCGCACTATTAGCTACCATTTAACCGAGTTCTGTCTGGTTCATGCCACTGAACTATTTTCACAGATCTGTATGATCTGAAAGTTTGGTTATATGAATTGAGGTACGACGGCACAAACCGAGAAGTACGATATAAGAACCGCAAAAAGCGGCAGATATCGATGGCTGAAGTGCGAAACCATGAATTTTAAATTGCTATGTTTCAAAATTTCCGCTGCTATTTCATTTTTTTAGAGGACAAACGAGTTAATTTTATTCGCCTATTCGCCATAAATTTACCCAATTTCGTAAAGTGTCAAAATTTGACTACCCGCCTCATTTGATAAAATCTCAGATTTGACTATTTGCCTGCGACGTATATTTCACTCCAGGCGGCAGAGTATTTCACCATAACTTGTAGTCATGCATATGCATCTCTCCTGTATCTTACTTTAATTCTGGGTGAACGGTCCATCTATAACAGTGTATTCAGGCACTAAAGGTCCCTTTCTATATTACAGACACGTTTGGCAACGTGGGAATTTCGATCGCGCAGCGCAGAGCCCGGCTGAGCGTCGCAAATTATTACCTTCTTAACTCAATCCCTTATCCGTCACTAATGGTCCACAATTAGTGATGTACAGCTTCCCGCTCCCCCCCCCCCCGCCTCGCCCCCGAGCCCCGGGCGCTCCTTGTATTATCTTCGGCTGAAGAATGACACTCGAGAGTGAAAAAAAGTCATTAAATGTATCTGCTTACTTGACATCTCCCAGCACTCCGGAGGAGTTTAAGGTCCCGCGTTTCCTCGCAAGATGCTACCCAAGTCTCCCGAGGTTCTCACGAAAACAAAGTGAATGGCTGGAACTACGGAAGGAGCTTATTTCGTCGTTCCTCGAGAGGAAAGAGCGTAACTTAACTCTCGGGTTGTGAAATCTATTTGGATGATTCGTTTTTTAAATACGCAAGGGGCCGTTCCTGAATTGAATAAGTGAGAACGAAAACACAATAACTCGGAAAAATGAAAATAATCAATTATTTGCATCAGAAATACGATACGTGAATAGCAAGGAGTATTGTTAGTTTTTTCAAGTTGTAAGAGGAGTTAAAGAGTGAGGCCCGATTGCACCCTTCCTGTCTTCGGCTGTGTTGCACAGGTATAGCCACGTTAACAAATAGGACAAACGGAACCATCGCAACGAGGATATAGAGCAAGAGAAAGGAAGCGCGTTGATGACGGCGCAGAGATACGACTATTCGTACTTGATGGATGTCCGTGTTGCATTCGCAAAATTGAAGGCGCCATGGCGTGAGGCCGTGAGGCATGAACTCGTAATGCTCCGCTCCAGGCTGTCCATAAGAGGTCGCTTAGATTCGGGGAAAAAGTTGAAAAACGAGGACCGAATACGTCTCCTCTATTTTCGGCTGTAAATAAATGTTTAGATTTTATACGAAATTATGTTTTAAATAGCTAGTTCTTAAATAGATTGATTCAATCTATAAATATTTTATTAATTAAAATAACCTAAAATGTCTTCTTCTTCTTCTTCATCTCCTTGTTTCTTTAGTGGTTTTTACTCCATTAGACACCTAAAATTTAACTATTAACAGTTTAAAAATTTAGAACATACACTCGATTTTTTTCTTTTTTTAGAATTTGCTTCCAGATTCTTTCTTTACGATATATTTGTAGACCTGTATCTAAAGCTGATATGCATCGGCCCCAAATAATCTGCGAGGTACTTGTTTTTAGCAAGCCTGGGGTCAATTTGCCCCGGGCTGCGCAATTAAAGGTTAAAAGTTCCTCGATCACAATGTAAGCCATGGGGTCTTCATGGAGGAAAAAGTTAGTTAGGAATGACTGTAAATTTGGCCCCTGTTGTCGGTGGAGGTTGACACCTGAAAAATAGTTTTCATCCCCGAAAATGACTTTACTTGCTCCGGAGGAACTCACTGAAGCGGAATCTCTAAATTACTCCGTCTTCGTTTCCGCCAATTCTATCCGCGCCATCTTGTTTCATCCCGGTAAGTCCCGATCCTCCCCGCTCCTCGTGACGGAAAGTCACGTGATAAAATTATTCCTCTTCATCGGTTAAAAGCCACGGAACTCCTCGAGAACCCAATTGAAGACTGCAAAAAACATGACCAGAAGAGAAATGAGGCAAACTGTGTCCGTTTGTTCCTACAAATAGTAGTAGCAGTAATAATATAGGTTTATTTTAAAGCGGTGCTTCAGCATCTATGGCCATTAACACCTCTGTAGTTAGGTTAACGTAACTATGAAAGTGTCGAAACACGTATCATTAAGAAACCAATAACCAATGGGCGCTCTTAAATGAAATTTTTACAGAGTATTCCTCCTAGGATGACAGAAAATCAGGAAAAATTACAAGAACTAATATTCCTCGGTTTGCTTTTGGGAAAATAATATTGTAGATTTTTAGACCTTACATGGCAATGCTGCAAAAAGCTCAGCTGTGCATATACCTTTATAAAATATTTATCTAACCTATCTTGCCTCGTAAAAAGTACACATTCAATTTTCTGGCTCTCTATTTTAAAGGCTTCAGTTATTTCTCATAGTAAAATAAATGAAATCGAATATAATGTGAGACATTTTCAACGTCGCAAATTGAGATAGTGTTTTGCTACATACACTATCGTGCGTCAATATTGACTCCCTCTTTGGATGACGTAAGCAATTGTGTTTCAAAACATCAATTTCATCATTTCCATATTGGCTTTAGAAATCTGGCGTTGCGCCATTAGTATTTTGCTCATTTGGACGTATTTATGTTAATAGGAGCTAAGTGCGTAGGTTTTGCATGCAACAGTGCTCCTTTGAGCAAAAGCACGTCCTTTTGCAAGGTTCAAGCATCAACATGTGATTCTACAACTTATAAATGACCAATTACCAGTCCACAATGGCAAGGGAATAAAAATAACACTTTGGATACCAGGAAAAGTATGTAGGACTTCCATGAATCACGTCGCATTCCACTCTTGTACAAGAATACCCTTCTCGCAGGAAATGAACACTTCAACAGTGTTGTTGAATATTATAAACTCAAGTTCCCGTGCAAAATTAAGAGCTGTAAATGGACTTATTTCTGTCAAACGGAACTATGTGCATTAAAACATGAGCCCTGCGACCCATTAGAATGTATGCATAACAGGGCTCATGTCATAATGCACATAGTTCCGTTTGGCAGGAATGCTTCTAAATGAACATTCGAATGTTGCCAAAATTCCCCCTTCCAAAATCCACTTTGATCGATCCACTGTGCGGCGTTCGCGGGTATTCTTCTGAGCGTCGATCATGGTGTCTAGAACGGGAAAAATCATTTTATTTTAAAAGCACGCCTTGAAATTTAAAATATGACGAGATAAACATCAAAATTTGCAATTTTAGTCAAATATTTCTCGCCCGACCTCTCTAATCGACTCGATCCATTGTGCGGCGTTCTTTCTTAGCACGGCAGCCAAGATGGTGTAAAGGTCGTAACACCCTATAAATGACACCGAGAAGGCATCTTCGGCAACTGCTCCATATGAATACGGTGTCTAACTCGAGGGTCCCGAGTAAGCTAATTGACCTTGTTTCCACTTTGTTTCTGAAAATTGTCTCTTTTCAGCGCAAAAAACTTAGATTGACATCGCGCATAACCGGCGGGAGGGCAATATATCAAACTTAAGGCGCCTCATCCAATCTCTGCTGCCTCAAGTTTCCGTGCCGAGAGGAGGCGGGGTTCCGGGGGTGGTTCCGAGATAAGCCAAAGTTGACGAAGTTGTATGAACCGGCGCCTAAAAGCGACCCGCGAGCCCGCCCCTCATCGTCGCTCCTCCGACGCGAGGGCCTATCTCAATTTCCACGTGAGGCCTGTCGCCCGTATAACTCTATGCTTTCTGGGGCTTATGTGGGGATTGAGATACGTCCTTACGTCGGAGGAGTGACGTCTTGAGCGGGCTCCGCATGAAGCCACGGTTCCATAGGAATTGCGCGACGTGAGGATGGCCGCGCAACCTGGTGCGATGATTTTAAAGCTATCTACGGGCTGGTTATTGGAATTAATAATGGAGAAAATTTGCATCCAAATTTTTTATTGCTACATCTGAAAGTGCTTAAAGAGCTGATTTCACAGTATTTTTTATAATTTTTTCTGATATGGGAAATAGTATAAAAATATAATTAAAAGTGAGAGAATGCACCGCCTAGTGACGTCATCTGATTAAAATCCCATTCCCATCTAAACGCATGTATTTAAGCAGATTAGATCATTTCGTCATATCTTCTTCAATAATTGTTTAATTCATGACCCAAGGGTACCCTCGTTTTCAGTTCACTCAGTAGTTTCTACTTAAACACGAAATTTATCAAATTTCAGACACCTGCAAATTCTCTATAATAGATAAAGCTATGAACAAAGAAGGCGGAGGGGTGACAGAGCGATTCTGTAGGTTAAAACAGGTGGTTGCAATGGACTAAGGGGGAAAATTATGGGCTACCCACAAGGTTTCGCGTGGTTTTCATTAATAAATTAGTCTACTTTTTACCTCATCGTGTCCATTATTGAAACCACCTGCTTCCACTCCAAAAGGATTACTCCATGTTCTCCTTGTTTTTTTTGTCTATCGCTTTGTCTATCAATTTATATAATCGGCCGGCTGTTGTTTGCGGAACCGTAGCTTAAGACTTCTCTGAACTGTCATACACTTGAAGTAATGGATTCATACCTCCTCAGCTCTGCCATGCCGTTTCAGTGAGTAAAAAATAGCGATCCAATTTTTGAAATTTAGTTTTGTCCACAATTTGACCATTTAATTTTTATTAACTAAATGATTCCCCTACAACAGAAAAAAACGAATCTTGGGAGCCTGTAATCATCGGAGTTATCGGAAAATATTCATCAGTTTGGGAGCGTTCATAAATTACGTAACGCACTTTCTTAGAATTTAACCCCCCTCCTTCCTTTGTAACGCTTTTGTGACGTACGTCCATATCGTTTACTATGTAAAAACAAAATGGCGTAACGCTCTCCTTGACACCTGCTCCTTCCTAGAGCATTAAATAATTCATGAAAGGCCTTTTTCCTCAAAAATAGATTATCGACGGAACTCTGGCAACATTCAAATTTTCATACGGCGGTTTTCCCTAGCACGGTAGTATACTCTCATTGTGCACGACTTGGGAAGTCAGGCGGGTAGGGGTAGGCCGATGCCACGTAATTCGGACCAAAACGCCAAGAATGAGGTGGAACATCAGTGGGGGGAGCCAGGGGCGGGCGGGGGGCGGGGGTAGGAGCCTAATGTGGAGGGGGCTGATCCGGAGGCGCGTGATGTATGGTGCAGTTATGAGGGAGATAAGGAAGTGAGCCGTAATAAAATTGAAGTATTGTCACCGGAGTGAAATAGAAAACGCGCGGGGGTATCGAGTCCGAGGTGAATTATTATTTACAATCGGAATCTCGCGTCGGGGACTCCTGCTCGCTGCAATTGATAGGCCCCCGGCGGCATGAATGCTCTTCCAGCCGCACCCCCGCCCCCCGCCCCGCACACCTTGACTGCCGGCGAGACCCCCGTGTCTTCTCCCTCCCCTCCCCCGCCCACCCTCTTGAACGCGTGAGGGGTGTTCGAGGGCGCGGGAACACCGGGGATGAACTCTCGTGCCCCTTGCTCACTTGTGCTCTATTGAGTCTAAAGGATGAGTACTGAGTGGAAAGCGGAAAGTTTCGTATGGAGATTCATAGGTTAATGTGCTGAATAATGCCGAGATGAGCGGTAAAAATGCGTGGGATTATGCATAGGCGGATCTAGGGTAGGGGGTCGTGGGAAGCGAGCGCCCTCCACCCCCCGCCAGAAAAACAGGAGGAATGTAAGGGAAGAGAGAAAGAAAGGTGGAAGGAATAGAGGAAAGAAGAAGGAAATACGCTTAGATTTGGTAATTATTCATGACAAAATTAACTCAAACTGCATATAAGATGTTTCCAAATGTCGAAAATTTTCTGGGGGGACTCCCCCAGACCTCTCCCCCCCCCCCCCCCCATAGTTCGAAGTGTGAGCCTATGAGCTCCGTATCATGTCCTGTACGACCAATTGACAATCGGCAAATTTTCGCGATTGGATTCGGTCGAAGTATTTAACATACTGCCAACTTCCGTTACAACAAAACGAAATTCCCTCCGGGCGACGGTGCGCTTACAACATTTTGTTTTCATGCAGGCAGCAATGACAATTACATTCAAAATTCTCGACCCACCTCCCGAGTTAGGTTGAAAAGTGGATGGACGCAAATGTTGGCCAAAATTCATCAAGCAGCTGAGTAGTTCGATATTGACAGCATCAGGGCGTTTTTCGCCTTCGGTTTGTAACCCCTGGTTGAAAAAGTCGACCAAATCAACTCGCGAAAATGGAGATGTTGCATGTGTGAGGGATTTGCGATTTGACCATTGATTCTTATGTAAAAGTTCACGAGAAACACGATGGTGCCAATGGTTTTCTCTGAAATCAACTCCCAAGCTCAAAAAAAGCTCTCAAGTTGAGGCCAAAATGGAGGGGATATCCCACGCTGTCCCATGAGAGTCCACCTCTACATTAAGACAAACTCTCCATGCAAAGATAGGGAGCAAATACATTAGCAGTGTTGCCGTGTTTTCAATTTTAGAGTCCCCAAATAAAGTGGCAGCCCTGTCAATGTATTTGCTCCCTATTTTCGCATGGAGAGTTTGTCTTGATGGGGAGGTGGACTCTCAGGATCGCGTGGGATATCCCCTCCATTTTTACCTCACTTTCAGAGCTTTTTTTGAGCTTGGGAGTTGATTTCAGAGAAAACCAGTGGCACCATCGTGTTTCTCGCGAACTTTGACATAAGAATCAATGGTCAAATCGCAAATCCCTCATCTCCATTCGCCTAACACGGGATTTTTTCTGGGGTAAAAATAGAAGAACCAATCAAGTGAGCCCTGCGACACGCCTCAACTATCCCCGAGAAGAATGCGACGGAGCCGAGCCGGAGACAGACTTTTTTTTCCGAACGGAGTTTGATAACGAGCCAACACCCCCTCCGCCGGTGGGGCGGGGGAGAGGGCGCCGCGCCCTCGTTCCCCTAATGTGGTGTCTTATCTCTGCCCGATACGCGGCTCCGGGCTCTTACGTGGCGGCGCGGCGGCGGTGGCGCCTTCCCGCGGGCGACTTTTTTATGGCTTCCTGATTGACGAATTACGCTCCCGATGGCTCCCGGGCACTCCGTCCGCACATCCCGTCGCCCGCTGCCAAGTGGAGTGACTCCGCCGACTATACATCTCTCGACTCGATACAAAGGGAGAGTCGAGGCTTTAGATTCGGGGAGGAAATTGGAAAGTAAAGAGCGGTAAATCAGCACTCTGTGCGATTCGACTGAATTTAGCAGGGACGATACTTTTGGGTAATTTCCAAGACGACGTACCTACTTTGATCGAGCTGACCTAAATTTTGCAATGAGGAACCACTAGTTTTGGCTCATTTTAGTGAAACTGGTGAACTGGCGAGAATGCAGAATTCCCCTCCTCCTGCTATTTTTCAAACTGGAAAAATACTGAAATCTCTCTCTAAGAGAAAAATAAACTATGAGAATTTCAAGCAGGGCATTGGTTCTTCTTTGGAAAATTAAAATAGGAGCTGAGGAGAAAATCGTTTCGGCAGTTTCACCGATGACGTATCCCATCAGTTGCGAACAGATTTTTTTTATGGATGAGCCAGAAATAATTGTTACATGTTGTGAAATTGTGTTAAATTTTGTGTAAACCAAAAAACTTTGGCTCTGTTTTTTGCGACGATGAACTGTTACTGTACTGTTGACTAATTTTTAGAATAAAAACAAAAATCATCAGTCATCAGTTGCAGAGTTGCTCCATACAGATATTTGCTATCACAAATCAGCAAAACAATGCCGATCTTTATTGCAAATGGGAGTCTAATTCAGTCACATTTAATCGTGATTTTACATTTAGTGTAGCATTACAGCCCTTAAGAAATGTATTCAGAGGAATGAAAATTTTGAGCAGAAAAGACGTTCGGATTTGAACTTTAAATAAAAACGCAGTTTTATAAACCATACTGATACGTCTTCGGCGCCTACATATTATTTCACTCGATAACGAATGAAACGCGAGTCCTTTCGGTCGCAGACTGTTTTTATAATAACCTCGTTTCCAAAAAATCTCAAAACAAGTTGTTATTTTTAAATTAACCTCATTCAACGAGCTATCGATATTTGTACGCCAATAATTGCCTCCTGCCTGATATAGTTTGCCCCAAAGCGATTGTCCTATGCTATAAATAATTTAGAACTTACAACTCTCACTTCCATTTTCCAGTTACTTCTAAGTGTGTCGCTGGCTGCCTCATCCCCTGAGCGTGGACCCCACCTCCTCCAAATGACGCAAGCATAACTTTCAACTCTAATATAATCATCCTCTCGTTTATCTATTTTGAAATAACGTCCATAGTTTCATTGTCAAATCAATCTAAAGATCCAGACAACAATGAAACCTCAACTCGACCTCATTGTCGAAGTTATATCGGTAACAAAGTTTGACATTAACTTCAAAGCACTTCATTTTATTGTGCCACCGAATAAGTTGAACTTTCAAATAACTTCATCGATAACCGCGAATTCTAAGGCGTTGTTCCGAGTAATGTTCATTCGCATATCTTATCATAACCCGAACAGAGAATTCTCCTCGTGTCTCGCATTTATAATATCATTTTAACGCATGTCAAAGTGCAAGAGACTAAAAAATTGGATTCACGTTGTTAATAGGGGCACGCACTTCGAAGAAACAATTGAAATGACACTGGAGCTATATCATTTTGAATTGTCATCAAAAAAATTGGAAACTGACATCGTGGCAAGTGCATGTAGGCCTATTTTTAAATCACAAGTGTGGTTTGGCCATTTTTTTTTTGCTACCTTTGATATGGGAACATGAAATGAATACATGGTCCTATTTCAAATTATTTGGAACCCTCATGACCTTTCTCCCCGTGAAATCCTCAGCGAAGACGCAAAATTTACACGATACCTATCGCTACCCTCTTAATCTGTAAAGATCATTCTTTCTTACCCATAATGGGCCTGTTGCAAACTTTTGCTAGAGCAAAACTAAGAGTTGTTTCTTATAGATAATGCCTCAAAAATCACGATGAGCGCATCGGCAAACTCTGAAATGCACTCATAACTTCACAAACTGCGTAAGAAATTTGCGGTTTTTTGAGCTTCCCGCTTCAAAAACGATACTACGGCACAGGTGAACATTTTGTAAGAGGAGTCGTTCCATTGTCGGCAATAATCATCATAGCCGACGCCAATCCGCCAAAACACGTTTGATGGGACGAGATAACACCTGAACTGGATTAGACCAGATAACAATCGGTGTGTTAACGTTCATATTTTCCACGCCCGAATTGATTGACCTTGAACTCTCCTTGAATTACGCGCGGAACTGCGTGCAAGCGTCGGCCATGATGAATATCGCCGACGATGGAGCGACTCCTCTAACAAAATGTTCACCTATGCCGTAGTATCGTTTTTGAAGCGGGAAGCTTAAAAAAACGCAAATTTCTTACGCAGATTGTGAAGTTATGAGTGCATTTCAGACTTCACCGATGCGCTCATCGTGATTTTTGAGGCATTATCTATAAGAAACAACTCTTATTTTTGCTCTAGCAAAAGTTTGCAACAGGCCCATTGAGTGGACCCATCTAATGGCTACGTCATGAAAGCATTTCTTCACAACAAAGCTTAGTTCGGTTTCAAAGAAAGCCAACCTTACGTTATTTGCTCTCGCACGTGGCCCTCTGAATTGTACTCACTCTAATTCCAAAAGTTATGAAATGAGTTTCTGTCCTCAATCGTTTTCAGTTATGAACTTCTCATGCAGTTTTACGTATGGGTATCGTTGAAAATATCCAGGAAAATACAACTGGATGTTCGGAACTGAATTTTAGGAAGAGAGTATTACATTTAAGAGTCGAAAGAGAGCAAGCGAGACAAATGGATTACATTTTGCAATAAGGAACCACTGTTCCTAGCTCTTTCATAAATTCACATTTCTGCATAGGGAAACCAATGACATATACGCTGTTTCTAAAATGAGCCAGAAACAGTGGTTCCTTATTGCAGAATGGGGTCCCAATAACCTTCCAACGGAACGGAAGGTCGCTCCCACGTCACTCTGATTGCCATTGATGGAGGCATCAATAGCATCTGTTGAACCTCTTAACAGTATGAGAGAGTCAGTGTTCGTATATTTATTTGGACCAGTCATTCAAATGCACTCTAAGTTGTGGGTGTGAGTTTTGCTCGAAGACGTGCCTGCGTTACGTCACATTGGGGGACCGCGCCTGGCTCGGAAGAAATTAACCGCATTGAGCCGAGATATCAGGATCCCTCAGAGGAAGATTAATGGAGGGGTGACAATCGTTTGTCAAGAGGTCCACGGGGAAGAGGCGGGAGGGAGAGGGGGTAAGACCCGAGGAATACTCCAAGGAGGGTGAGGAAAAGGTAGTTTCATTAGAGCTAACGAGAAAGTTGTCGCTTTGGAGCCAGGCCAAATGAATTTGCCAAAACTGAAAGCCCTTAAGCTTTAAGCTTCCGCCACTCGCCCGCGCAGCCACCCAACCTGATATTTATTCTTTAAACTTAAACTTTAATAATAGAAATAAACTGTTATCGTCGTCATGATAGCTGGCTCAGCTGTTGCCGGCTTTAGCAGTTTTCATGCCTTGTGCAGTAGCTGCGCATTATACGTATTTTTCGGTGGCGTGGCGTGCTTTGCGATGTATCGATTAATATGCCATTTAAACCAACAGAAAAGCATAGAAACAGGGTGCTCGGAGTGAGCACCTTAATAATCGATTTTTTGTCATAGCATCAAATGGGGAAATATCGATAATCGATCATTCACGCCTCACCGCTGGTATTTTCAAAAACTGTCTATGATTCGTCGTTTCTCTCACGAGAGAATGTAACTGCATTTCAATGTTGTCAGATTTTCCCTCGCAAATTTCATTTGCCCCACCAGAATTTTGAGGATTTCTAACTCAAAATTTCCTTAATTTTCCTTCCGATCTCATGCAAAAATCAGAAAAATTTTTGACAAAAATTATGTAGGTTTATTTTTGTAAAAATATAACACAGTCTGAGTCAATTTTGCAACATATATAGACAATAGTGCACGGAGAAAAAACTTTGTGCATGAGATTCGAAGTTCGGGTTATGGATCCCTGAAGTTTTTTGGATCCTAAATCCGAAAATGTAACGAAGAACAAGTACGGGTAGTGTCATCAATGCATAAGCATAAGATAGTATGACGTCATCATGGCTAGGATCATGTGATCACTACCTTGTGGGAAAACTTTAGGTTCAGCTTCTGAACTTCGGATTAAAAGTCTGAAGCGTCCTTCGGTATTCCGGTGATACTTTGGTTGAAACTTCCATTAACAATGTTCAGAGTCTATGTGATATCTCAAAATTTTATCTCAGTAATCCTCAACGTTAAAGCATGGCCAGTGGCGATTGCAGCACGTTGGCAACACAGTAATTACTCATAAATTTCATAATTTGCGACATGGTAAAAATAATTGGCATAATGGTGTAATAATAATGGTAAAAGAAATAGATCGAAAAGTGAGGAAATCTGCCACCTTGTGACGTCATCAGTCGGCATTTCTCATTTGAACACATTGGTGGATTCTAGCAGATTCCGCCATTCATTCAGATCTCCATTGTTAATCGTTCATTTTAGAAACCAAGCATATTCTCAAACTTAGTTCAGTAGTTTCTTCATAAGCATGCAATTCCCAAAATTTTGTGGCGCACCCGCAAAATCTCCATTCCTGGCGTCAAGACCCACCCTCCTGGATATTTTAAGTGATGCACATGTAAAACTGCCCGATAAGCTTGAGCTAAGCTTCCGAGGCAAGTCTGTACTTCAGTGCCAGCCACCGTGTAAAAACCGCTCCAACGGCGATGGGGGCGAGCCGAGGTTGGGGAGGGGGTGATTTCCGGGTGGGTTGATCGGCGCTAGGTGTCGGCGTCGGATTCCGCGAAAATTTAAATAATGCAGCGGCGAGGGCGCCCGAACCCACGCCCGCTCGCAAAAATGATACACGGCGACCGTTCTGGCTCTCTTCGGGCCTTCGGCGCGGCGGCACTTGTATTTCACGTCGGCTCCGTCCGGGAAGAACGGCGTAACTCCGCCTAGAGCCCCGCGGTAGGTACGCGGTTTTCGCTCGTGTCGGCGGCCGACGCTTCGATGGGTATTGCGACTGGAATTTAAGTGCTCGCGCTCCGCGGAATCGCTGCTAATTTATCGCCCGAAGACGCCATCGATTGCAGCATCCGGCTCCCCTCCCCCCCCCCCCCTCGTCGTAGGTTACCAACGTTGCCAAAAGAGGCGGAGCCGGAATATTAAGATGGTGGGGGCAGAGGCTGTGGCGATTCTAGCAGCCTGGCAACACTGTTAATACGCCATTTAAATATTTGGAATTTATCGAATTTAGACGAGACAGGCTGCCTCACCTACACTGGAAGAAAAAACACATTGGATCTAGAGTCCAGACTCTTAAAAACATCGACAAGAAAAAGTAGTCTTGATTCAATCAAGATCTAGCTTAAATCAAAAACCAAGCCTCTTAATTTAAGCGGATTTCGTTTTGATTCAAGCAAAAATCCGATTGAATCAAAAGTATTTTTTCTTGTCAATGTTTTCAAGAGTCTGGACTCTAGATCCAATGTGTTTTTTTTTTCCAGTGTAGGATCAATCGTTTAAAATACATTAAAATGGAGACTTGCGCGAATTGTCACTAGGCAGGGGCTGTAAAGGGACTTTTCAAGGGAATTTTTTTAAGTGGGTGAGTCTGGAGGTGAAAAAATCCCAAATAACCCTAGGCTAATCGTGGCTTTAGACTCGACACTTGCTAGGATCAAATGAAATCGAGCGTTTGGTCTAATTTACGAGAGCGAGTGTTTTGGAGAAACACACATGTATTTGCAATATTTTAGGACTCCTGTGCCATATGATATGTACGAATCAGAAATTGGAGAAGATGATAAGAGGGAGGAGAAGGAAAGGAAATTGATGAAACTAGAAACGGTAGAGGAAGAAATGGTAGAAGGATAGGAGGACGAAACAACAAATCGTTCGAACGCAGCCGAATCGGAAGGCGCACTAGCCAATGATTTGTCTGTGCCCAGTTATTTGTACTAGAAAAAAGTTTAATCCCGCAGAGGTGAGTGAATAGACATCCTCACTTTGTGTGTTTGTTTTAGTTAAATATTGAACAGACGACTGAATCAGGTGGAACGTTCCTGTGGCCACGTCGCGCCGCACCAATATGAAAAAATGACTGTACAAGTCACAGTACAAAGGAACAAATTATCTTGCTCAGGGCAGTTACAATGACATGTGCTACATCAAAAGATATCAGATGCTACATCAGATCGTCACACTCTCCTCTGAAAGTGCTCACTAGAAATGGTTACTTCTGATCGCAATGAAAAACTGTTGAATTCGTGAAAGTAAAAGTTTCCACGATGCTACGAGGGAGGTTTTATCCGGAATGAATCAGTCGAAACAGATTGACGAATGAAGGTCCGATTAGTGAGATTCCATCAGTAGCGTGGCGTACTTTGCGATACATCGATTGATCTGCCTTTAAACCTATGGAAAAGGATCGATAGACAGGGTCTTCTCAACGAACACCTTAATAATCGATTCTGTACCACAGCTTCAAATTGAGGAAAAATCCATAATCGATCATTCTCACCTCGCCACCAGATCCCATGGACCCCGGAAAAGCCCCCACTTCGGAAGCATGTTTAATCGTTTTTTATGAGCCGCAGTCAGACGCTGCCGTCGGATGAAAAATAGGGCCGAGCAGAATAAAACCAATCAAAGCGGAATAAATATACCGGGATAAGAGGAGTAAACGGTGATAAATTCGCGGGAGAGTTATTGGGGATTTGTGAATCGCGTAAACTCAGCGGAGGAAATTAAACTGTCAATGCTAACGCAGCCCGGCCGTGACCACTCCGTTGCCAAACCGGGCGGCGGGAAAGCAATCGGGGTCGAGGGACAGTCCCCGGAGGAGGAGACGGGATCCCAGAAGATTAGAACCGTCCAAGTTCCCAGATTGTGCAGTATCGTGTAGATATTTTACATGGGTTTAAGTGGGAAAAAGGGCTGATTTTCAGCACTATCTTGCAACGATGACTGTCCTCGACGTCTCGGAGCAAGTTTTAAAGGAAACGGAAATAAGTTGGTGACTCTTGACTCTTTAATCGCGCCTGGAAAATCACTTTGGACGGTCATCTTTATTCAAGTTATGAATATGGTCCGGCGTTTATTTGACATACTTATAAATTGGACGAAAAGAAATAGAAAGAGACAGGCCACATATTTAATATAAAAGAGACCGAGTCAACAGGGCATGGAGGAAGAAACTTCTATCAATGTGGAACTTTAAAGCTTTTGGTCAATGTAACTGAAGTTGTCAGTCATGTGAATCGAACTTAACTGCAGATAATTGAAGTTTTGAGTAATTATCATACCCAAAACAACTCATACTACTCACAAGAGACTTCGGTCATTTGAACTGAAATTTGGTTCCAATGGCTGAAAACTTCAGTTACCTGGATTTAAACTTAAGTGCTTTATACAGTGCTGATCCTCGTAACTTGAAAGTCTTTCCTGTTAGTTTTTCAGCCGCGCATTTTCTCGTGTCGAAAATTCAAAATCGAAAAAAAATGTTTTTCAACGAACAAATATGAGTTAAACTTCATCGGATAGTCTCATGCAGAAATAAAACTTGGAAACATTTTAATTTCGTACAATCTTACAGTAATTTGTATCTCCGAAAGATTGCAAGTCTAAATATTGATATTTGTTGATACACCGAAGCTAGATTTCAGATTCGGTTGATCTAATCAGTGTTGGCATCAGTGAATCACTGAATGCTTGCTTTACACGTGCAGCTGGTTTGCAGTTTTGAACGTATAACTTCTCTATTTTTTTTAAAAATGGTTGAATTTTTGTGTAGCATTGTACATCGCCAATCAGTCAATGTAATTTTATTTTTAACAATACATGTCGATTGTATTTTAATGGAAATGTGCCAGCAGGGAACAGTCCAAAATAGCGAGAAGTTGCTGTGTAGATGTGTCAACTATGTTTACAAGCCCTCGGAATTTTATGCATTATTACATAATAAAATTGAGCTCCCAATGTATGGGGATTATTCTTTCTCCGAATTATGCAAAAAACTCCGGAGAGATGCAAACATTGTTGACATATTTGAACTGTAACACTTTTGATATTTTTCCAATTGAATTCCGAAAAAAATACGACATTTGACTGAAATTGCAGTCTAAAACACGCGCCGGAAAGGAAATTCATACCATTCTTGGTAGACAAAATCTAGAGCTAAAATGCCGACACTCAACTCAACGCGAGAAGTGACTTTTTGCCTCACTCGATTCCAATGCTCCGATTGTTAATTCGGAGTCTCAAAAATACGCTGTCTATGCTACTAGCTCGATTGTTGAATCGATATCGAATGACCACGATCGATAGAAATCATTGCTAAGATATGGGATCTATTAATCAGGACCATTCGATAGCGATTCAACAATCTACCCGCCTAGCTCATCCTCAAGTTCATATTTGATTTTTTGCTCAGCAAATTGCTCATCAATTCTCATTAGCCGGAAAGGAACGTTAACCTATACTGATACACTTAACTTTTGCCTCATCCGATGACACTGTTTAGAATAGTTCGGGGTTTCTAAAATACGTGGTCCCTGAGCTGAGTGCTTGAGTGCAGACATTCTGTGCGTGAGCATGTACTAGAGATAAAACCAGAGTGGGTATGCTTATACACTGACGTTCCGAATGGGCCTGTCGCAAACTTCAGCTAGAGCACGAAGAAGAATTATTCCTTACAGAAAATGACTCAAACATTACGAAGAGTGCAAGGGGAAAGTCTACAATACACTCCTAACTTCACAATCTGCGTAAAAAAATATGCGTTTTTTGAAACTTCCCGTTTCAAACACAATTCTACGACCCAGGTGATCATTTCTTGTAAGGAGTGGTTCCATTCAACCCTTGCGCATCAGGATGCTGCGAAAGTGTAGTGCTAGTATCCCAGTGTGCAACGGTTAGATGGAACGACTCCTTTTATTTCGTAAGAATATTTACCCGTGCAGTAGTATCGTTTTCGAAGCGGGCTTAAAAAAACGCATACTCCTTACGCAGGTTACAGGTCAATTTACCTACAAACTTTTGACCTACGGCACATTTTACCTACAGCTTTTTACCTACGACATTTAAACCTACAACATTTTATCTACAAAGCATTTTGCCTACGAAGCAATTTACCTGCAGTTTTTCTTGCCTACAAAACATTCAACCCACAATTTATTTGTGTAGATGTGAGCTGTGTAAAAACGGACTCTATTTTGAGAGATTTTAGGGGAGGAAGTAACCACCAAGAGACTTACTTACTTCTCTTACAGGTCGAAGTTGTGCGCACACGCGCGGAGATAATCTAGTTGTCTCCCAGCAGTTTTCATCGCCTCATACCGTCCCGCTAGCCGGTGCAGTCTTTCGTTGACACGCCGATATTTTGACCTTTGCGGCATTTTGACAGTTCTTCCCATCTCGACCTCCATGATCATGTTCTCCACATCGTCATTCTCTTTCCTCAACTCTCTGAGAAAATGATAAAAAGAGGGGTGGTTCTTCCCCACTAAATCATTGAACCGGTGGTGCCACCCTTCCGTAAGATTGTTTGTTCTGGGTTCATTATTTGCGATAGCTTCAAATTGGTTCCATAAAGCGGGTGCGTATTGGGGAGGAGTTCTTCGACCACGTCTTCGTCTGATTCCTTTGATGTAGACTCTTTCGAAATAATCCGCCAGGTCTTGTAAATTATCGGGAAGAGTCTCGGCAAGGGCATCGAACACTTCTTCTACGTCATCTGGTGGTACAAAAGCCACACTTAACATGCAGTGAACTGCAATCTTTAATTCTCGATTTTCGGGATTAATGTAGGCTGCTTGTAGGCCAAGTTCCTGAACTTTCCTGTACGAACTTTGTCCCAGATGGTAAAAACACAGCCGCACTTGCGCATTTGGAAACATTCTTCTGCCTGCATTGATGATTGCCTTTTCGAAATCGCTTATAAGCGTGTCAGGCGCTGCAATGTTAATTCCTCTTGCATTGCAATGTGCAACGACTTCTCTCAGAACTTGATAATACGTTTCTTCTTCCTTATTTTCGACTAGGGCATAAACAAGGGGAAACGCCGAATCCTCAATCATCCCGTGAATTGTAAAAAGTTGATGAAAGATAATTGGTGTGACTTTAAAAGTTCCGTCCATGAACCAGGTCTGTGAAGCTCCAAGAACCCTCAAATTCCTGTCTGAAGCGAAAATTAGGATAGTAGAGGCATCATCGTCATCTAAATTTTCGTACAAGAGGAAGGGCTCATTTTTCAGTGTGGTGCGATACTCAGGAGGAATGTTTAACTCTTGTGGATTGGCAGGATTAGTTAGATTAGCAGGATTTTCAGATAGTTTTTGTCGTAAATTTACCTTCACGTCCCGAAAACTTCAAGGGAAATTTCTCGTTTTTAAAGCGGGGAGCTTAAAAAAACGCATACCTCTTACGCAAATTGTGAAGTTAGGCGTGTATTTCAGACGTTGCCGATGCACTCATCGTGAGTTTTGAGCCGTTATCATAAGAAACAACTCCTGTTTCTGCTCTAGCTAAAGCTCGCAACGGGTTCACTCAGAAAGAAATGGGATTTTCCGCCGGGATTCATCGCAAGCAATATCTCTAAGAGGAGCATAGCGCGACGAATTCGGGCGCGTGAACCTTGAGGAAACCCCGGGACTTCAAGCGCACCTGGCGCAATCGATAGCCGTTCGGGCGACGTCCGGGACGCGACGTTGGACGTCCAGACGCAATCTGCTGAGAAAGCGCGCGCGGGGCGTTAATTGTAATTGACATTCGGACCGCCCACCATTCACCGCTGACCCCCGCCCCCTCCGCCCCCTCCGCCCCCCGCAGCGTGGTTTAATTATGAGTCTGATTAGCCGACAGCTGCCCACGGTTTCATGAGCTCTCGCGCCAGGGCGGGAAAACATCCTCCGCCCGTTCCTCTGTTGATGGCCGTCTAATTGCCGCCATGACTCCGTATCAATCGTCATGTCAATATTTGTGTTCGCTCCTCGTTATCCTCCCCCTCCACGCCCCTGCCCCCCGCGTAAATGTCATTCGCCGGGCGGGCTCGGCATGAAAATTATTGTTTTTAATTCCCGCCGAGCGTTCGAAACGAGGGTGGATCCCGAGGAACGCTTGTATCTGTATTTGCGATTTTTATTCGACGTTTATCAGTCCATTTAAATGTGATCATTGATGAAAATTGTTTTTCGATTGCTCCAGCGGTAAAAAATAAGCGAGTCGAGTTTAGCAGAGAGAACGCGACCAGAAGCGCCTTCAATGCGCTGTGTAGGCAAAACGCTTTCCCTCGTGCTCGAATAGTGGTATCTCAAAATCAGACGGTGCCGAGTTTAGCAGAGAGAACGCGACCAGAGCGCCTTCAATGCGCTGTGTAGGCAAAACGCTTTCCCTCCTGCTCGAATAGTGGTATCTCAAAATCAGACGGTACAACAGGCGCCATTCACCAAATGGATCATGCTGAAGCATGCTGTCATTTAAAAAACGAAACAAGGTCAGTTATTTCTCAATGAGGCATGAAGTTTAGCATAGCAATGTTAAAATACAATGTCATACTTACACTCTTCATGTAGAATGCGGGAATCAGAGACAATATATTTTAGAGACCTTGCAATACTATCTTCCCCAGAAGTGTAAGGATAATTCAACCGTACTTAGAAAAAACTCCGTATGAGCCCTCAGGAGTTGCCAAACTTTTCCTAGTAAAACATAAATATTTGCATAAAGCCACGAGTATTTTTCCTTGAAATTTTCACAAATTTTAGATCGAATATCGAATGAAATATTCTGGAAAATTGAAAGAAAAATATCCAAAGTTTCCCCAAAAATTCGTAAATTATCGAAGCAAATTTAGCAACGCCTCATGGCTCATATGGTGTTATTCCGATGACTAAAGAATGGAGCAACTGGTTTAACAACCCCAACCTAACTTGCATAAACTCGCCTGGCAAAGTGCTCACCCTGACATTTGTTAGTCATCATTACGAAAATTTCATCCAATTTTTCCTTCAAAAAGTTGCTCATCAACTATCATAACTCAAAATATATCACTGATCCCCTCACTCTATTACATATCTCAGATTTTTAGTGAATGCGGTCTCTAAAATATAATGTCTTTGGCCAACGCCTATTTCCAGAAACGGATTTACCTTCTTGCCGCCCATGGGCTGCCTGTATTTTGCCGCCCCATCTCATTCGTTTTGTAACATCCATAGAAACCATCAGGTGAACGTGCCGGAAGAGGAGGGGTACATAAGACGCGTTTACTCGCGTTTGGCACATTTTTTGTGAAAGCTCTGTCAACACTAGCAAAAGTTCACGGAACTTTCCTCGAAAATCAAGTTCCGTAGACCTATCTCTGTGTGGACGATGCCTCTCATTTATAAGAAAAGAGCGAAAAAATTATGAATAAGAATAAACATGAATGTGGTCTAATGATCTTAATTTTCGCCACCGCGCCAACCGCATTGTGTTTGGCGCAATGCGTGAAGTATCCCTACAGTCTTGCAGGCGCTATGCGGTTCACGCTGACCGCTGCTGACCAAGTGACCGCACTATTTTTGACGCAATGCGTGAAGTATTCAGGCAGTCTTGCAGGCACTATGAGTTTCACGCCAACCGCTGCTGACCGCACTACGTTTAACGCAACGCGTGAAGTATTCATGGAGTCTTGTAGGCACTAATGTGTTTCATACTGACCCGTGCGCCGATATGGCTTCTCTTTTCCATCTCAAGTTCTCGCCATCATTGCTCTCTGCGCCGTGCCGCTCCAGGCCAAATTGCGTGTTTGGTTTCTCTCTCAACTAGACTAATGAAAGGCGCTGTCTCTTGTATCACCGAAAGACGAACAAATTAGAAATTACTATACTTTAACTCTCAGGATATGAGAGATTCTTTCGCCTTTCCTCATTTGTGATTTTTTTTCCGAATCAGATTTTTTTCTTGATACCTACATTTGAAAAAATTACAACATTTGCAGCCCCCTAAATTTGCCCCCTAAATGTGGCCACCCCCTTAATCCGGCCCTGCCTCCTTTCACCAATTACACACGAGGGTACTTGGAGCTCTATTAACCAGACCCAGAACAAAAATACGCGTTTTTAAAACAAAGGTAGGAGGCGGCAATGCTCACAGCTTTGGATACTAGGAAGAGCGAGGGGAGGAGGGGGGGGGGGGGTAAACTGTCGAATCGGAATCCGGAATTCGGACACCGGAAATTGGTAGGGTAATTAAGTTAGCATACTGAATTATTGTCCGCTCCGATCTCTATCTCTCGTATCAGTCCCCGCGTCGGGCGATCTCCTCCAGTGATGCCGCTCGTCCAAGTCGAATTCCCCTGACGCGCGTGGTACTTCGTGTGGGAAAAAACGGACTAAAAAAAAACGGCAGCACTGCGTTCGATGCACCTTCGAAGCACGAAGTTCGGACCGGATGTCCCTACTGCTAATTCCGAGGTTCATTCGGATCAGAGGCGTGGCGTGCTTTGCGATATATCGATTGATATGCCATTTAAACCTGTGGAAAAGGATCGATAAACGGGGTATTCGCAACGAACACATTTATAATCGATTCTTTAGTATAGCTTAAATGGGGAAATATCGATAATCGCTCATTCATGCCTCGCCGCTGATTCGGATCCTGCATAGTTGGGGTTTTTAAATTGGCACACCTTCCCCTCCTCGTTCCCTCTTTCTCGCGCATCTACTCCCTGAATTAAGGCATTTTTCTAGGAAAATGTGATCGTCCGCCCAAGTGATTGTCTTGCGATCGGAATAGCATATCGATGGCCGAAGTGCAAAACCACGTATCTTCGTTTGCGACGTTGCAGAAACTCTGTCATGCTTTATTCTTTCCTCGAAAAAATTGTCTGGAAAAAAAAGTCACATGGATGTAGAGTCCAGACTCTTAAACACAACGACAAGAAAAAAACACTCTTGATTCAATCGGCTTCTTGCTTCAAAAAGAAATCCACTCAAATTAAGAGGCTCGGTTCTCGATCTAAGCAAAAATCCGATTGAATCAAGAGTATTTTTTCTGGTCAATGTTTTTAAAAGTCTGAAATCTAGATTCAAGCTACTTTTTTCCAGTATGAGCATAATCTCTTATTATCTGCCTTGATTTTTCTTCTCTTTTAGCAGAATATTCTGTGTTTTCAAGCTATAAAGTTGGCTTGTTTCTTTTCACAAAAATAGAATAAGAGTGGAAATTTTGAAACACCGCAACGAAGATACGAGGTTTTGCTATTTGGATATCGATATCTCCATGTACCTCCTTTGCACCGTACCCTGTTGAAAATAAAAATATGTCGCTCATCCACTGGAGATTACATCTAGTCAACTTTGGCTCTACTTTTAGGTCAAAATCAAATACTTTAATTGACTCTATATGACTCTGAAAAGATTATGAATATTTTCCTTTGAAATTTTCAGATACTTTAATCACTCAATTGCGAATGAAATTTTCTGAAATATATTTACAAAATTTCTCGGGAATTCGCAAGTATCAAAACAAATTTGGCAATATACGAGGGCTCATTCGGCTTAGCACGGCAGAATTGCGTCTGAACTACCTAACTACTTGCTCGTTGGAATCTCTCGGATCTCGTTGGACTCGATCTTCGAGGCAATTAAGTCGACTTATTTCTATGAGTGGGAACAAAATATCATTATTTTAAAAGAGTGAGTTTAAAGAAAAGATGATTGCAAGTTGAGGATCCGTGCCTTCTGATTATCTGGGCACACAGGGAAATAAGCCAAGGTATTTTACCAGGTTCCTTTTTCAATTCGCCGAGAAGACAGGGCTCCAAGACAGAAATCAAAGTTTTTTTTTGTAGAGAGTAATTTTTTTTTCAACAACTTCACATGGTGTTGGATATCCGCGACCAAAACTGTATCCATTAACGTGAATTTCGAAAACCAAACGCAAAATGGCTGCGAACATTTTCGTAATCACCTCCTGTCTTTTTTCTATGATATCTTGCACGCACACAGATAATATGCATCATTCGTCACAGCGTACAGCGTATACGTTGCGCGTGAAAAGTAGTGCGCCTTCAATTATCTGCCTATGCAACATTGACATCCGTCGAGCTCGAATAGTTGCATTCAAGTGTTGCATTCAAAGTGTTGTCAAGTGTTGTCGCAATAAATGCGTTGATTGATCCAATTCTCGCGTATACTTGAAATTGTTAACCTGTGATCGGAACTAATGATGTAACCGTGAAATCTACAATTATTTAATCTACCCCAGTATGCAAACCCTAAATTGACAAGTTTCAAGAATCGCATCAATATTTTAGAGCTCTTTAGCAGAATATTTCACTGCTGAACAAACTTTAAACCACATCAGTTTCCCCGTCAAACTCCAAACTGCACATTCAATGTCTACCAAATTATCACCAGAGTACTTCTTTTTGACCAGAGTGCATAAAATAAAACAATAAAGAAACAAAATGATGACTTAATGCGAAAAATGTGTAGCTCGATCAATTGCAACGTTTGAAAATTTATGCTAAGTTTTATTTTTTTTTAGGAATTCTGATCAGAATTTTTCTCACGTTTTTGTGTGATTATTTGTAGAATGCAAGAAATTCACATACAACGTCCATAGAAACTGGCGGTTTTATTTTTTTTAAAAAATGAAACATTAACGGAAACTTACAACGTCGCATTCTGGGAAACGTATTTTTCAACTTTAGCCATCAATTTAGTTAATTAGATCGAGAAAAAATTAACTAGCAGAAGTAGAGAGTGAAATCCCTATGGGATCACCAGTATTTTTGCTAAGCTTTTCGGAATAAACTGATAGAAAACCCGAAATGTGATCCAGAGGTTCTCAGGCTTCCGAGAAGAACTCTCAAAAAGAGAGGTTATTAAAATGTTCGTTAAAAGTGTAGCCGAACAAATCAGTGACGTGGAAATTTCCCTGGAAACCTTTTAAATTCGACCCGTCTGATTAAAACGGTTAACGACAATAACTTTGCCCTTATAGTAAAAAACCACTTAACGCAGGTAAAAAGCTAATGTAAATCAGCGTTTTTTTTCTGAACAACTCTGCGCCAAAGATGAGTTCCTCAATTATGTTGTTATAAGCTGCGCAAAGTTGGAATTTGCTCTCATTATTACTGAGCTCCAAACTGACACAAAAGCCAACTTTTTTCGATCTTCCAGGAAATGCTAATGATACCTATGAAGCTACTCGTCGCTCTCGCGCATACTTTTTTTTTTCAAATGGTATCAATAAAATTCAGTTTTTTTTTGAGGCCCTCTGGCGAATTACGTATTGAGACCTGACCCGTAAAAACCCGTTTCTGAATCCATACAAATTATTATTAATAGCGCCGGTTAATGATGTGCCTTTTACTATTTTATTAAATTATAAAAGCACGAAGTTTTTACCCCAGAGTGTATTTTCTTTACTTTTTTGTGTCAGAGTATTTTGACTTCGATCATGTCTTTGCTCTTTTTTGGGTGAGAAAGGAGCTTATTGTCGGGTGGGCATTGTATGACAAAGGTCATATGCCTTCGTGTCATTGATCGGCTATGTCTTATCGCTGCTTTGTCGTGCCTATGTTGGGTATAATTGACGACAAGTCAAAGGCACCTATTTAGATCCAGATATAGGGTGGAATGAAACGTACGAAAGAAATGAACGATTGGAAATTTCAGTGAAATATTTCATGAAATTTCGCGAGGCTTTAAAATATTTCATACTTTTCAGGGGCTAGAGTATGCAGCCCGCACTCAAACACACAAAAATAGAGGAATGATACAATTTTTACATTTTACGAAACATGAAAAGAAACCGGTATTTTTCAATATCTTTCATACATTTCTGAGATTACATGAAAAATTTCACCTGAAATTTCAAGATTATATTTTTCATGAAATTGTGTCACCCCGTCTCGATAGCAAGTCGTCAATTCCACCCGACAAAGGTACGATAAAGCAGTGATAAGACACAGCCGGCCAATCACGCTACGCTATTTCATCTTAGTCATCTATGTCCGCCCGACGAACACGAATTTCAATAATCCGCCTGCTAGTCGACACTTGAGTCCCTTTATACTGAGAGTCAAGACAACACCCCCTCATGGAGTCACACACGGGAATAAAAATTACACAAATTAAACGTTTTTCGTAATATTTGATCGACCCATTCTCAAATTCCTTCCTCCGTTCCTTCTCTCATTCCGTTTGTTCCTTATCGAGCCGTTCCTCGATCCATCCCAGATTATAATCTTTGCAATCGGTAAAAATGTAATCCACATTCCCGTTTGTGACACCGTGGAGGCCTAAAACACGGGAACCAATCAGAAATGGATTCACATTGTCTTGACTCACAGTATAAAGGGACTCTAGTCGACCCCTGTTTGGACTGGAGCAAACTCTCGAGCAATATGAATTTTCAGATTTCGAATCTTCTCCAAACTGTGCAACAACGCTCATTATTTTAACAACGAAATAAAACTCGGGCTTCGTCGGAAAAGCCCGCCGGCAACTAACTCACTGCTAAGTAGCGAATGTAAGTGACTTCAAACATAACGACGGGGAGCGTCGAAAAATTCCCCGGGAACAAAGTTGAGGAGCACGTCGAATCGGAAGAGACATTCGCTCAATTTTCAGAGAACAAAAACTCCGTAGCCTCAAAGTCGTCTCGGTTAAACTTCGAGTCTTTAATATTTAATAATATTCCCTCCAAACCGAAACTTGAGGGTTTTTACCCTTTTACAAACTCCACACAATGAGCAAGTTATACTCTCAGGCTACGGGGTGTTTTAAGAGGATTGATAACCATTCTGAGAAGCGATACGACAAAAAGAAGCTCCGGAAAATATTCCATTCGCTCGCGTTGAGCTTTTCCGTCAACTTCACAAATCTTCCGATGTTGAAGTCTGAATGCCGATGACGCCTATACCCTCGTTAAAATGCTCGCACGCCAAGGCTCACTGAAAAGCAGACATAGTATGTTTTTAACGACGCCCAAATCATAAAATCATCCATTCCTCTGACAGCGAAGTTGGTGACCAATTTTTTTGCGGTTTCGAAAGGTTACCTATGATACTTTCCGCCCTTATTTTGGAGAGCCGATCCCTCTTTGAAGTCAAAGTTGTCGATGAGCCTAAGGCGGAATGGGTTTACAAGTTTCGGATGAATGTTATACTTTGAAGTTCCGCAAGAGGGAACTCTTTGGTTCGAAATCCAATTAACACGATTCAAACGTGATTGAAGTTCTATTTTCTGGAACAAACTCAAAGATTCAAAGGGGCGTTGAAGTATTATGTGATGCACTTCTCTCGTTTTTTTTTTCTCACCACTACCGGGCTACTACCCTCTGTTTCTTGTAATGCACTCGTGGTGCAAGCTCGGACACTTGTGATGATACACGTAATTTTTGGCAAATTTCTCTTTTTGCTGAAAGTTTTGTGGGCTATAGCAGGCTGACTACTGAAATTGATAGACGAAGCGATTGAAAAAAAAAAGTCTAAGGGACAATTGGACCGCGTTAAACAGAAAGGAACCAAGCCCAATGAGCTATTGCCGAATTCGATCGGGCAATTTAATATTTTTACGTGAAAACGATTGTGCGGAATTTTGTGCTTTCAGTGAATTTTCTCCATAATACAAATCAAATTCCTTAAAATTTTCAAAGGAACCCGCACGAACGTTCTCTCGTAAAAAATGAAATTTCCCTGTTAAATTTGGCAATAGCTGATGTGGCTTGGTTCCTTTCTGTTTAACGCGGTCCAATTATTGAGCGGTCTTTTTGGCTGAAACGGGTGGTTATTGCTTTAAGGGGGCGAATGATGGACCGATTATATCGTCGATGCTATTATTATTATTTACTATTTTGCCCGTTGCAACTAACCGCATCCACCAGTAGGAACGCTCTATACTCTCTTTTTCTTATGAAACCGTGCTTTTTAAGCTAGTGGCCGTACGGAGCGATTCTTGCTTTTGCTCAGCAAAAATTTGCGATTTTCCTACATGACGGAAATAAGTCGCACCCTAAGGTAGTACATTCTCGTAAAAAAATCGGATTGTTTGAGTCAATTTTGCAACTTTGGAATGGCGTCACGTTCCTTCGTCCGGAAAACGACGATATGTCTTTTCCAAAACAAGCCAGTAATGGAGATTTCTTATGTAAAAGTTCGCGAGAAACACGATGGTGCCACTGGTTTTCTCTGAAATCAACTCCCAAGCTCAAAAAAAGCTCTCAAGTTGAGGCCAAAATGGAGGGGATATCCCACCCTACCCTGAGAGTCCACCTCTACATCAAAACAAACTCTCCATGCAAAGATAGGGAGCAAATACATTAGCAGGGTTGCCACTTTATTTGGGGACTTCAAGACTGAAAACACGACAACCTTGCTAATGTATTTGCTCCCTATCTTTGCATGAAGAGTTTGTTTTGATGTAGAGGTGGACTCTCAGGGTAGGGTGGGATATCCCCTCCATTTTGGCCTCACTTTGAGAGCTTTTTTTGAGCTTGGGAGATGATTTCAGAGAAAACCAGTGGCACCATCGTGTTTTTCGCGAACTTTTACATAAGAATCAATGGTCAAATCGCAAATCCCTCACACATGCAACATCTCCATTGCGGTTTCTCATTGCAACACGAAGTCAAAATATATTTATATTTTGACGATTATTGTAGAAAAGGATGATCCTTTTGACCCTCAAGCAGCCCCTCACAATCTCTCGCTCCCGGAGGAATTCCTGTTGCTAAACGGGAAGATTCGGCAACGTGGCCTCCCGGAAGCGGAAAGGCAGGATCGGAAGGCGAGTCAAAAGGCTGGCGCTTGTTATTTGTCAACATCAAAAGGCGAAGACGCGGAGATGGTCGGGCGACGACGGCGACAGGCAACGGCAAAAGAGACAGTGATGACGAAAAGCAAAAGCGCAGCATTGGCATGATCGATAAACCGCTTTCATGCAAGAGCAATGTATGCAAGATGTTCCCCCAGGTCCCCCTCCCCCGCCCCCACCTGTCTTCGCCCCTGCCTCCCCCCGCCCCCCGTGTGTCTCGTGTTTGCCCAGATGCCTGCTCCGAGGTGACTTTTCGGTGTCTTCAAAGTAAATACACCGCCCGGGCAAGATGCAGACTTTTCCGCCGCAGCGTTCCCGGTGCCGGATCGATCGATTGATGTGGAATCGCCTGAGTGACGTCAGAAAAATTATCCCTGGGGGTCGTTCTGCCGCCTATGTCAGATTGGTCTATTGATCTAGAATCACCCAGGTGACGTCGACGTTTCATCTCTTGGATTCGTTGTACCTCCGAAGCCAGTCTGTGTAGAACCACCAGGGTGACGCCAAGGAATTGATCAGTATAGTTATAGAGATAATGCAGAAATGTTGAAATATGGAACAGTTAGGGCCCAAAAGGGCAGCCAACCTCCTATTACAAAAAATGTCACCGCCAATCTTCAGATCACAATGTCAAATCTTTATGGCCAATAATGTTCATAAATGAGCGTTCTTCCGAAAAATGAGTGAATTTACGCAAAAACAAAATCAAATACGGGCTTTAGGAGCCGTCCCCAAGTTACGTAACGCTCAACGAGGGGGGTCTAGGGGATCATTATGCCACTATGTTTTTACGTATTAAAGGGTAGGAACCTACGTCACAAATGCATTACACTGGGGAGAGATGGAGTCAAAAATGCCGAAACAGTGCGTTAAGTAATTTAGGGAAGGCTCCCAAGGGTCGTAACATCTTCGGTGACTACTGTTCTGGAGAGTCGTACCATTTTTTTGAGAGCGGTCCGGAAGTACTGAAAAAGCACAGAAATTTCGCCTCGCGCTCATACAGCGCGAGTTTTCTAACACAGCCTGGAGAGTATGCAATTTCTCGTGCATCGGCTCTTAATGCAGTATGTACATAAATATGTATGTATCCAGGACATCGCAATTGAGCTCAGATTTTTGTGGCTACGTACATTCTCCTCCAATTTGCGCGTGAATTTCAAATTTTCGAATTTTTTTAAGTTTGTCATCTAGAGGTACTGAAGAAGCACTGCATTTTTCTAATGAGGAGGTGGATTCTTGGGAAATTACTGAAAACGACTGAAAATTGTCATGGTAGCAGCGAGCCGCCAGAGCCGACTCTCTTCGTACCCCAGCAAAAAGCTCTCTTAATGGTGTGTAAAAAATTATGGAGCCATTGAAACTTTTGCTGAGGGGTGGAACGTTATTTCTTGCATAAAATTACTTAAATGACCAGGATGGGCGCATTAGCAAAGTTTTAAATCCACTCTTTACCTAACAATTTGCGTAAGACATTTGTGCATTTTTAACTGTTTAAACAGCGAGTTGAGAAGCATGATAGAAGAGATATAGCGAGACACAAGCGTGTTTGTCGGACGCAATTTGCTCCACAACTAAGATGAGGATAATGGACCTCTTGACAAGGTACGAATTAAAGCATTCTGAAACATGTTTCTTGACCAGAATTTACGTAGAGCACGATTCGCGCAACGAACTATAACTCACGTGCAAATTCCTACGGTCCAGTGAATTCATGAATATTTTCCCCCCAATTTTTCAGATACTTTTTTTTTGTAATTTTACCAAAAGTTCCTGAAAATTTCAAGGAAAAATGTCCATAACTTTCCTCAAAAATAATTAGTTAACCGGAGGAAATCTGGCAACTCCCGGATGTTCATACGGCGTTTTTCCTAAGCACGGCAGTATATAAGATGAGGATAGTTTTACGGTTTACCGCCGCAAAGTAGAAGTTTCACCTGTTGCTAAGTGGTTGATAGAGGTTCTTTACTTGGGTCACTTTTCTATCGCGAACCACGTGGAGGACGACCTCCTTGTTATGCATAAAAATGAACTATTTAACTGAAATCACGTAAATTATTTTTAATATTTTCCCCAATCTGGCAGCTGGAAGAGCTCCAGGATAAAACGGTGACAACGTCAGAAGTCATCAATGTTTTTCGGAATGAGTTTAATCCAATTACCAGTACTCCCGCGCCCGTGAATCTGGAGCAGCTTTGCGCTGTTGTCATATCGGTCATAAATTAGCGAATTAAAAATAAAACTGCAGCGTGCTTTAAGAGAGGTTTTGTAATGTTATCTCGTTATCTCAAGGATCAAGAATGTAACTTGCAGGATCAACGATACTGAGTTTCTGCATTCAGTAATTGCACGCTGGATCAGTAACTTGTACCCTTCTTATTCCACTTTTGATCCGAGCTTAGTTCTAAGAATTAAGAACAAGCTTTTAGATAACATACGAAATGGATTCCAATCTTCCAGTTTTGTAGTTAATTTCCTTCGAAAACACACTCATTTTCGTTATTTTTCATATTCATTGAATCTTCCGGGTTTCAGTGCTACAGCACCATATCTTTGGCGGAAAATGATTGGTAGTCTGATGTTTTGAGTCCACCCCCCCCCCCCCCCCATGAACTATTCTCTTCGCGTGAAAATCCATCGTGTGAAGCGTTTACTGCTTTTTTCCGGAAAGTCTGTTTCCATCTTAAAAGGACTGACCTGTTCTTGGAAAAAAAGCTGTTCAAGCCGTGTCATCGTTTTTGAGTTAACAAATAGAAAAAACTGACATTTGCGATTGATACACTCTGTCCCTGACGCCCATTAGGACAATTCAATTTTAAATTCTTTGCATCGTATTTTTACAAAATACTCAGGTGAAATTTCCGTCTTATTTTAAATTCTACTTTTTCGATACATTTTCTGTGAGAACAGCTCAAAATTGCTCCCTAGAAGTTTAAACGTTCGATTTTCCATGTGAGAGGCTGTTAAACTTTACAATAAGAATATAGACATATAGGCTTAGCCTGCCAAATTTGGCACCAAAATGTAAGCTTTTTCAGGTGCCACATCATGTCCGGCCTCTCCCATTTAGTCGCTTCATCGTTCGCTTCTAACGATCCTTGTATCCCCTTAAATTTCCAAGGTCCGTACAGCCGTGCTAAGGAAGAACGCCGTATGTACATTCGAGAGTTGCCAAATTTCATTCGATAAAATGTTTATTTTTTAGGAAAATTATGAATATTTTTTCTTGAAATTTTCAGACGCTTTAGATCAAATTATAAACATAATCATCTGCGAAATCGGTAGACAAAGACTCAAAAAATTTTCCTGAAAATTAGTGATTTTCCAGGGGAAATTTGGCAACGCCTAAATGCTCATACGGCGTTTTTCCTTGCATGGCAGCGTATGTGGTGATCCCCTCACCGAGATCAAAAGTTTCGCTCTCGAAGGTAAAAGACTCGAAGTCTTTAAACGTACTTTTTTCTGAAAATGTGGCAACGATAAAAAGCACACCTCGGCTCTGATTGCATTAGTTCGACGGTAAATATTAAGACGGAAACGTCGGGAAGTTGGGGCCGATAACGCGGGGCGGCGCTGCGCCGAGGAAAGTTTGCCCGGAGCGTGGAAGTATCGGCGGTCCCGTCCCTGCAGCCCGTCTGATAAATCTCGAAGATTTTTAACGTCGACTCGCTACAGTGTCCCCGACGCAGGGTCGGCAGTCACGCACTCACTCAACTTCCAACTTATGGGGTCGTAAATAGTCGAGCGAGAAGGAAAGAGGGAAAGTCGGCGACCCTCGCCGATTACTTCACCGATTACTTCACCGATTTCATCATCGATGGGTGAAACGATGACGTCATCCACAACTTAACTGATGACTCCACCGGTGACTTCAGCAATTATTTCACTCATAGCTCCTCTGAAGACTTCATACCACGTGACTAAAAGGTTCAGTGAGGCATCAATGGCCTCACTGAACTTCCACCTTATGGTGTCGTAAATAGTCGAGCGGGAAGGAAAGAGGGAAAGATGGGTGAACGATGACGTCATCCGGAACTTTACTGATGACTTCACCGGCGACTTCAGCAATTATTTCACTCATAGCTTCTCTGAAGACTTCATACCACGAGTTCATCGATGGCCTCACTGAACTTCCAGCTAATGGTGTCGTAATGGGCCTGTTGCAAACTTTTGCTAGAGCAAAAATAAGAGTTGTTTCTTATAGATAATGCCTCAAAAATTACGATGAGCGCATCGGCAAAGTCTGAAATGCACTCATAACTTCACAATCTGCGTAAGAAATTTGCGTTTTTTTAAGCTTCCCGCTTCAAAAACGATACTACGGCACAGGTGAACATTTTGTTAGAGGAGTCGCTCCATCGTCGGCGATATTCATCATGACCGACGCTTGCGCGCAGTTCCGCGCGTAATTCGAGGAGAGTTCAAGGTCAATCAATTCGGGCGTGGAAAACATGAACGTTAAAACACGCCGATTGTTATCTGGTCTAATCCAGTTCAGGTATTATCTCGTCCCATCACACGTGTTTTGGCGGATTGGCGTCGGCCATGATGAGTATTGCCGACGATGGAACGACTCCTCTTACAAAATGTTCACCTGTGCCGTAGTATCGCTTTTAAAGCGGGAAGCTCAAAAAACCGCAAATTTCTTACGCAGACTGTGAAGTTATGAGTGCATTTCAGACTTTGCCGATGCGCTCATCGTGATTTTTGAGGCATTATCTAGAAGAAACAACTCGTATTTTTGCTCTAGCAAAAGTTTGCAACAGGCCCATTAGTCGAGGGGAAAGAAAAGAGGGGAAGTCGGTGACCTTCGCCGATTACTTTACCGATTTCATCATCGATGGGTGGAACGATGACGTCATCCATAACTTAACTGATGACTCCACCGGTGACTTCAGCAATTATTCCACCCATAACTTCTCTGAAGACATCATCACTGATTTCACTGATGCAACATTGATGAGTTACTGATGACATTCCTGATGATTTTACCGATAACGTCACTGATTTTTCCACCGATGCATTCATCGATAACTTCACCCATGATTCCACTGATGACGTCGTCGATGACCATGACCATAACAGAACTATGACTCTACTGATGAGTTCAACGATGATTTCAAAAATTATTTATCCAGTAAATGATTTTGAGTGATTCGCATGATTGCAATTTAGTGGACACCGAACCTCAAACCCCACTGACGCATTAAACCTCCATATTTAATCCTACTTTCGATTATCATGAAAAGCAGAAAGCTCCAATCAATCTTGTGCAATCAGATGCATTTTACCATTTGTAATATTCATCAACTCATGTATTGTTTATGTTTATTTTTGTTCACAGGTATGTCCCTGAAGTTTATCCGTAGCAGTTTAAATCAAGATAATATTTCAAATGATCGAGGTAAAGTAAAACACGTATGCATTTCTTCAAGAATTTATCCATTTTTTTGGCCGCAGAGTTATAATTGAACCAAAACGTTACAACCTCGACCTGTAGGCACGTGGAAAGAACATATTTACAAGACCCCACACTGCTCTCTCTCCAATAGTGTATGACTAACTTTTTGCAGTCAACGTGCAAATTCACTCAATGATTAAAGAGTGGAGCAACTGGTTTACCAACCCTGACTAATTTGCAAAAACTTGCCTAGCTAAATGGTCATTTCGAAATTCATCAGTGATCGTGAGGCAAATTTTATCTTCTTTTTCCCCCAATTAGTTGCGCATCAGCCATCTTTGGGAGAAAGACTCGTACACCGCTAAAAGTGTTAGTGCGCGGTCCCATAACATGTCGACGGTGAAAGTCGGCAATCACATAACTCGGTTTGCGACGTCGCAGACTTCCTGTCATACTTTATTTTTTAAACGGAAAACTGCTCAACGGTAATTCTTTGAAACTGCCGTGATTTTTCTTCTATGTGCGAGGAAAATTCTGGAAAAACTTCAAGGAATCATGTCCATTTGTTCTCCTTTAAAAAAATAACATAGTTGCGGAGATTTTCAGACACCGCAAACGAGTTATGTGATTGCCGACTTGCACCGTCGATGTAGGTTCAGGTTCTGTAGGCACACCAACTAAGGAGTTCAGTTCAATCACCGAGCGAAAATCGGATCCGGTTTTGAAATTATCGATCGACCCACTGTCAAAGGAATATCCTCGGAGGAGAATATCGTTCTTAAACCAACTCTTTGTTTTAAATCTGGAATGAGTGGTGGTCGGAGAACAAAAGAGACCCGTCACGTAGTTCGAGTGTAGGGCACTGTTGACAAAGGACGAATAGTACGCAAGAGAACTAGGGAAAAGGGCGGGGGGAGGAAGGGATAGACCGTTCCCAAAGCCATAGATTGTGACGTCATCGCACTCATTCGAGAAGCTTTCCTATTATTTATCCTCTCGCCTGACGAAAAGGCGTAACGTCGCCCACGCGTGAATTTCGAAAAGCCTTGAGTTATGTGGAGAGGACGGCTCATCTGCGAGGGTAGGCACGCGATTTTCTCGATAGAGTGGGGATCTTTCGCGCCCGGCCAGATCCATTGTGACGCCGTGTCGCGTCGCGGTCGTTGATATGAAAGAGTTGAACGTGCTCATGCCAAAAGGAACTATGTCTCATGCAAACGCTATGCACTTAGTTCCTTTTAGCATAAATGCGTCCGGTTGTCCTGGCCTGGCGCTTGGGTTTCGAAATGAACAAGCTTGGGGCAGGAAAATTAAGGCCGGGTCTAAGACGGCCGTGCGGATGGCGCCCGCTTTTCATTTCAGATTTGGGTCAGGAAATCTTGGATCTAAATCGCTGCAAGCCCCTGGCCCCCGGGCGGAAAAACGTAATTTCATTCCTGGGGTTTCGAAATTCGTCTTTTCCTAGACTGAAAAACGTGTCTAAGTCGAATTCTGAATCGAAAATGGACGTAGGTATTTCTATCAAACGGAACTAAGCGCCATAGGGAGAGGAGAGTAGAGGGGGGCTTGGATTGGCGGGTGTTGCGGAACGCAATGCTCGCTTCGTCCTATACTCGCAATGCTTTTTCATGGCGCTTAGTTCCGTTTGACAGAACTCGCTTTTCGGGATTCTGAAATCCTGAAAAGGAGCTCAATTTGGCGCTTAGTTCCATTTAACAGAAATGCCTCCAAATGGTACATTCACAATGATATATTCCTGAAAAATAGCGACTCGTTTGTGTCGATTTTGAATTACTGGAGTCGATTTACTGTCCTTCTTCTGCAGGCTGATTATTGAAATTGATAAAGAAATCAATTGATTAATAAATGAGACAAAGGGAAATAGAGTGATCCCATTGGTTGAAACGGGTGGTTCTTATGGACTCAAGAGAAAAACGATGGACTAACTCTAGAGTCTTTGTGGATTTTCGTTAGTTACGAGTAGTTTTTTCCATTGCCATCACTCACTTTCACGAATTGAATCCCTCCATTTTTCTTTTGTCTTCTTGTTCTATCGCTTTTTCTATCACTTCCAATAATCACTAAATCAGTTCCCAGGGGAGCGTCTGACTGACTGACAATTCTTCACTTGGCGATTCTTCGTATTGCACTGGAATATGACTTTGAGATTTCCGTTCCACAATTTGCTGATTTTTACAAAGAATTGGGGAGGAAAGATGGTGACATATTCAGTTAAATATGCTCAACAGTTCCCTTGTAATATCACAAATTGCAAGTGGAAATTTCGCAATGTTGAAATGTAGTCAGGTTTTTCCGTTCGGAAAACGAACGAGGCTGCAGAGGTTGAGAGCCCGCTTTTACTTCAATCAAGAAAGGAACTTTTGAAAGAAGAAAATCAAAAGTTGTGAGAAAATATACCTTTTTTCGGAAGAAATTTTGCAACGTCGGATTGCTCTCACGTTTTTTTCCTAAGCACAACAAAACCAGTCGCCTTTCCTCGCCGATTCCAGACTTTCCTACTCGTTCATTACGAGAGCAACTTTAGGTCAGGAAAAGCTATCATCATCTTTACGGATTAGAACTTATCTTAAAGGTTTCGCAAGGACAAAGTAGCACGGGAAACTTTGAAGTTAATCCACAAGGCATTGCCGGAGTAGAAATGTTTATAACGGAGATTTCTCTTCAAATTAGTTAGATTATGGGCAATACTAGTGCTTTTGAGCGAAAAGAGCCACTATCGGCCACTTACAGCCCTCTAAAATCTACCCGAAAAGAGCCACAATCGGCCACTTACAGCCCTCTAAAATCTACCCAGTGGGCTGACTCACTGATGTCCATAGACAAACTTACTGATATTCATAGACAAAGCGATGGACAAAGAAGTCGTAGGGCAAATTAAGAAATCCTATTGGTTGAAATGGGTGGTTCTTATGGACTAAGAGGAAGAATGATGGGCCAACTAAAGGGTGTCTCGTGGGTTTCTATTAAATAGTTTACCACGCACCTCATCCGTACATTCCATTGCAACCACCCGCTTCCACCAACAGGATTGCTCCATTTCCACTCTGTTCATCGCTTCCATCGCTTGAAGGTGAGCCAACTCTTTCAAGATGATTCGTCTCGGATTCTGGCGTAAGATATAATACCGTATTGAATACGAAGCAATATTCGGCAGATTTTGACTTCGTAGTCAAAGGATGATAACCGTTGCGCATGAGCCTCAAGAATGATTCTCGCTTAAAATATTAGCAAAATTCAGAGGTCCAAAATTAAAATTCTCGATGGAAGAAAACTTGGCGTTCGATTATTTTTCCAAGAAGAATCCTGTTTTCATTTCTCTGAATTTTGCTTATGTTTTGATGGAGAATCATGCTTTCAGCCACAGAATACATGGAGTTGGATTATAATGAAGTGCACTAAGTCATGTTTTAATTGACGAGTTTCGTCTTTTTTTGGCTAAAGCAGACTTCACACGCTGAAAATGGAGTCCTGAAAATGGGTCATCGGTGTCACTGTTGAATGTCACCCTCGAAACCAATTTTCAGCCATTATTCACTTTATACAAAAATATTACGAATTTGTACAAATTTCCAATTTTTAACAATATTACGAGTAATATCAGGCCGCACTGAAAAAAAAAAAAGTTCGGTAAATCCGAACTAGTTAGGATCATATGGAACCGCGATTTTGTTCGGTACACACGACCGAATTATTCGGTCTGCTCAGCCGAAATGTTCGGTCCACTGAACCGAACTGTAAGAATTTATTACGGTTCGGTCGCACACAAACCGAACAATTCGGTCGCACAAATCGAACAATTCGGTTGAACAGACCGAATAATTCGGTTGAACAGACCGAATAATTCGGTTGTGTGTACCGAACAAAACCTGGTTCCATATGATCCTAACTAGTTCGGATTTACCGAACTTTTTTTTTCAGTGCGCCAATTCATAAACAGAGGTGAAATGATGGCCGATTGGCCGCGATCTGATCGATCGCTGAAAATTGCGTGCTGTGACCCACTTTTCAGGGCACTACTCAACGATGCATCGGTGATCTCCATTTTCAGGGTGTGTTCATGAAAAGTCAAAATCTGCCGAGATCGTTCACTCAATCGATACAATTCATCGCACGGGAGTTCAACCTCGCCAGAATGTGGGACGAACCACCTTAATAGAAATTATAAATGTAAACATGATGAGGCATCGCCGGTCGCAGCCCTGCTGTACGTGGCCTCGTCACCCCTGTCAACCTCGGGGGGCTCGGGGCGGGGGCTCGGGGGCCCCTGAAGGGAGGGTGACGCCGCGAGCGGAGAGCATTCATCTGTTCAACATGTCAGCGGGAGTTTTTTCCCGCTCCCATACTTGTTTGCAGTCGGTTACCTGCGAAGGTTTATAACATCCTACACTCGATTCACGACGCCTCCACTCTATGAATCATGCGACAGATGCCAACTTCCGCGCAGCTAACACGCCCCGACCCGTATGATTCGTGCCCGCGCATCGCCGTGCTAAGGAAAAAAGCCGCGTGAACATTCGAATGTCGCCGAATTTCCTCGCGGAAAACCGTTATTTCTGAGGAAAGTTATTAACATTTTTCTTTCGAATTTTCAGAAACTTCAGATCAAGCTGCAGACAAAATTTTCTGAGAAATTGAAAGAGGGATTTTGACAAATTTTCCCCGAAATTCGTGACTTGTCAAAGAGAATTTGGCAACGTCTGAGGGCTCTTAAAGCGTTTCTCCTTAGCACGGTCCTATATTCCTCGTTATCCCTTACGTGCGTCGAGCGGGGTTCAACAAAAGTTCGGAAAGCAGCCTCCAACAGTTGGAGCTCCCATAATAATAAGCTCACTTTACCCATTGAATATGATATATATAGTACTTTGGGTATACAAGTCATTCAGCCTAATTATTAAGTAACAGCTAATTGGACTACATTCTCTGCAACTAAGAACTGAAAAATCTGGCTCAGTTTAGAAACAACGCATTCACCATTAATTTCCCGATGCTTATAGTGCTTTTACGGATGAACCAGAAATTATAGTTCCCAACTGCAACAAGAAGTAGTCCAATGAAAGGGCTTGGAAGTCAAGGCGCAGAGGTGAAGTTTTTGAAAAAATTGAGATATAAGTGATTTCAAGTAAAACTAGTCTTAATGCATACTTGAAGAAAAATTCGTTCCCAAAATCCAATTTTTTAACCCTTAAAAATTCAGTTCAATCTTGGAATCTGAAGATTGTTTATGACATGTTTTGTGTCAGAAGGTTGGCTGAAATTTTGGGCCCTGAGAGCTCCATATTTCAACACTTCTGTACTCTCCCTGTAACTATAATTCTGTTGAAATGACTTTGATGATTTCTTCGAGAGTTTTCTCCGCGTTCGCAAGAAATCGGCTCGGTGGACGGAAGATTCCCTCGGCCAGTGCCTCAACGGCGGAACAAAAGGCGGCGGAGATATCGAGCGGTGGGTGAAAAATAGCCGCGGACGAGCGGCGATGGCGGCGGCGGGTCGGAGGTGGGGATGATGCCGCGGTCCGGGCTGATAGCATAATCAATTAATGTTGAAACATCAAATGAGGAAGCCGCCTTGTTTCTCGTCCGCCTTGGCGCGTCCAGCCGGGGTTGGACCCGGGTCTTGTGGCGCCAGTCGGACCCGGACGCGAAAGTTTCCTCTCGTCGCGTAGTGGGTCAAGTTCCAGTTTTAGGGGTCATAGTCTTTCCTTAAATAGAAACTCTCCTCAGGGACCTTACACATGCAATTATGTTCGATACAAAGATAAAAGTATTGGCCGTGTGCAATCTGTTTCTGCAGATCCACTCGTCAGTTCTAATTTGTCGCCCGTGATTGTCTCATTGATTCGAAACCGTGGCCTATTGGCCTAGAGTCAGACACATACTGACCACTAGACAACCTGGCCAGCTACATGGGATTTCTTCTCGGGAAAAATTTCACTTACGAAGTTGGGAGAAATATTAAGTAGGCCAATGCCACAGTACCAAGTATACTCCTTGTGCACTTTTAAGAGCGACCCAGAGAGAAAATGAAGAAATTTTGTTGTTTTGCGTAACGCGGAAAAAGCCCAGAAATTTTGAACTTGGGAACAAATCCTACGAAACTCCCCGTGTCACAAGCGGCAACAGAAGGTTTCAAGTCAGTTGAGCAATTTCATCTGGATTGTTTTTCACGGATTGTCTCTTAAACGGAAATTGCATGCATCTATTCACCAAAAATCAATAAAAACTCTAAGGTACGATATTGAAAATGTACTGCTAAAATCACTAGGTAGGCATATGAGAGATTATAGAAATCGTTCCCGGGAGGCACATCACGTTATAAAGGGCTAACTTTTGCTTCACCTGATTATATCCCTTTAATGGGACTGCAGGGGTCTCTCTAATATATTGACGGATTTAACTAGAATCAGGCTATCTACATTCGAAGTTGCCTAATTTTCTCAGATAATTCATTTTTTGAAAAGAAAAGTGACCACATTGAAACTTGAAATCTTGTGTGAGTATATTCTTCATAATCTACGGAAAATTTACAGGGTCCTGACTAAGGGTAAAAGTCTTCAGAGTCAAATTCCAAACCAAGATGGCCAAAAATGTTCATAAATGAGCGTTCTTCCGCATATATGAATACATTTAAGGAAAAACTAAGGCGAATACTTGCTTTACACGTCGTAACAATTTGAGGCGTTGGGTGCAAGAAGGGCACTTCTTAGTTGCGGTGTTTCAGAATCCCCAGTGCTAACTTTTAAAGAGAGGAAAATATTAGGTGAATTTCCTGAAACTTTACGTTTCCAGCACTGTAAAATCACGAAGAATTTTCAGTAAGAGTTACAATAAATTACATTAACTGTCTTTAATTATAATGGAAAATTCTTTGGTGGAAATTTTGAGACACTGCGACCAGGAAATGTCCTTATTGCACCCAGCGCTTCAATTGTAATAATAAATCACTCTGAATAGTTTGGATTCATAGGTTGGCTGCCTTTTTTGGCCCTAAAAGCACCATGACCTAACCTCAAAATCACCAACCTGGCCGTACTCTCCCCATATAGGTACTCTACTTCGGCTTGAAGGTGACAATATTGTTTTTGACCCAGTTCCAATAAGCTCACCCCGACATGGCAACGCCTCGGCTGGTCCACGGAGGAGTCGTAGATCGGAAGAACCAAGGTGTCTGTCGGCTCTCAAAGGGATTCGCGGATCATATTTCAGCGCCGGAGATGGGCTCGGACAAGATAGGGAGAATGTAAATTTGACAGATGATTCCCCCGATCCTGGATCCCTCATCCCTCCGCGGAGTCACCGGTTTCCATCGATACGCGTCCCGCTCGCCTTTGACCCTTTGTCCCCGCCGCCGCCGTGAACCTTTCAGCGCCGCTGCATCTTGAATTACTCTCTAATTTATCGGATTAGACCCCCTCCGCCCCCCGCCCGGAAAAATGAAGACCTGCGATAATGGGCTCGATAATGCTCCAGGCTCGAGCTTCCTCCCGGTCGCCCCCGGCTCGAGCTACAGGTGATGGGGATTTTTATGCGCGACGATCGAGCGTTCGTGAGACGAGAGCATTTTAATGAAGGCACTTGATGTTTAGTCCGAGTTGCTTTATTCCATATTCCTCTGATGTAGGGGCTACGTCTAATTTCTTTGTTTAATGTAGTCGTATAGCGACGGTGACACTGCAGGGACGTCCGTCTCGGTTTCCGACGTTGCAAACTTCTCGTCGAAAAATGTTCAACGTCATTTCTTGAAAACTTGATTTTTCCTTTTTTCGCGAAGAATAATACACAAAAATGTAATAATCAGTCTGTTCTCCTTTCAAAAAAGAAAATTGTAATGGAAATTTTGAAACACCGCAAACACGTTTCACCGGTTTCATCGATGAGAAATGTCCGACCTTCTTTGGTTTGGAAACGGCAATATGGCTAAAAGACAATGTAAGCTGATCCAAGTTATCAATAACGCCTGATGCAACTATTCGTGCCCCTAGGATGTCCGTGTTGCATAAGCAATAGATTGAAGGCGCTTTGGATGTTCTTACGTTCCCAGCTGCGCGGCTTTGCATGGAGCGACTTTAACTTAATTTTGTATAAAGGTGGACTCTCAGGATAGCGTGGGATATCTCCTCCTCCATTAAGGCCGCAACTTTGAGAGCTTTTTTTGATCTTTGGAGTTTGGTTCAGAGCAAACTAGTGGCACCATCGTGTCTCTCGCAAAATTCCACATCGGAATCAGTACTTAAGGTCTCTCACAAAATTTTATATCCGAGTAAGTTCTTAAATCGCGAATTCCTGACACATGTAGAAGCTCCATTTCCGAATTTCTGCGACCGCCCTGAAACAGGCAACCGTGCGAAAACACGCATACATCGTCGTTAGAGGTGCAAAACGACGCTCGCGGAACTAACCGCGCTAACGTTTCCGACACAAAAACTGTGGGGAAGCGCACCGCGGCCGCCTCTAATGCGGCATTAACGGAGGAAGGGCCTTAAGCTGTTGCGCCCGCCGCGACCGTTCTCGCGTCCCGGCGCCCGGCGATCAAAAACTCAGCGAGGCAAGTGTGGACGACACGTCAGAATAAAACAACGTCAACACGAGGTAGTAAGCAGTTATTAAAATACAAGCATGTTCGCTTCCCGGATTACGATCCGCTCTCAGGGCGTTGCCAAGTCGCGTCGCGAGAGGGCGCCGGCGTCGCTTCGCGGCGGCGTTTCTCGCGAGACCCCGCGACCGCGCGCCGCTCGCTCATGTCCGCACCCGGGTCAGCGAGAGGGCAATATGACACTCGGTTGCCCCGGGCGGTCAGATTAAGGGATCGTCTCCCCGCGTTGACAAATGGACGGTTTCCGCGGTGTGGTCTCGGTTCCATTGAAAAAAAGCTCCGGTTTTAAAAGCTGTAAGTGTAGGTTCTATAGACACATAGGTGCCGTACATGTATTACGTAAACAAACTAGGGGAAAGGGGGCCCTAAGCTTAACTAACCGGGTCTCCTGAAAGGGGGTGAAGATCAGTCCCATAGCTCAGCTGCCCACTTTGAAAGAAAAAATTATATTTTTCACTGAACGTGATTTTTCTAGCTATTTCCCAGGGTTTCTAGGTTTTTTTTTTAAACAAATAAGAGAGAATGGGACTCAAGTTACCTTGTGCAATTAGAAACTGCAGGAGGCGGTTTTCTTACAGGTATCATACAAAGGGGAAAGGAGTCAAAAAGTTGGCCATCAAAATACCAAAGGCTAAAAGTTTCGGCTTCAAGAGTTGTTGTTTTGGCCAGTGTACTCGGATCAGCCGAAAACCAAGATTCTTAGATCTAGAAATAGGGACCCTATAAACCCGGAAGGAATGCCACCTCCAACAATTACAGAAAGTTCAGAGTCAAAGTTTCCTCCCTTTCTTCCTCTCCTTTTTCTTCCTCTCCCTCCTCCTTCCCCACACTAAATTTAGAGGTTCGGTAAAGATAAGACCGAATTGTCCGGGTAATACGGAACTGAAATTTATTTGGTACAAACGCAACTGAATAGTTCTATCTGCTAAACCAAGTTATTCACTTCAGTTCACTGACCTGAATTTAGGAATTCGGTTTAGCAAAAGAGATACTTTACCTCCGTAGAACAAATGATTCGGCTGTGTACCAAAAAATTTAGATGCCATGTCACCCGAGTAATTCGTTTTTACCGATTTTCCCAGTGTTGTGAAATGCTTTCAGCTTTCTAGAATGATCAAGGTTCGGCTGCTCTCTCAAAAATTACTGCATCCAATGCAATAGTGACCAGTCACCGCCTTAACAACTTTTTAAAAGCGATGCGACGTGGATAAAGGATATGACATGAACATTCTAAACATCGAGAGTTCTGGTGCGCCAACGGATTATTATTTTTAATTTTTACTCCCCATGAATGTTTCATCATAAAAACTGCTCGCGACATCGATTTCTCATAAAATGTTACCAGAAGACAATTAACCTCCAAGAAGGTCATGAAAACATGTTTCACTCTAAGTCCAGGGCTTTTCGTCAATCAATGAACGATCTAAAAATTCTAGTTTAAGGACAATCCGTTAACGATTTTTTGTCCACGCACTAATTTTGTCCAGTAGTATACGTTCACGCGTAAGAAAGGCAAAAAATCTTGGTCCAAACGTTATATTTTAGTCCACATGTAAAATTATATTGACAATATCGAAATGAGAAAATTGAGAGAGAAGGAGGCGTTATTACGGTAACTCATTTTTTGAATGAAATGTTATACTTTCTTGTTTTGATTTATCTTTCCAAATCGTCATTGGTGAATTTGTGGGTTTATTTCTATCCTTGAAATTTTCGATTTGAAATACACCTGTTTTATGAATATATTACTTCATTTTAAAAATATTTTCATTTTTAAAACGTGGCAAATATTTTTAAACCCTTTTCAAAGCGATAGCATCGATATTACTCTCAATGAGCCGTAGTTGTATTGAAAGAAACTATACACACATTTATAAAAGGGGGAGAAAAAGCAAAAAGCACGCATTTTTTTTATTTTAACACCACGCTGCAGCACAGTGAAATCATCAAACATAACAGAAAAATTAAAGTGCTTTGAAAATCATTAAATTTGACACGAAAACACCTTAATATTTACAAAACACTCATTATTCATTCCTTTAATACATATTTTTTTTGATCAATTTAAATGAGAATAATCCATGCAGAGTGTGCGAACATTTCAGAATCATAAGTTAAAAAACGCTGACTCCGCGAGTTTAAATATTAGAGCCTACCACAGAGCGGAGCGCGTGCTGCCAGCACGAAACGTGCCCTGGCGCCTACAAACCTAACAGGGATACTTCACGCATTGCGCAATGCGTGAAGTATCCCTGTTAGGTTTGTAGGCGCCAATGCCTGCTGCCCGCTGGCCGGCTGCTCGCCGCGCCGCAGCGTGCCACGGCGCCTCAAGCAACTATTTCACAACAGAGGTGTTGCACAGTAGCATACGACATTGAAGGCGCTCCAACATATTAAAAATGACAGGCATCCTTTAAAAGTATTAAAAGGTTTGTCCGGTGCAGGTATAACAAGATGAAGTTTTCTTGAAAGATGATCAAGTCCTGCTGCATCAAAGAGGCTTAGGAAGTTTTAGTGAATTTTCTGTCATGGAATTGACGCTCTACCATGTGGCGCGGTGCCTCAAGCAACTATTTCACAACCAAGGTGTTGCACAGTAGGTATCATGCACAATTGAAATCTAAAATATTCCATTCAATCATTACCTCTATCCACGACACGTTCAACGTATTGACAACGTTCAATTTTAACACAGCCTCCCAAAGATTGTCATAGTCAGAAAAAACCTGCATGCATAACCGGGAAGAATATTTCAGGAAAATTGGATCAGGTTGACCAGGAAAAAAATCAAGTAAAACCCCGCTAGCGACAAATGGCGAATTTTTACGCCTCGCATTTAATTGGATCAAAAAATTGTAAAATTATCAGCAATGATCGCGTGCGTTCACTGGAAAAAAACACATTGGATCTAGAGTCCAGACTCTTAAAAAAATCGACGAGAAAAAATACTCTTGATTCAATCATATTTAAGCTTAAATCAAGAACCAAGCTTCTTAATTTGAGCGGATTTCCCTTTGATTTAAGCTTAAATCTGATTAAATCAAGAGTCCTTGATGGAACAATTTTTCTTGTCAATATTTTCAAGAGCCTGGACTCTATATCTAATGTGTTTTTTTTTTTTTTTTTTTTTTTTTTTTTTTGGTGAAAGCTTGGAAATTTTCTCAAAATTAGACCGAGAAAAACCTGGAATGTCGGAGAGGTCCACTTAAAAATTTCTGCGGGCACCCTGAGTCCTCCGATAGTGGCGCTAGTTCCACGGAGTCGGAGAGCTATTACCCTCAATTAACCGCGGTTCGATTCCCGGCGAAGATCCCCGAAAGCCCGGACGGAGTGTCCGCTGCGGACCGCGGGGGGTGGGGAGGGGTGGCAGGGGGAGGGGGGGCGCAAGGAGCCGCCAGGCTACGAGGGGATTATTTCATTAATGGCTAAATGTAGTTACACGGAAAGTTTAATTGCCTACACCCGATTTATTAACACTAATAAGGACTTAGAGTGCCTCTCGCCGTGAAAAGTTTTAATAACAGGTGCTTAACTCGGAGCTCGTTGATTCTTGGGCTCGCGGAATAATGACTCCTCGGCCCGCGCCCCGGTCCCGGCCCCGGCGCCCGGAACCGGAGATCCTTCGGTTTCCGGAATAATGACTTCGCGACCCCGGGAAAACCGGGTCAGCCCCCCCCCCCCCGGGGGGGGGAGGGGTACCCGCTTTTTTTAGCTAACTTTCCAACCGTGAGGACCGGCTCCTTCGATCGTGGACCGATACTCCCATGCTTTAAGCGAGAACGCCGTATGAGCATTCAAATGTTGCCAAATTTCCTCTCAAAGAATATTTAATTTTGAAGAAAGTAATGTATATTTTCCTCGAAATTGTTCGATATTTTAGATGAAATTGGGAAAAAACTCTCTGCAAAATTGAAAGAGAAATATTCATAATAATTTCTGCAGTGGCATGACGTGCTTTGCGATTTATCGATTGAACTGTCATTTGAAACTATGAAAAAGGTTCGATAAACAGGGCATTTGCAACGAACACCTCAATAATCGATTGTCAAATCGATTGTTGTCAAACATTCGACAAATCTCGAATTTTGCATAGATTCAATGGCGAGGCGTGAATAATGGATTATCGATATTTCCCTATTCGAGCTGTGGTAAAAAATCGATTATTGAGGTGTTTTTTGCAAAAATCCTGTTTATCGATCCTTTTTCATAGGTTTAAATGGCAGATCAATCGATATATCGCAAAGCACGTCATGCCACTGCAGAAATTATTATGAATGTTCCTCTTTCAATTTCGCAGAGAGTTTTTTCCCAATTTCATTTAAAAAATCAGACAATTTCGAGGAAAATATGAATTACTTTCTTCAAAACTAAATATTTTTTGAGAGGAAATTTGGCAACATTCGAATGCTCATACAGTGTTCTTGTTTAGCACGGTAGGATAAGGCGTGTATTGAAAACTTTCGCATGGTCATTTTGAAGGTCGATCTTTAGCTCCGTCGTAACAAATTCGACGGTTAACCGGAAAGAGTCTAACTTGCATCGCACGTTTTCTAATTGTCTCTTTTGTTTTTTCTAAAACTGAAAATTAAATGATTAGAAACTACAATAAAATACTTAATTAGGCAACATGTGTGGACCAACTGGACGAATTAAATCGGAAGCAGTCTGGTGCCTCATAGGTTGCCTAAAATCTTGTCGTGTTCTATTTTCGCTTCAAGAAAAATAAGTATTAACACTGAGATATGCAATTTTTGAGTATTTTATTCATAATCTATGGTAAATTCACCAAAATTTTAAAGGCGTTAAATTGCTCGGTTCTCGGTTTAAAGAACGAAATTGTGAGAAAAGTAGGCATCTTGGCAGCGTGAAATGGACTGCAATTTGAAATTGGGAGCTATATTTTCTGCCTCAGTTTAGGAACAACGTATTTATCATTAGTTTTCCCATGAACATGCGTGTTTTTATGGATGATTCAGGAATTGTAGTTTCCGATTGCAAAATGTAGTCCAAGTTCAGTTAGGCTGGTTAGACCTAACTCGAGGTTAGATCCGTCAAATTTTCGGTGCAATCAAAAATTAAACGATCCTCGTCGGGAGATTCGTAACTTTGCTGTAACGTCTTAAAATTTCTATCTTTTTACATAAAAAAAGAAATAAGAAAACCAACACATTACATTCTTGATTTCTTTTTTTTTTTTTTACAAAAATGACATTATACAGAACAATAAAGAAAAAATATCTAATTTTTGTCTTTTGGGGAATTAAGATTGTCAGAAATGTGCAACGTAGCAATCGCACATGAAAGATAAGGAGGTGAAAAGACAAAGTAAGAATAAAAAGATTAAAATAAGGAAAGTAAAAAAGGGAAAGGTAAAATAAGAAGAAGAGGAGGAAAAACAGATGGTGAATAAAAAACGTTCCCAATCGTACGATTCTCACGCAATTGTCGAATTGAGACTATTTCCACACCAACTAAATCTTGTAGCAATATTTCACTGCCCTCACACCTTCCCCTTCCCTCAATCTTTCAAGAAAGGATCTTTCTGTTGTATTCAAGTCGCCTACTCAGGGTCTCAATTTGATTTCTGCGGGCCTGAATTTGAGCCCTTTTTGTCGAGTTTTATCCAGGTAAACGATTTGATTAATACTTTTTCTTTCCTGAACAGCACCGTGCTTAGATGTCGTGCTGTACTCGAGAGGTATCAGACCTTACACCAAATCATACTTGCCAATTGGACTTGATAAATCATCCTATTTTCAATTTTTGCTACATCAGAGCCTATATTTCATCTGCGGTTCTGATGAAAAATCATAATATCTTATCGAGTAAATTATGTTCCAGCTTCTGAATAAAATAAAGATGAGGGCAAAGAAACGATGAACAACCTTTGATGGATCAATACAAACAAATTGTTTTTGATGAGGTGAGTAAACGTGACTAAAATACATGCAAAATGCCTAAGACGATTTAAGGTGGTCTCATCACTCTTATCCACCAGAGGAAACATCCTACAAAGTATAAAATTTACAAAAATTTGATGACCCTTAGACCTTCATTCATGGTAAAAAGATAAAATGTTATCACAAATCTTTTCATCCTAAATGGGGACTTAAGGATTTTTTATTTTCGTGAATTTTATTTTTTGTTCGTTTTTGTTTTCTGGTGGATAAAAGGGATAAGACCACTTCAAAACGTTCGAGGAATTTTGTATGTATTCCAGGTTTGTTTACCCATTTTATTGTGGTTGCTTTATAGTTTTGTAAGTACAGGAATTAAATTTACACGATCGTATTCCTTTAAATCTGACAATGTTTTGGTAGTAAAAGAAAAACTATATATTCGACATCCTTGTTTTTTCTTTTTTTTTCCGATGCAGCCGGAGATGTATGATTTTCACAAGTTGTCATCGAGCGGATTCCATTTTGTTAAATGCGACCCACTCATACTGATAACACTATTATCCGTGCATGATACGGACGCGTCATAAGTTTGATTTCTGCCCAGCTCGGCAACATCGTTCGACAGCCAGTAAATAATTGGGCGTTCACAATAACAAGCCGGCAATCGGGTTAACAGAAAAACACGGAAACAATGAGAAACCTCCACCCTCCACCCCCGTCTTTTCCGGTCCCAAGACTGAAAAAGTAGCGCCCTGTCTGACGGAGCAAGAACCGCCTTACTGCAACCGCGACACGCGAGGTTGTTACGCGGTTTTACGCGCCGTGTCGGTTTCCGCGAGATTTAGAACAGATCGAAGTAGATTGATTCTCCATCGCATGCAGGTGCGTTTGTTTGTCGAGGAAAAATAAGCTTCATTTGCGGTGATTGACATCTCTGCTCCGCGGAGTTGTCAAATCGCCCGCGTAATTCGTTTCTACCGTCTCCGTTTCCGTGGTGTTGTGTTGACTTAGCCTTCGGTGGGAGCTTTCTGGAAATCACTCGGCAGAGAGAGATTTCGTGGCTTACGAGCACCGATGTCGGGCGCACGAGTACGGTTCAGCGAGTCACCGCGTTCCTCAAAAGGATCGAGTCCGATTCCAGATGAGCCTTGATCTACGTAAGAGAACTAGTGTTTTAAGGCTCATTTGAAAATGGAATTGTTTTCTTTTAAATTCGGTCTTGTTTTTCGTGATCGGTGGAGGAACAAGTCGAACGCACTGCGACGACACCGAATTTGTCTCCTTCCGAGGATCGAGCTTATGGCTTTTTGATAATGAAATGCGGGGTAAGGGAAAGAAAGTCGAGTGAGGATGGGGAAATTTGACTTAAAACATTAAGAAAAAGGGAGGAATTCAAGGGAAGGACTCAGGTTTGTCACAGTCAGGGAATACCAGGCCGGGAATCATAAGGAAATTTTAAGAAGTCAGAGGAAAATTGCTAATTCACCTTAATTTGCTTTTTAGAGAGGGTTTAACGTTTTGAACATCAAATTTTGCCTGAAAACTATTTCAAATCATGTCTATTTAACCATCTGGAATATCTTCAATTGTCAGCAAATTTTACCCGACTTACTGTAGAAAATGAGGGAGATGTCAAGTAATTTCATCTTCCAAATTATGTGGCAAGCCTGGAGGGTGGGTGTGTACGCCAGCATGCCAACGAAAGCAGATTTGCCAGGAGAAAGAAATGGTATCCAAAATATGGGAGAAAATATGAGAAAGCCATGAAAAATGATCATCTCTTCCTCGCGTCAGGTGACAGAAAAATTGCAGGCAAGAAACAAGAAAACTGCAAAAATACGGCCGAAGTTCTTGAAAAAAAAAATATGATATTTTCAAGCACACTCTTAGCTGATTATGGCTCCAGCCCGAAGTGTACAGTTTCAAATGAGTGTAGGAATCCGTAGTGTGAGGCGACCACAAATAAAAACGCCTTCAATGTATTGCATAGGCACATCGAGCTCCTAGGAGGTCGAATAGTGGTATTGCGCCTGACAACACATATCCTAACATTATGTATCATAAACCGTGATACATACGTAGCTCTACGCGCAAAGGCTGGCATCGCATTCGACATACTATGCGAAAAGTTTATTGAGGGAGAACAGTTTCTCTATGGCTAAAGGTACGGTGAAGTCAGTCGGAAATGTGGTTGAAATTATCATCTTTTTTTCCACGTCAGGTGTAAAATGCCAATGAAAAATACCGGAGCAGGTATCACAGAGAGAATCTGTGCAATTTGCTCTTTAATAGTCGGTAGACTCCTCGACAGATCATATCAAAATGGAACTAATGAAATACAATAAACTGAAACGCTACCTGAAAAAAATATTGAGAATGAGAACGAGCAGGGTTATTTCCATTAAATTCTTTAAATAAACTTTTGGTTTAAGAGGAAAAATAGTAAGTAGGAGAATAATCTTGTTCACTAAAGTAAATCAATTACTTCCGAAGGGTGCATGAGAGATGTGCCATGCAGGCCGGCAATTACGGGCAGGGGTATAAAAAAGTAACAAAGCGAAGATTATCACTCAGAAAAAAAAGGCAAACCGATCGGAATATTATAAACGTCAAGAGAAACAGAAGGGGGGCGGAGGAGGGGGAGGGCGCTAATGGAATTAAAGCAGGCTCGATTTGCTTTCCTCCCTGCCCTCAATGCCCTCTCTCGGTGGCCGTGGAAATCAATTTCTGACAATATTACGTCGTAACAATGTAGATCTAATAGTCTCGCTCACGCGGTTACAACCGTCATAACTTTTTTTATGCCTTCATCATTTACTGGTCTTTCGTAACTTTTGCGTTATTCGTTTCGGCTAGCGAGTGCGTTCCACGTTACTTCGGAACACAGTACTGCCGTGCTTAGGAAAAACGCCGCATGAACATTCGAATGTTGCCAAATTTCCACTTTGAAAATTTTCATTTTTGAAGAAAGTTATGGATATTTTCCCTTGAAATTTTCAGACATTTTGGGTCCGATTACGAACAAAACTCTCTGAAAAATTGGAGGAAAAATGTTTATAAATATTCCCTATAGTTTGTGATTTGTCAAGAGACAGTTGGCAAACTCTGAATGCTCATACGCCGTTCTACCTTAGCACAGTTTAGTGTGCCCGCTTCCGTTTTCATTTTCACTTTCAAGTGCTATAATTTTTCAGACGGCGGAAGACGGTATTTCTGTTTACTTATTCGGATTCCATTGCATAAACAAATAAATTGGTGCTCTGCACCAATAGTTTAGGACTGATTTCGATCCAACCAGCCCAGCTAGTATCAAATCGATCGACAAAGTTATAGACGAAGAAGACGAAAGGGACTTGGAGGGATCCTATCAATGGAAGTAGGTGGTTGCAATGGACAAAGGAGGCAGGTAATAGACTAACCAACTGCCACCGGTTAGTCTATTACTTGCAACCGACAAAAGACCCCACAGTTAGTTCATCATTTCCCTCATAGTCTGTAAGAACCACCTGTATCAACCAATAGGATTCCTCCATACTCCTTGCGCCTTCTTTGTCCATAGCTTTGTCTATCAATTTCTGTAATAAGCCTGCACAGCTAACGATAATCTAAATGTAGAGGTTGCCTCGTTGTCACTAGCCTTTTAGGGTGTCACAGCGTGGCAGCTTTTCATTGTAATGAAAGGCTCAGCGACGCGACGCGCAGCGACGTCTGGTGGTTATGCACTGCGTTGACCTAATTCTGTCTGTGTATCAGCTAGCTCTGGAACTCCTACTCCTAGCCTAGCCGTGGCTCGCTTAATCGAGGCGGACCTTTATCCGATAAGCCGCCACTCATATCGTCACCCCTCTGACGTAAGGGCGTATCTCGATTTCCAAGTGAACCCTGTTGTCCGTATTGCGCAATGCTCTCCAGGGCTCATGTTGAAATCGAGATAAGCCCTTACGTCAGAGGAGCAACGATATATTCGTCGCGAGAAAACGCTCAACCACTATCCGGAATCTCTTAGCGGGCTCGACGGTTTTGAAACCCTGGATTTTCGGGTTCCTAGGACGTGTTTCCGGTTTTTATCTTCACATGTTTGCGGAAAAGTATGAAGAAATTGTTGGCGCTTGAGATTTTCTTTGAGGATGTTTGAGAAAGATTTCCCAACCTCTGTGCTGCGTGTATTTTGTCTTGTTGACTCCTCCCTGTCTAGAGAAAATTGAGTACCACTGGTGAAATGGATCCAGAATCCAAACTCTTAAAATAATTCGACGATAAAAAACATTCTTGATTCAATCGGACTTTTGTTGGAATCGAGAGAAAATCCTTTTAATTTTAGTTGATTACCTTTTGCTTCGAGCACAAATCTCGATAAATTTGTTTTCCACTGAACAAGAAAGTTCGCCTAGAATTTAATTGCTATCGTTTTCAGACTAAGCTGGACATGGAGCATGGACATGAACAAATGGAGATGTTGCATGTGTGAGGAATTTGCGATTTGAATATTAATTCTTACGTAAAAGTTTGCGAGAAACACGATGGTGCCGCTGGTTTTCTCTGAAATCAACTTCCAAGTTTAAAAAAAGCTCTTAAGTTGAGGCCAAAATAGAGTCCACATCTACATCAAGAAAAACTCTCCATGCGAAGATAGGGAGCAAATACATTAGCAGGGGTTGCCGTGTTTTCAGTTTTAGAGTCCCCAAATAAAGTGGCAGCCCTGTCAATGTATTTGCTCCCTATCTTTGCATAGAGAGTTTGCCCTGATGTAGGGGGACTCTCAGGATAGCGTAGGATATCCCTTCCACTTTGAACTCAACTTGAGAGCTTTTTTTGAGCTTGGGAGTGTATTTCAGAGAAAACCAGTGGCACCATCGTGTTTCTCGCGAACTTTTACATAAAAACCAGTAGTCAAATCGCAAATTCCTCACACATGCAACATCGCCATTTAACGATACCCGCTCATCCTTAAAAGCGAGAGTGGGGCTCAATTCGAAAACTGGCAACCCGAGTAGTGGTGCTAATTTATTGGCTGGGGGTTGGCGACCAGCGGGAGTCCCATCGGAAGGGCTCTGCAGTGGGTTTAAACTACTCTGCGATAATAAAGCGTGTTTGTAGGATAAATATTTAGCATAAACAAATACTGGGAATCAATGGGCTCCAAAAGGTACAAGAAGAGCTTCGGGCCCGTTACGGCCGTGCACGTTCCCTCGCTGGCTGCTCTATCTACGCTTGTCCGTCCGTGTCCGAGGTCTCCGCGCCGCGCACACTGAATACTTTATTGTGTTTTTACAGCTGAAGTTGCTTCGTCGGTAAACACATTGACCGACGCACAAAGGTACTGGCCGAAACTATTAGACTGGAACTGCGAATTTTGATGGTAATTTCCTCGAAATACCCTATAGATCCTTCCTTACCCCGAAATTTTTGTTGTTTTTTCTTTTTCCGTAACGCTAATTTCTAGCAATCTGGGTTTTTTTCCGCAAGTTTTCCCACTTCACTGGAGGAAAAAAAAACGCATTGGATCTAGAGTCCAGACTCTTGAAAACATTGAAAAGAAAAAATACTCTCGAGTCGATCAGATTTTTGCTTAAATCAAAAGGAAATCCACTCAAATTAAGAGGCTTGGTTCTTGATTTAAGCAAAAATCTGATCGACTCAAGAGTATTTTTTTTTTGTCGATGTTTTTAAGAGTCTGGACTCTAAATCCAATGTGTTTTTTTCCAGTGCCCCTGAAATTTTTGTTGTTTTTTATTTTCTCTTAACGCTAATTTCTTGCAGTCTGGGTTTTTTTCGCAAGTTTTTCCCACCTCCTATATTCTTCTAAAAAGTTAGGTTTACTTGTTCAAGTTTATTCCTAACCAGTATAACCTGTACAGCAAACTGTACAACCATTTTTACTCTTATTTTTAATGTCAATACCGTTAATGTATCATTTTTTTCTTCTTCGCTGTATATTGATGCCTTAATCATAAGGTAGTTGCTAGTTATTAATCGTTATTCTGCAATCTCATTTTCAATGTATATTGTTTCGAAAAATAAAGTATATTATATTGACTTTTTGATTGAAACTGCAAATTTTGATGGTAATTTCGGCGAAATCTTAATTTTAAGCGGTGGTGTTTACATTTAATTTTACGAGAAAACCAATGCATTCGCTTTAAAACTGCAAATGCCACTGCTGTATAGACAAAGATATTATACGGTTAAGGGTTCCATACTATGCCCGACTTTTCCCGTTCCCACTGTGTGACGCCTGGCTTCGGATTCGGTCTCGAAGTCGGTTTCGGCCGTTTTGTTTTTTGAGTACCCGCGAAAAAAGTGAGAAGCGCCCGGTGACGTTCGGATGGGACGACCCAGAAAAGAGCACACACTTGCAATGCAAACTTGCCGGCTACTTTGAAGGAAAATTTACACGGAAGTGATGCTGGTGAAAAGAAGGTAGCTGAATAAACTATTATACACGCTTTAAAAATGTCGATCTTAGGAGTCGAACGTTTTGCGTGCCATATCTATCGAACTTTTCGATTTTGCAAACCGAACTTAATTGTAAGAGATAACAGTCGTCTTAAGTTATATTGTGCGTCCTTTTTTCCCCCTGTGAAGGTAATTTTGTTGTTGTTGTTGTTTTTGTTGCGTCTTGACTAAACGATATGTTTTTCTTGACAGATCCATTCTTTCTGAAATTTTACTGCTATATCCGAACATGATCTTAGTTTCTATCCATCAACTATCAACTGAGGGGCTTGGATGACAAGGCGCATAAGTGCAGTTTTTGTTATTTCGAGAGATACGTGTTTGAAGTCTCAAAATTTCATGGATCCTCATAGCTTCAAACTGACTTTTTGAGGCTCAAAAATTGGAAATCGGGGGCGAATTATTCACAGAAACTGCATCGAAACTATTTTTAATCGAATTTTTTGTTATTTCGAGAAATACGTGTTTGAAGTTTCGACATTACATGGATCCATATAGCTTCAAACTGACTCTTTGAGGCTCAAAAATTGGAATTCAGGGACGAATTATTCACAGAAATGGCATCAAAACTATGTTTACTCGAAATCATTAATATTTCATTTTTTTCAGAAACTGCACTTAAGCGGCTTGTCCTCCAAGCCCCTCAACATTTTTGGAAAATCGACTTCTTTAGAAAATTGGTGGGAAAATCGGAAGTTTAAATTGGACACCGTGTATCAGAAGTGGAGGGAGTTGACCGATACAGTACTGCGAGGTTCCTTATCCACAACTCGCAGGAGCGTTTTCGAAGGGAGTCGCTCGGTGAATGGACCTGAAATTCGAGTGTACTGAATTCTAATTAGCCCCCATAAAACCCCACTCGGGCCCCGATGGGCCGGGAGCGATGAAAACCATTAATAAATGGCGAGAGGCTGACCGTTGAGTGCTCACCGTCCAACAGTCCGCGAGACCTCCGACCATAAATCACATTCATCATTTTCTTTTATCTTCTGCGTTTCGTACCCGCTTTCCTCCCCCTCCCCCTCCCCCGCTCCGATATCGCGGCGGAGTTGCTGTGTTGAACCCGAGGTCCGCGGATACACTAGTTTGCTAGTGAATCATCCATAACATCCCACTGAAAACAAGTTGTTTTTTTTTTTTTTTTTTAATCGTTGAATTTGAGGCTTAGAACGAATTTTTTAGATAAAATTGAAAAATGTGTTTAAACTATTTTTGAAAACAACTCGAGTAATCTTAGTTCTGGAAAAGCTTTTGTTTAAGTGAAAAAAAGTTTGGCGAATCAGTGGATTGTTCCGAACTGTCCACCTTAAAAATTGTTAATGCTTGAAACTTTTTATTTTGAGCTTTTGGACAAAGTTTTGAGAAATAATTGGAAAATGTATTTAAACTATTTTTCAAAACAACTCGGGCATTATTTGTTCAGGAAAAGTTTTTTTAAAAGTTGAAAGAAGTTTGGCGAGTTAGTGGATCGTTCCTAATTGCCCACCTTATGTCAAGTTTTTCTGAACATTCTTTATTTTGAGTTTTAGGTTAAATTTTTGAGTAATAATTTGAAAATGTATTTTAATTGTTTTTTAAAACGACTCGGGCATTTTTGGCCTCGGAAAAGCGTTTTTAAAAGTTACAAATGGATGTATTTCTATCAAACGGAACTTTGTGCATTAAGACATGAGCCCTGCAGGGGATTTGCCTCATAGCTCCGAAGGAATGGAGATGTTGCATGTGTGAGGGATTTGCGATTTGACTATTGATTCTTGTGTAAAAGTTCTCGAGAAACACGATGGTGGCACTGGTTTTCTCTGAAATCAACTCCCAAGCTCAGAAAAAGCTCTCAAGTTGAGGCCAAAATGGAGGGGATATCCCACGCTGTCCTGAGAGTCTACCTCTACGTCAAGACAAACTCTCCTTGCGAAGATAGGGAGCAAATACATTGACAGGGCTACCACTCTATTTGGGGACTCCAAAACTGAAAAAACGGCAACCCTGCTATTGTGTTTGCTCCCTATCTTTGCATGGAGAATTTGTCTTGATGTAGACGTGGACTCTCAGGATAGCGTGGGTTATCCCCTCCATTTTGGCCTCAACTTGAGAGCTTTTTTTGAGCTTGGGAGTTGATTTCAGAAAAAACCAGTGGCACCATCGTGTTTCTCGCGAACTTTTACATAAGAATCAACAGTCAAATCGCAAATTCCTCACACATGCAACATCTCCGTTGATCCACGTATGAACGTTCCCGAATATGTAGCGAAGCTGAAGCCGGTAGTTTGGCAGCGGCGGGAGCGCGGGCGAGCACATGAGTAAATGGGCGAGCGGGGCGCTCTGAAACGGCGCGGAAACAAGGATGGGCTCCACTTTCTCACGTCTTAGCTCGACTCGAGAACCGGGATGAAAGGGACCCCGGTTCCGGCCTCTCGATTCATAATTTGCGAGTCATTTGGCCTCGTGACGGCCCGTGAATGCCGCTCCTCTCCCGACTTTATTTCAACGTCAAAATTGAGTGTAGGGTCCGAGATGTTTCAGTGGCCTTTCATCACGAGAGCCCCCCCCCCCCACTCGCCCTCGCCCCCACCCCCGCCCGGGGCGCTGATTAAAAATAATTCATCGCTCTCAGCTCTCTTCATTTTCCTTTCTCCCGAGGATTTATTCTCTTCCAAACCGTTTCGTTTTCCTCCGTAACTGCTCCGCTATTCATGCAAAATTCCTCTCTTCCTCGCCGATAATACTTTCGGATTGGTTCTCACGACGGCTATGGATCCTCGACCCCGTTTTTTCGCAGACCCATAAATATTAAAACTCTTGTTAATCTGTTGGAAATTGATTCTATGTAATACTTCATTTCAGCGGCGAAGCGTGAATGATCGAATATCGATATATCCCCATTTGAAGCTATGATGAAGAATCGATCATTAAGGTGTTGGTTGCAAACACTCTGTCTATCGACACTTTTCCATAGGTTTAAATGGCAGATGGATCGATAGATCACAAAGCACACCGCGGCACTGCTTAATTTAAGACCTAATGACTCTTGAAGCGTATTTTCATCGTCACCGGTCGAACATAAGTGCCGCGGTCGAATGGCTGCGAGTATCGAGTTTGCTCAATTTTCCCTATGTATCATTGAGGAGCTTGGAGACTGAGCCGCATAAGTGCAATTTTTTTTTAAAAAAAATGGAAATATTAGTGTTTTCAAATAAAACTAGTCTTAATGCATATTCTGTGAATAATTCACTCCCAAATTCCAATTTTTTAGTATCGAAAAGTCAGTTTGAAATATTTTCCCACCATAAAGACCCATGAAATTTCGAAACTTCGAACACGTATTTCTCGAAATAGCAACAATTGCAGTTATGTGCCTTGTCCTCCAAGCCCCTTTATTTGTCTATTCTGCCGTGCTAAGGAAGAACGCCGTATGAGCCTTCAGGCGTTGCTACATTTTCTTTGATAAAACACTAATTTCCTAGTAAACTTATGAATATTTTCCTTCCAAATTTTCAGATACTTTTGCTCGCAATTTCACCGAAAAGTCCTGCAAATTTCAAGGAAAAATATTCATTACTTTCCTCAAAAATATATCTTGTCTCGAAGGAATTTTGGCAACTCTCGAATGTTCATACGACGTCCTTCCTTAGCACGGCAGTAATAGTGTCTGTTAGTTTCAAGAATCAGCCCGCTGCCTGCCAAAAATCAGCATATTTTCGTAATCACCGACTCAAAAATCGCATCATACACGATGTCGAAAATCCTCCCGCGCCCGGAGCCTCCTCTCAAAGAACCGCTGGGTGGGAGGGGGCGAGGGAAAGGGGGGCCGGCAAAGAAGCTCCCTTTCCCGGCGGCGAGTGAAGTGACTTACAGGTGCTCATTACGGGAGCCTCTTTGAGGTTAGTAGCCCGGAAGTCGGGGGGTAGAACAACTCGAGACGGGGATGCACTTCCTCCGGCGGCGGCGGGGATGCTAGCTCGTCCTGAAAATCGAGAATCCCGGCGGGGATCGCGATGGCGGCGGCGGAGGCGGGCGGCGCGCCTCTCGTTTTGCATATGATTACTCCAGTTAACGAGTCGGGTCGGGTCGGGTCGGGTCGGCGTTACATTCGGCACCAGCCTCACCCGCACTGCGTCATCGTCGCTGCCGCCGCCGAGGCCGACTCCCAACTTGATCGATGCACGGCCCGTTATAAACCGTTATGCATGGTGCCATAACTCGGTGCTGATTGATACGACTTGTGTGTGATCAGAAATTGGTGTGATACTGAGAACAGCGGGCCGATTATTGAAATTGATAGACAAAGCTATAGACAAAGATGACAAAAGGGATATGGAGGGAACCTATTGGTGGACGTTGGTGGTTTCAGTGGACAAAGGCAGTAGGTAATAGACCAACTAACGGTAACCTACGAGAAACCCGACAGTTAGTCTATCATTTTCTCCCTCAGTCTATAAGAATCACACATTTCGACCAATAGGATCGCTCCATACCCCCTATGTCTTCTTTGTCTATAGTTTTGTCTATCAATTTCAATAATCAGCCCGCTGTCAGGTTTTGAAAAAACTAGGGGGACATTCTTTGCCACCCACAGGCGCTTTGCGCTTTTTGTGGCCCGCTAATCCACCCGCTATGCTGCCGAGCTAAGGAAGAACGCCGTATGAACCCCAGGCGTTGCCAAATTTCTCTCGGAAAATCACTAATTTCCAGGAAAATTTTTGAATATTTGGCTACCAAATTCTCGGATACTTTTTCTTGCAATTTTACCTGAAGTTTTTGAAAATTCCTCGGAGAAATATTCATAACTTTCCTCAAAAATAAACACTTCATGGAAGGCAGTTTGGCAACTCGCGAATGTTCATGCGGCGATCTTCCTTAGCACGGCAGTATGGCCCGCTAATCCACTAATTAATCTAAATAGAGTTGAACAAACAGGGTTGGACGAGTAGCATCTATTATATTCTCGGTAAAACTTAAAATTATAATAATAAGTTTAAAACAAACCACGATGCTATTCATTAAGTGTAATCTCAAATCAAGTAAAATCATGTAAAGTATCATCAATCATGTAAATCATGTAAGTAATCATTTGAGACCCGTTTCGATTTTCGGGGGAGTAACGAAACTGAAGAAAGGCAAATTTTCATTCACACTTAAAGCCAGGCTTAGGAGTGTCAATGGAGGAAAACAAATTAGCTTTTTAAATTAAATGCCAATATTATAGTGAGGAGAAGAAATTGTTTCCCACCATCGGCGTGTTTAATCATTTGTGAAGCTAAGTTGCGGCTAAGTGTGAAGGAAAATTTGCCTTTCTTCAGTTTCGTTATTCTTTCGAACATCGACTTGTCGCAATCGCGGGATAAAGCCCATTTTTTTTGCCCATTCCGCGGAAAGGGTAACGGAATTGCCCATACCGTGAGATGGGCAACGGCTCTCCTCATCCCACTGTATGGGCTATTCCGTTATCGGAGCGTAACTTAGGAAACAAAATATTAGTTTTTAACTTCGAAACAACTCGTCATTCTACACTGTACAGACCGAACAGAGGATTTCCAAAAAATGTTCATCGCCTCTCTCCCAGAAAACAAATTAGTGTTCCGAGGAAAAAAGGAGGCGCAGAAAAACCCGGATTGGAGCTACTGTGTTATTCGAGAACCGGGGATAGAGAGCTCCGCTCCCGCTTTCTCCAACGCTGTGCCATTGCGATGAAGCCCGAGAAATAGCATTTAATCATTCGCCTCACAAAATTTCGCCTGAAAAACCATGGAAATCCAATTCCGAACCCCTGCACTCTTCCCTTGCCTGCGCTGCGGTTATTTTCTCGCGTCAACCTGATCTAAAAACGAGGGAAAAAAACGGATTTGTATTTTAATCCCGAGTTTCAGCCCTCGTTGCCAAATACTAAAAACGCAACACGCGGATTCAATTCGCTATCTTAATCCGGAGGGTTTTCCCGTAATCCCTTTGGCACACAATCGGTATAAATTTTGGCACTAACTAGTGCTGAAAAAGGGGGAGGATTAGTGTATGTATAGGCATGCAGCAAAATTCTCAACAGGCAACTTTGCGCACTCAAAGTCATATTGCAGCAAATTCATCGAATCAGCTATGAGTTATTTTTGGGCGAAAATACAAGAAGAGGCCCAGCTTTGGATACCAAATACTACCATTATCATGTATAAAGCAACTTCAAATCCAAAATGTTATTATTGAAATTGATAGCTAGAACAAAAGTAATGGAAAGTATTCATTAGTTTCTCGGAAAATTCGTATTTTATCATAAGGAATTTGGCAACGTTGAAATATTCATTCGGGGTTTATCCGTAGCATGGCAGAACTCACTTCTGCATTCTCACAATGGCACTAAGCAGATTAGTCAAAATGGGTGTATCAACGACGGTAGAATGGGACACTATAGATGTTTTCTACAATTCTGGTGATTGTTACCAATCATTTCAGACCAAATCCGATGTTGTAGGTTGTAAGTGAATTTCGTTTTTAAGCGATCATTAACACGTTTCCGGTGAATACTTGGAGTATTAAGGGATTCTCTCGATTAAATAAAATAAAATTTATGTAGAAGGAAATTCTTACCGAACCCACTGCAGAACACAGTTAGTCACTTTATTGTCCCTTGAATTATCGAAAAATGTAGCTATTATAAGATGAAACAACAGCTTTGACGATCAGTTTTTATCCTTGTTCACGCCCCGAATAGCGGACAGTGAGGAGTATCAAGCCAAGTTAGGTTTGGTTGGGTCACGCAACTAAACTAACTCTGCGGTGGAGCATACGGTATCAAGCGCACTTGAAGGCGCTTCGCAGCGTTCTCGCAGATCAGTTCTACAACTACACTAATGTATGCTTGAGCAAGTTTAAATAAAATGGAAATACCGATTAATGGGACCTTCAAGACTTTGTACTAGGGTACTTTTTCTAACATTTTAGCCAAAAATTAAAATATTCTACCCCGCTCCTATAAAATAAGATCCTTTTAAAAAAAATTTAGGGGCTGTAATTCGGAAGCAGAAGAGGTGGAAAACCACCCGCACCCCTTTTCTTGATCGGAAGGGAGTTGAAACCTGTATATGGTGTTTTTTGGTAAGAGAGGTGATATCGCTAAAATTTTCTTGACCCCGAAAATTTTATTTACCTGCTGCAGCGTTGCCAAGTTGAACATTTTGAAATTAATTGTTTAAAAAAAGGAATAAAGCTCTTGAGTTGCGCTTTACGGCCGGACATCATCAAAGCATCCTTGTGTACGATGAAATAATGGCCACAGCCTTTTCAGCACTTGCCAAGCGTTGTTGCCATTTTTATAATTTTTAAATACATTTTTATTACTTGAGTTTCCTTGCTTTCCTCCCGCCTTTAGTAACCGGTCCTCGCGCGTTACACTTTTTCGCTGCCTGGCATCCATTCAAGAAATTTAGTTCGTTGAAATCACCGACGAAAGTTTTACACTGATCAAATGCAATGGCAGTGTTACACGAATATACTTGATCTCATGGTCGTGTCATGGGCTGAATTCAGTCGGGCCAGCAGGTGTTTATAAATATTCCAAGGATTTATCAGTTTATCCCAGGAACCATGATTGGTGGCGGTGCGGTTTCAGCTCATCGACGGATGTTGTATTTCAGAGCAAGACGGCCAACAAAACTCGGCAGCAAGGCTTCTCACTTTAAGAACTTGAAAATAATGCAATTAAATTCATATTATACCAAGAAGAAAATACTCAAGCACAAGAATACGCCTGAGTTTGGGAGTAATTTTTTTTTTCTTTTCTCGTAAGATTGTCAATATTAATTATGGATTGGCTTGCGTAGGAATCTGTATGCGATGTACATTGTAAAGCTCTTTGCTTACTTCTATATTCCTTCTTCATTTTTTGTTTTGAATTTCTCCCTTATTTTAAATGAAAACAGATTACTTCCTGGGTTGAATTCGAAGCGTTTATTGGGAATTAACATTTTACAATAATTAATTTCGGCCACTCATAAATTCCTCAAAACTTCCCCAAAAATGAGCTTTACAAATTTTTGGAGACAAAACAAAAATAAAACATTTGAAATCACCCTCGGCATTTGATTTTCACGAAATTTGATTTCCTTTGCAGACAAACAGCAACAATGGATAACGCGATTTTATTCTTTTAAACTTCGGGAAGAAATAGCTTCGATGGAAGGTGGTTTTTGAAAAAAGAAAAAAAAATTATACGACAACGAATTTTATTTCTATCCGGGAGAGCGACTTTAAAATTCCTGAACTTAATTCTCAACCCAAATCGCCCAGTAGACAATGCTGAGAACTATTACGACACATCCGGATCTCGGAGAATCCGAATTTTACGGCACAACTTTCCTACGCTCCCAGGCACCGCTGGATTGTTATTACGGACGCGCATTGTACGCTTGTAATTTTATTTTTTCCCCCCTTTCTTTTTTCTACGGGGCAGGGATTAGAGGAGTGGGGAATCGATAGTGGAAGCGGTGAGCGCCCCCCTCACCGATGGTGGGGGGGGGGGGGGGAGGAGGCGCTCATCCTATGGAAAGCACAATCCCGGGCCGACAAATTAAAACGCACAGATTCGGTTTTCATTTGGATTCGACGACCAATGCGCTTGTCGCTCCCTCCTCACCCGATATTGATTCCCATTCATCCTGTCGTCTTTTCTCTTCAATCAGCCTAGCGTGTGACAAGTTTTTGCCGCGACAAGCTGATTTTTTCTTTTAAGGGGGGGGGGGGGGTTCTATTAGTCGAGAGCTTTAAGGTAACCATTAGTTTCAAATGGTTGTCACTAGCTCTGCCGTGTTATGGAGGAAAACTACAAGTTCATTTTTAAATGAACCACGGTTAGCACATGCTCTTATGTGTTCCGTGGCCCATCCCAGACTGCACTCACAGCAAGAACAGACTCATGAAAGTTGGCAAAATTGGTTTTTCTCCATTTAACTGTATAGAAAACAATCGATTCTTGGTGAGGCAGCTTGCACCACCTGTAATCGATATTTTCAATTGATTTAAATGGAGAAAAACCAATGTTGCCAACTTTCAAGAATCGCCATTGCTTACGGCTGTCTTCCGTAAGACAACAGAGCTGGCCGAAGATAGGGCCTAAATGTTCAGGCCCAGCAGTATACGAAATGACTTAGTCGTTACTTTGATAGAACTTTTGACTCTATGAAACGACTTACAATTGGCCCACGCTAAGCAGGAAGGAACCAAGACACATCAGTTATTGCCTAATTTAATTGGGCATTATTATTTTTTACATAAAAACGGTTGTGCTGATTTTTGTGCGAAATTTAGTGAGTTTTCTGCATAGTGCGGAGCGAATTCTTTAACATTTCCAAAGAAATTCGCACAAACTTTCTCATGAAAAAAATTAAATTTACCAGCTATATTTAGCAATAACTGGGTCGCATTTAGCAAAAAGGAACCAGCGCGATTATACTGTTAATAAAATGTTGCCTCTTCAGGTTTATCTAACACATGTCCAGGAATAGCAAGTACATTTTGCTTCCTACAATGCACTTACCAATTTTAAATGAAAATAACTGTAAATTCCAAAACTGTACATGTAACAAGTGTTTTTAAAAGAAAATATGAAATTGCACAATTTTGAAAACACCGTAATCGCACTGGTTCCTTTTTGCTAAACGCGATCCAACTGATGTGTCTTGGTTTTTTTCTGCTACACGCGGTCCAATGGACGCATTTAGTGTGACGTCACATCTCGATTTAATTTCAATATCTCGAAAGTCGAAATGTGCCCCAACAAACAAACACAACGTTCGTCCGAAGACTAAGTATTATGTCACGAGCTTATTATATTATCAATTTTTGTGGATGTGGTCTCAAACGATTCGAAAAATGACTAGCTTTCATATTTTTACTGTCCCGCGGAGCAATGTTTTAGATTAGGCTAGTTTTAGCTTTCTTTCATCAATTGTTCGTTTTGGAGGTTATGTTTGTTTGTTGGGGCACATTTCGACTTTCGAGATATCGAACCAACAATAATGTTCCGTGACGTCACCACTAAATGCGTCTATTTGAACGCAACTTTTCCCGAGCAAACCGAAGCTTGCCTTCGGAACGAGGGCACTTCTGAGTCGTTAATGTAATGCCAGACCAGGCTTTGGCGGATCGCGGGTTGGCGTGAGTATTGCGTGTGTGTCTCCTTGCAGGGATCCGCGTGTAAAATCACTTGTTCGGGAACTTGGCTCCGAGTTATCAATTCCGCGCTATCACGCCACCGCCGCTCGCCGCCCGGCGCCCGCGCTAATCCGCCGATAACATCTCGCGACACAACTTCCACGCTTCCTTGTCATAATTTAGGCGGTTCCAGAACAAGGGCACCGGCAATTTTCCCACCTCCACCGCTGACGCCACGCCGCGGCGCGTCGCGGTTCTCTCCGCTCGGTTCACTGCGTCACCCCTCTGGCGTAAGGACGTATCTCGAGTTCCACATGAGCCCCAGAAAGCATGGACTTATACGTAAAACAGGGTTCATGTTAAAATTGCGATACGCCCTTACGTCAGAGTAGCCATGATAGCTGCATTCGGAATAATACTGACTTGCTAGGGAAGAACGCCGTATGTACAGTCGGTCGTTCCCAGAATTTCCCCGGCAAATATTCAATTTTTTAAGGTTTGGTATGAATAGTGTTCCTCTCGAAAGTTTCAAATATTTTAGATTAAATTGTAAATTAAATTCTCAGAAAAATGGAAAGTGAAATATTTCTAAGTTTTCCGGGAAATCCACGTTGCGCCATGCGAAATTTGGCAAAGTTTGACGGATCATACGGCGTTTCTTCTTAGCGCAGCAGAATATCCCATTGAGCTCGCGCTGACTATCCAAGCCATAGAGATAGAGACTCATTCAGACGTGACGGTGGTGTAGAGTAGCTTAGTGTTGAGAACTTGCGCGGAGAGGATATTGCGGCATTGCCATATTTGTGTTTCAAATGATTCAGTTTAGGCACTTTTTAGGACTCGTTAAGGACCAGTGTAAACAACCCCTATCAATGGAATTTACAGTATTGAGTTACAATTTTTCGTTCTTACAGTTCCACTTTCATCCCGAAAAAACATCATACTTGGGCTGACTGAAGGACGGGACTCTCACGTTCTTACGACAATTTTTCCCGGGAAGATACACTTCAGTAAAAATCGAGTATTTCACCGAGATTAAGATTAAAATTGAACACAATTCACAATTAAGTAAATTATTTTAATGAAAGAAGCACAAACGATCGATTGAACAACAAAATATCGCATTGCTTTCACTTCTCCCTCTCTTAATTAGTCTAGATATCACTACAAGGGGCACAAGGACCATACTTGGTACTTTAGAATATATCGACCCATTCAATGAGAGTTCCCACTCCATGTTCTTCAAAAGTTCCGGGAATCGGAACTTTTTTGTTCTCATTTCTTCCCTTCTATGACTGTTAAAGTTCCGGTTTTCCTTTTAGATTGGTCAAAAGTTCCATAAAATGCAAAAGATCCGGAACATTTTGGGAATTTCAAAAGTACCGGGAAAACATTAGGAAAAATCTCATGAGGTCCGAAATTCGGGACTAGTTCCGGGAAATGGGAGCACTGGAATCAACATTTTCCCGACTTCGGAAGCGGGATTTTTCCCTCGGCCAAATCCCGCGAAAACGCTCCGTGGAGACAAGGCCGTAGTAATCAATGTTACTCCTCCGTGCATATGTGAGAGTTCCATTTTCTTGCATCGACGTACGATACACAGCCGCAAATTCTCATCGAGCTTAGGAACATCCCCTCTCTCAATCGGATGGTAATTTGGGCCGGGAGTAGCACCTGCTCCACGAGGCGAGGAAATCCCTTCCTCCCGATTCGGGTATGAAGACACTGGGAAGCGGCGGCCGCGGAGAATTGCGCTTATTGGGCCGCTTTATGGGCTCATAACAGTCGCGCCACGGCCGCCGCGCTAATGGCTCTTGCACATTAAGCCGCGCCCGACCCGGCGGCCGAGTGGACACCGGACTGCCCATCTCGCTAACTGCCAGCTCTTTATCGCGGGTTGTTCCTCGGCGGCTCCCATCCATTCTCTAAGGGCACTCCACGTCCTCTTGCCTTTGTTTGTGACCGGAGTTTGTCATGCCTTGGACTTCCTTATGCATATACCTGATTTCCTTTTTTGAATAGGCCTGTTGCAAATTTCAGTTAAAGCAGAAAGAAGAGTTGGACGTATTTCTGTTGAACAGAACTAAGCGGCAAATTGAGTTCCTTTTGAGGATTTTAGAATCCCGGATAGCGCGTTCTGTCAAACGGAACTAAGCGCCATGGAAAAGCATTGCGAGTATAGCCCGTAGGATGGACTAGCATCGGTTCCGCAACACTCGCCAATCCAAGCCCCCCTCTCCCTTCCTCCCCGTATGACGCTTGGTTCCGTTTGATAGAAATACGTCCCGTTGTTTCTTACGGAGAAGGGCTCAAAAATCACGATGACTGCATCGGGAAGGTCTAAAATACACTCGTAACTTTATAAACCTGTGCAAAAAATATGCGTTCTTTCAAACCTTTTGCTAAAAAAACGAATTCCCGAGATTGCAGTAGACTCGTTATTCCCTCCAGAAATTTCTAGGGGTGTCATAGATAAATGATTCCTGAAAATCATAATAAAACTATGTTTTGTGGGTCTGCGAATTTCAAGCATCCGTTTTAACGCCTTGTAATTGTTTCTTGTTATGGAAGGGTTAACAGAGGGTGAAAGTATCAGCAGTTTAATAAAAAGCACCTAAAAAAGTCAAGTATTCATGCATTTATCACATTTTCTTCCGAGGAGTTTTTGGCTTATCATCAACTAATAAAATGCTGTGTTGGATGTAAGAAATAACGCAGGTCAGAAAAGTGAGATGCAAGACATGGGAAAAGAACACAAAACGGAGATGAAAGAAAGAAATAAGATGGATGAAAAAGGATATATTCGGGAAGAAGAACTGAAGATGACCTAATGTAAAGTCGCTTAGATCATAAGCCAGGCGTCGTGCGACTTATACGGAACGAGCAGACACAAGAAACTGAACCTTTATCTCGAAAAACAGCGTATTGCAGTCGCTCCTTAGGACGATAGTATGACACTTTTATCCCCTCCATTTTTGTGGAGAGAGTTGGTTTCAGAGACCGGAAACTTCGGTCACTCGGATCAAAAACTTTCCTGGCTCCACATGGCCTGAGCTCAGTCTGTTTGACCGAAGTTTCTCTCACTCTCTCCGTCGACGCACAATGGATCGAGTCAATTAGAGAGGTCGGACATGAAATTTTTGACTAAAACTGCAAATTTTGATGTTTCTTTCGTCACATTTTAAATTTTTAGGAGTGCTTTTGGAAGAAAATTTCACGAGAAAACCACTTTTAGAGCCTCAAAGTTTTGTATAAAGGGAGTAACAAGCCATTAAAGTTTAAAAATTTTGTCCGACCTCTCCTATTGACCCAATTCACGCTGCGATGGGGGAGGGGGAGGGGGCGAAAATGCGATTGTTTACGTTTATTTCGTCACATTTTAAATTTCTAGGAACGCTTTTGGAAGAAAATTTCACGAGAAAACCACTTTTAGAACCTCAAAGTTTTGTATAAAGGGAGTTATAAGCGATTAAAGTTTTCAAATTTTGTCCGACCTCTCCTATTGACCCAATCCACGGTGCCACGGGGGAGGAGTAGGGGGCGAAAATGCACTTCGAGTCCGTTTACGGTGCGAGGAAGTCTGGCAAGATACTTTTTAATCGTCGCGAACCCCCGAATTCCGGATCCGATGCATAATCACCCGATTGATTCCTCGCGGTGGCAGTAGCGGTGCGGAATGCGAGGGGGTGGCGGGGGGTTGCAACCCCCCCCCTTCCTCCCTCGACGGAAATGAATAAATGAATCCATCGTCGTGGCGGCTGCGTCTCTGGATTCGACATTCGACGCTCATGAATACTATCCGGCACGAATATTATTCAGGGTCGTGGCGAGGGTGAGGGAGGGGTGGAGTGGGGGTGGGCGCAGGGCGTGCGGGCGCATAGACAACCGGAACATCCCCGAGTCGTCGTCGTCGTGACGCCCGAAAGTTTTTATTGCACCAGGCGTCTGACAACAGCTTGCATAGATTCGCCCATTGAGTAGCTTTCGCCCCGCGCCGCTGTCAAGTTGCCGCTCGGTCGAGATTCGACCTCGATCGACGAGGAATACATTAAGAAGGAAACTACGTTTCTAATTGAATCAGTGAGTTCGAAAACACACCAACTCGGGTTTTTTTCGATTTTCACTTTTTTACGGTTTAGTAACACTTATGGATAGAAGCATCTGCACGCAAAAGGAAATTTTGAAATTCCAATCGGAAGTGCTTGAAAAAGCGACGGGAAAAGGGGAAAATCGAAGTATTTCATTGGAAATACCAATTTTTGGCCATTCCAAGGGAAACGGGTGACCATCCGATTTTGCGGTTTTCTTTTTTCGGTTCAGTATACCTTGTATTGACAAGTTATATAAATATTCAAGCGTTATTCAGGTCAAAAAATATAATTTTTTCAGGGCAGACTACGAAAAATCAGTATCTGAAAATCGGTGAGAAAGAAAACACACCAACTCGAAAATGTTTAAACGTTTAATTCTCTGTCATCAAACATGGTGTATCGATTTCAAATTGGTGCTTTATAAAGTCTCTAAGTACTTGTCCTTTGGCACCAAAACGGGTCTTCTTAAACTAACTCCGCTGCGCAGTTTTAGATGTTTCCTGAACAATTTTTTTTTCCGAGTTGGTGTGTTTTCGAACTCACTGATTCAATTGTGTTCGTAAAAGGCGATGCACACTGAGGAAAAAAAACTATGGTTAAAATTACTGAAGAAGAGAATAATCTCCTAATGGAACACTAAACAAGGTATAAAAAGCCCTTTGATATTTGAATCAGTGAGAACGAAAACACACCAACTCGAAAAAATGAAAATATTCAAGACACACAAAAAACGGCACAGTACGTGAAGAGGTTAGTCGAAGAAAAACATTTTGGTGCCGAAAGACAGGTACTTGAGAACTCTTTAAAGGTCCAAAGTTGGAACAGATGCGATAACTTCCATGACCTTTATAAAAACTGACTGTCTTTAATGAAAATTGAGCATTTTCGAGTTACCGAGTCGGTGTGTTTTCGTTCTAACCGACTTATTTGTTTTCCTCTTGTGTTTTTTATTCAATATTCTAGAAGTATCAGGTGAGTAGATTGTGTGGTAATGTATTGCGTATTTGTGGAGCCAAAATACTGAAGTAACCCTGTTCTTGAAAAGTTTTGGAAACGATGAATCATCGAGTGTCCAGCTGAATGTCCTTTTTGCTCTCAACCCATTGCTACTATACCAAAATACCAGTGCTAAAATGATAACGATATAAATATACTCAACAGAAATAGAGACCCCTATTTAATACATTTCCAGATGATCTTGGTTCGCTTCTCTGTGTTTTCTTTCGACAGAAATTTTTCAACATTCTCGTGTAGCTATCGCTTTTGACTTTTCTCCATCCCACTCAAAGTGCTTTTTCGTAATTTCCTAAAAAAACATCTTTCTTAAAAGACGATTTCTTCCTACCCGAGGTAGATTCCTAACGACGGAGTCCAGTCTTTTGGAACAAGAGACTTCCCAAGGTCCTCGTCGTAACTAAGTCGGAAGGAACGATTTTTGCAGCGATCAGGGTTCGGATCTCTGACGTAAGGGCGTATCTCAAATCCCACGTGAGCCCTGTTTTACATCTATATTCATGCTCTCCGGGGCTCACGCTGAGATCGCGATACGCCCTTACGTCAGAGAAGCTACGATGAGCGCTTCCGACGGGAGGAGTTGAACTTGGGGCGCCACAAGAGCGGGCAATATCGCAAGTTGCGGTGAAAGTTACAATTTACAATCCGTAATTTGTGTTTAGCTCGAATCAAAGGGCCGATCCTAATCGTGCCCGGTGACTTCGCGCCATGAATATCAATTCGATCCCGGGCGGCATATCAATTGGAAGGGATGCCAAGTAGGGATGCGACGATTCGACTTCACGTCTCGCGTTGTCGGACCGCCCGAAATCGAGCGGACTGAAGGGTGGTGTTTCTGCGGAGATCCGCGGAGTGATATGAGCTCTTGTCCAATTGGACTGTATTTTGCAATTTGGAACTATAAATTCTGGCCCGGTTTAAAAACAACGTATGTGCCATTTGTTTCATTATGCATATAAGTGTTTTTTCAGATGAGCCAGAATTTATAGTTCTAAATTGCAAAATGCAGTCCAATTTTCAGTGCTCCCATTCCACGTCCGTCGAAATTTCCGAGAAAGATTCGGAAAATGCAAAAAAATCCGGAACATTTCGGGAATTTCAAAGTTCCCGGGAAGAATTCAGGAAAATCTCAAAAGTTCCGAAATTCGGAACTAGTGCCGGGAAATGGGAGCAATGCCAATTTTATTGAGAAGATTATTTCATAACGCCCGAAAAGTTGTGTCAATGCTCTCGAAAATTTCAGGGATTTGCTTCATGGCTCCGAAGGAATTACCTGGAATTTTCGTGAGAATCGATACAACCTTTCTATCGCGAAAAAAAAAGTTATCCAATATAGTTTGGCATCGGTCAATGCCTTCTGGTTCCATTTAAAAAAAAACTGATATAGTTGTTCTATTTCATGGTACTCTGCAGGAGATAAACTGGATTGCATTTTGTAAAAAGGAACCAGGAGCATTACAATATTGCTAAGATTGTGCAGCTCCTTTTGTCTTGGAAGGTTTACCTGATTATCACTAAACAGTTTCTATTTAACTCGCTAAAAACTGTAAATTTAGAACAAAAATTACCATGTAAATTTCACATTATTTCAGGATATAAATTGTTATATTGCAATGGGTGAAGTTGCACAATCTTAGCAACATTGCAATGCTCCTGGTTCCTTTTTGCAAAATTCAATCCAACTGTCAGTCAGCAGCCTGATTATTGAGCTTGATAGACTAATGGTTCGATAAAGAAGACAAAGGAGGAATGGAGCACTCATATTGGTTAAAATGGGTGGTTGTTATAGACTTACTCTAGCAAAAGTTTGCAACATAAAATATGAATTCGCGAATTTAAACTATCAATTATCTAATTTATTTTTCGTCATGTGTAATATCTTTATTCTTATGTATGTTACAGGTAAGAAATTAGAAGATTCTGAATTCACTATCAAACTACCTAACAATCTCTCAGGTAATTAAACTGCATGAGGTTGATTTTAAACGCAAAAGTAATCAAAGAAAATATAGCGCCGCTGAGAGTATGTGGTAGTATTAATACTTTTAAAAGGTTACAAGGCTGGTTCGTGTTTTTTGATCACTTTGAAAACGACTGTGGTTTTCACTGTGACTGTTGAAATTGGAATCGTGTTTCAATGGTTGAAATTCATGAATCTGCTCAAAATGAAAAGATCCGTCTGAACACCCATCGGCTTTTTTCAATGATACCTAACGAAAATGTTTTCGGAATAGACACATTAACTGATGTTATCCGTCGCGGCAAGGCACATCCACAAAAGTTGGTCAACGAATATTTGCCCTGCACCATCCTACTTTAAGACGTTGTTCGTCGTGTTTTCTGAGAAAAATTTTTTTCAATTCATATTGAACGTAAAAACTTGATGTTTTATCCGATTTTAATATCATCTATTATCATCTATCAGCAAAAACGTATTCTCTGATTAACGCAACTACACTCAAGCTTAAAATTTTTGTGAAGTTGCGAGGCCCCCAGCAAAACCCTGAAGGCATTTGAACCGAGTCGGCAGTGACCTCGATGCTATTTCGCCTTCAATTTTTCAGACAGGCAATAATGTATCATCCTTATATCAACAGTAGTTTATTCAAGGAGCTGCGTTTTTTGTCGTGTAGGAACGTCCCATCGCAGGAAATTAAGCCAAACTTGAACCCAACTGGTGATGCTAGTTCTTTTTTTATTAATTTTTGCATTAACTGCTCATAAATTGATAGCATAAATAAGAATAATTCACTCCCTTTTTTCCTTCGGGAAGCAGTGTAATTGTAAAGCGCTACTGATCTGGTGATTCTAATTACCCAACGCTCTGCATGTCGGTGTTCCGGAGGCATTAAAATTTGCAGTAGTTCAACGCCGCTGTTACTGGTATTTCATAATACCAATTGTTGTATTGTTAGGTTAAATCCTGACGCAAAAAAAATGCACACGTCAGATTACACGATCGTATTATGGGACTTTACATTGCTTTTTAAGCTTATAATTCGGGGAGTCCTGAGATTTATTATTCATGCTTGCATGCTTCCTATCGTTATCCGATTAGAGCTCTCCGTTTTATTTACTCTTCCATTTTTGCCATATTTTGCTATTATGCCTATTATTCCCGAGAGTATTCTTCAATTATAAATAATTTACATTTATCAGCTTCGTCGTTTTTATTTCGGATGTAGAGGAGTATTCGTTGAATGCTCCACATAATCATCCTATTTTTTATAAATGTAAAGTTCCTGTCTCTGGTTTGCTTTTCTTTTATAAAATCCTCCAAGCAATTTTTTTCAAAATTTGGTGCACTTTAAATTCAACAGAAACTTAGAGTATTTGGAAAATTTTCTCCGGAGCCAACAAGATTTCACAAACTATTTTTTACACAGCTAGTTTGCGACAAATTTCTATTTTAGTGTCCTTAGTAATTCATTGAATTGTGCGAATTTGCTCAAGCATCAAATATATTTTGAAAAATGTAACGAAATATGACTTGGTTTCCTTTAAAAAATAAGATTAGAGTCGAAATTCTTTAACGTCACAATAAAGTTGTGCGTTTTTTCTATTTTCAGCACCTTTAAGCCGCACGTGAGGAGAGAGAGAACGAGAGAGCAAGAGAGCAAGAGGTTCTCAAAGACTGAAAATTTTGAATAAAAATCATTAAAAAATCCTACGATTTGAGCCGTGGCTGGGTTTATCTCACAATGAACCACGAAAAATCATTAGAAAAATAGAATATCAGCTTGCTCTTACTTGTTATCATTCATCCATTTTTTAAGCTTTGTTTCAATTTTTAGCTCACTTCCCCATTTTTTTTAGTTTTTTTCGATCGTTATCCTATGATCGCTATCTGTAATTTTTGTGCACCCACGTCATTCAATTCAATTCAAACCTTTTGCGCATTTCTTTGAAAAAACACTTTTTATTTCATGAAATTTCACTGTACTCGTACATCAAACTTTTTTACCAGTCGTCGTGTCCTAGACAAAAGAACGTCACTACAATTCAGTGTTGCGAAATATCTACTCGCAAATCTCATTTTTACAAGAGAATCGATCTGGGTGATCGATTATCCTCCCGATCACACACAAAAATCCAAAAAAATCCGGACAGAAATCGCTCAATCATATCGTCTCCTACCTGACATAAGGGCGTAACTACACTCTGCAATGAACCCTGTCCTCCATACAATTCAATGTTTTCCCGGGTTCATCTCAATGTCTAGTTACGCCTCTGTGCCAGCCAAGCGACGATATTCTCGTGGTTAAATCAACTTTTCGAGTCAGTTTTGCAACCTTGCAATTGAGTGACGTTCCTCCGTCTGAAAAACTACGAAGTCTGGTACAATCTCTCGGTACGAATTCTTTTCCACGTCCTTAGGCACAGCTCAAATCCCGCTGAATATTCAACCGTCGAAGTGTTTATGGGTGATTGGTTTTGTCTCAGTTCGTTTCCGCCTACTGAAGAATCCCGCGGGCTGTCTCCCTCCAGGCGTTTTCTCTTCGGCGATCGGTGTCTTTTTTTCACCACTCTCACCCATTTTCTCACTCATCCAGGCCAGTTTTCCACCGATGGAGGCCGGTTTCTCACCAATCGGCACCTCCTTCTCACCACCTTGCGGTCCGGAAACTCGACCAAGATCATCATCATCGTCCTTTTTTGGAGTTGGTTTAGGATCTGTCCCACTGTTGATTCGTCCAAGATCCCCAGGTTTGGCACAGCCGAGTTCTTGACCGACGGCCAGCGCGAGGGCGACTGAGGATTCGTCCATGTCGATGCTCTCCGGGAACCGTCGGGTCCTGCTCAGCTCCTGGCGGATGTTGTTCAGGGCTTGAGTTCCGTCACGGAGAGCGTTGACGGCGTAGTCGGCAGCGCTCTGGATATTGAGGATCTCGTTCCGGAGGGCACCGCGCACCGCGGTAAGTTTCTTGTATGCTGCAAGCTTACGGTCGTAAAGGCTGGAGCCCAGGTTCTTCGTATCCGCACTCTCGGCCGCTTGCTTGAAGTTCGTCTGTTGGAATGTAGGTAGAGTTAAATCGATGAGAATATACACGGAGAAAAAAACTACGTGCATGGGACCCGAAGTTGAGGTCATATGGATCTCTGAAGTTTTCGGATCACGTATCTAAAACTTGAGGTCCAGCTGCCGAAGTTCGGGTCAGGCATCTGAAGTACTTAAGTACATACCGAAGGGTTCAGGTCACACATTGAAGTATCCGGTACATACCTAAGTACTTCAGATGTCTGACCCGAACTTCGGCAGTTGGACCTCAAGTTTTTGGATACTATATGTAGATCCGAAAACTTCAGAGATCCATATGACCTCAACTTCGGGTCCTATGCACGAAGTTTTTTTCTCCCTGTACAACGGCGGAGCGTGGCGTTGCGTGCGATATATTGGCTGATCTGACATTTAAACGTATGGAAAAGGATCGTTATTAAACAGGTTATTTACATCAAACACCAAAATAATCGATTCTTTACTACCACTTCAAATGGGGAAATGTCGATTATCGATCACTTATACTTCTTGCCACTGAGGATATGAAATTTATTTCGGCAGACTTTGTGACCACATTTCGCAATAAGAAACTGCTACACAGAGAGAAAATTCAACACAAAAGCTTGATTATACGGGAGGTAAAACACGAAACAACCGAAGTCTTCGGCTGACTCTGGGGTTTCCCAGTCTCTCCGTTGTTTTTTTCCGCTGAATTCGCCACAAACTGTACCAATATCAACACAAAATTTGGGTTAGTTTGCTTTTTAACTCCTACACTAACCAAAAGTAACACAAGAACACAAATGTTTTTATAAGTATTATCTCCAGCTTGCCTACACTTCACTGATCTAACATATACGTTGTTCCTAAAATGAGCCAAAAATATCCGTTCCCTGTTGCAAAATGTAGTTTATTCATTCTTCAATGTGTTTTTTATGATGAAATTTTGAAAGTATTGAGTTTCAAGAGTGTAAAAAGTTTGAACTCATCGTTTGGAACTGAAAATCGAGTTTTTGATGCCCTGTCCACACGAGCGCGGTTCGAAGAACTTATTCGACGAGCTGCTCAGTTCCCGGAACTTAAGTTACGAAACAAGGCATGCTGTTCACACGAGTTCGCCCGAACTGAAACCGGAACTTCAATAAAACTATACAATTATCGCAAAATAATAGATTATCACGGCCGCCAAAGTAACAAAAATAAAAGTCAAGACATATTAAGGACGTAAAAAACAAAAACAAACAAATTCACATCAAAAGAAACATATATAGAAGCTCGGAGTACGGGGGAAGTTCCGGGTTTTGGAGGAATAAGTTTTTAGCTCAGCTAAAACTTGTTCCGGCAACAAGTTCCTCGGAATAAGTTCCGCGAACCGCGCTCGTGTGGACAAGGCCTAAGGTACAATTTTTGGCGAAGTATACTTCAAAAAAAGTCTTATCACATTTCACTAGTATAAATTTGTTTCAAAGAATGCCACTTGCATCATCTATTTTCTAGGGGCGCTTAATAAAGTAAGAAGTGTAAACATGTTCAAGAACTACGATGATGTAAATATATGTATGAAAATCAGCCATCAAAGTAATAAAATCACAAACATCGTCTAGCTGAGTCCATAATGCGGATAAAACGCCGACTGTAAGAGAGATTGAGGGAGCCAAGGCCAAATTACTCCTCCACGTGAAGTCTTTAAGGGTTAGAACGATACTTCTTCTAACCCCTATACATGACGTAGTTGCTAATTTTAGCGCTATGACTCGCCACAAGAATTCAAATGAATCACAGAGGACAGATGAAAACTTTCGTAAATTGAGTATGTCAAATTGTCAATGGCATCACTACCTCAAATTTCACGCATTTTCTTGCAAGTTTGCATTTTACTTATGGCACCATTCGGTTTTCCACGAAATTTCACTCAAGATAGTTTGTCGAGTCATAAAGCCCTCATGCCTGTAGAAACTCCATTACTACCAACGACGTCATGATGTGACTTTTCAAAGAAATATTCTTGGAAGTTTTACCCACGTCAAGATAACTCTCGTACAAAATAGGTCAAATTCAACATCTGCTTTGGAAAACGCTTACCGCCAAACTGCGAGTTATATTTGAAAAACGTCGTACGTCATATTTCCGTACCTGTGAGTAACCTTTCTTGAGATTTTTTATGGCGTCCTCGTAATGCTCATCGCTAATCCATGGGTTGTCCACGATTTCTGTGAATTCAGGTCTTGGCTCTTCGGCGGTGCTCTTCGCAAAAGACACGGCCGCGTTGAGCTGTGTCCGGAACTTTTGAGAAGCTTCGCAAATCACATCCCTCACACCGTCTGCTTTGGCTTTCACGACGATCGATGGGTCGAGACTCAGCGCTTTGGTCAGCGCATTTTCAACTGTGAGAAGTGAATTCGTGACAAAAATTAAACACAAGAACAAGGTTAAAATGACTGTGATGACCGAAAAGTGCAAAAATCTGTCCAAAACTCAGTAAGCTCTGACTTAAATTGGGCATTGGCGGACCCAGCAATTTAGCAACACCGGATTTCCTCCATTTAAACCTATGGCAATGTATCGATTCTTAAGAGGCTAGGCGCTTCGACAAGAATAGATTATTTAGCATAGGTTTAAATGGAGGAAATCCGGTGTTGTCAAATTGCTGGGTTCGCCTCTGAAATTGGATCAGTTACCCATGTAAAAGTCGTAATTTGGCAATCAAATTTTGATGGATCGAAAAGAGCAAAAATCTAACCGAAGCCCAAGTTCTGATTTAAAATGGATAATTTTCCCTGGTAAAAGTCGTAATTTGGTCATCCAAACTATGATAGATCGAAACAGTTTTTTTTTTTTTTTTTTTTTTTTTTTTTTTTTTTTTTTTTTTTTTTTTTTTATCTCTATTTATATAACAGGACTACAAATCGTATTAACTATTTTTACATTAGAAGTAAATAAGAAATTGTGATGTGAGTTTGTGAGTCGTTGGACGCTAGCTTGCTTAAAATTATAGATAGATACTATATACATTTTTTGTTCTAAAAAACAGTGTAAAAGTCAGTCCAAAGCTGAAGCTCTGACTTAAATGTTCAACAGGTGAGGTATCTTCTCCTGCAATCGACGTCATCCGAAGTGCTAACTATTTGTAGTTAATCTTCTCATCTTTCACATATCAGTCATTTGCAGTTACCACACTATAAGCTTATTATTGCTAAACCAAGGTCGAACAAAACATGGTATATAATATCGGTGTAGATGTTACCAAATCACCATTTTTCTAAAGGATGTCCGTTGATAATTGAAGAATAGAAATTTGGTGCTTAGTCTGGATGAATTTTATATTTTTTTCTGTATGTTTGCGTTAAAGCTCTTTGAAATGCTTCAAAACAGTCATATATGGACGGAGTTAAACAGAAAGGAACCAAGCCACATCGAGATCGAACCGAGAAAAAGAGGTTTAAAGTTTGGCTCCTGCATAAGACTCAATGTAAAAGATAAACTTCAAGTTCAATTTCTGCAAAATTTGCTCCAACAATATCTTTGATTTTTTGGCGATAGATAGTAGAGCAGTGGTTGAGTTCAAAATCACTCATAACTCAATTTTTTCCAAAATGTGGGTTGGTTCCTTTCTGCTTAACTCAGTCCATATGTATTGTATATAGGTATGTAGATTGTGGCCATTCTCGGAAATAATGTGACAAAGGCTGTTTTGAGTTTGGCTATAAAGTCTTAGGGCAAGGGTGTTTTCTTCATAGTTTGCTACATTTTAATAAGTTTTCTATCAGATGTACACTGTCAGAGCTGCAAAAATTCACCATGGGTTAGAAAAAGTGAATTGCATTTTGCAAAAAGGAACCAAGAGCATGCCAATGTTGTTGGGATTGTGCAACTTACATTCGTTGCGATACAATTGCTGAAATTGTGCAAAAAATTGCGTATACGAAAATAATTTTCGTATTGAATTTATAGCGTATTGGAGATGAAGATACAACTTGTTTCGATGGTCAGTTTACATTTGCAAAGTATTATAAAATGTGCACAATCTGACCGACTTGGAATGCTCTTGGTTCTCTTTTGCAAAATGCAATCCAAGTATAACAGTACTCTGAAAAAATTAAGAACCTGCTTTCTCGTTATTCAAACGCCGGATTTGAGCGAAAGCCGCTGCAATTGGGCAGGCCGCTGCATCCTTCCATATAAGTTGACTAATTTTTTGAGTGACGGGACCGAAATCCGTATCCACGGCTCTAGAGAACAAACTTCTTTCTGACTCCGACGTGAAACCAAAAACTCCAGAAACCTGCAACCAGAGGTTTGGAGTGTAAGTTCTTTATGGTGTAACTTATTGTCGGGAAAACCCTTCTTAAAACTAATAAATTGACAAATTAATGCGAAAGAAGTCTACCTACTTTTGAAGTATGATGTACTAATTCGTTTAAGACACAGACAGATTTTACAATTGTCATTTGAAAGCCGGCCCAGAGCTAATTTTTTACCCAAGAGCCAACATAAATGGAAGACTCAGCTTCAATAAGAATTGACATTAGATGGAGGCTTTTTCCCCCAAGTTTTAATGCATATAGATGGACATGTTTCACGTAAAGCTTCTCGAAAAGAGGATTACATTCTGCGGAAAAGGATCTATCCGCATTATAGTTGAAAGCTCCTAACTACCCCTGACTTTTAATGAAGCCTAGTGTCCTTTGCTGCAACTACCTGTTAGTCTCCTCCCCCGTCTTGTCTAATTTTCAAAATACCAAACAACGTATCTCCATTGCAATGTTTCAAAATTTCCGCTCTTATTTTAGTTTCTTCCAAGAGAAACACGCTTACTCTTTAGCTTGAAATTAATGCAGAATATTTTTTTAGAAGTAAAGAAACATCAAGGAAATTTTCAAGAAAATACAAGTATTCCACGTATTCCAAAGAAAGAATAAATCATGACAGGAAGTCTGTAATATTGCAAATGGAGAAGCATGATTCTGTGCTTTGGTCATCGGTATGCGTCCCTGTATCTAATATGTACGTATTTCTGCCAAACAGAACAAAGTGCATTATGATGTGAGCCCTATTGTGTATGTATTCCCATGGGTCTAAGGGCTCATGCCATGATGCACATAGTTCCTTTTGGCAGAAATACGTCCATATGTCTTGATTAGCAGTTCTGAAATCTTTCCGACACGTCTTTTTCCTGAACTCTCGATGCAAACAGTCTTTCGTTTAAATTCATCCAAATGTTATTCAGAGCAGATACATTCTCACCGATGAATGCAGCCTAATATTTAGAAAGAATTACATCCCTTTAATGAAAACCACGTGTTAAAGAGAATATTTAAGGTGAAAAATCAATTGCAGAGGAAAAGCACAGTAACGTTCACTTCGCGTCCAATTATATCTCGACTTCAATTAAATCAGGAATGAACGCGCATTTCTGAGTATCAATGTTGGCTTTAATTGGAAGAAAATAATGTTGCTTTGATGCAATTTCATACTAAAATTGGAATTTAACGTTCCCACAAGGCTGGTAGCAAATTCATCACCCAGCGGGCTTCGTTTTATTAATGAATTGTGGAAGGCATTCAGTCAGTGGCGTGGCGTGATGTATCGATTGATCTGCCGTTTAAACCCATGGAAAAGGATCGACAAACAGGGTGCTCGCAAGGAACACCTTAATAATCGATTATTTTCCACAGCTTCAAATGAAGGAATATTGATAATCGACCATTCACGCCTCGCCACTGCTTTCAGCCACAGTGCATGGTAGACGCAATAGCTTACTACTGTATGTTTTGCTTAAATCATCTAGAAATTGTCAATGATCGGAAAAATTGAAACAGGGTGGGATAAGGGTGGTGGAGAAATGCTTTACCTTGCCAAAAAGATTATATTCAACCTAGTAAAACAGTGATGATTCATGCTCTTATCAATTATCGAGCAATAGAGAGAGAAAGAAGAAATAAGAAAACAAATTACTTTTGAAATTCACAAAAAAAAGTCACCTCGACGGATCTACTTCTCAGAAGCGACACAGCCAAAAATTCAAAATATTAGCATTTATCAATGGTGACAGATGTGAACTTTGTATCATCACAAAGTTTCGTCTAGGATACATAAGTTTGAACGAAGTCCCTAAGTTTCCCCAAAAATGGCCACTTTTCTAACAGGCATGCACTTTAACAAAACATGAAAAAAACTAAGCTAATTTTGTATTTTTAGGTATATTTCACTAGTTTCTGGTAACATGTGCTTTTTTTACTGTTTACCCAAAGAAAGTACACTCAGTATTGCTGTATCGTCACACTGGGAAAAAAACACTTTGGATCTTGAGTCCAGACTCTTGAAAACATTGACAAGAAAGAAGACTCTTGATTCAATCGGATTTTTGCTTGAATCAAAACGAAATCCGCTTAAATTAAGAGGCTTGGTTCTTGATTTAAGCTAGGTTCTGATTGAATCAAGAGTACTTTTTCTTGTCGATGTTTTTAAGAGTCTGGGCTCTAGATCCAATGTGTTTTTTTTCCAGTGCAGCGTGCAACACACTTATTACCAGAATATAATTTAAGGGCCTCTGTGCTTCTCTTAAGCTGATTTAAAATAATCATACCTGTAAAATTAGGGCCAGGGCCGCTACGATAAAAGCACCACCGTGTTTAATATCCATCATTAGGTGTTGCACTCACGATACCTAAATGAATGAGTGGTTCATGCGGCCTTCGGTATCGTTTATATAGCGCCCAGCGAAATAGATTTATTTCCGTTTTTTCTCGGATCTCGTGACTGCTCGAACTGAGCGATGGGTGTCGGGACGAGACACGCATTCCATTTTCGGATTTGTCATGCGTTCCGGGAAATTGCCGGCGGCCACGTCATTTTCCATTTCGCCGGCGGATTGCGATGCATTTGACGTGAAAAGCTGCGTCGGCGACGCTGTACGATCGAATCCACGAATTCTCGGAAGTTGCATCTGTTACGTGGTTCGATACTAAAGGAAAATCAAAGGCGGGAAAAATTTGCGCTCGGAGGAAATCGAAGTGACGGCTAAATTTTCCGGAAATTCAAGATGACAACCTTCGCAAACCGTCGATCATTCGAACGATTTAACATGAATTACTCACATGACGATGGATTCATCCGAACTTGCGTTACTCACAGGTGTCGATTTTGGATAGTTATCGATTTATTCACATGCAATCGTTCACTAGGAAAGGGCCCCCCGAAGGCCTTGTCTCCACGGGACGTTTTCATGGGATTTGTCCCAAGTTCGAATCGCAGGAATGAAACTTCTGGGATTTTTCCCGGTTACCGTCTCCACGGGACAAGGCTCATACGGTCCTGCGACTAGTTTGCGCGGGAAGATAACTTCGTTGAAGTCGAGTATTTTACCGGGAATAAAATAATAATTGCACTCAATTGACAATTAGAAACATTATTTTAACTATACAAACATGAACAATGGAGTAATCAACAAAATATCGCATAGTTCGTTTACACTTCTTCTTCTTCTCTCAGTGGGTCCTAAAGGCAAAATGACCATACTTGGTACTGGGAAAAATATTGATTGCTCAATATTATGCCCAACTTCGTAAGTGGGATTTTTCCGTGGGATAAATCTCGTGAAACGGCCGAAAAATGACGTCAGCGTTCCAAGGGAGAGGGAGGAGTCAAGGGGCCCACGTTATGAAGCATATTGTCACCTCATTCATTTCTCAAAAGATCAATTTTATGTGGCTATCACACCAGTAGTCCCCAACTGTATAGTTGACAGTTCGCGCATGCGCAGAGACTGACGGTCGGCAGTGGGCCTTTGCCGACTGTACATTCTGGACGCGCGCGCAGGCAGAATGTACAGTTGGACTGCGCATTTCAGTGTTTGTAATAATGCAGGACCGTTGGTTCCGGCCTAACCTGTCGTTTAATGAAGGAAAATTGGAAGGAGTTAAACAATTTCGAGGTTTCTCTGAATATCCAGAATCGAACTTCTTGTAGATTACGGCTATACTTTTATTCAATTGATACGAAACTTTGTATTATTTTAAGAAAGTTCTTTGCACTTATTCGTCGGTATGTTGTTGTTTTAGACTTTTGATGGAACTAAGCATAACTTCCCTTTGGAGCAGTATTGTTTTCTTTAATTCGTTTCAAAAGAGAGGAAAAATTGTGAATTGATTTTAGTGTTTTGCGTTCTTCTTTATTCTGGAATTCCTGTGATTTGTCATTTATTTTTTCGGTGAAAGTACGAAAAATCGTTAGCCAGACGAGATTTAATCAGGTATTTAAATTTATCTTTTTTTTAAGCCTCTGATGAGTGTAATAGAATGAAATCAATGCTGGAAATGAAACTATTCCCGAAACTAGGATCAGTCTACACAGCACACCATCCATCCGAAGGAATAAATTGAACATGCTCATTTTTTTAAAACTTTTTATCTATATTTTTCGTAGAAACCAAAACTGACGCATTTGTTAGCCCCCGTGTAACTTGTAATCGGTGGAAAAATACAGCATTTAATTGTCACTGTGTTCTTTTTTGTGAATTATGCTCTCCCCGCTAATGAGTTTTAGAGTGCTATGACGCTGTTTTTACCTTTGTTTTTATGACTGCCAATAGTGCAATCGAGCTTTACTTAAAATTCAAAAGTTAACTGATTGTATGACCGTCTACGATGAAATGGACCTGGAGTCTAGTTTACAAAAAACTGATAATGAGTTCTTGGTACCGGAGCATTAAAAAGTGTTTTGCAGATTGTTAAGCACAAAAATGCCAAGCAATTTAAGTTTTCAAAATGAAAATTTTTGTCCCAGACTATTCGCATAATACTTCTTTATGCTCTGATATCAAGACTTCAGTTTCAAGTTTTTGAGGACTAAAGTCTCTTACTTTGTAGACGGTCAACATCAAAGAAAGAAGCGAAAAGAGGAGGCCACAATGCACTAAATCGGGCCACATTTTGCAAAGAGAAACGTCCTATATTTCTGGCTCATTTTAGAAACAGCTTATTGAATATCAGTCGTTCCATGTAGAAACGTGCTTTTATGGATGAACTAGAAATAGTAGTTCTTTATCTCAAAATTTAGCACGATTACAAATGTCCATCGTGTTCTGTGAGGCCATCGGTACCGTACTCTGAAAAACTGGTTGTAGGTAAAAACATTTTCCGAAAATTTTAAAGGAACTTTCCGACACACATGAAAAGGTTTATTTCCGAAATCTCGGCTCCTATAGTGAAGCAATTTAACGCTTCAAAAAAAGTCTGTGAATCGAAACCTATCATCTATTTTAATTTGATAATAAAACTAACCTAGAGAGTGTTTGCGTTGTAGAACACGATTTTTCGGAAAAAACACGGTTTGTAAGGTATACGGGTCTGTGTGTACTTTTTAAACTCGATTCTTTCAAAGTCTCTATTAGTAATGCGCGGATTTGCACAGGGTTACACACTATCAAATGACATGACAAATTTAAACATATGGTTTCCATCGGAAATATGTGGTGGTACACGTATCCTCCATTTGATACATGCAGTTTTCCTCTCGGTTGTACGAAAGGTATAAAAATTTTACAGCAGAAACTTGGCACGTAAACGCTTGATCCGAAAATCAACAAACTTTAACTTGTTCCCGTTAAGATCATCTTTAATTGGATACCGTAAACTCGTGCCTCATATCGGCAAGCAACGTTAACTCTGAAAGGAGCAGGTATTTTGAATCAGAGTTGCATATTGACTCGGAAAGTGTACGCAGCTTAATTGATGCTTACATCTGGATGAAATTCAATTTATCTGGAATTTATAGGATTACGAACATGAAACCAGCACGATTAAACCTACGATTCATAAATCGCAGATACTGGGGAAAAAGCTCATACGATTACAAGTCATTTCGTATGATTGCACGTCTAAAACGCATTCAATCAAATGAAACCAAAATATGCTTCACAAGTATTTGTTATTATGTACCTCCTTCAATGCATACGGCTCTTAGGAATAAGGCAGAAACCAACGCAGGCTGTGACTCGTGTTCAAACAAGCATCAAATTCTCACCATCAACAAGCTTCCAAACCTGTAATTACGAGATCAGAGCCTTTACACTATCACCTATGTCGGAGAAGCGTCTGATTTTGTCATAACCATCGCTAACCTCGCCAACGTTCTCCTTAAAAAAGCTTTATTTTGGTTTGGTCCATGCAGCACTGTATCATGCCACGCGCGCCGTGGCACGCTGCGGCGCGGCGCCGGCGCGGCCAGCCAGCCAGCACGGAACGCGTATTGGCGCCTACAAACCTAAGGGATACCTCAAGCATTGCGCAATGCGTGAAGTATCTGCTTAGGTTTGTAGGCGCCAGTGCGCGTTTCGTGCTGGCAGCACGTCGCGTCACTCCGCTTTATGCTATGGCCTATTATTGAAACTCGTGAAGTCAGCGTTTTTCAACTCATGATTTTTATAAGTTTGCACACTCTGCATGGATTACTTCAATTTAAATTGATGGGAAAAAAAAATGAATGGAAAATTTAATGTGTGTTTTGTAAATATTAGGTAAGGTGTTTCCTTGTCGTATTTAATGATTTTCAAAGCACAAGAGTTGCGATTCTACCACAATTAATTAGAAATGTCCGTATCATCCAACAAATTGTGGTAGTACCACAATTTTAGGGGATAACCCCTAACACTTTTCTTTCCGTGATCCGTAACGCATCATCTTGTAGAATTAGAACCCGTTAATAGAATACACAATCTCCGTCAGCTGTTGCCAAATTTAACTAGACAATTCAATTTTTTGCAAGAGAACTTTCGTGCGGTTTCCTTCAAAAATGTCTAAGAATTTGCCTCGTAATACGCAGAACATTCATTGAAAGCTCGAAAATCCGCGCAACCGTTTTCACGCAAAAAAATCCAAATGCCCGATTGAATTTGGTATTAGCCAATTTGACTTGGTTCCTTTCTACTTAACGCGGTCCAATTCAGGTCAAAAAGGGTTAGGAGCTTAATCTTACGTGAGCACAGCAAACAGGACTTTTTGTGTATCTTTGGGGGGGGGGGGGGGTCGATTTAATCTATGTTGACAACGTCGTGACGCATAACCGAGACAGTGGCGTGGCGTGAATTGCGATGTATCGATTGTTATGCCATTTAAATCTATGGTAAAGAATCGATTATGAAGGTGTTCGCTGCGAACACCCTGTTTATCGATCCTTTTCCATAGGTTTAAATGGCATAACAATCGATATATCGCAAAGCACGCCACGCCACTGAACCGAGCGCGGGGAGGAAGGAAATAAAAACAAACGGCACACTTGAGCAGGGCTATGACGGAGCACAAGTTAAAGCAAACAAATGACTGAAACATTAAGGCGACATTGCCACCTGACATTAACAAACTAAAAACTAACATTAGTATACTGGCGGCGGCGCAACGATAATGCAGCCACCGTCGCGAAATGTCCGCACCCTCCAAGTCGCGCTGAAATCAAAAGATTTTTCCCGCCAAGATGAAGTGCACATCGTCACCCTCCGGCCAAAGTATCAACAAGCGCCATGCGGCGTTTCAAAATATCTGCCGCTATTTTATTTTTTTACAGAGAAATAGTTCAGCGAAGCTGTCCGAAAGTTTCATCGAGTTTTTTTTGTGCTGCCGATAAAATTCAGTGAGATTTTTAAACGGATTATAAACAACAATTTCTCTGTAAAAAAGTAAAATGGCGGCGGAAATTTTGAAACGTCGCATAGAGCTTGTGATACTTTGGCCGGAAGGTGACGATATCCCGATTAGCAGTGATCGCGATTAAGGTGCGACTTGATAAATAATGGATAAAAAAAATTATATTGAGGTTATGTTTTCGTTTACAATTGACCCAGTGTACTTATCGATCTATCCATAGAGTGCATAGAGTCGTAATGTAAGTGCGAGAGCTGGCGCCATGTTCTGCTCGACGAGTTCCGACCCGGTGTGCGGGGTCACTTTTTCGATACATATTTGATCCAAAATGGCGGTGTGGGATATGGTTGGGTCCCCGTGTATCGCAAACAATCGATTATGTATCGAAAAAGGGACCCGGCGCCGCACAGGAATCTCGGAATTCGGGACCTGGAAAATGCTTAAAAGTGGCGTCAGCTCTCCCACTTGCATTACGACTCTATATACTCTATCGATCTATCAAATGATGGTGTCACTCAATCAGTCTAACTGTCGGATTGAGTGAATTTCTGGGTGCCAAGAACGGCAACATTGGAGCTCGGTGGCCTCGACGCTTCAATTAAAATCTATTTTCTCGGGCTTTGGAGTTGTCTTGGGTGGGATTTTTCTTGGTCGTAACCGTACCCGCCCCCGCCTTCCCGGTATCGCTCCTTACATTTTGATCAGGCGAGACTTTTATCCCGTAACCATCCGACAGCCGTTTCTCCCGCGTCGCTTCCCCGAGCACCGACTGTCTCATTGCCGTTAAGGTTAGTTTTCGGCTCCACTGTGAACGCGCCGCGGCGTGTAAGCAAGCCAGCGTGAATGGTTTACGTGAGTGCGCGGACAATGCTGCCGTGCAATGGAAAAATAACGTATGAGCATTTGAATGTTGCCAAATTTCCACTCGGAACATATTTAGTTTTGGAGAAAATCATTAACATTTTTCTCTGAAAATTTCAGACACTGTAGATAAAATTGCGAGCAAAATTCCCCGATAAATCGGGAGAAAAGTATTCATTAATTCTACCGCAAATTCGTGATTTGCCTGAGGAAATTTGGCAACGTCTGAAGGCTCATACGGCGTTTTTCTTTAGCACAGTAGAACGAGACTCATGCTGAAATCTAGTAATCCCCAACCAAAAAATGCCCTCTTTGCACCCAGCGCTTCAATTGTAACTTTTAAAAGGTTTTAAAGGTAAACCAAATCATTGATTTTACCCCGTCAAAAATATCAAAATATGCAACCACTCCCAAGCCCAACATTCAAAGCTCAACCGTTTACGCCACCCTTTCATTATTACTCATTTCAGATCGTCCTCATATCACTCTTATGCTTTCCCAGAGCTTAGCCACATCAGTTAGAAACTTGTGACGTCACAAGTTTCGCGGACACTATAGTAAAGACCTAAGCTGCCAAATCGGGCCAAAACAAACTCAGCAGGTTTTTTTTACGAGAGCAACAACAGTAAAGTGTATCGCAAGACAATGTGGCAATATTGGGGACGTGTTGGGACTTCAGAGCTGTTCCCGGTCGTAAACAAATTCAACGCGACCGGAGAGCAGAGACCGGGCTAAGGGTCGTGAAGTAGCAGGTCTCTGTAAGCAGTAGTTGTTGCCCACTAAACACTGATGGAGATATGTTGCGCTCATGCATTCTGCTTCCAGGGTAAACGTGCTGAATTCGGCGGAAAAAAGAATCCATTGCCGCCCCGGACTCGAGCATTTTGGCCGTCGTTGTCAAGAGTAATAACACTTTAAGAAATTCAATCAAACTTATTATTTTTACGTATTTACACTGGGAAAAAACATTGGATCTAGAGTCCAGACTCTTAAAACATCGAAGAAAAGTACCTTGATTCAAAATTAGAAATCTTATTTTAGCGGATTCGTTGATCAGCAAAATCGATTGAATAAGAGTACTTTTTTGTCATGCTTCAGAGTCTGGACCTAGACCAATGTGTTTTTTTGTGTATGAAATTGATTCTAGGGAACCTGATTAAGTAATAGTTTAATTGGACGTAGTTTCTGCCAAACGGAACTACGTGCATTAAGGCATGAGCCCTGAGACCCGTAATAATAATAGAATATATGCATAACAGGGCTCACGTAATAGTGCACATAATTCTGTTTGTCAGAAATACGTCCAATTATCATTTTATGACGCGGTCTTCTGAATAAAATATGCGTTTAACTGTACACCAAAATTTGCGTGTGTGTGTCGCGTTGAAAAAAAGAGGAGGGAAATATATGTTTAATTGATCCAGCCGTCACAAGAAAGATTTGCCAGGTTTTTTTTCTCTGGCTCACCCTATTGCAGAAGAAGTTGGTTTGAGTTTCATTGTTTGCAATCACTGCCTCTGAACCTGCACTTTTTTTTCACGACAGGATTTTGCACCATATTTTGTAAATTACCATAATAAACTTTTTAAATTATGAAAAATAACTGAACTGACCGCAGTACGATCGGTCATGCAAATCTATTCGGATGCATCAATCAATTTTGATGTAGGTCTCAATTGGACGTATTTCTATCAAACGGAATACGTGCATTGTGACGTGAGCCCTGTCATGCATATATTCTTATGGGTCTCAGGGCTCATGTCTTAATGCACACAGTTCCGTTCGATAGAAATACGTCCAATTGTGTGTCTCTTTTCTAAAGGACTTGAATATGTTGCGTGTTTTTCCGACGTCAAGTCTTACATATGTCTCGCCTTTTGACCGATGAAGATGTCGTGGTGTTTTGCAAAACGGACGAAATTGAACTTGAACTTCGCAAATGGCTTAAACGACAAGATCGCTCTGAAACTATCGGCCCATTGCACTGCACAGCCCCGGTGAAAAAATCGAAATTACAAGGGGCTAAAAATTCCGAAAGCGAAAGCCCCGAAGAAACGGAGCCCCAAAGAGGCTGCAGAGCTCATAAATTCGGATCAGAGAGCTTTTGTCCGGTGGGTATGCCTCATTTAACTTCCCCATTATGCCCCCACCGCCCCCACCCTTATCGGAGTTTCCCCTCTGCCCAGTGTCTAATGGCCTAATGACCTTCCGACGCGGACCAGTCTGCCCGCTCCGCGCGGAACTCCGCTTTAAAAGCTTCGTCCACTCTTGATTCTTGACCACCCCCACCCCACCCCATCCCACCCTCGATTGCGATCCGCGCTTAGCGGAAAGCGCGTATCTATGTGGGGGCTGCGGTTAGGGTTGGGTGGTTGTCGGTCAGGGGGGTTGTGTTCTAACCCCTTCGCACTGGGATCGCAGCACGCTTCCCCGGTTCGCCTTATCAATGGAACACTGAGTCTAAACAATGAATCCCGGCCAAGCCACTATAAATCTTCCGTCCGATTTTAAAGTGAAATAAGTCAACCGTCGGATAATTTCACGAAGAATTGGGTTTTTAGGTTAGTAGTGGCTCTGTAATGTGTTGGTCTACGGCACTGTCGGGCTGTTGGCCTGTCAGAATGGGAACGCGAGTCTCGAGGAGGAAATCTTAACCTTACCGAATAGTAAATATGTCGCAGGCAAATAGTGAAATCAGGCATTTTGTCAAATGCCTAGGCAGATAGTCAAATTTTAACAGTCTACAAATTTTTGTGAATTTATGGTGAAGAGCTCACGATTTTTCACTATTTTTGAAAAAAAATAACTCATCAAACCTTCGAACTCTTTTTGCCGCTTCCTCTTCAATGCTTCTGATATTTTTAAATTTTGAAATTCCGAAAATTCTGTATTTTATGATATACTGAAAATTTCAAGATCAGTGTCTCTTCAGGAGCTAAAAATCGTTTAAAATACTATTATATGGTGCCAATTTTTACTGAGAATTTTTTCTTGCAGGAGCAATGAATTATTTTGTCTAAAATGAGGAAAAGAATCAAAATTTTTATCTACGTTAGAATATTTGACTATTTGCCTAGGCATTTGATAAAATGCCTGATTTGACTATTTGCCTGCGACAAATATATCACATAACTGCCGTGCTAAGGAAGAACGCCGTATGAGACATCATGCGTTCATCAAAACATCAAAATCGGAAAATATTATTCCTGATTGGAGTCATGTTTTTTTACTTTACTAAAAGATTTCTTCTGAAACTTTAACATCTCTAATCCCTTGAGAAATGTTTACGATTGATTAAACTTTCATCTATGCCCGAGGGCAGTGGCGATGGGCTCAGAGGCGAGGCTGCCATGAAGCGGCTTTATATATGTATCAATCTTAGTGACAGTATCACTGCAATAACGTTTTAAAAATTATTTTTCACTCTTACTCCGAGTAATGATTGCAAGAACACTTTGAAAATATTTATGCCGACCCCCAACCATATTTCAAAAATGCTTTGATGTTAACATTTGAAAAAATACTCCAAGACTTTAAAAAAATTTTGCCTTTCAGATATGTTAACAGTGTTCGGGTGATTAGAGCATTTCTTGAAATGTAGTATTCAATAGCAACCTTATGATATTTTTAAATGACTAGTAAGTCAAAACTTTGTCCATCCTTTCGTGAGAACACTCTGCGTAATCAGTAGCGTGGCGTAAAAGATCGGCTATCGAAATCCCCATTTGTAGCTACTGTAAAGAATCGATTATTAAGGTTTTCGTTGCGAACACCCTGTTCATCGATCTTTTTCCATAGGTTTAAATTGAACGTATTACTGTCAAACGGAACTAAGCGCCATCGGGGGAGGAAGGGCTTGGATTGGCGGCGGAATCGGGCGTCGGGCTCATTCCGTCCTATACTTGCGATGCTTTTCCATGGCGCTTAATTCCGTTTGACAGAACGCGCTACCCGGCACTCTAATTTCCTCAAAAAGAACTCAAATTGGCGCTTAGTTCCGTTGGACAGAAATACGTCCAATTTTAAATGGTCGATCAATCGATAAATCGCAAAGCACGCCACGCGCCACGCCACTGTGCGTAATGGAAACTCATTACGTGGCTTTGGCTATGATCGAGTGATCACCAACTTGTGTCCGTATTCGAGAGATATTTCCGGTTTTACTGGGTCCTCTATCCCATTGTTAAAACCACCGCTGTCCATTTCGGCAGCGTCGGATGGATTTTCCGCGTTTTGCGTGTGTAATTGAAGTTGGGCATGGTTTTTGGGAGGCTGTGCAGCGACGCGCGAAGCCTGATTATTTCAGAGTGTTATGCACCATGTTAAATTCATGAGTCCCGATGCATGCATATGAATCACCGTGCACTTTCAACTCGGCCGCCGACGCCGACGAGTTCGACAAGCCGATGACGTCGATTTACGGGGATGGAAAAGGAGAATGAGGATCCCTGTCTCGATATGTTTGACGCTTGATCGGCCCGGAATATACTGTCGACTGCCGTGCCAGGAAAAAACGCCGTATGGACTTTCAGGCGTTGCTAAATTTCGATTAATAAAACACTGATTTTCTAGTAAACTTTTTGATGTATTTCTTCAAATTTTTCAGATAGTGCTGCTCGCAAGTTTACCTAACGTTCCTGAAAATTTCAAGGAAAAATATTCATCATTTTTCTCAAAAATAAACGTTTTATTGAAGGAAATTCGGCAACACTCGAATGTTCATACGGCGTTCATCCTTTGCATGGCAGGATAGCGCACAAACGGTGGTGTATACATAGGCGCGTTCCTGGAAGTGTCCAAGTTGAATTAAAGGGTTAATTGAAGCAACGCAAAACCGCCAAAAGTCAAGTTTCGCAATTACATAAAACAAGGGGTTGGTTGCAACGTATGGAAGTTAGAGAGCGTTCACCACACGAACCTTTTTATTTATTACTAGTTTTTACCGTGAGGATGCATCCTACGTTGGGAAAGTTGGCTCGAACATTTGGCCACACAAAACGGGTGGTTATCATGGACTGTAAGGAAGAAAATGATGTGCTAACTATTGGGTTTCTTGTGGGTTTAGTTTTTTAGTTATAGTCAATTACCTCTATTTGTCTATTGCAACTACCCGCTTCCACCAATAGGACTAATTGCAATAGGATTGCTCCATTTTCTGCTTGTCTTCTTCGTCTGCAGCTTTGGCTATCAATCTCAACAATCAGTCTGCTGCCTAGTGGTGAATGTTAATCAAATATTTTCGGCTACGGGAATGCGGATCTTTGTGCACGGAAATGACTCCAAATATCTAAACCGAAGTTCAGCCCAGTCCAAACCGAAAACTTCAGTTATCCGGACCGGAAAGTTTGGTGTTCCGTGTGAAGCAAACTTCATTCCTTTAACAAAAGTCAGACCTATCAGATCATCCAAATACGATCAATAATATCCGAAACAGAGGATTTGCTCTGATCTTTCACATGCGGGGTGGAAGATGGGCCGTAATATGAGCATGGTGATATGTGACTTTTTACTTGACTGTCGGGGGACCCAAAGGGGATGGAGAGGGGGGAGGGGGGGTTGCCGATGCTCGGGGCGTTAGAGGGGGAGGCAAAAAAGCCGCAATAAAGTGCGATATCAGCGCCTTATATGTGATGACGATAAAGGGGTGTGAATGTTTGATCAGACGCACGCAACAAGACCCTGCGTCGATGCCAATTTTTCCCACTTTATGCTCACGACATTGGTGATTATGGTCCCCCGGACCGCCACGCGACTCACGTCTAGACTGAGTTTTCAGCCAATAGTGCCGTAATATTGCCAACCTTTTCGGGTGTTGTATTTTTTAAACAAATATTGTACCGCTATTTTTTTGGATACTATTTTTTGACGAAGTAAAGCGTCCGTTAGGTGTCCGTCCGTGTGTCCGTTAGGGATGCTAAAATCCAAGAGCTGTTGTGCAGCTCTTGGATTTTAGCATCCCTAACGGACACAATTTGTTGTCGAAGTATGAGGAAAAGATATCAAAATATATGCCTCTCTCTGTGGAAATTAAGAGAATTTGGGCCATGGAAATTGTCTATATTAGGCCTATTATCATGTCCGTCACAGGAGTCGTACCGGAGAGCCTAATTAAACACCTAAAAGAGCTGAAACTCCCGGATCACCTTCTCCACACCATGCAGAAGTCAGTTATTCTCAGCACCTGCAATATAGTTCGGAGTTTCCTTAACATGGAATAGTCCCCTCTCTTTCATCTCTCTAATTTCTTTTTTGGTTTTTAGTTTTCTATTCTTGAAAATCTTAATTGTTAGGGCATAAACAGGACCCAAGACTCTAGTCTTTGACTCGTCTTGGGCTCTTAATACCAGGAAAAATCCTGTGAGGAAAAAAAAAAAAAAAAAAAAAAAAAATAAAATAAAAGAGTATTATTATTATTATTATTATTATTTTGTCGCATTAGGTGGTTTTATGAGCTCCTAGATTTGAATAACGATATTGTATGAATCATATCGATGGTGAAACGACCATACCACGTATCTCGTTTGCGGTGTTTAGATATCGCGCTACTCCCATTTTATTTTTGTGAAGGAGAAAAAATCAATATCATTCAGTGAAGCTTTCACAGAGGTTTCTCCGCACACAGAAGAAAAATCGTAGAAGATTTCAAGAACTAATGCTAATGCTGAGCACTCGTAATTTTCCATTTATAAAATGAAGTATGGCAGGAAGTCTGCAACCTCGCGAACCCAGATAAGTGGTCTGGTCTTTTCACATTTGATAGCGTTTTTCAAGTGACAATATGATTGAAAAATATTGACAATAATACTTGTAAGACTTTAAAATAATAAGAAATCAATATGTTGACAAAACCATTTGTAGGAGTACTCATTTAACATTAAACATATTTAAATAATCTGTTCAATTATAATTCGCGAAATACTACCACGGCACACAGTGAATCGAGTCAATTACAGAGGTCGGACATGCAGTTTTTGACTAAAACCGAAAACTTAAACGTTTATTTCGCCACATTCTAAATTTCAAGGGGTGCTGAATATAGAAAATTTCACGAGAAAACCAATGAAACCACTTTTAAAACCTCAAAGTTCCGTATAAACGGAGTTATAAGCGTTTAAAGAGTCCGAATTTTGTCCGAATTTTGTCCGACCTCTCCTATTGACTCGATCCACTATGCGGCGGATAAATGTTATCATTCATGCGATACCTCAATATTGACACAATATCGAGTCAATGAATTCCAGAATTCGTGCAAATCCGGACCAAACATTCCCAAAATACTTTCGTCCCAACTGCCGAGTCTTCCGTGCGTGCCCTGGTAGAAATGTTCCATGCGAATGTGCATGGAAATCAGGTGATTTACCATGCAAGACGCATGGAAATCAATTGGTTTCCATGAAAGTCACATGGAAGTCAAATCATTTCCATGCAAGTAACATGGAAACGATCTGATTTCCATGCACCGCAGAACTCAAGTGATTTCCACGCGGGAGAGAAACGTCATCATTTCCATGCAGTCTGGATGGAAATCTTATGATTTCAATGCCAGATGCATGGAAATTTTACTTTTGCCATGCAATGAGCTTGGAATCGTTACCACCATTATTTGAGCAGCTTGTTAACGAAGTCATTGTAATTCATGCATTGTGGAAAAAACAGAAACACTTTGTACTAATCACGATGGGTCAAACCAGATATGCAAGATTTTAGAAAAGAAAAAGAAAAAAAAATAGGTAGGAGAACTAAAAAGATGAGTCAAACGTATAGTTTTTTAAAGAATTCACGGACGATTGTTGCGGGTTGCATTAGCAGCCCCCAAAAAATCGTTGACATTCCCTTCTTTTGTGATTGATATGACAACTGGGCGTGCATAAATGCAGCAAAAAGTTAATAGAGGAAAATAATATTAAATTAAATAATAAAAAAATTAAATAAAAAAAAATAAGTGAAACCTTAAAATAAATTATAAAAAATAAAATTAAAGAAAAAAGAGTAAGTGAAGAAATGATCATATAAAAAAAATAAATTAAAGTAAAAAAAAATCAAAGTAAAAAAATAAAGTCAAAGAAAATAAAGTTATAAAGTAAAGTTAAAAAAGAGTTAAAAAATAAAGTAAACAAGTAAAGTAAAGTTAAAAATAAATTGAAGTAAAAATGAAATACATTTTTAAAAACGAACGAATGTACCTGTATTCTAAATATTCTAGTTATCCGTTCTAATCGAAGTTAAATCCCGGTTTTTCGGCTCCTATTTTCATCGCTCGGTATAGCTCAATCGGTAGGGTCTTCGGCTAGTGTTAGGTAGGTCCCAGGTTCAATCCCCGCTGCAGGCGAAAAATTCTAAACTACGTTAACGCTATCATGGACTCCCAATAATTCAAATAGTTTTATTTTTCACGATTTCGAAAATTATTTCCTTAAATAATCCTTTGGGGTGCCTCTTTTTCCCCAACCACCCTGCTGAACATTTTCCATGCGGCTGATTTCCATAAAGTTGGTTTCCATGCCATATGCGCATGGAAATTTTTCCGTCCCAATTTGACATGCGGCTGATTTCCATGCAAATTTCGCATGGAACATTTTTACCAGGGTGGTCGATCCGATCTACTCTGAACCCTGCATATTCACGGAAAACTACATATTTTGCAACTATGCATTCCATTGCGGATCCCATCGCTCATGTGACGGGAGCATTTTTTTGTCGCGGCGCCGGCAGACGATTTTCACGCCGAGTGTAGAAAATAATACGAGCGAGCAGGCGAACACACACTCACACGAGCAGCGGCTGGAACGTGGGGAGCGGGGGGGGGGGGGGGGGGGTGCGAGCGGCGAAAACACCAACACTTTATCAGCCGAAGGCCCCACTCGATCTGGATTTTATGAATGCGCGCTCCTTTTGAGAGCGCTGATACATCCCGGATTACACGCTCCTTCATAGCGAAAAAAAAACCCGAGCTCATATCGCACGGCGGCGCGGCGGCAAAGGATGATACAAGCCAGCGCAAATATTTCCTTACCCTTTGGCTCAACCCCCCCGCCCCCGCCGTCGACCCCTCGCGTGCGGGAGGTTTTTTCTCTCCGCGTCTCGTATTATTGCAGCAATTTAGATGTTTTTAAATCTTCCACGAGCGTTCCAGTGCAGCGTGCCGGGAATGAACTCATTAGGCGAATTTTTGCGATTGAATATGATAAGTTTTTTGAGTCGGTGAGTCCCGGCCTGATGCTCGGTGAACAATACGACCAATCAGAGGCGAGAAAAGGTAAATCAGCCCAAAGCGCTAAAAAATACATTATTAAGAAAGGGTCGTAGACTTGGAGTTGAGGTGGCTCTCCGATACTGCCGCGCTAAGGAAAAACGCCGTATGAACCTTCAAGCGTTGCCAGATTTCCTTTCATAAAACACGAATTTCTTCGGAAGGAACATTTGGCAACTCTCGAATTTTCATACGGCGTCCTTTCTTAGCGCGGTAGAATACCTCGGAGAGATATTTAATAGCTAGTCGGTCCATCCGTTGATAGTCTCTGGATTTTAGGAGGGCCCGTCTTCGAAATGGTGACGTGTGAACTCCGAGACCGGCCACTTTAAAATGATAAATCCACGATACTGTAGTACCAAGACACCCGCGTAAATTTTACCGTTGAAATGTGACAAACCTAACAAGCATGACAGCATAATAACAAGGCTCTCGAACTGACACGACTCTTTGATACCACTATTCGTGCTGAATGGATGTGCTTGAAGTATCAGCAAAACTGAAGGCGAAATGAGACGGTTGGTCTTGACTCCAACTTTGTGCCGCGCTAAGAGGACGACCTTCTCTTATTAAAACTATGTAAATATCCCCGCTATCCGAGCATATAAACGACAAAACTGCAAAATCACGCGACCTCCTTACGACGTTACAGATATCCAGTCGTATTTTGTTTTTACGAAGTAACTAATCGTGCAAGACATCCTAATCCAGTCATTTGGTGAGTCGGAAACTCGAAAACTTAATTGGCGACAAATACGAAAAAACTCTTCTCGCTATTGTGGAATCTCCTAGTTAGCTATTTCAGACAGATTTGATACATTCAATCTGCATTTTGCATTCAAAAACCAATATTCCTGACTCATTTTAGAAACAAGATATGCACTATTAGTGCTCCCATGCAGATAGCCGCTTTAATCGATGATCAAGAAATATTATTCTCTGAATGCAATACAGTCCATTTGAACGATAAAAACCGTCATGGCGAAAACTTGACTCGTTATTTTTTTCTCGCCGAACTGCGTCAGTCGATGTCTAAACCGAGTATCTCCATCATCCGATGAGCCCCAAAATACAGGTAATCTTATGAAAGTGTGGGCTCATCAAAAAATCGAAAAAGTTCTTTACATCCATGGATTCAACTACCCAACGGATGCAACCGTCAACCGAGTCTATTGAGTGTCAAGAAGGAGTTCCCGTCTTCGATCGGGTCGTGGCTTGGAAGGGGGGGGCGGCGGCAGGGGTCGCTGTGACAGTCTAATCGTTTAGTTAATGATTCGGTCAACTTTGAGTCGGGGGCGGGAGGCACCGCGGCAAGGCAGGTGGTCGTAAGAATCGCGAGGCGAATAAACTGAACTTGGCAGGTGTCATTGGTGGGTGACACGTTTCGGCTTTCTCAGCGCGGCGCGGCTCGGCGCTTCGAACCCGGGCGGAAATAAGAAGCAGAATCTTCGAGTGTTGATCCTGCCGCACCTCGAATGTCCAATAGCAGCGGTTAAAAGTTCAGCCACCGAGGATAAACAACCTGGCAACGATGGATCCTGTCTATATACACGACGACCTTTGCCTCTCGAACTACGTATCGATGACTGACGAACAATCCCGCCTATCTGCAAACTGACAATTTTGCCGAGCGGAGAAATGACTTTGCCATTTTTGTAATTTTTAGACTAGATTTGCAGTTTTCTCATACATTTCAGTGCAATTGAAGCGCTTCGCTACAATATTTGAAAAACACTAAAATCATCAGCTTGCGTATTTTTAGACTGTAGAATGCGGTGAAGTCGCTAACTCATTTTTCTGAAGTGGAGCTCCTAGCATCTTTTCTTACGGATAGACATTTTCGTGTCCGATATGAAAATGCAGTCTCCAGCATAAGACCTATAAGGGCAGGAGTTCCGCAGGGTTCTTGTCTTTCTCCTCTTCTATACTCTCTCTTCACCACGGACATCCCACAGTCTGGGAGGGGGGGAAAGTTGGGCATTTATGCAGACGATACTCTCGTGCTAACATCGTCTCGAAGTTACAGGGAGGCACGTTTTAACGCTCAATCTCATTTAAACAAAATAGATAAATGGACAAAAAAAGACAAAACCAAACTAAATGCGTCTAAATCGGTTGAGGTTGTTTTCACTAATAGACCATTTACCCATATTCCCCTACTTTTAGGAGAAGTTAAAATCCCAAACGATAACATCGCAAAATATCTTGGCCTCCACCTGGATTCCAGGCTCAGATGGGGCGCTCACATTAAAAAAAAGGTCGCTCAACTGCGACTAAAGTTCTCTAATATGCAGTGGCTCTTGGGGCGCAAATCTCGACTTTCCCTACAACTAAAGTTGCTTCTCTACAAGTCAATGTTGAGGCCGGTTTGGAGTTATGGTTGCCAATTGTGGGGTTGTGCAGCCAAGTCAAATTTAGATAAGATCGAAATCATTCAGATGAAGATTCTAAGAAGTATTGCTAAAGCTCGGTGGTATGAGAGGAATGCAGATATTCGCGCTGACCTCAATATTGACTCTGTAGAGAATTACATCACCAAGATGTACTCTGCGTATGAGATGAGACTACATCGTCACCCCAACCAAGAAGCGCTTGCGCTGTTGGAATGGGACCGATGTAATCGCAGGTTGAAAAGACGTAAGCCCTATGAGCTTGGAATTCAGGGCTTTTCAAAATTTTTCCCATAATACTAGTGTGCCTCCCCGTATCTTCGGATGGATCAGAGGTGCTTAGGTCTTCGGCCGGTGTCGGTCGACCGTAGTCTTCAATAAAACAAAGACAAAAACAAAGTTAAGACAAAAAGGCATTTTTATTTTAGGAGTAATTATGTTTTTAGAGCTCCTCAATATTCAGAGGTAGTATGATATTTTTATGTTAAAACTTTGAAAATTTATAAGATAAAATGTTTATATATTATAATTAAGTTATACTTATAGATTAATTAAGCTTTAAAAGACATCTATGTATGTCTATTAGCGACCTTTGTACAAGTTTAATTCGTGCAAATAAAAAAAAAAAAAAAAAAAAAAATTTTTCTGAAAATTTTCAGTTGCGGTACTGTTCTTTAGACCTCCATACGTAAATTCAAAGTGATTCGTTCCAATCGCGCTTCTGCGCCTTGGCTAGAAGTATATGCGGGCTGATTATTGAAATTGATAGACAAAGTCATAGATATAGAAGACCAAAAGAAAATGGAGCTATCGTGTTGCGGAAGAGATGGACAGAGATAGACATTTGCATTGGACAGAAAAATAGAATACAATTAGTCATTTAGATCGCTTCACAAAAGGATTGATAGCACGCACCAAAATATCACTGGTAAAAGTCGACAAATTCGTATTTCGACTAGAACGTTCGTTAATCTCTAAGTCGTAAGAAAAAAAAATTAAAAAGAAACGAAACAAGATGTCGACTAACCGAATAACCATAAAATTTCAAAAAAAATTGATTGCACGCGGAATTAAGGTTTTAAAGTAGTTATTACATTTAGCTGAGTACAACATTTGTATACGTATAACATTGAGTTGACCTGTCTTAGGAATAAATAAAAAGGGAAAATAGCTCTGCTAAAAATGTTGCCGCCGTGGACTAAGGACTAAGGCCTCTTCTCCTGTGGACGGTTACAAAAATGTTTTTTGTTCTAATAAAAGGCCGCGTAGCGTGCTAAAGAGTAGTCACATACAAAGGCACCTTTTACAGCGAGGGACTGACAAAAAATCTTGGGAGGATATATTAAAGGAGACAATCGCAAAGGCAGTGTTTTTCACGGCTTGTAATCATTAGCCGCGAAAGGGAGAAAGAGATGGAATGGGGAAGGGAGAGAAGGACGAGGAGGAGGGGGCGTGAGGTCGTTAACAGGGACATCTCGCAAAAACTACGGCCTCCGTTTAATCATGGTTACTGCCTCCTCTCGATGTCTGGATCCCAGGAATACACGAACGCCTTTCCTGTCTTTTGCTGATGTCTGTTTCTCAGAAGAATACTTTAAGGAAAGCAGCCGTATGAGTATTCAAGTGTTGTCAAACTTTTTATGATAAAACACAAATTTTTCGGAAAATTTTGCTATGTTTTTGGCGCGTATACGTAGTATACCGCCTTTGCGATCGTTTCGAACCCTGCTCGATACAATAACCGAGTCCCTTAGTTCCTTACCGAAAAGTGACTACCGCGAACTTCTCAGATTTTCCAAAGCGTGTAAAAAGTTTATTTATCCGTCAATAATTATGATTTAAAGTTGTTTCTCATTCTGGGGGTCTCTAGTTTATGTGCAGTGAATACCAAGAGTCTACGTTACTTGGTTTTTTTTAAAAAAAGCCTAAGAATGCGACGCGCTGATTTGAAATATGCATATATAAGCAGAATCAAGCGAACTGATTCGAGGATGGTTGAGCAGGTCGGCACTCTCGGAATGAGAATTTAACTCCTCCGTTTTGTTCAAAACGTTGCTTTGACAGATCTGTAACCTCGATTATACTTTTCAAAAGTTGGTACCCGTGCTCTGATAGTGCTGTTCATCTGACAACATTGTCAGTGTCAGCTGATAAAATGTATATTTTCACATAAGAGGTTAATAAAAGTTTTCAGTCAGTCTTTGACATCTATTGATAATTGTTTTGGTATTTATTTATAATTACTACGTAATTATATATTTTTCTTCGTTTTTAATAAGAAAAAATATATATAAATAAATACCAAAACAATTATCAATAGATGTCAAAGACTGACTGAAAACTTTTATTAACCTCTTATGTGAAAATATACAGTGCAATCTGTGTAAGTGCAATCTGTGATGAGCCTCGAGACTCATTAGACCATTAGTTAAACGTGGCTCATACAGGAATCCACTTACCCCTCTCTTCCCCACGCTCCTGATCACTGCGTCGGCGTCTCGACGAACAATAGCTAATGACGGTCGCCAAGCGAGGCCGGGATCCTCAGCCCCTCGCCCAATTACTTACGCTTCATTAACCATTTCACCGTCACGCTAGGATTCGTCCAATTTTCAAAAAAAAATTGTTTCGCGAGTTTTTAGCAATTTTTTCCTTACTCTCCGTTAAAACACGAATTAAAAGAGGTCTCATTCATAAAAATCGGCAAAATAGAAGAGAAGTTACAGTATTCGAAATCCGAAGAAATCAACAAAACTTCTCCAAACAAAAAATAAAATGAAGGGGGAAAAGAAGAAATGTATAAATTACAATTTAATATGATTGACCTCAGAATGTGACAAGCAATTCAATTATAAAAAGGAGAAAAAATTGAGTGAAATTACAAAAAATTAGCCTCTTGCAAGGGGCTTCCTTGTATGAATTTTGACCTGAAGCCAAGTAAATCCCGTTATATTATTAAAACGAAATTGACTCCATAGTTTAATGCCTTAGTTTCTTGAATACGATTATTTTAAGCACTCGAAAATTTATACCAGCAATTTTACCCATGGGGTGATTTCCTGAGAGCTGATAATATCACGAATTTCTCATAGAGCCCTTCAAAAATGGCTTGCTTTTTGGGCAGCCGATTCGGCCATCAAACCGGGGTTTAAATGGAAGCTGATAATAACACAAAGCTCTGAGAAAAATTTTGAGATGAGTATAGGAACGGTTTGTAAATTACGAGGAGAGGCGGGCATTCTGTTCAGCATATCGATACATAAGTATTTTCACACGTAGAATTTAATTTTCACGTCAGGGAGTCGACATATTTTGATTTTTTCGATTTTATACGGAAAATTTATGGTTTTTCGTGATTGAAATTACTTACAATTGTTTCATGAAAAATGAATGCACCCAAAATGACTATAGCATTTTGACTTTCACATACGTGCACTCACTAAATTGATTGGTAAATTCAAAGAGTGGGTACATCGACCTGGTATATCAAGTTTCTGCGATTTTTTACGGCAAATCGGTAGATTTTCGGGATGTGGATTGCTTACTTTCAATTCATGAATGAATAAAGCATGGACATGGTTGAGCTTCTTTGCATGAAAAGACGTTTAAAATAACAAAATCAAGACATATTTAATACAATTGCATTTATATCGAGTCAATTTCTTTTCAATAATATAACGGGATTTATAATACCGGTGATTTGGGTATTTTAGCCCCAAAATACCTTTAAATCGACTTTATCTTTCTAGGAGTTCGACAGAATTTTTCCTTTCTTCGCTTAAATTTTTCCGTAGCACTTTTCTTCAAGAATCTGATAAGATTTTGCTTGAGGCAGATCAAAAAACTTAAATTTGTTCGAATAGCTTTCTAGATTCACAATACACGGTCTCGTCAAGGTGCGTCGTTGACCTTGCAGTGTTGGATCGTGAATTCTCTTGTTGTGCTGCTTGCCTTTTTTGAAATCTCTGTAAATGAAACCTAAAGGGGTTGATATGTGCGAGTTAATGACGCGCCTTATCAACACATTGTGTTGGAGCTCACTGCTTGTTTTTCTATGGGTCGGTTCGTCGTGTCCTAGACGAAGGAACCTAGCTACCTTTCATCGTTGCCAAATTTCCCCTCGCAATTTGCATTTTTACCAGGAGATAGGAGCTGAAAATTTTACCAATTCATCTCCTGATATCATGCATCAATCACAGACAATTTGGACGGAAATTACAGAAGTACAATTTCGTAAAAAGTTAAATTGTTTGAGTCAAATTTGCAACTCTGGAATGTTGTTACGTTCCCTCGTCCGAGAAGCGACGAGTTGGACCGGTCGCAGAGTTGTGTTTTGGTGGTTTAAGCTTGTAGATTTAGCAAAAACTATTATGATTTTTTCAAACGCTAAGTTTTCACGTCAAATGTAACGGCGAAATTCGCAATCACTCTAATGTTCTCAGGGCGTTCTCCCGTAGCACGACGGACAGCATAACTCTGACAATTTACAGACAACTCTTTACGCGGCTCACAGTAACTGTTCTAACAAACGCGCGAGTTTCCGCTGCAAGCAGGAGAAAAGACGGTGCGCCTTCATTTCAAGTTGATGCAACACAGCCATCCGATGAACACGAATAGTTGCATCCTTCGAAATTGAGTCACTGATTGATAATGAGTCTTCTATAATGAAAGCTATATTTGGAATTTTCAACCAAAACTATTCATAATCCTCTCCAAAAATGCATACTTTATCAGAGGATATTTGGCACCATTCAAATAGCCATTCGACGTAATCCCTTACAACGACGACAGCTCAGTTCTAAAAATTTACAAACAACTCTTTACGTGAAAACACAACGCATCTGCAAGAGACTTTTTCAATTACATATCGATTCAGGTCTCAAAACTGGTAACTTGCTTGATTTGTGACCTAGAGCATTTTTTGCCACTATTCATTTCATTTCATCAGAGGGAAATCAACGATTATTTTTTTAGGGATTTTTTACGATGTTTCTCCACCCTGGGTACAAAATACTGTGAAAATTTCGAATTACGTCGTTCATTAGGTTGAGTGTGTAACTTCTGCTGCGTCAAAATAGATAAAAACATAAGAGCTGAAAAGACGCAACAAAGTGTAACATTTAAAATAATTTTATTTTCTTCATATAATGACAACGCTTCATATTGTTTCTTTTTTCCCCATGTGCAAATAACAAAGCCTGGTTAGATTTTCAGCAATAAAAGAAGCAACACAATTTCAGGAGGATTGCAATGTGGTTGTTTTATGTTATCTAAAGTTGGTCCTTTACGCTGGAGAATAACACCACCCGGTTTTTTTTTCCTGTTTGAAGGAACATCTGTTTCAGTCATAAGTGGGCGAGTGGAATCTCCCAAAACACGAGGATGTCCAAAACTCTGCGTGTTTAAATTCCCACGGCGAAATCGTTCACTCCCCTCTCGTTCTCGCCGGACCACTAGACATCGGTCTATTTACTTTCATTTGGACAGAATTAGATGCGAAATCCCTTTTGATTGTAAGGATTTTGGTCTGTTCCAAACGCTGGAGTTCTGAATCACCAAGATTACACTCCAGCGATGATGCTACACTTCACGTTTACCGCAAAATATTTTTTGCTTCACGCTGTCAATTTGGTGTAAATTTTCATGCTCATCGTCCAATGGTGATTATTCTTTTATTTATTTATTTATTTATTTTATAATTTGTACAATTGAGCCTCTGGCTGAGGCTATGGCACACGTCATATTTGGTACAGTTACAGCGAATATACATAAGGTACAAGTATTAAATTTTACTAGCCTACAAGTTCATGAAGATTGTAGAAGGCTTTTTCTAATAAGAAAGCACGCAGCCCCTTAAAGAAAGACGTTAGATCAGCATTTCGAAAGTGTAGCTTCACACTCCAAGGCAGTGCGTTGAAAATCTGTATTGCCGAAAATTTGACATCCTGCTCAGTCCGTCTCAATCGAATCATTTTATTAGGGATGTTCTTATGCCTACTGTTGTAATGATGATTGGGCAGGAGGTCAGAAGGCAAAATAAGAGCACTGGAGATGGCAAATTTCAGGCAATCCCAGATGTACAGGGAGGTTAGGGTAAACAATTTATATTTAACAAAGATCGGGCGGCAGTGTGAGTTATAAGGAAGATTGAAAATGTTTCTGATAATTTTTTTCTGCATGACAAACACTTGATCAACACTAGAGCCTCGCCCCCACAGAAGAAGCCCATATCGCATATGAGACACTATGTGAGCGTGATAGAAAGCGAGACAGCAGCTCAAGGTGGAAATTCTGGAAAGGTTGCGAATGGCCCAAGAGGCCCTTGATAGTTTTGACACAACCATGTCGGTCTGTCGTTGCCACGTTAGACCTGCATCAATATGAATGCCAAGAAATTCTATGGAACTTTCCAATTTTACGCTTAAATTATCATCTAACATACAAATGGGTTCTGGCAATGAAGAGGTAGTTCTAGGGGATACAGAATAAAGAATTGCTTGAGTTTTCTTTTGATTGACAAGGAGGCCATTTGCCTCAAACCACATACAGGCCTGTTCATAGACTTCACGAGCTTTTAGCTTAACATCGCCATCTGTAATTACAGCGGAAGTATCATCGGCATATAATAAAATGGGATGAGTAACGTTGGAAGGGAGGTCATTCATGTATATAATAAACAATAGTGGACATTGGATTCGTATTGGAGTAGTGGAATAGTGGAATAGTGGAACAGTGGAATAGTATTCAATATACCATAGCGCTTTGGGGAGTAACAAAGTAATAACATACGAAACTCACTTTTGAAATGATAGAAATATTTGATTACACAAGCGATTTTGCTCTATTTCTCTGATGAATCATTTAATTTTATTTTATACTCGTATCTTTAACAAACAAAGTTTTAATTTTTGTGCACCAGGATGAGTTTTGTAAAAACAATGGGGAATCCGATTTATTTTTCTAATAAAGATCACAAGAGGCGAATAATATGCCTTCGGACAAGGCACGAAACAAAACAATACGAGAGATGTTTTCTCCTCAAACTTTTACGATGGATGGGAAGTCTGGGTGGCAACTCCTGTACAAAATTTATGTGTCCATAACAGTGGCGTGGCGTGAACAATCGATTGTCGAAATTTTCCCATTTGAAGCTATAGTAAAAAATCGATTATTAAGGTGTTCGTTACGTACGAACACCCTGTTTATCGATTATTTCTTATAGGTTTAAATGCCAGATCAATCGATATATCGCAAAGCACGCCACGCCACTGGTCCATAATTAACATTGGTTGAATGGTATAAATACAAATGCCGCCATTTCCGTATAATCTAGCTTCCATTTTAAGTGTGTTAATAATACTTTTTAATATATCTTGTTTGGAGTTGATTTGCAAAGGCGGATCCAACAATTTGGAAACTCCGGATTTCCTCCATTTAAACCTACGTCGAATAATCGATTATTGTCGGAGAACCTGGACTTTCCGAGAATCGATACATTTCCATAGGTTTAAATGGAGGAAATCCGGTGTTGCCAAATTGCTGGATCTGCCAATGTTGATTTCCAAACTTCACGTCGTGAGAATCGATTTCTGCGTAAGAGTTTGAAGATAAAAATTCAAACAAGTGACTTTTTTTCTAGTTCGAACTTGTCTCTATCATGTTCATATTATGACATGTTCATTGACCAAGATTATATGATTTCTGCAGTTTTCTAAATGTTTCCCACCCTGAGTAAAACGCTCCAGCTCTCAATGCCCCCTTCTATCAAAAGAGAAGCTCTTCCACTTCACCGATACTTGTCCAGCGGCGAATCTTGAAAGTTGGCAACTTTGTTTTTCCTCCGTTTAAACCCATTGAAAATATCGATATCAGGAGAGGCAAGCCGCTTCGCCAAGAATCGATTATTTTACGTGCGTTTGAATGGAGGAAAGACAGAGTTACCATCTTTCAAGAATCGGTCGTCTGAACCGCAAACTTTTCGTTGGGAATGTCTCCGACGAAATCTCTCCTTCTCATTCGGTGGGAAGATTTGATTTCGAAACTCGCGAAACCTGCTAATCAAGCTCGTTAAAGACAGGAAATAATTTAATTCGATTTCAATGCTTTCGGGTGTCTATTTATTCTCCGCGTGGTTTTGCAATGATTGCCTCCTCTCTTTTCCCACCTTCATTCCTACCCCCCTCTCCCCCTTTCCCCGCCCTTGCGAAAATTAATTAGTCCCCGCTAAAACGAGAGCGGATTAGATGCTTTGACTCGGATGGGATCAAAGAACCGCGAAAGAAGAAGCTGCGAACGGAGATAATTAGTCGGAGTCAAGTCGATCATGTTGCGAAAAAAAACCACGTATCTTATGTGGGAAGCTAATGCATTGTTACGTGGTTTTTGGAGAGTGTGGCAGATTTTGGAGCTCCGCAATCACATCAGAGTTTGTAACATCAAAGCTGGGCTTAGTGCGTTTTGGGTTGTTATAATATCTTTATGCCTTCTTGAGCTTTGATTTCAACGCCCCTTGAATGCTGAAGTGACACTGGCTACTATACTGCCGTGCTAAGGAAGAACGCCGTATGAACATTCGAGAGTTGCCAAATTTTCCATGATGAAGCATGTATTTTTGACAACATTCATGCGTATTTTACCTTGAAATTTTCAGATAATTTAGATTAGATTGTGTACAAAATTGTCTGAAAATTTGAGAAAATAATGTTCACAATTTTTCCAGTAATTGAGGTTTTAAACGGAGGAAACTTGGCAACGTCTGAAGGCTCATACGGCGTTCTTCCTTAGCACGGCAGTATAGTGAGTTGGCAGCTTTGGTAATCCTCCATTTAAATTCGTTGAATGTATCGATTCTTGGCGAGGCAGGCTCTTTCGCCTAAAATCGATTGTTCTACGTGAAATGAAAGGAAGGAAACCAATGATGTCTGGACCGTGTTTCGCAGAAAGGAACCAAGCCACATCAGCTATTGCCAAATTTAACATGGCAATTGATTTTTTACGAAAGAACGTTTGTGCGGATTCCTTTGACAATTTTGAGGGATTTGGTTCGTACTATGGAGTAAGTTCCGTGAAACTTGCACACAAATCCACAGAACCATTTTCATGTTAAAAATTAAGTTGTCCAGTTCTTTTCCTTCTTTAGCTCCTTATACCTAACACGGCTCACGTAGCATTTCCTCGCGAAAAATCGTTGGAAGTAAAATGGCTAAGACAACAGAAACGCTACGGAGTTGTTTTGCAAATTTCCTTATACTTTGTAAAAAGGCCAAGTGCAATTCTGGAAGGGAGCCCCACACGTTCACAGTACTCTCTGGGCAGAAAACTAGCACGGAATCAGTTCCCAACTATAATCTTTAAACCTGATCCAAGACTTATGTACAGAATAGACAGGTCTTTTCTTAAATGTTCGCACATACATTGAATATCGAAACGTAGACGACTTACGCGTTTTGCAGATTCGCCGTCGAATTTTCCGTCAAGGATATTCCTCATGAAGGTTATTCAGTGGATAATTTGGACGTATCCATTCGAAAAAAGTTCGTCTAAATTTCGAGTTTCGATATGAATACAATCACTCATGTCCTTCGACGTTCTTCTTGACGTTCCGTTCAATAAATCTGGCGCGACTCAGAGTAACGTCTGTTGGACGTGAAACAAGACGTCGTCGCGTCGTGACCCAGGGCTAGACCTGATCTCGGCACGCCAGCGTGCGGCTTCCTTCCCCCTCCCCCTTTTCACCCCCGGGAAGAACGCCCTCTCCTCTTCACCTCACTGGACCAGACCCCCCCCCCCCCTCACTCTAAAGTGCAGCGTTCCTGATTAATCTTTAATCGGAGCGTCATAATTCCCAATTTATTTGCTGGTTTACCGAGACATAACGGCACTTCCTCCCCGGCAACCGTTTCTATCTGTTGCCGGATCAGGCATGGCTGGACCATGATGGACATTTTAGTCGTGCACGTCATGAAACTTAACGAGCGGGTCGTAGATGTTTCAATCGGCCTGTTACAAACTTCAGCCAGAGCAAAAAGCAAAGTTGATTCTTACAGAAAGTGGATTAAAAATCACGATAGGCAAGTCTGAAATCCATTCCTAACTTTACAATCTGGGTAATAAATATGCGTTAAATAGCAATTTTCTGTGAGGACTAATTTTTCTTTTCGCCCTAGCTGAAGTTTGCAACAGGCCCATCGATGACAATCATTAGGACTTTAGAGTGACTTTAGGTTTCTCCAGCATACACTCACTCGACCATCTGGGTGTCTCTTTACAAAATCCAATTTATCTCCAAGTACTGAATTTTCATTGTAATTTGATTGATGCAGGTAAAAAAAAATAGTTACAATATGATTTGAGGACGAAGTTTATCCAACAATGTTCAGAATAATCGTGCGATGACGACGCACCGAAAAAAAAGTGATGTTGATTTAACATCCTGGATGTAAAAAATTTGTGCGAGAACTTACAAAATGCTGAATTACTCGCTACAGTAGTTAGTCTTACATCTTGACATTTCTGACATAACTGCTGTAGCGGTATTCAGCATTTCGAAAGTTCTTGCACACTTTTTTTACATCCAGGATGTTAAATCAACATCACTTTTTTTTGGTGCACGTTATCATCGCTTACAATCGCTGATCAAATATCGCTCCTAGAAAGCAGCGTTGGCATGACATAACGAATGAAGGAGGCTATAGACTGTTACAAACATGACGCTTTTTTCTATGAAAGTTTTAAAAAAATAAACTTCCCAAAAATTATCGTCGATAATTTTTTTATGCATTTTCTGCAGCATCAGTCACGCTTGTAACGTTGTGAGTAGATGGACTAGTTGGACTGCATTTTGCAATTTGGAACTGTAAATTCTGGCTCATCCGAAAAAACACTTATGTACGTAGGGAAACTAATGGCACATACGTTGTTTTTAAACCGGGCCAGAATTTATAGTTCCAAATTGCAAAATGCAGTCCAGTTGTCCCTCTAGGTAAGGTCTAAATTGTACCTCATGTTTAAGCAACACGGGACAATCGTCGGGAGTTTTTAGGAAGTAGATTCCTCGTGTTTATTGACCCATTTTTGAAATGAGGGATCCCTCCCATGTATCTGTCGCATGCAAATAACCAAATCAGGTATTTTATCAAATGCCTAGGCTGGTAGTTAAATTTTTGACAGTTAACGGAATTCTGTAAAATGGCGAAGAGTTCAAATCCGCGAACTCTCCTCATTCCTTCCCTTTCAAATGCATTTCGTACATGTAAATGTACATAAAATTCTATGTCTTATGACGTGAGGAAAATTTCAAGATAAATGTGCGATCAGGAACTATAAATCGTTTAAAATACTATTGTATACTGCATATGTCTACAGAGAATCTAATCTTACAGGAGCAACAAATTTTTTTCACTAATATTAGGAAAATAATCAAAATTTCAATCTAAGTAAGAATATTTGACCATTTACCCAGGCATTTGACAAAATGCCTGATTTTAATATTTGCCTGCGACATACCTTTCCTACATCTCATAAGCCATGTCTCATAAGCCTTTTTGGTGACGCACACTGGAAAAAAAAACACATTGGATCTAGAGTTCAGACTCTTAAAAACATCGACAAGAAAAAGTACTCTTGATTCAATCAGAATCTAGCTTAAATCAAGAACCAAGCCTCTTCTTTTAAGCGGATTCCGTTTTGATTCAAGCGAAACTCCGATTGAATCAAGAGTATTTTTTCTTGTCGATGTTTTCAAGAGTCTGGACTCTAGATCCAATGTGTTTTTTTTTTTGTTTTTTTTTCCAGTGCAAGCCGTATTTAGAGAGAACCGTGGCAACCGCAGCTCCTATCACCTCATCTCGCTTAACCCTCCCCTCTATGCAATCATGAGCTCCCTTTTGCAACTTTTTAGCGGGCAAGACCGTCGCGACTGATAAAATTGGCCACAAATCGGGGAGCCCGATCGATAGGAAGTTTTAATTCGTCGCCACGGACTGAGAAGAGGGAGTTAGGTGGTCGATAGCGGGGTTTTTAAAACTGCAGAACCATCCAAAGACAATCGGTAGCACTGCAACTTTTTCGATAAATATCGGCATAACCTAGTTTCATAGGGCCGAAAATTATACACCACAATTTGGCACTTGTTTGACTTCGAATTCACTTCGCCGGGAACTCTCTCTGACTCCACAAGTACTCGCCTTCTCAAACTTTTTTCCCTGCACTCATTCTTAACGCAGAAATGGATCAGTGTTTGAAAGAGAGTTGGATCGAATGAGAAGGGTTATTAAGTTTATTTTGAGGGGAGCTTAAGATTTTCTAGTACTAACATGATATCGTCACATCAATGAAGGAAAGGGGTAAGATAAGTAAAATAATCGGTTTTTAGAATCTAGTGGCGAGAAACGCTGTTGCAGTGTTAGCATGAATAATAAATTTGCCGGAAATATAGAAAAAAATTTATATTTTAAGAAATTTTCAGATGTTCTACAACCAGACCGTGACGTCATCTCTTTTCAAAAATCTTCTTGCACACTTCTCTCATTCCAAAACAAACTTGTTTTCCAAACTTTATAGATGACACCATTGAATTGAAAGTCTACCGTGCTAAAGAAAAACGCATTATGAACATTTAATAAGACTTGCCTAAATTCCCGGATAAAACATGCACTTCAAGGAAAGTCATGCATATTTTTCCTTTAAATTTCCAGACGTCTTACATTCGATTGCGAACAAAATTGTCTGAAAATTTTGAGGAAAAACACTCACATTTCTCTCAGTAAATTCGGTATTCATTGAAGAAAATGCGACAACGTATGGAGGCTCATACGGCGTTCTTCCTCAGCACAGTGGATTGAGTCAATAGGAGAGGTCGGAAAAAATTTGGAAACTTTAAACGCTTGTCACTCCGTTTATACAAAACTTTGAGGTTCTACAAGTGGCTCCATTGGTTTTTTTGTGAAATTTTCCTTTAGGAGCATCCTTTAAAATTTAAAATTAATAAACATCGAATTTTGCAGTTTTAGTCACATATTTGGACTGAATTTTGTAATTTGGAACTATAAATTCTGGCTCATCTGAAAAAACAAGTATATGCATAGGGAAACTAATGGCACATAATTTTTTTTTAAACCGGGCTAGAATTTATAGTTCCAAATTGCAAACTGTAGTCCATTTCATGTCCGACCTCTCCGATTGACTCGATCCACTGTGCGGCGATGGTGAACTACGTTGCCACGGCGCGTTTAAGAAGGACTCGAGCGCAAAGGCAAAGCAATCCATCCAGACGACAGGGGGCGCAAGGGGCGCGCAAAAAAGCGCCCCCGGCAAAAGCACTCGTTCTCTCCCACTCTCACCTGGAGGTAGGCTAATTAAGCCGTTGTTGCTTGAGTGGTCGCGTCGAAAAAGGGCAACGGGATTCCGAGCCGAGCATGAATGAGAATGAGCCAAGAACTTAACCTCATGTGGAGAGGCATTCACAGGGACCGAGACCCATCCACTTCCACCCTGCAACTTATTCAGGATCGGCCCCCGCCTTCTTTGTCCCGGTCACGGTTAAGTTTCGAGGGACCTCTGAGCTTTGCCTCCCCCTCCCCCGTCCCCGCGCCTAAACCCTCCCGTCTTAGATTCTGCGGACGGTCCGTCAAATTTTAATATGTGACCGTCGCGTCCACGGGGTGGCACGGAACGTAAGAAAGAAATGAAAGAATGAAAATTTCAGTGAAATATTTCAAGAAATTTAACGAGGCTGTGAAATATTTCAAGAAATTTCACGAGGCTGTGAAATATTTCAAGAAATTTCACGAGGCTGTGAAATATTCCGAGAAGTTTAACGAGGCTGTGAAATATTTCAAGAAATTTCATGAGGCTGTGAAATATTTCAAGAAATTTCACGAGACTGTGATATTTTTCATATTTTTCAGGGGCTAGAGTATGCAACCCGCACTCACACATACACAAAAATAGAAGAAAGTCACAATTTTTACATTTCCCGAAACACGGAAAAGGAACCGGTATTTTTCAATATCTTTCATGAGTTTCTGAAATTTCACGAATTATTTCAGATTTTATTTGTCATGAAATTTTTCCATCTTTGTAGGGACCCTACACTAATATAAATATTTGTAATCATGGGTTACTTCTGGTTAATATAGGAAGTGAAACACAAACCAACTCAAATTTTGTGTTGATTTTGGTACAGTTTGTGGTGAGTTTAGCGCAGAAAACAATGGAGGGACCGGGAAACCTCAACGTCAACTGGAGGCTTGAGTCTTTTGTGTTTTACATTCCCGTATTAACCAAAGTTTTTTGTTGAGTTTCCTTTCTGTGCATTCTACAAAATATTGGCAAAAAAGTAATCAACATAACACAAAGAAAAGAAGACTAAAATGAAATGCAGCATGGTCATTTTTATAATAGAAATCAAATTAAAGAACATGTAAAATATAAAAATCAACGAAATGAGCATGTGACTGATTTTTTTCTAACACTTTGGCTCAATCGAGAAATTCGATCTCTTCAACCGAATTTTCGGGTTGACGAATCCTAAGTTCGATTTTAGGAACCGAATAGTTTGAGTTTGACAATATGGAACACCAAACCCTCGGCTCCTACTCTCGAACTTTTTTTTCAGAGTATCTCCGCCGTTGTTAAATTTGTTTAAAAAAAATTGCGAACGTGAGTAATTAGCATTTTCACAAAGTATTCAAAATAAACAGAGCCAAAATATCTCCAGGTGTCTTTCTATACCATTATTGACCGTAAGAATCAACTCAGCCCCTATAAAGGCACACTGCCTTCCTCTTAAACCAACGGTACACCTTACAGATTTTCGTAATCCTTGTCGAGGTTGTGACTGTGGCCTCTTTTCGTATCGGGCACTGCAGCCCAACATTCTTCCTCCAGTTTGATTCCTGGATGATTTCGTCTCATCTTGACCAGCCCGTGATCGCCCCAGTATTCGTTCCACGAGTTCATAATCAACCAGTACGGAACTTTATTTTCCATGCCCCATCCTATCAACTTCACCGCATGGCCTCCTACAAACTCTGCATCTTTGGACGGCTCGTAGACTCCTGTACAGAATAGTCGTAAATCTTGGTTACTATTACTGAAATTAATTATAATAATCAAAGTCCTATGCCTACAATCCAGGTGTCAGCCATTATTTACCGAAACGACCTAAAATGGACTTCATGTCGCAGTAAGATTACAGAAACGATATACGTACGAAACACTAGTTCCCCTGTACATATACGTGCTTTTATAAACATGTTTTTGTGTAATTTTTACCAAGGTATTGTTAGTGAATGATAACTGAGGTAAATGATTAAATGAGGATTCAGATAAGAAACTATCTTAAGGCTCTTATCTTAATCCTCTTATCGATAGTAAGATTCAATGAAAGCATTGTGCAATATCGTTTGTTATGTTAATTTTGGCGCAAACTACTACAATGTAGTAAAAATTAAAATCCAATTTGTGTAAACCCTTTGAAGATGGCGTAACACCAAAACGCGTTCGGAAATAAAGATACTGATATAAAGAATACTTTTCGGTTATCATTCACCAGCAATGCATCAGTTAAAGTCACACAAAAAACTTATAATAATGGTGCTGTTGAACCAAAAATTTAAAGGATTCTCATGAATAAGTCAGGAACAACGGTTCCTAAGTCTGAAATACAGTCCGAATGGCCAACATACAAATGGACTTCATTTTGCAATATGAAACTACTATTTCTTGATCATTTTAGGAACACCGTACGTATACATAAGTAGTTTCCATATAAAGATATGTGCTTTTATGGATAAGACAGAAATCGTATTTCCGTTTTGTTAATATAGCCCAAATCACTATATTTTATATGGTGATTGGCTTTTCATCGATCAGTGTTTCTTAGACATGTTAATATCTCGCCAAAGATTAGGCGAATTTCCCAATCGGTGAAACCCTTCCCGCGTAAAATTTTAAAGGTAGATTATTATAACGTGGTGCTTAAATTTATGCCTCATTTAGTGGTCCATTAACTAAAAACAATTACCTGATTTATAGCTGAAGAAGTCGTTCATCACCCCAAACGCAGTTGTCGTCGGACCGTGTGCCATAATATCCCTCATTATAGCTTTTTCATTTTTAGGTAAATGGTAAGGTTTCTTAGCTGAAACGAAAGATTTCAAAAATCATGGAACATCACAGGAATGAGAGGGGTGTTTCTAATCGCGAAATATTTTTCTTTTGTTGAAATAATTTCGAACGTACGTTCGGTAGTTTCCTCACTCTCATGACTTAGATATCAAACGGGATTGTTTTCGTTTTTTTAATTACTGGCTTTGAATCAATAAATGCTGCAAGAGTATACATTCTTCATGGCTCTATCTCTTTTTTCCCTTGATATCGCCGAAATTTCTTCCGAACCATCGAACGATTGGTTCAATTAGTGGGTAACATATAATTCATGTAAACATATTTTTAATTTATAATACATTTATTCGACATTTGAAATTACCTCAGTAAAATTTGAGTAATTTTCAATTATCATCAATAACCGTTACTTTTATCGCATTCTCAATAATTTTGGTACTGCGTTTTTATGATATTAGACAATTTTATCCTATTTTGTGAAAAACTCTCACGGAAAAAAGTTCGATATTTTAAACCACATTCCTAGTTGATTTTGGAGTCAGCCAGATTCACGGTTGAGTTAGCCAGCAATGCGGCTGATTGAACCTTTTTGGTTGAAATATAATCATACTGCTGGCAGATGCGTGCAGTGCAGCTTTTCCTATCAGCGGGCGCTAAAATCATCCAAGACCGTCTTTCAAATTATCATACTTTTTTCCGCGCTCCTATTATGTCAAACATCTTCAGAAAAATTTTTAATCAATGACCAGAAGCGAAACGTGAGTGATCGATTATCGATGTCTACCTATTTGGAGCTGTGGTTAAGAATCGATTATTAAGGTGTTTGTTGCGAACACCCTGTTTATCGATCCTATCCCACACTCAAAAAAAGGTATGACTCTGAGACCCATAAAAAATGGCTTGGAGATCCATAATTTCTAACCAAAGTGACTTACCGTCTACAGTATGGCTTTCTGAGCCATACCTTATTGGTCGTGAACCTATAAGCATGGCTCCACGAACTATATTTTATGGCTCCATGATCCATAACTCGGCCGGTAAGTCACTCCTCCCATACTTGTTTTTTGAGTGCATAGGTTTAAAATTAATCTCAGATCAATCGATATATCGCAAATTTTATCACGCCACTGTGGATGACGTCGAACAAGTTGATCAGCAATCGGTCGCTGAATTTTGCTAGAAATAGACGAGTGTGACGTCACGATTGTGTTTATTTCATCACCTTGCAATATTGATACTTTGATTAGGACTAATTTCTAAGTAAGGAATTGACCCTGAGAATACTTACCGAAACGGTAGTCCTCGTCTAATCTTTTACCGTACAGTGTATTCGTGCAGCTTGTCTGACAAGCGGGAGTGCCGTTCCTGTACGGACAATTCTCGTAGGGTGATATATTTTCCCGATGTCTACATGGAGATACGATGGTGTACGGTTGGCATCCCTCGGTTGTATTGTACGAACCCCCGCTGGGAAGCCCGTGTTTGTGGAAATACGCCCATGCTTGTGGATCCAGACTACAAAAATATACCAAAATTGGACGCATAAGAACGAATATGATAAGAAAAACGCGACGTAACAGCCCGGAACGTCAACAGGCAGATAACAGGCCGACGAACAGGCTCGGAACGTTCTGGCTGTATTTATTTTCATTTTGTGTGGCGAAAGTGCGCAAAAACACATACCTTCATTGCGGAACTTCAAAATGGCCTCTTTTACCTCATATTTCCGCAGAGAAACAAGCCAATTTTATAAGATTTTTGTAAATGGTAGACAAAGCTATATAGACGAAGAGAATAGAACGATCTCATTGGTAGATAGCAGTTTGTTGAAATTGAGTAAGGAGTACAGTAAGAAAAAGTAAATAAAATCTTGTGTCAATGTGGGAAGTATAATATGAAGTAACACAAGCTGTTGGTTGATTTTTTGTGGTACTTTTCCCTGTATCAAATCGAACAAATCTTTGTGTTGAAAATCCGCGACCTCGTTAAAAGTTAGTCGCTAGCCGCCAGGAACGAACATGAAACATTCTAAGGCCAGTTCATCATTATCTTCTAGGTCTATAACAACTACCTGTTTCAACCAATAGGATAGTTCCATTCTCCTCCAGCATTCTTGTCTATCATTTTGTCTACCGCATGTATCATGATCGAAAATTAGCCCCGATTCGGCTTAGAAACTCCAATTCCAAAATCCAATCCATCCCCTCTCGCGTGTTACGCAACGCTTTCTTCTAAATGCCCCGGAACAGATTTTTCGTCCATCCTTTTCTCCTCCATTTTTTCTGTCTCTCTTTTTGTTTCTCATGACAAGCATTTCGAGGCCTCAAGCCGATGCTTGCATACAATCAGACTCACCATCACATTTATTTGATATCTTATTCATCTGTGCACCGGATTGGTGACGCAATGCAGCCTGAAAGTTGATTTTCTGGCCCCGCGTGCCCTGCGATGTGAGCTACGAAACTCACTTCGCGTTGACCACCTTAGCTATGACTACATGTCCTCTTTTAAGCTCTCGCAAGTCATTCTATGATATTTTAACTAAGTGCAGATTTTCCGGCTCTTGCTATCCGATATTGTGAATAAAGTGCCCGTCTCCCTCAATCAGCTGAATCCAAGTGCTGTTCTTCCAAAACTGTTCGCGTAAAAATCAACTTTAACATTTTGCTCACCCACGAACATTGCTATTCTATGTGCATTTTCTAGTAGAAGCGTCTAGCGCGTGTTTAGATGTTTCAGCCCGTCTATATCAACTATATCAACGAAAACTAGCCGCGATATAATGCCTCTAAAATACGTTGTCCCACGACACTGAAAAAAAATATGGTAGATTTTACCACACTCTTACACAGTGATGCAAGTATGGTAATAAACACTAGACTCTATGCTAGCACTCACCATATTATTGTAAGAATTTCGAGAGTTCTGGTGAATACTACTATAAATCTAATTATTTTCACTGAGTAATATCAATGTGTAAAAAATCAAGTAGACTAATCGTAAATGTTACCATACTTTTTTCTCAGTGGATTGGAATGTGACGTCTTCCGTATTTTTGTTAATTTTCCAATGTAGATGGACATCTTTTGCACAAGTACTTACCCTCCTTTGCACCCGTTCCCGCACGATTTGCAGCAAGACATGACGTTTGCTGTCGATAGACGCATCTGATGTTTGCCTCTCGTCGCGATGCAGTATCGGTCGGTGAAAGCTTGGGCCGAAGAAATAGCCTGCATCAAAAGGAAATCTTCAGATCCATCTGATATTCATCTTTACGCATACTTTTTTTTTTTTTTTTTTTTTTTTTTTTTTTTTTTTTTTTTTTTTTTTGGGTCAAGGAAGTATTTATTGGTGATGGAAGGTCGGCTCCGAGTAAGCGCGCTGTTGCGGCCAACGAAGGTGGCATGTTAAGAAAGAAATGGAAGATTGGAAACAGTGGAATATTTATGAAATTTCACGAAGCTGTGAAATATTTCTTATTTTTCAGGGGCTAGAGTATGCGACCCGCACCTAAACACCCAAAAATAGAAGAAAATCACAATTTTTGCAATTTGCGAAACATATAAAAGAACTTGTCTTTTTCAATATCTTTCATAAATTTCTGAAATTTCGTGAAATATTTCACGTGAAATTTCAAGATTTTATTTTTCATGAAATTTTGCCACCCTGGTTGCGGCTCGTGTCTTGCCGAAACTTACGAGGTATGTTCCGGCTTGTCTCGCTCTGCAGCACAGAATTTACAGATCGGGAAAGTGATCAGAAATTAGTTTTTTGCTTTATACTGTGGATTGTTCAAAGAATGGTTTATCGTGGTATTTTAATGTTCTTAACTCTATACATTACTGCCTTATATGCTCTACCGTAAGGATCATTTTCCAAGTTATGTATCCAATTTTACAATGTCTATCTTTTTGATTTGGTGTTTTCGTTACCCAGCAATTTTACGCATACTTGAGAGCAATGTAGCATGACAACATAAACAAGTCGAGAGTAGAAATTAAAATTAGCAATTCCACATATGTCCCCTATACTCGTGCATTGTGGCTTGAAATTTCTAGCGTTTTTATTTTTACTAGATGGATATTAAACTCACTGTCTCGCCGTCAAAATTCCTCGAGTCATTAATTATTTTGTATTTTCGATATTAAACTCACTGTCTCGCTGTCAACATTCCTCGAGTCATTAATTATTTTGTATTTTCAAGTAAAAAAAAAAAAAAAAAAAAAAAAAAAAAACATCTGTTTCATCCTCTCTCAAATTACATCTCGATTCAAAATTTGTTCCTTTTGGCATTGGAAAAATTGAGCTCTGGTCCCCGGTCTTTCGCTTTTTTAAGCCGCAACTTAGAGTACTTCGAGCCGAAAGCACCGGCTGTGCAAGCCAGTCCACTTTTATGGCTCTTGAGCTTGGAGAGAGCTTTCAATGATCTTAGAAAGACGATCAAAACTTTTAAACTTTCGTGTATGAATAAACAATGGAGATTGCGCTCTCACCCAGCATGATCCGCACCTCCCCTGGTCAAGAACTTCGGCTATTCTTGGGCATTTCTTGTGCCACTTCTTGCGGGCATCGAAGTTTTTTGGAATCTTTCTCTCGTCTACCCACAGTGGATCCGAGGTCTTTACCGCCTTTGGTATCTTGTCCCTGCCTTCCATTTTTGCGCCTAGAAGTACCTTTAAGTCCGCCAGTGGAGTGTTTGGGTCAAAATTTCTTCCCGCCTGCATACAAATTAAATCGGTGCGTTAACATCGCACCTCATACAAATGCACTAAGGTTATTTCACCAGAATGTCATCAGTCTGGTTTTTAATCGGAAAAGAATACGATTATCGTTAGAAATCATTTACATTTCCGAGGTACGATTGGAATGTGTGTTTTTATTAATTTCACTTCTGGTGTTCCATTCAAAACTGATTTCAAATGAAATAAATTACAACTTTGGTTCTATTATATATTATTCTTTCCCAGGAAAAAAAAACATAACTACATTTAAAAATTGCAAAATGTCCACTCGTCAATTGTACTCGTACCAGGTCACTGAAAGGAATTTTTAACTGAAATTACACCAATTTTTCTTCTGACTACAGATAAAAAATCAGCAAAATTTTGGATAGAAATTGATAGCAATAAGTCATATTCCTATAAAAACTGAATTGCGTGAGCTGCTTTTGGGACATTCAAGTAGAATTACATTCCTTCGTCTGGCAAACAAAGGTTTATATGTGAATAAACAAATGGTCATAATTACAAATTATGAAGAGGAACATTGTGCGGTAGTAATGAAATATTTAAATGACGCTTACCTTCCATAAATCCTATTCAGCGTTAATTCTCTCAATGAATTTGTCGGATAAAAAATTCTTCTCGCCAGCAGAAAACACACCAATATGCGCTAAAATGTAAAAATAAAGCACATACAACCTCATTTTGAACTTTACTCAGGATCCGATATTTTTAATAATTCTGATAAGTCGTAATGAAGTACGTTTATTTCAAGCAGTACCCCGGCCGCGATAGCTGTCTTAACTCATGCAGCGAAAAAACGGAGTTTTATTTATTTATTTCATTCTTTCTTTTGGAAAGAAACAATGAAAACAAATAAAGGAAGGTAACGAGGAGTAGGAATTTTGAAATCGAACTCGTGGAAGAAGACAAATATGCGCTGCTCTTCTACGTGAACTGTCTGAAAGATATTCAGAGGCGGACACTTCAACGTCAATGATTGTTACTGCTATTTAGATTAAAAATGGTGAATGGTTTGAATTAGAGAGTGGCGCAAAATATGTACTTCAGAGTTTGAGTTTTCGTGGAGCTGAAGTGCATATTGAGAATTTTTGAGCAGCTGTGATTCAGTTTCTCGCACTTAATTACTTAGAAGAGTCGCAAGTGAATGCAAAAGGAAGGGAAAACAATCCTTTTGATAATTTTCTCGAATAACTAACACAGACTCGCGAAACGAGACATTATTGAAATAACTTGTAAAGAACCGGTGAGCGTGAGAAATAGTCCGCTGTGCTTAGGTAAAACGCCGTATGACCTTTTAAACGTTGCAAAATTGCTCCTAATAAATATCTTTTTTTTTGGAAAATTTGAGCGCATCTTTTAATGTAATTTTCTGTAATTATTCTCTAAAATTGATTTCAGTATACCTAGAAATTCCAAGGAAGAACATTCATAGCTCTTTCCGTAAATAATTATTTTTTCGGAAGAAATTTAGCAACTTTCAAAGTTTCATACGGCATTTTCATTCAGTTGGACAGTATTGCTGAAATGAACGCAGAAAAGCCCCGGATGGATACTTCGTCTTTTCCCAGATAAAAGAGTGCAACTTTATTCCATGGGTGCATAATTGACTTTATCAATATAATTATTCCAGGAATATGATTTAATAAGAAATTTCAATTTAAAATTTTCCTGATTTTTGCGTGTACTCAAAAAAAAACCAGCTAAATTTTTAAATAAAAAGACCTAAACAGTTACCTGTTTAAAATGAAATTTGCGAGTGGTAAATTCGCAATTTTAAACTGTGATCACGCTCTTTTGTCTGGAGGGTGACAATTTCTAAATGCAAATATCTCAGTACTATTTTTCTAAGAATAAGACGAATGCGCTTAGGAATGGGAAAATGTAAAATTGAATAAAGAAGCCAATGTTGCAAGCACCAGTGCCTGCTCCTTAACTGCAGAGGTTCTAATGACCATTGATGCTAAGACACTGCTTAAAATAAAGGAATATTACCTCACAACCACCTATTTCCATATTATTGTTTCTGAGATCTCTCATATGTTCACACTGGAACGTTCACCTATGCGACTTGTAAATTTCAATCGCTGATTTCTTCTCATCTTCCATTTTTCACACCTTGAGCTTTGTTAGTGTGTGTACTCTTCGCAGCCAGGGTAATTCACCGACAATCTCAATGCATCAAGATGTTTTGTTTGCTGTTCAATGAGTGTTAACGTTAAAGTAAGCGTCTGCTAACAATAAGAGGGACAATTTAACATCGGGGACCGCAGTTAGCTTGGTGCAGTTGGAATCTTATCGAGTATAGTTCAAACGGTTCAACGGAGCGATTAATACTTATTTATCAACTAATTTTTCAAATTAACGCTCTTTGACCTACGCCGAAGCGCAGTTGTCTATCGAACTGTTGACCTGTCAATCGCACACAAAAAAAAATCCTCTTTCTTACACTCAATGACTCACTCTCCTCAAGTGACTCTTGAGTGTTGGCTTCACTTCCACTCATTAAACAAAGCGATCAACACTGCCGTGCTAAGGAAAAACGCCGCATGATCCTTCAGGCGTTGCCAAATTTCCTTCAATAAAATGTGAATTTCCTGGAGAACTTTTGGATATGTTTCTCCCACTCGTTCACAGAATTTCAATCGAACAGTAATCTACGGTATCCGAACATTTAGAGGAAGAATATTCATAACTCTTTTCTAAAATTAACATTTTATCGGAGGAAGTTTGGTCACTCCCGAGTGTTCATACGGCGTTTTTCCTTAGCACAGCAGAACAGGCGGGCGTATTTTTACGATTATATTGAACTTTTGAAAAGTTACTCACAGCAGTTTAATACTAAGCTCAAGACCCCATCAGGAGAGTACCGAGAGTGTGGACAACTCGAAATATGTAGCTCTTATGGCCCAAAAGGGTAGGTAACCTTCGAAGACGAAAAATGTCACTGTCAATCTTTGGACTCCAATATCAAACGAAGATGGACAAGAATATTCATAAGTAAGCATTCTTCCGCAAAAATGAGTAAGTTTATGCAAAAACCAAGTCAAATACGTGCTTTACCAACGACAGTTCCCCACACTTGTGATTATAAATCACTCTGGATAATTTGAATTCATAGGTTGCCTACCCTTTTGGGGTCTAAGAGCTCCATCACCTAATCTCAAAATTTTCGACATGTCCATACTCTCCCTATACAATAGGTGCTCTACCCATCAGTATCAAGCAACGTTATCTCCGATAAGTAACAAGGTGGAGAAATGGTGCTGGGTCCGCACCATTTCGCGGGGAAACAAGTATTTGATATAAGTCAGATATACGTTGATACGTTTGATACAGTCTCGTGGTGTAAATTGCGATACATTGATTGTTATGCCATTTAAACCTATGGTAAAGAATCGATTATTAAGGTGTTCGCTGCGAACACCCTGTTTATCGATCCTTTTCCATAGGTTTAAATGGCATAACAATCGATACATCGCAATTCACGCCACGCCGCTGGTTTAATATAATATACTTATCTCCGGTAAGTATCCGATCCTAGGGACGCGCTTCTCACCGAGGTCGTTCGCCCGTCGTCCAAGCTGACCCACCGTGCGCCGCCGTAATAAAATCAACGTACGCCGGGCGCGTATTTACCTCTCGCGAGCGGGGTAAATACAATAAAAATAAAATAGTAAATAAAAATTCTGAATACGGCAAGTTTAGCGGACACCGAGATAAGATAGCGCGTATAATTTAGGTATTCGATGTGCCCTAAAGAGCGCTCAGGTGGTGATGCGGGGGGCGAGGCGGGGTCAGTTATTGTGCCTTGGGGGGTGCTAGACTCCTTGACAAATTACGTCTAGCCCCCCCCCCCCCCCCCCCCGCGCCCCCCGCCACGGGTTCCGCTTCCGAATGCTGAGTCGGTGGTTCTCTAAGATTCGACGCTTGTTCCCTCCGAATGCAAGTCCCGTGCGGACAAAGTTTGTTATGACCAATTCGTTAAATATTGTAACGTGTAATCCCCGTTAAGAAGTTATCACGCTTCCGCCGCTTCCGTCTCTGCGAGGGACTCCACGGTCGAGTGGTGGTCTTTTTTATAAGTAATCTTGGATTTTTTCCTCCGGATTACCAAGTTCCTCGTGAATTCCTGATGCGGGAAGGGTATTTCCTTCTGCATTTTTAATATCCAGTTTTTCGTCGAATCCACACTCCAAAAGCATGTTCACGGCAAGGGCGAACCCAGCAAAATGTTCAGGGGGAAGCGAATTTTGAGGCACGTGACTGGGGTGACTGTCCAGTTTAAGGGGGGTCCGGTGGTCCTCCTCCGGAAAATTTTGAGAATTTAAACACTTGCTGATGGAATTTTAGCCTATTTTTAACCTTGGAAGTTCCGAATATTGAGTCGGATATTTTTATAGGTATCCCCACTTTTTTCCGTCAATTTTTCGATCACCAGAGAAAAAATTAATACCTTTTTCCCCTTCTTTCCCTTATTTTTCTTCTCTTTTTTCCTTTCCCTTATGTTTCTTCTCTTTTTTCCTTTTCCTTCTTTTTCTTCTCTTTTTTCCTTTCCCTTTTTTCTCCTCCTTTTCCTTTTTCTTTCCCTCCCTCTTTTTTTTTGGCTCCAGGGGGTGGGTGATCCCGCCATCGCCCCCCCTCCCTGGATCCGCCCCTGGTTTACGGGGTATCTATACGGTAGAAATAGGATGGTCGTCACAACTATAGCGGCGGCTGGTTAAAAATGCACTAGTTACCGTGTGGTAGTTACGATAACTACCGCCGTAGCTATAACAATCGGGTTAGTTATTTATTAACCGCACGTTAGACAACTAGCTGGCTAGAGAAAGATTTTCTCTAATGTCTCTGGAAAGAACTGGAAAATCCCCAAGCTCCTCACAAGAGGGCTCAAAAAACCCTTTATTTGGACTGCGTTAACCAGAGAGGAACCAAGCAACATCATCTATAGCCAAATTTAACCGGGCAATTTAATTTGTTACGAGAGAACGTGTGCACGGATTCCTTTGAAATTTTTAAAGGACTTACCTCTTACTGTGCAAAAAATTCACTGAACTTTGCACAAAAATACGCATAACAGTCTTTATGTAATACATTTAAATGCCTAATGAAATGTGGCAATACCTGATGTGGACTTGGCTCCTTTCTGCCAAACGTGGTCCATTTGACCGACTCTTCAAAAATAATTCAAAGTACCCCTCAAAGTTCAGCCTAAGGTTGTACCTATACCAAGAGGTGATAAAACCGAGCCTAAATGTCGAGACATACGGTGAGAACCCTAGCTCATCGCCATTAGAGCCGCGAGTTGAGGGCGAATTCAATCGGAGGAGAAAAGACAAGCTGCATGACAAATCAGAGATGCCTTTGGACTCGGCAGAGCGGGGGGCTGGGGGGGGGGGGATGTCACAATGGAGATGAGATTCGAATTGCAGAATGCGGAGCAGAGGGCGTGGCGTGCTTTGCGATCTATCGTTTGATCGGCAATTTAAACCTATGGAAAAGGATCGATAAACATGGTAACCCTTAATAATCGATTATTTACCGTAGCTTCCAATGGGGAAATATCGATGGATCGCAAAGAGCGCCACGCCACTGATGCGGGGGAAATGTAGAGGAAGGAGACGCGTGACGGGCAAAGAAAAAGGAAGACGGCCCTAAGAGTTATGTAAATATGCTGGCGATGAACGTGAGGGAAATGTCGAAACGGGAACGAAAGGTGGACCGTGGAGCCTTTATCATTTGTCAAGGAGGGCGCAGACGGGACGGGAGCCAGGAGGTTGAAGGCAAAGGTAGTCGCGGGCGGGCGTTGAGCGTAGGTGTTCGCTCGGCGTAGGCCCTTTGAAAGACTGCCAAGTAGGGCCCCCCGAATGAGGGATAACGCCTTCCGAGAACTAAAAAGCTTCGATAGCCCCGTAGATAAAGCGCGAATTAAAGCGCTACACTGTCGCGCTCAGGAAGAACGCCGTATGGGCCTTCAGACGTTGCCATATTTCCCTCAATACGAACGGCATTTACCTGGAAAATTGTGAATATTTGTCTTCAACATTTTTGAAGGTCTCTGTTCGGAATTTAATCTAGTACATCTGAAAATTTCAAGAATGAATGTACAAAATTTTGTCCAAAAATTCATTTTTCATCCGATGAAATTTGGCAACTCTCAAACGTGCATACGGCGTTTTGCCTTAGTACGGCAGTACGTGTCTCGGCTCTTTTTACGATGGAATATGAAAACACATTCAAACAAACTCATTGAAAGTTTTTGCAATCAATCCTCGGCTGGACTAACCTTCCAAAAATACAATTTACTTTTAGTAGTAGTATTAAAAGCTACTCGTGGTTTTCGTCATTTTGAAAAACAGGTATAAGCTGGGGAATATATTAAAGTCATTTTCGGTTTCTGTGGCAAAAAGTAGGTGGAAAGAACCCATCAGACGCTTATGAAAAAATGAACAATTTTCCCCTGTTGTTTCAGACGCAAATCAATCAAAGTGCAAGATGGTGTAAGTTCAGATTGGGTATGAGAAATGTACTCCAGTTGGATTACATTTTGCAATTCGGAATTATAATTTCTGGCTCGTTTGTAAAAACACGTACGTGCGTAGGGAAACTAATGGTACATATGCTGTTTCTAACCTAAGCCAGAAATTATAGTTCCGAATTGCAAAATGTAGTCCAATTATTGGAATGTCTCCATCATCCGACAACCCTTACCTCTTTTCTTCCGTGGATAAAAATAGTGTTGATCTCAAAACTTAAATTTTGCCCAACGGATGGCATCAGGAGAGTACATCGGATCGGAGGCGTTGAGGTCAGTGATATATTGTCTCTGAAACGTATAAACGAAACAATCTGACTAACCTTTACGATCCCTGCGCACTGTTGAACACGGTGACCCTTTAGGCAGTACTCGAAACCGTTAGCTGTTTCAAAGTAATTGACAGCGTCAGCAGCCTTTGGAGGGGGTGCTGAATTGGTCGGACAAGCGTCCTTGAATAAATAGCCGCCGTCAACAAAATAACGCTCCAGCTCAACGCTCGATTCTCGGGTGGTGGGAAGTTAACATGGCATCCGCAGCTCAATGGTAATGTTTTATCCTTGCACTGGACCATTAGACAGGGCTAAGAGCACTCTCAACACGTGTCTTTATTAAAATGTTAACGCAGAACACTCTGGTAGTATTGAAATTCTCCAAATCAACGCAAAGAGAGTAAATAGAGTTGATAGTATCAGTATTATACCATTTGGACCGCGTTTAACAGAAAGGAACCAAGCCACATCAGCTATTGCCAAATTTAATTGGGCAATTTAATTTTTTACGAGAGAATGTTTGTGTGGATTCCTTTGAAAATTTTAAGGAATTTGCTTTGTACTGTAGAGAAAATCCACTGAAATTTGCACGAAAATCCGTACATCCGTTTTCATGTAAAAAATTAAATTGCTCGATTAAATTTGGCAATGGCCGATGTGGCTTGGTTCCTTTCTGTTTAACGCGGTCCATTTGAACTATATTTTACAAGTAGAAGCTTCAACCATTAATGGACCCATAGACAAGGTACGAATTTCAGCAATCTGATACATGTTTCTTAACCAACATTTTCAAGTAAAACACGATGCGCACAACAAAAATTACCCAAATCACCTCCTCACAAAGATATTCAATGGTTTTTGATGCGTGAATTCAAACCACCCGGTCATTAAAACTCAATGCTCTACGTAATTCACATCGCCCGCTAAACATTATCATGACAGTCTCTGCGATATAAAAATCTGGCAACCTCACTCTTGACGCTTTGGCTCAGCTGTAGCAACTCGCCTACTGTTTGAACAACACATGGTGGAAAATGAACATTGCTCGATTGAGAAGCTTGCTGAAACTGTCGTAGTGCGCAATTTGACTCACGTAGAGCTTTGAGTTTCTTTTGAGCGGGCAGTTCAAATTCTTCGTAAATCAATGTGAAATAAAAACGTTAATTTCGTAGTTAAGAGTTGGTTTCAGTAATTTTCGTTGTGTGAATCGTGTTTTACGCAAAATTCTTTTTAAGAAACTTATATCAGATTGCTTAAATTCGTACCTTGTCTAGTGGTCCATTGCTGAGGTTCAAAAAGTGGGTCAATTCGTCCACTATTCTTACCTCCACCTGTAACATGAATATTATCACGTCGCATGGGGTTTGAAGAGAGGCTGTAAGCTAAATATTTTGCTAGTGTAACGAGATCATCCATCGAGCAGCAATAATCATATCCAGGCATCGTTGAAACTAACGTCCTCCACGTTTTGCTTACACGTTACAACACATCAATGGAGTGGCAGTAGCTGTATCCAAGCGATGCGCCTTCTATTTTAAGCGTGCCAGTAGGGCTCGCTTTTAGTGTATTTTCCGAAGGAAATACACTATTGCATTCTCCCATGATGTCGAATCCAGACCTGAGACATTGTGAAGAGCACCGATCACGGGTCGTAGATCACGAAAATATATGCCATTCAAATTCATGTGTGTATATATATATATACACACGAGAAATCGACAATAGAAATCCACTCAAACCACTGCAGTTATCTCCCGATATAGCTTTGGGTGTCAGGTTTCGAGCAAGGCAATAAAAGACGGCGAGGAGAGGGTCGCCTCGTCGAACCTATTATCTTCCACGCCCGATTAACCATTCACCGTGACGCCAGGATCCACCAAATTTTCACAAAAATTGTTTTCCGTCTATTTAGCGAGTTTTTTCCTTACTTTCCGTTAAAGTACAAATAAAAAGAGACCTCATTTGTAAAAATCGGCCGAATAGGAGAGAAGTTACAGTTCGAAATCCAAAGAGATTAACTCAACGCGATTTCGATGCACGGCAAATGGCCCAAATCACGGTCGTGCGAAATGCCGCATATCAGCTTAAAATCAAGATAATTGGACGGAATCTTTAAAATCAATTTACATTCAACGTTCATGAATCAATATTTTCTCCCAAATTTAGCAAAAAGTACCAATTGATGCAAATAACAAAGACGTGAAAATAGTAGGTATGTGTCCAACATTTTAGTTATTCGGCACGCTTTTCCAACATATTCATGTTGGATTTTTCTGCTTGTTTTTGTTTATGCAACATAGGCATCTGCCAAGCTGTAACAATTTTATCTAGGTGTAAAACCAACGTATCGTGATATTATCCATCGTTAATGAACGCGTTTAGTTGTCATGTGACTAAAGATGCGCTGCACATGCAACACAATCCTATCTCTCCAATATTATATAAACCTCTCCAGAATATTCCATCAGAAAAACAAAATTCCTTTATAGTGAAGCACTCTGAGATTAAAGTTTCAGCACCCGATTCAACTCGAACTAACTTGGGCTATTTAACGAGCGGAAAGTTTTAAGTATAACTAACACAAAAAATCCAATCCGTCAATTTCATTTTAATTTGAAAATGTCTAATAAGGTCGCCGTGTTTTATGTGTAAGTTTAGGTTTCAGGACATTCCGTCAACGATTTTTTGTCCACGCACCTGTTTTGTCCAGTAGTTTACATCCATGCGTAAAATACGCAACAGTGGCTTGGTTCAAGCATTATATTTAAGTCCGATTTTAAAATTATATCGACAATATCGAAATGAGAAAATTGAAACAGAAGGAGGTGTTGTTATGGTAACTCATTTTTTAAATGAAATGTTACTTTCTTCTTGTGATTCATCTTAGTAAAACGTAGCAAACATTTGTAAAACATTTTCAAGCGATGGCATCGATATTAATCTCAATGAGTCGTGTGTTGAAAGGAACTGTACAAAAATGAATAAAAGAGGGGAAAAAACCAAAAAGCACGCAATCTTTGGTTTTAACCCATTTGTACATCGATCTGTTAGAATCAAATACGTCCAATTTTGAGCGTTTGGTTGCGCTGCAGCACAGTAAAAGCACAAAATATGAAAGAAAAAATTAGAGGGCTTTGAAAATCATTAAATTTGACACGGAATCACCTTAATACTTACAGAATACACACTATATTTTCCTTTAATACATATCTTTTTTCATCAATTTACATGAGAATAGTCCATGCAGAGTGTGCAAGCATTTCAAAATCATGAGTTGAAAAACGCTGACTCTGCGAGTTTAAATATTAGAGCCAAACAGAGCGGAGCGGCGTGCAGCCAGCGCAAGAGGCTCACTGGCGCCTACAAACCTAAGGGGATACTTCACGCATTGCGCAATGTTTGAAGTATCTACTTAGGTTTGTAGGCGCCAATGCGCGTATTGCGCTGGCCGCCCGCTCGCCGTGCCGCGGCATGGCACCTCAAGCAACTATTTCACAACAGAGGTGTTGCATAGTATCATTCGAAATTGAAGGCGCCCCAACATTTTAAGAATGATGGGCATCCTTAAGAATACGCAGCGTTTTCCGCAAAATAAATCAAGATGCTACGGCACAAAAAGAGAGCGGTAGTCTTAAAACTCATCAAGTCCTAGCATTCGTATTAATAAAGTTTAGCATAACTTTCAAAGTTCATTAGAGAAAAAAGTGACTCGATTTAGGCAGAAAAATTCCTGAGTGTGCCGTCAAGAATATTTTATTTTGAGATTCAATAATATTGGTACGTGGACCAAAACTCGCCTGCCGAAAAAACGCGTGGACGTAAACTTCTGGAAAAAACAGGTGTGTTGACAAAAAATCATTGACAAAATAAATGTCCTATAACCGTTATTTTAATGAAGAAACACCAATTGAAGCGTGCAGAAAGGGCTTTTCTTGGTGTCTCAAAGTCTTCGCTAACGTTTCATCCATTATAATTGAAGAACAATAATGGAATTTGTTGAAACTTTTACTGAATTTCCTTCATGATTTGACAACGGTGAAAACGAAAAATTTCAGAAAATTAACTGAATAGTTTCCTCTCAAAATATAAATTAGCAGTTTTAAGATACCGCAACCAAGAAATATCCTTTCTGCACTCAACGCCTCAGTTGAGGTGTTTCATTCATAATCCTATTCTGTTCTACGTATTTTAAGTTGTAATAGTCAGGAACTAATAAAAAAATGAAAATGGAAAATCTGTGAAGAACCATATTTTCTGCCCTGAAAAAATTGTCTCTCGTATAAATCCTGGCAGATTTGGGGTATGATCTTTTTATGCCCAGTATACAGACGTAAACTGAGATACCCTTTAGAAAACGGATGAGAGCTAATTTTCATTTATATTGCTATTACGGCTGTAATGCAAGTAAAATCCTGGCGTTTCTTGAGGAGCTATTTTCGCCTCTTGAAAAGGCGACGCCTGATGCGAACCGACGACAAACTTCGTTTGCTGGCTTCTGGGTTCAAATGAGGAAAGTTCCATGAACTCATGAGCCGTTCAGTGTGTGCAAAGAATGATTCTGATCGGTCTTGGAAATAAAGTTTAATTTCTTAATTTTGATTCGTGTAGTTTATTCTCAGTTCCTGAAACTTGGCAAGATTTCGTCTGTAGACCCATGTGCAATAGCACATAGAGTTGCAAAACTCATAATTTTTGTGACAAAGATAGGAAATTTTATCTCTTTTTACCTTTATCTGTATACCAAAACATCATTTAATTTCTTTCTATTTTATTTTCAGGTAAGGGTGACACAAATGCATACCATCTACCCCGAGGAGAGAGATTTGTACTCACTGGATCGTGAAAATGACTGTTAACATTGACCAACAAAATTATCCAGAGAGTGGTTAGTTACGCACGTTCAATATCTCTAATTATTCGGTTGTTGGTTTTTGGACCTAATTAGAGAGAAGCCTTTGTAAACCGCTTACGCCGGCTAAAGGCTTTTGAATGCATTGCACACTGCTTGCATATTTTGGTACGAGGAGCACAGTGTGTTATCCTCTGCGTTCGACGGCCTGATTTTAGCTGGCCCTATAAATATGAAATTTTCGATTATTCTCCTTCTCACGTGTTTTTTCTGCGTGCCCATTAGTATTATCACAGTTGCTTCGTATGAATCAAAGTAGCTTTATAGAAATAAGAGCGTCCCTTTTTCTACTGTACTGACTTTTTTTAAGGTGCTCAATGCTCAACGTACGTAACCTTTTAAGTCAAAATCAGTTTTTTAATTATCTTATTATTTAAATGTTATAACAGGTCTGAGAATAGTTTGACAACAACTCGAGATTAATCTTGACGTTTAAAATAAGGCTAAATACCAAATTTTTCAATTTTTAAGCTCGTGATTTCAGTGAGATATTCTCTGGGACTAAAAAAGAAACAACAAGAACTCAAAATACGTAACGGTAAAAAAGTGCAGTTAATAACGTGAGGTTAAACATGTTTCCTTTTTCAAATAGGTTTTGCTGGGTGTCTCACTTACTTTATATACCTTACACATTTTATAGAAATGAATTTAATAAAAACTGTATGAGAGTGGAAAACGATCACATATTCGCTCGTTATCAGGAAGTAGAGAAAATGAAAGTAGCTTCACCACAACTAAAGTCATGTTTATCCAATGAATGACAGGGGGTTTTATCACACGTAGTAAGTCAAATAATAATCAAGGGAAGCTCAGAGGTTTTTTTTCAGTCGATTCTTCCCTGTTCTTCATATAAAAATGAAAGGACTCGAGGATTGCAGTACGAGTGAACTCATTTAGGAAAAACCCTGAGTTCTGACACGGCCTGTTCCTGCCGAAAAAGTTGGGGGTTTTGCCAAATGTTTCTAAATACCTCAGGGACAGTAACATTCCCATTCCTGTTAAAGAAACAACAAGAATTGCTCGCAAAAGTGATTGCAAAATCTAATTTGACCGCAACGATGGTTAAAAATGCAAATAACCGACCGCAATTCTTTGGAAAAGCGCTTTGCGCTGTGGAAATAACGGATAACTTACCGGCCATAGGCATGTATATTAATGGCAGAGGAACTATGCAAAGTTTGTGGTTTATGAGGGGAGGACTTCCTCTCGCATGTGTACAGTCGCAGTGTTGAAACAACAGGAAAAATAAACATTCGCGAGTTGCTGACCGCGGTTTGTGTACCTACCTATAGGTCCCCTCCCATGTTGCCTGGTGGTGCATGGGTTATTTCAGTGACTAGCTAAAATGTAATCAAAAAAGGCGGTTGATGGGCTATCTGTTCCAGCCTGAATACTCTACTTTGCAAATATCTAAAACTTGATGATTTGACGAAGTTTTTAATGCCGGTAAATTTCTTCAGAATCAAATAGAATTGCCAATGAATGTTTCCTTCGATATTCTTCTTCAGAACAAAGACAAATCTAGAATTTATTACAAATAATGACGGCTAGACGACTAGAATTTATCTTGTCAGTATTCTGGTTCTCCTAAAAATAATTCCATTCTGAGAAATATTAATTGGACGCCTCCTTCGATCCAATCAGAGCTGTTTTCCAAATTTTCGTGCACAATTCCTCTTCACAGCCCTTTTCAAAAATTTTTGTCTACCAATAAAAGCCAAACACTTCCGTCTAGTTTTTTTTTTTTTTTTTTTTTTTTTTTTTATTTTTTTTTTTTGAAAAGTTTCGCTGAGAGAGTATATCAAAATTTCTATTTAAAAATTTTCTCTGGTTGATCCTACTTCTTTTATACCAATTCATCCCTTCAAATTCATAAGATATTGTCCTTCTCATAATGAGAATGCTGAAAAGGTACACGGAGAAATATTGTCTGTCTAGATCCACTGAAATAAACCATGAATAAATCGACGGCAGAAGGCGAAAAATTCTTATGTCTTCACTGCAACGTTGCAATGCCCCGCTCAAGTTTTCATTTATTCATTTTGTTTTACAAGGTTAGCCAAAATTTCAAAGAAAACCAACATTTTTAATTAGTTAATGGTTGTAATTACTGTGGTGTCGGTAGTAGAACAAGTTGGATATTTTCAAACGTTGCGATAGAGAAACGCATCTCTTGACTTAAGCCACTGAGATTATATATTTAAATTTTCTTAGGAGCAATAAAAGTTATCCTATTGGGAGAATAATCCTACTGCTGGTGCGAGAATGCGAACTATCTTGCGAGAATTTCCACTACGGAAATTATTCAGTCGGTCTTACTCACAGAAACGGAAATTATTCTCATTACATAAATACCTTAATATTCAAGCCTCATTTTGAACGCGTGAACGCACTGTTCTAAAAACTGTTCTTCACCTAGTATTTTGAATAGGGATCTGGCAACTGCTCCTGAGTTAACTGACTACAACTTTTAATACTCTATCTAAGCACTGAGAAGAGCACATACTCTATCTAGAGTAAGCGTAAACGTTTTACACCGTTGTTATTTTATGACGTACAAATTACTACCGATGGCCGACCCCATCACTTACACGTGCTGATACTTCATCGCAAATTTTTACTGCATGTTAAAGTCCATTGAACCGACGTCAAGTGGAATAAAAACGGCGAGCTGAAATCATCCTCCTGTACTTACGGAGGTACCTTTTTCTGATGATGGAGTTCTTGTCTCCAATTGTCGTTTTGAATTGGTCAGTTCAAGCTGTTAATACTGAGCATTTCTGTTTAAAGGTGATTCTATGTGATCCTGGAACGAGATAAGCAACCATGCTGCGATGCTTCACGGTTTACGTCTTTCAGAAGCAATGATTATCACAATGTTAAAAATAATGCAAGAAACTGATCCATAACGCGTGGCAGCATTAATACTGAGAAGAGTGGCACCAAATTTGTGTAGTTGCATTGTAAATTTATAGCTGAAACTACGTAAACGGTCGTCGCCCATTGACGTAATGTGTAAGAGAGAGTTATTACTAGCGCTAATCTCTCTCTTACACATTGAGTCAATGGGCGACGTCCGTTCTAGTAGTTTCAAAAATACATTTTCAAAGAATCTTCGCTGGAACAGGTCGCGCTGAGGATGCCTGAGTTGCAAGCCGGCGAAACGCGTCTGCATTTCAACTAATTTTTACGTGCAAGTGAGTTTTACAATTTTATTTGAGAGACGTAAGGCACAGAGTAGACTTTATATTAGTAAAATCATACGGAAACCACCTATGAGCACATCAAAAATGTTTCAAATACACTTCAAGAACTACAAGTTGCGCGTCCCGTATCACCTACTTTCAAATTCAGCACCTCCGCTAGCGCTAGCTCGTTTACAGTCACCGGCAACTAGTTTTGCCTTTCAGATCAATCTTCAGCCACCATAGTTCAGAATCCACGATGAAAATCTGGACCAAATCTAATCGCGGAAAATTCGAGTCCCATCATGTGGAATGGTGTTCTGCCATCGATAGTAAGACTAATCGTCATAATGCCCATTTCATTCGCGAGGATTATTTTTTTGAAACAAAAGTTGGCACCAGCTCCTCCAACTCGGGGGTCCACCGGGGAGGGCGAGGGAGGAGAGAAGAGGCCAGTGACATAGCCGCAGGAGTGGTGTCAGCGGTGGCGGCAGCGGAAGCCAGCGGCGTTATTGCGGTGCGACTCGCGGCTGTCGACGTGCTAATGAGATGCAGCCGCACTGACCAGTTGCCAGCTCCTTCCGCAGTCCGTCTTTGTCAAAATACTTCTCGTGGTCCTATTTAGTTTGGCTCCTCGAAAATCTCGAAAGTGGATATCGACCGCACTTTCGAAAACGATTCGTTGTTGAGGGATCAATACTACGGGACCACGGCTAACAGTGGATCGAGTGAATAGGAGAGGTCGGACATTTGGGAACTCTAAACGCTTATAACTCCGTTTATACAAAATTTTAAAGTTCTAAAAGTGGTTCCATTGGTTTTCTCGTGAAATCTTCTTCTTAAAGCACCACTTGAAATTTAAAATGTGCGACGAAATAAACATCAAATATTTGCGATTTTAGTCAAAAATGTCTTGTCCGACGTCTCTAATTGACTCGATACACAGTGTGGCCCTTGGCGCCTGGGGCCGCTACCCTGTTCAAACTCCAAGTTGGCGCTTCTCGTCATCAAGGCCAGCTTTGCGGGCCCTTTGTGAGTATATCCAAAATAGCGCGGGCAGATTCGGACCATCCCTTCTACTCAAACTACTACGACTACGAACGTGTGCTCTTATAGCGCTTCCGTGCGCTCTGCCGACACTTCACCCGCCAACTGGGGAGCTATCCTTCAAAGTTCCCGGCAATCACATATCCTCATTCCAGCTCATCCATCTATATGCGTTTCAATTGCATTTAATTCGTGGATCCTTCTAACTCTACCGCAAAAATCTTGAAAATTGGCCCACTTAAATGCGAATTTGTCAAAAAAAATGACCATTTACATTCTTGAAATGTAAAAATCACAACTTTATAGCTACGGAACCTTAGGCGCGTCTGGACGCGGCGTCCTGGACGCCGGCGGAAAATGCTGCTACCGAGTCGCGGGCGAGAAGACGCTCACATTTAGAGCACGGCACCTTAGGAGCGGAATCCGTGGATTTTTTCCGCTCTGTCCGCCGTCAATTTCTCGATATTTTCGTTGATCGGTACAGTATGCATCTGGGCCGCGAAAATGGCTGTACGCGCTTTTTTTTTAGGAGGGTGTGGATGCGATCGACAAAAAAATCGACTCGAAAAACCTAAAAACGTGTATACGAATCGATACACCAATCTCGATGGACAAATTTACTACGAAACGGGATTGTTCGATTCGATAGACAAAAAATGTGGATCGATAGACGAGAAATGATTGACAATTAAAAGGAAAACCGGTATCTAGTCAATCGACATGAATCGATCGAAAAACCAAAACGTGAACCAATCGACGTAATTCGATCGATTCACAACTTGGTCGATCGATTCACGGTTTGTCGATCAAATCACAGGTTTGTCGATCGACTCATAGGTTTGTCGATCGATTCGCAGGCTTGTCGATCGACTCATAGGTTTGTCGATCGATTCACAGGTTTGTCGATAGACTCACAGGTTTGTCGATCTATCCACGGCTTTTGTCGATTGATTCACGGGTGGGTCGGTCGATCCACGGCTCTTGTCGATCGATTCACGGAATTTTCGATCGATTCGCGGCTTTTGTCGATCAATTCACGGCCTTTGTGATCAATTCGTGGGTTTGTCGAACTAAACACATTCAAAAATCGGTAGGAAAGGCAGCGGACTGAGCGGAATTTCTCGGCGTCTTCGCTCCGATCTGTTCGCGACAGATCGGAGCGTCCTCGATCGGCGTTTTCCGCAGCGTCTCTTCGCCGCTAAGGTGCCGTCCCCGCGCAAAAATCATTAGACAGATTTATCGGCGTCTAGACGCCGCGTCCAGGACGCCGCGTCCAGACGCGCCTAAGGTTCCGTAGCTTATCAGTTAATATTTAAAAACCAGGTCTTGTTTCCAACATGACCTGCCTAAGCTGGCTTGTTTTATCCTAACCTATCTCCAAACTTATTCTAACAGAAATGCCCAACCCTATCAACCGCACCCATTTCGGCATAGTTCGAACTGACGCGTGACCTAATTCTCTCTAATATGACCTATTTTAAGTTCTTTCTAGGCGCGGTGTCACGCAACGACCAAATAATACATATCGCGTCGCGTCGCGTGACGCTGCAAGCCGTAACCGAATGAACACATACCGCTATCATCCCTCCGCAAGTTTAGACAACAGCGCATATCCCGGTCTTGTTTGCGAGCGCGGAGAATAGACCCCCCGCGAAACTCGGCCGGAAATAACGATACCTTGTTTAAAATTGGGCCCCGGGTTATTAAATTATTGTCTCCGGCAGATAGCGCTCCGGTCTCAAAGCCCGCGTCACGCGTTCCAGACGCGTCGGTCTCATTAACTTCCGCGGGTATCGAGTGACAATCAAAGGGCAGCCCGCAAAGAGGGATGGGAAGCTGAGGGATACAAGATCGGTTAATCAAAGGGTGCCAGTTATATACTGGCGGAACGCCCTGTTTTACTCCGCCTCCCGCTGAAACACCGAATCCCGTGATTTTAATGAGATTTTAAGTGACTTATTACAGGCATTTGTGATGCGTGGGTGGGTAATTTGTCCCCTGTTTTTTTAAAGAGTGTATCGCGAACAGCAATTCTGCCGTGCAGCGCAAAACGCCGTGAACGCCATGTTAAATTATTTGGAAACAATGTATCATAACAGAAAAACGCGTGTACCTTAGGACAACGTTTTTACAGAATTATTTCGCAAGTACTATAAAGAAATTACCTTGAAAATTTGAGGTGCATGGGTAAAACAGTTTTTATTTTATAAAGTGTTAAGTTCCAAAAAAACGCGGGAAAATCTTGATGAATTTACGTTGTTCTTGCTTAGCACGGCAGAATAGCAGTTAGAGGGAGGAGAAACGCTATCTCCTGCGGATTTTTGCTAAGGATTCACGATATAGCAATGAGTATATTTAGGAATTCCCCCCCCCCCCCATTTGCCCGGGAAAAGAAGAACAGAACCGGGACAGAAAGGAGGAAGGAATGAAGGAAAGGAATAGGAAGTAGGCTTATATTTTGATAATTATTCATGACGAAATTGACCTGAACTGCATATTATATGCTTTAAAATTTTGAAAATTTCCTAACAGACCCCCCTTCCGCCCTGCTCCGTTCGAAGTGTCCGGATCTGCTTATGCTTTGCACAGTGGCGTGGCGTGCCTTAAATTGCGATATATCGATGGATCTGGCATTCAAACTCGTGGGAAAGTATCGATGAAGAGGGCGTTCACAACGAACACCTTAACAATCGATTCTTTTCCACTGCTTGAGATGGGGAGATATCGATAATCGATCATTGACGCCTCGCCATTGGCTTTGCAGACAACCTAGGTCTGGAACCGGGGCGGGAACCAATTTTAAAAATCAGCTCCGGTTCTCATACCCGGTCACGGCGCAAGTCCCTTGTCCCGTCCTCGACTTTATCGCCCAACACAACTCACGAATGAGAAAGCTCATAAAAGTTGTGCCTGCACGGAATAACGCATAGAGGAGGACCATTGTTTCCCTCGGCGAGACCAATAACGGCGGAAAATCGGTTAAACAGCGAGCAAGCTCATGACAACTGAACTCCGGCTACCAACTTCCGTGCTCGGCGAAAACGGCGTATCCACGAAAGTTTAGTGCGGACGATACGGGGTTGTTGGTGAGGAGGGCAAGGGACGGGGGACGATGAACCGAAACAAAAGCCAAGGTGCGAGGGAAGGTGAGGTCCGGGACGGCGGCGTCGGCCGACAGAGTTGACCCTTTCGCCGAGTTGAGCTCCGAGTTCCGACTCCACTCGACGCCCCTTCTAAATCAACCGCCGCAACCCGCCGAGCAGCCAAGTAACGCTGGCTGCCTCCGAGACCCGCTGTCCGGCCGCCCGCCGCCCTGCGAAAGTAGCTTGAACCCGATAAATTATGACGGCGAGTACCTCCTCTCCGTTGCCATGTCTTTCGATTGCGGATCTCTCGTAGAGTGGAGGATTAGAATACCGTAATATGGAGATTATGCAATGGAAAAAAATATACATTGGATCTAGAGTCCAGAATCCTAAAAACATCGACAAGAAAAATTACTCTTGATTCAATCAGAATCTAACTTAAATCAAGAACCAAGCCTCTTAATTTATGCGGATTTCGTTTTGATTCAAGCAAAAATCCGATTGAATCAAGAGTATTTTTTCTTGTCAATGTTTTCAGGAGTCTGGACTCTAGATCCAATGTGTTTTTTGGCGCGTATACGTAGTATACCGCCTTTGCGATCGTTTCGAACCCTGCTCGATACAATAACCGAGTCCCTTAGTTCCTTACCGAAAAGTGACTACCGCGAACTTCTGAGATTTTCCAAAGCGTGTAAAAAGTTTATTTATCCGTCAATAATTATGATTTAAAGTTGTTTCTCATTCTGGGGCTCTCTAGTTTATGTGCAGTGAATACCAAGAGTCTACGTTACTTGGTTTTCTTAAAAAAAGCCTAAGAGTACGACGCGCTGATTTAAAATATGCATATATAAGCAGAATCAAGCGAACTGATTCGAGGATGGCTGAGCAGGTCGGCACTCTCGGAATGAGAATTTAACTCCTCCGTTTTGTTCAAAACGTTGCTTTGACAGATCTCCACACCTCTGTTATACTTTTCAAAAGTTGGTACCCGTGCTCTGATAGTGCTGTTCATCTGACAACAATGTCAGTGTCAGCTGATAATAATATTTTTATCATATGAGGTTAATAAAAAGTTTTCAGTCAGTCTTTGACATCCTGAATAATTGTCTTGGTATTTATTTACTAATTTTACAGAATTATATTTTATTTCTTATTAAAACTAAGAAATACAGTGCAATCTGTGTAAGTGCAATCTGTGATGAGCCTCGAGACTCATTAGACCATTAGCTAAACGTGGCTCATACAGGAATCCACTTACCCCTCTCTTCCCCACGCTCCTGATCACTGCGTCGGCGTCTCGACGAACAATAGCTAATGACGGTCGCCAAGCTAGGCCGGGATCCTCAGCCCCTCGCCCAATTACTTACGCTTCATTAACCATTTCACCGTCACGCTAGGATTCGCCCAATTTTCAAAAAAAATTGTTTCGCGAGTTTTTAGCAATTTTTTCCTTACTCTCCGTTGAAACACGAATTAAAAGAGGTCTCATTCATAAAAATCGGCCAAATAGAAGAGAAGTTACAGTATTCGAAATCCGAAGAAATCAACAAAACTTCTCCAAACAAAAAATAAAATGAAGGGGGAAAAAAAGAAATGTATAAATTACAATTTAATATGATTGACCTCAGAATGTGACAAGCAATTCAATTATAAAAAGGAGAAAAAATTGAGTGAAATTACAAAAAATTAGCCTCTTGCAAGGGGCTTCCTTGTATGAGTTTTGACCTGAAGACAAGTAAATCCCGTTACATTATTAAAACGAAATTGACTCCATAGTTTAATGCCTTAGTTTCTTGAATACGATTATTTTAAGCTCTCGAAAATTTATACCAGCAATTTTACCCATGGGGTGATTTCCTGAGAGCTGATAATATCACGAATTTCTCATAGAGCCCTTCAAAAATGGCTTGCTTTTTGGGCAGCCGATTCGGCCATCAAACCGGGGTTTAAATGGAAGCTGATAATAACACAAAGCTCTGAGAAAAATTTTGAGATGAGTATAGGAACGGTTTGTAAATTACGAGGAGAGGCGGGCATTCTGTTCAGCATATCGATACATAAGTATTTTCACACGTAGAATTTAATTTTCACGTCAGGGAGTCGACATATTTTGATTTTTTCGATTTTATACGGAAAATGTATGGTTTTTCGGGATTGAAATTACTTACAATTGTTTCATGAAAAATGAATGCACCCAAAATGACTATAGCATTTTGACTTTCACATACGTGCACTCACTAAATCGATTGGTAAATTCAAAGAGTGGGTACATCGACCTGGTATATCAAGTTTCTGCAATTTTTCACGGCAAATCGGTAGATTTTCGGGATGTGGATTGCTTACTTTCAATTCATGAATGAATAAAGCATGGACATGGTTAAGCTTCTTTGCATGAAAAGACGTTTAAAATAAAAAAATCAAGACATATTTAATACAATTGCATTTATATCGAGTAAATCTCTTTTCAATAATATAACGGGATTTATAATACCGGTGATTTGGGTATTTTAGCCCCAAAATACCTTTAAATCGACTTTATCTTCTAGGAGTTCGACAGAATTTTTCCTTTCTTCGCTTAAATTTTTCCGTAGCACTTTTCTTCAAGAATCTGATAAGATTTTGCTTGAGGCAGATCAAAAAACTTAAATTTGTTCGAATAGCTTTCTAGATTCACAATACACGGTCTCGTCAAGGTGCGTCGTTGACCTTGCACTGTTGGATCGTGAATTCTCTTGTTGTGCTGCTTGCCTTTTTTGAAATCTCTGTAAATGAAAACTAAAGGGGTTGATATGTGCGAGTTAATGACGCGCCTTATCAACACATTGTGTTGGAGTTCACTGCTTGTTTTTCCAGTGTTGAAGGTGAAAAATTCATTTTTGACTGGATCGGTCAGTTAAAATTTAATTGGGCTGTTTTAGACCGTAGTCATGACAAAGATTGATTTGAAATCGTTGAAAATGTTTTTTTTTTTTTTTTTAATTTTTTTTTTTTTTTTTTTAGTTACTTGCACATACCGTTGTGAATATTTTACTCAGATTACGCCTTCATATTTGATAAAAATCATATAGAAATTTACAGTAGACTATTATCAGTGCAAAGGTATCAATGAGCTCAGGAGATAGATAATCAAAGAATACTGGAAAACTCTTTCCACCGTACATCGCTGCCATTTTCCTGAATATTTCCTGAACCCTGAAGGTTCTATGGAGTCTAGTGTCATTATTTTCTTTAGAAAATTTTGTTTCCGAGGATTTTTCCTCGTAAAGTTAGTGGAACTCCAAAGACACATCTCAATGAGTTTGTTACGATTGAGATACAGCACTAATAAATGTGGTAAATTTGAAAGGATGTAGGTAACATGGTATTGCGGACTACGTTCATACTTCATTCCGACTGTATTTTATACATGTGGCCGTATTTATGCAGGAGAGAACCATTCATTAGTTCATTAAATCAAAATATGCGAATAGGAAAAACTTTAATCTTATTTAGATAGTCCCTTTTGATTTCGATCAATGCGCAGCTCTTTTTGGCATCAATGCGCTGAGTATTGAAACTGATAGACAAAACGATAGATACAGCGAAAATGGAGCGACCCTGTTGGTTGAAACGGGTCGAATGATGGACTGACCGTAGGGTCTCTGGTATATGCCGTTAGTTGGTCTTACTTACTTCCTTTGTCTACTGCTTCCTTCCACCTCCACTGATAGAGTCGCTCCATGTTCTCTTCATCCTTTTATTCTATCGTGCTGTCTATCAATTTCCAAAACCAGCTCGCAGACGAAAAAACGTAACTCTATTCCAAAGTTGCCAAATTGACCTCAACATTAAATTTTTCACCGACATAAGACCGTACAATTTTGTCCAAAATTTTGAAATTTTTGCTTGTAATCGGTGACATTCTCAGCTAAAAATGTTTTCTAGTGGAACTAAAATTTTCTAGTGGAAATTCCGCAAAAATGAGATGGAATGACGTTTTTACGTCGGTGAATTACGTCCGAAGTACGTCCATCTCTGATTTCCTCGACGTAATGTCCCGGCGCTTTGACCTGCCTGAAAAATGTATCCAGAATCGACTCTGTCTCTCATGCGCAATAGAGTGGCTTCAAAAATCTGTCGTTCGCGCTCTTTTCGGCATCGCAGCCGCACGGCCCTTTCGTCCCTTAAAACCCACCGCCTGGAGGATCATCCCTTTTGAAGGGTGGGTATTTGTGCTGGGCTCGCATCGCGACAACTCCGGTTTTCTGTTCGGATGTGGGTCACCGGGAACTTGAATAAGCTCGTATTCGGGTTCGAACTCCTCTCCGCGCGGAGCCGAGGTTGCCATTTTGTGGGATAAAATTTAGATACTAACACGGAGTTGAATGGTTATGTTGCATGTGTGACGAATTTGTGATTTGACTGTTGATTGTAATGTAAAAGTTCGCGAGAAATACGATGGTGCCACTGGTTTTCTCTGAAATCGACTCCCAAGCTCAAAAAAAGCTCTCAAGTTGAGGCCAAAATGGAGGGGATATCCCAGCCTACCCTGAGAGTCCACGTCTACATCAAGACGAACTCTCCATGCAAAGATAGGGAGCAAATACATTAGCAGTGTTGCCGTGTTGCCGTGTTTCCAATTTTAGAGTCCCCAAATAAAGTGGCAGCCCTGTCAATGTATTTGCTCCCTATCTTTGCATGGAGAGTTTGTCTTGATGTAGAGGTAGACTCTCAGGATAGCGTATGGGATATCCCCTCCATTTTGGCTTCAACTTGAGAGCTTTTTTTGAGCTTGGGAGTTGATTTCAGAGAAAACCAGTGGCACCACCGTGTTTCTCGCGAACTTTATCATAAGAATCTACAGTCAAATCGCGAATTCCTCACACATGCAACATCTCCATTGAGGATATACTGCTGATTTTTCAGCACAATCTGGTAACAATGCGCGGAGCCTACCGCCTCCGGCCAGGAAGTCGTGGCTGTGTGTGAAAAGCACGGGTTTGCTCCCCCTTGCTAATTTTCACTCGCAGCGAATTGAGAGAGAATCAACCCAGTTTCGATCCGAGAATATTCAATTTATTCCTGACTTTCAATGACTTTAAAGTTTGTCGAGTAGCAGTAAAATGGATGCGGCAACAAAAGCAAATCAGGTATATTGACATTGAAACCCCTGAGAAGTTTGTGAGTAAGGAAAGAAAAAATCAGAATTTTTCTGATGATTTCCCACTGCTACGCTGAAGAAAAACGGGTGGTTCTTATGGACCAAGGGAGAAACTGATGGACCAATACTATGGGGTCTTCCGTGGGGGTTTCAGGACATTTTGTCAACGATTTTTTGTCCGCGCACCTTTTTTGTCCAGTAGTTTACGCCCACACGTAAAATAAGCAACGGTGACTTGGTTCAAGCGTTATATTTTAGTCGGTATGTAAAATTATATTGACAATATGGAAATGAGAAATTGAGACAGAAGGAGGTATTTTTATGGTTGCTCTTTTTCCAAATGAAATGTTATTCCCTTCTCCTTTTGAATCATCTTTTTAAATAGTCATTGGTGAATATTTGGTTCTATTTCCATCCTTAAACTATTCGATGTACAATATACCTTATACGTGTATGGGTACTTTTTTTTATTTTTTTAATTTTTTCTTTACGAAATTATTACTTCATTTTGAAAACATTTATATTTTTAAAACGTGACGAATATTTGTAAAACCTTTTCCAAGCGACATTAATCTCAATTAGCCGCAGTTGTGCCGACAAAAACTGCAAAAATGAATATAAGAGGGGAAAAAATCAAGAAGCACGCAATCTCTAGTTTTAACCCATTTGTACATCGATCTTTTACAGTCAAATACGTCAAATTTTGAGCGTTTGGTTGCGCGTACACCTCGCTGCAGCACAATAAAAGCACAAAATATAAAAGAAAAAATTAAAGTGCTTTGGAAATCATTAAATACACGGAACCACCAATATTTAAAAAACACACATTATATTATTAATCTCCTTTGATAAATTGATACATAATTTTTCCCATCAATTTAAATGAGAATAATCGATGCAAAGCGTGCAAACATTTCAAAATACTGAGTTAAAAAACGCTGACTATGCGAGTATTAAAGCCTAAGAGAGCGGAGCGGCGCGGCGTGCTGCCAGCGCGAGAGTCTCACTAGCGCCTACAAACCTAAGTGGATACCCCACGCATTGCACAATGCTTGAAGTATCCACTTAGGTTTGTAGGCGTCAATGCGCGTCTTGCGCTGGCTGCCCGCCAGCCGTGCGGTGGCGCCTGAAGCAACTATTTCAAAACAGAGGTATTGCACAGTACCATACGAAATCGAACGTATTAAGAATGACAAGCATAAAAGTACAGATATTTCCTCGCAAAATAAATCAAGATACTTATCGTACACTGGAAAAATCTAAGAGCCTTTAGCTGAGACAAATATAGAGGTTTATCCGGTTCAGGTATAATAAGGTGGGAAAATATTGAAAGATAATTAAGTCCTGTTACACCAAAGAGATGTAGAGAGTTTTAGTGAATTTTGTCTCATGGAATTGACGCTTCCCCATTTTTACCAAAACTCTCAACTACATATTATTCTCCGTTGGACCAAACAGACAAAAAAAAACAGGCAACCCTCATTCTTCCAAGACATTTTAAATGTTCATCCAAAAACGTCGTGAGCAATTGTCGTCTGTATTTACATGTAAGCCAATTAACTTTGGGTCTCAACTGGCACGTGGACCAAAACTCCAGTGCCGAAAAAACGCGTCGACGTAAACTACTGGAAAAAACAGGTGCGCGGACAAAAAATCGTCGACGAAATGTCCTTTAACCTTTGTGGGTTTTCGTTAGTTAGTCTACTGCTTACCTTTCTTTGTCCATTGCAATCACCCGCCTCAACCAATAGGATCTCTTCATTTATACGCTGTGTCCTATATGTCCATGGCTTTGCCTCTGAATTTTAATTATCAGATAACAAGGAAGTAATGAATATATTTCTTCGAAATTTTTGGATGCTTTAACTTTAATTTTTAATATAATGTTTACAAAAATCGGAAGACATATATCCACCTGCTCTCCTGAAAATCCCTATTTTACAGAGAGAAACCAGGGAACATTTGGACGTATTTCTGCCAAACGGAGCTATGTGCATTAAGACACGAGCCCTGAGACCCATAATTTATTATGCATTACAGCTTACGTCATAATGCACATAGTTCCATTTGGCAGAAATACGTCCATTTGAATGCTTCTAAGACGCGACGTTTTCCAATATCGTCTTTTCTCCGACGTAAGGGCCTATCTCGATTTCCTCATTGAGATTTGGAAAGCATGTAGCCAAATCGAGAACAGGGGTCACGCCCTTACGTCAGATAGTCCAGGCGCCTGGTAGCTAAAAATGAGGCTACCTGGAATTTCGGGTACACATAGCGTTTTTTTGGCTTACTTTACGTATCTGAATCGCTGAATCCGAATCTGAAGTTTCCTACCGCGTATCTGGTGAGCATTTTCCGCCATTTTGAAAAAATTACCGAAAAAAGCCTTTTTTGCGGTTTTTTTTTATATAGCGGCCAGGCATGAGAAAAAGTCCCGGATTTAGTTAATGTTTTGAATAGCTGACATAATTTGGAAGAAAACGGTACATAAATATGCTAGATTTGCTAAAAAATTGAGGAACCTCGGATCTCGGAACTTTGGAACGCTTCGGAACTTGGCTGACCGCGGCGAGCCGGATCGCGCATTGACGGGTGCGCCGCGAAAACGTGAATGGGCGCGATGTTCACGATGCTGTATCTCCCTCAATTTTTAAGCAAACCTAGCATATGTATACACCATTTTCTTCCAAATTATGTCAGCTATTCTAAACATTAACTAAATCCGGGACTTTTTCTCATGCGTAGCCGCTATATAAAAAAACCCAAAAAAATGCTCACCAGATACGCGGTAGGAAACTTCAGATTCGGATTCAGCGACCCAAAAAACATGAAGTGAGCCAAAAAAATCGCTGTGTACCCAAAATTCCAGGTAGACTCACCAGGCGCCTGGACTAAGAAGGGTGACATACAGCACGGCAGAATGGCGTATGCGTAGAAAAGAGCGAACATTCGCGTGGCGAACGATAATCTCTCCTTGTTTCCCAATTCGATACAGAGTGTTTAGGTGAACGCATTACGCTCCAGAATAAAGGTAATTGACTCTTTGTTCCCGAGGAAATAATCCATTTAGAGGGAGAGAGACGGCGCCGAGAAACGTTGTATCGGTTTCCACTTTGTTCCCGTCGGAGGAAAAAGGGGCGCTCCTCCCGAGGAGAAAAGGGCGGGAACTCTCCGGCCAATTTAAGACCCGCGGGAGTCGGAGAGAATGGAATGTTTCTTTGATAAATCTCACTCGGAGTGTCGTTCGCACCAATTCCACGCAATGAAATTAGACGCTCCGCGCGCTCGAACTTTGCTCGGAAATCCGGGCGTGCATCGCCCGAATCTCGGGTGATCTTCAACGACGCTGATTTGTTTTACGTAGAGTCTGAATCTAGCTGGAGCTACAACCAGAGACAATGGAGATGTTGCATGTGTGAGGAATTTGCGATTTGACAAGTGATTCTTATGTAAAAGTTTGCGAAAAACACGATGGTGCCACTGGTTTTCTCTGAAATCATCTCCCAAGCTCAAAAAAAGCTCTCAAAGTGAGGCCAAAATGCAGGGGATATCCTACCCTACCCTGAGATTCCACCTGTACATCAAGAAAAACTCTCCATGCAAAGATAGGGAGCAAATACATTGGCAGGGTTGCCACTTCATTTGGGGACTCCAAAACTGAAAACACGGCAACCCTGCTAATGTATTTGCTCCCTATCTTTGCATGGAGAGTTTGTTTTGATGTAGACGCGGACTCTCAGGGTAGGGTGGAATATTCCCTCCATTTTGGCCTCAACTCGAGAGCTTTTTTTGAGCTTGGGAGATGATTTCAGAGAAAACCAGTGGCACCATCGTGTTTCTAGCGAACTTTTACACAAGTATCACCAGTCAAATCGCAAATTCCTCACACATGCAACATCTCCATACTGATAGCTGAAGTCCAAAAACACCTACCTCCATTTCGGTGTTTCCAAATCTCCGCTCCGAGTTTATTTTCTCGAGGAGGAACAAGTCAACTTTGGGCCGTTCCTAAATTAAGTAACGCACTTTTTCAACAAAGCTGTACACGTCCCATACGGGACAAAAGAAAATGTAACGATATCATTGGTGGAAGCGGGTGGTTGCAATAGACTGAGGAGGTAACCAATAGGCTAACTAACGGTAGCCCTCGAGAGACCCTTTTTAGTTCGTCGATTATTCCCCCGTAGCCCTTAGCAATGGCGGATCCAGAAAATTGGCAACATCGACTTTTCTCCATTTAAACCTATGGAAATGTATCGATTCTTGAAGGGGCCAGGTGCTCCGATAAGAATCGATTTTTTAACATAGGTTTAAATGAAGGAAATCCTGTGTTGCCAAATTGCTGGATTCGCCCCTGGCCCATAGCAATCACTTGTTTCAACATATAGGCTTGCTCTATTTTTTCTTCGTCTTCTCTGTCTATCGATTTCAATAACCAGCCTGCTAGCCGAGAAATTATAAAAGTTGCGCCAGTTCAAAAGTACTAATTTGTGAGTAGAGAGGAGCTTTATCGTATTCATGCAACGGCCAAAGTTCGCCCGAAGTTCCATGCGACCGACTCCTTGCGGATTCCCTCAATGAGACGGCTAAATCTATAGGTTGATGATTGATGAGGCACTGAGACAGGACGTCCAGAGGGTTACCGAGCTCCGAAATAAAATTCGCCAAAAGATTTGTCCCTTTTTTTCCTGGATAAAGCTCGCCTCGGAACCACTGTGGAGTTTGGGAGCAGTGGCCAAGGTTGCCAAAGGTGTGATAAAATGTAATTTTTTACATGCGATGAAAGCGGGGAAATTTCTGATTTTTAAGCACAACCTGGCAACAATAGCGGTGGCGTATCGTGTCCACGGCGCCTTTTAATCAAGCCCGGCGGGTTTCTTATCACCCGACGTCCATCGCCATCGGTTAAAGCTCTTTTGTGTCGGGCCCCCGCTTTCCAATCTCGCCTCATGTTACCCGCTCGTTTTCAACTTTTCGGTCGGATCCATTCTTGCGTGACGTCATCGGACGGCTGAAAGGGCACAAGTCCGCACGATCCCTCAAAATTACGTTCGCCGCGAGAAATGGCAGTCTCGAGCTACGATCGGTGCAGGCTAACTATACGGTACAGAAAAAGGCTGAAATCGTGCTCAGCATTTGTTAAAATAGTGGTCGGAATCATGGAATTCATTAATTTAGAAATTAGAAATTAGAAATTGTTTTATTTTATACAGGAGCCTTTTGGAGGCTATGTACACGTCATATTTACACTGTAACGAAATATAATATTTAAATTGTACGTAACTTAATACGAAGTGAAGAAAAATGTAGTAAAACGTAATCATATCACAATGGAGGTTTGATTATCTGACATTTTAAGGTACATTCTTCTGTAAATTCTCTAGTCGTATATCTAGACAAATTTCAATTTGAACTGGACAAATTAATATTATTTTTTAACATAATATTCATCAATTTAATAAAATCAATGCTTGTTCTAACTTCAAACTTAAATGTTTAATAACTTAAAATCAATGAATGTACTCTAAGATTACTTTGTCACGACTTGATTCTGGATATATTTGGGCGTCTTGTATCCCAAAATGTTGACTCCTCTATATGCTTTGACATCAATAATTTAATGTTTATTACTTTAACAAGACGATTAAATGCAACTAAATATAAATTAAACATGGGTATGAAGAAAAAATAAGTAACCACGAAAATTGAGTATTTGTTGACGAAGGTATCATGGTATCATTTTCTTTGGAGGGTCAGGGTTAAAAATGGATTTTAAAAAAATACCTATCAATTGAAATTTCGACGGTGAAAATTCAAAAATGCGTATCTCGGTTGCGGTGTATCTCCAATCCTATTTTATTTTTTAAAAAAGACCGAACCAACATCGTGCTTGAAGTTTTCACAGAACAATTTTTATGAAGAGAAAAAAATCACTGAAATTTTTAGAAAATGACGTTCAGTAGTTTTCCACGTTGAAAAAAAAGTTAGACATGAAGTCTGCCCGTCGCAAACCAAGCTACACATTTCTGCAGTTTCACCATCTATATGTTTTCTATGCTGCCGTCCTCGGTTAAAACGCCATAACTGCATTCTAGATTTTTTCAGCTGTTTATTGACAAAATGTTTTACTACCGAGATACCAATGACCAGTTATCCTCCTTACTTCTATAGTAACTGTGGCACACTATTGAGATTTCAAATTTACAAAATGAAGCATCATGATGATCAGGTTTTCTCGTAATAGAACAGTATGTGTGGGAGAGCAGTGGAAAGTCCTTATTGGAGTTACGGCTTTTTTCCTGTGCACGGCTGTATACGCGCAGAATTTCAATATATAGAAGAGAATATTCGACAAACTGCCGAGGCATGTGACAAAACATCTAATTCAACTTTTTGCCCGCGACAAGATAATGGTTTTCAATGCCGCCGAAGGCCAGGCTAAAAAACAGTCAATTACCCGGCGTACACGGGGAACATGTATCAAGTAACAACATACGGAAGAGAGAACAGGTCTTTATAGGGTGTATTATCACGTTGAAAACGGAACCCTAACATAATAACAATATTTTATGAGGGTTTTCGGATCGTTTAGCGCCGTCAAAGGAATCGTATAGAAATGCGCGAGGTGGGGCCGCGGAGGCAGACGCCGAGAACAATAAGCACCCACCCCTACGACTCGCTCACGCGGAAGATCTCACTCACTACAATAAAAAGTGAGTGAGGTCAATAAAAATAAGCTCTGCAGATTCACTCGCCCATTTGTGCGCGGCCCGGCAAAAGCGAATTGTTACGCGTTTAACTTAAAGCTCCCCTTCGCGTGGATGGAGAGATGGAATGTATTCTAATTTGCCCGCTGGAAAAAAAATCTAATTGTCGGATTCACGCCGCACACGGTCAGGTAATAGAGTACCTATACATATGGGGAGAGAAAGGACTTGTCGATAATTTTTAGGTTTGGTCATGGAGCTTTTATGACTCAAAGGAGCAGTCTAACTGCGAATTCAAATTATTCAGAATGATTTATTATACAATTGTTACGACCCTTCGTTTCTGAAGCACGTATTAGACTTAGTTTTTGCATAAATTTACCTATTTTTACGGAAGAACGCACATTTATGCGCCATCTTCTTTTCTTATTTTTTTCTTTTTTTTCTTGGCCATCTTGATTCGAACCTAGAATCTGAAGATTGGCAGTTAAATTTTTTGTGTTCGAGGGTTGTCTGCCGTTTTGGACCCTAAAAACTCTAACAGTAACTAAATCAATTCCATCGGATTTTAGGTTAAACATTTCTTCAAGCTTTTCATTGTCTCGCATCTGATAATAAAATATTATTCATTCAGGTTCTCTATGAGTTTAAAGGCAGGAATCTTAACCTCTCCGAAATTCTCAATCTTGTTGCCTGTGAGTTAATAGCCTAAAAGTTATTCATCAACCTCAAGTTAAAGCAAGTATAAACTATTAGTTTCTCTATGCATATTGGTGTATTTAAGGATAAGTCAGAAATAGTGGCTCCTCATCCTAGAACGAACCCCAATCACTGTCAGAACCTTGACTTGTCATAGATTGGTCTAGAATCACGTCGTATCTAGGTCAAATATTTGATATTGGATCTAATAAGAGCACGTGGTTGGTTAATTTAAATACTCGCATATGGTGCAGTGTAGTACCGACTTGCAGCACAGGGCCCGACCTCCTTATTGCATCAAATCTGGTATATACAGAGTCGAGACAACACCCCCTCAAGGAGTCACAAACGGGAATAAAGATTACACAAATTGAACGTTTTTTGTAATCTTTGATTGGCCCATTCTCAAATTCCTTTCTCCGTTCCTTCTCTCATTCCGTTTGTTCCTTGCCGAACCCGTAATTCCCTGGTCCATTCCAGATTATAATCTTTGCAATCGGTGAAAATGTAATCTTTATTCCCGTTTGTGACACTTTGAAGGCCTAAAATACGGGAACCAATCAGAAATGGATTCACATTGTCTTGACTCTCAGTATAAAGGGACTCTATATATACCCACTCCGGGTCATCGCCAGAACGCTTGACAGAGTTGAATTTCAAAAGTCAAAACGACACTCGCATGCTTTGCTGCTGTGAGCGCAAGAAAAGACGGCGCGCCTTCAATCATTGTCGATGCAACATGTCCATTCATCAAGCATGAATAGTTGTATCCTAGCGCCTGTACTTCTTGAGCTCCTATAGTCTGGACCCTAGAATCGGCTCGCAAGCGGTGTTACTGTTAGTTATCCTCCCGTTTGAAGGACGACTACATCGCATGAAACTTTAGATGCTGCCAATTTCTCTTTATTATAACCACGAATTTACTTAAAAACTTGCGAATCTTTTTCTTCCCTTGTTTCTGATACTTTTCATTAGCTATTTGAAATGAAATACATGAATACCTCAGGGGAAAATATTCATATTGTTTCTCACTAAACAAATTTTATGCGAGGGGGATGGTGGCACTATTGTAATTTTCTCACCGCGTATTTCTTTAGCATATCAGTATCGACGCTCTCTTTGCGGCTTGCAAAGAGCGCATATTCTATCTGCGTATTGCGTTTAAGCTGACGATTGTCAGATTTAATTTCGTTTTTTTTTTTTTATCATTCTCTTTCTTTGAATTTTTGAATTTCTTTCTTTTTTCTTTGTATTTAATGAAATGAAAATTCTTTTTCCGATTTTTTGCCTTACATCAGCATGATAGAGGGGAAATTGTTAAAGGCAACTTAAACGAAGAGAGGAAAATAATGAGCATTTCGAATTATTGTCAGACAGCATTTTTTCCAAGTATTCACGAGACTCAACGGGACAATTTACTCGTTTTATAATTTCCTCTCCGCGTTTTCCGCCAAGTCAACTTAATTTCCTTCATCAGAATGTATCTAGAACAAGTGGGTCTCTTGCACGCGTCATAATTTTTTTTAAGCTTTTAGATTACAAATCAGCAAGAAACAGCAAAATGTTTCCATCAAATTCCTAAATCCCAGTACTAACGGTAATATCGCACTTTAAAATACACAGCGTATGACGTCGTCCAACGCGGTGGTATACATACTAAGGTTTATAAAATCTCGGTTTCATTCGTGTTTTAAGTTGAGCAGCCATTGCAAATGTATTTATTGCTGATTGATTCACTGGAAAGAAAAAATACATTGGATCTAGAGTCCAGACTCTTAAAAACATCGACAAGAAAAAAATCTCTTGATTCAGTGAGATATAAGCTTAAATCAAGAACCAAGCCTCTTAATTTGAGCGGATTTCCTTTTGATTTAAGCTTAAATCTGATTGAATAAAGAGTCCTTTTTCTTGTCAATGTTTTCAAGAGTCTGGACTCAAGATCCAATCTGTTTTTTCTTTCCAGTGAAGTATAATGTCCGACTGGTTTATTTTCGAAGGACGTTTGTCCTAATTTTAAATATATTATAGGTAAAGATAAAAATACAGATTAAATTTTAGGGATGTTTCCTAGGAATTAATATAAGTTGTGTGGATCAGTCAATATTTTTCCCTCTGCTCTACTTACATTAAAGTATGAGTTTAAATTAGGACAAATACCCTTGGGGAAAAGCCAGTTTAGGACATCTCACTCGTAGGACTTACTGTAATGGGACAAAAAACGAGTAAGAAAAATAGTATATTTCCTTCGGAAAATACACTAAAAAATTATTTGAAAAACTTGGGGTATATGGGAAAGAAAAATGTAGGACGGATGACCTGGCACCATTAGTTTAGTTGAAGGATTTTTTCAAATGAAGAAAAAACTCAATGCGTAAAAATACCCAACGAGTTTATCCCAAAGCGTACAGGAGCTGTCATTTCTCGGAAGGAAGCGAACCCGTGGACCTAGAGCAATGCTTGGGAAACAATATCGGACACGATGAGATAAAGCTCATCAGATACACATTTGATCGGCGGCGCGAGGCGTGCTCCCGAGGGAGACCACTTACTCACCGTGAGCTCATACTTCCAGCAGGTTGCCCTCCTTCCAGAGAAACCCTCCGTTTTCTCTCAGAATAGTGCTGGCAGCTCCTAGGGCATCTCTTATTTTTTAGATTTGCGAATCTGAAGTAGATGAGCCCTTAAAAAGATTCTAGGTTCCGTAGAGAAACATCTAGATAAAATTACAGGAACAAAAGTTATCCGTCCTCTCTTAAGTGTGTTGTTCCCAATCGGAAGAATCTCATGCAAAAAACCATAGAGTACATAGAGTCGTAATGTAAATGGGAGAGCTGGCGCCATGTTCTGCTCGACGAGTTCCGAGCCCGGTGTGCGCCGAGTTCGGGTCACTTTTTCGATACATGTTCGATCCAAAATGGCGGTGAGGAATACGTGGTGATTCCTATCTTTTTCGTTTTCATCGGATGGCCGGGTACCCGTTTATCGCAAACAATCGATTATGTACGGTGTTCAATATGGGCCGTATTGTTCGGTTCATGCCACCGCACTTTTGGTTCATGCGACCGCACTCTCTGTTCATGCGACCGCACTCTCGGTTCTGAGAACCGTATCCTCGGCTCACGTAACTGAGCATTCAAACCGAACTGAACTAACGATAGAACTCGGTTGAACCGAGAATACGGTTCCCAGAATTGAGGATACAGTTCTCAGAACCGAGAATACGGTTCCCAGAATTGAGGATACGGTTCCCTGAACCGAGGATACGGTTCCTAGAACCGAGAGTGCGGTCGCATAAACCGAACAATACGGCCGATTTTGAACACCGTACATTCGGCTCATACGACTGAACTTTTTTTCTCAGTATAGTCACTCTAGTCGAATCCAAGAAGACCCGGCAACATTTTTGCGTGACGATTGAGCGTAAGTAACGATAAAGCGTGAGCAAGGATGCGACGGGGCCTGGGCCGGAGGATCGGCACGGGGGCTTGAATGATATTAAGAGTCGGTTGGTTAAGTTTTGAGCCGGGCCTGAGGAAGATAAACGAGGCTGTTTATCACCCCACGCGCCGCTACCCGTTCTACGCTTACCTGGAGCCCGGAGCAGCGCCGCTACCCTTAAGCCCCGTCCCCCGTTTGCAGCCCCATTGACCCCGAATACTGCCCCCCTCGGTGGAAACCGCCAATCGCGGATGCAAAATACGCCCAAGTGCGCGGTTTCCGCTCGAAACAGGAGACCGCTGACAAGAATGTGGGCATTTTTGAGGTCTTCAGCGGTCTCCTGAAGGGGAAAAAACTACCAATGGATTACTTACAGCGATCTAGAAACTGTAGATTCGTCACACACAAGCAACAATTAGGTTAGGGCGAGGATAGTCGGTTTTTCATAGTTCCTTATTCTGCCCTACTAAGGAAGAACGCCGTAAGAACCTTCAGGCGTTGCCGAATTGCCTTTGATAAAAAATGAATTTCCTGCTAAACTTGTGAATATTTTTCTTTCAATTTTTCAGATAATTTTGCTCGCAATTCCGTAGAAAAGTCCTCAAGCTATGAATAGATATTTAGCAAAATATGATATTCATAACTTTCCTAAAAAATGAGAATTTTATTGAAGGACATTTGGCAACACTCGAGTGTTCATGCGTCGTTCTTCCTTAGCCCGGCAGAATGGGGCTGTTGCTGAATTAGGAAAATCAAATTGAGAACCAGCTGTTTTAAAATCTGTGTCCAAATATGAAAGCTAGCTATTTTTTAACTGTGTTCGCGATACTTTCAATGCAAAATCACTAATTTTATAAGCTCCGTAAGATCCCATGTTATTGCGGTTTTGACGAGAATAGCAATGCGACAGTTTTACTCCCCACCCACCTATCGAACAACCGTCCATGTGTTTGACGTTTTTTCGTAGGCCACCGCCAATCTACGGTTTATGTATCGTTGCTTACTTACGTGCAGTCTGAAAATTTGACTCGACCATGCCTCCTTGTGTAAAATTTTAAGAGAATCATGATGAGCCACCAGTTTTTGTTTTGTTTTGTTTTTTCTTTTCTACATTAACTATTGAACCGCAAAGCAGACAAACGGAATAAAGAACAATACAGAAATGGAGCGCGGAACATGACTAATTTGCATCAGAAATGTGATACTTGACTAACAGGGAGTATTGTTGGTATTTTACAAGTTCTAAGAGGAGTTAAAAAATGAGGCCCGATTGAGTCCCTCCTGTTTTTGGCTGTGTTGCTCAGGTAGCCACGTTGACAAATAAGACAAACGGAACCACCGCAACGAGGAAAACGAGCGAGGGAAAGGAAGCGCGTTGATGACGGCGCAGAGATACAACTATTCGTACTCGATGGATGTCCGTGTTGCGTTCGCAAAATTGAAGGCGCGATTGCGCGAGGCGTGTGAACTCGAAATGTGCCGCTACTATGCTGCCCATGAGGTCTCGCTCACATTCGAGGAAAAAAGTAAAAACTACGAGGTCTGATCACGTCACTTTCATCATCTTTAGTTGTTGTTGCTCACGTAATCCTTGAAACCACCACAATAAGACAAACGGAACCACCGCAACAAGGAAGTAGAGCGATGGACAAGGAAGCGCGTTGATGACGGCGCAGAGATACAACTATTCGTGCTCCATGGATGTCCGTGTTGCGTGTGCAAAATTGAAGGCGCGATGGCGTGAGGCGTGAATTCGCAATGCTTCGCTCTATGCTGCTGATGAGGTATCGCTCAGATTCCGGAGAAAAGTTAAAACACAAGGTCCGATTACGTCTCTCTTATCTTCGGCTATGTTTCTCACGTAACTCTATTGAAGTGCCACCACAAATTAGACAAACGGAAACTAACACAACATAGACATCGAGCAAAGGACAAGACGCGCGTTGATGATGGCGCAGAGATACAGCTATTCGTATCTGATTTATGTCCGTGCTGCATCTGCAACCTTGAGAAATTGTGCAAAAACTTACAATACCCTGAATTACCCGCTTTATGCCGGAATCACGCGCTGAATTCAGCAGCTGAATTTAGAAGTCAACAGTCACCGCTCAACGGCTAAAATTTCGCAAATTCGAGTTATTTTCATCCAGATTTGTATCAAATCTATTCGAATAATCCAGACAAATCCGACATTAGCTGATGGTCGCTGAGCCTCGTTGCTGAATTTTGCCCGACCCGCGCAAAATGTAGGAATCGGACCGATGACTTCTACATTCAAGCCATTTTCAGCTCCCACATTCAGCATGTGATTCCGGTGTCTGCAGTTTTTTTCAGCAATGCTAAGATGTGAAACATACTACTGTTGCGGGTAATTCAACATTTTATAAGTTCTCGCACACTTGTTTTACATCCACAATGTTAAATCAACTTCACTTTTTTTCGGTGCAGTCAGATCCTCCACATTCCATATCGACGGTGTAAGTCGGCAATCACATATCTCGTTTGCGGTGTCTGGAAATCTCCGCCTCTGTGTTATTTTTTTTTAAAGGAGAACAAATCGACATCTTTCCTTGAAGTTTTTGCAGAATTTCCTTCGCACGAAAGGAGAAAAATCACGGCAGTTTTAAAGAGTTGCCGTTTAGTAGTTTTCCGTTTAAAAAATAAAGTATGACAGGAAGTCTGCGACGTCGTAAACCGAGTATGTATGGATTGCATTTTGCAATAAGGAACCACTATTTCTGGCTCTCCCATAAAAGCACTTATCTGCAAAGATAAACCAATGGCATATGTGTTTTTTCTAAAATGGGCCAGAAATAGTGGTTCCTTTTTGCTAAATGCGATCCATATATGATAAACCGATGTATAGTTATGTGGTTGCCGACTCACACCGCCGATCTGCCTTGTTTGTCTATAGCTATGTCTATCAATTTCAACAATCAGCCCGCTGCAAAGATGTCTAGGGAGAAGCTTTAATACGACTCTGAAGGGCTTTTATCCCGGCGCTCGAATGCATCGGAAAGCTTCTTTCTCTCCGTCGAATTCGACGCCGTCGTGCAGAACCCGAGCGATTCCGCGACGCCGCACAGTGGAGCGAGTCAATTAGAGAGGTCGGACATAAAATTGTTGACTAAAACTGCAAATTTCAATGTTTATTTCTGTCACATTTTAAACTTTAAGGGGTGCTTCTTGAAGAAAATTTCAGGAGGAAACCAATAAAACAACTTTCAGAACCGCAAAATTGTGTATATATGGAGTTATAAGCGTTTCAAAGTTTCCACATTGTGTCCGACTTCTCCTATAGACTCAATCCACTGTGCGCCGGCGTCAAGCTCGGAATGATGAATTCCTTTTCGCAGACGACGGTCCGGGTCCGGCCGGCGGGGAAACGTCCTCCTGCAATTTAAACTATTTCCCGGGAGGGGAGCCCCGGCCCCGGCTGCCGCGACCCCTCCGCAACTCCCCCAAGATCCCCGATCTCGGGCACCGTTCCCCGCGCAGCGCGACAACCCGGGCGGGCACCTTAATTTAAACTTCCACGTCAGCGTCTCATTCGTCAAGCGACACGTGTGCCCCCTCCCCTCCCCCGCACCCCTAATCCACATCCATTACCAGCACCAATTTTTCTACTCACCGGAGCGAGTCTCGCCTTCCACCGGAAGATTTTCGCGCGGGGACAACCGGAAAAGGTTACGAAAAGAAAACGGAACTCGCGAAGGTGAAGTCGTGACCTGGCAGCGGCTCGATTGTTGATTCGATGTCGAATGCAAGGTGGCAAAATTTCGTGAAAATAAATTTTTGAAATTTCACGTGCAATATTTCATGAAATTTCAGGAGTTGTGAAAGAATTGGAAAAATATCGGTTCCTTTTCATGTTTCGTAATGTGTGAAAATTTGACTTTCTTCTATTTTTGTGTGTTTGATGCGGATTGCATACTGTAGCCCCTGAAAAATATAAAATATTTCACAGCCCTGTGAAATTTTTTGAAATGTTTCACAGCTCTGTGAAAATTCCGTAATTTATTTCACAGCCCTGAGAAATTTCTGTGAAATATTTCACAGCCCTGTGAAATTTCTGTGAAATATTTCGCAGCCCTGTGAAATTTCTGTGAAATATTTCACAGCCCTGTGAAATTTCTGTGAAATATTTTGCAGCCCTGTGAAATTTCTGTGAAATATTTCGCAGCCCTTGTAAAATTTCATGGAATATTTCACAGCCCTGTGAAATTTCATGAAATATTTCACTGAAATTTTAAATCTTTCATAGCCTTCTTACGTTTAATGCCACCCTGGTTGAATGACCTTAATCGATAAAAAGCGTTGCTGAGGTAGGGATTTATCGATCATGATGTTTCGATAACGATTAATTGATCGACTCGCTGGAGGGGCGTCGCAAAATCGAGGCTGGAATAGTTCGCGTGTTTTCTTTCGGAATGGAGCACAGGATAGAGTAAGGAATAAAAGAGGAGAGGACATATTCTCTCGTGAAAATTTCACCTGAAAAACATCAGATATTTTGAAAATGTTCAAAATGAATTCACGGAGAAGAAATTAGTGTTTATACGACTTATTTTGCAGAACGGTCTTATTTTAATTCCTTACTCATGAAGAAACCATAGTCAACGTAGTTCAAATCAGGCATTCAAAACTTATGAATGTTCAATATACATCAAGAGTTTGACTGGTTAGACTTCACACACACATTCTCCTTTTTTTTGGATATATTGTACTTTCTCGGGTAAAAAAGAAGGAGAAGAAGATGAAAATTACGAACACAGAAAAACTTATCTCATTGTGAAACACATAGCATAAATTATTTTAACGCTCAGTGGCTCGATTGTCGATTCGATGTCGAATGGCCTTCATCGATAAAAAGTATTCCTAAGAATAGGGCTTATCGATCATGATCATTCGATAAAGATTCAACAATCGGCCCGGTTCGACTTTGGTTTTCCTGCGAGCGGGAAATCTGAATTCCCGACCACCACCACGGAAGAAAACACTGTAATAGAAGAAAATTATATAATATATAAAATGTATAAAATAAACGCAGAGGTATAGGGAATCCCATAGCGATAGCAACGGAACGATTGTAATATCATGGGGAACTCCGTTCCCATGACAATAATGAAATAAATCGAAAAAAACAACAAGTTGGTTTTTGCAATCGCTAGCGATAGCAATATTCGTCATGGGAACTTTAGCTTCTGGGATATGACAATTTTAAGGTACAGTTCGTTTGCAGTATCTTCAGAATTGAAGGGGCTATGTAATTTTGTGTCAACATCTCTTTTTTAACATTTTTAATTTTTTTTTCTTTGCATACAAGAAAGCTGTTATTTACCAATTATTTATTTTCGTTGGATTATTCATGGTTTTCGGAAGTTAACGCATTTAACTTTCAGTTTCGCTTTTTCGGCGTAAAGTATGATATTTTTACTCTACACATATGCCCGAATACGCATCATAAGTGACCTATGTGCCTCCTAAGTTGCCATTTTTTCATTCAAATAGATGTAACTGAAATGTTCGATGTGCACTATACTACTTTCATGTCATTGCTTTATTTATTTTTTGAAAAAAGAAAATACCATCATTAATTTGGGCGAACAGAGAAAATATACATCAATATTTGGGTCAACATCTCCCTGATTATATAACGGTATATTAGTATTTCTGTATCAAAAAACGTTAGCTTTTGTCTTCAGAGATACACTGATTCTAGTCCAAGGCAATTTGTTTTATTGAAAAGACAAAAAAAACAAAAAATAAAAAATAAAAAAAAAAAACAACTGAAATGTTAGACATACTATTTTCATGTCTTTCTATTTGTATCAATAGGTACATCTTGCTTAACTTACGAACGTTGAATGCAAATAAACTTTATTGAAAAAAAGAAAATAACGTCATTAATTTGGGGAAACATGTGGCTGATTATATGAAGGAGGTATATTCCAGTATTTTTGTTTAACATATTAACTCACGAGAAAATGTTCGTACATTTATCATCTAGTATTAATTATTTTTTGATGATTGGTCTAAAACATTCAATGCAACCATTAAAAATTAACTCCCATCGCCGGGTATCGAACTCCCGATCACCTATTGCCCGCACCTTATCAAAAAATGGAGCGCCTCAGTCAACTAGGCTATCACGAATCCACGCGTCCTCAGAAAAAATAGCATTTAAAAGACTCGGACGATGGGCGGGACTTATCACAAGAGTTGTCCTTGAGCGATTCGCGTCTTCGTAGCTCCTGAGATATGAGAAAAATGAGCTAAGCGCCTTTCTCTGTGAGACATTGTTTGCCTATGCTATCATGTGTCTCAAGGTTCATCTCACCATGCATTTGCTATCGCGGCAGTAAGCTGAGGCAATATTTCTGTATTCATGGAATATATCAATCAATCGAGTTCCAATTTTGGCTCATATATCCGTAACGAGTCCTCCAGAGCAGTTTTCCACCTTGCACAATAGTTATAATTTCTTTATTTCTATTTGTAAAATTTGAGGTGGGATAATGGCGGCTTCTCAAGAGCACCGAGGTAGGCGATCTTTTGCACCAACGAACAGAAAACTGATGGCGAAAAATAACCAATCAGAACCTCCCAAAAAAAGAATTTGCCTAAAAACGGAACTTCGTGGTTCTGCGCAGATTTACCAGTCAGACACGACATCTCAAGCTGGAAAAAAACTCGCTGAAAGCGAATTTTAGCAATCAACACAACTTGACGTAGAGACATGATTGGCTAAAAAATACAACGGTTTTTGATACATCGGAAAATCAACCAAAAATCGGAGACTGGGCGAAACGCTCAAGGTCGCAGAGGTATAGGGAATCCCATAGCGAAAGCAACGGAACGATTGTAATATCATGGGGAACTCTGTTCCCATGACAAAAAGGACACGAGCTGTGATGGCGAAATTCTATACTCATCAGTGTTCACTGAGCCCAGAAATGACAGGTTTTTTTGGTGCAAGGGATCCGTTTTCGCATCGAGCCCCTGTTCTTGTATCCCTTACAAAACCCATGTTTCCCTCCTTCGTGTAGAACAATTTTGATGCAAAAACATCCATATACATATTTTCACCCAATTTCATTCTTAGTCTTATGACTCAGAAATTAGTGAAGAGTTGACCTATTGAAATACGTTTAATTTTTGGGTTGGTCAGTAAAACTGACCAGTGGTGCCACAACTCTTGACCAACAACAAAACCAATTTTCTGATTTGCCAAGCGCTTATCTTAATTTTTCAATGACTTTTACTTCTTAAAAAAGGTAACGGCTCCAATTACTCTCAAATTACTTCCTGATATTCCCATAATGCCTCCTAATTTCAGAGAGCGGGAGAGAAAGACGCGCAGAGGTGGTAAGTGATTGAACAATTGCCTAATCGGAAAGTTGCGTCGGTGATTTATGGCACGAGCCTCTGCTTAAGAATCGGATGCATTAACTATAAAGGCTTACCCGCAGAGCCTCCCTTCCTGCCCCCGTCCTGCTCCGAAAGCGGTCCATTCAGGGTTGTCAAATTCATGACATTTCTCCATTTTTCCAGACAGAAAAGTACTTAAATGATTTTTTTTTCGAGAGAAGTTTCGCAACACACGTCCCTCGCTACGGAGATTGATAAACGGATAAAGTAAGCAGATTTGCTCTGCTGATGCCAAGTTTGGCGAGGATTTGAAGTTCAGTCGTTTTTGCGTGGTCGAACCGAGGTATTTGAAATAAATTGAGGCGCACGGAGAAGAGGGAATCTTTAGACGCAAATTTTCTGAGAGGAATAACGAATAACGTATCAACGAAGATATCGCTTATCAAAAAACAATTTATGACGTCATCGTGGCTAGCGAGGTGCTAAACGTAACCAGAGACAGGTGGGGAAGAAGGGGTGTGGTCGTTAGTCGGGGGCCGTAAGAATGAATGGGAATCATATAGCGCCAGTGACGTCAGCGTCACCAACGGGGACGAGAGGATCGACGATGTCGTTTTTTAACTCATGAGCCCTGTTCACAACGCTCTTGTCACATGCCCGCGGCTCATGAGTGCCACATTCAGTTGGTTCCTAGTTCCGTTTGGTAAAATGAAAAATTCCGCTTTTCCACTTATCCAAAGCGCATCAAGCCCACTTTTACATTGTTCCTTGTGCCGCTTTCTAGAGCACACCCCATCTTTACCAATCGTTTATACTTCCGTACACGGAGAAAAAAACTTCGTGCGTGGGACCCGAAGTTTAGGTCACATGGATCTCTGAAGTTTTCGGATTGAGCATCTGAACACTTTAGGTCCAGCTGCTGAGGTATGGGTCACACATCTGAAACTTCAGTTCTTACATCTGAAGTACTTCGGTTTTCACATCCGAAAAACTTCGGTTCTCGCATCCGAAAAACTTTGGTTCTCACATCTGAAGTACTTCAGATGTAAGAACTGAAGTTTCAGATGTGTGATCCGAACCACGACAGCTGGGCCTAAAGTGTTCAGATGCTCAATCCGAAAACTTCAGAGATCCAAATGACCTAAACTTCGGGTCCTACGCACGAGGTTTTTTTCTCCGTGTATAGCAGAAATACTTCCAAATTCCAATTCTATGACCAGTCTAATTGATACATAATGCCTCAGCATTGAATTATTCGCCAACTCAGGGAAAATTAAGGGGAAAACGAGGAAAAACTCCGAGGAAACAATCACACGTGCACGATGCCGTGCGCTCGGACCAAACTAGGCAACCCGGTGGCAACACTGACAAATGACACTATTATGAGATCCCCGGAGATAAAATATCGTGGACTTTTGTTTAAAATCTTAAGCAGGGCACCGGCGGAGGGGGGCGAGGGTGATTTGTGAGCGTCTTGCACGGCGAGGCGCGTGAGCCCCGCGCTGTAATGAGGGACGGCAGGTTGGCAGCACCGCAGTTTGTATCAATTTCCACGACCGTGATCCGAGTGAAATATCTGACCACTCCTCGCGATGCTTATCCCCTCCGCCCGATTTAATATTCCTTAACTTCTGCGGTTCGGGCCCCAATCCGGTTGAGGTATCCCAACATGCATGCTGCGCGACCACAGAGAAGATCATGAGAGTAGAGTACATACCTTTATAGAGAGAGTATGAGACACTGGGCCTCTTGGAGGGCGTAGGGCCCAAAAATGCCAGCGCTTTGTTTTGGTTTTTGAGGATGGGAGGGGGGGGTTATTACCAACTTTTGACGGTTATCACCAACCGCACTTGCTGCCAACCTTTTTTGTGTAGGATGATTTGTCTCGACAAAAACACACGATTAGCCGTAAAACTATATGTAAATACGTCGTAATAATGCGTTTGAGTGAGGTTCTCGTTGAGATATACAAATGGATTGCATTTTGAAAAAAGGGAACCAGGAGCATTGCAATGTTGCATAGAATGTGCAAGTTCTTTGGCCTTGGGAGAAAAACCTGATTATCCATTGACAGTCTCTATCTCACTCGCTTAAAACTGTAAATTTAAGACAAAAATGACCGTGTAAATTTCATCTTTTTTCATGATTTCAGTAATTTTATTGCAAAGGATTAAAATGCACAATCTTAGCATCATTGCAATGCTTCTGCTTCCTTTTTGCAAAATGCAATCCAAATGAAACTCCATGTTGCGTCATTTTGTATTTCACATAGTATAGCGTCCGTCATTTTTGAAGCCTACAAGATCCCATTTAACCTAAGATGGCTGCGCTAATCAGAGGTGGTAACCACGGTGATCATACTCCCCCTTTAAATGCACACTACATGAGGGTATTATGACAGGGTGTCTCAGTAAAAACTATCAATAAATCGGAAAATATCAGGAATTTCGATTTTATCAGGAAAAATCAGGAAAATCGGTCTTGGGTCAGGAGATTCTGGGTGCTTCGAGAATTGTTCAAACCTTTGATTCAATTCATCAAATATATTGACTTTTTAAATCGAACAAGTGTCGATTTATTTGCGTCAAAATTCAGGAAATTTCGGCTAAAGTATCGGGAAAAATTAGGAAAATCCAAAATTATATTTTAGTAAACACCTTGTTTGAGGATCGAGTGCACTACGGGTCAGTTGCGATAGTCACAGAATCGTGTTTTGGTAGTTTAAGGTTATAAAATTAGCAAAATTGAATATGATCTGTTCAAACGTCAAGTGGCTTCGTTAAATATTAATGAAGATATCGCATTCAAGAAAATATGGCGTATGACATCATCCACTGGGGTGGTACCCATCACGGTTTCTTCAACCATAGTTTCATCCGAGTTTTTACGTCAACCATAATCAGTGCCAATGATATCCCTGATTAATGAAATCTGGTGGCAGAAACCATCAAATCCACCACCGTGGTGGATGACGTCATACATTGTTTTTTGATGAGCGATATCTTCGTTAATACTTGACTTAGACGTTAAAATTGAGCATTAATTTGGATTTATTCTTTGACTAGAAACTCGGCATTTGAGTGGATCTTAATAAATTTTTCTCATCTATAAATTTCAGGCATCAATTTACGATTCTATAGCTAAGACATCCGACACATTGAAATTATTCGTGTCTTGGATTAAGTCAGGCTATTTTTCTTGCGGTTAGGTCAATTTAAAAGATTTAGTTTATCAACCAAATTGTTGGTTAAATCAATCAAAAAGTTTGGTAAAATGAACTGTAACCTTCGGCCTCTCCGGGTCATCCCAATAATAAGAGCCTGTTATCACTTGGCAGACTTTGGTGGATAACCGATTGATTCTGGACATTAAAACCGATTTCCACGATCGATCGCTGATTAAAAGCCTCATAATTGATTCCTTCAATTAAACTTTTTCTAGACTATAGATGTTAGTAGAGAGCCCTCGCCTGCTATGTTTCTAGTTTTGTAATCATTCTAGGTTTGTAAAGTTTAGACGTTCGATCAAAACGTTCAAGCTTTGGTTTAAAGATCCACAAGTTCTCTTTTTACCTACTTGATGACAAGCCAGGCACGTCTGTCAACGTGTCAAATAGTTAAACGTCGATCAACAAGTCTAAAAATAATTTTTTAGACGTCATCTTCCTCTCTCTCACCAATACTTATTCTGACGTCTGACATATAGACATGCGACGACGGCCGGTCGAGGCCATCATGAATCCAGACAGGCTTTGCTCGGATAGGTTGAATTTTTTGTCGTGAGTTAGTGCAATTAGAAACTCTTGCGCACAAATTCTGCGAATAAACCGCAGTTTCACGCACGAATCGTTTCGATTAATGGATGGTGAGTTCACTATTTTGTGCGTTAAAATTCTGTACCTACATATCTGAAATTCCCTTGATTTAGAAGGATAAAACTGACTTGAGTACAGTTGGTCTGCATAGATATGTCGTAGGCTTACAGTCAAAGTAAGAATTTTGAAAAAGATATAGGCTGATAATCACTTTATTTGTTTTTTAATTCAGAGCGTGTAAAGAAATACTAAATGAACAATAAATGTTGTGATTGCAAGTTTGCCGACTGACCGATTCCATCGAGGATATCTTGTTTTCGTCAGTTCAGGTTCATTTGGCGGACATCGTCACGAAAATCCGGCATCTTGGAATGTTCATAAGACAAATTACTTTCAATTACTTAATTTATCTATACATGGATAGGAAGAGCTAATCTTTTCGGGCCACTCACCCAACATCAGACTGAACCGTAACGACACACAACTAAATGCATGTATGAAGGTATATATTCGTGCTAAAAGGAACAATCGCATACACAAGCCCTATGCACATAGTTTCTTTCAGCATGAAACCGTCTGTATGGACAAAGTGCAAGATTATAGACCGAAAAACAGAAGTAAGAGCAAAATCAATTCAACATGCTGGACTGGCTACTTTCAAGATCGCAACTGAACTCGGGGAAGGAAACCAATTCGAGCTGAATACTGTCAATCAATTCCGTTTAAAATCCTTGGAGAAGGATGATATGGGGAATTTGTACGCCGAATTTTCATTGCTTCGTCTGAAAGTGCCGAAAGAGCTGGTTTCGCAGTATTTTTCATAATTTTTTTCTGATGTGGGAAAAAGTATAAAAATAGATTTTAAATGGAAAAAATTCACCGCTTGCTGACGTCATCTGGCGGCATTTTCCAATCATACACGTGTATCTTAGCAAAATAGGTTATTTTGTCATATCTCCTCCAATAATTATTCAATTTATGAACCTCGGGTATCCTCGTCTTAGTTTACTCAGTAGTTTCCACTTAAACATGATCTTTATCAAATTTCAGACACCTAAAAATTCTCCATCGTGAAACCATAGAAAACTGGTCACTAAGAAATCAAGCCGCCAGATTTCTTGCTTACTGATGACAAAAAATGAAAATTATTGGAATCAGCGGGCATAAATCAATTGATTTATCTAATTCGGTGAAAATGTGTTATTTAATATTTGATTCTAAAATCATGTTTATATGTCACAAAAAATTAAGCTACATAATTGAAATATATACAGCAAGAGCATTTAATGACTTAACCGTCCATGGCATAGCGTTCTGAATTCATAACAACGTATTTTCGGGGTTTTTAAAAATTGAATACACCCTCCATGTGCCATGATTTTGCAAAATTGCATTAGTTGATTTCTTTTTTTGAAAAATTGATTCCCTTAATTTTATAATTTTGAAAAAAAAAAGTTGGTACCCTATTATTTTTATGCAAACTACAAAATAGATTCGTGTCCCCTAGAATCTGAGATCCAAAATTAATTCATGGGTGAAGCCGAGACGTGAAAAAATGTTCAAAATTAAAAACTAATGCTAAAATTACGGCAACGCCAAAGAATCTCTCTTTTCCCCCACCGTAGATCCATTGCATAGAGCACATAGAGTCGTAATGTAAGTAGGTGAGCTGGCGCCACTTTTAAGCATTTTCCAGGTCCCGAATTCCGAGACTCCTGTGTGACGCCGGGTCACTTTTTCGATACATAATCGATTGTTGGCGATACACGGGTACCCGGCCATCCGATGTAAACAAAGAAGAAAGGAATCACCGCGTATTCCACACCGCCATTTTGGATCGAACATGTATCGAAAAAGTGACCCGAACTCGGCGCACACCGGGCTCGGAACTCGTCGAGCAGAACATGGCGCCAGCTCTCCCATTTACATTACGATTCTATGTACTCTATGATCCATTGCACACATCTCAACACCTAATTATTAGGGATAGGTAGATTTTCAGCGCACCGCCTCAAGTTTACTTTCTTGGACGACCGAAAAAAGCACTGGGGGGGCCCAAGGACTTTGACGGAGCATCTCCAGCGTCCCCCGGCCGTGCCCAACTTGAGGCACTTGGCACTTTGGGCCATAGAGCAGGGGTTGATCCAGTCCTGTGGCACCGGACCCTCACTGACCAAAATGTTGAAGCCATTCATCGCCCGGTTGCAGTGAGCGTTGGCCTGGTCTACCAGCTGCCGGCCTCCATAATAAACATTTTCCATGTGAAGATGCATGCAAGGATCTTGGTCATCGTTCGGGTGCATGATAACCCGCAGAGCCGCCAACCCAGCCGCACTATGGTCCCAATTCACTTTTCAGTGATCAAAAATCATAGCGGCTCTCCGTTTGAGTATAAATACATTTAAGATGTGTTTTCCTCATGATTTTGATGCGCTGAATCCGAATTTGACCTCCGCTTTTCCCTAAAAAATCATTTGCAAAAGTTACTGTCATTTTTTCACAAAAATCACAAACTACCATACGATTGGCTTGTTATACTTGCTTAGATTGGTTGAAAACCATGCGTTCATTGCACATATATGTACAGTTCATGTAAAATTAAGAATGTTTTGATTTTTTGACACCCCCCCCCCCCAATTTTTTTTTTTTTTTTTTTTTTTTTTTTTTTTAAGGAAAACTAAACTGAAAAAAAATGAAATAGATCTAAAATTCATTTGTATTTTAAAAATGTCGAAATAATGCTTCAGAGAAGACTTTTCTTTACGTTGATTTGACGGGAAACGCAAATCGGGTACATAACAATGTTGAAGAGCGGGGGTGCAATATTGTCACGTTAAGAAAAATTCAATCAACAATGGATAAATATTCGGAGAGTAAGAAATTTTACATCAATAGGTACTTTCTAGGATTGAAAAGAGCGTTTTTAAAGATAAAACTGCGGAACGGAAAACTTCCCAAAAAATCTCAAAAAGTAGGGGGAACCAAATTTTTTTCGAAACGGTCAACCTCAAAAAGATTCATAGAAGCTATATAAGTGCGTCTCTGTAGATGCAAAAGTGCTTAGCACGTGTTAAGCCTGCAACTATAGGTGTTTTTCGGGGCAAACAATTGAGTTTTCCTGGGACAAACACGTAGTCACGTAAAAAATTCAAATTTGGTCGAAAAAGCAGGCGGAAGCAATTATTTTTGGTTCGGTTGCCTTTCTAAGGATCTGCAGAAACGACTTAAAAGTGTCTCTGGAGGTGCCAAATGTCTCAGAATATTTTTCGAGGGGCTTTCCAGGGTTGTAAAACAGTATTTTGAAAGAAACACGCAGGTACGAAAAAGATTCAAAATTCGTCCAAAAAGCAAGAAGAACCAACAATTTTTGGTTTAAAATCCTTCTTAAGGATTCATAGAGACTACTTAAGCACGTTTTTGGAGGTGTCGCATGCCTCAAAAAAGTTTAAGACGACTACAGATTGATCGATGGCTAAACTTGCTAAATACCGTTATTTTAGCCACCGACTTAGAGACCTAGTAAATTCGATTTCTCGAGAAAAAGCAAACCAAAGCACGAAATATTTCTACTGTAGCTTCCCGAGGATGTGTAGAAGCTCCCTAAAGGTGTCTCATTAGGTGACCTTTGGTGACTTTTTTTTAAAATGAAAGTTCGTGGGAAAAATCGGCATTTTTTTATGAAAAATAGGTATCCAACTTCTACCTTGTGTGGGATGTGTCAGAATGCCTCGGAGAAAAATTGTAATTAGTGCGTTACAATCCTCTTAGAGTCCTCTACAAAATGGTATAAGCAAGAATTCTGAGAGACCATTTCATGATTCAGGAGAGGCTCCGAACGCTTTGTTAGAAATAGCCACTTCACGGGTCAGAAAATACGTATCCGACTATTTGCACAGTTTGTGACACTTTCAAAGTGACTAGAAATTTTTTTGAGGTATACTACGTGTAGTTTATGACCCGTAGATACTATATTTATCAATTTTGACTTGAAAAAAAAATGTCGTCCAATTTCATAAACATCGATTTTTGAGCGCTCCCGAGCGGATTGGGACCATAGTGAGCCGCCCTGTGCTGGGTTACCGCCGGAGTTGCCACTGGCACCGGAGTACGAGCCATTGGAGTACGACGAGCTATTGCATCTACGAATACCTGCGGAGAGAATTCACAAAATGGGTCAATCCAGGATGTCTACAAGTCTGGAAAGTCCGGAAATAGCACTGATTTTTTAAGGGCGGTCCGGAAGTGTTGAAAAAGTGCGGAAATCCCGCGAGAAGGTCCGGAATGTTTTTCATTTTTTTGCCGCAATTTGAGCGGAATATTTGAAATTTCGAAAGTTTTCGAATTTCGTTGATCGAAGGTACTAAAAAAGCACTGAAATTTTCTGCTTATGAGGTACTGAAATTCTTGGGAATGTACTGAAAAAGTACTGTAAAAGTACTGATTTCTGGCCAGCCTGTTGTAGTAGACACCCTGCAATTTGTCTCTGGGCCGGGGTCAATGCGTCGTTTTCGGGACGAAGGAATGTAACCCCATTCGAAGGCTGCAAAGTTCACTCAATCAATTCAATTTTTTTCCGAGCATGCATCGATGCGAATTTTGTCCTTCTTCCTGATTCTTACATGAGAATAGAAGTAAAATCAGTTAAAATTTTCAGTCAGAAATGTCTCAGATTCTCCCGGTAAAATGCAATTACCAAGGTTACATGCTTTGAAATGGGTCAGTTGCCCTGGTCACAAAATCGTGTTTTGATTTTTTATTCTTGCAGATCAACTGAAAATCCACCGCGGTAATATATATCATGTTATGTACTACCGCGGTGGATGTCCTCAAATACCCGACTCTTCAAAGGACAATATCTCGGTTAATATTCAACGCAGAAAGTTGTTGTATGCACGGATCCTCTTATTTTGAGCTAATCTACACAAATCAAGCAGCAAAACAAGATTATGTTACCAGCGCAACTGGCCCATTGGTACAAGTGTAATTTGCTTGCGTTGCATTGATTAAATTGCTTTGAAATTGTTTAAACATTTCCCTAGGCCTATAAATAATACACTCACAAAACAAGTCATAATGATCCTCATTTTTCTCTGGAAAAAATGAAAAATGAAAAAAAAATTCAATTGTAATCACGCTGATTCCCACAATTTCTTCCAAGTTTACGTTTTCAATCAAAAAAATCCAAACCGAAGCTCGATATCTGTGACCAAAACATTTGGTCGACTTTTTAAGTCGAAATTCAATAGCTGAATTGAGGTTTCTGCTCAGCGTAGAATGTAATCTCCACAAAAGGGCCGTGAACTATAACGCACAAAATCTGGTATCTGACGTGATCACACAAGTAAGATTTCGCAGGTGCATTGAGACCAAAATTTTTTCAGCAATTTTTCGAGTTTTTTTTTTTTTTTTTTTTTTTAAAAAAATTAGGGGCTGACAATTCAAACTAACGTATTTCAGAAGGGGTGAGAGATTTTTTTTACGAGTGGCTTACAGGAGAGTCAATAATTTGGTCAAAATTTCTTGATAATACTTGCACGGCTCCTTGAGGACAACTCACAACCAATTTCTCTGTTAGTGGTTAGATCGATTATTAAGTGAGCACATGTATTTCTATAATTGAGACATTGCCACGGTATGAACAAAAGTTGTAAGTACATGTAACTTACCGGGTAATACCAATGCGTACTGAGAAACACAAAAAAGTAAATAATCATTTTGTCAAGTTATCGAAAATCACTTCAATCACAAGTACGTCACACTCGTACGCTTCAAAAAACCCGTAGAGGAATATTTCGGCCATAAATTCACTTCTGATGTGAGCAATGGACATCCATCGCACGATTTTTAAAGGCCCCTCCCCTCCCCTTCATCCTTTTCCTACTTCGACCCCCCCCCCCCCCCATGCATACAGACCGATTCAGAAATGAGTTACCGCTGAGAGCTTACATTTTTTTTTCTTCTACTTCTCGGGAATAATTACGTACACTTTTTTAAGTACTTTCCCACAATCATGTCTTTCCAGTCTCACTTTGTGACGTGCAACGAATCGTAGTTGACAGGATCGTGCAACTTTCACGGAAAGGTGGAAAAAACTTTCATCGGATCAGAGTTTTAACCATCACGATCACGTCAGAGGAAAATCATGATGATTGACCAGAACTATCTGAAATTTTCGAACTGTTGAGATACCTACGTTGTTAGGATGTTGAGATTCGGTCCCCCCTGGCAGAAAATATAGAAGACGCCCTTCCCAATAGACTGGAGGAAATAAGGCAGGAAATGAGGAGATACGAGTACGCTTTGCCGGAGGAGCTCTAGTAAGATCGCAATCAGTGTCGGTTGGGTGTCGCAGAGCGCACGGTAGAAGTAGTAGTATAGTGGTTTGAATGCGTACACTGAAATAAAGGATTGGTAGAATTTACCATTCCTTCGCGCTGCATTTTACACAGCGTGAAGGACTGGTAAATTGTACCAATCTTCAAGTCGATTCTGCCAGAGGAATGGTTACCTGTACCAGTATATAATAAAGTTTACCTTTCTTCTAGCAAAATTGACTCTGAATCGACGCTGTGTGAAATACAGCGTGAAGGAATGGTAAATTCTACCAATCTTTTTTTTTCAGTGTGTAAATATGAATGATACAATTCCGCTCGAAGCACCATAAATGCCCCAAAAGCAGCGACAGAATTTTGGCAGAGATCAACTTGATTTTGGTAGAAATCAACTTAATTTCGGCAGATCTCAACTTAATTATGGCAGAAATCAACTTGATTTTGGCAGAGATCAACTTTATGTCTGCAGAAATCAACTTAATGTTGGCAACGAGATCGGTTTGACGCGTGCGAAACTCGAATGAAAAGCCGAGCGACCTTTATTAGAAGCGGCGTGATGAGCCCGATTCCTACCCTTCCAGAGCAAAAACGACGCACGAACATGCGGAGGTTGCCAAATGTCCTCTGGTACGATACAAATCGACGGTGAAACTACCAGACCACGTATCTCGTTTGCGGTGTTTAAAAATCTTCACTCACATTTTATTTTTTTTTAAGGAGATCAAATCAATATCATTCCTTACAGTTTTCACAGATTTTTCTCCGCACAAAGAGGAAAAATCATGTAAGTTTTCACGAATTGACCTTGAGTAGTTTTCTATTTAAAAAATAATGTATGACAGGAAGTCTGCGACGTCGCAAACCAAGATACGTGGTTTGGTAGTTTCACCGTCGAAATACAAATTTTGGTGAAATACAAATTTTTGAGAACTCGTGACGATTTCTCTTCGAATTTTTCCGAGAGTATTTTCTGCAATTTCTTCTGTTTTACTTGAAAATTTCTAGGGGAAAAATTCATCAATTTCATTGAAAATAAATATTTTATCTCGAGAAATCCGGCAACGTCCGAAAGTTCACACGACGTTTTTCCTTAGCACGGCAGCACTTGACCTAGCGCAACGTCTCCGCGCCACAATGGAATTTTATTCCAACAAAAGTCCGGTGAGAGGACTCGACACCCCTCTCCTTTCCATACCCCCCCCCCCGCCCGTTGCGTCTCTCCGCGAATAATTAAGGCCTTACTTGCAGCTTGACGCTTATTCCCTGTTCCCCACTCCCCGGGGAGGGGAGTGGTAGGGGGGGGGGGGGGGGGGGGGCTAACCGCATTCGACCCCCGCGGCCACTAACTTGGGCGACGCGACGTCACGGGCGGAATCAAAGCGAGTATTTCTCCCCTCCGTAATGACCCCGCAGCTTTCGCCGCACAGTAGATCGAGTCCATCAAAGAGGTTGGACATGAAATTTTTGACAAAAAACTGCGAATTTCGATGTTTATTTCGTCACATTTTAAAGTTCGAGGGGTGCTACTAGAAGAAAATTTCATGAGAAAACCAATGAAACCCTTTTTAGAACCTCAAAAATTTGTATAAACGGAGTTTATAAGTGTTTAAAGTTTCCAAATTTTGTCCGAACTCTCCTATTGACTCGATCCATTGTGCGCCGTCGACGCTGGTCCTCTCTTCCCGCTAATATTCCCAATTTCCCTCCGAGTTCCGACAAGGAACGTCTGGAATCCGCGCTCGGGGATTACGCGAATGCCACACTCCCACACTAAGAATCGGAGTCGGTTTGTTCGGTTTTTCGGAATTACTTATCCTCTTTCATTTCCTCGTAATGCACTTGTAACGTATTCTTATATTGACCCCTCCCCTCTCACCTGGAAACATTTTTGCTCGCACAAATAACGAGAGCTAAGGAACAATACTGACAAACTGACAATTTTGGCTAAAATGACTTAACGACTTTGCCACTTTCTTTGGTATCAAAAACGCAAGCTGATGTTTTTCGTCGTTTTCCAATTCCGCACAGGAGCGCTGTAAAGACGCTGTAATGAATAAACAAGAAGAAACATCCAACATGAATATGTTGGAAAAGCGTGCCGAAGAACTGAAATCTAGTGTGTGCACTATTTCCATTTCAACGAGATGTGTATAAATTAGTACTCTCTGCAAATTGGGGAGGAATTGTTGATTTGATACCGTTGAATGTAAATACATTTTATTGAATAAAGAAAGTAACATAATTATATTGGATGAACAAAGAAAATAACATCATAAATCATTTAACTGAATTGGTTCATTCAGAATTTCAAATTAAAGTTTGGAAATTGTTCAGTTTGTTGCGTCATGTTGGAGATTGCTCAGTTTGCAGCAGCAGAGTATGGAGTTTACTCTGTTTAATGAGTCAAACTTTGTCTTTTCTCTTTTCTTCGATTGATTTGTATTAAAATGAGACTTTAAGGTATCTTTTCTGGAAATAAAAAAAAAAAAAAACGTGACACCAAAAAAAAAAAAAAAAAAAAAAAATGCAACTTACACTCAGAGAATCAACAAGGGAACCTAACCTCCAAAACTCTGCCTTCCAATTGGTCGAATTGGAGATTGCTCACTTCGCTGCAGTTGTAACTATGGAGATGCAGCCAACTTGGGTTTAACCGCTTTTGAAAAGACGCTGATTCGCTAAATAGTTATGGCGGCATTTAAACGTCTAATTTAAATCCTCCGAGCGTAGAAAAGCTTATTTGACGTACCTATGAAAGAAAATAATACGGTTTCCACGGGAAAATGTTCTCAAGGGTTTCCAGTAACAGGATAATTCGGTTTCTCGATGAATGACCTTCAGGGCTTGACACTATAACGGTTCAAAAACGGAAGAACGGATCCGACGGAAAAAAAATTCGGACCGCCCCTTGAAAAGCATTGGTCGATCGGTGTGCTGTACTACAGTACATCCGAGTGATTTCAAAAAGCGAGCCCTATAGGCACGCTTAAAAAATTGAAAATCTAACCACAAACACCAATTGGACGTATTTAGGCCAAAAAGAACCATGTGCATCAGATTTGCAACATAGTTCCTTTGAGCATAAATACGTCCAATTATACGAATATCGAATGGTAATGTTTCTTTTTTGTTCTGCAAAATCGTCTATTTGCAAATAGGTCATCGATAATCAATGTAAAGGCCTAAATACACACGGCGATTAATCGCCGCGATTGAAAGACGGAAGCCAATGGAGAGCCTTGATTTCGATATATCGACGTCAATGGATCAAAATCAAGGCTCTCCATTGGCTTCCGTCTCTCAATCGCCGTGTGTATCTAGGCCTTTAGGGTGTGAGGCAATGGTTAGATTCGGAGGTCAACGCTATGTCGTGCCTACGGATGGATGATTAATGCCGGGATGTAAGCACTTCGATAGGCAGAGACAAAATATTTTACAGACCCAGCGCGCAGTTACAATCTACGCAATGTGAAAGCGAATAAGGCAAATGTTAAAATTGGAATTCATTGCTATTTCTCGCCTAATGACGGTTGATTATAGCAACTTCTTGAGCAAAAAATCAAATGAAATTCGCCTGGGGGTGACTAATGAATGTCGGGTAAGCACTTTGCTTGGTGAGTTTTTGCTGATCAGTCTAGGATTCCTAGTTCAATCGCTCATCTCTATGGTAATAACAGGGCTGAAATCAGAAGAGGAGATGTGTAGGAATGCCCGAATGTTATTCTCACTCCCATTTTCGGCTTCTCACTTTTCCCTTTCACGAAAAACGACCCGGTGTAAATATTTCAGAAGAATATAGAAGCGAAACATACTCTTTTCATTCATTTTTTTACCCTTTAGGCATGAGATTGCAGGAACAAAGAGAACTTAAAAGCTGTTTCAAAAATGCATAGTATAAATCGTTCCTTTTTAATGCATGTCAATAAATAATTGTTAAACTTTTCTAATGATTTTCATTTAGGGATATGTGATAAAAAGTTTTAGATTACTCTCTGAATCTTTATACTTTCCTCCCTAACCCACCTCACATGTTCTCCAGCCGAAACTATTCCATTTCTCTCCTCCCCCCTCTCTCCCCCCTCTCTCCCTGTGGTATGTAGAGGAAAGATTAATCCTCTTGACCCACCTCCGATATTGTACATCAACAAAGTTCGACGAATTCAGTATAGTGTCTTCAGTTGGAGAACTAATCTGAACAAATCATTCACGCAACATGGAGCTGAACATGCACACCAGATCGGGGGCAGAGAGGCATGAGTATACTGCCAAGGAAGAACGCCGTAAGAACAACCGGGCGTTGCCAAATTTCCTCCCGTAAAGTACACGTTATGTTGAAAACGTGTCGGCGTGTTTCGATTTTTCAGGGTATTGTATGCACAATTTTACTCAAACTCCTGCATACATGCAATGGCGATTCTGCAAATTGACATCCTTGCACGGTTGATCTGAACGGGTTTAAATTTTTGACGAGTCACAAGCAAAAACTCTTCAGGTTCTTGAAGTAGAGTGTTTACTGAGTCATATCAAAGAGAAAGTCGCGCATATCCAACCGATAAAACCGATTTTGTCTTTCATCCATTAATAATTTTCCTGCCGGTATATTCAAGTCATTTATTTTATTCAATACTATCGGACACTCTGCATTTAAAGGACAAAATAATCATAATTTCTCTCAAACTGGACGTCTTTCTGGTAAACGGAAGTTAAGACGTGTGGAAAAGATGGGGTGTGCTCCAGAAAGCTGCACAGCTATCTCTCATTCGATTTGATGTACTTTTACTCCGTATTTAAACCTTTTGGTGTTAAATAAACAAAAGAAAAAAACAAAGAAAGGTGCAAAAGAAACAATGTAAACATATATATAACATATATCGACGGTGAAACTACCAAACCACGTATCTCGGTTTGCGACGTCGCAGACTTCCTGTCATACTTTATTTTTTAAATGAAAAACTACCTAACGTCCAGTCTTGAAAATTTCCGTGATTTTCCCTCTTCGTGCGGAAAAAATTCTGTGAAAATTTCAAGGAATGATATTGATTTGGTCTACTTCAAAAAAATAAAATGTGAGCGTAGATTTTTAAACACCGCAAACGAGATACGTGGTTTGGTAGTTTCACCGTCGATATAATACATATATAATGTAAACATAAAACACATACTTATGGACTGCTCTTCCCTCCGATATCTCCAATCACAGATCTACTCCCCTACAATCAACAGAAATACAAACCCTCTTACATGCGATGAACCCAATATTACCACCAAAATTCTAAAACTCTTCACCTCTCTTAATTTAAAAATCTAAATTTACGTTTATACTCCCATTTTCAAAATTATCTGTAAAGACGTTAAGAGCCTGAGACGCTGAATGTCTTAAAAGTATACTAACTACCTAACTAACTAACTAACTATGCACTTTTGAGGAAATGGAGAAGCAGGATTTACAACTTAAATATTCTATCCTAGGAAATTAGGCAACATACGAATGCTTATACGGCGTTGTTCCGTAGGACGGCGGAGTACGGAATGAATTGAACTCATCCCGCGGTTGAGTTATTCGATCCGCAAATTAATCGGAACCGTTCCGGGGCACGCGAGAGGACGACGAGGGGGGAAAAAGTTGGATCCATTTTGATTGGCAAAACTGATGGATACGCCTTGTTTGATCCGGATAATTTTTCTCACGCTCCCGAGCAAAGGGTCATAAGCGGCGGGATTTATTACGGATATTCCGGAATCCGGACGCAGGGTGTGTTTTTCATTTATCCGCGGATAGTTGTGTCAGTCGGTCAGTGAAATGGGTCAACGGACGATGAACCGCCGGTCACTTCGATGTGTTCTCGCTAGGGATCCCGTTTCATTGCCTCTGAAAAAACGGAAAGAAAAATAGTTCGATCTTGTCGTCGCACATTGGGTCGAGTCAATAGGAGAGGCCGGACAAAATTTGGAAACTTTAAACGCTTATAACTCCGCTAATACAATACTTTGAGGTTCAAAAAATAGTGCCATTGGTTTACTTGTGAAATTTTCTTCTATTAGTACCCCTAAAAGTTTAAAATGTGACGAAATACACAACAAAATTTGCAGTTTTATTAAAAAATTCCATGTCTGACCTCTCTGATTGATTCGATCCACTGTGCGTCGTCTCCCGAACGAAGGAAGGTAACTCCATTCCGAGGTAGCCAAATTGACTCAAGCAATTAATTCATGTTACAAAAATGTACATGTGCTATTTTGATCCATTTTTTTTTTTTTATTTTTACATGACTTCTGAAGAAATATCAGTAAAAGTTTCAGGTGAAAATGCCCAAGATTCTCCTAGTTAATATGCCATTAACACGGAGAAGTTTGACAACATTGAAATGAAGTTAGGTTTTTTTGTGAGGGACACGACGTTGTGTTCCCTACTGGTTTCAAAAATGTCCGCTGTATACACGGAGGTAAAACTTCGCTCCATGGCACTTCTATTTACATTTTATTTGCGTCGTCGATGACCACGGTGCTTCCTCACGATTTGCGTGCGGAGGTATCAGGCATGTTGAGGATTGTGTAGCGGCTGCGATAGGATTGCGTAAATGCCCCCTTTTTTATCTTTTGGAGATGCATAGGATTGCGCGAATTTGTCTGGTACTAGAAACTCACATGTTTACGCGAAAATTCAATATTCAACGAGGAAGCGATAATAATCTGGCAACCTTGGTAGTTTATTTTTTCGACGCGATATGTCCGTTCGCTCTAGTTCCTTTTAATTTAACAAAAAAAATAAATAAAAATAAAATATCATCCGAGTTTCTGAATCGTTACAATGAAGATACATATTTTCCATTTAATAATGGTAAAAACTGGAGCAGAAAGGCAAGACTGATGACACGCAGTCCTACAGCATTCCTACAGTCTTGTAGGCTAATATGCGTTTCACGCCAACGGACTGACTGCACTATGTTTGGCGCAATGCGAGAAGTATTCATGCAGTCTTGTAGGCGCTAATATGGGCTATAAACCGACCGCACTGTTTGGCGCAATGCTTGAAGTATTCCTACAGTCTTGCAGGTGCTAATAAACGTTCAGCGCCGGCCCCTCTGTATTTGGCGCGATTATTTGAACTCGCGTTAGAATAATCGCGGCATCGAATAATAGAATTTAAAAAGGTCAATTCTATGCCTCAACGCCGTATGAGCATTCCAACGTTGCCTCGTTTCTCCCGATTAAATATTTTCTCCGGGAAAAGTTAGGAACGTTATTTATAACCACAACCACTATTCATTTCAATCTTTTAACTTCATATATCATCAGAAGGTAAGCCATTGATGACTTGTCAACAAACTGACCTAAACTAGCGTCAACATAAAAATGCGTTTATTTTCCAACTGTTCCCTGCTTTGCCAAACTTTTACCTTAAATTAACGTCATCTTAAATTCGCGCATTCCTCTAGCTGATGTTAAGGTTTCTATTCGCGCAATCCTCATATATTTTCTTAGACCTTCCCGAATTACCGTGTGTAGCATCTTAGTGCGCAAGAGTTGGATGGAACGAAACGACTCCTCTAACGTAATGTTCACCTATGCCGTAGTATCGTTTTTGAAGCAGGAAAATTTCAAAAAAGCATATTTCTCACGCAGATTGTGACGTTAGAAGTGTGTTTCAGACTTTCTCGATGCACCCATCGTGATTTCTGTGCCATTTTCTGTAGGAACTAACTACTCTATTCGCTCTAGCTGAAGTTTGAAGCAGGCCCGCAAGCGCTAGAGAGGTATACATATGTATAGCGAACCGAGTTTTGAAAATGCGTGATACGGCCTACACAAATGTACCTCGAGGCAAGGTATGAATTCACGCACAAAGCACGCAACACTTCTCCTTCTTTTAATTTCACGAGGAAATCAAACGTGCAAAACGTTTTCTACGTAACAATTTGAAGCGGAGACTGCTGTGATGAGTTTTTTTCTGGTGCCTCATTGTGCATTTAGGAACGCATGTCGCACCCTTCTTACATGCTAACACACTCTCTGTATGAATTCATAAGTAGGCATCTTTTGTAAGCAACAGACACATGCCTGATTTTGCAAACTACCATCTTTTCCCGTTGTGTCTAAACGCGTCATTCGCCATTACTGCCACAGCCTGCAGTTCCATACAATTCTGGCACCATTTTCATTTCTATCTGGCATTGTAATTTCATATTTTCCGCGAGTAGCTGATAAATGTGTGACGCAATTGATGTTTTTACTTTGACTGCCCACTTTTTCGTGTCAAAAGCTATTGAAAAGAACACTCGCTTAGTAGCAGAAGATCAATGCGCACGCTGCTTCATTAAAACGTGATACTTTCATCGGAGAAGCACGTGCAAACTAGAAATCATGATTTTTCTGCTCAGCTTTGACATACAGTTTGACATTGCAGAACCACGTTCACATCGGAAAATCGCAGATTTCGGTGTTTTATCCTGCCTGCTAAGGAGCGTCAAGGGAGCGGGTAATGCCCACTAGCGTGGCGTGAATTGCGATAAATCGATTGTTATGCCATTTAATCCTATGGTAAAGAATCGATTATTAAGGTGTTCGCTGCGAACACCCTGTTTATCGATCCTTTTCCATAGGTTTGAATGGCATAACAATCGATATATCGCAATTCACGCCACGCCACTGGTAATGTCACTGTTAGCATCGCAATGTTGTTGCAGTGCTTATCAATAAATTCACGGAAATCCACGGGTTTCCTACCGTGAATTCTGGTGTGAAAATACGACTTTCTAAACTAATCATGATTTTCCTCCATGTGTCAAAGACTTGATTTTCAGAATGTTGCCACTGTGTCTATTTTTTGCTAGATCAAATGCCATATGAAGTTTTTGCGAACACATGTTATTATCCCAGCTTTCAATGCACTAATCTATTTTGCGTCAATACTCGCCTCCTGTTGTGCCGTAGAATTTGGTTTTTAACTGAATTTCCTCTTCTAAGATGCCTTAAAAAACTATCAATTAACGATATGGATATGGATACAAATGTAAATCCATTGAAAATTCTACATTTGAAAGCTTTTAAAATTTGAATCCAACGTCATCTCAACAGCTCTACTCACAATATGTTTTTTTATGTGTTTCAGGTAAAAATAAAATTTCCGATTCCTGCATCGTGCTCTGCGCACCCTTCCGTTAACCTGCCAAAACACGAGTATCCGGTGAAAGTAAAATTTTCCTTAGTATTTATTTCACCCCTGGTTTAAAACTCATGTTTTCATCACTTTGATCATATACCATGCGTCACAAATACACATATTGACGGTGTAAGTCGGCAATCACATAACTCGGTTTGCGACGTCGCAGACTTCCTGTCATACTTTATTTTCTAAACGGAAAACTACTCGACGGCAATTTTTTTTAAAACTGCCGTGATTTTTCTTCTTTATGCGAAGAAAATTCTGCAAAAATTTCAAGGTATACTGCCAGTTTTTTCTCCTTTAAAAAAATAACAAAGAGGCGGAGATTTTCAGACACCGCAAACGAGTTATGTGATTGCCGACTTACACCGTCAATATAAGTGTTTATTGTAAGTATTTGCAAGTTGTGCATGTAAGATCTTTTGAGAACTGACAGACGTGTGGTATGGCAATCTCTTGATCCTTTTACTTTGGAATCTAATGATAGGTATTGATATTTTATCCCTCCTCAGTTTTTAATGGGAGGGGCTCTCAATCCTGTAGGAGCCTTCGATTAACTGGATGCAGTCAGTTTCAATCGTCATTGCGTAAATCAAATAACTGCAAATCTCATGTTTTTAATCAAGATGTTCATGTTCCTCGTCGGTGTGTCAATAAACCGTATTGTTCAACTTCAAATGGGCTTCATTCTTCCTACAGGGTATCAAAATTTCCGGCTCATTTTAAAAACAACATTTCTATAGCTAAGAGCCAAGGAAATGTAACAAACGCAAGTTTTGAAAAATCGAGTTTTTTCTTTCTCGGCGGAAAAAAAAGAGGTAATGGTTAAGTCCCAACTTGAACATTTCAAATTAATTGTAGTAGTACCCCAATAAATTACATTACCAACCCAAATTTTGTGGTACTACCCCAACTTGAGTTGCGTGGTAAGCGTATCATCCAACAACTTGGTGAAGTACCATAATTTTAGGTAACACTTAAGCACGGACCCTTTTTTCATGTTGAAATACTTAGTAGACCGACCTGTATGGACCTACAAAAATAATCGCTTATAATGTCTAAGCGACACTGAAACATGAATTGTTGTAAATGTATTCTTCATAATACAGGATATTTTAACAGAAAATTTAAAGGTATCGAGGCGTTCATTCCCTACTATAAAATGAAATGTAAGAGGCAATCGTGCAACGTGAAATGCAGTTAGGGTAGTTCCGGTTAAAACCGCTCATATTTAAGAATTATTTTGAAAATATTGGTTACGTCTCTGCATACTTCTACCGATCAGTTTCTCATGCTCAGAAGAGGGTGCACCCCTCAAAGCTTCGAACGTAGGGTTAGTAGCAGGGTTAGAGGGAAGACGAGGCCTAAGCATGAAATTTTTAGTTTGGAATTAGATCTCAATGCACGTGAAAAGTGCAGGTTCTCCGGGGGGTCGGGCCGTTCCCTTCTGCTCCGGGCCGGAGTCTGTTCAGCGTGTAATCGATTTATGGAGTTCTTTCTGGAATCGCGCCAAGCGCCGCACCGCCGCCGGCTCGGGGAAAGCGCCCAAGATATGATTGCTCGAGGCTCCTCTTTTCCTTTGTCATTGTTGCCGTTCGGCCTACGAGAGACGCTAGCGGTGACGTCACCGTGGGGATATTCTATCACATCGAATTGGATTCAAACGTTTACATGACCTAACCTCTCCCAATGCTACCGATGAAAATAGATCGATATTTATCGCTTTCCTCTGACGTGGCACTATAGCCCGCTCCAGATACTCAAACTGGAGGATCAGTCTGGGGGCATCGATGCGGGTGTTGACTGTTCGACTGGAAAATTCCGCAGGCAGATGACCTTTGAACCGAAACTCCGAGCACATCGTCGCTGAGAATCGTTGCTGAATTTTGCGCGACACGCGCAAAATTCAGTCATCGGGCCAATGACTTCCACATTCAAGCCACATTCAGCTCCCATATTCAGCGTGTGATTGCGGCATCATTTTCTTGTCATAAATGTGAAAATTATGCCATTCTTTCTGTTTTTGTAAATGTTCAACGGTAGGTCAGTATGTGTTCGGATCAAAAGGAATCATATTTGCTATAATAGGCGGATTTATCTATAGATTTCCTTTGGATCTAACTGTAACTCTAAGAGTGAACTTAACATTTTGTCCTCAACCTTTTTTTGGTTTCAGAGGAATTTATTTTGGGAGGAATGTATTCAACTAGGAGAAACAGGTAACCTCGAAAACATTAAGGGGGAAAAAATCACAAATTCTGGATATCGTGGCTCAGAGAGTTGGCTGATAATAATGCGTTTGATAAATAAAGTCCGCAACAGCGCTGCCTTTGCCGGTGCTCGCGATTTCCTTTTTGAAAACGTAAGAGTCACCACTAAGAGGGGTTGCATTCTGGGGCTGGTCCGGAGCCACTGACCCGTCGCATTAATCCGGACGCGGACGATGACGTCACGTTTGGACCGGAGCCGCCACCCCCTCCCCCTTCCCTCCCACCAAGGAATCTTTGAGACTCGACTCCTTTACGGTCGGAATAAGCCAAGACACTCGTAAGTTGTCATATTCAGCAAATAAACGGGTAGTTTCCTCACTCGGCTTTGCCCTTTTGTTTGTCCGACATTCGTAACTTTGACTTTACGGAGAACTGATATATTTCCTCGTCTCCCGGACGTAGGAACGTAACTCCATTCCGAAGTTGCAAAATTGACTCGAATAATTTCATTTATCACAAGAATGCACCTGTGCAATTTGTTTTAAAATTTTTCGGATTTGCATGAGATGAGATGAAAAATTAGTGAAATTATCAGCTATAGGAATGTCCAAGATTCTCAAGGTAATAGTTGCAAATTGACTCAAACAATTTAATTTTTCCAGAAGACTATACCTGTACGATTTGTTCTAAAATTTGTCTGATTTTTGCACGAGGTTAGAATCGCAAAATCAGTAAAATTTTCAGTTAGAAATACCCACGATTCTTAAGGTAATAGTTGCAAAAAAGATTCAAACAATTTAATTTTTCACAAGAATGTACCGGTAAAATGTGCTCTAAAATTTTTCTAATTTTGCATGAGATTAGAAGAAAATTCAGTAAAATTTTCAGTTAGAAATGCCCAAGATTCTCGGGCAGTTTAGCTTTTCCGCCCAATTCGAGTGATTTTCTCTTTTCCGCCCAGTTGCGGCGATTATCGTTTCCGCCCACTTTCATTTACAATCACTTATTTTCCCGAGTATGCGGCAACGTCGCACAAAAATCAAGAAATGAAATAAAGTAATGAAATTAGGAAGAGAAGAGACCAATAAAATCACAAAATCACTCACACAGTTTTTTTTCACTGACAGTTCCATGTTGGGTATGAGTGCCCCTTACATCTATGATAGCTGTTTTCAAATGATTAGTTACACAAACCGCACCACACTTTTTGTCAAGAGAGCACCGCCAAACAATCCCCGATTTTGGCGCGCGGACCATTCTATATTTAATTTCTTGGTAAACTAAAGTGTCTTTTCCCCGGTTGCTCAAAATAATGCTAAAATTTGACGACATATTTCGTAATACATTAAACGCAAGTTAAAACAATAAAACACTAACTCGTAAAAGTAAACTCTTAAAAACGCACGGGTAATTAAAACACAAAAAAAATATCACAGATAATTTGTCGATTCTGAAGCTAAAACGTTAAAATGTAGTATTAACATGAGCCAGATAATTTCCCGGTGACCACCGTGAAGACACTGATTTGTGACACGGAGTAAGTTCCCAAAATACCTTTGCATCTGATCGTATCAAGAATGAAAGCAGACGATCTTAGATAGATCAGTGGGAAATCTTATCAGCGGCAGTGCTATTCCTCCTCATTGCGTGCCCGCACAGTTGCCAAATTGACCAACAAATCATGTCTGCGGAAATGAAGTGGGCGGAATTGATACTTTGAAAAGGGGCTGAAAAAGAGAAAGTGGGCGGAAAAGAAGTGCAGCCGATTCTCGAGGTAATAGTTACAAAAGTGACTAACACAATTTGTAAACCAAAGTTCCATCTCCCGTAAACGATCAGATCAGAATTTGAGAATTTAATTGATTTAAAGCAAATCGGAACACGAGCCTAGTCTTGGTCCACACAAGTTTTCGACGTTTGCTTCAAAAAAAAAAAAAATAAAAAAAAAAAGCAACCGTGGAAATTGATGTCTCGTGGAAGAATCTATTTTTTGTAGGTGAGCGGCTGAACCGCGCGGTGAGGGAACGGTAAGAATAACAGAGTTCATTTATCTCTGCAGAATAGTTTAAATGGTCCTTCCATGTCCACCGTATTTTTGAACGTCTGAGCTCTGTGGGGGCCAGTTCCTTCCGCCATTAAACACGGGAAGAGAAAAATAAACATTAGAAAATATGGAGGACTCACTGCTGATAAAATCACTGAGCAGAGCAGACTGTGTCCCAGTAGATTCGGGTGGCTGCAGAGATGCGGATCTTACAAACTTCATCCTGGAAAAAGTAGTTTATTGAGAAAAGGGTATAGAAAATAAGAGGGCAATGCCATTCCAGAATTTATTTATTTATTTTTTATATTTATTTATTTTTGACAGTAATACTATAGAAAAATCGTTGAAACTTCAAGGAAAAATGCCAAGTTGTTTCTGTGTTGAAATACAAATTTTACCCGGAAATTTGGTTTTGTTGAAGCTTAAATACGTTTTTTCGTCTCGGAAACGACGAATTTTACATGAGCACCACCAGAGATTTGTTTCTAAGCTCCGATTCTAAAAATGTGAATTAATGGAAATGATGATCAAACAGACTGCATTTTGTAGTAAGGAACTACTGTTTCTCACTTATTACAGAAACAATATTATGCGCCATTAGTTTCAATACAGACTGAATACAATTTCGTTGTGGATGAGCTGGAAATTTGTCTTCTTTCCTGAAAGATTTATCACAAATTATCTCTTGTTTGCGATTGCGCACAGAAAGAGCTAGAATTTAATTAGATGAGGGTAGTCTGAGAAAATTCACACAAGTTTTGAATTGACGTACATTTTGAATAGACATTTGTTTAAGTTTAAACCCATATTTGCACACTGGCGAATATAATTATGGCTATGAAATCAATTTTGGTTTTTTATGACTTTAATTTCCCCGCAGAATAATGTACACTCAGCACCATTCTACCGTCCTTATACTTCAGAAGAGAGTGAAACAAAAAGATATCTGGTGGTGTCCAATTTTTGTTATCCATCAATTCTGATACCTCAAATTCTTGAGAAACCCCAAATGTGATAATTATTCAACTGAAATAATTTTGTCACAATCTTTGAAAGAAAAGATAATTATATTTCTTAAGCGACTTTTAAATTCTAAATCCGCAATGCCTATAAAAATTTCAAATGCATCGCGGATTGCATACGCAGCAGTTCGATTTAAATTGAAACATCAATATTCTCCGCCTGAGCAGCTCCAAACTGAAAAGAAAAATTGAGGCACAGTCTCTCCGAAGATCCACGCAAGTCGTGAAGGAAGAAAGACTGGAAAAAAAGAGTCAAGGAAAGAAATGCATCATGGCTCGGTTGAAAATAAGCAATGTTGACTTCGTAGGCAAAACGGAGCTCCTTAGTTTGCGCGTTGTTTGTTGCGGAGTGGGTATTCTTATCCATTACTTCTCTTCCGCCTTTTCTCTTAGCCGTTCAGACTTACATAAAAAAATAATATCGTTTTAAGTTTCACTCAGCTCGGCTTTGCCCGAGCCGAATAGCCAAATCGCGCCCGATTCTCTTTGAAAAAATAATTTATTTCCGTTTCACCGGCCGCCAAATCTGGATGCAGGGCGAAGCACGACAGCCCTGTCCTCGCTTCGCTTTTCTGTTTCAAAGTGTCCTTTCCGCGCGAGTTTAACTCGATTTAATGCAGTTTTTGACATTCAAAACGCAAGTAAAGATTTAATATCGTATTTTTCGAGCATTAAAAGGAGCCCGTGGCTGGAATAACGAAGGGAAGATTAGGGGAAGTGAAGTAATAAAATAATCGCATTTTTTATTCTTTGAACGATGTTGAGGTATAAGTCCCGAAGCTCTTTTTTTTAGTTAATCTTTGGTTTGTTTCCCTTCGGAGAATTCGAGAGAATGAGAAATGACGCGCTTAATTAGTGGTGCATAGTTTCAAACGCTTCCGGCAATCCAAGATTTTTTTTATTTTGAAACGCCCAGAGCACTACCGGATCTCTTTCTGTTGAACTCACGTTTCATTTAGGTTCTTTCCCGGAGTCGTAATGGTAATTGCAGCCAATTTTATTTCCCGTGACAGTTTTAACAGAGTCAGCCTAATTGCTTTTACTTTTCTTAAATATCAGAAAACCATATGCTATAATATTTTGTAATTATCGTTGAGGAAAAATTATAGTCAGAAATACCAGATCAGTGGTGTTTCATTTGAACTCTTTATCAATAGTAAAGGGGAGGATGACTGAGTCGCTTGAAGAACAAGGCGCATAAGTGCAGTTTATGAATAAATTGAGATATTAGTTATTTCAAGTCAAACTAGTCTTATTGAATATTTCATGAAAAATTCGCTCCCGAATTCCAATTTTTAAGCATCAAAAAGCCAGTTTGAACTTTCTTTCCGCCGTAAAGATCCATGTAATTTCAAAACTGCAAACATGTATTTCTCGAAATAGCAAAAACTGCACTTATGCGCCTTGTCCTCCAAGCCCTTTAACTGTACTCCTTACTGTTATGATAAAAATATATATTAGAAGGAGGCACCCTCACTCAAAATAAAGAACGGGCGGCGAGGTTAACTGTATCAACAGCTAGAATGCAACTATTCGTGTTCGAAGGATGCCCGATTGCCCGTATTGCATTCACGAATGATTGAAGGCGCTTTGGTTGCGAATTCGAAAAAGTGTATCACAAAATATGCGGATTTTTCAAATAAGAGTGGATTTCTGACATTTTTTATGTGCCCAGTGTGATTTTCATGCAACGTGTCGAAAGTTTATTCACTTGGCATTATCTCTTGTTTGCAACAGACCCATTCTTCTCCTTGTGTGTTCCCTGCTGCCTATCAGCACACAAGATAGATCGCAGACTTTGCCTCAATTATTAACGTTGACTTCCAAATAAGTCATTCGTTAAGGGAACAAAAACTTTACAGGGAAAATTTCTGTTTTTAACCTTAAAAATTAGTCCACGTCAGGCGGTTCAACTCCAAGGCACCCTATATTCCCACCAACAAAAACTCAGCAAGAACCCATGATCTCGTGTTGATTTTACGAACGCCCTGTATGAACGCACAGAAACGATAAGTAGGAAGCAGATTAAAACGTGCCCTTCCCCCGACTCGGCGTTTTTCTCGGCGAATTTACACGGAACGCAAATTAAACGGCGCGCTTCGGTTCATACGGAATTCCGTGGTGGGCTTACGGAGGCGCGAGGTTGCCGGTTTTAGCCTGTAATTCCGGAGTCCGGGAGCCGCCCAGCGCGATAAACGGGGAAGTCCGGCATTTCCCAACTTCAAATCAGCGGCGTGTAAACAGAGCCCCGTTTTGGCAATCGGATTCATGAAGTGATAGTCACGCTCCCTAGCAAGCATGAGATTACGACTCAACGCTCTTACAAACCGCCCCTCGGTTTCGTAATCAATTGCGGCGCGGAAAGTGCGGAAACAGAAAAACCGCCATCGGAAAAGTTCGCAAATTGCAGGATTTCCGCCCAAGGAGCACGTTTGTAGCAGTTCCTGGGAATTAGGGCGGGAGGTGTATTTTTTACACGAAGAAAAATTCCCCGAAGTCTGTATTTTTCCCTAAGCGGATTTCATTTCCAGACAATCGGAATTATTGCTGCCCAAATGACATTCTTGACTCGACAACCGTGATCCCATTGGGACGACAGGGATTTGACCAATAGTAGCATTTTCCAACGGAAAAATCGTGATTTTTTTTAAAAATTAGGTTGCAATTTTTTGGCGATAAAATCGCTTGGATCATTAACAGCTGAGTGATTATCCTCGATCTTGTCGCTTTTCTATCTCGATAAAATCGAAATTTTATCTTAATTTATCACGACTTTTTGTTCGATAATTGTCGTCGATGAAATAGCCATTAATCGCTGTTTATAATCCGATAATACTGAAATAAATCGACGTCTATCAGATCGCAACTTATCGCGATAACTGCTACTTGAGTACTTGTCTCAGAACGAAATCCGATGAGGATATTATTAATACAACATCCTAAAGAGATTCTGGGAAATGTGTCTGGTATTATTGTTAGTTTCGTTAAAAAATACGGTATCCGAGTATTCGATGGAAAATCGTCTCTACGGAGCAGGAATCGTGTCACCCCAAACATTTCTTGGATGTACTTAATTTCGAATTCTTGGATTTCCTTGAATGCTGACAAATTGCCCACAACTACTTGAAAATTACTTGGATCATAAGGTTATTTCTGTACGATCTTTAGGAGATGGGATTTTTTTCTTGTGCTTCGAAGTCTTCTGTAATGTTCTATAAAGGTTCCTCCATAGGCTCTTGAAGATAAAAAGACGTAATCGGGCGTCATTTTAAGCGTTTCTTTCGAATTTGAGGGACACTTCATCGGCAGCATAGAGCGGAGCATTAGGAGTTCACGCCTCGCGCCAGCGCGCCTTCAATTTTGCAGATACAGCACGGGCATCCATCAGGCACGAATAGTCGTATCTCTGCGCCGTCAACAACGCGCATCCTTTTCCTTGCCGTATTGCCATGTTGCAGTGGTTCCGTTTGTCTTATGTATAGTGGAGCTTTAAGGACTGCGTGGACAATACTGCCGAAGATAGGTGATCATATTCAAGCTTCGTTTTTTTTTTAAATTTAATCCCGAATCTGAGCCGCACCCCATTAGCTGCCTAGAGCGGAGGCGGGGTCTATTAGTCCTGCAACGTCTCAAGGATATGGTTGGGGTAACAGAGAACTCATTTATTGTTGAGACACATTTAACTAAACGCATTTTCCAGTTATTCGACCTTTTTTCATTGAAAAGTGACTTATAGAACCACTAGCATTACTTCAGTCCTCCAAATCAACTTTGGCCCATATTATCCTTACAGGGAGGTGAAATAATTCAATTGACGCGTTTTCACTTCAAATAGATTCACCACAGATATCGACCCCATGTTTCGTTCTCTTTTTCGGAGCTTCGGTCAACTCTGTGAACGACGTATGAAATGCGGAAATGAAATAAAATAAAACCCGAATAAAATGGAACGAAAAATTTGCGCGGGTGGAGAAATATTCTGAGCCGTAAAATATAAAACTTGATTTACTGCACCGAGTGAAGATGGCTTGGTCGCTCTTGCTGCCAAGTTTCGTTCAATTTTGTCAAATTCACTCGAGAGATCCCTTCGATGGATTCTTTAAAAGTTGTTTCAATTATTTGCTTGCGTACTCTATGGTAGATTAAAGTTAGGAGAAGTCTCCGTAAATTAGTCTCAGGCAGGACAGCGCTAGGATTTTTTCTTCCCACACGGAAAATAAAACTTCGGTTCACACGGAACTCTCACGGTTCAGGTAACTGAGATTTTCAGTCATGAGAACGAAACATCAATTCAGGAACTCATATTTTGCACGAAACTCTTTTCCGTTTACTACTCTTGTTCTCATCTGAAGTATAATTTGCAAAATTAGAAGCTACTTTTCTTAAAGTTTGACCGGTAGCAGTTAATTTGCGACACACGTTGCTTACGCAGTGGTCAGCTAAATCAAATATATGGCCTTGTGTTTTTCGAGAGAAAGAACTAAATGCTCAAAAGCACATCAAAATTGAGAGGCCTATTTTCTCTGGGAGCACATATTTAGGTTTTAGGAGGAGTTTTACTAGTAAAATAAGCATAGGCGGTTCTAGACCTTCATGCTTGGGGTGCCCAGAGGTGGAAAATGTCGGAGATCGGCCCCGAAGGGGACGGTCGCTCAGGGGAGGCCCATGTTTCGGCCCTCAAGTTTTATCCCTTTCCTACCCTTCTTTCTCTTTTTATCTCTTTCCTTTCTACTTAAATACCTATAAATTCAATGTAAAACATTTTTAGCAAAACTTTCCATCAAAACTACAATCTTACCATAAAACACCAATAAAATCTTTTTAAAACACGGCTATCAATATTAATTCTGTTTAAAACATTTCCAATTAATTGCTGGGATTTTTTCTCTGTGTGAGCAAATACAGAATCTTTAAAAGCGGTAATTTGGTCTTTTTTATATCAAATTTTTGCTTGGGGGTGCCCGGCACCCACTGGCACCCCCGTAGAACCGCCTATGAAAATAAGTTTTTAGTTTTCTTTTTCGTCTCCCTCCCAATTTCCTTCTGTCCTTCTTTTTCCTTTCAATCCTTTCCATTTCCCTATTGTTGTTGATGTTGAAGTTGTTGTTGTTGTTCTTCTTACTCTTCTCCGTCTTCTTACTCTTCTCCGTCTTCTTCTCCTTCTCCTCCTCCTTCTTATTTTTCCTTCTCGTCTTATTCCTCTTCCCTTTCTTCTCTGCCTCTTCTCTTTCTTCATTTTCTTTTCCTTCGTATCCAACTTTTTCTTCTTCCTCTCCTCCTCTTATGTTTTTTCCCGATTTGTGCGTCCCGATCTGACACATGTTAGTAGTCCCAAAACCCAAATCCGTCACACTAGGATCCAAATAAAATTCGTGCGTATTTTCTCTCGCTGGGAGATTCCTGTTCGGTGCGGCAATGAGGGGAAGCCGCGAGTTTATGCTACATGAATTCCGCACACACCCCTCCCACCAATCACCCGACGACACGGGCCCTCCGCCGCCGCTCCACTCGCGAAAAGAAGAGTTATGAACGAAAACGAGAACCGGAGCGACGAACGAGTCGCGAAAAAAAAAATAGAAAAAAAAAGAAAAAAAATTATAGAAAAAAATGATTCACTTCGACCGGTGCCAGACATGAGTCCTTCCCCATTGATCACTCACTTTTGGCTCAAGCACTGCGCCCCCTCCCCCCCCCTCCACCCTGCCCCCGGGAGGACGCAGGGGGCTGTATGAGCCGCTCGTGATTCATTTGCTTATTGGTTTAGTTAATACCGCCACGCCGCACCGCACCGGGGCAAAACGCCGTATCTCCGTGCGGAAGTTGCCAAAACTGCAAAAATTTTGGATTTTTTTATTTTTATTTTTCAAAAAAATATATTCTTTTAATAATATGCCGTTGCCAAATGGATAGGATTAAGCAACTGGAAAACATTTTGCGTTGAGGAACTTTACTATTTTTGACTCTTTCTAGTGACAACACATTTTTTTATTAATATTCGATAGAGATGTGACCCTGTTGCTTAGTTCCATTGGAATTTTCTCTGACAGAAGACGAACTTACGGAGAAAATCTGAATTCTTTTCGCTCTGAAATTTTCAAAGAATTTTATTTGCAATTTCATCTAATTAATCTGAAAATTTCAAGGATAGGTCTCCGAAACTTCTCTCAAAAAATACACGTTTTATCGCGCGACACTTTGACAACATAGTTCTCGCATGGATAAAGGAGGGGCCAATGAATCGCTCGTGATTCAATTGCTTATTGGTTTAGTTAATACCGCCGTGGCAAAACAAAACGCCGCATCGACACACGAGCGTTGCCAAAAATCCCTCAGTAAAATACGAATTTTCCGAGAAAATTCTAAACGATTGGCTTCCAAATTTTTAGGGAATCGCACTCGTAATTTAATCTAATTCGCCTCAAAATTTGTAGGGAAAATTCTCAAATTTTCTGTATGAAAATGTGGTTTTTAGTGGGGAAAATTTGACAACATCCGATCGGTCGTGCGGTTTGTCTGCAGAATACGCGCGTCGAAGATGTGGGTTACTCTCCTTGCGAAGTTTTTTACGCCTTGCCCGCTTTGTTTGCGAATCAATTCGATGAGTGCCCCTCGCTCGCCGTGCGCCCCCCCCCCTCGACCCCCCTCCTCAGCCGGCCCTTGTTTCACCGTCTAGTGCTTCCGGGCCTGTTGTTTCGGGAGCGGTTATTGGCTCTCCGGCGAACGCATCCCTGCGTCCCTGAATGGTCCGGGGACTTGAAAAGCGTGTTCGTTTCCCGCCCATGGCTGGGCGAGCGAGACGGAAAGTTGGACGTATTTCCGCCGAACGGAACTATGTGCATTATGACGTGAGCCCTGCTATGCATCTATTCGTATGGGTCTCAGGGCTCATGTCCTAATGCACATAGTTCCGTTTGGCAGAAATACGTCCAGTTGAAAATGCGTTCGCAGTCGCAAACACGGATCCAACCTGAGGGTCTCATAATTGGATGTCATGACCCACCGCTCTTTGAGTGTAAAATCTATACATTTTAATCGGAAATTAAAAGAAAAGAAGCGAATCGTGTTACTCGGGCTCCGTCGTCTTGCTTTTCGTCGGGGTTGACCAGAAACTGCCGAACTACATTTTTACGGGGAAAAGGAGGTAGGGGCTGTTGGATGATGTCGGAATTTTCAATTAATTGTGGTTGTGCCCCAATAAATTAGGTTACTAACCAAAATGCTCCAATAATACCCCTTGAGTTACGGCACTACCATACCACAATTAATTGGAAATGACCTTATCATCCGACAAATTGGGGTGTTATCACAATTTTAGGGGATAATCCCTACACTTTTTTTCGTGTTACGTTGCCTTATTTCCTACTTTTTCATTTTTAGTTCGGAACTGTTCATCGTTACAACATTTCCACTTGTCACTCGTAATCGGAAACTGATAAGCGTTTCTGATTGCAAATTTCACCGGTTTTCATAAAAATCTGACGAACTGTCATGATTTTGGTTTATTGTGATTTGTGTTTCGACGAGTATTGTCTCAAAATATTTTTGGAGCAACTCTCAATACTCCGATATGGATCAATTGGACTGTACATTTTATAGTTAGGAACTTCTCTTCGTGGCTCATTTCAGAAACAGCATTTGTGCCATTTGATTTCCCGTGCAGATAGGTGACTTTCGAATGAGCCAGAAACTGTACCTTCTCATTTTAAAATGCATTCCAATTCTGAGTCTATTTATTTTTCCCGTGGACGACCGATAAGAGACGAGTCAAAATCGCCCTAATTTCCTTAGTCGCTCCCCAACTGATCGAGGTATTCGCAATAACAATACTTTCAAGTTTGCAACACGGTTTTCTCTCCATTTAAATCAAATATAATATTGATTATTATGTAGGTGACAGACTCTCCCGTCGCACCCATAATAGATTGTTTTTCATACATTTAAATTCAAGGCTAACATATTACAGACTTCAAAAAATCACCACTGATGGACGCATTAAAGCGAAGTCAATGAGACCTATCTTAAGGTGGTTCATCAGAACTTCGGACATTAGTCGACGGTGTCGATCTTCGATGGTTAATAAATCAATTGATAATTTCCGAATTTTAAGATATTTTCAAAGCAATTTCACATCACGCACACTGTAGTGCTTCAGATCTTCGCACAAAAAATTGAACAAATTAACATTGGACAACTATCGGAGTTGTTTCAAAGTGTTTCTTAGTCCAATTTTGTGCACGAATACCTTAAGTACTACAGCTGGATGTGATGCGCGGATATTCTATAGAATCGTCCTAAAATCCAGAGATTATCAATTGATTAATCTATATCAGTGGCGTGGCGTGCTTTGCGATATATCGATTGATCTGACATTTGAACCTATGGAAAAGGATCTATATATAGGGTGTTCGTAACAAACACCATAATAATCGATTTTTCACCATACCTCCAAATGGAGAAATATCGATACTCGATCATTTACGCCTAGCCACTGAATAGAATCGCTCACCCAAGTGTTGGATATCTACTTTAAAATAGACTTAAACCCTTTTTCTCGGATATATTTTAGCCTTACGGTAAGCTAAGGGGGCAGGGTCGTGAACTTTGTAGGCAGAACACGCGGCAACAGTGGAACAGACCACTCCTTTGACAAGAGAACGACCGGATAAGCACCGGTCACAATTTGTCTCCAACACAAACAACCTCTTGGATAATTACGCTGCTCGGCCTAACACTGCAACGCCCCCGCCCCCGCCGCCCCATCATTTCACCTTTTCCAGGCCACCCCCCCCCCTCTGGCCTCACCGTGTGCCTTTGTCTATCTTATTTTCTCACCTCGTGTCACCTTTGATCGTTTGATCGTCATAGGCCAGCCTACTAAAGTTTTAGAGCCCTCCGAATGATTGTCGCCCTTTGACCCGTGTCATCTATTAGGAATCAACCAAGTGAGCTTACGTCTGCGTCCTTGGTATTTTTTCGAAGTTGCTTAAGGCGGGCAAATTGACGGATTTCACCAAAATCAGCCCGGCTGTATTTAACGTTGCCTAATTCACTCCATGGTCCGTATCTCGGAATTTAGTGTTGAATCTTATTGTTAGTTCCGAAAACACATAATGCGGTGTTTCGGTTATTCCTCCTGACAGTCAGGAATATTATTCAAAATGATGATTTTTAAAAGCATCTTATCCTTGCTGTCTTCAAGAATTTTTTCCCCTCTACCTTCAAAGACAAGAAATTCAGACAGGTTTTTCGCTCTCCTGAAAAGTCGCGTTTTCCAAGATACGTGGTTGCAGACCTACATCGTCGATCTACCAGCATCAAGGACTGTAGAAAAAACAAATGTGCCACTATAGACTTTTTCATTAGTGATTCCCTCAACACAAAAGACAGTTGTAGCAGTTGCTGTCGTAAATGTTCGGATGGCAACGCACAGAAGTTTTCTGATTCGCCATGCGGTGATGTAGGCGATGTAACTTAAGTGTCGATGGCTGAGGAACAATACCGCCTAACTAACAATTTTGGCAAACATGAGTCAGCCTTTTTCTCGTATTTTGCTTTTGTAGTATAAAATAAGCACGCTGATGTTTAATAATTTATAAAAAAAATTACAAACCTACCTCATAATTACTAAACGGCGAAGAAATTTATTCTTCCTGTAAGATCGTCAGTTTGCAACTAGGCGTTATTGTTCCTCGCCCATCGAAAAGCTGAATAGAAACGATAACTATTCGTGCTCCTGTGTGGGTAATCTTGCCTACCCAAGAAACTGAAGGAGCACTGGTTTCTCTAGTCGAACGGTTGAACCTCGATCCCTGCTGCTGAATTGAAACGATAACTACTCTTGCTCTTGTGTGGGTAATCTTGCTTACCCAAAAAATTGAAGGATCACTGGTCTCTCCAGTTGAACAGTCGAATCCCGATCCTTGCTGCTGAATAGAAACGATAACTATTCGTGCTCTTGTGTGGGTAATCTTGCCTACCCACGAAATTGAAGGAGCACTGGTTTCTCCAGTCGAACGGTCAAACCTCGATCCCCGCTGCTGAATAGAAACGATAACTATTCGTGCTCCTGTGTGGATAATCTTGCCTACCCAAGAGATTGAAGGATCACCGTTTTCTCCAGTCGAACGGTCGAACCTCGATCCCCGCTGCTGAATAGAAACGATAACTATTCGTGCTCCTGTGTGGGTAATCTTGCCTACCCAAGAGATTGAAGGATCGCCGTTTTCTCCAGTCGAACGGTCGAACCTCAATCCCCGCTGCTGAATAGAAACGATAACTATTCGTGCTCCTGTGTGGGTAATCTTGCCTACCCAAGAAACTGAAGCAGCACTGGTTTCTCTAATCAAACGGTCGGACTTCGATCCCCCCCCCGCTGCTGAATAGAAACGATAACTATTCGTGCTCCTGTGTGGGTAATCTTGCCTACCCAAGAAACTGAAGCAGCACTGGTTTCTCTAATCAAACGGTCGGACTTCGATCCCCCCCCCCGCTGCTGAATAGAAACGATAACTATTCGTGCTCCTGTGTGGGTAATCTTGCCTACCCAAGAAATTGAAGGATCACCGGTTTCTCTAATCAAACGGTCGAACCTCGATCCCCGCTGCTGAACAGAAACGATAACTATTCGTGCTCCTAAGTGAGTAATATTGCCTACCCAAGAAATTGAAGGATCACTGATTTCCGAAGTCAAACGGTCGAACCTAGATCCGCGCTAACATCGTGTTGAAGATTTTAATTGTGACTTTTCTCATATTCCAACGATTATTTTGACGCGGAATCATCCAAGCATCGACTCCTCCACGCTTCAAATCGACTGAACAAGTCATTCTCGCGTTTCAAAGAGCGGAGCGCTTCGAGGGAAAAATCAAGATCCTATTCGCTCAATTACACTTTACAGATCCAATTTAAAGTGAAACAAGAATCCGCACCTCTTTCTTCCCGGCCATCATTCCGCCCCGCTCTCGTTCGAGTTAATTTAACTCTATGTAATTCCATTAATTGTTTGTTTTCCCGAATATTTCCTCGACTTTGATAATGACGACGCTGTCCATTATGGGAGTGAGGAGGGAGACCGCGGGAGGCTTTTCAAAGCGGGACTGTGAAGTTATCAAATAAATTAAACTGGCTTTTTCTTTCTTTGTTTACTTTGAGTTATTTTTTACCGCTCCTCGATTACTATCCTAAGAGTTTTCTTCAGGAGAAGGCGGGGGAGGGGGTTCACGCTCTTTTGCCCAAAGAACACACCGAACTCGCACACTAACTTTCTAACTTGGCGTGGATTTTATTGGCCCATTTCGAGTGGGTTGACCTTCGTTTAAATTTAGAAAAATTCCTCAGCCTGACGATATTCGTGTCCAATATTTTAATTTTAACGAGCCACTGGATTTTTACTTCATTCATTTCTTATACAAAAAATTAAATTTAGTCTGAAAGTTACCATTCGTCGAATATTTACCGTGAGATGATGTCTTCCAGCTGTCTGAAAATTTTCCGATTTAAACCGCTGGAGGCAGTCATATCTCTTTAGATTCCCCTGTAGAGGAATTTTTAAGTGAAAAATAAGCATATAATTTTTGCATCAAAGAGCATCGGACTCATTGTTACCAAGTAATTTCTGCTTGCTGTTGTATTACAAAGCGATTAATTGGATCGCATTTAGCAAAACGGAACCAGCGCGATTACAGTGTTTTTAAATCCTGAAACTTCCTCTTCTCTATTTTAAAAATACTTGATGTATGTACAGTATTAAAATTTACACAATTATTTCCCTTTAAAATTAACAATTTTTTGCGGGAGGAAAAAACCATTCGCTATTCTGGGAGATTTTTTTAGATAATTACGAAGAAGCAACATTTTTAAAACATTGTAATCACGCTGGTTCCTTTTTGCTAAATGCAATCCAATTGTACGAGGGTCATCCAAAAAGTAAGGTTCTCTACCTTGTATCTTCCGAACGAAAAGAGATAAATCAAATCGGTAAAAACTTACGTCTTAGGCATACTCTAAGCTTTGGAACAAGCTCAAGTTTTTGAAAATCGGTTGAGGACTTCGCGAGAAAACTCAATTTTACTGAGACGACCTCCCGTCGTCGCGTGCCCACCTCCGAGGTCAGGATGCGCGGAGAGTCCCTTCCTTTAGACTCGGCTTATCGCCTCTAAACATCAAATCGAAAAGGAATTTAAAAGATTTCATCAAGTAGGCCTTACCTTACTTTTTGAGATAGTCTCTGCATCTTTTTTGACATTTCTGGTATCATTACAGCAGCTCTTTCATGTCTTCCGCGTAAAAGGTCTCGTCCTGGCTCCAAAACCAGTCTTTGCCAGCGATCTGCACTTCCAAATCAGTTGCTTACCGTGGTAAAATTTCCCCCAATCCTCCCTACTCTCTTAATTTAGCCTCAGGTGACTTTCGTCTATTCCTGAGATGAAAAACTCCCACTGTGGAAAGAAATTTCCAACCGATTTAGAGGTGCAGATCGCTGGCAATGACTGGTTTTGGAGCCAAGACGAGACCTTTTACGCGGAAGGCATGAAAGAGCTGCTGTAATTATACCAGAAATGTCAAAAAAGATGCGGAGACTATCTCAAAAAGTAAGGTAAGGCCTACTTGATGAAATCTTTTAAATTCCTTTTCGATTTGATGTTTAGAGGCGATAAGCCGAGTCTGAAGTAAGGGACTCTCCGCGCATCCTGACCTCGGAGGTGGGCACGCGACGACGGGAGGTCGTCTCAGTAAAATTGAGTTTTCTCGCAAAGGCTTCAACCGATTTTCAAAAACTTGAACTTGTTTTAAAGCTTAGAGTATGCCTAATATGTACGTTTTTACCGATTTGATTTATCTCTTTTCGTTCGGAAGATACAAGGTAGGGAACCTTACTTTTTGGATGACCCTCGTACCAAGTAAAGTTTTAGTCATGACAGTGAAAATTTCCTTGTTGTGATAGCATTGCCCTGTTTGTTACACCAATTGTATCCTAGTAAAGGAGACGTTTGTCATTTTTTTCCGAAAATTCTGATACCAACTATTTACCACGATTTCTGATAGTAAATTGTACAAATGCAGAGGGTGGGTCTCTATCAAGATAGGAAGTGATTTTCCGACAAACCAAGGGATAGAAGAAGGGACTGTGTAAAAAATAGGGAAGGAAACGCAAAGAGCCCGAGTTAATTTGTGTTGTACGAGTGACAGACCGAGGGGGCTAATGACGTAGTTAGGAACTGCTGTAGGTGGTCACAGTTAGCTGCCAGATTCTCGCTCTAGATACCACTGTCTCCACAATCGTGGTCAGGAAAAGCGTATTTTTACCCTAATCGGGAAACTCCGGACCGCAATCCCAGGCGGCCTACGGGAAGGAAACCAATTTAGAATCGACCGATAAAAGTGTTCGCCTTTTTAGCTAGTCATTAGGAACACTTTAAAATTGCTGCCAGCTTGTTTAACAAATCGATGAGTTATTTTCCCCCTCGAACATTGATCCAATTAAAAACGCAATTTGATGACGAATGTAAGAGAAGAGCTGAGCACAAGAGTAGAACGATTTCCAATGTCGCTTCTCATCATGCTTAAATTAAGTGAGCGTTACGCTAGCAAAAAGCGAAATGCCTTGGCCATGAAATAAAAAAAAAAAAAAAAAAAAAAAAAAAAAAATATGAACAAAACAAGTTAACTTTCATCTTTATCTGAGGTTGGATCAGATAAGATGCGGCTAAGTTTAGTTACGAATAGGTAAAGTAACGGTACTTGGAGAAAAAAACTCCAGTTCCAATTACTGAGCCTCAGTCTGAATGAAACTCCATACTTTTAGGTTTAAATAAGCAATATTTTTAGTGATATAAACCTATCTTTGGTACTTGTAACCGGAGTATCCAAAATAAAATACGAATCAAATAAATGGTATAACGAAGGACTCCGTGGCGCACACTGGACCGAGTAAATAGCAGAGGTGGGACAAAATCTGTACACTTTGGAAGCTAGTATTTTTGAAAATATGAAACAAAACAGTTTAAGAGTGGTTTCATTTGTTTTTTCGTGAAAACTCCCATCAGAAACACCCGTTGAGATTGAATTTGTGACAAATTATAGATCTAAATTTTAAATTTTAACCAAAAATTTCATGTGCGACCTCCTCTAGTAGCTCGTTCCACTGCGCGGCAGCCTTAAACGGCCGAGACAATCAGAAACAGATCCTAGGTGTCCGGACTCTCCTTGAAAAGACACTCGACCGGTAATCTGGAGACTTTGAAAGCTTATGCTCTTGAAAATATGAAACAAAAAAGTTTAAGAGTGGTTTCATATGTTTTTTCGTGAAATTTCCCATCAGAAACACCCCTTGAGATAGAATTTGTGACGAATTAAACATCAAAATTTGAAATTTTAGCCAAATATTTCATGTCCGACCTCTTCTAGTAGCTCGTTCCACCGTGCGGCAGCCATAAACGGCCGAGCCAATCAGAATCAGATCCCAGGAGTCCGGACTCTCCTCGAAAAGACGCTCGACCGGTAATCTGGAGACTTTGAAAGCTTATATTCTTAAAAATACGAAACCAAAAAGTTTAAGAGTGGTCTCATATGTTTTTTTTGTGAAATTTCCCATCAGAAACACCCATTGAGATCGAATTTGTGACGAATTACACATCAAAATTTGAAATTTAGCCAAAAATTCCATGTCCGACCTCTTCTAGTAGGTCGTTCCACTGTGCGGCAGCCTTAAACGGCCGAGCCAATCAGAAACAGATCCCAGGTGTCCGGACTCTCCCCGAAAAGGCACTCGACCGGCGAGGAGCGGGATCCGCGCGGAGGGGCGCGATCAATAACCATTATGCGAAAATCCCGGAAAAATTGCTTACACCGAAATTGACGAGGCGCCATTAATTCGGGTTGCGCGAGTGATATAAAAACTCCGGAGCTGCAGCCCCGGCCCGGGACGTAAGGCGCGCTCGCAAGAAAATTCCGGGGTTAGACAGGAGACTTATGATTTATACGATCCATAATTCATAAGTCGTACGGTGTTGAATAACGAAAAGGCCTCCACCCCCCTCCGTTTCACTGCCCGTCTGCCCCCCCCCCGCCCCCGCGCCCCCCATCGGGGGGTATCTCGCCGAGCGTCGCTTCATAATACATCGTGATGCCACTCAATAAAACATGGAATTATCCGACGAATAAGTCATCTGCCTCCCCCGCCCCGACGGGGGGTAGGGGAGCTACGATAGTCGCGGGAACTATCGCGTAACCACGCCGTGCAGTTCGGGCCTCCCGCCGTGATCAATGAACGCTTTTTGTTGGGGCCGCGAGCGAATTGCATGCGGACCGGGTAATGGGCCCGGTGTTGCCGGGTCCTTCGGCCGTGATTCGCGCCGTTGGAGAAATGCGACTGCCGTGCGAGGGAAAAACGCCCTATGGACAATCAGATATCGCCACATTTCACGGGAAAAAGTGTTAGGGGTTGTACCCTAAAATTGTGGTACCACCCTAATGTGTTGGATGATATAAGCATTTTCAGTTAAATTGCGTGGTAGCCCCGCAACATTTTGATTAGTTACCTTATTTATTAGGGTCTACCAAAATTAATTGGAAATGCCCATATCATCCAACAACCCCTACCTTTTTTCCGTGTTCTTTCGGTGAAAGTCGAATTTTGTGGGAAACTTGTGATTTCTTCCCTTGATTTTTTTCAGAGAATTATATTTTTTAATGAAACGAATCTCATTTCATGCCCCATCAGGGCATACGTGCTCATATAATAATTTTTCTCAGCAGCAAGAGCTGAACTGTAAACGAACTGAATTTTTTTGTAAGGAACGACTGTTTCTGGCTTACTTTGGGAACAACAAATGTGCCATAGATTTCCCTATGCAGATAAGTGCTTTGTAGAGAAGCTAGAAATTGTAGTTCCTGATTGCAGAATGTATTCCAAAGGAGGTAAACTCTCCTGTGGCCTTATGTAACACCACCATCGGAGTCTCAACTTTAAGACCTTCAATTTGGTGTCAATTAGGACCAAACATCGGGGCGATTATTAGAATCGATAGACAATTCTATAGACAAAAAAGAAGCGATTCCATTGGTTGAAACGAGTGGTTGTAATAAACCAAGGAGGAAGATTGTGGACTAACTGAAGGGGCTCTGGGTTAGTCTATTTCATACCTCCCTTATGCATTGCAACCATCCACGTCCACCAATAGGATCGCCTTTTTTCAGTTTTTCTTCTTCATCGATTGCTTTGTCTATCAATTTCAATGAGCAGCCTGCAGGTGAAAAATTTGATCTTGTGAGGTATTAAAATTGTCTCCATAAGTAGAACTTTTCAATAATAAATTCAAAGGACCACGCAACGTTTTTTTGGTAAATCGACGGTGAAAGTCGGCAATCACATAACTCGGTTTGCGACGTCGCAGACTTCCTGTCATACTTTATTTTTTAAACGGAAAACTTCTCAACGGCAATTCTTTAAAACTGCCGTAATTTTTCTTCTATGTGCGAGGAAAATTCTGTAAAAACTTCAAGGAATCATGTCCATTTGTTCTCCTTTAAAAAAATAACATAGTTGCGGAGATTTTCAGACACCGCAAACGAGTTATGTGATTGCCGACTTGCCCCGTCGAAATATTAATATCATGCTTCTAAATGCTTATTCTTAGACATTTTCACCGTTGACGTCATCATCCGTGCATCTTCTGGAAGAGGACACGAAACGATTAAATCACTCAAAACTCGTCTCTTCATCCCTCACCCACCACACGAATTTCCCGTCCTTTTGGCAATACCAAGACTCCTCTGAAAAGAGTAGGACGGTAGAGAAAGAGCGAGGAAACCTTGAAGGGGGAGGAGATGTTTATGACAAACGGACCCATACTGACCGCGGCATATCCCCAAGTCCAACTTCGTTGCCATGTTTCACCAAAAACCAAACATCTCCCAACTCGCCCTGTGAATTTCAAAAATTCGAGCCCGAAATTTAGCAGCCTCGAGCGTATAAATGCTCATAATTTCAGCCAACTTAAAGACGAGACCGCGTTCAACTCCAGTCATGCTCATACGGGGTCAGCCATCCGCGGGTCATCCCTCCGCCCCCTCCTTCCGGCTCTTCGCTCCTCGATCCCGTCTTTTTCGAGTTTCAGAGAATCTCCGACGTCTCCCGGAGCCCGGATTTTAGAATCGTTTACCGGCTATTCCGAAAATGCTGGCTATCCCTTATTTAAATACCTACTCGAGCACCAGCTTAACCCTCGGATGCCCGAGCCGGGTCGAATTGATCCGAGGCTCGCTGAAAACACGTGCCTCGCGAGTTGGTACATACGAGCCTTAGGTACAGGTCGACAAAACATCGAAGCAAAGAATCGAACGCCGCACAATGGATCGATTCAATAGGAGAAGTCGGACAAAATTTGGAAACTTTAAACGCTTATGACTTCGTTTATACATAACTTTGAGGTTCTAAAAGTTGTTCTATTGGTTTCCTCGTAAAATTTTCTGCAGAGAGGACCCCTTGAAATTCAAAATGTGACGAAGAAAACATCAAAATTTGCAGTATTAGTCAAAAGTTTAATGTCCGAACTCTCTAATTGAATCGATCCCCTGTGCGCCGTATTGAATAGAGAAAGAACTTTAGTCTGCCGTGATAGCGAAGAGAGCAGTAAGTGCAAAAATGAAGTTTTGAAGAAATGGGCCTAGAAGCTTTTGAGTGGAACATTTTATTGAAAGAAGCCTCCGTTCTTTGTCAAATCGCAACCAATCATTCGATAGACTCTTAGAAATCATTTGGGGGATTAAAACTTGACCGATTTTATTTTAAAGTTAATGGAAAAGGTAAAATTCAGTTTCATGTTAGGTTAGTACATGGCAAGACAGCAGTACGTGCTATCTTCTGTGTGCTTTTGTGGTAGCGTGTTGGACACACTGCAAACATATTTTCAGGTTAGAAATCGGCAGATGAGGGCGGCATTCCTTTTGAAAGCACTGTTTTCCATTGGCTCGCATGCACCTACACCTACGGCTGTCTTGAAAAAAACTTTGTCATTATTTGTGCACTTACGGCTTTTTCATACGTCTCGTTTTCATTAAATTAGGATGAATTTTGCTGTTTTAGCTGTCTCAGTAATTTCATCTGAAAAAGTTTAGATGAATTTTGAAGAAAACTTGATTTCAAAAATTTTACTTTTACGGCTCTCTTCGCTAAGTTTCAACAGAGCCGAGCATAGGAGAGACGTAATCGGGCCCTGTTTTTTCAACTTTTCTCCCGAATCTAAGCTGAGAGACACGTCATTGGTAGCGTAGGTAGAGCGGAACATTGCGAGTTCACGCCTCACGCCATCGCGCCTTCAATTTTGTCGATGCAGCACGGACATCAATTAAGCACTAATAGTTGTATCGTTGCGCCGTCATCAACGCGTGTTCTTTTTCTTGCTGTATATTCATATTGTGTTGGTTCTGTTTCTCTTATTTGGAGTAATGCTTCAAGAGCTGCGTGAGAAACGCAGCCAAGGATACGAGAGACTTGATTGGGTCTCGTTTTTAATTTATCTCATTTAATCTTTCTAAATTAGATACATTAAGATTCTGCGAGTTTGAAATGTTTCCGGAAGCTTTTTGTAACCTGAACTCCAGGAAGTCGTGGTAGAATTCAATTTGTCTAGTTTAGTCCGTTTCAAATAGACATTCTGAGCCGAATTCGTAGTAATAATTAGATGAACGCAGACAAAATTTCACCTTATTGCATAGGTATTGAGTTCCAAGAACTTCCGGATGCAGGTAATTGTTTTCTCGGAATCAAACCAAACTTGTGCAAGCATTTCAAATAAACTATCTGTAAATTCGACATCTGCAAGAATGTGAGAAAGTCGTAAAACCTCTCCCTACTTCTTTTTGAAATGGAGTTATTACATAACAAACTTGCAGGATGTTCGAGGACATACTGCTTGATCTACTAAAATTCTTCAATTTGAAATACTTTCAGCATAAAAAATGAAGCAAACCGCAATTCGCTACGTATAACCATTCAACAATAATAATCGGATAAACTTCTGTCAATTTCAACTTTTCCGGGCTGCCTTGTTGGATTGGTGGCACTTATAAGGACTCCCAGTTTTCATCAGATAGATTTTTTATTTACTCTGTTTATCCCGTAATATACCCATGGAAGTTGTTTAACCATACACATTCTTATCATATTTTTGACTTTTCCATTTTCGTTTTATTGTTAGTTTGAAGATATGTCTCAACCAAAAGAAGTAGTAATAATATTTTAAAAAAAACAAGATATTTTCATTGACTGAGACCCAACTATCATTTTTTATACATTTTTCCAGGCAATTTTCATTTTTCTCCATAGACTAGTTGAAACTATGTCATCCTGTATTTACATAGGTGCATTTGACCAGTTTAATTTTCGCCGTCTCTGAGAATTTATTTTAATTTTTGTTTCAGGTACGTAAAAAACCCATGTATTACTGCAGTATCTGCGTCTTTTTTGCGGTTTGACGTGCAGAAGCTTCGATTTCTGGTGCAACGGTAATCAATATATTTTTGTTTCGAAAGCAGAGTTAAATTTGCTGAAGTGTCAATGAGAGCTCTAACTACCTCAAGGAAGATGTGGTCATTCAAATATTTTCTCTGTAGTTTGTGAATAGTTGCAAAGAATGAAACGACGATAAAATTCATTTTTGGGGAAGCATTTTGTCTCATTTCTAAATTGCCTGTTTTTCTGAGCTCTTGACTTGCACAACTATCACCAACGTAAACCGAACTGCCTTCGTTGATTTCGCATTGGCTGATTCAGGACGCCATTTGGGAAGAGATGGGGCTATTTTATTCTATTGGAAACAAAACTAGATTTTTGTCGCTGTGTTGACATTTTTCTCTTCCTATTTCGTAAGCGGAAAATGTGAATTAACGCCCAAAGAACACAAAATTTTCCCGCCGACGAGTCTATTTTTTGTAAGTTTTAATACGTCCATCATCTTGCACTAAAGACTTAGGTACGGAAATTTATACATCGCTGTTCTAATAATTGACTTCTGGACAAGGTGCAAATTTAAGCATTATGATATGAGTTCTCACGTCAAAATTTCACGTAGAAGAGGATTTGTGAAACGGAAATTACTGAAAGTAACTCGTAACACACATATTAGCATTTCTCGACGAATGAATTGATACTTCCCGGTTACAACAGAGCCACAATCCACCTAAGATAAATCGCACACTAAACGTTATGACATAGTCTTTGCATCATGAACGTATGACAACTTTAGTATCGATGCTTCGGCTCAGCTTTCGCATGTTGTTTACACCTTGATCAACACAATTTGGGGTGGGAACACGGTTCGATTGAGACAACTGCCAATCAATTTCCAGTGCGTGATATGAGTTAATCAGGTTCTGGTTCTTCATGTCGTCACCTTCCGACCAAAATATCACAAGCGCCATACGAAGTTCCAAAAATTCCACCGCCATTTTATTTTTTTATAGAGAAATTGTTCAACGAAGCGGTCCGAAAATTTCACTGAATTATCTATGTGCTGTCGATAAAATTCAGTAATATTTTCAAACGGATTCAACCAACAATATCTCTGCAAAAAAATAAAATGGCGGCGGAAATTTTGAAACGTCGCATGACGCTTGTGACGCTTTGGCCGAAATGTGACGATGTGAGCGGAAAATTCAAATTTTCCGTCACAAATGCCAAATAAAAACGTCCATATCTGTTTGAGAGTTGATTGTTGTAATTTTCACTCTACGTAAACCAAGTTTTGTGTGAAATTTCGAAGAGGAAACATACATCAGAATACTTAAAGTCGTACCTTGACCAGTCGTTCATTCGCGTACCCTGCCTAGTGGTCAATGGGTCAGTTGCGCTGGTCACAGAATCGTGTTTTGATGCTTGATTCTTATGGATACGCTAAAAATAACAAGATCCGTCCAAACCGCAACTTCCTACGTCTAAGTTTAACCGAGATATATAGCCCTTTGAAAAGTCGGGTTTTTGACGTCATCCACCATGGTAGGTCACAACCACGGAAAGTTTCTCCCACCGTGCTTTCATCAGTTGGTGTGACGCACATTAGCACTGTTCATTCAACGTGAAACCGCGAGGTGGAAGAAACCAAGGGTGTCACTACCGCGGTGGATGACGTCCAAGGCCGACTTTTCAAAGGACGAAATCTCGGTTAATATTGAACGTAGAAACTTGCGGTTTGGACGGATCTGTTATTTTTAGCTTATTTACAAGAATCATGCATCAAAACACAATTCTGTAACCAGTGCAACTGACCCATTCTTGGCCGCTTAAAAGTTGCCTCGAAAGTTTTTAATTTCCTCCGTCGGGTTAATAATTGTTTAGACCAATTCGACAACGCGGCGTTTTTTTCTCCGAAACTAGCTTGCTAAATTGATAAGTGCGAGAGGGTAAGCTTTTGCTTTTTTCGTGCGCTCATCTCTTTACCATGCCGCCCGGGAGATTTCTCATTCGCGTTGAATTATTGGGAAGCTGTCGGAAACTTTGTGCCACCGGGAGCCGGAGTTGGAGTCGGGGAGGTGTCGAACCCGCTTTTAATGTAACTTCCAGAGAAATGAGCCAGAAACTTTTCCTGCCGTATTTACACGCGGGTCTCTTTTCCGTCTGCTCCCATTTTCCGCTCTCGCGACTGACCCCAAGTTTTTGCCACTCGCTTTTTGCACGTGCATCGCGGGACTTCTCCACTCCGGCGCGGATGTATCGCTTCGACTCGACGCACAGCTAAGCTGCCGTGCTAAGGAAGAACGCCGTATGAACATTCGAGAGTTGCCAAATTTCCGTTGATAAAATGTTTATTTATGAGGAAAATTATGAATATTTTTCCTTGGAATTTTCAGGAACTTTAGATCGAAGTACAAAGAATATTCCCTGAAAAATTGGAAGAAAAATATTCATAAGTTTACCAGGGAATTCGTTTTTTATCGAAGAAAATTTGGCAACGCCTGAAGGTTCATACGGCGTTTTTCCTTAGCACGGCAGTAAAGCCTAGTGGCCTCTTGACTGGAGGAATTTAGAAATGAATTGATATGTGAAGATACCAATATGTCAGCACAGAAGCTTATTTGGAGGGATATCAAGTGCAAAAGCTCTCCCCCCTCCAGAAAGTAGACGTAATTCCGTATAGTTATACTTTAAAGAGGATCCTTTGGAGTGACGGAGTAGTCCTTTTGCTCTAAAAGGTACAGCCAACTCAGTAGATTCTCTATTATAAAATTGTGCACACTTCACAATACGCTAATCGAAAATTGTGATAGTTATCACAAGAACACCAATTGAATTTTGTGTAGGAAGTTATGTAGTTGTGTAAATCACATACACAACTTCTCACATAACTTCCTACACAAAACACTGATAAGTGCGTGAACTTAACCAATGTCCACACCTTAACTCGCACTCAGTGGTATTGCGTATCTTGCGTATCTCAGTGGTATTGCGTATCTTTGAATGGACGGATTCAACCTAACTTCGTTTCACGTAGAATACTATCCTCTTGTGATTCATTTCGTAAAAAATTAATTAAGGAACATGCAGAAGCTTGAATGACTGGATGCCACTATTCAGCCTCTAAAGTGTCCGTTTTTGCCTATATTGTTGTTCGAGGGCAGATCAACGGACCACCATACCAAATATGAATATAAACATTAAGTCACAAGTTATCCTAAAGAAATTAAGAAACGATTTTTTGGTGAGGATTTTCTGAGTTAGGTATGAAGGTTGCCAAATTGTCTTCTTTGAAACAAATTTGAATAGGTATACATGTTCCCGATTGGCCATGTTTTCAGTAAATCGCAATAATTGATGTGATTAATATTTCGCAAGAAAACCAACCTAAGTCCATGCGAGTTCAATCTGCTATACATTCTGAATGGCTTACCATGATGTATGAATTCTTCGCGTCGACTTCATATTTGTAGTATAGGGAACTTATATTGGATATAACCCCCCCCCCCCAAAAAAAAAAAAAAAAAAAAATTCAAAAAACGTGAAGAGTGAAAATTAAGAACCTGGTAATTAGTAGTAGTATAGGCGCAATGAGGTTTGGTTAAGATTGCGCATGGAGCTTCTCATGTTAGAGAACCGTGTGACTGTGTACTTGGGAAATTTTCCCTAAATTTTGGCTGTGTTTTCATTATAAGACTTTCTATTTTAAAGCAGCCAGATTTTTGTCACATGAGCGAAAGCTAGTAATAAACAAGTATTTTATGGATCACACATTTTAGCGACACCTATAATGACGCTTAAGTAGTATTGAATTTGTACTATTTGAATGAAAAAGAACTCTATGGTTTTAAAATGTACTTTTTATGGAACAACCATAGTTCTTTGACAGAAAATATTCAGCGAAGCTTACCTTCGATCCATAAATACAATTTTTCAATACGACCATTTTTTTAAAGAAATGGCATAGGGAGAGAAACATCATATAAACAGGAATAACAAGGCCTAGTTTTACCAGGAGAGACCATACCAAGGCAAATAAGAATTTTGTTTTCGAGCTGCGGGAAACAACTGTAACATGGATGAAGAGAGATAATCCCACGTATCTGTACACAAGACGCAAAGTCTCTTGGCAAGCGGAGTATTCTCTCGTGTGAAATAAACGTCACCTCTTCGGAAGACCTGGGTAATAAGGAGAAATAATTCTGCTGATTGCCAAGTCCCCTCAGGCTCCGACGCTGAGGCTAATCAGTGTGTGGAAACATTTTAATTTGCCGGCGTATTGGAAGCGCGCAGCTCAAGTGAACTGTATGCAAAGGAAGTTAAGACAAAAAGTTAATTAAAGTTGTAAAGTTCCGAAGCGCTCCGGAAATTTCTATTTGGCGGGGAAGTTTCTCAGGGATCGCGTCGGATTGGTTTCTAACGCTACATTTTTGTGGTGAGGAGTAGATCGCATGGTCTCGCTATTGCCTTTATTCTTGTTTTATCGCGATTTTCTCCAGACTTTCATAGAAAACCACCCCAGATCGTAGATTGTCTTAAATGGAAAAACAATGCACACTGGGAAAAAAGGCTCTTGGATCCTGAGTCCAAAAAACCCTGACTCTTAAAAAAATTAAACAATAAACAAGACAAAATACTCTTAGATCCCCCCCCCCCCCAAATCGTAGAGTGTCTTAGGTGGAAAAACAATGCACACTGGAAAGAAAGGCTCTTGGATCCAGAGTCCATACTCTTAAAAAAATTAAACAAGAAAACATACTCCTAATTCAGTCAAATTTTTGTTGGAATCGAGAGCCAAGCCTCTGAATCCAACCGGATTTTCTATTGATTATTCAATCAAAAATCCAATCGAATCAAATTTGAATTTTCTCGTCAAATTTTTTAAAAGACAAGATTCTCGATCCAAGATACTTTTTCTGAAGTGGTGGTTAGAGGCCACTATAATAGGTCTGAACCGGGAGAAAACTTCGCGTGCGTTTCCTCTTCAAAATATTGTGGAAAACGATTCACATAACAGAAAGTTTGAAAATCAGCTCCTGAGCGAGATATTAGGAAATACTTTTAACACTAGTCAAATGGAAATTCGATCATACTGTTGACGTTTTTAGTAATTTTGCCATTTATCTAAGTTCAATTGTTAAGAGAATTGTATATCTTGTACAGAAGTAGATTTCCATGCTTATCGTTGCGTGATTTGTTATTCTTGTGAATTGTTGAAGAGGATAAATGGTTGCGTAGTGTTATATCTTGTCTAGGAGTTGCCTAATACTTCTTTTTACCTTATTTTAGACAGTCAAATAACAATTTTTTTTACAACATTTGATAAAGATAGTAATATGCCTTAGTCTTGGAAAAATATTTACACAATGTGTTTTAAATATTTTGTCATTTTTTTTAGGAGGCAGTATATGTTCAAGTAATTCGAATGAGTTTTTAAAATATGAGTAACGCATTGTAAAATATTTTAAATTTTCCTGTTTTTGAAAGACGGTTGTTGTAAAAATGTCGATAGAATTCGAAAAATATTTCAAAAAAACTTTTTTAAAACACTTTGACCGCTCACATAAATTAAAAGATTTGCGAAATAATTTTCATGGTTATTTTTTAAATATGTTTAAGACATGAAATCAGTATTTCATAAGTATTTTCTAATTATTTTTGCTCCAACGGAGGAACGTCGAGTGTGTGAGAAATCCTCCCCAAGTTCTTAAAAAATCGCCCTCTTTTGAGGAACTGTCTCGGAATATATTCGATGAAAATCTCAAACGATGGTGTACAACCGCTCTTCCATGCGAATTTCAGTCGTTCTTCCTTGTGAAAGCTAAGTCAAATAATTATACTTACCGCGATGAAATGGTTTAAAAGTTTGAACGAATTCAAACTGATAGTCTTAAGACAGCGAACAAATACTTGGAACCTTTTTACATGTAAATTCCGAGGGACGCGCGAACTATCTTTCAGTAATTTGGTGCCATCAATGGAGTTAGTAACTTCTAAATGAGCGCGATAAAATAGGAGCCATTCTTATTATTCAAAAACTCGGTGCAATGAAGCTAGGGTCAATTATTCCTTGTCTGAGGACGCACTTAAATTTAATAGCCCGTTAAGTGATAATTTTTATTCGAAAGAGGAAGTAATAAACGTAAATTTCAAATCATAATTGCTACTTATTCATTCGCGGTTGGAATACAAGAGGAATGAGATCAAGAGGGATTGATCTCGCCTGAATTTTTTCCCCTCCTGCGAACGCCTTTATTTGTCGGAAATATATCTAGTGTTGTTTGTTTTTTTATATGCTGTGTATCGACACTTAATAAAGTACAAGTTTTTAACTATTATACTCAGCTCTTTATTCAGGCTTAAGTTCGGATGTTATTATTTATTTGCTTTGGAGTCAGGAACTGTGTATTTACGTTTCTCAACTTCGATGGAAATTATTATACAAATTGGGTCGATAGACTCCGGTCTTTCAGACCTAAGGCTTGCTTGGTTTGGATGAAATTAAGCGAAAGGGTCACAAAGTAGGGGCATCAAGCATGTGGAGTTTTGGAAAAACACATGTGTGCAATAGGATAATTGTGACTTCTTTTATATTCATTAGTCAGATGGAGATGCACGACAAATTAGAATAAAGAGAGCAAGAGAAGTAACAAAAAAAAGGCGGCGTAAATAAAAGAAAACTTTTCGCTGTCTTTTCTTCCTCTTCACGTAAAAATATTCCTTGAGAACCCTGACGAGCTTACAAGTACCATCACTGCTTGTTTCCCTAAAAATTTTGAAATAATCCCAGAAAGTGTGGATTCCCCAGTAAGTGTGGCAGCCGACCCGAAAAAGCTCAGCTAAAAGCGCACCCATAACTCAACAGACGGTAGCCAGATTTCAAGGAAAAGTTACGGTGTCAACTGTACCACATTTTTTAATAAGAAACAAACCGTTTCTGACTGAATTTAGAAAGAACGTATGCACCATTAGTCTCCCTATGTGGATAGGTGCTTTTATGAGTGAGTCAGAAATAATAGCTCATTATTCTAAAACATCGTCTAATTGCTCTAACTTGATTTGAACTAATATGAACTAAAATTGAGTCCGTGTAACCAACATTTATGTAGGAAAGTAAGTTGAATCGAGGGGCCTGGAGGACATGGCACATGAGTGCAGACTTGGGAAAAATCGAGATATTCATGAGTTCACGTTTAAAATAGATTCGCTTCCAAATTGCAATTTTTAAGCATAAAAAGTCAGTTTGAAGTTTCTTTCCGCCATAAGGATCTATATGATTTCGAAACTTCAAACACGTATTTCTCGAGATAGGAAAAACTGCGCACTTATGCGCCCTGTTCTCCAAGCCCCCCAATTTGGAATCAGTGGCGTGGCGTGAATGATCGATTATCGATATCTCGCCATTTGAAGCTATGGTAAAGAATCGATTACTAAGGTGTTCGCTGCGAACACCCTGGTAATCGATCCTTTTCCATAGGTTTGAGTGGCATATCAATCGATAAATCGCAAAGCACGCCGCGCCACTGTTTGGAATCAACCCTCGAGAATTGTAAGAGGGATCATTTTTTTCTTCTGTATCATTAAAAACTGTAACCTGCTCTATTGTATTTTACATCTGGCTCGGGAATTTGGCAGCAGTGGCTCTGTGGCCCCCGCCACGCCGCTTCATTAATCAAGGCGTCAGCGCAACTTGAGCGCAACAAGTAATTCCAACCGCGCCACTGAAAACGCTGAAATCAGTGAGTGATTGAAGAGCCCTCCAGTGTCCCGCTAGGCTCGGTCCCGCGGAAACTGCCGATTCGACCCCTCGAACCAACCACCGAGACCAGCGCCATCTGTCCGCCCCCGCTCCAACCTCAAGGGTCCTTCCATTTTTCTGTCGGGCTTTCAATTTTTAATGCAAATGGGACTGTTTTTGATTTTTCTCTGCGGGGTTGCCCTCTCGTGGCTTCACCTTCCGACTGTAATCCGCGGTATGACGGCGGTTAATATTACGTGAAATGGCGGATGTTCGCGCGGGATGTTGATCTAGGTCAAGGGGTTAGTCGCGGGATCCGATTATGATGTTTCGAGGTCGTTTAGCGACGCGATTAAGAAGAGGTCAAGTGATAAAATCGGTGTGCCGGAGGTTATTGCCAAAAGCCGCATGTAATTAAGCCATCTACGTTGAATATGCCATGTCAGCTTTTGCTATCGTTTCGAGTCTTATTAAGGCCGTATTCGTAATCGGTTCTTAAGTAGCAACTGCTACCAAGAAGGCTCTTGATTTGTTTTCCTTTTTTATGAGAAGGAGTGAGGTAAGGAGAGGGGGTGAGAGATAGGAGCTACAGTTTACGGCAAAATACCAACCCTCAAAAAACTGTTAATGCACAGCATAATTCGAAATTGGGTATACTTATATTGAAAGAAGGGAAATTAATAAAATCAAATCAAACTAAGTGGATAGCCTCAGCGTTGGCCTCATACTTCCTTTTGTCTTAATTCATTTGTATTATGCTCCTCTCAGTGTAGACTTTAGTCTGATTGTGGATCAGACAAATTTACATGATTTAGAAGATTGACATTTTATAACTATCGTAGTAAAGCGCTAATATATTATTCCCCGGAAGAATTAAACTTGCATGAAAGGGATTAAAATTATTTGCTTCAGAGGAAACCAAATGATACCGATAAGAAATTAAAAGCAGGTCCCTAGGTCCTGTATAGGTTTTGGCAAAATGGAAAAATTTTCACCGGCTTTTATTTTTAACCATAATAGTAACATGTTACCATTTCGAGATTATTGTTGTGATTTCCCGCGATGATCAATTCACTAAGTCATTGAACTCTATTTGACTAAAATTATATGTTTAAGTGTTCCTTTTTCTCATTCTGCGTCAGAAATGACCCTCCTTTAATCACAGTGTAGATATTAACGGCGTTATTTCCAAAACAAACATCAATTTAGCAACATTTTGGAATAGTTACACGGTAATGCACAAATCTAAACGAGGCTGGCAGCTCGAACATCTCGTGTTGCGAGCTGAGCATATACGCCAGTACCAAAAACGCCTTCAATTTTTAGGGTAGACTAAATTAGCTACCCCAGAGCTCGAATAGTTGCTGCGAAATCTCCTTCAATTTCACACGAATTGGTAGAGGACAGTGCTTAAATATCATTCCCTGGTTCATGAACATTTCATTCATTGTCATTCGTTCTAACTCCGATTGTGGTCTCGACACGGATATTTTTCGGTAAACCAGCGATAGGTAGTTAGTTAGGTATTTTATTTATAGACATCCAGAGTTCCATTCTAACAAACCTTCCACGATCACAGTCTCCGTGTCCCACGTTTCAGGGGTTGGTTCTCCGGCTTATGACTACGGCCGGGGTGGCATGATTCCACCACCGCGCCGTCGAGGGCGGGGAGAGGAGGCTGGAAGGAGTTGCGGGGTGGAAGGGGGAGCAAATGAATCTGAGAGCCCGGTCGGTCGGTCGGTCGGCGGAGACATTAACATCTCGCTAACGTGCCGCGTTGGCGTTCTTGTTCCCCGCGATTGCGGCTAGCAATTAAGAATGATCGGATCGGCGGCGGCAGCGGCGGAGGAGTCGGCAATAATTTATGCCACCGATTCAGCCGAGCCCCCCTTCCCCCCTCCCCCCGTGGGAGGGGTCGGAGGCAGCGCCGCGCCTCGTATGCAATCAGTGGCGCAGATAATGCGGCTGGCTCCGTTGCAAGCTGCAGTCCGGGGTTGTCGTCCCGAGCGAGGAATTTGCCGTAAAGGCGTAACTCGATTTGCATGTGGGCCTCGAGAGGCGAGGAGTTACATAGATAATAGGGCTCATCTTTGAGTTTATTTATGCTCTTGTGGTGAAGGAGCGACGATATATGGGGATTTTCCCCCCCAGAAAGGAGCGCCAACACGTGTCGGGGATTTTCGGTTTAAACATCCGCTCATAAGTCAACCACAGTCTGACAAACTCGGGTCTTTTAGATTGGAAGTTTGCTGTATAATTGGATAGATTTAGTATTATAGTCATACTTATTAAGGGAGCTTTGCAAAAAAAGCAATTGTACAATACTTTAAAACTCGTAACGTATTCTAGATAAAGACGTTTCAGAAATCGGAAGAAAAAAGAAAAGGAGGAGAAATATTCAAAGAAGAAGAGAGAGATGAGAGGAAGGAAAGAGAGGGAGGAGATAAATGGAGGAGTTTTTTGAAGAAAATCTATTTTGCTTCGTTTTATTCCTCCTCTTAATCTCCTTCCTCTTCCTTTCCTTCCTCTCCTCTTTTCCTCTAATTTCTATTGCATCTAGAATTCTGGAGCTATATTGCTATTATGTGTTGTATTTTCAAAACTACTCATATAAGAATCGGAAGACCCATATCTATCAACATTTATTTTAGACATCACGAGAAACATAATAATACATTAGTAATGTTAGTTTCAACTAACATTAAGTATCAAGCTCGAAAAAGCGGCAAAAGTTGACATCATGTAAGGGAATACCAAAGCCCTTAAAAAGAATCCACCTCCATAATTTTCGGGCAAATTCTGCATACAACGAGCAGTGATAGTGTGAAATAAAACATCAGGATTGCCATGATTTATAGAACATAGGGACATAGGAGAATAAAAGGGAATGGATGTCATCTGAAAATTTTTGCTACAGAAAAACTGTGCCATTTTCTGATTGGTCTCCAAGATAATTTTCAAAGAGTCCCTCCTTAGGGCCCAATGCAAGTAAGAAAAATGGGGGCAGAGTATTATATGTGATAACATTTTTGTCTCCAACCTCTGAAATGAGCTAAGTGAAGTTCATTGGATTTGTTTTTGTCGAGATTAACAATTTTCTACAGCCAAACGAATTTCTTCAAAGGAAATTCAATTCTTTTTCATTTTATACAAGTTTTACATCCATTTTCTGCAGTGTCATCTTCTCTCGTAAGTACTGTTTCCTGCGAGTAGACGTTGTTAGTTTTTCGTCGAATTCAACTTCCTTGGAATTATAAAAGCGCGGTCAAAGGAGGGAGGGGAGGGGCAGACTTTCTTATATTGGAATTCGATATTGGATGCTAGGACTCTCATACATTAGGTCTCTTATAGACAGACAGCGGACACCCTAATCACTAGTATCAATATCTTTCGCCGTTAACAATTTTGGTCAAGCAACAGTTTTTCTTTCGATGAGAACTGATTCTATGTCGAAGTGGACTGTTCAGCTTTTGAGAGTTTTCGAAAATAAAATTGCATTCGAAAACTTAGTCTAATTTGAACTCCTGTTTTTGGTCCACATTTTAATGTTGAATTTTCAAGAGATCACGTTTACCTCGATGTAAACATAAAAAAGAGGTGGTGCAAAAGAGAAGTGAATAATTATTTTCGTCATGCATCGTTCACTCCAAGCATAATAGAGATCATTGAGATGAATCCTGGGAGAGGGAGTTTATCCGAACAGAAGTGGGACATCAAATGAAAAAATGCATGTACATTCGTAATTCAAAAAGAATGTTTCATCCGCAGGCGGTTATTACCACAAGCCTCACTGCATGTTCATTTTGTGCAAGAATTTAAAGACCAAAATACTGCAACTGGCTGCATGCATGTTGTCATGTTAAAAATAAACTGCTTCAATCCCCAAGAGTGTACTAAAATGCCAGAGGATTGTGAAAACTCACGAGAAGTAAACATTTCAGTTTTGTTCTTATGTTTTAAAAACGGCAATTAAACTCATACGTCAAAATAGGATTAGAAATTTTAATTTAAAAATTCCATGGAAGTAATACTGGTGTATTACGAGTTGGTAAGAGCGCATCGCAGTCGCCAGCTTACCAGCCAATACTTTAAAAAGATAGGGAAAATTCATGCAAAAATCAGAAAAGAGGGAAGAGGAGGAAATTAAATAAATTTTCTCAAAGGAGGTAAAATTAGCGGCATTCTTAGATCCTTTGCTGATCATAACGCAGGCTAAGAAAAGAAATATTAAAAATGCACTCTTTGATTTTCAGTAGGTATTACCTTTTTAATTTTTTGTAATAAGAAACAATCCTGCCGTCTTGATACAGTAATTAAGTCCATGATAGTTGATCATCTCGTGTTAATAGGATAGATTACTCCAGTATTCACGCTTATTATGTATTCTGAGATCACACTAAGTACACATTCAGGTGAAAGTAACCTCCGTGTAAAAGTTCAAAATGGCAATTCAGTATTCAGCCTTATCTCTGCACAGAGAATTCGACTGAACACAAAGGTGAAATCTTTTGTAATCTTTTGTTTTGTGCTGCACTATCATCATGATTTCAACCGTGGGGGATTTTTTTATGGTTTAGAAGTTAATTTCAAGTACACGAATTAGGGAACAGTAATTCGTTCGCGGAATTTTTCGGAAGTATATACTTAGAATTATGTAATTTGCACAGGAAAATCGCATAATCCGCATTGGCATAACTAAGGTTTCATTAGTAAAAGAGCTTCAATAGTACAATCTCGGTTTTGGGGCGCCTTCATTTCTCCGTGATACACGCAGTTAAAATAGTTGACGCCATCCGATCCGATCATTGATTTTAGTCACGTACATGTAAGTGCACCAGCTTCTACTGTAGCCTAATAAAATAGAAAGCTAAAATCAAGTCCAAAATATGAATGATCCCTTCTTATTCCTTTATACCTAATACCTTCTATAAGAAAGAACGTCGTATGCTACTCTCATGATTGTGAAGAAACAGTTTTCTTTGATAAAACACAAATTTTGTAGAAAACTTGTGAACATTCGCTTGTGAACAACATCGCGCACTAAACGTTATCATGAACGTCTCTGCGACAAAGAAATCTGGCAACCTCTATCTTGACGCTTTGGCTCAGCTACAGCAAATTGCATATAGTTTGAACAACACATGGTGTGAAATGAACATTGCTCGATTGAGAAGCTTGCTGAAACCGTTGTAGTGCGCGATTTGACTCACGTAGAGCTTTGAGTTTCTTGTGAGCCGGCAGTTCAAATTCCTTGTAACCAATGTGAAATAAAATTGTTAATATCTCCGTTAGAAGTTGGTTTCAGTAATTTTCGTTGCGCGAATCGTGTTCTACGTGAAATTCTGGTCAAGAAACATGTATCAGAATGTTTAAATTCGTGCCTTGTCTAGTGGTTCATTGTAGTTCCGACTTACAAATTGAAGCCCATTTGCGGTAACTGTCCTCGTAAATAGATGACTAATAGCGGCAACATGGCGGTGAATTTTATTATGTGCCTGAATGCTACCCCGCTCCAGTCTCCTCCGGTCCCCTAGGGGAGTCCCGCCCGGGATGCTATCAGAGCACCCCCAGCCCTAGGATTATCGATTTTTCAATTTAACGTCCTGACGATCCTCCATGCCTCAGCGCGGCGCATCCGAGTGTTATCGTAGTTCAATTTGATGGTCTCGCCGAAGCAGCTAAGAGCAACACTGCCGAGCGATATTTTAATAGAGGAAGACGCGGAAATTAAATTAGCCCGCGAGCGGCGTGGCAGCCAAATCGCACGGATTCTCCTCTTCCTCGGGGACAAAGAAAACGGAGGTTTATCGGTGCACGAGTGAAAAGATACGAGCAGAAGAGTGGCCCGAGAAAGGGTTCGACGATGTTTTCTTAGTTTTCAGAAAATTTTGGCTCAAATTGTGTTATACTTCGAGGGATGGTCATTTTTTGCACTCGACCCTCAACCCGAGATGGTTTTGCAACAATCGTTAAGATAAGAGGAAAAAGTGCAAAATATACCCTGGCAAGGTCTTGCAGAAAATAAACTGATTTTAGTAGCAAAAGGTTTTACGGACTTTTGTCCATTCTCAGTACACTGGAAAAAAACATACTAGATCTAGAGTCCAGACTCTTAAAAACATCAACAAGAAAAAACACTCTTGATTCAATCGCATTTTTGCTTAAATCAAGAACCAAGCCTCTTAATTCAAGCGGATTTCCTTTTGATCCAAGCAAAAATCTGATTGAATCATGAGGATTTTTTCTTGTCAATGTTTTCAAAAGTCTGGACTCTAGATTCAATGTGTTTTTTTTCCAGTGTAGTGTCTCGTACCACTGGCGAACAGAAATAATAGGAAGCAAGTATATAAGAATTTTGATGAACTAAATTACATGCAGCACACAAATCCATCGTCATGAAAGCAAGAAAATACAGTTGAATTGGCAGATGATTAAACCCACGGATCCATTTTTCAACGAAATCTGCGCTGGATAAGAAATACTTTTATTCTAGGTCTAGTCAGACAATCGTTTTGTTTGGATTTAGCATCAATCTATTATGTTAAGAATTAGCGAAGTGTGATTCAAGAGTATATTCTACTCATGAAACTACCACGCATAAAGGGACCTTCATACATATGTAGGAGCGAGCTGGTTTTGTTGAAGTTCTGTTGAAAAATTATGATTTCAATTTCCGACTCAGCCGATCTCAACACTCTCGAGGAATCGCTATTTATCATTTTAAACCATTAGTTGCCAATAAATTGCCTAGTTTATTCCATTCTTGTGCTAAAATAAAGGTATAAAATTTTATCTCAGTTAAACGCAAATTTTATTAGTCTCAAACATCATTGCCCCTCTGACGCAAGGGCTCATCTCAATTTTCACGTAAGTCCTGTGTTACATATGAATCAATGTTTTCCGCGGCTCATGCAGAAACCGAGATAAGCCCCTACGCCAGAAAAGTGACGACGTATGCTAGACTAAACATTTGAATAGCTTTTCATTGCATCTACCCTTTTTAAACTTTAAATCTGCATAGCTGTAGTTTTTGGGTAATTCAAAAGCAAAATTTTTCAGGTGACACTACTTGAAACGACGGAAGTTGGAACTTTTCTAGCACTAAAATGCGTTTTTCCGTCGAGAATCGAATACAAATTCTACCTTCCATGGAAAAAAGTAACAAGGAAACGGTTAAAAAGTTTAAATATTCTTTTCCTCCGATTAAAATCAATTGCTCCCTTCGAAAAGTAACAGTCATATCAAATCCCCTCTGTAACGTCGCAGTCCACACCTCACCCACAATCAAAATTGGGGGTTTTATTTTCCACCTCGATGCTTTTTTTATCCCTCATCAATATTCAATTGATATATGGAAACTTACTCATAGTGAAGTTGCCCGATGTAGAACTTCTAAGAAATTTCCGCAATGAAATTTAATTACTTTATAGATACTACCCTTGACTTTAATTAATTAATTTCATTTCAGCTCTCAGTAGTTCTTATTGTTAAAGTAAATTAATTAACTTGAAGCAAAATTTTCATCGGAGGATTTCCAGCACTCACCTTATCCTAAGCCGAACAATCGACTTTCCAGGAGCTTATACGATCAAGCTCCGACAACGCTGCCTCCGAAGAAGTTAGTGTCGAACATCTGTCGGATTTTTTATTCGCGCAAGCCGTCAGTTGATAACGCCGAGCGGAGATGCACACGAATGCACATCGGAAGCGTGGTGAGGGAAGAGAGGAAAAAAGGGCAGGGGTCGCAGCCCCCCTCCCCCTCCCCCGCGATCCGCCTCCATTTAAAAGCAGCCCCTAATTATCCTGCGAAAAAGTTGCCACCGCGTCCCTCGAGACTGATGGCCGATATCCTAAATTGATTGGTATAGCCTTTTTAATAGTCCTCGGCGACGCTGCTCCGTTAATGTAAAGCCTTATCGGACAGGAAATTAAACGCTGAGGTTTCGAGACCAACCTTTTTTACTTTTTTGGCATGCTCGTTCTACCGAGATGAAAATTTCTGGCACCTTACACGGATCGAGCATTAAACAAGGAGTTTTTTTTTTATTATTTCAATTTTCCTTTATTGGTGAAACATAGTACAGAAAGAGAGTATAAAGGCTAACTAATCTGAGTACAATAAAAATAAGACATATCAAAGAAAGGATTCAGTTAGGGAAAGAGAGAGCCGGAACCGCAGCGAAGCATAGCATCAGCTCTTCTACCCACCTTCCATCAGGAAGGATTTAAACAAAAGACAGTAGATTAATAAGAGCAACATGGTCGAGAAAGTAAGGAGTTGGGGGAAAGGGTCGTTGCGCCACCTACTTCTTCCCTTTTGATCATCCATGAGAAAATGATCCACAAGTACCCCAAATTGAGTTAATTATACTATATCATATCATAGAGATATATTATTACACAAACAACTTACGGTAAAAAAACTCCCAAAAATATCGAACAAAACAACAGGTTCATTATTGAAATTGATAGACAAAGCAATAGACAAAAAATAAAGAGAAAAAGGAGCGATTCTGTTGGTTGAAGCGGGACCTTGCGATGGACTAAGGAGGTAAGTGGACCAACAAACGGCAACCTACGAAAGACCCTATAATTATTCCACCATTTTCTTCATCAGTCTATAAAATCCACCTGCTTTAACAAAGAGATTGCTTCATTTTCCTTTCGTCTTCTTTGTCTATCGATTTGTTTATCAATCCCAATAATCAGCCCGCTGAAACTCACAGTGGGAGTTGGTTTCAGTAGTTTTCGTCGTGCGAATCGTATTCCATGTGAAAAATCATGTATCAGAATGCTTAAATTCGTACCTTGTTTAATGGTCCATTCAATCTAAATAAAGCGAACGTAGAGAACTTTCCTATCTTTTCTCGGGAAAAATATTTTATGGACAGAAACGAGGTAACGTTGCCGTAACAAGACATGGGCCTTTTAAGCCCAATGCTGCAATTATTCCAACGCGAATAATCGCGCCAAACACAGCGCGGTTGGCGTTAAACGCATATTAGCGCCTGCAAGACTGCATGAATACTTCTCGCATTGCGCCAAACGCGCGCAGTGCGGTCAGTCAGTTGGCATGGCACGCCCGCACGCATATTAGCGCCTACAAGACAGTAAGAAAACTTCACGCATTGCGTGTGCAGCACAGTGCGCGTCATAATCGTTGTAATTTCTCAGTGTCTGAACCACCACCCGCGATGCGGTGGACCCGATATTTAACCAGTGTTCAACGCGAGCCTGTACACGCACTAATTAATCAATTATTGTTTTGGTGCTTCATGTCGTGAGCTTTTTTTCATTGGAAAAAAAAAACACTAAAAAATAGTCTCTACGAGGGCTTAGAGCATCTGAATATCATTGCCTCAAGCATTATCATCGCCCCAAATATTATGATCGCCTCAAACTTTTATCATTACTGTAACCCATGATTTACTTGAGTCATAAAAATGACCTATTTGTTTCCAAGGACCGGTAATAACGTTACATAAAGCTGATTGTTTTGTAATAAATCTCTTGGCCATGTTAAGATTTAAGAAATTAACCCATGAATTATACTCGAGAATGGTTGTTTCACGATTATTTAAGTAACTAGAATTTTCTTTTAATGCTTTGACGGCCGCAACACCGCCTAGTCAAATAATCAAAGGGTGTTTCGGAAATACTTGTTTACCAGAAGAAATTTGGCAAAATTTAATTTTTCGATTACGGTATTTCTGCCGTGCCAAGGAAGAACGCCGTATGAACCTTCAGGCGTTGCCAAATTTCTTTTCATAAAAAACGAATTGCCTGGTGAACTTATGAATATTTTCATTCCAATTTTTCAGATACTATAGTTCGCAATTTTAGCTAAAGATTCTGAAAAATTCAAGGAAAAATACTCTTAACTTTCCTCAAAAATAAACATTTTATCGAAGGAAGTTTGGCAACGCCTGAAAGTTTATACGGCGATTTCCTTAGCACGGCAGGTTTGCCCTGGATTGGGCTATAATATGGCAACGCTAAGTAATTTTACCTCGATTCCGCTAAAAATGCAAGTTAGAGGGAAAAAATGCTCACATTCTCAGAAAAATTCGTATTTAGCCTTAAGATATTCGGCAACGTCTCGTCTCATACATTACATACTGACTCTTCCCTCGACCTGGCAACGCCGACTCATTTTCGTGCGGAGGCATCTCGATTACGCGACGAAGTTACTTAGTGATTTTCGTTTGAAATTTTAGTTTCAATTAACAACGCCGGAGGGAGCTCTCGTAAATCACTCTTGCGGAAACTGGCGAAAAGAGTGGGACGGGGAGACGGGGGTGATTGGGGGAAGGGGGGGGGGCAAAGAGCATCACGTCGAATCCTAAGACTGCCAAGTTGAGCTTGAATCGAATTACGATTCGACACGAATCGCCGTCAGAATTATCAGTGTTGAAAGCTCCACGAGGCTGCCGTTTTTGTGTGTTCCCGTTTTCCTCAATGCCACAATGCAATGCTTTGAACTCATACCTGGATCCACTATCACAACACATCACTAGTTTCATTTCGAGAGGAGGTAACAAAACTAGTAGCGTCTCTTGGTGAAATAATGAAGTGGAAAGTGAATGGAACATAGGGAATCGGCGTAGGCGGATCGAAGGGGGGCATAGGGGGCATCCCCGTTCGCCAGAAGTAGGTAAAGGAGAAAGAAAAAGGGATGAAAGGAAGAAGGAAGGAAGAAAGGGAGAAAAAAAATCGAAGGAAGGACGCTTGTATTTGGTGATTATTAACGACACAATTGACTCGAACTGCATATTAGATGCTTTGAAATTTCAAGAATTCTTCCTGGGAGAAAGAAGTCCCCACCAAATAAAACTCGTAAACTTCGACAGAAGATCTGCCATCTTGGTTTCACCATTTACTTTACATGTAAAAGTGACGTCAGACAATACTCTGTCGCAGTCTAGAAGTGCGTATACTTATTTGGCGTGGAGTCTACGCCTTGGCCACACGATCGCAGTTCGCGGAAGTTGGGAGGGACTTTAGTCCAACGAACGGAGGTTTCGCGGAATAATAAGTCATAGCCGAGATATATTAAGTTCCACGAACAAGTTTGTCCGAAGTTCTAGGAATCTCGCTCGATTGGACGAGGCTAGAGATCATTGAAACACCTTTCTTTAGTTACATTTGTTACAAATATTTACCAAATGAATGGTTTATGGTCTAATATTTTCTAACGATCTTTATTCTCCTTTGTGTTTCAGGTACGTTAGCTGTGCGGATATTAACGGTAACTTACTTGCGCCGAAGGATACGTATCTCGGTAGGAAAAACAAACTCATATCATGACATCTTATTTTTCTTCCCTCACTTTACATTTTACTTCCTTGAACCCGAACATTCGCTCGTTTTGGTAAAAAAAAGGAAAATAAGGAGAGGTGGAATGTATTAAAATATCTGAAGCCTCTCTCAGGCGAAAGACGAATGCTCACATCTGTCCTAGTTCCATTATAAAGTAAGGTTTTACATAGTCGGGTGAAAGGCACTTTATCAAGCTTCACTCGCTGGCTTTTGGAAAACGTCAAGTAAGCGGATTATGCGGTGCAATTTCGGATTTGAAATTCTCCTAGAAACTCTTTTCCTGGATCAAAATCAATGATTTATACACACTCAACAGAGCCAACACATGCAAATGAAAACAAGAAAAAAGTAAAACAAAATCGGCTGCAAGTCCTGTTCGAAACTTTTTTCATGTTAGCGTTGAGTAAAATTTTGAAGATCGTAATGTTGACAACGATAATGTGGTCTCCTTAAAGTGTTTAAGCAAAATTAATGAGCAGGATTAAAATCATTTGAATTCGAATTAGATGACCAAAAATAAGGCCGCACAAGTAGGTTGAACTAGTTTAATTCTACAATATTTGATCCATTCATCTACTCTACTAGCTTTTCTCTTTCATAGAATTTTAAACCTATGGCAAATCACTTCTTCCTTAAATGCATACACTGAGAAAAAAGTTCGGTAAATCCAAACTAGTTTGGTTCATATGGAACCAAGATTTTGTTCGGTACACACGACCGAATTATTTGGTCTGCTCAGCCGAACTTTTCGGTTCACTGAACCGAACTGTAAGAATTTATTATGGTTCGGTTGCACAAACCAAACAATTCGGTTGAACAGACCGAATAATTTGTTTGTGTATACCGAACAAAATCGTGGTTCCATATGATCCAAACTAGTTCGGATTTACCGAACTTTTTTTCTCAGTGTAGTTCAATGTAGATATGCACGCGAAAATAGAGAATCAATGGTTACGTTACATTTCTTGTCGCCAAGTCAAGCTAAAAGCCAAGGATTATATTCATTCGAAGTCATGTTATATGAAAACGTTCGAAAATCTAGGACCGACCATAATATTGCAGTTAATTTTTTAGAACAGTCATAGATCATAGATCTCTTTATAAATACACTTAGGATGGATACAGTTGGTGTCCCTCTTTTCGGAATTGGCAAAAGTGGGAACACAACCATTGGAATATACATATGTTTTATTAGCCGAAAGGAAAAAGCAAATGCTGACAATTAATGGATATGCATGAATATAAAAGAAGATTCCGCAAAAATTGTTAATATATCCCGAATATAACATGAACTATCTCCGTGGAATTCATAAAAATTGCAAATGATAAAAAAATTTAAAAATGGAAGAAAATTTCGGGAGGAGGTGACCAATTTTCCCACACTCAACGGTGTTTTTGTACGGGAAAATTGGTCGGTTCCTCACAATACATGAATACTTTTTTTCAAATTTGACAATTCCCTTCGTCACTTTAAAAAAATCATTGAAAAACAAAAGAGTGGTCCAAATTTTACAGAGGAGAAGTCGTTACTGTCTTCCTCGGTAACATGACAGCTCCAACTCACTTGAACCTCGTGAACTCCCTAGACACAAGCTATTATTTTCCTTCTCCCAGCCTGATTTTTCCAGGCTGTCGGAGGCGCTACGCTGTGGGTTCTCGGAGCGGCGCCGCATCCAACTTTCGACCGTAGCCGTAGGAATAAAAGTTTTTAATTACGTTTTAGGCGGAAGTGTATCGGGATGACTTTTAAGCGGAAACAACGTTAGCGGGCAGACAGTTCTGAAGCGTTTCAGGTGCCGGTAAAAGTTAATTATATGAAGCTACTTTTAATACCTTCCTGCTTGAGCGCGACTCCGACGGACCAAACCGCGTAAGACCAAGGGTTAACACGGATGGATAGTCGGTTTTTCTCTCAGCGCGGCGGCAGTCTTCTTTGCCCTTTTCAGTCCCTAGTCGCGTCATTCGCTGTCCCTGTAAGACTCTCTCGCAGTTTTAATGATGCAAAGGAGCCCTGCATTAGTAATACTTAAGTCACTTTGTCTCCTTGACGCGCATAATCGCTGCTACCTTTTGTCTCCGTTCAGGTAGTCCCAGTGAAAGAGCTCTCTTCCTCTCTCGGATAAAAAGGTTGCTTGGATAACCTTTAACCCTTATCCGTAGCACCAAGGTGGCTTGGTCACACTGAGCTTTGAAATGGCGAATGGGCGTATTTGTACCCCTTTTTAACGTTTTATTGCTGAAACTTTAGTTGACGTCACTATTGAAGGAACGACATCAACGTACATCAGCCTACCCACATCAAATGTTGCCTAATTTTTATGTTTTACTTTTCAAAAAAATTCAGCTTTGAAAATTCTCCTTTCAATTTTGTGATCATATCCTTTTTACTTCAGGGTAATTTACCAAAATTTTCAAGGTGCTATATTTTACTTTATTTTTCCGTAAAAGGAAGGAACGAATGAAGTAAATCGGGCCACGTGAAATGCAGTTAGACTACTTCTGGTAAACTTTAGTCGTGTAAATGAAACCGTATTTCGATAATATGTGCTTAAATCAGGCAGGATGAATGATTAATTCATCATATTCCCCGCAATGGGCCTGTTGCAAACTTTTACTAGAGTAAAACTAAGAGTTGTTTCTTACAGATAATGCCTCAAAAATCACGATGAGCGCATCGGCAAAGTCTGAAATGCACTCATAATTTCACAATCTGCGTAAGAAATTTGCGGTTTTTTGAGCTTCCGTTCAAAAACGATACTACGGGAAGGTGAACATTTTGTTGCAGGAGTCGTTCCATTGGTGGCAATACTCATCATGGCCACGCCAGTCCGCCAAAACACGTGTGATGGACGAGATAACACTTGAACAGGATAAAACCATATAACAATCGGCGTGTTTACGTTCATATTTTCCTCGCCCGCCTTAATTGACCTTGAACTCTCCTCGAATTACGCGAGGAACTGCGCAAGCGTCGGCCATATGAATATTGCCGACGATGGAGCGACTCCTCTAAAAAATGTTCACCTGTGCAGTAGTACGTTTTTGGAGCGGGAAGCTCAAAATAACGCAAATTTCTTACGCAGATTGTGAATTTATAAGTGCATTTCAGACTTTGCCGATGCGCTCATCGTGATTTTTGAGGCATTATCTATAGGAAACAACTCCTCATTCTGCTCTAGCAAAAGTTTGCAACAGGCCCATTGCAAAAAATGTCTAATTTGACTGTTTTCATTTGTTTCGAGTAAATGAGTTTCGCCCCTTCTCTTTGAAATTGAACAAAAAATAAAAATGTTAAAAAATCTACTTGCTGACGTCGTATTGTAATTAATGTCATTATACCACCATTGACTATTAAAGAAGAGCCAGTCCAGACTCTTGTTAAAAACACGTTCCAACCGATGAATTTCTATATTTAATGATGTAATTTTAGTGATGAGAACAAATGCAATGAAATGATAAAGATATATATTTTTGTTTCATTTTTGTAAAAAGTACGGTAATAATGGATTGGATTTACGTCGTACAAAAAGTTAAAAATAATTCGAAATTAGGTAATCGGAAAAGTAACGTAAGGCTACGTCAAGTCTTGCTCGGGCCTTCCCGCATCTTAAACTCAGCCTACCCTAACACATGAAACTCCTAAAAGTATCCTGCCTTATTCGTCCGTTTCAATTTTTCCCTGACAAAGTTTATTTTCACACCAATTATAGCTTCGTTTTCCAGTGAGGTTCTTTGTGAGACAGAGAAGTTGTGCGTCCGCGTTAGCGGTTTGTTTACGCAACATCTCTCTAATTTGCCGGAGGTGCGAATTTTGCCACCGAGTTGCTCAGGGACGCACTGATTGATTATTTTATTAATTAAGCGTTTGTCGACATCATGTTTTTGAATTAATTATACACTTTCATATTGAAGGAGACACCGTGATGTGAGCGCTGCAAAATCGCCTCAAAAATCCTTGATTTAATCGGAATCAATGCTGAGAAATTAATCAAGTCTGCAAGCATAGGCTCTTGAGATTTTAAATACCTTTAAAATATGTTATCGATGCACCAAATTCCGATTGGCCCACAATGAATGGGGTCAATGGGAGGATTTAGCCGATAATTTTTATGCTAAATGTACAAATTTTGATGTCCATTTCGTCAAATCTTAAATTTGAAGGAATACTTTTTACTGAAAATTTTACGAGAAATTCTCTGGAACCACTTTCAGAGCCTCAAAGTTTTATATTACCGGAGTTAGAAGCCGTTAAAGTTTCTAAATTTGTCCGAATTCTCCCATCGACTTGTCCACCGTGTGGCCGTCCTACATTTGACTTTTCACCAAGCACTTCCGCCAGTAAAAAAACAGACAACTTCGTTCAATTTTCTTAGAGAAGTCAGTATGAAATCACCATGAAATATGCAAAAAAGAACTTATTATTGAAGAAAAATAATTATTTGTCATTTCACACCATAGTTGTAAATTTTCTTTAGGGATTCTCGTTACAGCATTGGATCCAATTACACCATTATAATAAACTCTATTGAAAATAAATCGACATTTATCGCTGATCTGTGACGTAACACTAGTCGAGTGTATTATTTTAATCTCCGGAAACAGCGGTGATAAATTTTCAACAATGGTGCGCTGATGTTGATCAATAAACAGTTTAACGCTCATAACTTCGACGGTGAAAGGTGAAGTAATTACTTTCCCTCTCGGGTTTAAAATTGGAACCACCGTCAACGGAACGTGTTTAAGATCACGAGTCATTAGATACCCTACGCCGATTAAAGATGGAGAGAGGGTTTATTACCATTGAGGATCACAGCTGAACCTTTCGACCTTGAAAATTTTTTCAGCGCCTTCAAACACTCTGAATACCAGAGAGGACCAATTTTACAAGAGTCCCGATTATTTCAAATTTTATCAAGGAGTGGTGTAGTAGATAAATTCAATGCACTGGGAATAAGAAATCCAGACGATTTTTATGGAATGTAAAGGAGGATCAAAGAATCTGAAATCGCTTTTCAGAGCTTTTTTTATTAGACTTGGCACAGTGAGCTCCTATCCTACTTCGCTGCTCCTTTGTCAGTTTTGTTCAATAAGCAACTACTGAATTTTTAAAAATTGACCTTAATTTATGAAAGAGTAACTTGTAAGATCAAAAGCCTGATCTCTAATCTTTTTATTTTATCAGACTGCAAAATTTAATTTAATCTCCAGCTTTAAAGCTGGTGTGGAATGGTCAGATGAGCGAAAAAAAATCTCGGTTGAATTTCAATATCACATTCCACATAGAGGATCCAGTCAAAGGATCAGAGTGCCGCAGCTCCCTCTCGGAACATCCATCAATTAAGATCCAATAATTTTATCATATTTCCTTTCCCAGTTTTAGACTTAATATAGTTATGTGTGTACTCATGAAAGAAGAATATACGCTACCAATGAGCTGAGAAAAAGAGGACGGAATATAGGCCTCTGCGACTTTGGAACCCGAAGTGCTTGATGTGCATCATCAGAAGACAACTAAGAAAATAAAAAAAATTAGCACTTTAATATATAAAAATTCTCTTACGACTGATCTTGCTCCGGTCTCAAGAAAAAATTGAAATATGGTAAAATGGCCGACTGAACTTGAGTCTCGATGGATTTTTGTTCTCAACATATTTATGCATATTTCTGTCATATTTCATACATCTTATTGCAACACAGCCGCGAAAATCTGATATACGGCGGAAAAACGGTGCTAAACCGCTAATTTTCAAAATGGCGGCCAATAGCGAGGGTAAAATGGCCGACTGGCCTTAAATGTCAAATTTTTTACCATTTTAGACACACTCAAGTATATTCCTGCCAAATTTCATGTTAATAGGTAAGCTAGAACGCCTGAAATATGATATAGAATGGAAATCAGCTTATGGCGGCCATCTTGGAAAATGGTGGCAAAAATACGGGGAAACGTGGGCGATCCAGCTTGTGTCCCGATGGATTTTCATTCTAGGTACCTTAAACTACATTTTCACCAAGATTTATGCTGGTGGCCTATTTGAACTATTAGAGAGATTTATGACCCTAAGCAATTCCACTAAAAATACAGGAAGAAAAATGAAATATTTTTCAAGGATATGTTTATATTTAGAATATCCCCCCAAAAATTTCGCACCAAAATAAAGTTCAGTTTTATCGATCAACCTGAAACTGAAATTTTTGAACTTATTGGCCTTGCTTTCCCCTCAAAAAAGTGTGGACCCAGCACTATTTGACCACCTTGTTTACAAAATAAATTAATCGGAAGTTTTATCAAAATGTCAGGATTTGTCAGAGAATTTGAAAATTTTGGAGTCAAGGAAAAGCTAAAAAATACGAGAGTCAGGACTTCTGAAAAAAGAAACTCAAGACTCTGTTCCCTCAAAAAGCCAGTGATCGGTAAAAGTGGCAACTTTGCCGCCGTGTCCCCGGGTCGGGCGGCCGGAACCCCCGGTGGAACACGAGAGCCTAATTCGACTCGCTCAACCCGTTGAGAGAGGAACTTTTTAAGCATGAGCTCCAGGACAGGGATCAGTCTCTTTAATTTCGAGGAGAATCGAGAGCGGCTGTTGAAAAAGGCTCAGTGAAGTCACAGTGGCGGTCCGGGGGGAGGAAGGGCGTCAATTACGAGAGGTGCATAACATTACGTCGCTGAAAAGATCACGTGTTTCCACCTCGTCATACTCTCCGACCCGGCAGCTGCACCCGGCAATGCTTTGCCTCGCTCGAGCAGCCCAACCCTGCGATGGATCCTCGCTTCGGTGCTATGCATTCTGGGTGCTTTTAAATAGTAAAAATCGACAAATAAGTGCATAAGATTAATATTGGAGCCTTTTTTGCACAAAAATTGGAGACCTTTTGACCTACACTGGAGAAAAACACATTGGATCTAGAGTCCAGACACTTGAACACGTTGACAAGAAAAAATACTCTTGATTCAATCAGATTTAAGCTTAAATCAAAAGGAAATCCGCTCAAATTTAGAGGCTGGGTTCTTGATTTAAGCTTAAATCCGATTGAATCAAGAGTATTTTTTCTTGTAGATGTTTTTAAGAGTCTGGACTCTAGATCCAATTTGTTTTTTTTTCTCCAGTGTATTGACTGTAGAGCTGCGGATTTAAGCTTAAATCAAGAACCCAGCCTCTTAATTTGAGCGGATTTCCTTTTGATTTAACACGAAAGCATCTTATTCCTTCATCTCAGAGAGCTTGATGATCCAAGTATGCAGTGCTTCTTATGATTTTTCATCACATGAAAAATTGTACACAAATATTTTTAAAGAACGCTTTGTGACGTCATCGGGCGGCAATTCCCGTTTAAACGCGTGTATTATAACAGATTCGATCTTTCGGTGATACCTCCTCCAATAATGGCTCAATTTAGATACAAAGGATATTCCAGTGCTCAGTTCAGTCAGTAGTTTCCAGTTTATATGAAATTCATCAAATTTCAGACTTTTGCAAATCCCTCATCAGGAATTGGTGTCGATTATTTCATCGGCAAGGATGCTTATATGTATCCACTAGACCAGAAAGCATAGCGCTCCTTCAATTTCTAAGTGGGCAAAATTACCCACACAAGAGCACGAATAGTTATCGCCTGGAGCCTGGCGTATTATATGCTATGTTTCTTCTTTGCTTTTTAATTAACCAGGTTCTCTGACAACAAGGGAATTTTATATTAAAGTTCCGAACTACTTTAGCGCACAAATCTCGCAGCTGCCATTATATTTGAGTTCGTAACTATTAATCCATTTGTTGCTAAAGTATGCGGAATATGTTGTGCATGACATGCATATTGATGAATACCTTTTTATGTATAATGAAAGAAATTAGAATGTAAAGCTCAGGCTTTTGGGTCTCAATTCTGTTCCTGGAGATTCCAACTTGCTTAAAACAATAAAGAACATCATACACTTAAAAAGAAAAACTTAATCCCGTGACTTGAAGATATAATGACCATACTTTTACCATTCATTTTTACTTATTTCTTTTTTTTCTCTGACAAAAATAAACATGAACTTATCAATAGTACAATTTGCGTATCGATCTCAACGGTAGAAATGTTGTTCCTGAAGTACCCTAAAAAGGTAACTTAACTCGGTCAAAGTCTCTTCCTGTCTAATGGCCTATTTCGCATAACGGCGCACAGTGGATCGAGTCAATAGGAGACGTCAGACAAGCTTTGGAAACTTTAAACGCTTATAACTCCGTTTATACAAAACTTTTAGGTCCTAGAAGTGTTTTCAGTGGTTTCATCGTGAAATTTTCTTCTAGAGACATCCCTTAAAAATGAAAATTTGACGGAATAAACATCAAAATTTGCAGTTTTAGTAAAAAATGTCATGTCCGACCTCTCCAATTGGCTCGAACCACCGTGCGACGCCACGAGTGCACAAAATACTCCATCAGCACGACGTGTAAAACGTAGTAATTCATTAACAATCAAGAGCTCCCGTTCAGCCTTTTTTCCACCCTTAACCCTCCCCCTCTCCCCTCCTCGCATGAGGAAACCATGAGGAGGCGCTTTTTATCCCAAGGACCAATCGATAGCGGCGGTGATGGCTGGAGGCCGTTCAACAGCCGAACAAACAAGGCTTGAAATCTGCATGCATGTAATCTTCCACTTCTGCGCGGCGACGGCGGATCTCGCAGCTTTACCTCAAACTCCTAACCTAAAAACGCGACCCGACAATCCCCTTTTGTCCTTCGGGGTGGGATCGAGGGCGTGAAAGTTGGTATCCGGGTCGCGGTTTTGATTTTCAGCATTTCAATTCCCCTCAGAAATGTGACATCGGCGACCCTCATCTTCAGGCGCTCCTCGGGTAAGCTGGCCTGAGAGCATTTCCGTCGAAGGCGCAGTAGATCTTTCTCCAGGACTGCCTCGAGCATGATGATTTGAATGTGCGAGGAAAAACGTAATTTAATGATTTCGCATTCACGTGTGCAGTTAGACTTCATTTTGCGGTATTAAGAACCACTACTCGTGGCTCTATAGTGAACGCACTTATTTGCAGAGGGAAACTATTGGGGCACACGTTGCTCTTGAAATGATCCAGACATAGTAAACCTTACTGCAAAATGTAGTCCAATCAGCCTGTTAGAATTTGAAAGAACGGAAAATTTAAATTGGCACTGAGATTCTAATTTCCAACAATCTCCGTATCGAATCATGCAGTCATGAAGTGGGTGATAGACGTTGGGCGGCAGGGTTTCCCCCATTCTAAATGGGGGAAACATTACTTAAATTAAATTTTCATAATTTCTTTTTGGCTGTATTTAATTATATTTTTTATAAATTTAATTTTAATTAATTTTTAACTTCCATTGAAACTTTAAGATTTTCTCATTTTTCACAAAGATAGGGTCTAATGCGTGGATGTAACGATCACCCGTGAAATTTTGGATTATTTTGTCTCCGATTTATTCTTATTGTCTAAGCATTGTTATCAAGTACAAAGTTAAACGGACTTTCAATACAGTTTATTTTGAAGTCCCAACCGCAAATTAGGCACGTAGAGTAAAACAAAATATTGCTTAGTTATCTTCATGAAGAAATAAAGATAAGTTGATAATTTTTTATCAAAATTTGCACAACTTGGTAGGCCTTCAAAAGTTGACCATCCGTCCATAGGCATTCACTGAGTGCCTAACCTGAATTTTACTCCTCAACACATCGACAAGTTTCAAATGAGTTACAAAATACAGATCATCTTGAAGTTCTGACCGTACTTAAGCACGTAAAACTTAGGGAAAAAATCCTTGCTAAATTGATTCTTCATTAAAAAATAAAGGTAAGTTGATAATTTTTTATCAGAATTTGCGCAACTTGGTGGGCCCTCAAAATTTGGCCATTTTTCTAGGCATTTGCCGAGTGCCTAGCTTGAATTTTAGTCCCCAATACATCCATCTTCAGCCATTCCGTGCTCTAATTAATCTAAGAGAGTTGTAATTATTTAAATGAGTAAACGGGGATACCCCCGATTTAGTCGCGAAACCAGCGTTCGTAAAAACCACAATGCACGGAATACTGAGATTAGTGTGAATTTAATTACTTCACTGGACGCACTCTCTTCGCTCAGAGCATCCGTTTGAAATGTTTTTCCCTCGCCGCCTATTAAATCACTTCATTAATAAATATTCCCTAACTCTCCGAGGGGTTGCAAACTTTTATCCGTCTCCAGTCTATCTCAATTATAAATTGATCACTCATCCTCTCTCCGTTGAACTAATTTTCGTCGGACAATCAAACGGTTCCGGCTTTTGTTCTCTCTCTAATGTTTCACGCAAACCTCCCCAAGCTTCCTTTGAATAAGATTTTTAACTTAAAGATCAAGTAAAATGTATATGTCCGACATCTTTTTCCCGCGATACTCTTAAAGTTTAGATCAAATACGTGGAAATATGAAAATGGAAGAATTTAATTTTCCTCTCTATTTTCGTACCTGTCCTTTTCTTGCACCATTCCTCTTCTTCCTCTTTGTTTCTTGATTCGGAGGGCAAAGACTCAGGAACTCTGGTCTGAAAGAATGAGTTTGTCAAAGTTACGGTTGAAAAAATCAAAAATTTAATTGTTTTTAAGGACGACGATATAATTGTATGAGACGCAGTACTACAGAAAAAAGAGGAATTTCAACCTGAGTTTTGTAAGTTGGCATACCCAGTTTCTTGTCTGAACGGGCCTATCTACTAGCTTAGAAACCATAACTGTAGCAGACTCAATCAAGAGGAACGTAAACTTAGCTAAAACAGAGTATCTTTCACTGTTTTTCTTCCTGCGGGCTGATTGTTGAAAATGATCGATAAAACGATAGACAAAGAAAACAAAAGGGATATGGAGGTATCCTATTGGTGAAGCAGGTGGTTGCAATGGACAAAGGAAGTAGGTAATAGATCAACAAACGGCAACGCGCAACCCACGAGAGACACTATAGTTAGTCCATAATTTTCTCCCTTAATTTATAGGAGCCACCCATTTCAACCAATAGGATCGTTCCATACTCCCTATTTCTTCTTTGTCCATAGCTTTGTCTATCAATTTCAACAATCAGCTCTCTGAAAGAAGTCATAAATAATCGATAATTTTAACAAGTGATGCAGCCTGTCTCGATTATGTCGACTTTTTTACATGCATCTAAACGTGCAAAACCCATTCTGCCGTGCTAAGAAAGAACGCCGTATGAACATTCGAGAGTTGCCAAATTTGATGAAATGTTTAATTTTTAGGAAAATTATGAATATTTTTCCTTCAAATTTTCGGACACTTTAGATGAAATTACAAGCAAAATTATCTGAGAAATTGGCGGAAAAATATTCAACAATTTTCCTGAATGTTAGTGATTTAACAGAGAAAATTCGGCAACGCCTGAAGGCTCATAAGGCGTTTTTCCTTAGCACGGCAGCATTGTTGCCGGCTTAGGAGAATCTCCATTGATAAATTGGTTGACGATGTAATTTTCACACTTACAACTTGAGCCCAAGTTCCCTGTGAATGTGAAGCACCGGCGGTTCAAAGTGGTGCAGCGAAAGCACTCGCTCGCTCCCCACATTATCGGGCAATTAGAGGGTTTGGCAGGGTAGGAGGGACTTGCCGTCAACTTTTCGAGAGATAATTAACTTTGATTTTAACTTGTCGAACTCCTTCAGAGCAATTATCAGCTTAGTTCTCAACTAGTCCGCCGCACTTGGCTCAGACGAGTTTGCACTTGGGCCGAGAAAAAGACGCTGGAATAACTTCAATGCACTTAATAACTCATGCACCTCCTCCGATTAATCAATCTAACTCTGAAGTTAAAAAATTCTCACCTAGGCCGAGCTCATCGAATTGTATTCTGTCTTCCCACTCTTATTTCTTCTTTAATTTTTTTTTTTTTTTTTTTTTAAATTGAAAAGTAACCAGACCAAAAGTAGGTCGAAATAAAAAATTCAGTTAGTTTTTCAATTATGCAACCAATTTGACAAAAGTACAAGTAAAGTTCGGCAACTTAAAGATGAGCATAAAGTTTTGAAAGCCACCCGTGAAAGTGCAGAAGTGCGTATCTCGATTTTTGACAGTTTTAAGTTAGCTGCATGCATGAACTTTGCAAGCTTAACATTTGTATTAATTCAATCATGCACACTGGGAATTTTATTGTTACTTTTTAGAGTGATGTGATGAAATTGCTCAGAATATTTAATGAAAAACATGCGTTCATTAATACAGGAAAAATTGGACAGAGTTAAGCAGAAAGGAACCAAGCCACATCCGGATCGAACCGAGAAAAAGAGGTTTAAAGTTTGGCTCATGCATAAGACTCAATGTAAAAGATAAACTTCGAGTTCTGTTTCTGCAAAATTTGCTCCAACAAAAACTTTGAATTTTTGGCGATAGATAGTAGAGCAGTGGTTGAGTTCAAAACCACTCATAACTCAATTTCTTCCAAAATGTGGGTTGGTTCCTTTCTGCTTAACTCAGTCCAATTGAGGCGTGAGGTAAAATTTTGTATAATTGCAATACAGTTAAGCCCCCTTTTAGCTTCAAATGCTGGTTGTTTTTCCCATAGTTTCATCGATAATAAAGGTGCATTTGAGAAGATCAGAAGTGCAGAATTTATTTCAAAATATGGCAACGTCATATTCCTATTTTTTTTATACTTTTTTCCAGTGCTTACTGATCGGCTTGAGAATCGTAGCACAACCCATCGAGTTATAGATCGAGTCAAAAGCTTAAGTTAAAATCAAGTTTCCTCTCGCAAAATGACAATATTGCAAGGGAACTCGAAGAAACAGCAAAAATATCAAATTCCGTCGGTGGAGTTCGTTATTTTCGGATTTCAGAGGCGGCTGTATTAGCTCTCACGCGTTACTAGGATTTGTGAACAGGATGAGGGACGGTAGTATTTTTAAACTCGCAGACGTCAATCAATGGCGATAAATCGATTGATCTGCAGAAAATGATCGATTATCAGGGTCCGCATAACGAACACCTCAATAGTCGAGTCTTTACTGTAAATTCTAATAAGGAAATATCGATAGTCGATTTTTTACGTTTCGCCACGTTGTTGCCAGATGGTGCTGAATAAATTAGCACTTTTTCTCATTTAAATCCAAGTAAAATATCCACATTTCATCACATAACCTGGCAACCCTGATCATAATTTTCCGTTCCCTCCATTGAAATTCGATATTTTTGTCTAATAGGTAACTTAAGAGTGAGGCTTCACGCGTTTGTCACGGTGATGTTGGCGGGAGAGATGATTTTCCCAAAGGCTCGCACGGATGTTCCCAATTTCCAACAAAACGGGGAAACTATGAATATTTAATTTCCATTAAAAATGAATTAAGGAAAAAAAGAATATCCTCTTGGGAGTAAAAAAGGAACAGGTAAAGACATGTATTCTGCGCGCATCATTATACCATCCTTTCGGCTCAATTTCAATTTATATCGAAACTAGGAAAACTCGTATCTCGTTCAGGGTGGCATGAAACGTAAGGAAAAAATGATAAAGATTAGAAATTTCAGTGAAATATTTCTTGAAATTTTTCATGAAAACGCGGCTGTGAAATTTTTCATGAAATTTCACGCGGCTGTCACATATTTCATATTTTCCAGGGGCTGCATTATGCAGCCCGCACTCAAACGTACAAAAATAGAAGAAAGTCACAATTTTGACATTTGACGGAACATGAAGAGGAACCGGTGCTTTTTAATATCATTAAATTTCTGAAATTGTATGCAATATTTCAAGATAAATTTCAAGATTTTATTTTTTTTTTCAGTTTTTCGTTATGCCAAGCGAAAAGTGCAGTGGAACTTGGTCATGGCGTAAAACTATATTTGACGACTTTGTCGTTGATTTGCTACGACCTATACATGTATATTGCATGTAAATGAGTGTACGTTCAAAAGAAAACAAAATCTCCGTTCTGTCGTTTCAGGTCACATGAGGTTGAGAGACTCAGACCCTTACATATTCCCTCTCTTTCGCCACCCTCTTAGCTTATTGTTAGATAAAATTTTTTGTCCCAAATATATGTATAAATATATATAAATATATTGTATTGGTTTCAACTGTGCCATCACTTTGCTTCTTTTTTGGTTTATGACTTTTCAAAGTTCGAACCAAAGCCTCACGTATCCAGACAAGAGCATGGCCGTTGAAAGTCACCAAGGGTGTTTAAAATCGCCCGCATGACCTTTTGTTTACTCGTCAATCAAGAAGAAAAAGCCAGAGGGTTATTTGGTCTTATTGCAACGCGTCTAGGAGCGACTTTGCTCTGTTGACAAACTTTCCGCACACCGAGCGTAATCGGCTTGGTCTTGAAATTATCGTTCTCTGACTACTCAAAAAGTAAAGCTTTTAGCTTTAAGTCGGCACTAATTTGAATTTTTGACTGTTCACTTTTATGATTTTTTTAAAGAAACAAAAATCATTTCAGCAAGGAATGTATGAGAGATTCTGATGGCTTTTTTGGCGCTGCGTTTGAAAACCATCTCTTTTCTTCAATACCTTAAGATTTTGCACGAACCTGAAAATATCTCCAGAAACTGTAGAAACCAAAAACTTTATCGCTTTTTCTGTGTATGAATTATGCAGGAAAATTAAATGTTTAAAATAAAAACAGGATAAAAGAGAAACTTTTTGAGTTGTCTCGTTGAGTTGTCGTCATTTTATCTATTAATTTTTCAAACTCGAACTGTAATAGAAGTTTGCATTTTGTTAAAAATGCAACATTTTTCAAACAAATTCATTTTTAAGATGATAGGATGACCTATCATCCTGTCGTGTGTGTATTGCAGACTATCAGCAAACGCCGGCAGTTTGTTCGCGGCTCACTTATTGTTTGAAAAATCGCAACAATGCGCATCGCCATAATGAAGGTTTCATGGGTGACAGCCGATAACGGGTTGAGCGCCTTCATTTGTATATGATACTCTACGCATTGTTACAGAGTTAGTTTAGTTGCCTATTCGATCCAAACCCAACCAAGAACTCGAATATCATCACACGGTGAGTGTGCTTGTTTTTACGGCCACATTTCACGGAGGAAAAAGTGACCTCGCAATGATGGCAAAATAATCAGTATTCTACAAATGTCCCCTTATTAATTGTATGCTTTTCCATTTATTCACTTGAGGCTTGCAAATTGTCGTCGATTGTTTATTGCCTGCGACATACGTATCACAAAGAGGAGTTCTATAAGATTTTTCTTCACTCGTTTTATTTTCTTGTTTTCGCTTTTCTTGATAGTAAAGAGGTTGTCATGACTTTCATTCAAAATTATCTTGGAAATTTCATTGTTCATTGTACCTCAGCCTTGGCTAATTTTTTTTTTTTTTTTCAGTTTTTCATAAAAAATTTGGCTATTTTTTGTTCGCTCTTTTACTTACTTGAATCCATAGTTGTACAAATTTAGTCTCTTAAAATGGTTGTACCGAAATTATATCACCGCTATATTTTATTCCTTACGACAGTGCAGGACCCAATCAACCCTAATTCGTTGAGAAACTTCTGGCAACGTGGCCCAATCCTCCCTTTTTACCCCTATAGCTGCGTCTGCTTTGATATTTGAGTTTCCTCAAAGGGGACGAAGGGTTCGGGGGTGTGACGCGACAACGGTGACCCCTAAACTGCCCTGTCGAGCAAGAACAGCTTAACTGCAACAGAAATTCAACGCAGATACGCGGTTTTTGTCGAGCTCGCGGGACAGACTACCCGCGCCTGTGGCAGTGGTCGCTAAGCCGCCCAGATGAAACTTGTTAGCGCGGTTTATTGATTGTAAAGTTTAAATAGTTCCGACATTCACAGACCTGACAGTTTGAGCCACTCGCCAGCGACGCGACTCCCCTGCCCCCCCTAACACCCCTCCGAATGCGGCTGGGGGCCCGTAAAAACGCGCCGATAAAACTGTAAGTGGTGTCAGGCGGAGAGATTTTGCGCGCCACACATACACCGTTGTCGCTTATGGTGTAAAAAGGCACTTGTTCACCGTAAAGGGACCAGTTTTCCTACAAGATGGAGTCCTCTCTTCGACTTAGTTGGAATTAGAAATCTTAATTTGTCAATAGCGTGGCGTTCTTTGCGATTTGTCGATTTATCTGCCATTAAAACCTATGGAAAAGGATCGATACACGGGGGGTTCGCAAAGATCATCTTAATGATTGATTCTTTACCGAAGCTTCATACGGGGAAATATCGATAACCGATCATTCACGGCTAGCAATTGAAAATCCTCATGAAGAACACACATGTTCAGTCTAAAAATGTCACTATCAAATGCTACCACAAGTGATGATTTTAATTCACGGAAAACTATTATTCTTCAGAGGCGATTCTTGACAGTTGGCAACATTGTTTTTCCTCCATTTAAATGTATGTAAAACAATCGATTCTTGATGAGGCAGCTTATCTCACCTAAAATCGATATATTTAATGAATTTAAATGGAGGGAAAACAGTGTTGCTAACTTGCATAATCGTCTCTGCTCGTAGGCAAAAGTATCTTGAGGAATACGAAACTACCAAAAATTTAATTTTTGGTAAGCATGCCGCTCGTATAACTTTTACCGAAATTGGTAGATCTGAACGATATATTGAAATAAGAAATAACTATTTCTGGCTCATCTATAAAAGCTTTTCTCTGCATAGGAGAATGAATGTCGCGTATGCCGTTTCTTAAATGAGCCAGAAAGGAGAAGTTCCTAATATCAAAATACAGTTCACCTGTCCCTGGTAAAAATTGGCAGTAGAATCTGTGTTCCAAAATACCATAGACCTACAGCCGGCTGTGAGATTTCCAATAGCTTCTTTAGCCGGCAACACAATTTCTCATAGCCTTTTATAGCCGATGGCGATTAAGCAACAGCCTGGTGATAAAGTGTATACTAAATGTTACTAATTACGGATGCTAGGACTTAGTGAGTTTTTGGACTACCGCTCTCTTTTTGGGCCGTAGTATCTTGACTTATTTTGCGAGGAAAGCTCCGTACTTTTGATGGATGCCTATGTTAGCGCGCCTTCAATTTCGTATGATACTGTGCAATACCTCTGGTGTGAAATAGTTGTTTCTAGCGCCGTGGCACGCTGCGGAGCGGCGGGCGGTCGGCCAGCGCGAAACGCGCATTGGCGCCTACAAACCTAACAGGGATACTTCACGCGTTGCGCAATGCGTGAAGTATCCCTGTTAGGTTTGTAGGCGCCAGTTCGTCGCCGCTCCGCTTTGTGTTAGGCTCTAATATTTAATCTGGCGGAGTCAGCGTTTTTCAACTCATGATTTTGAAATGTTTGCACGCTCTGTATGGATTATTCTCATTTGCATTGATTAAAAAAAATATGTATGAAAGGAAAATGTAATGTGTGTTTTGTAAGTATTAAGGTGGTTCCGTATCAAACTTAATGATTTTCAAAGCACACGAATTTCTACTCAATTTCTTATAGCCTTCCATAGCAGATGGCTATAAGGTGTATAATCCGGCGATAGGAACTATAGCCCGCCTTCATAATTTTTTATCGCTTCGTATAGCCCGGCTCTATGATTTTCTCCGCTTTCTACAGCCTACAGCTATATGATTTTCTATCGCCTCCTTTAGCCGGATATAATAATTCTGATAGTATTTTGAAACGCAGCTCATATCGCCAATTTTTACCAGGGGTATTTCGTACCGATCGACCGCCTATCCGCGTCATGATTGACCGTGAAAAGAAACCGAGCCAAAAATCGTAACACTCGGACTAGTCTATGCAAACAACCCTTTTGTCTCGTAGATTAGTTTACGCGGTAGTTACATGTCCCTACCACACCACACCCAACCGTTAATCCTATACAAGCACTTTTAGCCGGCCATTTAAGGAGGCTAAATGGTTATCATCCACCCCTGGTCAACCATTTTACCAAGTTGTTAAAATGTAACGGAGAAATACTTCCTCCGTTGCTATTATGACGGTATTATACGATTGTTTACGCGTTACGCCTCACTGTAAATTCTCAGAAAATGCCTTGGTAACCGATAATAAGCACGAGTACTGCCACGCTGAGGAAAAACGCCGTATGAACCTTCAGGCGTTGCCAAATGTCCATTTATAAAACACCAGTTTTCTTGTAAATACATGATTATTTTTCTTCCAATTTTACGGATAATTTTGTTCGCTATTTCACCTGAAATTCCTGAAAATTTCAAGGAACACTATTCATAAATTTCCTCAAAAATGAACATTTTATTGAAGGCAATTTGGCAATTCTCGAATGTTCATACGACGTTCTTCCTTAGCATGGCAGAGTATTACCTGCATTTTCGTAATTAGCTTTTCACTGGCGCGAGTATTTATAATTTTCGTCGCTGTAGCGCAAATAGTCAAAGAAGGCCCTGGGAGATCCCCCCTTGACTTACTCATCTCCCTTCCTTTGGGAAATATTACTGTACATAGCCGCTCAATATCATTCAAATAGGGAGAGAGAAGTGCTAACTGTGATACCGTTAGGCACATTACCGGCTCAACGCATTCATGTGGAGCGGTTTTTGGTCTTAATTTTATTATAAAGTGCGTAATTTTCATAATTCTCCACTTAAAAATTGATGAACATTATTAGACCACTTGATAGGATATAGAATGGAACACCACGATATGATAGTTGTCCTTTCAAAATGTCACGTCCATCACGAAATATAGCAGCATTTATTTTAAAATTGACGTGTTACTAATCAAGCAACATTTTCTTTGCTAAAAAAATACGGAGCGACGTATGAGTCGTTTAGTCAGGATGTTGGTGACTTGGTCAAAATTCATTATAAAATAGTCTGCAGTTGCCGTCTTGACTGGTGCTACACCAAACAGCTATTTCTCAATGGGGGACAATTTTGCTCGAAATGAGCTTTTTTCTCTGTAATGAGAAGTTCAGTTTTATACTGATTTAACGCGGTTAGGTTAAAAACCAACTCTCCTGTCTAAACATTTTCTTTGATTGTCAATTCAAACTTCCCGCTCAGGGAAATAGAAACACCAATAGTAAAATAAAACAAAAAGTCTGCCAGAATTAAATTTAGTGCTAAATTCATTTTAGCACGCTTTGCAATGATTTAACATCTCAGTGTCGTGAATTGCTCGTGGCAAGTTTACAAGTACCATTAAAGGAGGAAGGACATTTATTATTAAATTAAAAACTCTAGTTATTTACTGAACGTCAAGTCTCCAACGGTTCCTTTGACTTGATACTGCGTTGATTTTTTTCTTTCTTTTTTCTTCTTTTTTTAATAAAATGGAAGTTTGAAGTAAGCGCATGTGTGCTAAAAAGACCTATGTACAGTTATTGAATTAAAGAAGAAGGAATTATTCTATGTCTATTATTCCGTTTACAAAGAATGAAATCCCCGGTTCAGACCAATATCCGCATCAAAAGCTGTGAAACAGAAGCTATACGAAATAGAGTGGACGCTTCGCTGACAGGAAGTGGATGTAGGAAAGTGAATTATATCGTAGCTGTGATGATAACAGCTGGAAATGGAAAAGATTCAAACGAATTCGTCGTAAAAACGGTGTTTTTACAAGCTCAGACTTATTGAATTTCCGCGTTTCAAAATTGGAAATAACGTACGGTAAACTCTTGAACTTCCGCAGAAGTCGGTCCGTTCCAGGAATGCTTGCGTTTCCTGCAATTTACGAAGGGAACTTCTATGCTCTTCGGAAAATTCGCGGGAAAATTGATCTCGTCTAATCGGGATAGTCGTCTTCTACGATTGAAGAGGATGCGCCGTGCCGTAACTTGTCTTGAGTTGTTAGCTTATTGCTTTGAGAGTCCCCAATCCGGAAATGAGAATTGAGAGCTTACGCAGAGGCAAAGCCGATTGCTGAGAATCTCAAAACAAAGATCGTCACGATCTTGGGAAACGAGGAAGTATTGACTTCTCGGTCCTGGTATCGTTCAAGAAAATTTACCGCAAATATGTATGCAACCTTCAAACCACTAATTTTTCCACGTGGAAGAACATGTACTTCGATAATACTCGTAAACACACAAGATTTGCGGAAATTTCTCGAACTATTAGAAATCCTATGGTAAAGAAAACAGGCTTCAAGACTGGTCATATACTTCATGCAGAATTCAGTTATTAAGATTTTTCTCAAAAATGATTAACCTAGAAATAAGAACCCCTCGAAAGAGAATCTTCACAATTCCCACGAGACACTCAACAGGGTTGCAGGAGTTAATAAAAATGAGAACTGGACTATCTAGTTATCCATACTCCTCAGGAAATCTACGAGTAAGTACCATGCCACTAATCGCATTCACCAAAAGTATAGTAAATGCTACCAGATGTCTGCTTATCTTTACCCCCAAATACATATACATAAGTCGATCTTACAGCGCGCCCAGCCGCTCTGCGACCCTTAATCGTCATTTTTGTGTATCGACTCAGGGGTCATTTGGTAAACGGCATCAGGTAATTTCATCTTAAATGCCACCTTGCCACCTATGTCCACGATTTTGCTGGACGTCGCCTACGTCTCCTCCCAGGAGAAACCCAGTCTAGGCAACCTTCTCAGGCAATCAGTCATCCACTATTCGTTGAACCTGACCATACCAGACAAGCTCGGTACTTTGTGTCAGCCGTTGTTTACACTTTAAACAACAGAGGAAGGAGAGGGAACATTGGTCGATTGAGAGGCTTGCCAAAACTGTTGTGGTGCGCGATTTGAGTCACGTGGAGTATTTCCCGTCAATTATTTCCCGTAATCAATGCAAAATAAAAACGTTGTCAGGAGTTGATGTCAGTAATTTGCAATGCAAGAATCGTATTCTACGTGAAATTATAGTCAAGAAAAATGTATGAGAATATTTAAAACCGTACTTAGTCGAATGGTCTTTTATAAACTACTTTTTCCCTCTCAACTATAAAAGCACGTATTTACAATGTAAAACTAATGGCTTTTATGCTGATTCCGAAACTAGAGTACCTATGTAGAGAGAGTATGGACATGTCGAAAATTTTGAGGTTAGATGATGGAGCTCTTAGACCCCAAAAGGGTAGGCAATCTATGAATTCAAATTATCCAGAGTGATTTATGATCTAATTGTTGGGAACTGTCGTTGGTACAGCATGTATTTGACTTGGTTTTTGCATAAACTTATTCATTCTTGCGGAAGAATGCTTACTTATGAATTTTCTTGTCCATTTTCGTTTAATATTGGAGTCTAAAGATTGACAGTGACATTTTTCGTTTTCAAAGGTTACCTACCCTTCTGGGCCCTAAGAGCTACATATTTCGAGTTGTCCATACTCTCCCTATTTAGGTACTCTATCCGAAACGAGCTCGAAATAGTAATTCTTCATTGCAAAATGTGTTCCAACTCTGAGTCATCTTCTCCATCACTCACCGGGCTTACAATGAGATCCAAGATGGAGGTGAACAACGTAAAGCGGTTGAGATGATTTTGAGCTTCCCGCCCGAAAAGAGACGCCTGTCCTGAAATCCGTTCTGCTCCGAAAAACGGGCGCAGCCCCGTGACGTCACTGTTGCAAAACGATTGTTCCGCGAAAATAAGTGGAATGACTTAAATTGCAATCGCGGGATGAGATTAAAACCGCTCCCTCCATCGCCATGCACAGGATTGCTCGCTGCTTTTTATTGGTTTCGTTGTTGTCAGATGAGGATCACAATTATATTTTCCGACGGGAGTTCGCAAGAAAAATAGAATAAATTTTTCTCTGTCTTTACTGTCTTCTGAGAAAAAACCTCAGTTTCCTCTGGTATGAAAAATTGTGTTTTTAATGCCGGAGCATAGCGGAGTATTTGACGAACGTTTCATGACAAGAGTACCAAAATATGAGAGAAAATACCGATGCCAAGGCAGTTTTAAGTTCGATTAATGAATCTTGGTCATAGAATTCGATTTTTCGGCCAATGGGCATAACGACACTTGAAAAGTTTTTTGTCTCTCTCTTTACCGACACCCTCCTTTGGACCCTCAAAATCTAAGAGTATTTTTATCTGAAGAAAACGACACAATACCCAGGTAAAAATTGGCAGTAGAATCTGTGTTCCAAAACACCATGGACCTACAGCCGGTTGTAAGATTTCCAATAGCTTCTATAGCCAGCTACACAATTTTTTATAGCCGATGGCGATTAAGCAACCGCTAGGCGATAAAGTGTATGCTAAACGTTACTAATTACGGATGCTAGGACTTAGTGAGTTTTTGGAATACTGCTCTCTTTTTCGAGGAAAACTCCGTACTTTTGATGGATGCCTGTCATTACTAATATATTAGAGCGCCTTCAGTTTCGAATGATACTGTGCAATACCTCTGGTGTGAAATAGTTGCTTCAAGCGCCGTGGCACGCTGCGGCATTGGCGCCTACAAACCTAACAGGGATACTTCACGCGTTGCGCAATGCGTGAAGTATCCCTGTTAGGTTTGTAGGCGCCAGTGCGTCGCCGTTCCGCTTTGTGTTAGGCTCTAATATTTAATCTGGCGGAGTCAGCGTATTTCAACTCATGATTTTGAAATGTTTGCACACTCTGTATGGATTATTCTCCTTTTAATTGATGAAAAAAAAATATGTATTGAAGGCAAATATAATGTGTGTTCTGTAAATATTAAGGTGGTTCCGTATCAAACTTAATGATTTCCAAAGCACACAAATTTCTACACATTTTCTTATAGCCTTTTATAATCGATGGCGAAAAAGCAACAGCCAGGCGATAAAGTGTAAAGCCCGACGATAGGAACTATAGCCCAGCTGCATAATTTTTTATCGCTTCGTATAGCCCGGCCGTATGATTATCTCCGCATTCTACAGCCAGCTATCTGATTTTCTGTAGCCTTTTTTTAGCCGGCTATAAGAATTCCTATGGTATTTTGAAACTCAACTCTTATCGCCAATTTTTACCAGGGTAAGCCACGCCCTTAAGTAATAATCCGTTTTATCTGTTAACTATGATTTACGAACCAAATGAAAAAAAGGACTTTCCTTGTAATTTTAATTTAATTGTTTTAGCAGAATTGAATTAATTTTTCACAAAAGAAAAAAAAATCCTAGGGGAGGTTCTCTGAGAGTATCAAGCATAAAGTCGCAAGTAGTTTTAATGTTAAGGAAGTGCCTAAAATTTAACACTTTCAATAGCGAGAAACCAAGTTCTCTTTAAAAAAAAAGAGGTTTAAAGTATTATGCCTCCACCCAGTGTTAGATGCAAAGTTCAACGTCAATTTTACTTTTGAAATATTTTTTCTGGAAGTTGAATTTCTGACAGGACAAATTTGACTAGTTCAGCTGAGGACTACTCCCAATTTATTTTTGTGGTAAAATTTGAACTTTGTTCTTTTCAGTTTAATTCACTCCAAACTATCGCAATAATATGACCTTAGTTTCTTCCTCTTAAAACAGTAAATGTCACACTGGAAAAAATTGACTGAATAAAACGGAAATAATCTCGCATTTTTCGTCAAGAGGATGTCCTCTCGAGTCAGAAACAGAGTTGGTAGAATCGGGTTTTTACTTGAAACACTTAACTTTTCTTTGGATATGAGCATCTTTTCTCCTTGATAAAAGCATGTTTCCCTCTTAGCGGCACATATAAGAGCATCCCTCCTTAAATAACCGTGGTGAATCCTCACTATTCTGTGAGGAAATCAAGGGCAAAAATTGTCATATAATTTTCGTGTTTTCGTTTTTTTTCACTTTGTTTTTCTTTTTGCCTCGATTTCTTCGCAGAACTTTTTGGACCAAGCATCCTATCACTATAATAGCATCCTGTTACTTAAAGTTTGAACCGCATTTTTAGTGCTCTCCCCTCTTTCTGCTTCAATCGAGACGCTTTTTTCCAGTCTAATACATTTAATATTTTAAGTATAATATAAAATTTCTTCCTGCAAAAATTAACATTTTCCCTTCGTCGAAAATCTCACTCCATACCCCATTGGCCAGTAATTAATGTGTCAAAATGGAAGCACGTCCGGTTTGCGTGGTGATTCTAATCCGAATTCCGAGAAAAATAAACGATGAGCAATTGAAACAAAATACTATTACTGCAGCAATAAAAGAGACCTGGTCATTAGACTGTATGATTTGTGCAAACCGGTGTGCGGTAATGGCGCAATTCATAATCAAGAGCTTGGAGCGTAACGGTACAAGATGGTGTAATTTCTTTCTCCTAAATGGCACTTGGTTGCTGGTGCTGGAGAGGCTCGAGGCGCCATTAAGTCCTTCGGAGGAGAGAGCTAACAACGCCTTGTCAAATTTTTCCTCGCTTAACATCCACATATTCAACGGAAGCCAGGCTATTAGTTGGCGTCGCAGCAGCGCCTTTGCTTATCGGTGGGGCGAAATGAATAACAAAGATATTACAAAACAAGGAATCAGGCGAGTCTGCTTTTGCTCTGCTTTCAGCCTAATACCGAAGATTTCTCTGCCTCAATGTTAAAGATCAAGGTGTCAACTTTGCATATATAGTCAAATCAGGGACGTTGTCGTAACACACACGCAGAGAAAAATATTTCCGGTCTTCATGGTAAACTAAAGTATTCGGTTTTTGATTCGGTTATAATCATTTAAATTTCCCTGTCTCGGTGATTTTTATAACAATAAACGAAACTCAGACCTCTTGTTTGACAAATTCGATGCCCTTGGATATTGTACCTGATGTGTGACCGCAAGTAGATCATTATGACCGAAAGAAACTATCTTTCCTTTCCACTAGTCTCTCAACAATACCCCAATTTCACACAATAAGTTTTTTTTTTTTTTTTTTTTTTTTTGTTAACTAAATGTTTTATTTTGATCTTTGAGAAGCGATTAAAGTATGTTTGTCAGAAATTTTAGGAAACAACTTGGGCGTTATAGTTCTGGGGATCGATTCTCTTTTAAATGTAATAATTTTTTTTTTTTTTTATTTTTTTGTCTTTAAGATACAAAGTAAAGATACTTAAAGTTTCCTTCCACAAAAAGATATTCCAACAATTGTAAGTAAGTAAGTAAGTAAGTAAGTAAGTAAGGCCGGGCTGGCCGGCGAGGCGCCCTCAAGGGGCCAAGGCAACTGGCAACTGCCGTCGTGCACCCCGAAGTTGGACCGTACTCCTTAACATATCTTCGTACTATTGACACATTGAGTATCATCTATATTTCCGCAAGGCTCAGTGGCCGTCTGATAGCCAACGGAAGGTCTTATCAAAGACTGTGGCAGACGCTGCAGAGCACGGACTTTCGGAGCACGGCCATGCCTCCACCGAGTTGGACTGTGTTGATGCAATCTACACTGATAGGTAGCGCTGGCAGTCGCGCACACTGCGAGTGATTACCGATTTTTCACAACCCAGTCGAACAGTGCAGACGGATTACTTACTGGGTGACTATGTCCCTCCCGCACCCTGTAACCTCAAAGGGTCAGGGTATTGGAGTGGCATAGTCATCCACAGTCACGATGACTGATATTTGAGTGTCCTCAAATATCAGTCACCTCCGGGGATTGAACCCGGGACCTCAGTGTTGGCAGCGAACTGCCTTGACCACTACACCACTGAGGCTGACTTTATTCCAACAATTGTAATAAACATAATATTATAATCAAGAATATATTGTAATTACTAAAAAATTAATCTAAACTTTAACGCTACTTTATAACTTTTAACGTTTTGAAAGTGTCGTTAAATTGATGAGTAACTATAGTATTAAAAAGTACCTCAAAGCACTCTAAAAAAGGAGATATTTTACCGTAACTTAACTACTTAAAAGTTACATAGTCTTATTTCAGATGTTCTAGATTTTCCTCCGTTTCATAGAAACGCCCTTGAATCATTTTATTGTTTTCGGAGATATTTCATGAACACCTTACAGGCGTCATTGTGCTATTTTCATAACGGAAAATTTCTACTGTCTAAGCTCCACCACTTAACACTTGAAATTACTCTCTTTTTATGTTGGTTGTTGAGCAAACAATCAACAGTTGGATGAAGTTGTTGGGGAGTCTTGCCGTCCATTACACAACCTAACAGTCAATAAAGAGGTAACATCAGTGTTGACACAAAGATGGAAAATGATGAATCCCCAAAAACAAAAAGTTTCCACGATTGCTGGAGCAATGTAAGACTAACATTTATTTTTGACCCATACGACTGTTGCCATCAAGGAGCATTTTAAAAGATATTTATTCAGCGATTAATACACACCGACAAAATTCCAATACCTGGCCTCTCACAATCGGAAAATATTGTTTGACACATCTTTATAGAATTTGTTTTAACAAATTGAATGTGTATTGAAATGAGACTATTTATTAAAACATCCTTCAATAATAGCATGCAGACGATTAGTGCCGATCACCCATGAACAATTCATCACCTCGTTTAAATACATGACCTGCTACTTCAGCTCATATAAAGACATATAAGGCGGACAATATCATATTTTCAAAAATGAAAAATTAATTTAACGGTCTATGAAGTCTACTAAAATTGCATAGTGCTGATGCTAGGTTTGAGTTAGTATTTTGCTCAAGATTTTTGGCGAAGTGAGAACTGCTCGTTGATGGCCAAAACGATGGTTTTTGGCAGAAATAACGTTGTCTAATTAAATTTTTCTACAGATAAGTACACATCTTCATAGAATTTGTTTTAACAAATTGAATGTGTATTGAAATGAGACCATTTATTAAAACATCCCTAAAGAATAACATGCAGCCACTTAGTGCCGATCACCCATGAACATTTTATCACCAGTTAGCTGCGAACAACGTCTAAAAGAGAATCCCGTCTAGGATCAGCAATCTCGTATTTGAACTGCACTTCACGATGAGGTACCACCATTCCTGACCTATTTTAAAAACCATATTTTGGTCATTAGTCTCCGTATTCTGATTTTTCCTTTTACGCACCGGTCAGGAATGGTAGTTTCTCATTGTTAAATGGACCATATTAAGCAGGAAGGAACCAAGCCAAATCAGCTATTGCCAAATTTAAATGGACAATTTAATTTTTTACAAGAGAACGTTTGGGCGGCTGAATTTGAAAATGTTAAGGCACTTGTTGCGTATCATGCAGAAAATGCACTGTTTGCACAAGAATCCGCACAACCGTTTTTGTACAAAAAATTAAATTGTCATGTTAAATTTGCCAATAGCTGATGTAGTTTGGTTACTTTCTGCTTAACGCTGTCTAAAGGAAGTCCATATTATGTGAAAAACTTCTATGTTTTATGAGGAGCTGCCAGCGTTTTTTCTTGAAGTCGTCGTTGAAATAGACGTGTATTCAGTAATTCCTCTTTGAGTCAGCCAGAAATTCGTCGATTCAACTTCATTTTCTGTCGACACAACCATATTTCTGACAGGAGCAAACCACACGTGTGACTGACATCAAAATCAGCCGGGAATATAGTTGAAATGATCATATATTTTCCCGTAATCAAATAAGTCAATAATTGAGTCTAAAATAATTCAACATTTTATGAGGAGCCGCCAGCGTTTTTTCTTGAAGTCGTCGTTGGAAAAGTCGTGTATTCAGTAATTCCTTATGGGGCAATTCCTTCAATTACTTAATTCCTCCTAACACAATTCCTCATTGAGTCAGTCAGAAATTAGTTGATTCTACCACATTTTTCGTCGACATAACCATATTTCTAACTGGAGCAAACCGCACTTGAGACTGGCGTCAAAATCAGCCAGGAATATAGTTGAAATGGTCATACTTTTTCCCGTAATCGAATAAGTCAATTGGACGCGTTTCTGCCAAACGGAACTAAGTGCATTTTAACGTCAGCCCTGTTATGCATATATTCTCATGGGCCTCAGGACTCATGTCTCAATGCACATAGTTCCGTTTGGCAGAAACACGTCAAATTAGATGTAAGATACTTCAACATTTCGTGAGGAGCACCCACTTGATTTTCTTTGGGTCGTGGACGTTGGTGAGGATGTAGCACCTTCCCCTCATGTTCTCGAATTGAAAGCAGCGTGCCCACCCGGGGTCGGGGCAATTTTTCGACGGGATCTCTGCGGCTTTTTCTCTGAAGTGATTGCCCGCTTTTATGCAGCCCTTCTTCCTCCGTCTGTTTGGTCTGCTGTTGCTGTTTTCCTTGTATTTCTTGCACGGGCCCTTCTTCCAGATCCTCTTGCCGTGGTACTTGAGCGTTTTTGCGATTTCCGCGTCAGTCGGGTCGTTTTTCTCGTCCCACTCGGGTGGCTCTGCCGGTAACTCTTTGTCCGGAGGGTGGACGCCTCCTGTTAGGGTTGGGCCTCGGGGTATGTGAGCTGAAACAGCAAAATAAGGGGTTCTTATCACACGGAGAAAAGAACCTCGTGCGTGGGACCCGAAGTTTAGGTCATATGGATCTCTGAAGTTTTCAGATTGAGCATCTGAACTCTTTAGGTCTAGATGTCGAGGTTCGGATCACACATCTGAAACTTCAGTTCTTACATATGAAGTACTTCAGATGTGAGAACCGACGTTTTTCGGATGTGAGAACCGAAGTACTTCGGATGTGAAAACCGAAGTTTCAGATGTGAGATCAGATGTGATACCTCAGTGGACCTTAATGTTCGGTTTAAACTTCAGAGATCCATGTGACCTAAACTTTGGGTTCCACGCACAAAATTTTTTTCTTCGTGCACTTTGTCAGATTCCACAAGTATAGGAAGTTTCACAGTAATGCATCAAGGTTTTTAAGAAGAATAAAGCGTCAGAATGGACTGACTTAGTAGCTACGTCATTCGATAGTATCGAGCCTTTGGTTCAAATGTGAACAATCACAGAACCTTGTTTTTGATTCGCGCCTTTTTAGCCATGGTGATAAAATGCGTCGGTGATCAGTGAAAATGTCCAGTCTGAAATGTCCAACTATAAAAATGTCCAGTAAATAATACTTATTGTTGTAATCTCCTCTTCTCGATATCCATGACATAAAATGTTTGAAAGTAATGACATTAAAAGAAACCTGCTGTAGAACGTGCTGATGAGGAAAAAAACCCCTAATTGTGTCAATGACATAGGTAAAGTTGTTTACTGTGGGCATTACCATAGTTACATGCCATTTTACCGCTATGGGCCAGTTGCGCTGGCAACAGAATTGTATTTTGATACTCGACTCTTGTAGATTACCTAAAAATGAGAAGATCCGTCTGGGCAGCAACTTTCTACGTTGAATATTAACCGAGATATCGTCCTTTGAAAAGTCGGGGTTTTGACGTCATCCAATACGGTAAAACATAACATGAAATGTACTACCGCGGTGGATGACGTCATAAATCGAGTTTTTAAAGACACGATATCTTGGTTAATATTCAACGTAGAAAACTGCTGTTTGGACAGATCTTATTATTTTTAGTTGATCTGTAAGAATAAAGCATCAAACACAATTCTGTCACCAGCTCAACTGGCCCATTTGAACAGTAGACTTTCTCACCTGGAGGAGCGGGAGGTGGGGGATCCGTCGGGGGTGGAGCTGCTGGTGGCGAGGGGGGAGGTGGGGGTGGCGGCGGCGTCGGCGGTGGTGCTGGCGGTGGTGCTGCGGTGGACCCCCCCACCATTTGCGAGCCGTGGCCAGCCTGCGACCCTCCGCCGATGGAGGCCACTGCTCCTCCACCTCCTCTTCGTCTGAACAATCTGACGCCTATGCCTCCCTCTGTCATCCTGCCAGACCTCACCTGAGAAATAGATCAAATCATCTTTTAAACAGTGACGTATCTGATTATATAAAACTAAGGGGTCCGCCCCCTGGCCACTATGCCCCCAAAGATCCGCTTCTCGGCCAGCGAAATCTCAAACGAAAAAACCACAGTATTATTTTGCCGTAATATACTGAAAAAAAATCTCTGTGTATTTACTAGGAAAAGGGTAAAATTACCAAGAATTCAGGGTTCTATTTGATCCCAGTTTTTTCTTGGTAAAATTACCATTTATGGAATTGGTAATTTTATCGAGAAATCTTGGTAAAATTATTGAACTTTCTCGGTAATTCTACTGAACTTTGGTAAAAACGCCAATATTTTTCATCGACTGTCGTAGGATTTCCGAGATAAAATGGCGAAGTCACCGGGAATTGATTACCAATAAAAGCTGTATTCTTACCTGAAAAAACACTAAAAATACCGGTTTTTAGGTAAGCTTACTAGTCTGTCTTGGTAAAATTACCAATAATTGGTAAAAAAAAGTGAGATGGTAAAGGTACCAACGGACCGTGGTAAAGACGCCGAGAATTTGTTTTCAGTGTAAGGAAGAAAGCCGTATGAGCCTTCATGCCCTGGCAAGTTTTTCATTTCAATTCAATACATCCTTGAAAATAACATGCGGTTCGTAAATAGTTATTATAGCGTCGGTTCATACTGACACACATTTTTATTTACATCACAAAAGCACTTACCTCTTCGATGACTTGAAGTGAAACGGAAACGGATATCTCATCGCCGATCATCATCCAGAATATCACTGATTGAATAATTTTCTCCGCGTAGTGCATGTTTCCATCGTCAGTTGATATTTTTCACGATAGCTATTTTCTCCTCCTGAGCGAGTCTCGCATCAGTATGTGCCTTATGATTTAATACACCGGAAGAATGGACGTTTGAATGTACACGCTTGCTAGTTGCCTCACATGTAAGAGATATAGCCAGCATGGTGCATACATGGTGAACGGAATAAGCGTAGCCAAAACTAAAGCAAACAAGTATACAAGTGTCCATGTTCAACTATTGTGCCCACCTTCCTTATTACGCGGAGTAATTGTTCGGTTCATATTTTTATAGCGTTAACGACCTTATTTAGTAGCTTTTCCGACGGTCATAAGACACTTAACCTTCAACTAGACATCACCGCGATTTAACTGGCGTACCGCTAGTCGCATATTCAACATCGTAGGGCACGACAGTAGTGAACTATAAACTTACTTCGGTCACAGCAATAAAATTACAGTGTTTACCGGTGATCCTACAGAGATCAACAGTAAGAGTAGTCACTATACAGTATTTTTACTGCGTGTGTAAGATAATAATACCATTACCGTGATAGATTTACCGTTTTGTGTAAAGTTAACTTTTCCACAAACTATTACTACACATTTTTCAATCGTAGTTGCTGATTGCTAATGGTTTAAATTGTTGATCAAGTGCGATCTCGTAAAAATAGGAATTTTCCCCAACCATCTCATACTTTTGTGCCTCAGTACATTTTCCTTGTTTATTTCCTGTTTTGAAAAAAAGCATGTAAAAACAGGAAGACAGGTTTGTCGTAAATTGGTGTGAATAATTTATCCATTTGGCTATTCATCCGGTTTCATAAAAATATCGGTATTAATAATATCAAGGTGCATAGCATTTAATACAGTAACATATATATTAATAAGATGAACTTACCGTTTAGAAAGGCAAAAAGGAAGCACAGGGGGGGAGGGGCAATTTTGATGCACATCACATGTTTTTTCACTCTCAAATCCCTTGTAACGCATACTCGGACATCCGTCCCTCTTGGCCAAAATGCTTTACATCTCCCAAAATTGCGTTTTTTTTCCTTTTAAAAAAAATCAAATTAATACATGGGTGATTTCACGATAAGAGGAATAGTCGTGTCGCCGTGGGTTATGAACGACATAGGGCAAAACGATTGAAAACCAAATGAATAAATCAATAGAAATGATGTCCCTGAACCTATCCATGCAAAAAAATATGATAAATTATTATTATATTTAATAATATGAGATTTTAAAGGCCGAAAATGTCCGGTCGGTTACGCGTCGCCAACCCCGATTTTGAAGCAAAAGAGCAATTTGCGGTAACAAATCAGTACTGATCATGAACTCTTTGGCAATATTTGCTAAAAAGAGACTCTAATGTTCAAGAAAATTGCCAGTTTGAACTGAAATGTTTATGATTGAGCGAGAGAAGTCATTAGAAAGAGGTGTCGCCACATTTGGCGACAAATATTTGCAGTTGTATTAAGTGCAGTGTTTATCTCGCCAGATGGAGTCAGGAGTTTCAAAATTGCCATCAAATTGTTCGCTGAAGTCTTCCCGACAAAACCATTACTGATAAGTCAGTTTATTTTACAATGAAAACTTTAATTATTATGAAAACCAGTGATTTTTAGGTGTGTAGCACTAATTCCTCACTACGCAAAAACCTCAATTTAATATTATTAAACTAAAAGGAAGTCTCCAAAGTTTAGAAAACTTTTAAGGCAGCATTAATTCCACCTCATAACTCAAGAATTGCCAAGTTTCATCTTTTGTATCATCTTTTATCTCACATTTTCAAGTGTCGGTTACGCTGTGTCTGTTACGTAACCGACACAATTTGGCAGGGCCGCCATGTTTGCGTGGACCTCCAGCAGTCCCGCGGGAAGCGCTGATACCTGATTCAATGGCTTGTTTATCAATCACTTTAACTTTGCACTGAATCAAAATAAAGCGTGCCAAAGCTGGAAAAAGGAAGTTTAATACCTTTAAAATGAGGTAATGAAGTCCTGTTAAAATTGGTGCACTTTTATTTCTAAGGTATTTCACATTTTAACTATTCCTGTTATCGTGAAATCACCCACATAAAGTTGATTTTTAGTTGCCTCCTATGCATTCCGAGTGTTTCCACGCAAAATAGAGAGGTTCGAGACTTTTGGTCGAAACAGTATTTGTTTACGAACTGAGCTTAAACTCTGAAGCACATTTCAACAATTTTGACGTCAAAGTCCGTTGAAGTCATACCTAACTCTTCTTGTCAATATTCTAGCCGACGTAATTTGCCTTTGTGAGATTTCGAAAATCTCTTGGTAAAATTAAAGTCCCTTTATACCCAGAGTTACGACAACTCACTTTTGGTTGGGCCAGGATTGGGCTGAAAGTGGCCTAAAAAAAATCCAATTCTGATTGGTTCTCGCTCATGGAGGCCGAAACGAGTGCACCAAGATGGCGGTACCTAGAATGTGAACAAGAATAATGAAAATATTACCTAATTGTGGTTTATCAAGAGTAAATTGTTATTTCCATAGGTCCAAAATGAAAATAGATTAAGAAATTATTCACAAACCAATCTCATTTTCTTTTTAATTGATCACTTTGTTGATGTTGTTGTTTTTGTGTGACAGACATCGCAGGATTCCTGATCCTTATCCCTCAATATCGTTCGTTTGGGTGCACTCGATCGTTTCGGCTTCCATGGCCAGCCAAGGCCGGCTGCCAGTCAGCTGATAATCGAGTTGTCGTAACTCTGGGTATAAAGGGACTCTAGGTAAAATTGAAAAAATGCCTTGTACAGCATTTGATAGCTTTACATTGTTTCACCTTTTATTCAATTTTTGGAGATTAAAATATACGATTCTATTAAAAAAATTCTCCTTGTTATCAAGTTTATATTTTTTCCATTTGATTTTCAATAAACTTTTTATTTTTTACATTATAAATAAATTTAAACAAATGCTTCAATAAAAGAAAAGGAAACTGCATAAAAACTACACTAAAATGAGTTTTTCTCGTAGATACCTCGCACAGTGAATATATGAATTTAACTACTTGATTTAGAATAAAATTAAAGTATTAACAAACTTTAGTCATATTTTTTTCCAAAGATTACTTATAACACATATTGGAACTCACAATTTGTTCTTTTTTAATCGGAGCGCGTATTGTGAACAAACGTGGTAAATGGCGTCTTCCAGCGTGTTTCTTTAAAAAAAAATGATATCACAGTTAATATTTAACGTGGCAACTAAATCTTAGGGCACATTCGAGGTTATCTCCCAATAAAAACAAATCTATCCTATCACAATGAGGTCCTTCAGGAATCGCAAGACTAGACGTATATTTTGAACTGCAAACTTTTGGAACCACCAAACCTCCGATTTGGTTTAAAATCGTCGGGTATTGTTTTAATAAAAACACATGGGGCCTTCTTCTGAAGCCGACTATCGATATCTTAATTCTGAATTTTGTGAATTATTAAGACTCCATTCCCCAGCGACTGTCACAAATGCCAAATAATGTCCTTGAAAATTTTACGCAACGACATGAAGGCGCGCACAATTTTGCAAGTATCACAGAATGTACTGAATTAATGTCTGGATGTATCTAAATATGCTATCACCTCAGTTGTTTGGACGTCTAACCGATTTGCTTCTCTTTACTTGGACAGAGTTAAACAGAGAAGAGCCAAGTCACATCAAGATTTACTTGAGAATAGAAGGTTCAGGGTTTTATCCTTCAATAAAGCTCAATGTCAGGGATGAAAGACGCTTATTTTCACATTCAAAATCTTTTTCTCAACCTAGAAATTTTGATGAGACAATGCATGGCTAGTTTTTGATAGCTTGTTTTAAATAGTGCTTAATTTTGAAAATAACAATCAAGAAAACGAAACAAGTGAATTCAGGCGAAAATTTTCAGTGAATGAGAAATGTTTTCGGCGCATGTTATTTACCTTCAAAAAAGAGCTCCGTTGCTGAAAACATGAAAAATTTCGGTCATTTTTTTGTCCAATATGAATGTTCTGAAACCTTTAAGTCAGCTTCTTATGAAACAAACGGAATTTTTGTCGTTCTTCACGATGTAAAAAAAATAAATAAAAAAAAAATAAATAAAAAACAAGTATCTTTTTATGAGATGGACTGGGATAGGAAATGTGCGTGACCCAAAAAACGATTTCCTTGCAATATTATAATATAGATTATAAGAATTTTTTTTCCGAGTCTGGATGTTCTCGAAGTAGGCCATTCAATTACATTCACAACTCATTTTTTTCCAAAATGTGACTTGATACCTTTCTGTTTAACTCAGTCCATTCGGACCGCTATTCAGTAACCGCACATTCCTCACGGTACAAATTTCCAACACCCAAAGCTCTCCTCATCTTCTTCTCTTTTTTGTCCATGTCCTTGGGATACCGGTGGTTGGTCCTCAGCTCGAATTCGACGCTCTCCAGAGCGGTCATGCCCTCTTTGATGCATTTCAGGAGGAAGTTAATGATTCGGCTGATCGATTGCGAATCTATCTGTAGTTCATCAGCGTACAGTTGCATTTTCTTGAAAGCGAAACTCCTCAAATCGTCGAAGTTTATCGCGTATTCTCGCTTCCCGTCCTCGCCAGAGCTGTCTACCGTTACCTGGAATCAACACCGTAAAAGGTGAAGTTTGGTTAGAAGCGGATGACTATAGTTGCGTAAAGACGTAAAACGTAACGTAAAACGTAAAAATAGAGTGGGTCAGGGAAAACCGAGAACAGTCGAGGAATTAGACAGAATTACATATAAATTAGGAGCAATTCGACAATAAGTAGTTATTTTATCCGCATTGCGTCAGGAATAACTTCAGCTTGTCTCCTGCCGTATTGAAAAACCTTGAAATTTTATTTATCGCCTCATGTTTTTTTCAAAATTCAGGTAATTTCAGGTAAAACCTTAAAAAATCTTAAAGAAAAGTCAGGGAATTTCAACTCCTGAATTATATGATAATCTCGTTACAATTTTTGGATGTCCCAAGGGCACATGTGACAGCTGCAATGGGGAAAGGGACTATAGTTCACGAAGATACAACTCACTTGGGCTTCTTTTGTCATGAAGTAGAGTCAAAAAGACGGATTTAACATTCCGATGGGAATTCTCTTTACTGCCGTGGGAAATACATTGTGAGCAGTTTAGTTTATGTTTTGATCTTTACTAAGTTTAGTTCCTCTCAAAAATAAATTCTCTGAAGACGACCATGTTAGTAACATATGATCACATGAATGATCACATTGTTACCAACATTGTCTATTTCAGACCGTGTTGGTGTCAATACTCTGTAAACATTAAGACGCCGCATCGAATCAACTTTGTCAAAGGTACCACCACGAAAGAAGTATGTTACCATTGTGGTGGCCTGCTCATTTCAACACGTTATCAAATTCATTCAAGAGACCGTAATAACATACTAATCTCATCGTGGTGTCGCATCGATAACACGTCGGCATCGTGTTAGTATTGACATGGCACCAGTGAACTCCACCACCACCACCACCACCACCACCACCACCACCAATCCACCAGTGGCACCAGTGATTCTTGAAAGTTGGCAACACTGTTTTCCTTCATTTAAATGTATGTAAAACAATCGATTCTTGGTGGAGCAGCTTGACTCACGCAATAATGCCATTTTATCAATGAATTTAAATAGAGTCCCTTTATAATGAGAGTAAAGACAATGCGAATCCATTTCTGATTGGTTCCCTTATTTTAGGTCTTTATAGTGTCACAAACGGGAATAAAGATTACATTTCCACTAATTGCAAAGACCGTAAACTGGAATGGGCCTGGAAATTTGGGGTATGGCAAGGAACAAATGGAATGAGAGAGGGACCAGAGATAGGAATTTGGGAATGGGTTGATCAAAGATTACCAAAAACGTCCGATTTGTGTAATATTTTTCCCGTTTGTGGCATCCAGAAGCCACGTTGCCTCAACGCTCTCTAAAAAGGGACTCTAATTTCAAGGTGATTCGACGGGTGCCATTTTTTGTGTCAGAGCGACGTGCGATATATCGCATCATTTCGGTCTATAATTTCAGCTACTTGTCATTTATTTCGAATTTTGAGATCACAATTCTGTTATCAGGAGATTAAAAAATTTACTTACTAACAAATTCAAACGCACTAAAGGCAGGGTTTTTCAGAGGAAAAATATCGCATCCGAGTACAGTTCCGATATCAGTATCGAATGCGACATTTTTCCTCTAAAAAACCCTGCCTTTATTACGTTGAATTTTTTTGGAAATTTGGTACATGAATTCTTTAGTCTCAAGATAACAGAAGTGCGATCTTGTAATTCGGAAAAAATGACAAGTAGCTGAAATTATGGAACGAATTATGCAATATATCGCCCGTCGCTCTGACACAAAAAATGGCAACCGTTGAATCACCTTAAATAGATCATATTCAATACATCAAACAGGTGAGATTGTATCGATATCGATTGGTTCAAAACATAAACATAGCCTCAAAAGTCAATTTAGAAATCGGAGGGAACGGGTCTTTTGTAACAGATGTTTTATTTTTTTGAGTACCAAATGCCAATGCAAAGTGAAATTGTTGGAAATTTTCTCATTTTCAGCTTTTCCAACTTAAATCCTAATATTTTGGTTTGAGGTTATGTTCTATTGTTTTGAACTAAACGATACATCGAACCATTATCGAATACGTTCTATAGATTGAAAACAGTTTTGCCTACTTGCAAAATCGCCACTGCATGGTGCCACGTTTCACTCACCAGTTTTCCGTTCCTTACTCTCACCCTGCGGGCCGGAACGAGTGCGAATTGCAAGCATCTCCGTTGAAACCCCCTAGCGCTGCAATAAGCAGAATAATTTCGAATTCGCACCTTGTCGATGGAGTCGCTGAGTGCTAGGTGGCGGACCATTCCCTCGATGAACTGGATGCCATCCTCGGCGTCACCGCTGGCCTGGGTGATGATGTCAAGGAACGACGCGCGTCGAGCCGATGGCCCTATTTTCTTGGCCAAGCTGATGGTCGACTTCAACTTATCTTTAAACCCCTGAGTCTCCGCGCAGATCCGAGCCATCATTTTGTCGCGGGTGTTTGTGAAGTCCTCCTCGATGTGTTTCCGGTAGTTCTCCAGCGATTTTTTCACTGTTACAAATAATCAAACGCAACATATTAGCAGAATTTATGCAAAACTGAGGATAAAATTATCGATCCTTGCACTGGAGATTCAACATAATCTTTTGGAAGTCATAGGTGTAAAAAGACTGTGCGTCTTTTATCATAAGAATAATTATAAATTTTATACATTCCCAAATTAACGTTCATTGTTCATTTACTTAAAAAATGTACACTGTTTATTTTACATATTATATGTTAGCATGGTGGACTAGAGTTTCCTTATACCCAGAGTTAAGACATCTCAATTATCAGCTGGCCTGGGCTGGCCATGGTGTCACAAAAGTGTGCACCCAAACGAACAATATCAGTCCGGCGATGTTTGTCATCCAAAAACAACAAAATCAACAAAACTGATCAAAACCTAACCAAAGAAATTGCAATAAAATAGAATTACATTGATTAAAGGATACTTTCTTAATTTATTTTCATTTTGGTGCGATGCAAATAACAATTCACTCTTGAACAACCACAATATGGTTGCTTTCATTATTTTCGTTCAGATTCGAGGCACCGCGGTACTGCCATCTTGGTGCACTCATTTGTGACTCCATGAGCGAGAACCAATCAGAATTGGATTTTTTTTTTAGGCCTTTTTCCAAAAGTGAGATGTCGTTACTCCGGGTGTAAAGAGACTCCATGGTGGACGAGATATGCTGAGGTAGAGTGAAGCCACATGATTGGTTGGCTTTCTCGATCGGACGACAGAAAAAGCATTTAAGAGTCCTTTATCGAGCCAAGGGATCGACTAACGAAAAACATCTCCTCGCTGGTTAACAGTCAGTCGCTTATTCGACGCGATACAGGCTCGCGAAAGAGTTCTCGATCGTCAGATCGACAAAGCCGACCTATCATAGCTTCAAACTGTCTTAGGCTATCTTGTCCACCAGACAAATATGTATACTCTACTATAACAAGTAAGTCAAATAACGGAAACAACACATCATGAAAATTGAGATAGGGAAATGCCACGTTTTTATGACGGCGTAGAAATACAACTATTCGCGCTTGATGGATGGCCGTGTTGCATCTGAAAAGTTTAAGGCGCGCTGGCGCGAGGCGTAAACTTGCATTGTTCCGCTACGTGCTCAATGCTGCCATTGACTATTGAGGTCTCGCTTTTAGATTCGAGAGAAAAGTCAAACAACGAGGTCTGATCACGTCACGTATATCTGCCGTTGTGTTCCGTTGTGTACCCTTGAACGACGTGTGCAAAGACATGTACCTCCGGTTTATTTCTTAGCTCTGAAGCGGCAGGCAAGGAAAGCAAAAACTTAATTATTGCAAATTCGTTCGTAGGTCACCGTCTTTTGTCTCCGAGGCGAATTCATTTTTTTTTTTTTTTTTTTCGCGAAGGTTACCATTAAACCGCTATTAAATGGCACAATAAAGCATCTGTAAACCCTCACCCACCTCTCTTGGTAATATGGCAGTAAAAAGGAATTAATGAAGTCTTGCCTTTACATGCTTGTGGTTTTGTGTTTTGTTCAGAATAAATGTACATTTTGCGCTACGTATATTTTGCCGTGAAATTTGCGATACGGTGCTGATGATGTACTTGTTGTCCGAAATGTACGTACATGAAACAATAAATGGACGTATTTATGCTGAATGGAACTACGTGCAAGTGAAAAGATGGGGTGTGCTCGTTAGTGCTCGGGCCATGAGAATAAATAGGAAATATGAAGCGCCAGTGACGTCAGCGGCAACGAAGGGAGCGACGAAGATCGGCAAGGCTGTCTTTAACTCATGAGCCGTGTCCACAAGGCTCTTGATACATGCCCACGGCTCACATGTTGGCTTAATCTGATTGAAAATCTCGCTTTTCCATTTTCTCAAAAGGAACTATATCCACTTTTACATTGTTTCTTAACCAGCTTGCACGAGCTCACCCCGTCTTTCCACTAGCACATAGTTCCTTTTAGTATGAATACGTCCGAATAAAACCATGAGCGTGTAGAGAAAAGACGTTTCTTTCATCAATCTATTACGCATCAATCTAACGCAAAATACGTGACTCTCGTCAGAAAAAATTGCATCATTGATTGAAATGGAGGATTCAACTTACAGCTCCCTGCAGTTTGGACGGCCCTGTATGCGGCAATAAGTGGCTTCAGATCCGAGGCAGTGACCTCCTTCACGACACTCTCCATTTTAATCTTCAGATGCTCAATTTTCACCGGGCTACTGCTCATCCGTGTCGAAGTCGGGGAACCCGTAACATCGGTATCACGAAATTCTGCCAACTGGAGAAAATTAAAATAAATAAAACAACTATTAAATATTAGGTAAAATGAATTAAATTTTACATATCGTTGATTCAATACTGCCATTCTAAGGAAAAACGCCGTATGAACCTTCGCGAGTGTCCAAATTTCCTTCGGTAAAATATTTATTTTTGAAGAGGGTTATGAATATTTTCTCTTGAAATTTTCCTGAAAATTCATATTTTATTGAAGGAAATTTGGCTCATACGGTGTTATTCCTTAGCACGGCAAATTATTACATAATATCGTTTGGCTCCAAATTATCTAAGCTATAACTCACCTTATTAGCTAAATTTTAAAAAAATAAATGAAGGTTTACCATGCAATTTGCGTTTGACGGCAAAAACCGCCTTTTGGTTTTTTTTTTAAATAGTTGCATTTATAAAATATCGTAGTTTTCTGGACGAAGGAAGGTAACTCTATTCCAAAGTTGCAAATTCGACTCAAACAGCTCAAATTTTTACAAGAATACGACTGTGCAATTTCTGTCCAAAATTTTGCTTGTTTTTCCGTGTTATCAGCCTAATTGGTAAAATCTCCAGTGAGAAAGGCCTACAATTTCTCGGTAAAAATGCAGTTGACAAGAGAGAGCTTCTTTGCGTTGAAATTTAGTTACGTTTTTTGTCTAGGGAATGAAATTATATGATTTACCGTTGGAAATGATTCTAAGCAAACGTGACTTTGACTACTCTTTTTTAGCAACAAGGGGATAGTAAGAGAAAATTGTGCGCTTTCACTGAAGAGCCACACATTTTTTTCCACAGCCACAGCTTCAATTCATAAATATAAATGGAATCCTCTAGATTTTTATTTAAATCCTGGAATTATGGTTTCTTACTATGATTGCCAAAAGAACATACACTCGAGAGGAAAATAAAGTTTTTATCTGTGTTATATCAGTTTCATGCATCCGACGACCAGTCAAATTTCTGACTTTATTCAGATTTCGATGAGCTGTGTATCTTGTTTAAAAATTTCAACGTCCATTTAAATTTGAATTCAATGCATTTCTACTATAAATCTCTTTAACGTATGATGACACATCAAAGAATTGATATTAAAAGTACGCACCTGGAGAATCAAAGCAAGCAGCCCGGCTACGAACGCAGCTTTCATCGTCATCACGACGGAACGTCTACTGCTGGAAAGGCTCGACCTTGCATCGCATTTTCCAAACGCACGAAAAAGGTTTTTTTTGCAACCGTCATCCCCGAGTCAAAGTTTCACCGTGAATGTCGAATGTGTTGCAATGTCGCACAAGGAATCGAGGGAATGGAATAGGCCGAACATGTTGTGGAAACTTCAAATGCTTATAACTTTGTTAATGCAAAACGGCGAGGTTTTAATAGTGATTCAATTACCTTTCTCGTAGAATTTTCTACCGGAAGCACCACGTCAAATTAATAAACTTCAAAATTAGGAGTTTTTGGTCCAGAATTTTGTGTCCGACCTCTTTCATTCACTTGTCCCACTGTGTGTCACTCGAAGACAAATACTCTGATTAATCTGACGCGATACGTAACCCTAGGTGAACAGACTTGAGTTTCACGACCCTTGCGCATGTCCAATTACGATGCACTAAAAATCAGAAGATACGAAAAGAGCAGGAGAGGAAAAACAACAAGGAAAAGAAGAAACTGGATAAAAAAATAAGAGTTATAACCAATTCTTAATTTTTTTTTTTTTAAACCTAGAAAAATTGGATCTGCTCCTGGGGTTGCTGTCAACATACCAAGAGGCAGGTCGGCAGGTCTCGCGATGATGTCGTTGATGTCGTTCTGGCGTTTAGAACTCAAAGCGCCTTCAAATTTTTGGATATGCAATACGGACATCCACAGAACACGAATAGTTGCATCCAGGTGTTTCTGGTACCATCGTATCGCGGCCGTTGTATCGCCGGGGCGTTAACCCGAACCTTCGTCTTTCAAATCGGGAGATAAAGATGAAGAGGTGGGGGAGAAGAGAGACAAGAAGAGGAAAAATAGAAAAGAGAGAAGAAGAAAAAGGTGAGGAAGAATCTTTCTATTACTTCTTCTTCTACTTTTTATCCTCATTCATTTTTCTCTGCTCTTGTTGATCTGCCTCTTCTTCTTCCTCCTCATTTCCTGTTTTCCCTTCGTATTATTATTCCTTCTTATTTTCCCTCTTCTTTTTTTTCTTCCTCCTCTCACTCCTCTCATCAATTTGCTTCATCTTCTTCTTTATCTTCATATTATTTGTCTTTATATTCTTCTTTCTCTTATTATACATTTTCATTTTCATTTTCATTTTTTTCCAATTCTTTTCCATATTTTCCTCCACACTCGTTATATTGTTTCAAACAACGGTTGAATACAAACATTTTCACTTTAATACATTTTTGGGCATATAAAAGACTAATATTAAATTTAACGTACCCGCGAAAGAGAAAAAAAATCAGACTTCATGGCTACATGCCATGTGTGACTACATCCTGTGAAAAATTTGGGAAGAAAATAAAGTTGAAAATTTCAGATCATAGTCTTTAAAAAATGTTCCGTTTGAGCGTTATTGTAGAAAAATTCCATGTACGAAATGTATGTTTTATTTGAAAATTTTAATTTTAGGGTTTTACCATTTGAAAGGACGAAAAATTATTCAATATTGCACAATTTTTTTAAACATCTCCTTTCTCACTCACACATTTTTACGTGACCGTGAAGGAGGGAAAAAGTGAGTATATATCAAATTTTTCCTCGTGATCAAACAGCATATGAGGTAAAAAAGTAAAGTAAGCAGCGCATGAAAAGGTATCAGAGAGGCACCAGAATTGAAGAGGAAAAATGAAAAAAATATTAAAAATCAATTCCGAGAAACAAAAAAGTCTATGAAAATTTTGCGGTTGCGTTAATGAATCTCAACAACTACTCATCTGCCAATGACGCATTTCAACACTTAAAAAAGTCAGCTTTTTATTTCCCTTCGTCATCGCAGGAAAGAGTATCGATTTTTCGAATTCGAATCGTCCATAGTGACAAGGACCTTATACGTAGATTCGGTTTGAGCTTTTAAGTGCAATAGGTATTTTGAGGAAGTCTGTGATAAGTGTTTGAAATGGTGTGCGTAAATCGTGCCCCTTGAGAACGGAGCGTATTTCCCTGGTGACGCATCTGCACCTGGATCGATCTATTCTTGAACCCTAATCCTTATTTTTCTCACATATATGTATTCAAAAAGTCGGTTTTTACACTTCTCTCCCAGAGAAAAAACGCAAGGTTCATATTGTAATTAAATTATATTTGTGGAGGCCTTTAATATCCAGAGTAAAATTAACCAGGAAGCTTTGGTGAATGAATCCTGAAATGTAATTAAGATGTTTTGTCGAAGAGAATATTGAAACTATTAACAAGAACAAACGAAAAACAATAATCATGATAAGATTAATTATTAATACGAACAATATTTCACGATCGTTACAATATTTTTGGCCGTTACGGACCTATCTTAAGGCATATCGGTAATTTAGGTAGGGTTGAATATGAAGCAACCCCGTGTACAATTTTGCAATAAAAGCGGTAACAGTTGAATACGACGGACGGATTAGAATATTTATAAATTCAACTCATTCGTGAGAAAGAATTTCTTTTTTTGTGTTTGGACGTTCAAAGTTTACTTGAATCACAACGTTTAATGACAAAACGATGGGTCGTAACAAAAGTAATAAAAAATCATTCTGGATAATTTGAGTTTATAGGTTGGCTGCCCTTCTAGGCCCTGAAAGCTCCATGACCTATCTTCAAAATTACCTACTTGTCCGCATCAGAGACAAGAGACCCTCCACTAGTATTTTGGCAACGGTGGAAGCTTTTACTTTCGGGACTTCATCATTCTATTGTTGACCTACCTACATGGTTGATGGTTAAGTACGTGTGGACAGTTTTTTTTTGCAAACAAGCCGAAATTTTTGGAACTTGTATGACTCATGACGTCACTCGAAGCTCATCATCCACCTTGTAGGTAGGTTAACAGCCGAAGTAAGAGTGGTGGCTGTTGCTTCCTTATAATTATCCATAAGGAATTGTTGAGTCCCCGAAAGTAAAAGCTGCCATCTGTCGCCAAGAGGCCAGTGGGGGGTTTCTTGTCTCTGGTCCGCACTCTACGCATATAGGAACTCTATTTAATATGAAAGGTCAAAATGCCTATAGGGAAAGCCAGTGGCCTTGGCGAGTAATCCAGGGTTCAATGGTTCCATCGCATTTTTAAAATTTTAAAAGAACTAACTAACAAGGCGCTCTTATACCGCTTCTATGCGCTCTGCGACACTCAACCGCCACTGATAGTGATCCTGCCAGAGCTCCTCCGGCAGATCGCATCTCCTCATTTTCTGCCTTATTCCCTCTATCCAAGATTTGACAGGGCGTCCTCTACGCTTTCTGCCAGGGGGGACCCAAAAAAGGCATTTTAAAAGAGGCATTTTCTTAAAATGTCTAAAAATTAAATATATTTGCCATTCTATTGTATTCGTTTTATGTACATTATATATTTTATATTTATTTATATTCGTTTTTTATATATTTGTGTAAAACATAAATTGAATATTTTATCGAGGAAACTGTGACAACACCCGAATGCTCATACAACGTTCGCCCTGAGCACAGCGGATCCGAATTCCGGTGAAATCCGGCTGAAGACGTTCAACCGGGCCGTGTCTTGGGGACGGTTTCCTTTTCAGGATTTCCGGAAGGAGGCCATCCAAAACATTGCTTTTTCGCCGAGTGAGCCCCCGGAATGACGCACGCGACACTCGACAGACGGCCGAGTAAATTCGCATTCGCAAGGGGAGCCCAGGCCTACCCGATTGCAAGGAATGTAATTTCACGCCGTGAACTTAGGAAGATTACCTCTGCGACCTTCCCAAGGCAGCGCTGTAGTCACGCTTCGTGGGAAAGCTCAAAGCAGGCTCCAAGATTTCTACAAGAAATTGGGTCTCCGCTGCTCGACGCAAAGTTATCAGCTTTGGTTTGAGATTCGCACAAATAGGCTACATTTTGCAATTAGGGATTGCAATTTTCGGCTAAGTCTAGAAAGAACGTGTGTTCCATTAGTTCCCCGTTACACATAAGTGTTTACACCGATGAGCCAGAAATTTTAGTTCCTAATTGCTAAATGCTGTCTAAATAATGAAGAGAATGTTCCATGGTCAAACGGCTTGACTGTGGGAGCATTTTCTATTGGTTAAAAGAAAAATTAGTCAGTGCCCCCTTCCTCTCCCTCCTCTCCCCCAACAATCCCCTGGGCCGGAGCTACGTCCCTCCAAATTTTCCCGGAAAATTTTCTGAAATTTGTTTCTGAATTAAAGTAACCAAAACTAGTGGAAATGACCTGCCTTTATAAAGTTTTGGCGTCGAATCCGATTGTACCCTTGAAAATACGAAAATCTTAAATTAACGGGGGATTTTAGGGGATTTCAGTGTTTCAGGATTTTTCAGGGCAAATTTGTTGCTTCTTTAACGAATGACGGTACTATCTTCTGAAATTTAGGACATCGTTGATTGCATTCTTGTAAAATCATCTTTTCTGCTGAATGTTTGCGGCGGTTATATGCAAAACGCATGGAAAATGTCTTTCTCCCTTGATTTGTTGCGCTATTTTCAACCTCGGTCTCAATACTATGAAAATCTTAAATTAAATCTGACTTTCCGGTGTTTCAGGGGTCTGGGATTTTTTAGGGCAAAATACTAAGTAGTTTCTCGGCCAACGAAGGCATTGGTTATAGGACGCCATTTTTTTGAGCGTGGAATAATCTTGAAATCAGGTTGTCATTTTTTTTCCTCCGAAATTTGGTTTCGAAAAAATATGTATGAACGACATGAGAACTCCACGTTTTATCCCGTTTCCGCAAGAAATTTAGGGAAGAAAAGGGCGTTACACCAAGTTAACATGATGCACGGCGTCACGAGTGATGACGTGGGTAGATTGTAACGTGGGAGCGTACGATTAAGTGTAGAGAGACAGTCACCGTGTGGGAAATTGCGTTAACGAGAAGCAAAAAATGCGATCTCATACAGCAGCCCACGTCATGTTTTGGCGGAGCACTATTTCGTGTTTGAATTATTTCACTGATTTGCGAGGGCACCCAGTCGTTGCTGAAAAAATCAATGTACATGAAGTAGATGCCATGTCGTTCAGCAGCTTGGCTCTCTTTTTAGCAATGTCGGTCCGTTTTTTGGATTTTAGAGATCATCTATATTTTTGATTCCTTCCAGTTGAGTTTTATCTGTTTTAAACAAAACTTGCACTGTGTTACCGATGAATTGGTTCAAATTAGGACATTTAAGTAAGTCATCAGTGAATGAGCACAAGGTACGTTGTGATCATATGATCCTAGTTAAGATAGAGTCATTACGGTGCATCCTCCCTATTGAAGGGAAAAAGCTCGTATGAGCAAAATTTTCCCTTTTGGAGCTAAGCTGCATGACGCAATAGTAAGGATGCACTGCGTAATGCAGTGTAATGACGTCACCTTGGCTAGGATCATATGATCACTACCTCGTGCTTACAGCTTACATCTGTAGATTTTGAGATCCAAAAGTTCAATTATTATGTTAATGTACAAGGAAGAAAAATTTCGGTCATGAGGACCGAAGTTTGGTTCGTATGGAACACTAAAATGTTCAGCCCATGTAAGTGACATTTTCATTTACAGGGAAGGACTTAGGTACAGATAACGGAAATATTCCGTAAAAAGAATGCGGATCTTTGAGTTTTGTCAAAAACTTATAACCTGAACCCAAGGCTTCGTTTCTATGGTCAAAGACTTTAATTACATGCACCAAAAACTTTGGTGCTCCTCATGAGCTGAAATTATTCTTTCGCATGAGCATAGAAAAGGCAACTACGTCGTAAACCAAGAGAAGGAAAATGACTGTCACACCATGCTATTATCAATTCAAAGCCCCGCTCTCAAAGTGTGAAGGCCGTTTTCAGGCCGCCATCGTGGAGCGTGATTATTTTATTTTGATCTTAGCGCCTTTTTTATGCATTCAAAGTCACTGAGCTTAGCGACTGTTCGGTGTAGAAAACGGTGAAAAAGGCACAATCTCAGCATTGGATTAGTTATACTCCCGCTTAACCTTCCACGGTGAATGAACTGACCAGACGCAATGCATTATTGAGTTAGACCAGGTGGATCGAGCTTGAGAAAGATGATTTTCCGGACCGCGTTCTTCGAGTCGTCGTTCCCCAAACGAAGAAACGTAACTCCATGCCGAGGTTGCAAAATTGACTCAAATAATTTAATTTTTAATATAAATTTACCTAGAGTCCCTTTATACTGAGAGTCAAGACAATTTGAATCCATTTCTGATTGGTTCCCGTATTTTAGGCCTCCACAGTGCCACAAACGGGAATAAAGATTACATTTTCACCAATTGCAAAGATTATAATCTGGGATGGACCAGGGAATTACGGGTTTGGCAAGGAACAAACGGAATGAGAGGAGAAACGGAGAAAGGCATTTGAGAATGGGCCGATCAAAGATTACGAAAAACGCTCAATTTCTGTAATCTTTATTCCCGTTTGTGACATCCATGAGCCGAATTGTCTTGACTCTCAGTATAAAGGGACTCTAAATTTACCCGTGCGATTTTAGTCCAAAATTGATATGATTTTTGCATGGGATTCTGATGAGGAAAATCAGTGAAATTTTCAGTTAGAAATTCCCAAGATTCTGCTGATAAAAATGCGATTTTCGAGGGGGAATTCGGCAACACTGAAATGTGGTTTCGTTCTCTCGAGAGGGGAATGACGAAGTGTGGAAGTTCAGTAAAGGCAACATTCCGATTCTAAATGTCACCATTTCACAATGTTACGAAGATGAAGGCCATTTTAATTATTGATAACATGCCGTTCATTTATTTTTGTGGATTAACGCACGGGAAATTTAAAAAAAAATGAAATAACAAAAAACAACCGTAAAAACTTCAAAAATGCGGAAATGGAAGTGAACTCTCTCGCATCCGAAACACTCTTCATACGGAGAACCGCAACCCTTTGGCGCTGGTCTCAAATCAGGTTATTTCACCGTACGCCGGGTCATCTTTTATTGGAATGCGAATTCCTCCCTGTAAAGCAACATACCCGTAGGGGTGGGGATGGAAGGGAGGGAGCTGAGGCTACCCGCCCCGCCGCCAGCTGGGCATTCCATCAAAAATATTCCGTTTCGATATTGCCGAGAAATATTTACTCCACTTAAAAGAGCGGTATCCCTGTGAAGTCCGAGAGTCCATTTAAAACGAAGGGATCGTTTCGATGGGCCTTGCGTCTGAGGAAAATTTTAGACGGGTCCTCTTTAACCGACCCGTTCCTCTCCGCGATTTTCCTCCGGCGAGCGATGACGTCACTAAAGTTTCCCAACTCTTTAAAGCAGGAACGTCGTAATGGAGATGTTGCATGTGTGAGGGATTTGCGATTTGACCAATGGTTCTTATGTAAAAGTTTGCGAGAAACACGATGTTGCCACTGGTTTTCTCTGAAATCAACCAAAATGGAGGGGATATCCCTGAGACTCCACCTCTACATCAAGACAAATTCTCCATGCAAAGATAGGGAGCAAATGCATTGACAGGGCTGTCACCTTATTTGGGGACTCCAAAACTGAAAATACGGCAACACTGCCAATGTATTTGCTCCCTATCTTTGCATGGAGAGTTTGTAGAGGTGGACTCTCAGGGTATAGGGTGGGATGTTTCCTCTATTTTGGCCTCACTTTGAGAGCTTTTTTTGAGCTTGGGAGATGATTTCAGAAAAAACCAGTGGCACCATCGTGTTTTTCGCGAACTTTTACATAAGAATCAATGGTCAAATCGCAAATCCCTCACACATGCAACATTTTCTATGTACTTGTACATAGAAACACTTGTACTTTTGTACTTCAAAAGTTTCATCTTTTTCTTTGACGATACATTCTATATTATGAGAAAACCATCTAACGTGTACCCTTTACATATTGATCTTCAAATTTCACATTGGTGTGTCCCATTATTTAGGGATTCTATAAAAATATAACAACCATTGTATAAGGTGTTGTTTGTCACAGAACCTATCGCTCAAAATGAATTTTCAATATTTGAAAATTGAACCACAACGTTTCTACTCATTGGGTGGCAAAAAAAATGATTTCTTTTGAGTAAAATATTTAAGAAAACAGAATGCTGTACACAGTTATATTGCTTGTGTTAAATCTAATTTGTCTAACTTTGCACGTTAATTTTTCCTCTCTGTGGACTCATACTGAGCGTACACAAAAAAACCATGGCACCTTACATTCCTGCCAAATAAGTACAAAAAATTAAGCACGTCTCTCCCATGGCGCAACAGAAGCGCTCCTTAAGCCGGGATATAGCGGGGAGACGCTCGCGAAGACTGAATTGAATTTAAAATTGAAAAGTTTATCCTGGGAGATGCTTGTGCAAGTGCATTAATTTACAAGGGAGCGCACATCCGCACAAGCCATTGAATAATTAGCCGCAAGTGCTGAGTTGTCGGTCCAATTAACTTTCCCAAACGAAACAGGCATTACTCACCCACCCCCAGCCCCCACCAGCGCGCTCTCGCGGGCTTTTATGCAACTCGCAGCGGTCTTCTTTAAATTTGAACAATGTCGGTTCCTCCAGGCTCTTCCTCTCGCTTCCTCCACCGGGATCTCTCGGCATACGAGAGAGGAAGGAGGGAAGGAGGAGGGACAGAAGAGGGAGGAAGGATGGAAGAGGGAGAGAGGAGGTAGGGAAGAGGATGGGAAGAGGAAGGGAAGAGGAAGGGAGGAGGAAGGGAGGAGGAAGGGAAGATGGAGAGAGAGGAGGGAGGGAGGAGGGAGGGATGAGGGAGGGAGGGAGAGGAGGGAGGAGAGGGAGGGAGGGAGGGAGGGAGGAAGGAAGGGAGGAGGGAGGGAAGAGGGAAGGAAGATGGAGAGAGGAAAGAGGGAGGGAAGAGGGAGGGAGGAGGGAGGGAAGAGGGAGGGAAGAGGGAGGGAAGAGGGAGGGAAGAGGGAACTCACTACTTTTTTAGGAACATGAATGATGTGAAAAAAGTGACATTTGACATTTCTTATAAAAATGTATCGTTTTTTACATGGTAAACACATATTTCTCTATCTTTTTTAGAGATAAAAATATTTTATTTTTTCAAAGGTCCGTCTCTTTAGGTCCTTTATTGCAATATTTGACAATTTTTCATAACATACTGTCCTACCGATAAAAAGAAATTTAAATATTTTTAGTCAACAGTAGGTCGATTGAGGTAAAGTTTACGTAAGGACAATGAAACTTCTGCAAAAGCGAGGGATTTGCAATTGAACTAATTATTCTCGTGTAAAATTCTGCGAGAAGCTCATGATTACAGGAGACTTCCTCTCTGTAATCAGTCAAAGTCTATATGCATGGATAAGGTTGAATACATTAGCAGGGTTGTCATACTGTGCGGAAATTCTACTTACGCGTTATAGGGCAGTCTCCAGCCAGCAATCATGGCAACCCTGCTAATGTGTATTCAGCCTTGTCTCCGCGTAAAAAATCGGACTAAATATCAAGGTGCTCCCCTACCCTCCTTTCAACATATTTTGGCAGCAATATCAGTGTCTCACCGTCTCAATGTTTAGAGCCTCGATAATTTGGAAATTGATCTACTTATTGCCTTGTGATACCTCCATGATTTTCCGAGAAATTGTACGTTGACATGATTAGTTGTATCAATGAGGTTTATATAAAACTTTTTCTTACCGATTTTCTTATGATTGATGTTGATACTACACTATAGCCGTTTCAGGCTAACTGCTCATCATCTGGTTATAAAGCGATTAGCTTCAAACAGCTGTAGTTTAAAATCAACAATCAAATGTAAGAAAAAGTTTTAAATCAACCTGATAAATAGAACCTGAATCAACCGACTGAATCGATAATGCCAGGCATTTGCAAAACTTCCATTTTTTTTTGGCGATTTTTTTTTCTTTCCCATGTATTGCTACTTACTGTCTTCACAGAATTTGTCATGGGGACTCAAAACAGTTAGAACAAACGAATTACTGACACTAAGGGCGTATGATATTAATGAACAATCCTTTATTCAAAAAAGTCATACCTATATGCATACAGGTTTACTAACGCAACTTGCATAAGTTAAATAATGAATCTCAATGAGGTTGGGCCAACGGACATTTTACATGACAATGGATACAGTAAACACTAAACAGTCACTCGATGAAACTACGTATACACACAGTACAGAATTTGTTATTTTTCCATCCTTCTGTGGTTTATTTTATCTTGAGCATTTCTTAAATTATCGTATTACTGTAATTATTAGTTTTTAGGAGATACATTAATTTAATTTTTTTTTCAGGCTACATTTATGCGGAGCATTCCCACTCGTCGCAGAAAAGGTTTTCGGGACTATACACAGGACCTTACTTCGACCCGAATGCCTCTTCAAATATCACCACGCAGCTTGGCACTCACGCATACTTGCCTTGCAGAATAAAGCAAGTTGGAAACAGATCGGTAAGTCAACGCTAACTACTTAAATATAAAGAAATAAAAAGAAAGAAGCAGGTGCCATTTATGTCGCAACGTACACATTTTTCAATTCATTGAAAGTGTCCTACGTCTCAAGATCAAAATGAGAAAGACAACTACTGCACTGTACTTTCAATTCAACTAAGTTTATTTCTTTCCGAATTCTTTGTGTGTTTTATTCAAGCTTTTGTTCTTTCTGTTTTGTGAACTCTTTATTCTAGAGAGATCTAGATCCAATGAATCAATTTAATCATTTCGTCTAATGAGTGATCTAATTTGTGCAAGAATTTACGCGATGTCACTTTCATTTTGAAATTTGTTGAATTCTCCTAACTAACAAGATTCCAATACCCTTAATGAGCATTGTATTCTGCAGTTTAGGAACTGTCAAGGCAAGGTTTCTAAACTTATTTTGGATTTTGAAATGTAAAATAAAAACACTCGAATACCAAAAAATATTTTTTTGCACATGACTTTAAAATTTAACAGCATATTGGGAGTAAAAATATGTAGGACAGGTGATGAAAATGAAAGAAAATGTGAGGTGAAGATTACGAAGTTGTCACAAAGCGGGTAAACACACCATGATGGCTAAACGATGGAAGAGAAGATACACTGACTTGCGCTAAGGATGTACATGATGGAAACAGATGTGAAATATTTTGTAAGCAGAGTTCATATTCGTTTGATGACGTAATGACGTCATCATACATTTGGTGGCGTTATCATGATATCAAGGAAGCTATCAGGAAATAATGCTCACTTCAAACCTTCATAAATGAAATATTTCGGGCAAAGGTCGAAATTGGACAAAAAACTGAGTTTTGTAAGAGTGAGAAATGAAGGAGTTCAAGTGAGAGAGGATAAAAGATATGGTACCCACTGTATTTACTGTCAGCGACACTGAATAAAAACCTACGTTAAAATTACAATGTTTATGTTGTTCTATGGTTTGAACTCTCACCATAATGATGGTGGTATTTACATGATGAAAAAATAATTCCAATAAGGCAGTGGCTAAAGTATCAACTTAGAAAGAATGTTTCAAAAAAAAATATATTCGTAAATTTTCTTGAAAATAAATATTTTGCTGGAAGAGATGCGGCAGCTTCCAATTATACATACGTGTGCACAGACGACATAACGGGGACAGCGTGATTTATGCGGTGAAAATCAGTTAACTAGGGTCGGTTTTTAACAAAAGGTTAGGTTCAAGCATTGGACGCAACTATTTTAACTCCTCGGAGCGGGGGAAGTATAACCGCCCAATTGAAGGGGTTTTAAAATCGCCGAAAAGACGGCGCGGCGGTTTTAAAAGATGTTTGGGAGAATCGAAGGCTCTCCGAAAGTTTAGAAGTATTTTCTTGCTTACCAATAAGCCATGTGGGTATTCTTTTAAAATATAAGAGCGACTACAATAAAAGAGACCTAAGTACGCAATATTATCAGAACAGTGATTTTTGTCGTCTAAACGTAGAGTTTTGAAATTTCGCTGGAGAGCTCTCACGAGTATCGTGAATTATAAGTGAAAAGCTGTTTTAATTCATTTGTTTGCCAATAGAGGCTGGCGTAAAATTGCATGCTAATGCGGTAATGTGCTTTCAACAACACAGATTATCTTTTTCCCCTGAAAACTTCAAGCCACATATCTGATTTGGTTTGTCATGAATAGGTGCATATTTTTCTAATGATTTCTCAGAACACGCATTTGTGCTTTGATATCAGTGACTCAGTTTGCTTAGTTTCTAGTCCTGAGACTAAGTGCCTTCCCCCTGAACGGTCACTTGTATTATAATTATTTTTTTCTTCGTGCTCACAAAAGTAGCACGAGATCCCCGAAAAAATTAAGTATTTTCATACGAAATCAGAAGTTTTTACCTTCTATAAGCCGCAGTTACTACACGGAGAAAAAAACTTCGTGCGTGGGACCCGAAGTTCAGGTCATATGGATCTCTGAAGTTTTCGGATTGAGCATCTGAACACTTCAGGTCTAGCTGACGAAGTTCAGGTCTGACATCTGAAACTTCAGTTCTTACATCTGAAGTACTTCAGATGTGAGAACCGAAGTTTTTCGGATGTGAGAACCGAAGTCGTTCGGATGTGAAAACCGAAGTACTTCAGATGTAAGAACTGAAGTTTCAGATGTCAGACCTGAACTTCGGCAGCTAGACCTGAGGTGTTCAGATGCTCAATCCGAAAACTTCAGAGATCCATATGACCTAAACTTCGGGTCCCACGCACGAAGTTTTTTTCTCCGTGTAGCATGATAGTCATAATGCTCCCCCTCGGTGCAATTTTGCAAGTTGGCAACACTGTTTCTCTTCCATTTAAATCCATTAAAAATATCGATTTTAGGTGAGGCACGCTGCCTCACCAAGATACTGAGGATCGATTGTTTTACATACATTTAAATGGAGGAATCCATTGTTGCCAACTTTCAAGAATCATCACAGCTCCGTGAGTGACTCTGGGGACCTCGGCTTAAAAAATATTTTACGAAATTTTAGAAACTTCCAGACTAATCTTTGGCATCGTGAATAATACATGAATAAGATTGAAGACCAGAGCAAACGAACTACCCTTATCTCCCACCGCATGCTTCTCGTATACAGTTCGTCTCCTCCAGTTACTTGGCCGAACAGAGTTACTTACCTTGTCATTATTCAATAAACCGAGGGATAAACGTCCATAAATATCATGAATATGTCACCATATCCTGGAAAAGAAGCCTCTTGAATACACAGTCCAGACTCTTTAAAAAATTGACAAGAAAAAATACTCCTGATTCAATCGGATTTTTGCTTGAATCTAGAGCTAAGCCTCTCAATTCGAGCGGATTTTCTCTTGATCCAAGCAAATATCCGCTTAAATCAAAAGTATTTTTTCTCATCGAATTTTTTAAGAGTCTTGACTTTAGATCCAAGTGGCTTGTTTTCCCAGTGTCGCTTTCTTTAAAACACGGTCTTACACTGATTCACGTAATATTTTGATGAGATAGGCAACATCTGCTAGAGAGATTTAATTTTCGCCACAGTTTGGTGACGAATCAATACTGGCGATAGGTTGGCCAGATCGCGTGAAAATCATTCATCATGGTGCAGATTCCACGGGGAGCGGAAGGAGCTGACTTTAAAATCGGCGTCCTCGCGCCAATACGATACTTGGGAAGTGGTTTGCACACACAAGACGCGCGAGTGCTGTATTCATTCGCGAGAGACGGCGCCGACTTAGCGAGCGCTGAGTATGCAAATCTCGACAACGGCAAAGCTGGTGAGAATGTTGACGTTTCTCACCAGTTTCGGTTTCGGTTCCCCGCCAAAATGAGCTTTCGTCAATGTGACTGGCTTCGACTGGAATGTGCAAGGACAGATTCATTCTGCCTCTCAAAAAAATATATTTAACGATGTATCGAGGGTAAAACTGTAAAAAGTCGTATCTGGATAGTGGAGTTTCAAAATCTTCATTAGGTATTATTTTGTTTTCTGATTTTCTATTTTTGAGTTTCACTCAGAACATATTGTATTGACCAAAGCAAGTCTATGTGCCCAGAAACTTTAGCAAAATTGCTCAATCAGCTGCCTACCGAGTAACATATCTTTGCCTCATAGCCCACCTTTCATGGCAGCAGTGGAGCACACATGCTTGAGCCCCATTATTGGCACACCCCCACTTCAAAATTGAACCGATTATTTTCCAAATCACGCAAGCACCAATCTCTATTTTGGTGGTAAAGGGGTTGTTCTTCCAATGTTTCCTCTGGTATGATCAATCATGTCTGATTTCAAAATAGTCCTCGAAAAAAACATACGTTTATTGGAACTCGAAGATTGTCAACAAAGCAAATAACCCGGTTTTTCTTGTCAGAGGTGGATCTAGCAATTTAGCAACACCGGATTTCCTTCATTCAAACTTATGCTAAATAATCGATTCTTGTCGGAGCACCTGGTCCATCCAAGAATCGATACATTTCCATAGGTTTAATTCGAGGAAATATAATGTTGCCAATTTGCTGGAATGTTTCTTGTTCTCGCATTTGCAACTTTGGCGCTCACGTGATCTGGAAAATAATGAGTTCAATGCGACTTGATGTATCTCACTAAAACTCGGTTCCCCTGTGATTATCCCAAGCGGACCGGAGGGTACTGACTTTGAAAAACACCAAAAAGCAAGAAAATTCCGCCTCCTGTTTTGCAGCGGGTGGAAAAATCAGTGAGAAATTGCCAGGCGGCTGAAGGGCGGCACGGATGAGGCGGCGAAGAAACGTTCGGACGGTACTTAACGGAGAAAATGCCGCGGAAATAATGTTCCCAACGTGTTGAGACAAGCTCCCCGTGTTTGAGGGGGCGAGAGCGCGGGCAACGGGGGTGGGGGTGTGAAAATCCCAGTCGCAGCTTTTGAAAACGTTGGCAGAATGGCGCGTGATTGTTGGGTCCCACGATCCCAGAACGTGGACTACTAATGAAGATTTAGGGGTGGACCCGGAACCTCCTTAATTATACTTATCGCCTTGAATTTGTTGCCTTATTTTTCTCCCACCTTCCACTTCCTACTTTTGCATCGGTGGTGTCGGGTTGAGCCGAAATAGATAGAACTTCCTTCAGTACGGATTTTTCAAAAAGGGTCATCCTTCCCCTTCGGAACAGAAAATTTTGGAACCTTGATTGATCCGCTATGGAAAATACTTTGAATCATTAATCGTCAAAGTTCCAAATAACCCTAATACATGCAAACTTCAAGGCTTTTTTTTTTTTTTTTTTTTTGAAAATCCTCTCTTCATTTCAAAAATTGTAAGTTCAAAGAAATAGTTAGTTAGTTATTTTAATTTACGACGATCAGCAACCAGGTTATTTAACAAAAAAAATAAAAAACGAGTTAATGAATAAATGATATAAATTAACAAATAAAACAAGAAGTAAATAGATACGTTAATAAAATCGACAAATAAAAAACTTAAAATTTCCTGTTATTCTCAAAATATATTTATGTTTTGTTCCATATCATACCATGTTTTGCCTTCCTGTTTACATTTTGTTTGCCATTTTGTTTACATTCAAACATAAACATACATAAATGGATTGTTTATTGACTGATGAAATTGCAGGAAAAGTTCACACCGACTTATAAAATTGCAGGAAAGTTTCATACCGTCCCTTCTTCCCTCCAAAAAACTGCGTATCCAGCTCACGATTTCCAAAATTAGGGTGCAGATTAAAAAAATTTCTGCACGTTTGAATCATATACGTATGCAATCTCCGCCATTTTTTTATCTTCACAGCTCCATGAAGTCAGTAAGCGAGTCACAATAACTGAGTCAGTCGAAAGTGGATCCCCATCGGGCTGACCATTGAAATTGATAGACAAAGAAGACAACAAAGGAAAATGGAGCGGTCTTTTTGATGGAATTGAGTGCTTGCAATGGGCAAAAGATGTGAATAATAGCCTAGCTGATGGCAACTTACAAGCGACCCTGTATGCAGTCCATCATTTTCCCATAGGCTAAGGGGGAAAATCCTATAAGCTATGATCCATTCACTTCAGCCAATAGGATCGCTCCAATTTCTCTTTCTCTTCTTCACCTAAATCTTCACTTTGCCTATCATTTACAATAATCAGCTTGATATGGTCTTACTCTACCTATGAAAGCACTCTAAATTGTGGAGCTTGTGGTAGTTGAAGTCCACCTGGCTCATTCATCACCAGTGGCGCCAGTGCTGGGTGTGGACTGGTTCGGGGACTGGGGGTTGGGGTCGGCGCAGTCCTTAAGGAGCTTCAAGACGAAGGTGCCGTCACTCTTCTTTCCGAGGACGTAGCAAGCTGCGTCGCCCCCGTCGGGTGCCTGGATGCACTGCCCGTGGACGATCATGCCGCATTCTGTCCTGGCCCCGATTTGCGCCAACGCGTAGGCCGCTTTCCGACATCCCTCTCGGCGGCCGCTGTTCTGGTGGGAGCGGGTGTGCGGCCCGAAGCCCTTGCACGGCTCGTCGTGCATGATGTCCTTCCCGCCCGCCATCACGTCCTGCCCGTTCGACCCGCCAGGCGTTGCTAGGAGCGCACACTGAAAAAGGGATGAGCACTTGTCGGTAATGCCGTGATAGCAAAGAGTAGAGTCCCTTTATACTGAGAGTCAAGACAATGTGAATCCATTTCTGATTGGTTCCCGTTTTTTAGGCCTCCACGGTGTCACAAACGGAAAAAAAGATTACATTTTCATTAATTGCAAAGATTCTAATCTGGAATGGACCGAGGACTTACGGGTTCGAGAAGGAACAAACGGAATGAGAGAAGGAACGGAGAAAGGAATTTGAGAACGGGCCGATCGAAGATTACAAAAAACGTTCAATGGTGAGTCAGGGTGAGCTTTATTCCCGTGTGTGACTCCATGAGGGGGTGTTGTCTTGACTCTCAGCATAGAGGGACTCTAGCAAAGAGAGCCGTCACTCAAATTTTCGAATTTGAGTTTTCTTCAAAATTCGTTTGCACGATTGCGTTGTTGTCAGATCGTGCACCGAAAAAAAGTGATGTTGATTTAACATCCTGGATGTGAAAAAAGTGTGCAAGAACTCTCAAAATGCTGAATTAACCGCTACAGCAGTTACTTTAGCAATGTCAAGATGTAAGACTAACTGCTGTAGCGAGTAATTCAGCATTTTGTAAGCTCTCGCACAAATTTTTTACATCCAGAATGTCAAATCAACATCACTTTTTTTTTCGGTGTGGTGCCAAAAGCTTTCAGCACTGAAAAGAGAGGTAGGGGTTTTTGGATGATATGAACAATTCCAATCATTTGTAGCAGTGCCCAAATACATCAGGTTCCTAACCCTCATGTTTCGGTACTACCCCAGCTTGAGTTACGTGTAACCACAATTGGGCGTATTTCTGCCAAACGGAACTGTTGACGAGAGGAAAAGATGTGGTGCGCTCTAGAGAGCTGCTCAAGAAACAATGTTAAAACGAACGCGATTCCCTTTGGAGAAATGGAAAAGCGGTATTTTACATTCTGTCAAATGGAACTATGTGCCAAATGAGTGCGGCATTCATGAGCCATAGGAATGGGAAAAGAGCGTTGTGGACAGGGCTCATGAGTTAAATCCGAGCGAGGGCGACAACGGAGACGGTTTCGTAGCCGCTGACGTCACTGGCGCTTTATAATTCCTACTAATTCTTACGGTCCTCAACTATCGAGTACTTACTTTTTGCCCCCCTTTCTCTGGTTCCGTCTGGCGGAAAAACGTGCAAATTAATTGAAACTGTCCATGTCATTTAAAAAATTGAGGTAGTACCACAAATTTAGGGAGTAACACAATTTCCCCATTTGTCTTCGATTAAATACAGCAAATCGTCGCCCCTCTGAAGTAGGACATATCTTCGATTCGACGTTAACGCTGTTGCCCATATAACTGCATGCTCTCTGCGGCTCATGTGGAATTAGAGGTACACTCTCATGTCAGAAAAGCGACAAAATTTCAAGCACCTAAAAATAACGCAGTAGCGCTGGTCACACAATCGTATTTTGATGCTTGATTCCTGTAGGTTGGCTACAAAATAATAAGATATAATCAAAAGAGCAACTCTCTATACGCTAAATATTACTTACTTACTTACTTACTTACTAACGGCGCTACAGCCCTGGGTGGGCTTTGGCCTCCATAACAATTTCTCTCCACGTCCCTCTGTCTTTGATTTTTCTACTCCATCCTTTTATTTGCATTTTCTTCAGGTCTTGCTCAACTCCGTCTAGCCACCGAAGCCCAGGTCTTCCTCTCTTTCTTGCTGACAATATTTTAGCTTTCAGCACCTTCTTCGGCATCCTTTCTTCTTCCATTCTTTGGTTCCGCTGTATATCATGCTGAATTCGGGCTTGTCGAACTTGCCTTCACCTTGCCATCTGATTTCCTGCAAGGCCATCACGTCGATGTTATACTTTCCCATTTCGCTCGCTATCTCCATCATTTTTCCCGCTTGCTTCATTGTTCTGACGTTCCAGGTTGCCATTGAAATTTCTTTGGCTTTACCCTTTTTCTTTTTTTCCGATGATCCATACTCGTTTGGTCGATTTATCCGTTGATTCCATGTGTACCGAGGCATTGTTATGCTTTTCGTAGCGAGGGGTTTTTTTTACGTGGTAGGGTTGCTAGCCCTACGCACAACCCTCCTCCTTTACCTGGGCTTGGGACCAGCTAGAAGTGAACATCTCATCCCTAGATACGCTAAATATTAACCGAGATATATCGCCCTTTGAAAAGTTGGGTTTTTTACGTCATCCACCACGGAAGGGACACATTTTGTTTCTTACACCTCGTTTTCATCCGATTTTCACGTTGAGTATTCAAGATTCAAGATTCAAAATATTTATTGCATCGAATAAAACATATAGAATGTTGTGATACAATTACAATGGCTTAAGATTAAAAGTATAGTCACAAAAACATAAACTTAGGGAAAAGAAACGTGAGATAAAAAATTATAGAAACTACATACTTAAGTAAGTTAATTAGAAATCATCAACATCATAGGTACACTTGGGTACAAGGAATCCAAATAGGTAATGCTTAAAACTGCTAATTTTTTACATTTTATAATTTCATCAGGTGATTTGTTAAAGAGTTTAATACCTGTATTTAAAAAGGATTCTCGAGTGAAGGTACTTTCACCTATCAATACACTTAGCTTCAGTAGCCAGTAAGTTAACCAGTAGCCAGTCAGTAGCAGTAACCAGTGTAAATGTGTGTCTTCCTGACAAATGAAAGCCAGGTGCAAGAAACCAAGGGTATGTCACTACCGCGATTGATGACGTCAAAAACCCGACTGTTCAAAGGGCAATACCTCGGTTAATATTAAACGTAGAAAGCTGCTGTTTGGACGGATCTTATAATCTGTAGCTAATCTATAAGAATCAAGCATTAAAACATGTTTCTGTAACCTGCGCAACTGACCTATTCTATGCCCTTACCTTGTAATTGGGCTTTTGCCGAGTAAATCCGCCTGGCTGTTGCCGGGGCGTCTGCTGATTAAATCCGCTTGGCTGTTGGAAAGATTGTCCCCGATCCACCAAAAGCACAAAAACGCCGCAAAGGACGATGAGATGAGTCCCTGAAGAGATCATTATCATCCGAACACTTAATGCATGTCAAATTCGTTCGAAGCCTCCTCGTCATAGCTGGCAGTGCCGGTTTAAAAATCCGTGCGAAAAAAAGAATAGCCCCCTTCCACCCACTCAGATAGGTCTCATGGGTGACATTAAGCAGAAGTGATGCAGCTAAAATTATGCATTTGAAGAAGCGCGCAATGACTGAGTTAATATGATGTGAAGATACGATGTTCTTTAAAACTATTAAATTAGATACGTAACTTCCGTCTAATTATTACGTCCACATGCCAAGCTGGAATGACTGCTCTGAAGCAGTTTATGATGTTTGAACTATTCTGTTCACACATTGCAGACGGCTGTTGATAAAATGATCGCGTTCATGAAGGGACGGAGGTTTATTTTTTCGCGCCAAGGAATAACGTCGTAGAAACGTTTGGAAGCTGCCAAATCTCATCTGACGGAACATTAATTTTTGAGAAAAGATTTAAATATTTTTCTTAGAAATTTTTACAAACCTATAAGATGAAGTTTCGAATATATTTTTCTAAAGAATAAGGGGCAAAATTCTGACAAATTTTCCGGAAATTATGTGTTTTATAAAACGGAATCTGGCTATATCTGAAGGTTTATACGGCGTTTTTCCTTAGCCAGCTACGTTTACTAATACGTCTGCATCTGCATCTCTACCTAATGGTTCAGTTACACGATCAAATTGAGCCATCAAATTGGGCCTCTCATTGGTCGCATCCTCACCTCAGGTCTTTTTCCACCAATCAGAGCTTCAGTTTGATGGCTCAATTTGATCGTGTAACTGAACCTAACGGGATCGTTCATAAAGTTCGAAGCTTACTGACTCACCACGGAGGGTGTGGTTCATCCTGCTCGCGTTACGAAGGAACTCAAAGTTAGGCTCATTTTTAAAGCTTAGGACTCTTGTTTTCAGTTTTGAACTATTTGACATAAATCTTTTTTTCAAAAGACTTTCAATGTGGATCTGTTTTGTTCGCTTTCCCTCATCCAAGTGAAGTTGCATTTTGCTTAAATGTAACGAAATGGACTAAATTTTGAAATTGGCAACTACAAAATCCAGCTCAATCTAGACACAACGTATGTACCATTAGTTTCCTCGTACATATACGTGTTTTTACACGTGAGGCAGAAATGGTAGATTCTAAATGCAAAAATTAGTCCTAATGATGTATGGCGTTTAATTGGGAGAAATTTCAGTCGGGTTCATTCAGGCTATATTCAATTCAATATACTCGTGTAAAAACCACTAATGTCCTTTTTTATAGTTTTGAGAAGACGGAGAAAAACTTGCAACTTGGGATTTTAAATCCGTCCGAACTCAAACCTCCGACCTCCCCTTCCTATTCCAATCCCGAAATCTCTACAGAAGCGGATCCAGCAATGTAGCAACACCGGATTCCCTCCATTAAAACATATGTTAAATAATCGATTCATGTCAGAGCACCTGGTCCCTCCGATAATCGATACATTTCCACAGGTTTAAATGGAGAAAAAACAATGTTGCAAATTTACTAGATCCGCCAATGAACCTCTATATAAGAATCTCACAAGACAATAAAAGGCCATCGACAGTTTTCCAAAGAACGGATTCGATAACGTTCTCGACTTTTTCTCAAATTTTCTTGCTGCAGTGCGTCTACGTGCGGAACTTATTTTCATGATCGGCTTTCAGTTCATTCATGCAATAATTCGTTGCAATTCTTCCACTTTCCCGCGTTTGCACGACCTGAACTCGCGCACTGCTTCGGTTCGCTCCACCAGGTGCGCTTCCCGGAAACGCAGATGCGCGTCACAATCCAACTTCCGCTTCCGGTTTTCGCCGAATAGGTCAACCTGGAAACGTGCTTAACTTTGCATTGCCGAATTTTCTAACATTTATGGAATCGAAAATCTATCATGGATCTAAAGCACTCGTCACAATAGCATGTCATGATGCCGGCCGCCTTCAAATCGTTCTTTCCTATAAAAGAGAACGTAAATCCATTCTAAAATTTCAAAATTTACTCAAATTATTCAATTTTCCACAATAATACAAGTATGCAATCTCTACCTGACATTTTGCCGTATTTCCGGTTTTGAAAAAAATCAATGAAACTTCGGTGAGAAATAAGCAACAATTTCCTAGTATTATTAAATTTGCAACATCGAGATGTAGTGATGTTTTTTTCATCTGAGAAATGACGAAATTACGCAAGCTCAATAGATTTATATCCAAATACGTGTAAGCGTACTCACTTCTAACGGCCTCTTTCATCACAACCCTAACTTGAGGAGCATTATTTTGGTATGGAAAACGGAGACACCATCATAGCAATGACATTTCATCAAGGAAGAAGAGATGATTTCACGAATAATAGAACAAGGCAGGCGCCTCCATCATGCGGAAGAAAAGAACGCGTGTTGATGACGGCGCAGAGATACAACTATTCGTGCTTGATGGATGTCTGTGTTGCATGTGCGAAATTGAAGGCGCGACGGCGCGAAGCGAGATCTTACAGTGCTCCACTATACGCTGCCACGATGTTTCACTTGGATTCGGAAAAAAAGTTCAAAAACGAGGCCCAAATACGTCTCTTTTACCTCGAGCTGTGTTGATACTCAATTTTTTTTAAATAAATTTTTTAATTTGACGGAAGAATTTTTTTTTTTTTTTTTTTTTTTTTTCTTATGATGTATCTGTGGACCTCGTATGTACCGACCCCATACAACGGGCAAACCTCGCGTCAATTTGACGCCGCCTTTGACATTTAAAAATTAAGGATTCAGAGTCGCGTATAGGAGCATATATATGTCCGAACGATTTTGAAATGGCATCGCTGTAGATCATCCATTTTGTCCGAGGCACGGAAAAATAATCCGGCCCGCAGAATGATCGTAAAGCACGGCCAGCAGCAACAACCAGATGCTCATCAAAGTAGAAGCTGATATTTATTTTTTGTAATAACACTATTTTCCATTTATATTTTCTGCATTTGCAATTAAACTTTTGCCACGTGTAAAATATACCACAACTCAGCCAGCCATGTAAAAATTCAATCTGTTACTTCCGACTCGTGAGTAAAAAAGTTCAGGCTGAAATCGAACGCTCAGTTTCAACGAAATCTTAGTATTTATGAAATCGTTAACAATCTCCTTTTTGAACTCTGATTTTACACGAGCATTCGCCACGATTCCAAGTATTAAAATTAAATCCCTGCAGCTGAATCGAAAGAAAACACTTATTTCAATTTTAATAATGAAGTTCAAAGCTGAAATTATTTGTAGTACGCAAACGGAAAATACCAAAGTCTTCTCCAAGAATTTACAACAAACGCAACAATGACTTTTCTGGGAACTCAGTCTCAGTTGTGTCGTGTTGAGGAAGAACGTCTTATAATCATTTGGTGGTTGCTAATCCCCTCTGAAAAAATATTGATTTAAAAGAGATATATAAATGCTTTTCTTCGAAAATCTCCAGCATCTTAGATTAAATTGTGAGTGGAGTTCTTTGAAACGTTGAGGAAAATAATAAGTTATCAACAAGAAAATTTACAATTTATCAGAGGAAATTTTGCAACGACTTACAACAGTTCATCCAGTGTTTTTCATCAGCACGGCAAAGTTATGTATACATTCGAAATCCAGAAAATTCGACGAACTCGTTAATAATACTCTGACTTTCTGACTGTCAACGTCTTGTAACTAGAAAGTCTGTTGGAACTGAAATCAATTTGCCAGAATAGAATCTGACCTTTTAATTTCTTTGAATTGAATCGGAAAACGGAATAATAATTAAAAATTAAGAAAAGTTTCGTTAAGTCAAAGTTGTAAATATTGGCCCATCGCCTTTGAAAAGTCTTTCCTTCGCAGCATTCAGCAGCATATTACGTCGGCTGCTGATCACGCTCTTCGCTCAAAGTCATACTTGATGGTTGCGTTTCATTGATTTGCTGAAGGATTTTAAGAAAAGTACTGATGCCAAGTTTTTAAAGTTCAACATCAACGGAATCGTTTTTACTCTTCAAAACATGATATCCATAGCCTATCTATAGCTGCAGTTTCTCTATACGCTCGTGTCCAAAGTTTGCGCACTGAATGATGAAGGGTTTATAGTTTCCCCTCTTGAATTATTTTTGCGAATAACCGGACGAAACTGTGGTATTTACATATGTCGTAGATTATGCCATCCGCCGAATTTTGTACCACCAACAACCCCCCCCCCCCCTCCTCTGAAATGATCATAAAGGCACACCAAAACTAGTCACGCGTCCACTTTGTTTCAAGCTCAAGGAAATGTATCGATTTTTGGATGAGCGGAAAGTTTAAACTTCCCAACAATAAAACTCTAATTTCTCAGCTTGAAGTCGAATTTGAAATCTTTCGTTCTGCTCATTTTGTTCCATGTAAACTTTAGAGGAACATTCCTAGTGGCGCTTGGTTTCTTAAGCGGTAGTTCATTCCCCGAGACAAATAGCGACTCTCTTCTGGTACCTTGGCAAGACTGGCAGCTCATATCTTCAGAACTTCAGCATTCAACTGTTGACCTACGATTTTCTTGGCTGTTATTGGACTGCGTTAAGCAGAAAGGAACCAAGCCACATCAGCTTTGCCAATTTAACTGGGCAATTTAAGTGTTTACGAGGGACGTTTTCGCGTATTCTTTTGAAAATGTTAAGGAATCTGCTTCGTAGTATGCAGAAAATTCACTGAAATTGGCGCAAAAATCTACCGAACCGTTTTAATTCAAAATATTAAAATGCCTGTTTTTGGCAATAGCTGATGCGGCTTGGTTCCTTTCTGCTTACCGCGGTCCAATTGAGTGACGCGCTGAGCGATTTCTTCAACAATGCAGCCAAAATTTGGTAATTTTTTTGGGCACTTTGCATTCCCCGAAGTTCATCACCAAACAAAATCAGCCTCTCGATGGGAGTTTGGTATTTCACTGTATTTCTCTCTGCGCATCCCTAATTGTTGAGTCCTTTAAATGTACACGGAAAAAAAAAAGAATTGCTGATTCAGCAATTCAATTGCTAAAAACAGTGAAAGCAATGTTTCAACGCAGATTTTACAACAAAAAATGCTACTTTAACCACCCCCGTGGTTTAGTTAGTCTACAATGTGGTTAAAGTAGCATTTTTTTGTTGTAAAATCTGCGTTGAAACATTGCACTCACTGTTTTTAGCAATTGAATTGTTGAATCAGCAATTTTTTTTTCCGTGTGAGCATCTTATGTCCAATTTGTCTTTATGACTCACGGAGTTTATTAATGGTTGTTGCAGGTTTCTTGGGTGCGGAAGCGTGATTCGCATATCCTGACGGTGGACAGGTACACATTCGTTGGCGACGACAGGTACCAGGCGTTCCAGGCCGACGGGACGGACGCGTGGACGCTCCAGATCAAATTCGTCCAGCCCCGAGACGCTGGCCAGTACGAGTGCCAGGTTTCCACCGAGCCAAAACTCTCGCATATGGTCACGCTCAATGTCGTTGGTGAGTCTCCAACTGTTTTCGGGACATTCCGTCAACGATTTTTTTGTCCGTGCACCTGTTTTGTCCAGTAGTGCACGTCCGCGAGTAAAATAAGCAGAAAATCTTGGTCAAAGCGTTGTGTTTTAGTCCGTATGTAAAATCATACTGTCAATATTGAAACTGAGAAAATTGAGAGAGAAGGAGGTATTGTATTGTTATGGCAACTCATTTTACAAGTGAAATATTTTCCTCTTCCTTTGATTCATCTTTTCAAATTTTCATTGGTGAATATTTGGTTTTATTTCTATCCTTAATATTGCCGATATGAAAATTAACTTATATGTACCCTTTTTTTATGAAAATATTACTTCATTTTAATAAAATTTACATTTTTAAATAGTAAATGCACAAAATATAAAATAAAAAATCAAAGTGCTTCGGAAATCCTTAAATTTGACACGGAACAACTTGTATATGTGCAAAAGACACACTATATTTTCCTTAAATACATATTTCATTCCATCAATTTAAATGAGAATACTCCATGCAGAACGTGCAAGCATTTCAAAATCATGAGTTGAAAAACGCTTACTCCGCGAGTTTAAATATTACAGCCTAACACACAGCGGAACGGTGTGCTGCCGGCGCAAAACGCGCACTGGCGCCTACAAACCTAAGGGGATACTTCGCGCATTGCGCAATGCGCGAAGTATCCCCTTAGGTTTGTAGGCGCCAGTGCGCGTCTAGCGGTGGCCGCGCCGCAGCGCCTTAAGCAACTATTTCTCAACAGAAGTGTTGCACTGTATCATACAGGCCCTCCAACACATTTAGAATGTGACGCTTTCCTCGCAAAATAAATCAAGATACTACAAGGAAGAGAAGAAATCCACGTTTAAGCTGAGTCCGAAGTAAAGAAAAACCTTCAAGCAGGAAGGAGATTTGAAGACGGTGAAAGAGTTTTATTAAAGATAGGATGGGGGTGGCTAGAGGTTATTTTAGAGGCTGAAGACAACGAGAAGCAGTAGTCATGGGCGGATCCAAGGGAGGCATGGGGGTGTAAGCCTACTTCCCGCAACCCCCCCACCCCTGAAAAAAGAAGGAAGAAAAGGGGGAAAAGGAACGGAGGAAAGAAGAAGGAAAGACGCTTACGTTCGATAATTATTAATAACAAAATTGACCTGAACTACACCGAAAAGCCACCTCGCATCCCTAAAATTTCCAATCATCCCTTTCAAAATTAACAATCTACACTGAAAATTTTGCATTTCATTTATTACGCAAAATTTGAGAGCCGGTGGTTTGTTATTTTATAACAACGTTTGCCTGTGGCTTTTTTTACAATTCGATTTTGCGACATTTTCATTCTGCACTTAATCTTTTATAAATCATTTTTTTCAATGTACATATTAGATGCTTTAAAATCTCGAACATTTTCCGACGGAAGCCCTCAGAGCCTCCTTTCCAGTGGCGAGGCGTGAATGATCGATTATCGATATCTCGCCAATTGAAGCTATGGTGAAGAATCGATTACTAAGGTGTTCGTTGCGAACACCCTGATAATCGATCTTTTTTCATAGACTTGAGTGGCGTATCAATCGATATATCGCAAAGCACGCCACGTCACTGCTCCTTTCCACCCTTCACCCCCGAACGAAACGTCTGGATCCGCCTACGGCGATAACACCATCAGAAGGAGAAGAAGACGTGAGTTTGGAATTTAATATAAATGTTGCGTTGTTTTCAGTTCCGCGGATCGAGATCCTGGGTGACCAGGACATCCACGTGAAGCTGGGCTCGCAGGTGGAGCTGAAGTGCGTGATCACGCAGAGCATCGAGGAGACGGGCTTCATCTTCTGGTACCACAACAACCGGCGGATCCTGGACTCCAAGCTCATCAAGATCGAGCGCACCGGCTCGGATACCACCGTCGGCACCCTCGTCATCCTCTCCGCCAAGCAGACCGACGCCGGCAACTACACCTGCGCACCCACCAACCTCCAGTCCGTCAGCGCCTACCTCCATGTTCTCATGGGTAAGCACCAAACTAACTAAACCACCATTCGGTTTTTTGAAATTTTGTAAACACTATTCATTGAGATTCAAGGCGCTTCCCGATCAAATATCTAATAGTGACATAAAAAAACCCTTCAATGCAACTATTCGTGCTCGGAAGATGATCATGTTGCATATACGATCAGTTGAAGGCGCTTCGGCTGCGTTCCACGTATTACTTAGAATACGCTGAGCGTAATGTTCCTACTAGGAAGGGACCCTGTCGAATTATTGAACGGTTGGTGACTTTTAACTTTCAGTGTGCCAAATGTGTAATTTCTATCCTCAGCACTTTTTCATCACCTACCCTGCCGTGCTAAGCAAGCACGCCGCCGTAAATCCATCAAGATTTTCCCTTGTTTTTTGGAACTTAACACTTTATAAAATACAAACCGTTTCACCCATGCGCCTCAAATTTTTAGATTAATATTTGATCGTATTTGCAAAATAATTCTGGAGAAAACATTGTTCCAAGGTACACAAGTTTTTCTGTCATGATACATTGTTCCAAGGTACACAAGTTTTTCTGCCATGATACATTGTTTCCAAAAAATGTAAAGTAGCGTTTACGGCGTTTTTTGCGTTGTACAGCAGTCCGTGTTCACAGAAAAATCGAATTGATCAAAACTACTTGGGTCAAAAACCCCTTGTTTCTTAAATATTTTCAATTTTCCGAGCAACGATGGTGATGAAAAAGGACCGAGGACATTCTCAAATTCCTTTTTTTAAATCAGTTATGGAATGCCCTATTACATTCTCGGCCAGAATGCGAGATGACGAAGAAAGTTTTATGAAGTCAAAACCGTATGTGCAGTGGCGATTTTGCAAGGTAGCAACCCTGTAATCCCTCCATTTAAATCCATTGAAAATATCGATTGTAGTCGAGGCAAGCTGCCTCGCCAAGAATCTATTGTTTTAAATAAATAAATTTAAATTGAGGAAAAACAGTGTTGCCAACTTTCAAGAATCGCCTCTGCGTCTGATGGTACAAACGAGCAACGCAGGATACTGCACTGGAAAAAAAGAACATATTGGATGTAGAGTCCAGACTCTTGCAAACATTGACAAGAAAAAATACTCTTGATTCAATCGGATTTTTGCTTGAATCAAAAGGAAATCCGCTTAAATTAAGAGGCTTGGTTCTTGATTTAAGCTAGATTCTGATTGAATCAAGAGTACTTTTTCTTGTCGATGTTTTTAAGAGTCTGGACTCTAGATCCAATGTGTTTTTGTTTTTTTTTTTTTTTTTCCAGTGAGCGCAGGATACCGCTACAAACTCAGCGTTTCATGATCCTCTGAGTTCATTAAAAAACTAACAATTCCACGAAATTTCATATGTTTGTAATTTCATGAAATTTTGTTTGTCTGATTTCAGACGAGCACCCGGCGGCGATGCAGCGCGGGAAGAACTCAGCCTCGCTGCCGTGCATATGGTGGGTGCCGTTCTCGGTGGCTCTGGGCATGGACACCTGTCTGTCCAGGCACCTCACCCTCATGGCGCTCCTCTCCTTTTACCTAATTAGTAGTCTTGTCCTATTCTTCATCCCGGAATCGTGAACTCCCGTCTAGGCGCCCGACTCCACCCCAATTCCGGGCTCAACCACAGGGACAAAACTCTTAACATTACTTCTTCGACTGATTACGTGATTAGGGCACCGCGCCGCACAGTGGATCCAGTCGATCGGGGAGCTCGGGCGAAATTTGGAAACTTTCAAAGCTCATGACTCCATCTGAAAAAAAACCACAATGGGTCTTGAGTCCAGACTCTTAAAAACATTGACAAGAAAAACTAAGCAAAAATTTGATTGAATCAAGAGTATTTTTTCTTGTCAATGTTTGCAAGCGTCTGGACTCTAGGTCCAATGTGTTTTTTTTCCAGTGCGTAGAAACTGAAAGGAACTAGGCCACATTAGCTATTGCCAATTGTAATTGGGCAATTTAATTTTTTACATGAATACGGTTGTGCGGATTCTTGTGCAAATTTCAGCGAATTCTCGCCGTAGTACGAAGCAAATTCTTCAAAATTTTCCAAGAGATCCGCTTAAACGTTCCCACGTAAAAAATTAAATTGCCCAGTTAAATTTGGCAATAGTTGATGTGGCTTGGTTCCTTTCTGTTAAACGCGAACCATTTACACAAAACTTTGAGTTTTTAAAAGTGATTTCATTGGTTTTCTCGTAAAATTTTTCTCTCTAAGCACCCCTCGAACTTTAAATTGTGACGGAATAAACATCAAATTTCGCAGTTTTAGCCAACAATTTTAAGTCCGACATCTCAGGTTGACTCGATCCACTGTGTGCCGTCGGGGAAAAACAGGAGAGCAGACTTCGCTTACACGGTCCCAACTTCGGGCTCACGACGTAACAAATTTTTATTGAATGTGATAGACAAAGCGATAGACTAAGAAGATCTAGAGAAAACGGAGCGATTCTGTTTGTGCGCGGGTGGTTGCAATGGACATAGGAGGTTAGGCAACTTACTAACGGCAACCCACTAGAGACCCCACAGTTGGACCAAATTTTGCAATTCGAAACCTCCATTTCTAACTCAGTCAGAAGCAACATATGTACCATTAGTTTCCTTATGTTTATAAGTTTTTTCACTGATGAGCCAGAAATATTAGTCCCTAATTGTGAAATCAAGTCCATTTAGTTCATTATTTTCCTCCTCAGTTTATAAGATGCACGCGTTTCAACGAATAAGATCGCTCCATTCTACCTTTTTTCTCTTTGTCAATTGCTTTGTCTATGTATTTCAATAATTAGCCTGTGGGTAATCCAACTTTTCAATCAAAGAAACTGAACTTCGAACTAATAGAAAAACTGAGGTATAGACACACTTATAAAGGTATATCAATAGGAATCAATAAATTTTGGGCAGGCACATGCCTTGTCTGGATTAGTGACTACTTTTGCAGAAGTGTGACTTGAAATACCCAAAATCTTGTAATGATGACGTATCCACGCTCGTTGGGCGTTGAGGCATCAACTGCATTACCTATGAATAATCAAGTCTTCGTTTGGCAGCCTGCCTCAGCGAGAATCGATTATTTTATAAATATTTAAATGGAGGAAATAGAGGGGGAAAATATTTAGATGGAAGGGTAGGAAGTGGTTCACACACTCCCCCCCCCCCCAGGCCTAAGATGTTTTTTAAGAAAGGACATCATCTGCGGTTTCCAGGAATGTCTTACCCTCGGAATACCCCCTCCCATCGTCCGTGATCAATTTCGACCATGAAAAATTTGTAAAAATGCCTCTGAAAGGTGCAAGCCGAATCTACAGCCCAGATAAAGGACAAATTTTCTCCCTCGTACTATGGAAACGCACACTAAATTTCACAGTGAAGTTCATGTGAAACCCATGAGAGGGCTGGATATTAAATTAAAAATTAAAACCGTAATGTTCCACTTTTCACTTCCACTTTTCACCCCGCAGTTTTTGGAAGTTTAGTTGTTATTATTAGTGCAACAGCGAGGTAGACGAAAGTTGCATGCTTCAAGACTCAAATTCAACACAATACAAAGAGATACAAACTTAAAATTGTCGAGTACATCAAGTACGAGTTTATGGTTCAATCGGCCTCAAATTTATTTTATTCTCTTCTGTGATGAAAGTCAGTGAAAATCTCAAACTCCTGTTTTTCCTCCATGGTGTTTCGAGTGTCTGATCAACTCTGGTTAAGTTTCCTATGCACAGGAAACTAAACCAAGAGAGATTATCGGAGGTGATCTCCAATGTGTTTTCAATGACCATTTTGCGCGTTATCTAATGACGTCATTGGTTTTTTCTCGTTGAAATGTTTATGCAAACTATACCAGCAAAATGAAATGTACCTTTTTTAATGTGTTTTTTGAACATTTTAAAATATCGATTGGCTCTTCAACGATCGAAATTTCACCTTTCGAGGATGATAATACATCGCACAAAGCTTTGACGCAATTTTTAATTAGCTTCCCGAATTAAAATCCTCTGCCCTCAAGGTGTTGGACTTGAAAATAAACTTCAATGCTCGAGAGACCAACAGCAAACAGACAGAATGAGACAGTAAAGTCGTGTCAAGGTAGAACGACGTATGAACATTCAAACTTTGCCAAATTTCCCAAATAATATATTTATTTTGGAGGAAAGTAATTAATTTTTTCACTTGACATTTCTAGCCAAACAATGATAAATCACAAGGAGTGTTCGCGGAAAATTTAAATCAGAGTCACTGGAAGATTTCCCAGAAAATTCTTGTTTTATAAAAAGAAATTCGGCAACGTCCTAAGGTTCATGCGGCGTTTTACCATAGCACGGTAGAGTGTTAAACAGGAATAGTGAGCGGCAAATGAAGCCTGAATTTTTTCGCAATGCGCACGGTGTTAGTTGAACAAATATCACGAACGGATTCGTGTAAAACCCTTTGAGTAAAATTGTTTCACGAGGAAGCAATTAAGTTAAAAGCTTCAATCGTCATGCTCGCTCGAACGTTGTTACGTTCATCGCTTGACTTACGTTCTCCTGAGAACGCGAGAAAGAGCCAGACTCCCAAATTCGACCATTTCCCAAACTGCGCGTCACTTCATAATTTTTGTAATGTGTTCATTTATGATGCAACGGAGCCAGGGAAAAAAGGACTTAAGCTGAAAAATTAAATATGATAGCACTGTGCCACTTCATTTCCATCATTGAACATTGAAACATCCGAAAATTAACTTTTAAATAGCGTTTTGAATCGAGTAGTTTAGTCAACATTCAGAGTCCCTGACGATTCCTCAAATTCTCACTGTCTTTTATTTATGAACCCCTGTTTTTTGTATATAAAAAATTTGTATATAAAAAAAATGTCTGGATAATTGATGGGTGATTTCCTCAGATATTTAGATATTTCATCGTGTCTCATTTTTTAGCGCCGAGTTTGGAAATGACAACATTTTTTCCCTTACTACGTTAGGATCTTTGTCTAACTCCGCATTCCACCTCCTCCAAAAGTCGAACTTTCTTGGGGAAAAAATAATTTTCCAGAAAATTGATTTATTATGTACAAAAACCGGGGTTAATTTTGGATGCAGTGCAATCAAAAATACAAAGAAAATTTTAATGACGTGATCGTTTTTCTCGGTAAGAAAGTTTTTTCATTCAATCGATCAAATCTCATATATTTAGAGTAAATACTATCTGTTTTTGGGGGGAATTAAAAGGGGAGGCTACAGTTTTTCGTAAATATCCACACGAGACTTTGTGCTTGATGCTGTTTAAAATTCCAAGATGATCTCAATTTCTTTTCGTGCATCAAATGCCAGCTCCCCAGTAAGTATTATTTCTCGAAAAAACTGGAGATCCTCTGGGAAAAACTCCTTGAGATTTTGAAGGTCCGCCAGAGCCTCTGTATGTTGACAAAATGCACTAAAAAAAAAATCTCGGTGTATTTACTAAGAAAAGGGTAAAATTTCCAAGAATTCAGGGTTTTATTTGATCCCAGTTTTTTCTTGATAAAATTACCATTTACGGAATTGGTAATTTTACCGAGAAATCTCGGTAAAATTATTGACTTTCTCGGTAATTTTACTAGACTCCGGTAAAAACGCCAATATTTTTTATCGACTGTGGTAGAATTACCGAGATAAAATGGCGAAGTTACCGGGAATTGATTACCAATAAAAGTGGTATTCTTACCTGAAAAAAAAACAGTAGAAATACCGGTTTTCAGGTAAGCTTACCAGTCTGTCTTGGTAAAATTAACAATAATTGGTAAAAAAGTGAGATGGTAAAGGTGCCAACGGACCTTGGTAAAAACGCCGAGAATTTTTTTTCAATGTGGTGCTAGGTCGTTCCTTAACGCTTGATTTTACTCAGCTCGAAACATTTTTACATGATGCTGTTAGTTTTCAAATTCTCCAGTTTAATTAATTAAAATCAGCTGCACGCTTTGGGCAATCGTTAGCGCATGAAACGTGTGCACTGTATGCCGCACCAAGGCTTTCGATGAAGTCGTAATAATTACAGAAAACAATAGTCAAGAAGCCCGTTAACAGCCCCGAGAGCCTCTTTAAATTTAGATACCATTTGCCCTGTGACGGCAATTCCTCCTTTTTCGAGCCTTTTGCTTCCCTCTTCCCATCGAAAACAACACTTTTCAATCAAGGCGAATCAATTTTCATTACTCTGCTACAAAAGGTTTCCCCATACAGTATCCTCCCACCAGATCGTCACGTAATAGGCCTTCCAGGAAACAATGAAACAACTTTAAACAATATTCCTGGAATACTCCTCACAAACTGCGAACTATTTCGTTATTCCTCCGGTAAGAAAAATCATGAGGCATTGATCAAAGGTAATTTGAAATGAAAGGGAGTTATGTAAGCGTAATTCTCCCGCCTTACTGCGAGGGCGCCGTCTTTTCACTTCGTCAGTTACGATTCCGTTTTCCGGAAACTGATTTCATTCAGTTTCGCGCTTGTTTTACCTGCCTCTGTTTTCTGCTCGATACTCATGTATTTTTCCCCCTTTTTTATTGCCGGTCACTGTTTCCTCGTACATTCTTTACAAATGTTTCAAAGGGAATACCTAGAATGTCCAACTTTCAACTTTTGATCTTTCTCGTTTTACTTCCGGTTGACGCACCTACTGACCCTGTTTGAATTTCCCCACTAAGTTTTCCCTCTAACAAGGGGAACTTCCCAAGCTGCCGCCTCCGATCGGGCTGAAAAAATTCGTACGAACTCTTTGGATGAATTTATTTGACCCGTATTTTTTTTGTTTTTTCCAATGCCCCCCAGAAACACCCCAAAAAAATTCCGGAAAGTTTTGCTTTGAGCCCTTGAGTCTATATACGCAGTATAGCAGCTTTCATTTACCGTCAAGTGGTGGCTCTGAGGTAGCGCGCTCGCCCAGTGATCCGGCGGGCCCGGGATTGATTCCCGGGCGCCGCGCCAAATTTTTACGACCGAATTTTATATTCTCACACATTTTCACATCGATTCCCATTTGATACATTAGAACTTAAAACATCAATTAATTTACAACCATCAACGATCAATAACTTCTTCAATTTGAAGTATAGATTTTTTTGGGGGAGGGGGGGAGGGGGGGAGGGGTCACGCGCGCGATATTCTCGCCAATCACTGTACTTTCACATTAGCAGACGACCCGCTCCGCCCCCTCACATCGACATATTTCTCCCGATCACCCGTATGAGTCATGATTTTTCCTATCATTATCCAGAAAATGATAATGAAAAATTGTAGCATTTTTAATTTGAATGTTCGAAGTAATTTTTCATTATCATTTTCTGGATAATGATGGGAAAAATCATGACTCATACGGGTGATCGGGAGAAATATGTCGATGTGAGGGGGCGGAGCGGGTCGTCTGCTAATGTGAAAGTACAGTGATTGGCGAGAATATCGCGCGCGTGACCCCTCCCCCCTCCCCCCCTCCCCCAAAAAAATCTATACTTCAAATTGAAGAAGTTATTGATCGATGATGGTTGTAAATTAATTGATGTTTTAAGTTCTAATGTATCAAATGGGAATCGATGTGAAAATGTGTGAGAATATAAAATTCGGTCGTAAAAATTTGGCGCGGCGCCCGGGAATCAATCCCGGCCCGCCGGATCACTGGGCGAGCGCGCTACCTCAGAGCCACCACTTGACGGTAAATGAAAGCTGCTATACTGCGTATATAGACTCAAGGGCTCAAAGCAAAACTTTCCGGAATTTTTTTGGGGTGTTTCTGGGGGGCATTGGAAAAAACAAAAAAAATACGGGTCAAATAAATTCATCCAAAGAGTTCGTACGAATTTTTTCAGCCCGATCGGAGGCGGCAGCTTGGGAAGTTCCCCTTGTAAGTTTTCTTTTGAAACAGGAGGAAAAATCATAATCATGGCGAGGAGAAGTAGACGCAGATTTTTAAACTTGTTAGTGAATGACTGAGTGGGTTAGTTGCACTGTGCTGGTAAAAGAATCGTATTTTACAATAATATTTCATGTATCTTGTGGAAAAACTTGTGGGTAATGAAACCGAATAAATTCTTCCAAAATATGTACTCTCTTATCAAAATGATTCTCCACCGCACAGGATTTTGTGTTTTGATGTATTAAAATAATAGGTTATGTGCGCTCGTTGCAGGCTCTTTTCCGATGGTTATTACTGTCAGATTAATGTATAATAATCATTAAATCATCCAAAAGTAACGAGTATATGCAACGGAAAATAATTCTGCTTACGTCCGTTAAATCTCAATTGGTGCGAAAAAAACCCCAGTGATATCAATAAAATCGTATTGATTTTATTTATACGAATCAATAAAATCAATACGATTAAATTGATTGATCCTGTATTTGTGGTATACAAATACTTTAATTTTACAGCATGGTTGGCTCATCACTCGTAAATTCTCCAATTAGATCGTTGAAATATCATAGACTTACGGATTTCACTATCGTCTCCTACGAAAATAGTATATTTACGCTGTTGCTGTTGTTGTATTCCTCTCTTAGAAGCTTAATAAAAAGACAGGCCTATCTGAATAGTCTTTGCCAGCCATTTTCCGAAGATATTCAGAATATTAGTAGTTTGCTGGTAACTTATGTCCTTTCATCTGAAGTTTGTCTAGAGTGATTACGTTTGTAAAAAAAAAAAAGCCTGGGGTTATATCCATACATACTCCAGAGTGATAGTTGCCCATTTGAGAAAAATATCACTATCTGTATTGTTGTCAATCCTACTGCTCTCAGCAGTGTCAAATGGAAATTTCTCTGTTCCCAGAAAGGAAATTGTTACATGTTGAATTTTATTTGTAAATAATTTTGCTTTTAACGAGATGGCATTCAATGTCGAAAATATCCATCGCCTTTGACAAGGCCCCCTCAGTTTTGGCCAGTGGCGAGGCGTGAATGATCAATCATCGATATTTCCCCATTTGAAGTTGTAAACAATCGGTTCATCGATCCTTTCCGATAGGTTTCAATGGCAGATCAATCGATGTATCGCAAAGCACGCCACGCCACTGGTTTTGGCACTCCTCAATTTTCCTCTCCGTGAGCTCAAGATGCTCTGCAGGACTTATTTTGGTCAAAAACTAAATGTGATTTCCCTCTGAACTTTCTCTTAAAATTATAAATATTTACAGAGGAATATTTTCTGGAGTAAGCAGTGGCGTGGCGTGAGGGATCGATTATCGATATATCGCCATTTGAAGCTATGGTAAAGAATCGATTACTAAGGTATTCTCTGCGAACGCCCTGATAATCGATCTTTTTTCATAGGTTTGAATGGCGAATCAATCGATACATCGCAAAGCACGCCACGCCACTGGGAGTAAGTATGGAGATAGATACAAATAAATAACCCACTGAGGGTTTTCATTAAGGAGTCAATAAATCCGCCTACATATATTTTCGCTTTTTAAAATACTTTCAATTTAGTTTTTCTGACCTGTAAAGATTTTGAATCCCATTTCACAACAAGACTTCTCTCTGTTATGGTTAAGTGTCAAACGATTTGATCTGTTACGGTTAAACTTGTTATGTACATAATTTACCTGTAAATATTGATGTATATTGTTTTTATTTTGTTATAAATGGTAAGGTTACTGAATGACAGAGACTGCTGTGTTATTATTATCAATTCTTTATCCATCTAAAAAGGAGGGAGGGGTAAAAAATTACAAATTTTAACTTTTCCTCTCTTTCAAAAAATAAGGGGACTTGCTTAAGTAGCAATGATCGCGACAAGTTTCGATTTTATCCGAAATGTATCGTGATTCTACCGTTGTCGATTTATTGCAATATTATCGGATACAAAATTTCGAAAAATTGCGATTTCATCACATAACTTCGCAATATAATTGCAATTTTATCGACGGAGATGTATCGCGATATTATTGAACAAAAAATCGTGATAAATGTCGATTTGATAGCGATAAAATTGAGACAAGATTGAGGATAATCGCTCGGATCTCTATGATTCTGGCGATTTTATCGTTGGAGAATCGTAAAAAAATTGCAACTTAATTTCGAAAAATCGCGATTTTTCCGTTGAACAATGCTATTTGGGCGTTCCCTCTGATTTAGTTTCCCCGGTGATGAGCGTCAAAGGTGCCACACATTTTTCTTTCAAATTAAAAAAAAAGTTTCTCACTGCAGCGGAGATAAAATGTGGATGCTCCCGCGGGTTTCAGTGCGTGAAGCGGCCGGGATTTCACTCCCCGCAGTGGAAGTCCGCTGCTGATTCAGCGACGCGGAAATGAAAGCACCTGGCCCATAGAAAATAGAAATTCGTCCGGAAAAATCCGGCGACAAATTGGCGCTGCGGGTGATAATATTGTCGCCGGCCCAAACGGACGTGCGACCCCCCGTTATCCACCGTTAAATTGATTTTAGGGGCGCTGTGACGTAATCATATGAATAGAGCTTTTGAGATGACCGTAACCGTGGTCGCTCACCGCGGAACTCAATTACGTTTGTTTCTGTCATGATTTACGCTTTGATAAAGTGCCTCTAATTTGCCGCTCATGCACAGTGAAACCGAAGAAACGCGAAATGCGTTGAAAAACTCGTACTCGTTATCATAGTCGTTCCTTGAACGGCGCCTTTCCAAAGGATGCCCCTTATGGTTTATATTGTGATTAAGGGAGAGTTAAGGAATTCATCAAAATAATATCATAGCAAGCACAATTTTTGCCAACTCCGAGTAAATTCAGAAGTGTGACTTTGGAAATCAGTCCTTGAAAAAGTACGTTTGTGCTATTAACAGTAAATATACGAAGGAAAAAATGTAATGATCTGAAATATCTTTAACTCTAAAAACCTCGTCTTAAACATATTTTCTACATTTTTTTGTGATGGCAAATTATTGTATAATCTCCTTCAGAGACCAAGTTCCAAAGTTATACCGCTGAATTTTACTCGAAGTTGGCAAAAATTGTTTCCCTTGCATGATGCTATTTTGAGGGATTCTCTGAGCCTCCAATTGAAACCCCACCAATTCGAAATGTTACCCGTCCCGATAAATACGACAATGAAGAGGCTTGGAGGACAAAGCGCATAGGGTAGTTTTTTCTATTTCGAGAAATACGTGTTTGAAGTTTCGAAATTACATGGATGCTTATGCCGGAAAGAAAGTTCAAATTAACTTTGATGCTTAAAAATTGGAATTCGGGAGCGAACTTTTCACAGAAAATGCATTAAGACTAGTTTTATTTGAAATCATCAACATCTCAATTTTTTCAAAAACTGCACTTACGCGCCTAGTCCTTCAAGTCCCTCAATGAATACTTCGAGCCCCTGGTTTAGGGTAAAATTTGATAGAACTTTAACAGTTTTCCATTGGCGAGAAAACATAAGTTTGCACTGTCGCGCAATAGCCCTACACTGCCAGCAGGAACTTCCAGCATCATTTCAAAGATTTGTTCTTGATAAACCCTCTGTTTTACCACTACCAAGAATAATCAAATCTGACTGGTTTGTCGACCATATTCCATCAAAACCGAGTCGCATTCCATATAGCTTGTATTTGTGAGCGCAAAACCTGGGCGCAGTTAACTTTTAATTAACCTTTAATTGACTTTAATTAACTTTTAATTTGGGGGTTTCGATATGTTCAATAGCATTTGCAAGGGGATCCTTTCATGCTGCTTTCTGCCGTTCGAGAGCAAACCATGACGTTGATATCCGCTTGTAGGAAAAAATGCCGGTGCAACATAGCACTATGAGCTTCGCTCATAATAATCCGTTCAACTTTCTCTCATCTCCTCGCTTCACTGAAATAAGGACGAAACTGCATTTTAATATAAGTCCTACCGTCCATTAACCTCTGCACTTTCCAAGGGCTTACGTGAAAACACAGTTACGCCCTTTTGCCCGTATAGCGGCGACCTGTGAGTGAATGTGCTCTGAAAACCGTATTTAACTCCATTCCACGAGCAATGTAGATTCGAAATTCTTTAACTTTTTATTTATGTTGCATCGTGTGCCGCGCGGTGACGCTCGCACAACTCCTGCCTTTTACATCTCTGCAAATATTCATACAGCAGGTGTTTCCAGTTTGTATTTCGTGTCTCGGCACTCACAGCAGGTGAATATCCCCGCGTTTTCCCCTAAAAACAATTTTACGGTGTTAAGAGGTTGAATTACAGGGAAGCGATAGTATTTGAGTTCCGGAGTAAACGTATTTGTTTAAAGTTGTAAAATAACGGAAGTTTGCTTATGGCAGGAGATAACCTTCAACTCATGAAAGTTTGTGTTTGATGTTCTCTTTTTACAGCATAAATGCAACAATAAATTTTCATTCCTGCAAAAAAAAAATTAAAAAAAACATTAACACAGATGATGTCTCTGACAACTCGATTGCTTGATTTTCCCGCATGAATGTCAAAGAAAGACGATAACGGTTGTGTTTTATAGTGTTAAAGGAATATTAATTCTCATGATCATGGCCAGTTACCCCCATTTTCGGTAAAGACAGAGGCGCAAAACAGTTAGCAGGAATTTGAAGTAAAAATGTTTACAACATTTTTTGTTGATCAGAACATTTTTAAAAGCGAAAGATTGAAGTAGCCTAATCAGTAATCATTTTTAAACGCAAGCACGCATTTTTTAGTACGCGTATAATCGTGATCAAGATTTCGTAAAATCAAAGTGAACCAGGCTAGTTTTTACAAAACCTGGTCATAATGAGAAAAAATAATGCGGATTTGGATGGAAAATAAGCTCATTGCAATTTCGACAAACACATCTGCAGAAACTAAATCATCATTAGCTTTATAAATCTTAGAACAAAGGTTAGATGTGCCGGGATGCTCTAGCACCCCGGAAATTTTTTTGCTATTATCATTTCCGATTTTCTTTCTCTCCCAATGGCCGAGGGCAAAGGCCCTCGAGTTTTGAAACTTTTGAGGATTAGAGAGGTCCTGAAATTACGATTTCAGGGTTTATGAGGCCTTTAAGTTTAGGATTGAGGCCTCCTAATAACCTTTTGGAAATTTGATACTGGAATTACGATTCAACTTTCTTCTGTCTTTCTCGGCTGTAGGATCGATTAAATCTTTTAGGAGCCTTTTGAACCTGCATCCCGAAATTCGTTTCTTTTTTGAGAGGGTTGGAGGAGGTGAGACTAAAATTTTTGGGGCCCCTTGCCCGTAAAATCAGCTTTTGAGATCCTGAGACTGAAAATTTGATGGACACCTCGAATTATGATTTGTGCCGCCCCTCAAAAACTACAACTCTTTTCACAGGGGCTCCACGGCTCCTAAATGAGTAATTTTTTTCCCGGGACCGAAGTGAGGGCATCTGGAACCCTTCGGAACTTGAACTGCCTTCAATTTACAAAGTATACAACCCGCAACGCATCGGCCCTTACTCGTATACCCGCCAGTACTCTGGGTCCCTAGGGGATAATTTGGCTCTGCTCAGAGCAGTTATTAACATTCTTTGTGACTCCTGATGAGTTTCAATAACGGATATTTTCTCTCTAAATGTTCAGCACTTTTTCGACATCCTGTTTGACGAGCTGCTGCACTATTGAATCACTGTAGCTTTGGTATTTCAGCATAGTGGCTGTAGACTTAAAAGCAAAGACCATCTCTTAATGTCTGAGCCCTTAACATGAGGCCAACTAAATTGCATTAAATCGGACAAGGACTGTTTCAAATTTTAAAACAAATTTCAAATTTATTTTCAGCCCTTTGTTACTATTCAACAGACCCAAACCGTCCGCCCCGGGCAAATAAATCGACCTTTTTTTCCTTCTTTAATTCGCTATATTTTTCAGCTTTGCCCGTCCGCTTCTCGTCGTTTTTATAAGCGCAATGCACGTCAGGCCGCAAAATTAAATTTTCCTCCGATTTAAATGTTCGTCGAATCTCATCACTATCCCCCCCCCCCCCCCCGGCCTGTAGGCGACCCAAATCCGCTCGCGGAAATTCCCCCACAGAAACAAAGTTCGGGCGACAACTCGCTGCAAGCGCAGCATCGACGATGCCGTCCCGCCGGAAAATCCACCGATTTCCCTCCCTTAAAGCTTCGAAAAGCCAAATTTAATCCGAGAGGCGGCAACGCCGCGCGGCGCCAACTCCTCGCGAAACTAGGCCGGTTCCCCTATTTAATTTTGATCTGCAGCGCATCAACTTAAAAGTCCGACTTCTTAATCTCCCCTCAGCCCCCGGGAGGGAGGGAGGGGGTCGTTTGTAAGAGCTCTCTGGGGCGGGGGGCGCGCCGTCCGCAATTTTAATAAATACAACGCCCGAAACACGAGCGAAGCTGGTAAAAGTGATAAAAAGATACGATTGTGGCATAGGATGCTCTCCGGTAGGGGGCGGGCGGGGCGGAGGGGGGTGTTTCGCGAATCCGAGAGCCACAGCGCTAATTTCGCGAGCGCTTATCAAGGAATCGCAACCAACAACAATCGGAGACCGACACTGGCTGGCGGAGCGAGGATCGCGGGCAAAAAGGCAACAGATGGCTCGAAAACTTAATGAAACTTTTCATAATAGATGACTTTCCGTAGACAAAACCCTCCCCCCCCTCAGCCCCCGCCCCCCGCTCCTGTCACCGGTGTGCGGGGATTCTAATTCCCCCCGCTACCCCCCGCCCCGGTGCGCCGCTTGTTTTCTGTTTTGTCGATTAATAATTCAAACGGATTCATTAATTACTCTCGACCTTTGTCGCGTGTGTGCGCGCTAATTGCTTCTGATGTCTCGTCGCGACGGTTTAGTGATTTTATTGCAGGGCGCGCGGTGTTTGAATATTAAGTGGCGGCGGCGGATTCGGCGGGTGCGGTGGGCGCGGGTTGTGGGCGCCGCGCCGCCGTTGGAAAAGTTTCCAGGATTCCCGGCTCCCGCGGTTTGAGGAAGACTCGAGGCGGATAGTCTAATGTCCTAATGGAGGTCCCGCCGAGTGGCGTCTCGTAGCGCTCGAGGGTGTTTCGGCCGTGCACAGCTGTAAAGATACAAGTTTTTTGGGAAGTGAGAGATCTGCTCATTAGTTTCACGGATTTTGCCAGGAACAGCCTAACTGAACCGTTGCGAGCAAAAAAGGCACTTCTCGATTGCTGTTTTTCAGAAATGCCACTGTTAATTTATATTTTAGACTAAAAAACACGAGAAAACGGGTAATCAAAGCTAATAAACAAGCGCACAACTACTGAAACACAAAACAAAAATAAATGAGGAGCTTTCCGTAAAAAGGGCACATAGTAAAAAATAGCGTTTGAGAAAAATGCATTTTAAGTTTCCATCATTGATTTCTGGCCACTGACGGTACCTTTCATCGCAGCTTGGACTCCCGATTTCGAACAAAAGTCACTGTCAGTGGCCATAGAGTAATGACCAAAACTTCAAATGCATTTCTCTCAAACGCAATTTTTTGCCATGTGCCCTTTTTAGGAAAGCTCCTCAAATGTTCTTTATCTTTGATTACCCGTTTTTGGGGGTTTTTAGTTGAATTATTTCAGCTGTTTTTGTGTATTATTGATTATATTTTAGAGAGGAAACCATTCAGTGAGCTTTCTGAAAATATTTATTAAAAGCGTCGCAAAATCATGACGAATATTCCTTGAAAGTTTTGGGTCGTATTCACAGTCGTTTCGCTACATTAAGTACTTATACTTATTTACTACCAGAAGGCACCTTTTGTCTGCTCACGAATGCTCTACTTGGGAAACTTTCACCGATCTCCGATTTGTGTAGGTGCTCTTGGGAAAGCACGCCTACTTTTCCTCGGCCTCAGTTTCATCGCAAGCTGAAAAATCGGAAACTGAGAAACTGAGAAGACGGAAGGGGGCGTGTAAAAAATAACACCGTAAGGGAGAGTATTGATTTCAGCAAATTTACATTAAATCTATTAGTGCTCACTGATTGATAGCCTCATAAATAACCGCCTAACTCATCGACACCCTCCTTCCTTCGATGGCCCTAGTCATGTGTGCTGTGCTGCCAAACCGTGCGAGCCGAGAAACATTTCTACGTCTCTGCTGATTTTTTTAAAGAATTCCTCATTTATTTTTACCACCCCATTTTCTTGCCTTTCTAAATAAACAGTAAAATTGCATACCCGACGATGTAAAACAATGTTAAAGGCATAGGAAAACCCAAACACTTCGATCGGGGGCGATTCGGGAGCATCCCCCAGAAAATTTTCGAAAAAATCAATGGATCAATTATGCACTTGCAGTCAATTTCGTCATGAATAAGTACCAAATATGAGCGTCCTCCCTTCTTCTTACATGGTTTTTGGGCGTTTTATCTGAGAGATACTGCGGCTCCTACGCCTCCTACACCCCCACCCCCCTCAGATCATCCTATGCTAAAGGGAATCTGCTGATGTACGGTCCGACGGAGAGAAAATTGGACGGAATTAACTTGAATAAACCTATCCACAATAAGGAAATTATGCTTTCTGACATGTTATATTTTTAATTGAGGATTCAAAAACATATACTTGTTCGAATCTTTTCCTCAAAACTCTCCAAGACCTGAGAGGAAATTAGAAAAAGCGTAACTAAAATAATATTGCTCATCTCTCTCTCGTGTTTTATTGTTTTAATAGAAAACTAAAAAATATTCCGCCTTGAAATTGTGTTGGTCTATGAAAAGTGTAGGCGAAAGGGGTGCATTCACAATTTAGAGAATTCACACAAGGTCTCATGGCAAAATGTTACTTACTGTGCCGTTAAAAAAATTAAACGAGAAATTAAGAGCACTGGAGGCGCGGGTCGGTACAGGCGGAATGATATAACTTTGTGATGCAACTATTCCAACTCTCAGGAGATCAAATTGCATATCCAATGAAATGAAGGAGTCTTGAGTAGACTCAGTATTCAATTCATTTCTTTGAGACTGCTTCTAGGCACGCTATTGTCATAAATTCAATTCCTCCTTAAAAAAGCTATTTTAACCCTTCGGAGATGAAATTGTCTAAGCAATACCATGCAAAAACTTTGAGTGAGTCTGTTGATGCGTGGAGGCCATTTGCCGATCAAAACGCAAGAATAGAAGGGCAGAAACAATTTGTTTTATCCCTCTTCTCTTTCTTTTAGAAGGCGCACAAGTAGTTAAGTAGTCTTTGTTTTCCAGCAAATTCAGCAGAGGACCTATAAACGCCCTACCCTTAAATATTCATCTCATAACGGTGTATAACTACACCCCTGTAATTCGTTCTATAATAATTCGTCGCCTTTCAGACATAAGGACGTAACTAAACTTAGCGATGAACCTTGTAGTCCGTATAACTCAATACTTTCCCTGACTCATCTCTAAATGTAGTTAAGCCCTTATGTCAACCAAGTGATGAATTAAGAGGGAGCGTGGTCACCGAAAAGAAGTTCTTTACATTCTTGTATTTTCCCTTGCACTCGTCGTAATCATTTTACTCATTTGTCTTTTCAATCAAAAAGTTGCGCGAATAAAGACATTAAAATATATTAACACAATAAGAATGTTTGAAGTCGATGCATTGTACCAAAAAAATCAATAATTATTGCTCATCCATAACTACCCCTATTAAATGCTCAGGAAAACTAATGGCGCATAATTTGTTTCTTAAATGAGCCAGAAATCGTGAATTTTATCGCAATTTGAAGTCCGTTTTAATCCCTAGGGGCGATAGTATGTGGAATGAATTTTGCAAAAAGGAACCATGAGAAGTCCAATGTTACTCGACTTGTGCAACTCACACTCTTTGTAATAAAAATTCTGAATCGTGCGATACATTAAATCTACAAAGGTAATTTTCGTCTTGAATTTATAGTTTATTGGGAGTAGAGATGAAACATGTTTATATATTATCAGTTTATATTTGTAAGCTAAAAAAGTTGCACAATCTCAGCGAATTGGAAACGTTCTTGGTTCCTCTTTGCAAAATGCAATCCATGTATGCGACCTGAAATCAACCTTGAAAAATCAAGCCGGGTGAGCGAAATGCGAAAATGTGTCAAAACAAATGGCTCGCATCCATAAACTGGACTACATTTTGCAATAAGGAGCCACAATTTCTAGCTCATCTAAAAAGCTTCTATTCTCTTGAGGAAACATATGGCACACATGTTGTTTCTAAAATGAGCCGACTGGAGTGGTTCCTTTTTGCAAAATGTAGTCCAACTGATAACCCTCGAGCCTGACGGAAGAGCTCGCAGAGCAAGGATCATCAAACATGAAATGTAAGGTTTCGGTTACTGCGCGATTCGGTCGGAGCCGGGCAGTCGAAATGGACCGGGGGCTGTTCGGGGACTAATGTGCGCTCCATTAAGTGCACATGTGTTACATTAGACATTCACATTTGCGGGATGAGAAAGAACTTCGATCATGGCGTCGTGGAATCGGCCTGCAATATTCATACCACCTCGTCACATACGCCGGCCGCACAATAAGAATGCCTCTGCTCTCTCTACTGGATCCGATTATAAATTCAGCGCTAACACCTCGCAAAGAGCCTACTTTGGCCGGCCGTTACCTCACAGGCCCCTTTTTGAATCGATCGATGGACAGGGTCTGAACTGAATCTTCACATGCATACATACTGCCATACTGAGGAAAAACACCGTATGAACATTCAAAGTTTGCCAAATTTCCTCCGATGAAATGTGTATCTTTGAGGAGGGTAATGAATATTTCCTCTTGAAATTTTTCGGTAAAGATATAATCACAAAGGAAATTCTCTGAAAAATTAAACGGAAAATATTCACGAGTTTTCCTGAAAATTCTTGCTTAATCAAAGGAAATTTGGCAACTTACAAAGGTTCATACGGCGTTTCCCTTTGCACGGTAGCATAGACTTCGCGCATTTTTTTTTAAAGCGCATTTTGGTGCTCTGTGACACTCAAGCGCCACATTATTTTTCCTCCCACGTGATATCGGACAACTCGTCGTCTCCTGGACGAAAGAACGTAACTCCATTTCAATGTTGCCTCATTTCCCCTCGATAATTGCACTTTTAGGTTTCAGGATATTCCGTCAACGATTTTTTGTCCGTGCACCTGTCTTGTTCAGTAGTTTCCGTCCACGCGTGAAATAAGCAACAGTGACTTGGTTCAAGCGTTATATTTTAGTCCGCATGTAAAATTATATTGATAATATCGAAATGAGAAAATTGAGAGAGGAGGAGGTATTGTTATGGTAACTCATTTTTTAAATGAAATGTTGCGTTCTTCCTTTGTTTAATCTTTTCTAATTATCATCGGTGAATATTTGGTTTTATTTATATCCTTTAAATTGATCGATAACACTTACCTTATGTTTATTTTACTTATTTTCTTTTTAATTTTTTTTTTTGGGGGGGGGATGGGGTATTACTTCATTTTAAAAACATTTACTCTTTTAAAACTTATTCGTAAAATTAATTCGAAAAATATTCGTAAAACCTTTTCCAAGCGATGGTACTGATATTTATCTCAATGAACCGTTGTTGTCGTGAAAGAAATCACACAAAAATGAATAAAAGAGGAAAAAACCAAGAAGCACGGAATCTTTTAATTTAGCCCATTTGTAAATCGCTGTGTAAGAGTCAAATACGTCCAATTTGAGCATTTGGTTGCGCGCACACCACGCTGCAGCACATTAAAAGCACAAAATGTAAAAGAAAAAATAAAAGTACTTTGGAAATCATTAAATTTGACACGAAACAACCTAAATATTTACAAAACACACATTGGGTTTTCCTTTGTACAATTTTTTTTCCCCATCAATTTTGATGAGAATAATCCATGCAGAGTGTGCAAACATTTCAAAATCATGAGTCGAAAAACGCTGACTCCTTGAGTTTAAATATTAGAGCCAAACAAAGCGGAGCGGCGTGCTGCCAGCACGAAACGCGCATTGGCGCCTACAAACCTAACAGGGATACTTCACGCATTGCGCAATGCGTGAGGTATCTCTGCTGGGTTTGTAGGCGCCAATGCACGTGTCGCGCTGGACCCTCGCCCGCCGCGCCGCGGCGTAGCGCTTCAAGCAACTGTTTCGCAACCAAGGTTTTGCACAGTGTTATACGAAATTGAAGGCGGTCCAACATATTAAATATGACAGCCATACTTTAATAGTGCGGAGCTTTCCTCCAAAAATAAATCAAGATACTACGGTACAAAAAGAGAGCGGTTGTCCAAAAACTCACCAAGTCATACCATCCGTATTTAGTAACTTTTAGCATAATTTTTGAATTTCGTTAAAAAGAAAAAAGACTTAATTCAGGCAGAAACATTCTTGAGTATGCCGTCACGAAGATTTTATTTTGAACCAACAATAAAATCGCTGAATGAAATTGGTTGATGTAAGTGACTTTTCTTTATATATAAGTATCTCTTCCTCTTTAAACAAGCATTATTTTCTTTATTAATTCATAAGGAAATCTTCTCTATGGTAAATTTGAGCTCTCTGTAGAATCAAGTCACTTTTACCGCTAATGAAGTAAAAAAGACCATGTTAAACGTTATTGAATACAGATCCTAGGACTTAATAACTACCGTACTTTTTTGTTGCCGTCACTCGATTTAATTTGTGAGGCAACTTCGTGCTATTGGAAGATGCCATCAATTATGATACGTTAGGGTGCCTTCAATCTCGTACGTTCGAACTTCAAACTACGAAAAAAAAGTTAAGAATGTTTTTGAGTTCCGTTAGTCGTATATTTTCTCCTGCCAAAAACTTAAAAGTGGAAAACAAAAATTAGTCTGTGAAAAGGGGGACTAAAGTTTATTTCTTACATCGAGTCTTACGGAGAAATACAACTTCAAACCTCTTTTTTTCAGTTTCAACTATTAATATGAAATTGAGTTGAACCAACTCAGATAAGTACATAGTGGGTTGGTTCTTTTCTGATAAACTCGGTCCATTTATGACAGTGGTTCCGTTCTTTTGTCTGTATTGCTTTACCTTGCTTTGCCTGTGACATTACAATAATAGCATCAATGAATTGAAGTTCAATGGAGATGTTGCATGTGTAAGGAATTTGTGATTTGATTGTTGATTCTTACGTAAAAGTTCGCGAGAAACACGATGGTGCCACTGGTTTTCTCTGAAATTAACTCCCAAGCTCAAAAAAAGCTCTCAAGTTGAGGCCGAAATGGAGGGGATATCCCACGCTACCCTGTGAGTCCACCTCTACATCAAGACAAACCCTCCATGCGAAGATGGGGAGCAAATACATTGACAGGACTGCCACTTTATTTGGGGATTCCAAAACTGAAAACAAGGCATCATTGCTAATGTATTTCCTCCCTATCTTTGCATGGGGAGTTTTTGTCTTGATGTAGAGGTGGACTCTCAGGATAGCCTGGGATATCCCCTCCATTTTGGCCTCAACTTGAGAGCTTTTTTGAGCTTGGGAGTTGATTTCAGAAAAAAACCAGTGGCACCATCGTGTTTCTCGCGAACTTTTACGTAAGAATCAATAGTCAAATCGCAAATTTCTCACACATGCAAAATCTCCATTCCTGCAACCGAACTTTTTTTCTCAGTGTATTGCCACACAACAGCGATGAGGGGTTGTTCTTTTCTTAAAGGAACAAGGCTTTGCTGGCATTGTATCGTCGGTGACTTGTGACTCGACGCACGGGTCGGATCGGAATCGGAACGCAATGATTACCTCCCGGACGAGGGCGAGGGCGAGCGGCCCTCGACGGGGATTAGAATACCCGAGACGGTACCCCGTAATTAGGGCCCGAGCGCAAAGTAAGAAATTACAGCTTTCCACTTCAAAGCCCTGGCGAAGAGGTCGGAAACGACGCGGGCAACGGGATCGCTGTCGGGATATCAGCCCGTGACATGCGAAACAGAGATCAAACATTAATACATTCCCAACGCCGTGTTTTCATTTCCGCAACCGGCCTCCGGGGCCAAGCCGGGATCTTGGCCGACCTAAGGCGGAGCGCGTCCAGCTTGTTTCAGGCTGAAACAAGCTGAAACTTTCAGCCCCCGCGACGAGACGCGACGCTCGCCTTTTCTTTCCCGCTTTTCGTAGTTTCTCAGGCGGAAGAGCCTAACTAGCCGCCTTCCCTTTATGTAATGCTCCCATGTAACCATGTAGACAGGAGTCCTGTCTTCCTTTCGTAAAGGCAGACCATTCCGAGTTCGGTATGAACCGAAGGTTTCAGACCGATAAGGGCGGGGGTTCCACAGGGGGGTCCACTTTTCTAAACTAAAGAGAAAAGATATTTTTTATTTAGTAATGATCATGTCTTACTTTTTCTCCTCATTTGTTAGGGGTAGTTTATTTGGATTACATTTTGCAATAAGGAACCACTATTTCTGACCCATTTTAGAAACAACATACATGCTATTGGTTTCCCTACGCAGATATGTGCTTTTATGGGAGAGCCAGAGATAGTGGTTCCTTATTGCAAAATGTAATCCATTTGTACAGTTAAAATGTGTCTAAACCTATGTTAATAATTAATTAACAGCTAAACTTAGCTTTTAAAGATATTGTATACATATCTAAAGTGTTCCGTGTGCTATTATTAAAGTACTAATAAAAAAATAAATAAAAATAAAAAAGCCGCCTTCCGGCCAAGAATATACAAAGAGAGAGGGCAGAAAAAAATAAATACAGTAAAAAATAAGATTCCATCACCAAGCAGAAAAGACCTTGATTTTGGTTCAAAGAGAGAAATTTTTCGGAAAAACAATTTTTGGCAAGTTGGGTCAAAATTAGGTTCTATGATTCCGACGAAAAACTTTCTTATTAGTCCGAAAGAATAAGTTGCGAGAGATTTTGTTCTTCTTTTTTCAAATTATGAGAAAATCATTCTAATTTTCAGCAAGAAACGCCCGTTAATTTTCTAAAAAAGAATACAATATGCAACAATGAAATGCAGGTACGTTTGTCTGGAATACATCAATTGGTGTGTAGTTAGAGGAATTATTAGTTTTCAATCAGAAATGCCTAACACCTCTCTTGCAAAAATACACAGTGAACATTCTGCAACGTTGAAATATTGTTCGTCGCCTTCCGGCCAAAGTATCACAAGCGCCATGCAACGTTTCAAAATTTCCGCCGCCATTTTATTTTTTTACAGATAAACTGTTGGCTGAATCTGCTTGAAAATTTCACTGAATTTTATCGGCAGCGCAAAAAAAATTCAGTGAAATTTTCGGACAGTTTCACTGAACAATTTCTCTGTAAAAAAATGGAACGGCGGCGGAAATTTTTAAGCGTCGCATGGCGCTTGTGATACTTTAGCCAAAAGATGACGAACAATATTTCAACGTTGCAGAATGTTCACTTTGTATTTTTACAATCGAACTGACAGACATTTCTGATTGAAAACCAATAATTCCTCTAATTAGACACAAATTACCGTTTTCCAGATGAACGTTACTACATTTCATTGTTGCAAAATTTTCGCTAGCAAATTGTATTCTTTTTTTTAGAAAACTGCCGAGCGTTATGAAAATTTCAATAATTTTCTTACAATTTAAAACAAAAAAGAACAAAATCTCTCGCAACTTATTCTTTAAGACTAATAAGGAAGCTTCCCGTCGGATTCATATAACCTAATTCTGACCCATATGGCCAAAAATTGCTCCTCTGAAAATTTTCTCTCCTTGAATTAAGGTCTCTTTTTTTGACAGGTGATCATATTTCACTTTTGTATATGTGTTTTTTTCTGCCCTCTTTCTTCGTGTATTCTTGGTAGTAATTAAATAAATCCATGAAAAAAAAAGAAAAACAACAAAATATCACAAGAGAATTCCACACAAAACGGACAGCAATGTTCCTTACGTAAGCAAAGCACTTGGTGAGGTGAATGGACGCTCGCTGTAGTTAGAATTGCTTGCACGCTATAATGAAGGCGTTTTAGAGCTAGAATTTTATGTATGGCGCGCGGCGCATAGCTCAGTACAGTGTGCTTTTCATTCCAGTCAAAATAACGTATGAAAAAAGAGGTTATTATAGGTAGGGTATTATTAGGGGTAGTATAGGAGCAGAGCGCTCTAAGTGCGCTGAGTTAGCGGCTTGATATGTATGTAAAAAGAGGTTATTCAGCGGATTTTTCAACGATTGCCCGTACCCGATTTTGATTCCGCATATTGATGGTGAAACTAACATACCACATATCTCGGAAAACACAATTTTTCAGGAGAGAAAAAAATCGTTTCCGGACCTTATTTTTGAAGATTAAAAGGTTATGATTCTTGGAGATAGAAATGATGAGATGCTTTTCATCACGCCTTGAGCGTTTTTGAACAAAGCCCTACCAGTTGGGAAATACGGAGGAAAAACCGAGTTATGTGTTTTGCAAATTAGGAACCAACACTTTTACCTCGCGAAAAGTGAATTTTGAATTAAAGTTTTGAGCCTGTTATTTGTATTTGAAGATTTTGCTCGATTTATTGTTTATAGCGAAGAATCCTATTGAACTGTGTGCTTAAATTAATGCCGTAGACGCATATGTTGTTCCTATAGCTAGACCAGTCACCATGTCTTTATTAATTATTATACTTTTAAACGGCATGACAAATAAGGTGACCCGTTGTAAAGTATACGTAGCAGGTTACCTTCGTAAATGATTATCCTAAAACTTCTAATAAAAAAGGCAAATGTCCTTTTCCCGCTAGACGAGTCGCCTTCCAATACAAGCGTATGCAACATCGATGACACCTCTTGTCCGCACTCTCGTATCATTCGTTACTTGCTAACATTGAACATGCATGCATATACCTGTCACTTCCTCAAGCGGACCTATGGCTTGAGGTTACCTGACTCACCTCGAATGTTTAGTAGAGAATTGAGTGTGTGCTTTGCATTCTAAGACTACTTACATTAAAACAAGTTTTCTTAAATTTGAAAAACTTAGGGCAAAAGCGCATAACTTCCCCACCACGTGCGTTAATGAGCGCGATTGGCACGGCTTGTGACGGCGGAGAGAGAGAGAGGGGGGGGGGCAATCATGTCATAATCTTTCATATTTTTGCTCACGAAATTTTTGGATGAAAATGTAAAATGTTTTGGAAGAATGAGAGGTTTTTTTTTTTTTTTGGGGGGGGGGGGTCCAACGGAGATAAATATAGAATTGTAATTTTCGGTAAAAATGGGGGAGCGTGAATTCTATGAGGGAAGATTCACTAAAACTCTCTACACCTATTTGGTGCAACAAGACTTAATTATCTTTCAAGAAAACCCCATCTTGTTATACCTGAACCTGATAAACTCGATTTTTCCTGTGTGCGATAAATTCGCGACGGCGCACGGCGCTGGCGTCTCGCGGCGCTTCGAGCCATTATTTCGCCACGTAGGTGGTGCACAGTATCATACGAGATTGAAGTAGAAACCCGCTTTCATTCAGCGATTTTATTCTTGATTCAAAATAAAATCTCCTGGACGGCATACTTAGGTATGTTTAAATTTAGTCACTTTTTTCTCTAATGAAATTCAAAAATTATGCTAAACGTTATTAGGTACGAATGCCAGAACTTGGTGAGTTTTTGGACTACCGCTAGCTCTTTTTGTGTCGTAGTATCTTGATTTATTTTGCGAGGAAAGTTCTGCGCTCTTAAAGGATGCCTGTTCTTAATAAGTTAAAGCGCCTTCAATTTGGTAAGATACTGTACAACACCTCTCTTGCGAAATAGTTTCTTGAGGCGCAGTAGCGTGGCACGCCGCGGCGCGGCGGACAGCCAGCGCGGAGCGCGCATTAGTGCCTACAAACCTAGAGGGATACTTCCAGCATTGCGCAATGCGTGAAGTATCCAGTTAGGTTTGTAGGCGTCGGTGCACGTTTTCCGCTGGCAGCACGCCGCGTCGCTCTGTGTTCGGCTCTAATATCTAAACTCACAGAGTCAGCGTTTTTCGACTCATGATTTTGAAATGTTTGCACAATCTTCGTGGATTATTCTCAATTAAATTAATGAAACATTTTTGTGTTAAAGGAAAATATACCGTTTGTTTTCTTGAATATTAAGGTAATTCCGGGGCAAATTTAATGATTTCCAAAGCATTTTAATTTTTTCTATCATATTTTGTGCTTTTATTGTGTTACCTCGCTTGGGAAAGGTTTTACAAATATTTACCACTTTTTAAAAATGTAAATGTTTTTAAAACGAAGTAATATTTTCAAAAATGGGAGAAAAAAACGCTTCAGGTTCGTTACGGCAAAAAATGTAGTTTATTTCACAGGATTAAATATCGTATCTTTGAGCATTAAATTGATTAAACCTCAAATACAGCTTCATCCTATGGGACTACTCTTTGCTATAAGGAACTACTAATTCTGGCTGTTTATACCTAGAAACAACTTGTGCAATTAGTTTTCCTTTACAGATGAAAGCTTTTATGGTTGAGCCAAAAATAGTCGTTCCTAATTGCAAAAAAAAAAAAAAAAAAAAAAAAAAAAAAAAAAAAAAACTCCGATTGTGAATTGAAAAAGGTGGATGCACAGTTGCAAGACCGCTGCAAAATGTATGATTATTTCTACTTCAACCCTCGCAAGATGGCGAAATTTAAAGCAACTACGGACAACTCTGGGGTGTGTTCGTGTCTCCATGAGGCTGATAGCTCAAAAGTAAAGGAACTTGCTAGTCAACTAAATTAAAGAGGAAATAAATTAGCAAAATACAATTGAATAAATAATGCTAAATAGCTTACTTTGATCTGATGAAAAGAGGGCAAGGTAAATAGCGCATTGCGAAACTGGTGAATTAAGATTGAGGGGACTTAAAAGCTTGAGGGTTTCAGTCGGGAAAAGTATCCATTCCAAACGAATGTCAAGGACCTGTTGGAGTTTTAAATGTAAGGTTGGGTGCCGGCTTCACGGTGAGAGAACTAAGTTCAGATAAAAAGTTATCCCTTAAGGTTAGAGTGACCCTGCGGCAGAAGTGCGGCTGCTTTGGAAGTCTGGAAAAGAGGAGTTCTGCTTGAATTTTTAAATGAAGTTACAATATAAATCCCCAAATGAACGAATCATCTACGTCAGAGTCTGGTGGAATCTACGATTTTTCCTCCGAAGATGCTGCATGGATTTTGACGTCCGCATTCATAATCTTCACGATGCAAACAGGTTAGTCTATCCGCAATGATTCTTTGCCTACGAGATATGGTTGAAATACTTCACGGTAAAATCATCGAAGGATCCAGTTTAAAAAATATAGTAAATGAAAACAATTATAACTTAATTGAATTTTTATTTTTGGATGAAGGTTTGGACGATATCTGCCTATAATGTAAACCTGTAAGGACTAGTCTAGACCATATCTGGGCCGGAACGTCAAAATACATTCAAACAACCCGATGGATGGATTGATGCATGGATTTTTTTACATCAATATAATAGAAGACATTATTTCTTAATTTATTCTTGCAGCCGTGTATGAGGGGACTAAATTTTGCAATGGACCACTAGATAAGGTACGGATTTCAGCATTCTGATTCATGTTTCTTAACCAAAATTTTACGTAAAACACGATGCACACAACGAAAATTACCGAAATTAACTCCTTACGAAGATATTTAATGATTCTTGATGCGTGAATTCAAACCAACCGCTCATGAAAACTCAATGCTCTACGTGATTCACATCGCGCGCTAAACATGATCATGACAGTCTCTGCGATATAAAAATCTGGCAACCTCAATCTTGACGCTTTGGCTCAGTTATAGCAAATTGCTAATAGTTTGAACAACACATGGTGGGAATTGAACATTGCTCGATTGAGAAGCTTGCTGAAACCGTTGTAGTGGGCGATTCGACTTGAGTTTCTTGTGAGCGGGCAGTTCAAATTCCTCGTAACCAATGTAAAATAAAAACGTTAATATCTTCGTTAGGAGTTGGTTTCAGTAATTTTCGTGTGTGAATCGTTTTCTACGTGAAATTCTGGTTAAGAAACACGTATCAGATCGCTTAAATTCGTACCTTGTCTAGTGGTCCATTGGGAACTTCTATTTCGGTCTCAGTTTAGAGACAGCACATTTGCTAAGATTTATCGAATACAAATAGGTGCTTTCACAAATGAGCTATTCCTCATCGCAAAATGTGGTTTAAATGACATCAGTCACTTATTCCGAAAAATTGACTTCATGTCAGATCCTCTCTCTCAAGCCGTTTTTGAAGATATTTGTCAGGCAGTTATAGGATCCTACTTCCCTGAAGTACCTAACGTCTTTAGCCAAGGCCACGTGATCAAATCGATTCATCGGATCTTTTGGATAAGTTTGCTAATCAGAGCTCACCCATCCTATCAAATACCTGCAAGTCGCTGTTATTTGAAAAATGTCTGACCTTGAAGGTTTGATGACTCGATTTGATCGTGTGACACTAGCTCTTTCTAGACGACCCTTCCGCTTAGGAAGTTCTGCTTCGTGGAAAATTACACTAATGCCACTAATCGCCTTCATGGCTTGAACACTTCGTTTATTTAGGCTACATTTTGCGATTAGAAACTACAATATCTGGCTCATCCGGAAAACACTTATGTACATTCGTCTTCTCTTCTTCCACCAACGACTAGGGCTTAACCCTGTTTGTCAAGCCCTCCAGAGTCGAGCACAATAAACTATATAAATATTAAAAATCTAAAAATCACTAAAAATAAAGGTCTCTTCGAATCTATTAAAACATCATAAAATCTTCAATCATTCTACTGCTCGTACATACATCACTGCTCAATACCTACTTATGTACACAGGGAAACTAATTGTACATACATTGGGGAAAAAAACACATTTGATCTAGAGTCCAGACTCTTGAAAACATTGACAAGAAAAAGGACTCTTGGTTCAATCAGATTTAGGCTCTGATTGAATCAACAGTATTTTTTCTTGTCGATGTTTTTAAGAGTCTGGACTCTAGATCCAATGTGTTTTTTTTCCAGTGTACGTTGTTCCTCATCTGAGTCAGAAATTGTAGTTTCTAATTTCAAAATGCAGTACAATTGAAGGACATGCAAAGAAGTTACGATTGCAGGGTTCGGTTTGCTGGAGCTAGGCTGCGTCGCGCCGAAGAACGAAGTGAACATAATGATGAAGAACTTGGTGGACATCTTCCTGGGCGGCATCACTTACTGGCTCTTCGGTTACGCGCTGAGCTTCGGCAGGAGCGAGCTCAACACTCCGTTCGTGGCCCTCGGAGACTTTGCACTCAACATCGACAACGCCGATCCCCAAAAGGGGGCAATTTACACCTTCTTCGTCTTCCAACTATCCTTTGCCACCACCGCCACAACTATTGTGTCTGGAGCTGTTGCGGAGAGGTATGTCGTCTCTTTTTCTCACAGTGTGGATGCAGTCCATTCGGACGTATTTCTGCTAAACTGAGCCAGAGACAGGTGGGGAAGAAGGGGTGTGCTCGTTAGTTGAGGGCCGTAAAAATGAATGGGAATTAGAAAGCGCTAGTGACGTCAGTGGCGACGACGCAACGGGGATCTTCAGCTCATGAGCCCTGTTCACATTGCCTTTTTGCTATGCCACGGCTCACGAGTGCCACAAACAGTTGGCACTTTCTTCCGTTTCACTGGAAAAATACACAGTGGATCTAGAGTCCAGACTCTTGAAAACATTGACAAGAAAAAATACTCATGATTCAATCAGATTTCAGCTTAAATCAAGAACCAAGCCTCTTAATTTGAGCGGATTTCCTTTTGATTTAAGCTTAAATCTGATTGAATCAAGAATCCATTTTCTTGTCAATGTTTCCAAGAGTCTAGACTCTAGATCCAATGTGTTTTTTTTTCCAGTGTTGGTAAAATGTAAAATCTTGCTTTTCCATTTTCCCAATCATGCCCGCTTTTTTATTGTTTTTCATGCACTTATGCAGCTTTCTAGAGCACACTCCATCTTTCCTACTCGCCTATAGTTCCGTTTAGCAGAAATACGTCCATTTGTGAGTGCAGTTGTGTCATGCCTGTTCGAGTGTGATTTGAAATTTCGATATTAGCTGCTCATATTTAAGAGAGGCAATACTTGCATCTCCTGTAAATAAGAACACACGATAGAAAAATATACGTCCAATTAAACTATCGAAGGAGTGGCGACGTTGATGACAACGCTAGGATGCAACTATTAGTAATCAAGGGATGTCCGTGTTGCACGCACAAAAAATTGAAGGCGCCTCGACTGCCTCTTGCAGGAAGAAACGTAGTAAGGTTTTATCAGTCAGCGGGCAATGTAATATGCCTAAAAAAATTAAGATATTGTAACTAGTAGAGAAGTTTTCGAACAAATTTTGGGGTGTGACGGTGCTAACATCTACCACCTCAAACAACTCAAAAACATTTTACCAGTATATACAGGAGTTTTTACAAATATTTCCGAACCAAATGCGCCTCAAAATCGTAGCGATCGATTTAGTTCATTTTTGTGCTTATAGAAGCGATAACATAATACTCGTACTTTTTGGTTAAAATTTTAGGTGTGGCTTCAAGGCTTATTGTCTCTTCTCTTTGATCAACAACATTGTGTACTGTTTGCCGGCTGGGTGGGTCTGGGGTGAGCACGGATTTTTGAGCAAAATGGGTGCTGTAGACATCGCCGGTTCCTCTGTGGTTCATTTGACTGGCGGCGTTACTGGTAATCTCTAATGTAAACATCTGTCCATCAATCACACAGCAGAGACAATATATTCTAGAGATCCTACATTGCTGTGTTCTCTATCGTGTTTCAGTTATTTTTGGAAGTGAACGCTCAGATTCGCCTGATGATGACTTATGACCATTGATGCCTCAGTGCAACCAATCTTCATGAATATGTTTGGAAATGAGTCTTCTTAAAATAATTTTGTAATAATATTTCCATCAAAAACACCCTCAGAATCTTGACAAATTTATAAATATTAAATATTGTTTATTTGCTGGTTATGTACGGACTAGGCGGATGACGCTAGTCACCATGTTTTAAAAAGGATGGTGGCTCCAGTATTGTTGGGCATAAAAACTTGGTGCAGTTGGTGCTTAGACAAATCGCATTATTTTCCACTGGCCTATGAGTGTTAAGGATCTTAACGAGATTCCATGAGCAGTGCGCGTAATAAATTGCATATTTGACAAAATGAAGGGGCTTTAAGTTTCTCGTGCAGAGATCTGTCATTCAAAGGTCAGTCAAATCTCAGAGGAAACTCGATTCGGAAAAGTTGGTCTTAACCGCTTTCTTCGATAACGTGGTAAGGCTCTGGTATGAATTTTTCGTTACAGCGTTGGCCGCTGTCATAATGTTGGGCCCTCGAATCGGAAGATACGAGCTCGGAATTGAGCCTCTGCCTTTGGGTAAACCAAGCAGCTGTGCTCAAGGATTGTTCGTTCTCTGGTGGGGATGGCTTGCATTCAACTCTGGCAGGTAAGTTCACCGGACCCTTAAAGGAAAATTCAATTCAATGTATTATGTTCTTTAAAAAAAAAAACAAAAAAAAAAAAAAAAAAAAAACAAACAAAAAACTAACAAAATGCTTTGGGAATTTTTGAAATTAGATATACGAAAAAAAATTGCACTTGTTCTATGCGATAAACGATCAATTATCGATATCTCCCCATTTGAAGCTGAGGTAAAGAGTCGATTATTAAGATGCATGTTGTAAACACCTGTTTATCGATCCTTTTCCTTAATTTTAAATGGCAGATCAATCACTATATCGCAAAACGCGTCAAGCCACAGCTCATAAAAAGCGTACATATTTCATCAATAGCCGCGGAGACTCTAACGCAAGGCTAGAAAAGTAAGCAATACGTCTCAAAGAGGAAGGACGTACTTTCGAGACATAATCTTTCGAGAAATGATATGAAAGGGAAGGGAACGAGTGAACTAACCCTTAGAACAATAATTATCACGGGGAAAAACGTTCTGGGCCCTTTGGTGCACACTAATAATTTTTGAAAGTTGGTTTAGAGGAGGTAAAGACCGTTCAAGATGATAACACATTCAAAGTGAATCTTTACTTTTCAAAATTTGCTAACGTATATGAAAAAAAGTTAGATGAAACACTAGCCCTGGGTAATTGATTCGCTCTTATCAATTTTTCTTTTTAACGACGTCTCTTCAATCACTTACACTGATCGAGATTTGATTATAGAAGTAAAAAATTATTGTATGAACGAGGTACTGAATGATACCACTATTTAAACTTCGAAGTACGCTCTTTGCATAACTGACTAATTGAAGGGACTTTAGCCCCTACACAATTTTTAGCATCCGCACAACCTATTTTTAACTATATTAACTTAGACAAAACTGTGACTTGCGTGTTTACTGACAAAACAGTGACTTATGTCTGAAACTTCCTCCAATTTTTAGATCAGGGTAAAATTCACTTGTTTGCCGAATGTCAAGAATTTTATTTGAATATCAAAATTCTCAAAAAGAGGAATATCGATATAGGCAGTTTTTTGACCCACCCTATAGCTGGATTTCCTCAGCTCTCCAATTTCAATCATGACTTGAATTGGTCATTTTCTGTCTCTTTTTGGGCCTAATACTGGCCTGAACATGGGTCTGAATGCCGATTTTGGAGAAAAATGGGAGTTTAGCGGATTTGCAGCCGAAATTCGAAAAATTCGCATATTTCGCCAAAACTTTCGCGGACTTGAGACTTATGACCATGTTTAAGACGGTAATTAGATCCAAAAAGAGACAGAAAATGATCCAATCATAATGCAATGTTATTGCGTAGATCTTTAATGAGCAAAATAGCATAGAGTTGAGGAAATTCAGCCGGTCTGAGCGCAAAAGCGGTCCTTATTGGCAATACCCTTTCTTCCGCTGTTTTCAGTACTTACGGGGTGACAAATGGAAAGATAGACTACGCAGCAAAAGCAGCTGCGATGACGATGATCTCTTCTTTCGGTGGAGGCACGGTCGGCCTTCTCTACTCCTTCCACACTCAAAACGGGCGCTGTTCCATGATGGACGTCGTCAACTCCGTCCTCGGAGCATTGGTCGCAGTCACCGGTGAATATCAGTGGCGTAGCGTGGATTGCGAGGTATCGATTGTTATGCCATTTAAACCTATGGTAAAGAATCGATTATTACGGTGTTCGCTGCGAACACCCTGTTTATCGATCCTTTCCCATAGGTTTAAATGGCATAACAATCCATGTATCGCAAAGCACGCCACGCCACCGGTGAATATTCTCACCGTCCACCATTGAAACTTTTTAAGTGCCGGATACACTTGCGAGCTAGACGCGCGTCTTAAGATGCGAATATGCCTTTGGCCGCGCGTGTTCGGCAATGTCCGTAGCCAATCAGATTGCAACTCGCCGCCCGTAACTCGCTCAAAGTGGGATCGGATCCTACTTTTCGCGTCTAGACGCGCGTCTAGCAAGCAGGTGTACCTGGATATTTTAGCGAGAAATACGGGATCAAGATGGAGCGATCACTATTCGCGACTGTTGATCGGAAGTTTAAGACCCGTAAACTTTCTCACACTTTTTCTTTCGTTTTGCTACGCTGCGCATTGTGCATCTGTTCAAGAATAGTTTCGTTCAAACAGGCGTTAACTTACAGACAGAATCAGTTTCCTACCAACTTAAAAAGAAAGGTAGTATCTTTCGCCGAATTTCTTTTCGGTCCGAACTGAGTACCTGTATTCAATTTACAATACAATGAGAGCATACCAATGATGCCAATTTTATACTCTATCTTTTCGCGTTCTCACAATTTCTGCGGATACTAAGTTCAATTCTGCCGTGCTAAGGAAGAACGCCGTATGAACCTTCAGGCGTTGCCAAATTTCCCCCGAAAAATCACTAGTTTTCAGGAAAATTTTTTAATATGTGGCTACCAAATTCTCGGATAATTTTGCTTGCAATTTTACCTAAAGTTTTTGAAAATTTCTCGGAGAAATATTCATAATTTTCCTCAAAAATAAAAACTTCATGGAGGGAAATTTGGCAACTCTCGAATGTTCATACGGCGTTCTTCCTTAGCACGGCAAAATTAGCCTAAATTATTATAAATGGATGGTGTAAGTCCGCAAATACGTACATCTCGTTTGCGGCGTTCGAGAGTCTTCCCCCAAAATTTATTTTTTAAAGGAGAAACAAATGAAATTGTTCCTCGAATTTTTCGCAACAAATTTTTCACACGGAGAAGAAAAATTACGGCAGTTTTCGAGAAATTCCGTTGAGTAGTGTTTTGTCTAAAAAATAAAGTATGACAGGAAGTGTGCAACGTCGCAAACCGAGTTACGTGGTTGCGGACTTACACCGCCAATATTTAATTACGTGTATTCACAAAATAAGAAGATGCAGTAGACGATCTAGCTTGTTCGATCGAAGAGTTGAAATTCCTGTGCTTGGTTTGAAAAAATGGTTTCATTTATTTTTCCCTCACAAGCTGGGTGTTTCTTGTACCAATCGTGGGAAGCATTACTTGTTGGTGCTATTGGAGGACTTCTTGTTGCCTACAGTGTGCCTTTCTTCGACCGATTAAACATAGATGATCCAGTTGGGGCTTCATCAGTTCATGGTGAGTTTTTGGTTTATACAGTGCATTTTGAAAAAAAAAAAAAAAAACAATGATGTAAAGAAAGCGATGATTTAAATGAACAGACTTTCACCGCACAGTGCGCCGCGCCGAGGGCTTCTCCTTTTCATCTTTAGTCCTCGTTATCATTTTTCTCTAAGTCGCGCCGCGGCGATCGGCATGTAACACATATTAGCGCCTACAAGAAAGCATGAATACTTCACGCCAGCGTGAAACGCATAGCGCCTACAAGACTGCGTGAATACTTTACGCATTGTGTCAAACACGGTGCAGTCTGCGCGGCGCGGCGGCGGAAGTTAAAATCATTGAACCACATTTATGTTTGTTCTTTCATATTTTTTTCGTTCATTTCTTATGAATGGAAGGTCTTGTCCAAACAGAGATAGGTTTACGGAACTTAACTTTCGCGCAAAGTTTCGTGAACTCTTGCTAGTAGTGTTGACAGGGCTTTCCCAAAAAATGTGTTCAACACGAGTAAATGCGTCTTATGCACCTCTCCCCCGCTGGCACGGTTTTTATCGAGTTTCAAAACAAATGAGAAGGGGGTGGCAAAATATAGGCGGCCCATGGGCGGCAAGTAGGAGAATCCGGCCCTGACTCCATCTTCTTTTAATGTAGATCAGTTAATTATTTTTTTACCATTAAATCCTGAAACAACGATTGAACTGATCTGATGCTCTGTCGAACCAGTCATCAAACTGATTTGTTATTCTGAAACATTATGAAATTATCTCAACAATATTGTGGAGCTAAATGGATTTCTTAAATACTTTTTTTTCGATGATTTATCCAATGAATCACAATTTTCAGGAGTATGCGGTATGTGGGGCACATTGGCGGTTGGACTGTTCGCTGAAAATCCACTCCCTCTAACAACTACCTATGGAAGGAGCGGGTTATTTCGAGGTACAAAATTCAAAACTGAAGCTCAAAAGACAGAAGTGGTAGAACCAATGTAAAATAACATGTTAAGAAAAGTTAAAAAAATACTCGACATAAAACCCCAACGGAAAAGACTAAGTATTTCAAAGGAAACATTGAAAACAACACACTTTGTCACCCTACATTACAATTTTCTAAATTAAAATGCAGTAAACTGTCGCCTCCAGTAAAATTCAAAATCGGGCCTCCCAAATTACAGTGTGGTCAACGACGGTGAACTCGAAAACTTTTCGAATCATAGGGCATCTAAGTTTCGCGAATCCTAAATACAAAACGTGCAAACGTAATTTCTTTCTCAAAAAATAGAAATTTTCCCTCGTAGTACAGCTTTTCAAAGGATATTTCGTAGGGTCTAATACGTATTATTTAATTTTACAGGCGGAGGATGGACGTTATTCTTCGTCCAATCCCTGACTGTCATTTCGATCGCAGTATGGAGCTTCTTCTCAACAATTGTTTTACTATGGGTAACTATAACTTGTCATCGACTGATTGTACTTTAGTATCGTATCGCACTTGAAAAATATTTTTCTCGGGTTGGTGCGCCGTTGACGTTATAAAATTCTGCTCCCATAGTGATTTGTCGAGTCAGTTGACTAGCACTGGAATAGCAATTTTTATTAAAAATATTAAAATAGAGTTGCAATTTCTTAAGATGAAACGTGCAATGCAAAGAAAAGTTGCAATACAAGTAAATTATATTGCAAAAAACTAGAATTAAGAGTTGTTCTTTAAAAATATAAAATATCAGAGAAAATTTTGCAACGTGAATTTTGCAGCTTGATCACGATTTGAGTTGCAAATATACCCGTTCACAAGACTATTAAAAATCTTAACAACAAGTTGTGTTTATTGAAATATTTGGTATATTTAATCCAACACTATAGTTCACTACTGTATGAACACACATGTCAATGTTTTCAATTAAAACTGTTCTTCGTCTATTTAACTCGCATCATGTAGGTAGTGAATAAGATATTCCCTCTGCGGCTAGAGGCCTATCAAGAGATAAGAGGTGCAGATTACTACGAGCATGGGATAGAAGATTCATCCACCGAAAAAACTGCCAAGAGTAAAGGTCGTATATACTTGGAAGAGCTGGACTTTTTGCTGAAAAGAACGAAGGATCTTAAATTCGGTAAGTTCAAATAGCTCTCTTTTTCCTATGTGAAAAGAGTTGAATAGATCAATTGTAATGGACATAGAATTTTTCATTTTTTTTGGGGGGGGGGGGGGTGTATCCAGCCGATATAGCACACAAAAATAAAATCTGTCAAATGACCAAGTTTAGCCACAGTGGTACCTCATATGTACCATGGCCTTCTCCCCCCCCCCCCTTTTTACACTGATAATGTATCTCGTATGTAGGATAGACAGTGGAAATGGCCTGTGGTGGAGTGGCATCACCTACTGATGAATCTCAGTTGTATTGTAGGAGAAATCTTGCACTAGAAAAAAAAAAACACATTGGATCTAGAGTGTAGACTCTTGAAAACATTGACAAGAAAAAAAACTCTTGATTCAATCGGATTTTTGCTTGAATCAAAACGAAATCCGCTTAAATTAAGAGGCTTGGTTCTTGATTTAAGCTAGATTCTGATTTAATCAAGAGTACTTTTTTCCAGTGTGGTATGCACTACTGTGGATGACGCCATCCACAATGTTCTCCAAATAGTGTTAATATTTAACGTGAATACTTGCTTCTGGAATAGACATTTACGGTCAGTTTTCATTGTCTGTTGGCATGAATAACGTTCGATGCAACATTAACTGGGAATACTAAAATTGTGCTTCATTTCAGGTGGTAATCTAAGAGTGACTCCTCAAAAATCGGGAGATCCGAAAAATCAGAGGAAGATAAGCTCGAATAACAAATTTTTTAGGTCAAAATTCAGACGAAAAATAGTGAATGGAACGGATGCGCCCCCGATTGATCCTTACGGGAACGACTTCAATTTCAACACACCCATCGCTTGGATAAACTAGCTAAATTAACTTTAACGCTTTGTTAGCATGTAAGTACGACTCATCGTCTAAACAGTCATCATGATTCTGATATCTTACGAAACACAAATAGTTTTTAAGTACAGAACAGAATAACAAGATTTACTCCCTATACTTTACGTAATTAGTTGGTTTAATTCATTCATTGGCAATTGATGGATTCATTCAAAAGTTATTACCAGAATATGAATGATAGTCCCGTGGACACATAAATACATATCGACGGTGTAAGCCCGAAACCACGTGTCTCGTTTGCGGTGTTTGAAAATCTCCGCTCGCATTTTATTTTTTTAAAAGAGAATACAAATCAACGTCGTTCCTTGAAGTTTTCGCAGAAAATGGAGATGTTGCATGTGTGAGGAATTTGCGATTTGACTGTTGAGTCTTATGTAAAAGTTTGCAAGAAACACGATGGTGCCACTGGTTTTCTCTGAAATCAACACCCAAGCTCAAAAAAAGCTCTCAAGTTGAGGCCAAAATGGAGGGGATATCTCACGCTATCCTGAGAGTCCACTTCTACATCAAGACAAACTCTCCATGCAAAGATAGGGAGCAAATTAGCAGGGTTGCCGTGTTTTCAGTTTTGGAATCCTCAAATAAAGTGGCAGTCCTGTCAATATTGTATTTGCTCCTTATCTTTGCATGGAGAGTTTGTCTTGAAGTAGAGGTGGACTCTCAGGATAACGTGGGATATCCCCTCCATTTTGACCTCAACTTGAGAGCTTTTTTTAAGCTTGGGTGTTGATTTCAGAGAAAACCAGTGGCACCATCGTGTTTCTCGCAAACTGTTACAAAAGAATCAACAGTCAAATCGCAAATTCCTCACACATGCAACATCTCCATTCTTCGTGCAGAGAAGAAAAATCACGGCGGTTTTTAAGAATAGCCGTTGAGTACTTTTCCATTTCAAAAATAAAGTGTGATACGAAGTCTACAACGTCGGAAACCGAGATACGTGATTGCGGACTTACACCGTCGATATGCGTATACATATCCCATCCCACCTATAATAGTTACCGGATCTATGTCAGCAATTCTTTCGTTCACGATAACTATCGTTAGATTTACGTTAGCCTATTCAAAATTTGTAATTTTGTCCATTTTGGTCTTATAAAGAACTGTATAGATTTATAGTTAAATCGCACTTACCGTTTACTTATAAACGGTAATTAACGTAAGTGCCCTACTTACGCTGTTTTCCACAAATCTGTTTTTATGAAAGTTCCATTCCTTGGTTTCCTTGGTAACCTTTGTTTACTATCAGCTGATGCTTTATTTCAATTTCTTTTTTTCATTTTTTCATTTTTTTTTAAAGTTAATAAATCATTGCTAGGTTAGTTTTAATTTTTTTGCCAGCATTTATTCTACCCCCCCCCCCCAACTCATTTTTCTACCTCCATCACCCTCTCCCTCAACTCATTTTACTATCGATTTTATCATTTTTTTATGGCATGTCTTGCTCTCCTACCATCATTTTTTCGGGGTTATAGATATTTTAGCGGCCTCTAGACCCGTGACTCCAGTCACGGGCATTTCGCTAGTCTATACATATCTGCCTCCAAAGGCTGGTTGCGTTCTCTGAGGCCCCTATGGATATTTGCTCCCTGCACAAAAAGTTTCTCGTTTCTCCCGTGTGCAGTGGTAAAAGTATAAAGTGGTGTTATCCGTCCGATTTAAACCAACTCACAAACTCATAAAAGTTTAATCCGATGCATGAAATATTGTAATAAGATAATGTGCCTCCATTTTAAGTCACATTCTCTGTTCAAAAATGGGCGCAATGTGAAATTGGTAGGGTTGCAATGACTATGGGCGTGTAATAATCAACTTGACGCTTGAGGACTCAGTGCAGTATATTACCGAGTTCTGAGCTGTGCCTAAAGTGAATTTGACAACATGGAGATAAACGCATCGATGATTATATGTTGCGCGGGTATTTCGCTACGGTCTTAACTTTAAGAGCTTCTATAAACTCGGAAGTTAATTTATGACACTATTAGTATCATTATCGCTTTTCTTGCAGAATTTTACAAGGGAATAATTCATTGAATCTCTAAGGTGTAGTTCTTTTAAAGCTCCTTTAACTAAAATTAAAGCCAAATCATTTGATGTTATCTGCTATTTCCGATTTAAACAAGAACACGATGTGCGTCTGGAATTAAATTACCTATTTCTACAGCAGAGTTGTCACGAAAATTTAGAACTGGAATGCACTGGCTGTCCTAGATTTTTCCCGACCAATTTTTTTTTCTTCTTTTTTTTATAATATGCCTTGACTTTGGAAGCCATGCAATATTAAAAATTATAATTTTAAGATTTTCATTCCCGGCTAGGAAAAAAGTAAGACTAAACAAATTTACTGAGAAAAATGATTAAAACATTTTTTTAAAAAATTAAAACAAACTTTTCTCAGATAAAAAGATTTTCTTTAAATGAATGAAAATGGATTTTTTCAGTAAAGCGTAACTTAGTCATCAGAAGTTATTAAAAAACCAATTCATAAAAAATTACCTTTTGCGTGAAAAAATTCTTTAGCGTGAAAGCTTTCCTCAAAATTAAAAAAAATGTATTTAGATTTTTAAAAAAATGCTTTTAAACCAGTTTTTCAGTGTTTGCTAATTCCGTAAACACAGTTTTCCCTTAACTTTTGAACATTTTGTCACACTTTTTTTCTCTTCTCGATTTTGCTGACACGCTCGACCTTGACTTTTTCCAATTTTCTCAACCGCGACTATCCTACTGTAGGCCTGTTTTAGTGTTCACTAGCTTTTTAAAAGCTGCAAAGTGCAAATGAGCCGTTGTTGGGGATCTGATAATTGAACATCGATGAATCGGACGTCGACGCACACTGGAAAAAAGAAAAAAAAAACACACATTGGATCTAGAGTCCAGACTCTTGAAAACATTGACAAGAAAACGGACTCTTGATTCAATCAGATTTAAGCTTAAATCAAAAAGAAATCCGCTCAAATTAAGAGGCTTGGTTCTTGATTTAAGCTTAAATCTGATTGAATCAAGAGTATTTTTTCTTGTCAATGTTTTCAAGAGTCTGGACTCTAGATCCAATGTGTTTTTTATTTCCAGTGTATAGCCAGTGAATCAGGCAATAGGCCCGAAAAATGGCCTAATTTTTTTTTTCACAAACAATCGGACAGAAACATCGACGATCGATAGGCAACATATTCTGATGCATGTGGGCTCTCGGAGATGATGAAGATAGCTGACGCGGAACCAATTCTACGCCCAGGAGACGCAGCGAGAAAAAACAGTATTGTCGACGAGTCTTATTTTGAATCCATTATCCTGACTGATTTTCGTGCCGGTGGGTCAATATTTCGGCAGTGCATGTCATCATCTCCGAGTTCAGATGCGCGCACGTTCGTTTGAAAAAATAAGGAAAACGCCGCTATTCCCATAATGTTTGAATACAGCTTGGAGGAACTCCGATGATTAGGAAGATTTTGGAGTCGAATATTTGGCTCGTGTTCCAGTTAGGGGAATATGCTGTTCGATTGAGAGCGGCGAGTACTTGTACCGAATAGGTGACAAATGTACAATAATTCATGCGACAGAAGAAGTATTTTAATGGCTACAGTTTAAGAAAAAAAATATGTACACTGGGAAAAAAAACACATTGGATCTAGAGTCCAGACTCATAAAAACATCGACAAGAAAAAATACTTTTAATTCAATCAGATTTAAGCTTAAATCATGAACCAAGCCTCTTAATTTGAACGGATTTCCTTTTGATTTAAGCTAAAATCTGATTGAATCAAGAGTCCTTTTTCTTTTCAATGTTTTCAAGAGTCTCTGGATACTCTAGGACTCTAGATCCAATGTGTTTTTTTCCCAGTGTATCGCCGTTTGATACATCTTCGTTCTTGTTTTAATTATTTTTAAATAAAAGGGGGAAAAGCAAACAACTAACAGTTTTTCTTAAAATATTCTATGAATTTTAGTTCACACTGGAAAAAAAGTTACGGGCTTCATAAACGTACCGTCCGTTCTGGGCTCGGAGGCCGAAAGTTCCGGGTACTGGAGCCGTAGCTTCAATGGGCCTGTTGCATGCAAGAGATACAGCCGTGCGAATAGACTTTTTAGAGGTTAAATGACACGAAAATTACGATGGTCACATTAAAAAAGTCTGAAATACACTCCTTACTGCGCAATTTGTGTTGTTAAGAACGCGCTTTTTCAAATTTCCCGCGTCTGGGGGCAGTTTTCTAACGGAAACAATTAACGGCAACTCGCGGCTATTTCCGGTCAACTAAAACTGACAATAATCGGAGCTCGTGACATCGTGAAATGAAATGTAGAAGGATTGCGTTGGATATTTAAAAGTTGATCGATTTGGTTACCGCATAAAGCGTATATGGACCACTATAGGAGATCACATTGGGTTTGTAAACAAACTGAAGGAAAAAATAACAACAACAACAACAACAACGACGACTCGGCATCTTCCGGAAATCACCGAGCCCGCCGTTTGCTCGTTTCCGGTGATTAGAAAACTGCCCCCAGACGCGGGAAATTTGAAAAAGCGCGTCCCTAACAACGCAAATTGCGCAATAAGGAGTGTATTTCAGACTTTTTTAATGTGACCATCGTAATTTTCGTGTCATTTAACCTCTAAAAAGTCTATTCGCGCGGCTGTATCTCTTGCATGCAACAGGCCCATTTCTGCAGGTGCTACGCCCAGGACGCGACGGTCTGTATAACCCGTGCGTACAGCTTCCCCGGCCGGAGCTTTTTTTTCAGTGTACTTTTCCAGGAGTAAATGGAAAACATAATCGAAGATTTTGAAACGCTCCAATGCAGGTACGCATTTTCTGACTTCAGCCATTAAATGTGATCACCCGGAAGGGCAACGGACTACATCCATAAAAAGGCGGTATCGAAGTTAAAAATATCAGAGCAGAAAGGGGCATTTTAAAAACATTATGGACGGAAGGGGGGGGGAAGGAAGCTTGACCAGAGCTATGTTGGATTAAATTTTGCAATTTTGAAAACGTTTTTTCAGACCACTGAAATTTAAATGCTACTGAAAGCAACTGAAATTTAAATTTGCCATGTTCAGGGCTTGAAATAGTTGATTTGCTGTATTTGGCACGAGAATAGACGAAACCGCTCGCTACTACTCACTGCATTTTGCAAAAAGGAACTACAACTTTTAACGCATCCACGAAATCACTTATCTGTAAGGCAATGGCACGAATGTTGTTTTAAAGCGAGCTAAAAAGAGCGTCAATAAAGTCATACATAAGCGTACAGTTGTAGGGTTAAAATCGAAGTAACGTATTTTTAGATTTTAGCCATCAATATATACACCAAAGACCCTGGATCTAGCACGTTATGAATGAATTGCAAACAACGGAATCACGGCAACTCTGCCTACACTACTCTCCTCTTTTCTTACAATCCACGAGGAGCGCTGGCCCCACCTAACTGACTTCACAATTTTCATGAATGAGATGCCTCCAGAGAGTTAATCATGCGTGAATACGCAACCGCGGTGGGGACACGCACTCTCAGGGGGACGCCCCCCTCGACATACGAATTTCCTCCACCCCCGTGCCCTATCATATTTGGCTGCGAGATTTTTCAGCAAACCACTTTTCCTATCACACTATCATTCTCCATCAACGCGGGTCAACTCGGCATACCAATCTGTTCATCTTCGATATTCCTTTAAAACTATTAATTTACTATTAACTGTTCATTTAAGTTGGTGGTGTTCACGCGGAGTTCTTTTCTGTGGAACCTATAAATTTTAAAACTAACAGAGTTTACTCTCCTCCCCCTCCTTACCCCCACTACATCTATGTAAGTACTTTTGCGTTCATTTTTTCACCCATCTTAACCAAAATCCTGTTCAGCCACTATTCCGTTTGTGTGTAGGCCAAGAGTTTTAACATTTAAGTCGGGAGATTGTTATTCTTTGTATGTTTATTTCTTAACGTACACTAATTCCTTAGACTATGTAATTGATGATTTTATGAAGAAGGAGACATACTCGTGAAATTTTGAAAAATTTAGAGAATAATTTCTTGTAAGAGTCATGTCCTTTTCATGTCAGGTGAAATGCGTAATTTTACTGATTTTTGGCTGAATGTCCAGCGATTTTTTTCCACACCTTTAAAATGCCACATGCCTCTATTCTGTCACTTTGCACTACTGGATAATTATTTGCATTTAATCAAATTTAAGAAAGAAAAAAACCGTGGGGTATCGAAACGTAAGTTCTATTCTTTCAGGGATTATTCATTACAAGGCAGCGGCAAAGATAGGATATAGGAGCTTGAACGTTGTCTTTAAGAAATTAAAATTCCCGTTGGTTTTAGCTACAACGCAAACTCCAATTTTCTACCCACAAGTTAATAAATTTCTTGATATTACGAATTCTATTTATTTTTAGCAGAATGATGAAGAAAGCAAGAGCATGTTGATATTCTACGTTTTAGGAGACTTTAACGCGGGGGCATGAAAGTAACCGCGTTTTTAAGGTCCGCAGGAAACATTCCCATTATACTATTCATGTATGATAGGAAATATCATACAATTTTTATTTCCCTCTGAGTTGAATCCATCTCATCTTTGATCTCTTGCAATGGTTACAATGTATCTCGTTGTTTCATTTCGTTGCAGAGATAACAAAATCAGTAAAATGGCTCCAAAATCGTCAGATCAGAGAGAATCCAACGAAAATATTTCAGTATTACCGACGTCGATCAACTATGCAGATCCTGATCTTGAGATCGATGAGCAGTTTCCGCCTCCTGGGCCATCGTCGTACAAAAGCGGCGGCGACCTCTCAAAAGTATATTTTTCATCGCTCGTCAATTTGGCAACAAGTGGTTTTTACACCCTCTTCGGTCTTCTGAAATACTCCATTCTGCGGCCGTACATTATTTTTTGGCGTAAGTATTTGACTTTATTGTTCTTGACGTGTAGTTATACCATGGTTACAACTATCACGAAAAATTGCGATTCACTCGGCTGTTTGATACAACTTCATTTGTAATGCAATTTTATTGGAGCCAAAAATTGCCAGTTATTAGATTCATCGATATGAAATTGCGAGTATATGTAAATTTTTCTTCCAAAATCGGGTTCAAGTTTAACGATGATCTAAAGACCTGTTTTTGTTTTCGAAAAAATTGACCTATCAGAAAGCGAGGATCAAGATCAGCCGGGCTTCATGTGAAAATGGTCAAAATCTATCATCCGATTTGACACCTGATTTTAACCCTTGATTATATTCAAAAACCATATTTTACACCTTAAATTGATGAGTCGCTGCTCCTTGAAAGGCTTCTGTTTCGTTGTAAATGTACAAACAAGTACTTGTCTACAGGAAGTACAATGTAAGTACATTCTGTGTCTGTCCCACTTCCAACCGTAGCGACAGGTGTTTACTGCATAACTTGTGGTGTTTTCCTGAATTGAAGGCGCTCCATTGTTGCTTGAATTATGAAGTTGAATCTTTGAATTCTCGAAGGATACTTTTGATGAAGAATGCGTAAGAGAAGTGTCAGAGAGGCACTAATGTGCAGTCAAAAATTAATAAACTGTGTACGTACACCTTTTTCAAGACGTCGGGGAGAGTGTCATAGTTTCGGAGGGGTTTGGGGGCATTTTTAAAGGAAGTATAGACAACTGAAAAATTGTTCAAGTACGCGAGGACGGATCGATGATCGCATTGATGTCGGGTAGGGGAGGTAATCAGATTATAAATCAATATTTTAAAATTTCGCCATGTTCTGTTACAGATGAGTTGTCGATGGATCCAAGAGTTCGGCTCAGCCCATGGTCCCCGCCTCCGAAAGATGAAGTGAAGATATCCAGAAGGCAGATCTCCATAGTAAGGCGAAGAAGATTCTTCACTCTACTCGTCCACGTTTTGGCTGTTGTGGGCTTTTATTACTGCATCACGGGCCAAGTTAAGGTCTACACCGTATTGTGGGGTAAGTGAGTAATTTATTTCGGCGTCTTTCGAAGTGCTATTAGATCAAGAAAAACAAGTTCAGGGCCGTATTTTCAGCAAAAAAAGTAGCACCATCAAAATATGTAACTCTTGATAGGTAACTTTTATCACGAGAGCCAATGAAAATTCCTGATGAACAATAGTGTATCTTAGCAGTCTTAGCATTTTAAAGATGACCTGCTTCAGGCTCGAGGGCAATTTGGTTAACTCGATCAATTTTTGGGGCGTGCTTATCTTTTGCATATCGATCCCAATCGCCATTGGAATCGATCCTTCCGCAGATCATCAGGCAAGTGACACCTACTAATCTCCTTCTCCACTCCCTGCCGCCAACCTTTTACTGGACGTCCACGCCGCCTTCTTCCGGCCATTAAATTTTACCTCATTTTAATTTTAAAAAAAAAATTCTCAGGGTAGGTCAAATTAATTTCCTGTAATCAAAAAACGTTTTCTTGGAGCCACAGGAATTGTTTCAGATCACAGAAAACGTTGTTCAACCTTCTCTTCAGTTCTCATTATTCAGTTCAAAAATGAAATTGATGATTTAACAATTTTGTAGGTAGTTAAAAAAAGTGTCTGACATATTTCAATGTAGATTTCACAATAAGAAAATGTTCTTTTAACCACTCCCGTGGTTAAATTCAAAATGGAGATGTTGCATGTGTGAGGGATTTGCGATTTGAACATTGATTCTTATGTAAAAGTTCGCGGGAAACACGATGGTGCCACTGGTTTTCTCTGAAATCATCTCCCAAGCTCAAAAAAAATCTCAAAGTGAGACCAAAATGGAGGGGATATCCCACCCTACCCTGAGAGTCCACCTCTACATCATAACAAACTCTCCATGCCAAAGATAGGGAGCAAATACATTAGCAGGGTTGCCGTGTTTTCAGTTTTGGAGTCCGCAAATAAAGTGGCAGCCCTGTCAATGTATTTGCTCCCTATCTGTGCATGGAGAGTTTGTTTTTCTGTTGATGTGGATTCTCAGGGTGGGGTGGGATATCCCCTCCGTTTTGGCCTCACTTTGAGAGCTTTTTTTGAGCTTGGGAGATGATTTCAGAGAAAACCAGTGGCACCATCGTGTTTCTCGCGAACTTTTACATAAGAATCAATGGTCAAATCGCAAATCCCTCATACATGCAACATCTCCATTTCGGACATATTTTCTAATAATTTAATTGTTAAATCAGCAATCCATTTTTTTCCGCCTATCATATTTCCAAAAATGTACTGAGTATGATGTTGAAATAGTGTCTGCGGTGTGTTGGCAGCCGTGATGTTGGGGGTGGCCTCCTCGACGGCGGTGACGGCAGGGGCGCACCGGTTGTGGTCGCACCACTCCTTCAAGGCCACGTGGCAGCTCCGGCTCCCGCTCATGGTGTTCCAGACGATGGCCCTCGAGTTCAGCATCCTGGACTGGGTCCGCAACCACCGGGTCCACCACAAGTTCGTCGACACTGACGCCGACCCGCACAACGCCCGCCGCGGCTTCTTCTTCTCCCACGTCGGCTGGGTCCTCGTCGCCCCCCACCCCGCCTTCCTCGCCGCCCGCAAACGCGTCTACGTCGACGACGTCCAGAGGGACTGGGTCGTCACCTTTCAGGCCAGGTCAGTGCACAGGGTGATCCAAAAGTCCACCACCCCCAAAGCCCAGAACCCCTGTGAAGGTTCTTGCCCGTTTTCAGGGGGTCCCTTTAAAATTTGTATGGTTCCCCAAATTCGTTTCCTTTGACCTAGGAGCACTCACAAAATTGTTAACCTCTGTCTTAGTTTGTTCGAGAGTTACCTAAAGACCCGATGCCGGTGGTGCGGAACTTTTGGATCACCCTGTAGATCGTAGAGAAACAGGGTGTCTCCTAAAGTTTAATTCTGCATTTTCCTGATATCTTCGTGATGTTTGAGACGAGATTTTTTGATTTTCCGCAGGAGTAATTTGACACTCGTTCGATTTAAAAAATCAGCATGTTTGATAGGTTGAATCAAATGTTTGAATAGTGCTTGCAGCACACAGAATTTCTTGATCCATGACAGAGTTTCTTGGCAGTTTTCCAATTTTTACTGATGGTAACCACCCTGCAATACAGCAGGTGTCGGCAAGCAAAGAAATGTATCTTTTACGTCCTAGCAAGGAAACAATAACTGTGACAAAGGAGCCGTTCAAAAATTGCTCTAGAGGGGGAGAGGGTCGAGGAGAGCCTTACGTCATTTTTTTTACATGTTAAAAGATAGGGCGTCACGTACCGTCACCAGAGTGTTACAGAAGGGGAGGGGGGTTCAAAAAAGCCAAAAGAAATGTTTCGTAATTTATAAATGCTCACAAGTTTGATTACATTAGGAAGAAAAAGTAGAACTGAATTAAATGAGTGGAATTCAATTTTTTTTCATCTCTTGCTAAAAGCAGTAGATATTTTATTTCGCTACATACTCAGAGTTCCCCACTTTCTTAATTTTTAATCCTTTTTTTCTCTTTTTTTCACAAAGATACTATTGGTACTTGAACATACTGCTTTGTTATATCATCCCTACCGTTGTTCCTTGGTATTTTTGGAATGAGAACTTCTGGGCAGCTCATTTTGTGGCAGGCCATCTGCGTCAAGTGATCTTTCTACACGGGACTTTTACGATTAACAGCATTGCTCACAAGTGGGGCACAAGGCCATACGACAGGTGAGAAAAATATCCACTTTCATAACTATAATTCTTGTCAGTGCTTGGCTATAGCAATACATTCATTTTGTTTTAAAAAACCTTTCTTCAGGTGTCTGATAAATAGGTAGCTAATGACACAATAAAATGAAATAAATATTCCGAGACATCGGAAAGTTTCTTTTTCAGGTATGACAGCAAGCTTTCAATAATGTCATACTAAAAGTCTTAATCACTGTTCAACCCTTAGGAGAATTTTGCCGACAGAAAACATGTTTGTATCATTCGCATCAATGGGCGATGGCTGGCACAATTACCACCATGTCTTCCCGTGGGACTATAAAAACTCCGAGCTGTGGGATTACAAGCTCAACCTATCAGCATTACTGGTAGATATCTGTGCCAAGATTGGCTGGGCATACAATCTCAAGACTGTATCACACAAGATGGTGGCCGAGCGGGTGAAAAAAACAGGTGATGGGACGCATCCCCTGAGCCAGGACAAGGTCATCTGGGGCTGGAACGATGAAGACATGTCTCGACAAGAAAGGGAAGTAGCTCTCATTACCCATGAAAAGCTCTTTTGTAAGCAAAATTAAAGAGAAACTGGGCAACCCTTCTGTTGGTTTAAGCAATTTTGCAAAAAAAAAATGTGACCATCTGTGGAAATAGGGCCCTTCATTCTCAAGATTGAATTTTTGGAGAAACAATTTTTATCGCATTCGGTTGAAAAAATAAAAAAGGCATTTAAGTTTTCCACAGAAAAGGTTCTCCACTATCCAGGAGAAGGAAACAATATTGCACTGAGTTTTCAGACTTAAATTTGAGAAGGGAAGTTTGACCTACGACATACTAATGAGAGATGGACAAAATCATGATTTTATTTTGATAAATTTACCATTCCTTAGTTTTCATTCAACAAATAAAAACTCATTGCAAATAACTTGAACAAAAAAAGATACAGTCACAGCCAAGTTCTTTTATCTAAAATTTATGGCAACATTGAGATGCCTTTAATCACTAAAATACCACTTTGATTCATCAGACTCCTTGGACAGAAACCCATTATAAAAATCAGCTGCAGATAACTGTTTCTTACCTGGAACTTTTAAAGCATCTACGACAATTTTTCTGCCATCACAGCACTCCACAAATAAGACTTTCCGTTTTTTATTGTAACTGACTAGACCAGGTTTAACTGAACTGTTTGCTGCCACTTCCCGTTTTCTCGATTCATCTGAGTTTAAGAAGGATACAGCTGACTTTCCAACTCCAACGCTATGATCTTTTTTCTTACTTACACTTAAAAATGAAAGAGCTGATGCTGTTTTGATTGACTCAGAATCACAAGATACAATTCTTTCGCTAGTAGGGTCACTTGGGTTGATTGAGAAACTGAGGAACTTGACAGGGTAGTCCTTCCAATGCGTAGTAAGGGGATACATGTGTCCCAAAGCTCGATGCAGGTTAAGAATATCACGGGATGTCATGGATGACCAATCAATCCTTGATATACTTTTATCAAATTTTGGAGCTGTGAAAGAAGATGTGAAAAATAATTAAAACATACAGGCCTTTAAATACAAGTAAATACACTGAAATATTAGGAGGCCACTTGGCTCAATATTAAAAAATGACTTTATCGGAAATTATCTGATATAAAAGGTATAATATATACCGCCTGCAGATACAATCAGATAATTTTTGAGATAACAGAGAATTTAAGAGCACTGGCGGGTCTCCGATTTTAAAAAATTACTGGTTCATCAGAATTTTACCTACATCTTAGAGGTGAGATTTCCCCTAAAAATAAGCATTTAAGTCCTAGAATAGGTTGTTTCCAAAGATGATCCCTAAATCAACTTGTTGATAAATTTTTATACAATTTTACACGGGTAACAAAAAAAATTTATGAGCCACATGATTTCATCGGAAAGTAAGTGATCGCAAGGGATGCTTTTCGAGACTAAAAAGGGCAGCGTAACCATTTTAGGGTCTAAATCTGAACAGGATGTTAGAGCTGTGACATAAGACGTATGACATGCTGAATGAAATTAAATTATTTACCATAGGTAACACCATCCTTGGGTTGCGGGTGACAATGATCTAAACATTTTGGCAAGTCCCGTACACACTCTATCAGAAGGTCAGCACTATGTTGGGCTAGACGCTCTCGAAGTTTTGGGTTGGTTTCATCGGCAGCAATTGAACAACGGTACTGTCGAACTATATCGCCTCTATCAAACCTATGCAGTCAGGGAGAGAAAAAATTGAGTATTAAAAAGGCAAGTTTCAAGAAGGTGAAATCAAGGAGAGGATATACATTATACAGCTTGTCTGTAATAAGCATGAGAGCATTTAGTTGTGAAATAATGGTTGACTTTAAAGTTTTTTTTCATTTTTGCTAAACATAAGCAGGGGTGAACAGCTTTCCTAGCTTTCTCAGTTTTCGAGTTGGCCTTCCATTTAGAAAACACTTTTTTGTAAGAAACAACTTAAATAAATTTTATTTCTTCATTTTCTTATACATACTTACGAGTTGCCAGGATTTTGCGCAAGAAGCAATTTTCACATCTTTTCTATTTCTCCATACAACATGCTACAGTGCAAAAAAGATAATGCATCTCAAATTACGTGTAAGATATGATCGATAAATTAAGGCTGATGGAAAATTATTCTTTTGAGTTGTAAAATTTTGGAATGAGCTTTTCCTTCAAACATTTCAAGAAATTTTTGTATGTATTCATGTTTAAATGTGTGAGTCACTTTACCATTCAAATTCAAAAACTTTTTTGACAAATATAATTTTATAAATGTTTATTTGTGATAGTTGAATCGTTTTTCTGTTTATTTTATTTTAGAGTATGCTGTTTTTTCTTCTTCCTTGCAAAAAAACGGGTACCTATTATTTACAACAGTTTTTTTAAAAAGTCCTATTACAATATCTTCAAACATTTTTCCGGGAAGTGAAAATGAGATTGAACCAAACTAAAAGCTATATTTTAAGGAAAGTTAATAGCTGGAAAAGAATTAGATCTATCCTGTTAAAACATGCTTAACTATGCCACTCCTTTATCTTTCACAGTTTAAGCAGATACTTAGTTTCTGTTTCCACTTTACAACAGGAAAAGAAAATTGTTACTAACGACAATATTCCTTGGAGCAATATTCCAGAGAAAGTAATTACTATGAGGCAGAATGCTGATTTAAATTCAGTTTGTTACTGTTAAGTTTGTTTGTATATCTGATGATGTTATAGCTACACAATAATGCCACATCATATGAAAATATAAATAATGAGGACCCTTTATCCCAAGAGAGTAGTCAAACCTCAGAAGATCAGGGCCCTGACCTTAGTCACTTTAGCTCCAGTGAGCGCTGTCGGGTGCATCGGCAGGGTTTATTTTTATTTAGAGCAAAAAAACTGTTATATTCGAGCCAAAACACATTAAACAGGTACTCACTTCCTTGGACTGACTTTCATTATAGTGACGCCTGTTTCTGAATCACCGTTCATTAAGGCATACGTGATTGGCGATGAGCCTCTCCATCTAGGCAGCAAACTTGCATGAGCGTTTATCATTCCTCTGCAACAGAATTTAAGTATACTCAAGAAAATATAAAATTGTTCTATTTAAATAGTTACTGAAAGTCTTACAAAAGGAAGACAATTTTTTTTTCTTTCTTTTTTCTTGTGGGCAATGTTATGCTCTCTTACTGTTTTACTTAAATACTTTTTTACTTGATTGCTACTTGTATCTGGAGCAAAAAAGACTCAATAAGAACGACCCTAATTTCCTGCTTCAAACGTTTTCTTCTTCTTTCCCTTTATCTTATATTAAGAATAAAAATTAAACAAGTATAATATCATCTCCCCAACAGGCAATACATTTGAAAATGCAGCTCATAGGCTGCTAACACATCCAGGATGTTCTATGCCTCATTTAACTTGTGTAACTCAATTGTAACTGAGTCAAATTTGCCACACTTCAGGCAGTATTATTTGCTCTTGGAGGCTTTAATTTGCATTAAATGGTCTTCATCAAATGGTGCAATAAACAAAGTTAAACCGACCAATGAAAAATTACAAGTGAGCAAAAATCTCTTCAAAAATTACTGAAACTTAGACAATGTTTCCAAACTCATGATAAAAAAAAATTTGTGAGCAATAAGTTAGCTAAAATGAATATTCCTTACAAAGGAAAAGAGTTGATTATTTCTTCGGGTATGAGATGACCAAATGAAACCACAATTCCCAAATCATAATTTCCCTTCACCGCACTCTCTTCAATTGGCCAAAGTGAAAAATCCAATTTCTCATCTTGTATAAATTTTCCAACCATGTTGTTCTCGTTGCCCGTTACAACGCCTAGTCTGCTGATCAATGTTTCAGTTCGACTGGAAAAAAAAGAAGAATTTATTTAGTCAGTTTATCTGGATTTGGATGTACTGCAAAAAGCATTAATAACATTTCAAAATGATTGAATGGAGATTGAAATTAGGAAGAATTAGTACTAAAAACGTTGATGAATTGGTGAATTCTGAGTGTCAATTAAGTTATGGTTATGTCAAACATATAATTTCTGTTGAAATGCATCCATGATAACCCCAAAACAACTACTTTTAGAAGATCACTTTCAATGAATATCTCTCAATACAATTCAAAGTTTGGTTATTCAAAACACACTGAACTCTCCATTCTTATCAATACTCATTCAATTTTGGTTAAATTTTGATCTAAAAGTGTGCATTCATCATACAAGCCCCAGTTTGAAGCAGATCTTGCAGTCTACTTTACAACAAGGAAGAAAGCTATTTAGAAGAGAAGAATTCACTTCCATGTTTTTTGCCTTCCTGGCACGCACTGGTCGCACTGATAGTATTTACCTAACCTGCGGACAGAGTTACATTTGCGAATAACCATGCACGTAAATTCTATCAAAAAGACAGAAGCAACATAATAGACAACCATTATTGGCCTCATATGGGTGACCTTGCACTTCTAGATCTGCATTTCATCAGAGAGTGCGTATTGACGGTGAAACTACCAGACCACGTATCTCGGTTTTCGACGTCGCAGACTTCCTGTCACACTTTATATTTTTAATGGAAAACTACTCGACGTCAACTTTGGAAAACCTCTGTTATTCTTCTTCTCTTTGCGAAAAAAAACTCTGTGAAAACTTCGAGAAATGATATTGATTTGTTCTCCTTCAAAAAAAGTAAAATGACAGCAAATATTTTTGAACACCGCAAATAAGATTCTGGTTAGTTTCAACGTCGATATGGATGCAACTACCTGGAACTCCAAGAGATTGATCCTTACCATGAAAAAATAATGCACTCAATAATAAGCAAGTGTGATAGCGATGCTCACTGGAAATATATCGGAGTAAATCAGAGATTGAATGAAAACTTGAAACTAATTTCATGTGTTTGCTGAAACACAACAATAAAGTCAACACTTATAATAAATTAAGTCTAAAAACTTACTATTTTGAGCACAAAGCTTGAAGACTTTTTAAGGCAAAGTCATCAGAGCCAAAAAATAGAATTCGCCATGGGGGCCCGCTACTTTTGCAAGCAAAGCGACGGACATAACTAATCCCCAAAGGATTGCTCAATTGTGCAACGCACAGAAGTGACACTTGGGTGAATTGTGGTTTTAAAATGGTGGAACAAAACTTGAGGATTGCCATGACAATGTACTATTTATAGTACAATAGTAACAAATTAATGTTGTAAATCCTTGAATCATATCACGAACACCTTACGACTTTGACTTCAGAAACGATGGCACAACAACTGGATGGCTAAATAATTCCAAAACTTAGAGAGGTAAACGTTAATGGATGTAAACAAGTCTGTCCTCAGTGCAAACTGCTAAATAACACTGATTTTTTGGGGGAAAAATTAAAAGTTCACAGAATTGCCGTGTTTTGTTTATTGATAACAGATCAAAACATAACCTCATTCTAAACAGGGAAATCTTTAAATTTCTAGACCAATCAGAGAAGAGAGTGGAACTTACAGTAATGCCACGCACCTAAGTCAAAATTTTATCATCGTCGATTCAAAGGGCATTGATTTTTCCGATAAGCAATGTTCATACTGATATTAATGAGTTATATTTGAAAAAACAAACATCATGAGAATCAGACTGTTACTGGAAAAACTATGAAAAACGCGGAAATACTAAAATTGATTGTTTCGTGATTACGATACCGTGGTCGACAGATTGGCACTCTGTGGTAGGGGTAACTCGATGGATAATTCAAAATTTTTGGCGGCACAAATTTTGCAAAGTTATCATTGCTCGGGGGGGGGGGGGGGGGGGGGGGTAGTGTAAAGAGGAAAGAAAGGGCACCGCTCATCCTTAGAATTTACTTACTTGATTTTTTATTTGAAGTTTTGTACCCTCAGCTGACCCCGGTCCGCGTAAGAAATGCCTAAATCGCGCTTTTGAGAGGGGAAAGGTGATTTTCAATTTTTGAGAAAAACCTTCATCACATTTGAAGGGCTCGCGGAAGACAAGGCGTATAAGTGCAGTTTTTTTAAAAATTGGAGATACTCATAAAATCAACTAAAACTAGTTTGAAAGTATTTTCTGTGAAAAATTCACAACTAAAATCCAACTTTAAAGCATCAAAAAGTGAGTTCAAACTTCCTTTCCGCCATAAGGCTCCGTGTACTTTTAAAACTTTAAACACGTATTTCTTGAAGTAGCAATAACTGCATATTTATGCACTTTGTCCTCCAAGCCCCTCATTTGACGTTAAATGAATATCACTTATTAGGTTCCTTGCAAGCTGCAAATCCCCCTCCCTCCGCTGTGTTTACCTATTCTTTTTGATAAAAAAAAATAAGCGATTTGCGTTTTTATTTAGACCCCCGTCTATATATGTCCAACGGATCAATCGAGCAGAACCTACACGGTTGAAAAGTTCATGGGATGCTAGTGCCGGCAATAAAAGTAAATCCTATGCAACGTAGAGACACTTCAAATGAGGGGCTTGGAAGACAAGGTGCATAAGTGCAGTTTTTGAAAAAATTTAGATATTCATGAATTCAACTGAAACTAGTTTTAAAGAATATTCTGTGAAAAATTTAAATCTAAAATCCAACTTTGAAGCATCAAAAAGTAAGTTTAAACTTCCTTTCCCCTTTAAGACTCCATGTAACTTTGAAACTTTAAACACGAGTTCTTGAAATAGCAAAAACTGCACTTATGCGCCTCGTCCTCCAAGCCCCGCAAATGTCTTCTCGAAATTTAATTTTTATACCCAAATAATACCATTTTGGAATAAGTATTTGGAAAGCTCAAATCAGATTAAGCTACACAAAACTACTTACATCTGCGAAGAATTCAAGTACCTCCGACAATCAAATATTGGCTAAATATAAATTGACAGAAAAGTGCCACTCAAAATTTCGAATAACACCTCAATGGAGCGATACAGATTAAATCGTTATCATGAAAAGACGCTCGCATATTTTTTTTCACTCTGAAAATAAAATTTCAGTGCGACGATAAGTTTCGGGAGCCGCACTCGACATGTTCACAGCCTCCGATATTATTCCTTAAATTAATTAATTAAAGTTACCGTAATTTTTCTATTTTTAATAGAAACGTGAGAATTTTCGATGCTCTTCCTAATTTTAACTTAAACGCCTCTACCGCGTGTGCGTGAGTTTCTCTCGTGGTTTTTAATTACGGTTCATACGTAATTTTTCTCTTCGGAAGAGATAATATTCCCGGCGTGATGTTTTTCGCTGTTGTGAGATTGGTGTTCTGCGGGTGGTTTCTGGCCTCTGCTGAAGGCGCTACTGGTGACCCCGAACTAACCATCATCCATTTCAATGACTTTCACGCTCGCTATGAACCGGTAAATGCCAAAACTTCTGGTGTCTGTCATGAGGGGGATACCTGCGTGGGTGAGTTTTCTATAGTAACTAAAATTAAATTTTAGAATTAAAAAATTATTAAAATACAAAAATAGTAAAAATAGGAAATCAATTAAATTCGGAGTAATTTTTTATTGCAGATCCCGAAGTATCGTTGTAACCTATCTTATATTTTGTTGTTGTTTGCTGAGACCGATCCCCCTAGCGAAAAATATTAACTAGGCAGAGAGGAATTTATAGGGCTTGAAACTTGATGAAGGAAATCGCTCGCCTTTAGAAAAAGGGACGGCAGGAGTGCACGGAGGCAAATATTTCAAGAAAATCTGTTTTGGTCAAGTTGGGTCAAAACACCGTACCTAATTGTAGTTCTTGATTGAGGATATGCAAATATCTATCTTAAAGAAAGTCTTTGAATGGTTTCGTTAACTTTTATGACATTAAGAGAAGTATTAAAGGGTGATCCTGTAAGTTTCACGCCTCCGAAACATGACAGTTACGAGAAATATACGCTTTTCGAATAAATTTGAAATGTTTCCGGTTTGGTGCGTCATTTTTTGACATTTAAGCCAGAAGGGTTTTAAAACACTCCTGTTGATAGTATCGCTGAATCGATTTTAAGTCATCCGCTACTAAAGTCCCTCCTAGTCCACTAAATATAACGCTTCATAAAACCTTGAAAAAATAAAATTTCCCTCCTCTCATCGACCGTTACCCATGAAAGAGGAAAAGAGTGGCAACCCAGCCAAGATTTTGGAACTTTTTTCTTTTTAATACTTAGGTTGCGAACCTCACAACATATAATGAAGCATGATTAACAGGAATCGAAGGGAAATTTTCCAAATCAGTCTAGCAATTTCAAGGATCAAAATCGTGGAATCGAGGGATCATCTTAGAGTCAAATGCGTCACCTCCCGGCCAAAGTAGCACAAGCGCCATGTGACGTTCCAAAATTTCCGCCGCCATTTTACAATTTTTCCGAGAAATTGTTGATTGAATCTTGAATCCGTTCGAAAATTTCACTGAATATTTCTGCAGCACAAAGAAAATTCAGTGAAATATTCGGACAGCTTCGTTGAACAATTTCTCTGTAAATAAATAAAAAATGGCGGCGGAAATTTTGAAACATCGGATGGCGTTTGTGATACTTTGGCCGGAAATTGGCGAATTGTCGTTTAAGTAACTTTTTCCCCTGACTTATCTCACGAACTTAAAACTTTATTATTTCGATTTGGTTTCGAAATTTTGGAGGGTTTTTTCAGGCAAAATGTTTGTCAGAGAAATTTATTTAAGCAAACGTACCCAATACATGGAAAAAAATGCGAAATTTAAACTGCAGTTACATCATTCTATGCTCACTGTAAACTTCAGAATACTGACGCACAACTCTGTCAAAAAGCATGTGAGGTCGCGTCTTTCCACTCTTCTACTCAAGGATGCTATAGGCTTTCATTCACTCGAACCATTGTCAAGAAAAAGTAATCTCAGAATATGAGGAGACATACTTGTTCCCCATTGTATGTTCAATTTGTTTTGGAGAGCTTCTCAAGTAGTGCAGAATGATATACGCCAGCATCAAACGCCTGTATTCTTTCGATAATTTTTCACCGAAACTAAGCTGAAGTTGATGTGCCGAATTCGGATACTCGTGATGGATTAGAAGCCCTAGGCCAGCCTAGCACTGAAATTGGTTTAATGGCAAATAAATGCAAATGCGTAAGTTGAGCTAGTCATAGATTTGTCCTATATGATGGCTTAAGCTTATGGATTAGCGAAAAATAATGTGACTTGTCCAAACGCCAAGTTTTTACGTCCGATATTACTATGGCGATATCGCTCATCAAAAAGGATGTTGTGTGACGTCCTCCACTGTGATAGTGCAAAGATACCGTGGTTTCTTCCACCTCGGTTGTACCAATCATGGACACGAAGATTTGCACTGGTTGCTCGACATAAAACTTGGATGAGATCAAGGAGGAAGAAATCACGGTATGCACGGTATGACGTCATACGTCGTTTTGACTTAGGCGTTTGAACAGCTCTTACTATTCAATTTTGCTAATCAATTACCTTGAACCACTAAAACACGATTCTTTGACTTGCGAAATTGACCCATTAAGAGAAAGAATTCACATAATGCCCCATCATCAGGACCAAGTCAAAATATTTATGTTTAATCAGCATGAGATATATTGTAAAGAAGGTTTTGTTCTTAATTTTGCTCATATATTTTACTTAGTTCTAAGCGTTGCTCCGAGAAGAAATATATTCTTGTTACATATTTTACTCAGCCCCGGTAAAGAACACACGTTAATTGTTCTCATTATTCCATAACTCTCATTCCACAAAGTTCGCCTTCAATACATGTGACGGCAATATGGGCGGCTTAGGAGTGTGAATAGTTGCGCGCAACAGTTTTGCCACTTCCGCACAGTCCCGGCGAGGAAAACACGTCAGTTCTTCCCCTTATACTGCCATGCTAAGGAAACGCCGTATGAACATTTGAGGGTTGCCAAATTTCCCCGGATAAAACATGTCTTTTTCAGGAGATTTATTCATATTTTCCCTTGAAATTTTCGGATATTTTAGATCAAAATACAAACAAAATTACCTGAAAATTTTCGAGAAAAAATTAAAAATTTCCCCAGTAAATTTGGGTATTTTTGAAGGAAATCTGGCAAAGTTTGAAGGCTCATACGGCGTTTTCCCTTATCATGACAGTACATCGTGTCCCTCATGCTGTCAAGCTCGCCTCCAATAGCCCGCATTAATAACAAAGGGCCCAAAATTGTATTCTGACAGGTGGGTATGCTCGCCTGTATTCGAAGATGCTCGAACTGAAAAGGAACGAACCAAATGCACTGGTTGTGAACGCTGGTGACGTCTTTTCGGGACGTTGTGGTTCAATCTCTTCAAATGGAATCTCACTGCCGAATTCATGAATCTCCTACCGGTTGACGTCCAAGTGAGTAGCGTAACCTCCGAGAGTTCTATATCTGTTACCGGCAAACCCCGTTTTTTCAGGCAGACCTAGGTCTGCCTAGGCAAACCTAGGTCTGCCTAGGTAGACCTAGGTCTGCCAAGCACCTCGTTTGGCAAACCTAGGATTGCCTGAAAAATTTTAGGCAGACCTAGGTTTGCCAAAAGTGATTTTAGGCAAACTAGGTTTGCCAAACGATTTTTTTGGCAAACCCCGTTTCTGATTTCTACCGCTAAAGTGACTTTACCGGAAAACTTTTTCTACCGCTAAAGTGACTTTACCGGAAAACTTTTCTACCGCTAAAGTGGCCTTACCGGAAAACTTTTTCTACCGCTAAAGTGACTTTACCGGAAAACTTTTTCTACCGCTAAAGTGACTTTACCGGAAAACTTTTTCTACCGCTAAAGTGACAGTACGAATTCAATGAGAAACAACTATTTATCCCCACGCAGACCGGGGCGAGCGGTGGTTTATTATAAAAGAATCACAGGTGAGGCTGAATAACAGTGTAACATAATATCACAAGTGCTTAAAACAGGGCACGAGAAATCTGAGTAGCAAAAAAATTGGAAAAAAAATGCAAAATTTACAATTACAATTTGAAAAAAGATACAATTTGAAATCGTTACAGATTCCTTGTCACTTTTTAACATAATATCATAATATCACAAGTGCTTAAAAAAGGGCATGAGGGAAAACGTTACACAATTGATGCAATTCGAAATCATTATAGATTTTTTGTCACTTTTTTATTTTTTAGAGGAAAAGTACTCGTCGAGGTCTCGTAATGTTAGCATATTTGCGACCTGAAAGCAGAAAAACAAGGACAAGTAATTTCAAACAAGTCAGCCAGTGCCGAGTATTTTTCCCGCGACAGATAGATGGGAAAATACTTGACCCAGTCGCTCTCCTATTTTCGCGCCTTGAGACAAGCTGTCCGCTGCATGTGCCGCTAAGTACAGTGAAAATCGTGGATCGGTAAGATAAGCAGCGACAGCTCGGAGGTAGGATTCTCGACTGCGAAATGAAAGGTCCACGGTTCGAGTGTGACTGGCGGCGCTTAATTTTTACATCGAATTTAAAAAAAAAAAACAAAAAATTTACCGAACAAATTAGTGAGATAATCAATAATATTAAGTGACATAATAAAATTAAAATAAATCTGAGACCAACATAGTTCATTATTTTTTTAAAAATTACCATATAGAATACGTCAAGGCTCGTGCTATAAAAACAGAAAATAAACAGAAAAAAAAAAATTGATAAAAATAATGGTTAACTACGAAACTTACCAAGCTCTGCTTTCAACCGGTCTCGACCTCCGAGTCCAATAGCAGCATGAGTCGCTTCAATTGTTCCGTATACTTCCTCCAATGGAACAAAATACACAATGTCATCGGTTCCCGTTGCTTTCACCAACTTTTCTATACCCCCGATTTCAATAACATTAAACCGCCTAACACGTCTCTTCTGTTGGGGGGTTTTATTCCGAGCACTTCTCGCGGCTTTCACTTCATTTATCAGATCACTGTAACTGTTCTCTGGGAATAACATGCAATTGGTTTTTTTTCACTATCTTCATTTATAAAACTACGTAAAAAAAAGTTCAAAATTAACGTTCGCGGTAGCCATGATTACTCCGTTGCACAAAAACAAAACACTGATCACTGTCCTCCGTGGACGCCGCGTTCCGCGAAGCGTGTTTGGTGCGCTACCGTTCGCACCTAATCCACAAGAATTTGTCTTCCCTGTCATCTAATTGGAATGTCCACTGATAACGCCGCCGAATTTTTCTCACGAGTGCTTCCCTTGTTGCCAAGTAAGCGGTGAAAAAGTTTTCCGGTAAAGTCACTTTAGCGGTAGAAAAAGTTTTCCGGTAAAGTCACTTTAGCGTAGAAAAAGTTTTCCGTAAAGTCACTTTAGCGGTAGAAAAAGTTTTCCGGTAAAGTCACTTTAGCGGTAGAAAAGTTTTCCGGTAAAGTCACTTTAGCGGTAGAAAAAGTTTTCCGGTAAAGTCACTTTAGCGGTAGAAAAAGTTTTCCGGTAAAGTCACTTTAGCGGTAGAAAAAGTTTTCCGTAAAGTCACTTTAGCGGTAGAAATCAGAAACGGGGTTTGCCAAAAAAATCGTTTGGCAAACCTAGTTTGCCTAAAATCACTTTTGGCAAACCTAGGTCTGCCTAAAATTTTCAGGCAATCCTAGGTTTGCCAAACGAGGTGCTTGGCAGACCTAGGTCTACCTAGGCAGACCTAGGTTTGCCTAGGCAGACCTAGGTCTGCTGAAAAACGGGGTTTGCCGGTAACATATCTTAAAAAGTATGTCGAATTGTCGATAGCATACATAACCGATTTAATTATGAAATATTGATGAATAGGAAGAAGTTAGGCCATAGGAGCCCCAGCGGTTCCTCGAAGGGCGTTATGCGGACCATCCCCTGACAGAGCTTCGGGCTTTCAAAGGGCCGCTTTTCGCTAAAATTGTAGTCTGGGATATCAGTTGAAAATTTAAAGTTACCAGACCCTTCCAGAGAAAACTAAACCATCTGTTATCCGAGAATTTTATGTGGGAATCATCCCAAAGATCTCAAGGTATTATGAAGAGTGGCAACACTTCAACTTTTTGTCAGTTAAAGACGTGCTCAGCACCTATGTCGCAAAATGGTTGCTTAAAACGCCGTAGCACTCCGCGGCGCGGCGGGCGACCAGCGTGACACGCGCATAGGCGCCTACAAACCTAACAGGGATACTTCACGCATTGCGCAACGCGTGAAGTATCCAGTTAGGTTTGTAGGCGCCAATGCGCAACGCGTGAAGTATCCAGTTAGGTTTGTAGGCGCCAGTGCGCATTTCGCTTTGTGTTAGGCTATAATATTTAAACTCGCCGAGTCAGCGTTTTCAACTCATGATTTTGGAATGTTAGCACGCTCTGCACGGATTATTTTCATTTAAATTGATGAAAAAAAATATGTACAAATTAAAGGAAAATATAACGTGTGTTTTGAAAATATTAAGGTGGTTCCTTGTCTGATTTAATGATTTCCAAAGCTGTTTGATTTTTCCTTTATATTTTGTGCTTTTACTGTGCTGCAGCGTGGTGTATTCGCAACCAAACGCTCAAAATTGGACATGTTTGACTGGAAAAGATGGATTTAAATTTGGGTTAAAACCAAAGATCGCGTCCTCCTCGGTTTTTTCTCTCTTTTTCATTTTTGTATAGTTCCTTTCAACACAAGTACGGCTCATTGAGATTAATATCGATGTCATTGCTTAGAAAAGGTTTTACAAATATTTGCCACGTTTTAAAAATTTAAGGTTTTAAAATAAAGTAATATTATCATTTAAAAAAGGTATGTAAATACGGTATATATTAAATCGACAATTTTATACATAGAAATAAAACCAAATATTCACCAATGAAAATTTGAAAGATGAATAAGAAGAAAAAAGTAACATTTCATTTAAAAAATGAGTTACCATAATAACACCCTCTTCTCTCTCAATTTTCTAATTCGATATTGGCAATATAATTTTACATACGGACTGGAATATAACCGTTGGACCAGGTCACTGTTTCTTATTTTAAGCGTGGACTAAACAGGTGCCCGGACAAAAAAGCGTTGACGGAATGTCCTGAAACCTTCTGAAATCTGTGTATAGCTTTCTTCAGCTCGCTTTATTATTAGAGCAAAAATTTCCTAACTTAATGCAAGTACTTTTTATTCGGAAATATTCTCTAAATTTTGAACTTGTTTTTATGAACAACCCGTGTTACTTCCAAGCCATGAAATGAGAGAGATATATTCACAATCTGAGCAACATCTGGAGGCACATTCCAGATTTTGAATTTTCACTATTCAAATGACAAGGACAAAACTTGAAAATGTGGGGACGAATAAGAGCTTTTAGTAACGTTTGGAAAATCTTGATGGTCATGCATATTTGGTACGTGTCCGAAATTAAAAGCAAGTGCGGACTATTTTACCTCTGTAAGAACGATTCCATTTCAGAAAATTGCGCAAATTATCGATGTAACCTTACTCTTTGACTGATAATTGGACGTATTACTATCAAACGGAACTAAGCGCCAATTTGAGTTCCTTTTGAGAAATTTAGAATCCCGGATAGCGCGTTCTGTCAAACGGACCTAAGCGCCATGGAAAAGCATTGCGAGTATAGGACGGAATATAGTCCAGGTATATTAGATCAAAAATCGGCGATTAGAAAAAAAATTTATATATAAGGTTTTATGTGCCCAAGTTGTTCATTGGGGTGCCAGGGACTCCCAGCAAAAAGTCCCCAAGAATCCCCTGTACGCTCGACCCCCCGCCCCCCCAAAACCCCCAAAAAATCGACCTTTCCTCGGTTTTTCGTAAATATCTCAAAAAGAATTGGTTTTAGCGAAAAATGAGTTATGTAGTGAATAAAAGTTCATAAAATTTCCAATAAAAATAACTTCTATAAATTTTTTTGTAAAACGACTTTGAACCCCTCAAAATGGCCGCCGAAAAAACGGGCATTTACGGAAATGTCAGTTTTTTCCCGAAAATGCCCATTTTTCTTTGAAACGGCTGCTCTCATGTAAAAGTTAATGGCGGATTCTGAAAGAGCGTTGAATTTCACATCAGAAACGATTAAAATCGATCATTTTAGACTCACAGTCGATCTACGGAAATCAGGGCCGGATCTACGTTTCACGTAGGGGGGTGCAAACCCAGATTTTGGCGCCCCCCACGCCGGGGGGTCTGGGGGGTATGGAATACCCCCCAGGAAGGCGGGGGGTTTGGGGGTCCCCCCCGGAAAATTTTTGAAAATTACAGCGTACCAGAAGGCCGTTTTCCGTAGTTTTTAGCGAAAAATTGATTTTTTTAAGTTTGATTTTTGAGGTCTCAAAGAGCGGTATACGCGCATGTAAAAATACTTGAAGTCGCATTCCTCAATTCATTCTTCATGTGTGCTTTCTATAAAGCACTGACAGATACGTACTTACACTTCACATTTTATGAATGAATATTGGGTGTACCAAAGGGTAGGTTGAAGCTCCAGCGAATGAAGGAGGTAAGTATAAGTAACATTTTTGTGATTTTTAGAAAGACGATTTTAATGTTGAAAAGTTACGTGGGGTCTTGCAGCAAAAAAAAAATTATTTAAAATGGTATTTTGAGATGAGATTTGTTCAAAATCACCGCTACAGGTATTTTGATTTTTCAGTAATCTCACTTACTCCCTTCATTCACTGGAAGCTTTTTCAACTGTGAAATTGTATCGTAGGGAAAGGCTTTTTTGAGGGTTAGTTGTTAAACAGAGTACAACAAAAACAAGAGAAAGAAAAGGATAAGTAGGTTTTAATCAATCCCATTAGTGGAACGTGCCAATAACATGTTTTAAAATTGTACTTTTCGTGCCTTCCCTGGTAAAAATTGGCAGTAGAATGTGTGTTCCAAAATACTATAGACCTAAAGCCGGCTGTAAGATTTCCAATAGCTTCTGTAGCCGGCTGTACAATTTCTGATAGCCTTTTATAGCCGATGGCGATTAAGCAACAGCCAGACGATAAAGTTTATGCTAAACGTTACTAAATACGGATACTATAGGACTTAGTTAGTTTTTGGACTATACCGCTCTCTTTTTGTGCCGTAGTATCTTGATTTATTTTGCGAGGAAAGCTTCGTACTTTTGAAGGATGCCCGTCATTCTTAATATGTTGGAGAACCTTCAATTTCCTGTGATACTGGGCAATACCTCTGGTGTGAAATAGTTGCTTCAGACGCCGTGGCACGCTGCGGCCCGGCGGGCGGGCAGAGAGCGCAAAACGCGCATTGGCGGCTACAAACCTAACAGGGATACCTCACGCATTGCGCAATGCGTGAAATATCCCTATTAGGTTTGTAGGCGCCAGTGCGTCGCCGCCGCTCCGCTTTGTGTTAGGCTCTAATATTTGATCTGGCGGAGTCAGCGTTTTTCAACTCATGATTTTGAAATGTTTGGACACTCTGTATGGACTATTCTCATTTTAATTGATGAAAAAAAAATATGTTTTAAAGGAAAATATCAGAGGCGTGGCGTGCTTTGCGATATATCGATTGATTCGCCATCCAAACCTATGAAAAAAGATCGATTATTAGGGCGTTCGCAGCGAACACCTTAGTAATCGATTCTTTACCATAGCCTCAAATGGCGATATATCGATAATCGATCCTTCACGCCACGCCACTGGAAAATATAATATGTATGTGTTTCGTAAATATAAAGGTACTTCCGTATCAAACTTAATGATTTCCAAAGCACACGAATTTCTACACAATTTCTTATAGCCTTTTATAATCGATGGCGAAGAAGCAACAGCCAGGCGATAAAGTGTAAAGCCCGGTGATAGGAACTATAGCCCAACTGTATACTTTTTTATAGCTTCGTATTGCCCGGCTATATGATTTGCTCCGCTTTCTACAGCCAGCCATATAATTTTCAATAGCCTTCTCTAGTCGGCTATAAGAACTCCTATGGTATTTTGAAACGCAGCTCCTATCGCCAATTTTTACCAGGGTTTTTTTTCTGAAAAAATGTCAATTAAGGAATCAAAATTAACCGTGTAGGCAACCACACTTTCGATTGACAAAATGGCCGGATTTGTCAATCTTTCCCGCGACATGGTCGACCGCAAATAATTTTTGATGAGCTTTAACTTACTAAAACTGCGTTCACAGCTAGCGGAGGTTGTCGGCAAAGTGCAATACATACGCAAAGCGATCGCGACATTTGGGAACGTATCTTTCTGGTCATTTTTTGCAATTAAATTCAGAAGGTTAAGAGGGCTTAATTTTTGAAGATTGCCAGAGAGCTCTCTGGCTTGTACCCGAAAGACTTCTGTTTCCTCGACAAATTCATAGGGATCTACGTCCATCGCGTACTTCATGGCGAAATCTTTCGCATGCTTTTTAAATCGTCATCATTCAACTTATTCATCTCTTCGCCGTTTAAAAAGCCCTTTTCCCAAAAATAGATTCAATTTTCCCGTCAATCTTACACGAAAGAAATTCTAAAATTTTAAACGCTGGAATCTTGCAATAGGTTAGTTCTGCTGGTCACAGAATCATGCTCCTTAGAAGATATGAAAACTGACAAATTTCGCCCCTTTTTTCTATAATGTTATTCCTGTTTCGGAACCTACATCTTTTCTTCCTCTCCCTCCCTCCCCTCCCTCTCTCACTCTCTCCAAAAAAAGTCATCGCCATTTTGGCGCCCCCCCCCCTAAAGTAGCGCCTCGTCTTCTTTCATAGTTTAAGTTTACAGTCATCACTCATTGTTATTTAAATTTCGTTCTTTCCTTAAATCTAGCGCCTTTTTCACCCCCGAGTTAGCCTCGTTAACCCATCGGAATGCATTTAACGATTCCGTGTGCATTAAAAATATTGGAATTTTCAATCCATACCTTTAATCTTGACGCCTTATGCTCAGTGCTGACTTTGACTTCAGCTTTCAGGTGCTCTTCAGAAGATATGAAAACTGACAAATTTCGTCCCTTTTTTCTAATGTTATTCCTGTTTCGAGCTTTGTGGCGATTAGGCGTGGTAAAGCGCCAAAGATCGCTATAAAAGCGACTCATATGTATGTATTCCTGTTTCGATGTTCGTAACCTCCCTCTCCTCTTCCCCCCTTCTCACCCTCCCTCCCTCTCACCTCCTTTCTAAAAAAAGTCATTGCCATTTTGGCGCCCCCCCCCTGAAGTGGCGCCCGGGGCACGTGCACCCACTTGCCCCCCCCCTAGATCCGGCCCTGACGGAAATACGATATATCGAAGCTCTTCCGCCCGGGCCTAACAAATCAAGTACTAGGTAGTTAAACATTTGCGGCCGGGGTTCTAATGACACTAGAGTCATACTTTTTTCACTCGGGGGTCGTTTGTATTAGCCTTTTACTCATTTTTAAGGCCATTATCGGAGGGAAGGGAGTAGTGATTGTGGGGGGGGGGGGGGGGGGGGTGTCCCCATTACCCTTCCTCCGCTTAGCCGCGCAACGGTTAACATACAGGAACGATAAGCATGGTCCAAGCCTGCGAAGACGTCGATGTGAAAAGATGAGGCCACGTTTTTTGTTTTATCTTCGCATTGTCGCATTTTGGAGGAATCGTAACTGCCAAATGACAGAAAAATGATTAATGCTGAAATACATGGCCCGAGGAGTGGAGGGACATTATACCTAGCAACACTGGACGAGCCCTTCTTATCTAGAACTCGGGGGGCTTATATGTAGCTCGTTCAGGGGCTTCGGTTTCATAAAAATTCCCCTTTCGCCTCTCGTTGCCCCCCATCGAATTTATATCGTCGGGCTCCCGGCTCCTTCCTTTGTTTTGCGATTTGCGATTAGTTCGAGAACTGATCTCTAGCGGTTGCACGGACTTCCACCCTCGATCCGCGTTGTGGCTGTGTCATTCTTATTCCAAGCATATTATATATCTGCATATTTATTATCATATTATTAATAGGCAGCGTCCGATTAATATATATCGGACTTTATCATGCAAATAGAAATATCGAAAGTTTGAACGAACATCGTTTCATCAGGTTTAAAAAAGGTGCAGTTACGGCTAAAACAAGTAGTCTCGAAATTCTACCGCCGACAGAAGATGCCGCCAAATTGCACGGTTTTAGAGCATTCCTTCAAATTCAAACGTGGCTCGGTAATGCACTCTCGCCTTTAAATTGGGGGTGGAAATTGGATCCGCAGCTTACTCCTGTACGAACCACTTAAGGGCCTGCCTGCACCTAAACAAGTTTTGCACGCAATTTTCTGTGGCTGTGTTAAGGGTTGCAGAAAATCGTGCGGTTGTAGAAAAACAGGCCTGAAATGTTCAAACGTTTTCTTGCATTGCAACCAGAGACAAGAGACCCTCCACTAGTATCTTTGTCATGGTGGAAGCTTTTACTTTCGGGACTTCAGCATTCTACCTGGACTTATCTACATGGTTGATGTTTAACAACGTGTTGGCAGTTTCGTTTTGCAAACAAGCCGAAAATGGCCGAAGTTTAGGAAACTTGTTTGGCTCATGACGTCACCCGAAGCTCATCATCGACCATGTAGGTAAGTCAACAGCCGAAAATAGGGTGATGACTGTTGCTCCCTAATAATTGTCCATAAGGAATTGTTGAAACCCCGAAAGTAAAAGCTTCCACCTGTCGCTAGGAGGCCAGTGGAGGGTCTCTTGTCTCTGATTGCAACGGCATCTCGTGTGATAACTCGCTTGTGCTTAATACAGACGAGTAAGAAGAAGAAGAAAAGGCCAATATGGATGACGCGAGGGCAACACTAGAATTGAGCGGCAATAAGGCGGAAGAAGAAGGAGAAGAAGATAAACAAGAAAAAGAGATGGAAAAGAAGAGAGAAAAAGTTGTAAGCAATTACGCACTTAGGCCAAAAGACGACGATTATTCTAAGACTTTTCTCTAAGTTTTACAGCTGGACATTCCTTCAAAAAAGTTATTGGGCAACCACTTGCTCTCGAACAAGTAATTGTAATTAATTAGAATACACTGCTTTACAATGATTATTAAGTGAAACAAATCGAAAATATTATTTGTGATTAATATACTAATCATTTGTTCTTTAGCACGGTTTTATAATTGACTCTATTCAAGCTCAAAGTAGTACATGAACACCTTACGCTTAAAAAGATAATCATTCAAAAAATCTGAGTCCCCCCCCCCCCCGCTTACAACCATCTGTACTGGAGCTGGAGGTATCGAAGTGAAAAAGTGAACATTTAAAAATGTGTTTTATTGCTTTACTAGAGACAAATCGAAGTGAAAAAGAGGAATCATTTAATTATAAAGTAATGCTCTATTTCTATTTTTCAGCCCCCCCCCCCCCCCCCCAACTCTCAATGCACAATTTCTGTTTTCTGGATGGGAGAATCCCGACTCTCCTCCCTCTTCAGATGCATTACGCGATAATTGAACGCTTCTTTGCTCCAGCAGAACCGTAAACTTAAATGAGTAACTACCCAGTACTTGATTTGTTAGGCCCGGGCGGAAGAGCTTCGATATATCGTGTTTCCGTAGATCGACTGTGAGTCTAAAATGATCGATTTTAATCGTTTCTGATGTGAAATTCAACGCCCTTTCAGAATCCGCCATTATAACTTTTACATGAGAGCAGCCGTTTCAAAGAAAAATGGGCATTTTCGGGAAAAAACTGACATTTCCGTAAATGCCCGTTTTTTCGGCGGCCATTTTGAGGGGTTCAAAGTCGTTTTACAAAAAAATTTATAGAAGTTATTTTTATTGGAAATTTTATGAACTTTTATTCACTACATAACTCATTTTTCGCTAAAACCAATTCTTTTTGAGATATTTACGAAAAACCGAGGAAAGGTCGATTTTTTGGGGGTTTTGGGGGGGCGGGGGGTCGAGCGTACAGGGGATTCTTGGGGACTTTTTGCTGGGAGTCCCTGGCACCCCAATGAACAACTTGGGCACATAAAACCTTATATATAATTTTTTTTTTCTATTTTTCCTATAATGCCTGGACTAATAAGCCGGACGCCCGATTCCGCCGTCAATCAAAGCCCCCCCCCCCCCCCCCTCCTCTACCTTCCTCGCCCTATGGCGCTTAGGTCCGTTTGATAGAAATACGTCCAATTTGCCAACTTCAATTCAAAAATAGGAATATTGGTGAGATTTTCACGTGCTATGAACTAATTTTCAATTTTTTCAGACTCTCGGAAATCACGAGTTTGATGTGGGTGGACCTTATGGTGCAATAAATTATCTGAAACTTCTGCACACTCCTACAGTGCTCTCCAACGTGGATGCCATCGAAGAACCTGGATTGCGGCCATTCCTGCAGAAATTCATAATTATCGAGAAAAATGGTCTTAAAATAGGCGTGGTTGGATACGTCACAACTGAATACCCGGTTTGCGATGAAAATATTTCATGACTTATCTAAACCATGATGGATGTAAATTTTCAATTTTTCTGTCACCTCCTTATCATGGCCTATGCCTCCTGCCACCCCTACAAACAACAAAATAAATAAAAAATGACAAAACAATCCTACTCCGATTCTTGCAAAGTGAAGATGTGAGCTGTTGCAGCTCCTAAGCTGCAACAGAAAGTAACCCCGAGGAATTTCACCATTAATTTGTTTTTCAATAACAGAGATAATGAGGCCAAGCAAAATCTCAGTTAAAACTGTTATAGATAAAATAATATCACTTATCAAAATACGTAAAAATTATCTAAAATCAGTTAAAAACATCACTTAACAAAGAAAGAAGAGAGAAGAAAAATGTGAAGTGACCATTAAGATATAGTACGTGACTACCTGGTCGTTATATAATGCTTTTATGTTTCCGATAACAAAATCACGCGACAGAAAATGAATGATCCATTGTTTTCCTCCTTGCGAAATTGATGAGATTTCATGAGAAACTTTCGAAGTTGGCAATCGCAAAATAGTATTTTCTAACTTCAGTATTATAATGCTAACCGGAAGGGGAATTTTTTTTTAATAAAATGTGTTATACCATAAATAAAAAAGTTGATTGATCTGAAGGAGTGCTTCTCTTTTCGCTGTAATTATTTATCCACATTACTTGAAGGATATTGATTTTCGTATTCGTGATCAAAAGACAAGAAAAGAAACTATAGAACCCTGTTAAACCATAAGAAATAAACTTTAGAATATTAACTGTGTGCAGGCCCGCCACATTCCATCTCGGGCCCTGGTACCAATTTTCTGGCCCGGGCCCCTAGCACAGGGGGGGGGGGGGGTCCGGGGGGCCTCTCCCGGGAAATTTTTGAAATTTTAAATCTATTTGGACGCATTATGAAGCTCTTATGATGGAGATTTTCCTTAAATTTCTGCAGAATAATTACGCCTTTTTGTTTACTTTCAGCACCAAAAACTTTCGAATTGTTGCATTCAAAACATCTATAAATTTTTTTTAAGGGGGCAGATGATAATTTTCAATTCTATGGGGAGCCGGGCCCCCCTGGACTCCCCTTTCGTACGTCTATGGCAAGGGAGTTAAGCCATTGAAGTCGAGGATGCCCAGAAAGGAGCCTCTTAGCATCCGACAACGGAAGAAAATGAAACACAGTTACTAAAAATATCATTCTACATATACTCAAAATCTTGAAAATCTCTAAAAAAGTAAGAAAAATTTTATAGTGCCCTAGCGTGTTTTTGAAACTTTATTCACCTTTTGCGGAATTTTTAGGGTAATTTTTTCACTTTTCCCTACGAGACAAGGGTTACACATGAATTCGTAGTGGTTTGTCACCTGCGTCACGGGCCCCTCCAGGGCCCGGGCCCCGGTACCAGGGACCCAGTATCCCCCCCCCCCTCCCCCTTGTGGCGGGCCTGACTGTGTGGCACCCTCTGTTAGGTAATTACTTTCAGGATTGCAATTTTAGATTTTCTCTCGTTCAGCAATTTTGTTATTTGTTTTTTATAGACGACAGAAAATACGGGTGACTTAGTATTTGAAGATGAATTAGAAGAGACAAGTAAAGTCATCATAGAATTGCGAAAACAGAATGTCGATCTCGTTGTTGCGGTTTCTCATACTGGCTATGAGAAAGATAAGGTTATCGCGGAGTCCCTCGATGCTGATATCATCGTTGGTGGTCACTCTCATACTTTACTATATACTGGTAAATTCAAATTTTACTGTTTATGCAATCCCATTTCTTGTAGCTAGTAACTTTGGTGAAGCAGCAGTTTTCGCTCTTTAAATGAACTAAAGTTAGAGCCTTAACACCACGGTAGAAGATTTTTCATAAAATTTAACATAAAATTCCTTAAGCACCTTTGAAAATCCAAAATAGGGAGTGTTTTTTGTGCTCGTCCATTCAAACCTCAGCATTGCTGCCCTCGTTAAAAAACCAAAAATATTACAATGTCCCTCTTAAGATAAGACCTTCAAATAAAATCTTCATTCTCAAAACCTAAGTGGAGTTCGGGTTGGCTATACAGGCAACTAAACTATAACTACTTTCATTATCTTAAAAACTTTTGTTTCTCTTTTTACGTCACTGCATTGCATCTCTTTAAAAATCCTCATGATCAAATTCGGCCAATTTAAATCAAAAGATACTACCCCCAGAAACAACTCGAACTACCTGTTTTGTGACCTGGGCCATACTATTTTTAATAGGTACTACATGCATGACAGGGCTCAGCTCACGTCATAATTGGACTACATTTTGCAATTAGGAACTATAAATTCCGGCCCGGTTTAAAAACAGCATATCGACGGTGTAAGTCGGCAATCACATAACTCGTTTGCGGTGTCTGAAAATCTCCGCCTCTATAATATTTTTTTGAAGGAGAACAAATGGACATCATTCCTTGAAGTTTTTGCAGAATTTTCTTCTTACAGAGAAGAAAAATTACGACAGTTTTAAAGAATTGTCGTTGAGTAGTTTTCCGTTTAAAAAATAAAGTATGATAGGAAGTCTGCGACGTCGCAAACCGAGTTATGTGATTGCCGACTTACACCGTCGATATATGCCATTAGCTTCCCTATGCACATAAGAGTTTTTTCAGATGAGTCAGAATTTATAGCTCCAAATTGCAAAAGGTAGTCCAATTGATAGTTTTTTTATGATTTAAATACGCCCAATTGAGGTGATATCTCAACTAATTGTGAGTACAATAAACTACTTGAAATAATAAGGGCCCAAGATTTTCAATGGCTCATATTTTAATCCCACGATTTCAAACACTGAACGTTGAGCATTCACGTTATGAAACTTCGCTCAACTTTATTTAAACTATGGTTGATGTAAGAGGAATTGAAGCTGAGAATCTGAGGTACAATATTTGTACTTAAGTATTATCTCCCAAAACTAACTATCGTTGAGGCATGAGGCATCTATCCTGGGGAACCGACGACATAGGAAGACATGATTCCGACTTGCAGCCGCAGCGCCTTCAATTTTCAGCGATACTACACGATTAGCCCTGCAATTAGTCTAGTTACCCACAAGATCCAAACCCACCTTAAGGTCATCAGTGGTCCCATTTTTTCATTCCCTGGACAATTTAAAAAATGAAACGTTATTATATTCATCGTATTTAACTCTTAGTTCTTTCCAGGAACTCCTCCATTGCCGGGAGACAAACCTCAAGGTCTGTATCCGACAGTCATAACGCAGGAAAGCGGTCGGCAAACTCTAATCGTTCAAGCATCGGCTTACTCCAAATATTTGGGTTACTTAAAAGTACAATTCGAGAAAAAGAACGGAAGGATGCAAGTAAAATCATGGGAAGGGAACCCTATTTTATTGGACGAAACTGTGAGCACAGGTACGGTATCACACATTTGCATTCTATTTTTTGCAGTTTCTGTCGGAATTTTTTTTTTTTTTTTTTTTTTTTTTTTTTTTTTAATGGCCCCGATTATCCGCGCCTCAATCGTTAGTAGTTTCGAACAATCCACGATTTTCCGTGGTATGTTCGGTCCCATTGACCGAAAATAATCGAGCCTTCACTACTGCCATGCTAATGAAAAACGCCGTTTAAGCGATCAAGCTTTGCCTTTCCTTGGACAAATCACTAATTTTCAGGAAAATTTGTTAATATTTCTCTTCAGATTTTTCAGAGGATTTTGTTCGTAATTTGATCTGAAAAGTCTGAAAATTTCAAGAAAAAATATTCATAACTCTTTCAAAAATAAATATTTTCTAAAAGAAAATTTGGCAATATTTGAACGCTTATACAGCGCTTTTACTCAACACGGCAGTAAATTTCTAAGATTCTCATTGGACTTAATCGGGTAGGACTTGATTTCCTTTGGTAGGAAATTTTAAACTTTTTTCTAAAATTAGCTACTATATTTTTCATCGTACATTTTGATGGTCATTTCCTAGATCCTGGGATTGAGGCGAAACTGACTCCGTGGCGCGATGAAGTAAATATAATTGGATCGAAGGAGATTGGCCGAACTTTTGTTGATTTTGAGAAATCTCTTTGGGCCTGTCACATCGGTCCGTGTATGATCGGCAGACTCATCACCGACGCAATGATTTACGAGGTAATAACGATATCCATGGCTAAATTCCGAAAATACGTTAAAAAAAACTCATTTTCTGTCAATTTTTACATTGCTGTATGCAGAGTATTGTTTTTTTTTTTTTTTTTGCTTTCCGGCAACTACTGCTCGCATGTGCCAGGGACGGGCGGCCAACCCCACCCCTCGACAGTTGCAATCAGCTGACAGGGGGTTCGAGAGAGCCACCCGCACCCCGCACACACGAGATTGAGGCATGCTCGATGGTCAGCAGCGCGCGAGTGGGTTCGGACCCCGACTACAAACCTCTACACCCCCACCAGTCACAAGGACTGGCGGTTCTCCCGGCGAGATATCCCGACCAGACGAGGCAGGCCCGATCGTTCCTCTCGCGGGTATGCAAAGGCGTCGGTGAACATACCACCCGAAAAACCCCTGGCTGCCAGGAAATTGAGCATCAAGGCTACTACTACTGGCTTGTGGTGCGCCCTGGATGGATCCCCACCGAGCAAGCAGAGTATTGTTGGAGAATAATAATATCCTTTTTTACCTTTTGCATACAAAATATCATAGATGGGAAAAATCTCGAAATTACTTTTAAATGCAAAATTATCCATCACGTAACTCAACTCTTAGTTCCGAAACCATAATTTTATGAACCATTATTAATTTAACCTTAAGGTAGTTATCAGATTAATTTAACGAACTTTTTTTTCTTAACCTCCCAGCAATTAGCATTTTTAGCCGTCTCTGTGTGAAAATTCATTCGCGCGGAACGTAGGTTTTCACTAGCTATGGTTGAAATTATCTTGAGGCAGTCCATAAATTACGGAACGCTGATATAAAATTTGGAAACTTAGACCTCCTCCCCCCTACCTCTCATCGCGGACCTCTCAAGTCCCTCTTCCTCGGAAAACTACGTCTTGCTTTGTTTGATTCCTTTTTTTTCGTGTGTGATTGGCATTTCATGTCAATTTGCCAAAACCAATCGAAAAAAATCCACAAAATCTCACTGAGCATACCGATTGTTGTAATGAAGTCGCGCATGTATAAAAGTATAGTAATTTCTAATTTTGTCGTCTTTCGGTGATACAAGAGACAACCTTTCAATAGTCGAGTTAAGAGAGAAACCAAACACGCAATTTGACCTGGAATGGAGCGGGGCGGCGGCGGTCGGCATGAAACGCATAGTGCCTACGAGACTGCATGGATACTTCACGCATTGCGCCAAACACACTGCGGTCAGCAGCAGTCGTCGGCTTGAAAGGCATAGCGCCTACAAGACTGCATGAATACTCCACGCATTGCACCAAACAGTGTGGTCAGCAGCGGTCTTACTCTCTTCCCTGAGCGCACTCCTCGCGCTAATTTAGATCCCCTTCCCTGTCTCCTTAAAGCGTAATGTAATGCGTAAGTGGCCGTCTTTTCGCCTTCGTCCTTAAGAACGCTACAACCCGATGCCTGAGTTTCCTAATTTTTGCGCATTTTATCCTTGCAGTACGTCCAACAAAGAGAGGGTCGCAGTTGGACAAAAGCTGGTGTGGCTGTTCTTCAATGTGGAGGGATACGATCATCGATCATGCACGGAAGTAAGGTTTTTTTTTTTTACTATGTGCATATCCCTAAGCAAATGTAATTGTTTGGTTAGTGACGGCAAACTCTGTCGTTTTCCTCCTCAAAGGAACAGTTAAAATGCTTTTAACGAAGTGCCTTACTGTAATAAGTTTGCTTGTGAAGAAAAAAGCAACCGAGCGCTCATGATGCTCGCAGATACAATAGTTCTTGCTGTTCAACCGCGAGTGTTGCATATACAATAGAATGAAGGCGCTTTAACCCTCGTTAACACCCCTGAGTCTCTGACCGCGCGTTAACGATATTATATTAATATCAGTATGCCTGCCTTAACAGGCTTTATCATACGTAAATAGAGAATTCGTGCTAAAATGATGTATACAAATTCCCCACATACTTATACAATACATTCTTGCTTTCAGACATCAGCTACGCTGACCTCTGGAATATCTTGCCCTTTGAGGATTCTTACGGCATGGTAGAACTTAACGGGCAGCACTTCAAAGAAATGTTAGAATTCTCAGTGCAACATGAAAATTCACCGTTTTTGCAAATGTCAGGTAATTTGAGAAAATGTTTTACTCACCTACTTTTTTGCTGACAAACTACCTACCTATGGTATCATTAAAAATGACCACCTCTTGCTCAGTAGAGTGGAGCCCAGTGGAGTGGAGTTGTGAGCTGAAGCTTTACGAAACAACTAATAGGGGTTGGTACATTTTACAATTTGAGACTATACTACTTCGGCTCATTTCAGAAACAACCTATATGCAATTAGTTTCTGTATGCACAAAGGTGCTTTCAAGGACGGGCCAGAAATAATAGTTCCTAATAGCAAAATGATATTCAGTCATTCTTCTTTCTAAAATTTTGTAAGGGATCCAACAGTGACAGTTTTCTGCTGAAAGGAATTATGTACAAAGGAATTGGATTAATCGTAATTATAAGCATAGGATTTGCATGCAACTAAGGTAATTTCTTTCGATATTATTCCTTCCCACATAGATCACATTCGCATATAAACGTCTAGATCAACACAACAACTCATCAAAGTCCCTTGAAATCAAGGGCGTGGTGGCACCCTAGACGCGTGCCTACATGCATTCTATTATTTTTATACCCGTGCTGCAATTAATTACCCAAGTGCCCCTTTTGAAAATTTCCTCTTCTGACAGGCGTGAAAGCGAAGTTTGACTTCACAAAGCCAGTAGGAGAACGAGTGTCGGATATTTTTGTGCGATGCTCGACGTGCTCAGTGCCCACATACGAGCCACTTCTTACTCACAAATACTATCGAATAATCATGGCTGCGTACATGTACAATGGAGGAGATGGATACGATCTCATCAAAAAACGAGCTAGATTCTGGACTCCAGGTATGTTTACAGTTGTAGGTAAGAGTCAAATTGTTGGTCGATAAAATCCTCGATCATTATCAAAATGTAGGTACTATCAGGGCCGGATTAAGGGGGTGGCCACATGGGCCGCGGCCCATGGCGGCAAATCTAGGGGGCGGCAAATTTTGCAATTTTTTTAAATGTAGGTATAAAAAAAATTGGATTTAGGAAAAAAAAATTTCAAACGAAAAAAGGCGACAAAATCTCTCATTTCCTGAGAGTATAGTAATTTCTAATTTTGTCGTCTTTCAGTGATACAAGTGACAGCACCTTTAATTAGTCGAGTTAAGAGTGAAACCAACACGCAATTTGGCGCAACGGTGCGACTTGGAGAGAAATGATGACGAGGACTTGAGATGAAAAAGAGAAGCCCTCGGCGCGGCGATCGATCGGCATGTAACACATATTAGCGCCTACAAGACTGCACGAATACTTCACGCATTGCATCAAACACAGTTCGGTCATTGCGGACAGCGTGAAACGGATAGCGCCTTCAAGAATGCGTGAATACTTCACGCATTGCGTCAAACACAGTGCGTTCAGCAGCGGTCAGCGTGAAAATCATAGTACCTACAAGACTGTCGGAATACTTCACGCATTGCGCCAAACACGGTGCGGTCTGCGCGGCGCGGCGGAAATTAAAATCATTAAACCACATTTATGTTTGTTCTTTCATAATTTTTTCGTTCATTTCTTATGAATAGAAGGTCTTGTCCACAAAGAGATAGGTTTACCAAACTTAAATTTCGCGCAAAGTTCCGTGAACTTTTGCTAGTAGTGTTAACAGGGCTTTCCCAAAAAATGTGTCCAACACGAGTAAACGCGTCTTATGCACCCCTCCCCCGCTGGCACGTTCACTTGATGGTTTTTATTGATGTTTCAAAACGAATGAGAAGGGGGCGGCAAGATACAGGCAGCCCATGGGCGGCAAGTAGGTAAATCCGGCCCTGGGTACTATACGAGTACATTTTCGAGCGTCATGGTGGAGTGATCAACATGGATTTGGTACAGGTATATGCCTATAATATTATGATATTCACATAAATACCATCGACATTAATTAACTTTTAATGTGGCCACGTGCGTAATTTCGCGATTAGTAGTTCGAGGCTTCCCGCGTCATCGCAAGGTTCCCGCGGAGAGATAATTTTGACTGTTTCGCACGCATCCTAGTCATTTTAGACCAGGGGCACTTTAGATAAAAAAAAAAAACGGACTCAGTTGTTCATTCCAAAGTGAAATAACTTAATTTCAACACAATCGGAGAACTTTCGATTCTGGCCCTGAAAAGTTAGTCCATGATACCCCTGTCGATTTTTTACGATTTTGGTCGGGGGAAAAAATTTCGAGATTAGTGTCAAATCCCACGCAGTTCGAGGTGTAGAATCTATTGCGCATGGTCCCGAGTCTCCCAGCGGCTCCCTGAGCCGAGAAAAGCTCGAAATCGAACGTTTTCGATAGTTCTTGAAAGTTCACCGAATGCGCGTTTTCCGTCGCTGACGCATTCCAGCGGGCTCGTGGAGCTTTTTGGAAAAAATCGGACTTAGCGGGTTATTTCCAAGGGAAACAGCTTGGTTTCAACTCTTTCGAAGAACTTTCGATTCTGGCCCTGAAAAGTTAGTCCATGGTACCCCTGTCGATTTTTCACGATTTTGGTCGGGGAAAAAAATTTCGAGATTAGAGTCAAATCCTACGTAGTTCAAGGTGTAGAATCGATTGCGCATGGTCCCGAGACTCGCTGGAGACCCCCGAGCCGAGAAACGAGTGTTTCCGACCGTTTCCGACTGCTTTTGACCGTTTCTCACGCATCCCATTCTCTGTTGATTGTGAGCTCCAGTGAGCTTGGGGAGTATTTTCAACCAGAAAATCGGACTCAGCGGGATATTTCCAAGGGGGCTTGACAAGCCCCGGATTAAGAGGGTGGCCACATGGGCCGCGGCCCATGGCGGCAAATTTAAGGGGCGGCGAATTTTGCAATTTTTTTAAAAGCAGGTATGAAAAAAATCGGATTCAGAAAAAAAAATACCAACGAGAAAAGGCGACGAAATCTCTTTTTCGTGAGAGTATAGTAATTGCTAATTTTGTCGTCTTTCGGTGATACAAGAGACTGCACCTTTAATTAGTCAAGTTAAGAGAGAAACCAAACACGCGATTTGGCCTGCAGAGAGGCATGATGACCACGAGGACTTGAGATGTGAAGGAGGAGCCCTCGGCGCGGCGGCGGTCGGCATGTAACACATATTAGCGCCTACAAGACTGCATGAATACTTCACGCATTGCGTCTAACACAATGTGGTCAGCACGAAACGCAAAGCGCCTACAAGACTGCACGAATACTTCACGCATTGCGTCAAACACAGTGCGGTCAACGCGGCGCGGCGGCGCACATTAAAATTATTCAACCACATTTTTGTTTGTTCTTTCATAATTTTTTCGTTCATTTCTTATAAATGGAAGGCCTTGTCCACACAGAGATAGGTTTACGGAACTTAAATTTCGCGCAAATTTTGCTGGTAGTGTTGATGGGGCTTTCGCAAAAAATGTATCCAACATGAGTAAACGTGTCTTATGCACCCCTCCCCCTCCGGCTTGTACATTTGATGGTTTTTATTGATGTTTTAAAACGAATAAGAAGGGGGCGGCAAAATACAGGCGGCCCATGGGCGACATGTAGGTACATCCGGCCCTGGGGCTTGTTACTTTTCAGCCCAATGGAGAACTTTCAATTTTGACTCCGAAAAGTTAGTCAATTTAACCGTTCCAGAATCCTATACGTCTTTGGTACGTCAATGAAAAGTTTCATTTCTCGTTTTTTGTTACGGAAACTCTAGGACTCGTTTCGCCGTGCTTTACAAGTGTTCTCCTCGCAGAATAATTGAGGAGCTTTCCGAAAGAGGGCACATAGCAAAAAAGCGCGTATGAGAAAAATGCATCTTAAGTTTCCTTCATTACTTTCCGGTCACTGATGATTCCGGTCACTGATGATAACTTACATCGCATCTTGGACTCCCGATTTCGAACGTAAGTCACGGTCAGTGGCCATAGAATAATGATGGAAACTTCAAATGCATTTTTCTCTTATGCGATTTTTTGCTATGTGCCCTTTTTCCAGAAAGCTCCTCAATTTAGATATCTCTCATATTTATTTTTGTTCCAATACTTCATCAATAGAGGTTTTTAATTACTTTTAACGTTGCTCATTTTACAGGAAACTTGGATGTAGAGGTTTTTATGAACTATATAAAAACTTTTAGCCCCTTGATCTTTGAACTGGATGAAAATGTCTCTGTAAAACTGACACCTGAGTATGTACAGCGCATGAAAAGAGCAAAAGGATTTGATCTAGAAGTATATCCCTGATTAAGGGTATGATTGGACATGAAGGGTATGATATATTCTCTGTTACAAATGGTACGATCCTTCAATAAACTCTGACCAGTATAAAGTGTTGTATTTTTCCTGTTATAATGTTAATTTTTACCTCATTATCCACCATTTTTTATAGGGACTAGTTTAAGCAGAAGGACTGAACCTTGAAAACTGAGAATTGGAGCTCCTTCATTTTGACAGTTGTACTAAGTGAGTTACAGCAAAGTCAAAAATGGGTTACAGACATGTCTGTAACTCATCATGTTTTTAAATCCAGGATCATGATCCTGCTGTAACCACCTAATTTTTTGGGAGGCAATATAGAATCGAAAAAGTTTGAGTTGAGTTTAACGCTTCAAGAATAATGTTATAAAATTCAAGGATAAAATAAACGATTTTCCTAGGCTGAGCTCACAGGACAAAAGGCTGGTAGATCACAGGATTTAAAATGCAGAATGCAGCACGTAGTAATAATGCCAACTCTGACTGCTTGCTGAGAGGTTAATTACAATCTTCTTTTGGATTATTCTCTTCCATTAAGATTTTTTTTTCTCTCAAAAAAAGATATTCAAATTCACTCAGGCATGGGAAATTTTCGGAGTTTAGACAGAGATTGGAGAAATGATAAATACACATACATTCCATCAACAGACATTTTGTTCACTCTCTTTCAGGGTGGTATGAAACAAAAGAATTGTCTGAGAGAAAGGAAATTACAACGGAATGTTTCATGAGCTTTCACAAGGCTATGAAATCTATTAATATTATGGTACATTTATTTTAAGTATAGGATATATTGATAGCCAAAGAGCGAAACCACGTACCTTTCTCCATTGTGGTGTTTCAAAATTTTCGCTCCTATTTTTTTTCTTTGAATAAAAAAAAGCCAACTTTATAGCTTAAACTATACAAGAGTAGTCTGCTCACAGAGAAAAAAAATCAAGAAATTACGTTGGCTGGTTTTCCAAAACAAAAATAAAGTATAAGAGAAAGTCCGCCAGACAACGGACATACGTGGTTTCACACTTTGGCTACCGATTTGCAACTTCCACTTTGAAACATACACATAACATGCAAAGCACCCTGGTTTTCTCTATCCTAGTTTTGTCAGTTCTTACTTGTAATGAGGGGGAGGGAGGAGTGATGGAAATCAGCAGAAATAACTATTTCAAAAACCGAAATTATATTTTACTCTTGTAATTACATAAATACATACAAACATAAATTTCGAAAGCATGTGTCATACAGTTAACTTTGGACTCTCCAGAATTTTTTGGAACGAGTCAAAAATCAAATGGTATCCACGCAATGGATTTGTTGGTGTAAATGTTGCGCTAACAAATAAAAATATGGCTGAAAGCTCTTAAAAAAAACAATCTACAGATTTCTTATCAACAATAATTCAAATTAATTTTCAATTATTCACTTTACATTTAACTAAGTATGGTTCAATTTTGCACAGGCTCTCATTGTTGGTTGAAAGAGAAGTGAAAATTTTAAACAAAATCAAAATTTATGGGTACAATGGTCAACAAAAGACAAAAGGGCAGTCCTACGAGGAATAGGGATAAGTATTGCTTTTTTTATAGAAAACATGATTTGCTTGAATCACGAATAGAAAAGGGACAAAAGAAAAAAAAATTGTTGACCTAGGGTTGCATTTATTTTTTTGTTAACTTCTGGTGTAACCAACACAGAGCACTTTGTAAAAATTGGCATCTGTCAATACGCTGAAACCTTTTGATATAAAGTTTATGATAAGACGAGGAATTGAAAAAATTTCTCTTTTATTACTTATGATTCACTTTGAGTGACTATATTTTTGTATGTGGTATACAAACTAAATGTTGTCAAGTAACATCAGTGAAACAGTGCAGACACAAATTATATTTGAATCTCCTATGTCATTACAGTTCTATAATGTTGTTTACAATTTACTTTGTTTTCCTGCCAAAATATGATTAAAAAGATTTGCAAAAATTATCATAATGCAACAGTTGAATAAATATTAAATGTAGAAAAGTGTACTTTTTTATTGTATTTTAAAGCAACCATTTTTTACGTATTTTTCATGTTTGAGGGCATGAAACGAGGTATCTCAATAAGAAATAGAGAAGCCAACAGATGGACAAGGATGGATGAAAATATATATTCTGGCAGAGCCGAATTCGATCATTAGAAACCAACATCCTATTTCCACAACAAGAAATCCATTCTATTTTATTCTGATAAAAATGCTGATTTATGCGATACAATTAATAAAAAAAAATGTATATTCACAAGAATTGATTTTGCCATATACACCTCTTGGAGAGAAATTTACCGAAGTTTGGAACATGAGAACTGATTTCTGAAAAGGGCCTCTAATTTCAAATGCTTAGGATTAAAGCAAGAGATCGGTTTGATAAAGTTTAAAAATTCATTTCTGTACAATAAAATAGGAAACTTTCTTGGACGAATGACAGGACTGCAATAACAAACATTCTAAAGTTTAAATTCACAGTGATTAAAAAACAAAAGACTCAAGGATAAAATTGGCTACTTAAACAATTAGTATGTATGCATGAATAAATTAAAAGTTTAGGACAAACTAATTACAGAAACAGTGGAAACACAGATAAAATATAAAATGACTCTGCTCTTTAAGTACATTTACTAGCACACTCATACTTAAAAGAGGAAATAAAATCATTAAAATAACAAGACAAAAACAATTTAAAATATAAATAACTAACACTATTTAAAACTACTTTAAAACTTTTAGGGATGGCTTTATTGCTGGGAGGGAGGGATGAATTTGGATTGTAATCAAATACTGAAATTCTTTAGAGATAATTCCTACTGCTCAAAGCAGACAACTAACAACAAAAAAATAAGAATAGAAAATCTGACAACATGAGTGACCTTCCTAGAATCGAATATCGCAACTTCACGTTGCCTTTTTTATCATATTTCCAAAAAGTAAAAATTCAGCCTGGGTAAAGTTCTCATGTTATTTGGACGGGGAGGGAAGGGGGACGATTCCTTTCCCTAATCCTTAAGCACATACTAATCTCCTCTTAAATCATTTTAATTCATTTTTAATCAATATTAAGGGAAAAACAAAGGACTTTACGATTTCTCAATTAATTGCGGGGGCATATGAAAAAGAAACTTTAAATAGTCACAGTTCTACCATAAAATTTTAAGTACAGATTTTCCATCAATTTAATGATAATGATTTAATGATAATGCTGGCATCACAGCTTGGTTACCCTTTCAAGAAAAGTTCTACTAGATTGAAAGTTATCATTAACTACAACATTTTGACAAGTGCTGTTGAGAATCCTAATGCAACTTCAATCTGATTGATTAAAAATTATAGTTAGATTAGATACATAAAATAACTGCCACCGAGGCAGATCAATTAAAAAGGTATCACCAAAAAACAATACGGCGTAAGTACAGCATTGAGGAAAGTTTTATTGGATTCAACGGAGATCTTCTCCTTTGAAACCGAATGTCTACTCAGTATTCAATACACTACAGACACAATAATTAAAATGGATGACAGAAAACGTCTGGTGAGAGGCAAAATAAAATTTAAGGGTTTAAATTGTTCAAAAACAAGACTCATTATTACCATTTATGAAAAGTTTTTTCGAGTTACCTTATTTTGGATTTTGAAAAACTCCAAAATGAGGAAAACCTCTCATAGGTGCATTTTTGCCACATCATGTTTGAGAGCCGACTTTTGACCAGCGCAAAATATTCATTTTCGAGATTTTATTTACAATTAAGGATAGGAGGGTCTCAATTGAGGGGTGAGAGGAGTAACCAAAAAACTAGTGCAAGAATGAATCACGTATTGGCACATGCGATATAAAATATAATTTGACAACAATATTTTGAAGCCACATTACACCTCAAAACCCTTAAAAGCAAAGCTTAGAAAGAAGAATTATCTAAATTAGTAACTATGATTCCTCACCGAACTAGCACCTCTCTTCAAAGAAATATTTTGCAGAAGCGTTACTTTGTTTCGGTATGGAATACGATCACTAGAAATAGCCACAATTTCTACGACAAATCCGTAAAAATTAAAAGTACATAAATACATACATACAATTTCATACATGTAGAAATGAAATTTTACAAAAATACCATCTAAGAAACTACAAGCATGAACAATTGTAAAAAGAAACTAAAAGGAGAAAGTACCAGAGACTAAGTAATAAATAATTTTATGTACATTAACAAAAACTACTTATGAAGATACATTGCACTAATTTAAGCTCCAGTGCTCACCAAGGAATGTAGCACAGATATTATGAGAAAGTTTATTCATTCAGAAAAATCCGGAGACATGGACGATCCTGCCGTCATCTAACTTTAACAATGGTCAAAACTGCGCGTACATTTTTCGACTGCCTTCAATTTTAATCTGACTGAAGATAAGGAAATTTTACTACCAGTGATAGGAATTTTTTCCTGCCACTGCAGATCTACGACAAAATGTAAACAAATTCTCTATGGAAAGTGACAGAGGAAACTTTGAACTCTGGTTTCTGGAAATGCTCCGATATTTTCAAGTTCAAAAATAAAGATTGATTCTTCCTCCGTCCACATAAAAAATATGAGCTTTTACTTTTAAAGACAGAAGTTATGCATTGAATTAATTTGAAATCAAAATGAGCGCCTGAAATCACAACTGAATCCAATGAGCGCTGTTTGAATGAGTAAACAGCTTCTGTGCAAAGAACTAGCGTCAGCACTAGAGTTTAGCATAAAATACGAAAGCATCCGTTTGACTTGGATAAATTAAGAGGCACTACAGCTCTACTTTTGCGCTTTGAGCGAATTTCAAGCAATAAAATTACAGCCAAGCTTGGCATAGACACAAAAACACAACATTTTTTTTTCATTTTCATGCTCTGCCTTGATAAACCTACTGATTACTGAACAGCTCATTCTAAAAATAGCAGGCATATATTTTAAGAGCACGTAAAACTATTGCACTAGATTCAACTAAAACAGCTTAATCATAATTAGCCTTCATTGAAGCGACTTAAAAATCCGTTCAACTTCATTTTTATCTTTCATCACATAGTAACAATACAATTCTTAGTATTTTCCTTAAAATTAATCCACTCAAAACTATTTCAACTGCGAACCTGCTGTTTCAGGGTACATCGCATATGAACCTCAAAAAAAAAGGTTTTGAAAACAAGGTCCCCTGAGAAAAATCTAGCTATACTCATGGCAAAAGTGATCAGTTGGTATTTTGATATTTGCTCCCTTAGTTTTAAATGCACTATTTCAGCATCTTTTCCCAGAGTTCAATAATACTGTAGCCTTAAAAATTTTACTCTCTCTTCACAATAGTTTTGCCGAATTTATTCAAAAGTACTTCTTCCTCTAGAAAATAGAACTAAGAATAACAAATGACAGCCAAAACTCATCAAATTAATGTCTTTAGTAACATTCATTTTCAAAAATTCAGTTTAGGAAAATGTTTTTCACATGATATAGGTTACTAGATTATTAGCATGCGAGGTACAAATTGGAGATCACGCAATTGGTTACTGATTAAAATTTAGGTGTTGTGTTTTGATTCACCAAAACCTAAAGCCATGGGGCAGGATGACTGGCGCCCCATAGGTATCAACAGTGAAACTGTAGGAATGCAGATGTCATTTGTAGTGCTTCAAAATATTCCTTCTCATTCTACCTTATGGAGGAGAGACAAACCAACCCATTTCTTGAAATTTTTATAGATTATTTTTCACTCAGAGAGAAAAAATTTTAAGAAATAAATTTCAGTATTTTTACATTTCAAAAATATAGAATGACAGACAAGAAGTCTGCAACATCGCCACCAAGATACGCATTCTTGCAGTTTCACAGTCGATACAGCACAAACATTGGCAAAAAGATTCAAATCTTTCGGAATGCAGGAAAGCCCTCCACTAGAAGGGGTGACTTTACAAAACTTTGTCTGATCAGGAGAGAATAAAGTCTGCAATCGGTGTCTAGTTGCAGACCTAAGTGAATTTTGTACTATTGAGGTACAAAATTAATCAATTAAAACTTCATGGGAATGTATCAAGATAAAGTAGTTTAAAAACTAATCTTACAAGATAAATAATAAAAATCATCTCAAAATTTTAAAGGCATTGAGTTTATGGAATGTGCTATAAAAATTACAAGCATGAGCTTTTTTTCTTCAAGAAAAGGTTCATGTTTCATTAAAATACTCTGGTGACAGGTAATCACTGATTTTGTTACGTAATAAGTTCACTCATTTTCAAAGAAGCTTTTTTGCCCCCAATATTTAATAGCGCTGTTGAAATTCATGATGCCACCGGTTGAAATCAATATGGAACACTACAATCATGCCTGATGATAGACCAGCCAGTAAAAATCTGAAAATAAAGGGAGAAAATTAGAGATGAAACTTGGAGAATTTTGTAGAGAGGCTAAAATTGATGAGTTTCTGGTGAAAAATAGAGGTAGACAAAATCTTGGGCGGACCGTAATTTTTCTCTTAGAGATTTCAAAAAGTTTTCTTATTTATCAAAATTATTGAAATTATTATTCATTAAAGGTAAATACATATAAGCAGTAGCAGAGAGAGGTTTCATTATTCCTTACCTAAGAGTTTTTTTTCCCAAATAAAAGTACAGAATGATGTGAATAAACATCAAAACAGACTAAACTGGGAGTAAAGTAACCTATCAACAATGAGCACCTAATGATTAATAAATATCTTCTTTTCATCTATTAATTTAATATATTTAAGTGCTGTTTTATGTCAGCACTTAAATATTACTAACTATATTACTTTATGTATATATTATTCTACCTCTCTTTCTCTATTGCTTATTGGAATGTCTTTATACACTTGAAGGGGAAATGCTTTTTGAGTTGAAATAATCAGAGGATGGTTACTGTCAAGAAACCTCACATGTGCCATGTCTGCTGGATTGAATCTAAAATTTTATACAGCTAGTAAAATCAGTAGCAATAGGTACAGGGTACACTAAAAAAATTCACCTTTAAAAATTTTAGGTCAAGTCTGGTAATCTGTAATACTAGGCGCGTGGAGTTTGGTGTGTGGAGAAAGTATAGTTGGTTTTTTTTTTATATCTTAGTTCCCAGATTATAAAATTATGATGGATTTTTTTTATGAAAACAAGTTGTTACAAAATAAAGTACTTACTTCTGATCGGGAGTCAGAGCTATGGAACGAATGGCAGTATCACAAGCAGGAAAGGCATATAGTAAAGCTAGATTGAAAGCTCTCCATACTTCCACGATTCCTTTTTCACCACCAGTGATCAAATATTCTCCATCACGGCTGAGTAACATGCACTGTGAAAACAAAGATCATCATATTATAACTACAAAGGAGTACATGTATGTAAAAATTTTATGGAATTAAAAAAAGTTTCATTAAAAAGGTGTCCTGATTCGAACAACCCATTGATTTTTACAAAATTTATAACTCAGCCACAGTGCTCATTTGAATGCTAATCAGTCTCTAAACTAAAAGAAAACTGATGAGGGTATTTTATTGTGGTTTCTCTGAAAGTTAAACTAATCCGACATGTTTATATTTTTACAGGATTATGTTTCATTTTACATGAAAGTTGCACTGAAGCAGTCAATTTTAAGGCAGTTGTAGGTATTGAGTTCAAGTCTTTGAGTATTCGACCAGTTACTCTTCATTTGTTTTTATCTTCAAAACTTTTAAGTAGCAAAACAATTTACCTAAACCGCAACTCGTCTTTGCCACTGTCAGCATCGAAATACTCCCTTGAATTATCTATTTGTTATGATGCATTTTCAGTTTTTTTCCCCTTTTAGTATATTTCCTTCAGAATATACACTACTTTTTTCTCTATTTACATCAAATTTTATACTTACAGATTATCTTTTTAATTTAGTTAAAAAGAACACAGAACACAAGGGCTAGAAGTCAAAGAATTAGGTTTGTTTCCAAGTACTATCCAACCAAGCTTCATTTTGTATTTGCTTCGTTTGTTTCATTTTATTAAATAATAAACCTAATTACGAGTATCATTATCCTTTGCTTTTTCAGTTACCTCAATCACCAATTTCAAATTACAATTAAACATGACGTACTTTCCTGAGCAAGTGCAATTTGGTCAAGGTTGCTCAAGTTGGATATCAAAACCTGCTGAGGCTGCTGATTAAAAATAGATAATAGTGTAATTACGACTCACATGTAAATTATCAGCGTGAGTTTCATGTCGCATTCTGTTCCCATTGATTGTGAAGGTAGCAATGTGACCACGTTCGTATGTGACAACAATGATGCCTTCGCGAGACATGGCAATACATTCAGGGCTGTTGAATCCAACTGGTGCTTCGAGTGAACGCAACAAATCACCAAACGTTGTGTGCACCAATACAGGTCCATCTGTTTTGAGATAAAGTGGAAAGCATTAATATGAGGTTACAGGAAAAGAGGGGGAGGGGAGTGCAAAATTGAGAGGCTTTAAAACCACGGGTATTTTCTCCTTTCCTTTGTCACTAAAGTTTTTCAAAAGTTTCTTGAGGGCCTTAGCAACAACTTGACTAAGTATTATTCATCAGATTTAAGAGAGCAGGAAGAAACAAAAGAGTGTTTAAAGTGTGAAATAGTGTTACTATGGCAGTTCATTGATTCATTCTATTACATTAAGGATGCTAATAAAAAATCTTACTTTGAGAGGCCGATATAACGAGTCCTAGTTCAGCTGAGATGACAACAGTGACAACAGGATTATCATGCCCTGTCAGTGTAGCACGTGGGGTTGGGATGTCACCTTCACCAACTATAGTTTGAGAGCGTGCATTCCAATGCCACAACAGCACAGTGCAGTCTGCAGAGCCAGATGCAATGTAGCAGTCAGAGGTGATGTTACATTCTGAGCGACTGAGGCAAGTCACAACACCGTAGTGTCCAAAAACGATTTGGACAATTTTTGCTGAAATGAAAAAAAAATGAGTTAAGAAGTACTCTTACTTGATCTTGGTTTTTAAGTAGGATATACATTTTTACATAGAGCTGGACTGACAGATATCAATTAAAATGCCTCTTGGAATACGTAATCTATTTTTCGTTTCTTTTTCTCTTTTTTTGGTGCACTATTTGGAAATATTCCAGAGAGTATGATTTTGGCATTAATTTCGCACTAAACGTTGAATGCACACCAGGTACATTTATTTTGAATCCATGAAATTGACCTAAATGCATCTTTCATCAATAATAAGTAACTTATTCAACGCTCACCTTTCAACTCTTAATGAGCTTTCTTCGCTGAAAGCACATTCTTTGAACAGCTTCTAATAGATAAAATACCAGTAATAAAAAAATAAAAGTGAATTTTCAGTTAAATGAATAATGATAAAAAAAAAGTACTTTGACTTCCTTTTTCAGAATTGATGCTGGCCGAGCATTCATTGACCACAAAAAGCCAAACTTTTTTGCGATGGTACCCTTTAATTGGGAGCAGGCGAAAATAGATCTTACCTGATTCAGTAGAAAATACTCGGAAACTATTATCCCAGAATCCACAGGCAATTAAAAATCTACTGTCCACTGTTGTGACGAAACAGTTTGATCGAATCTTCAATTTTTGACTGAAATTATCTCCTAGGTGTCGTTTTTGGGCTATAATGTTACTGTTGTTTGATTGAGCTGAAATAAAAAACAATAAAACTTGCGTTAGCAAAATCAATCCATGAAAAGACTCTCTTTATAACTTGTTTTAGGGTAGGTACACGGCAATACAGTGTCGCAAAATTTAACATACATTTTGGTTCTACCTAATCCAGCTTACAATTCACGTGCTGCGATGAAAAATTTGCAAATCGTTTTGAAAATTTGAATTGATTTCTTTTTTTTTGATGCGGTAACATTTTCTGATTTTCCCCTTAATTACCAAAGTTAAGTACCCTTTCCTAAATTTGCGAAGTTTTCTCTAACTTATTATCATTCTGAAGAACTAGTCGCATAGGTAGTAAATTCTTTGGATATTACCTCGGGCCCAAATTAGCATTATACAAAGAAAGTATTGAAATAAAGTTGCAATTCAATGTAATGCAATTACAACAAATTCACAACCTGAAGTAAATAATTGCCGATTTTATGCGGTTAATAAAACTAATCCAGTGCAGGAATTAGTGCCAGTTAAGTTTCGTCCCTTTAGGGACAAGAAAATCAAAGAGAACGAACGAAATAAAGAAGTAAACTTCTACAGGCAATGACCGTTACAGGTTACAAGGCATCGAAGATGGACAGTTTTTAATGTAAAGTGATATTGGGAATTATTTCAATTTTCTTGCTGTATAAATGTCAAAAATAGGAGCTCCATCAATTAGTAGAAAGGCATCTTACGCATCACTCAGACGCGAAAACAGCCAGTCGACAATATTGATTTGCAGTGAGGAGCCATAATCCTTCGGCTCATTTTAGAACCAACATACATGCCTCTAGTTTCTCAGTGTACACAGGTGCTTTTTTAAAATCTCCAGAAATAAATGTTTTATGCTGAAAAAATGAGGCGATGTAATAACAGAGAGTATAAAATCGTAGAAGTCGAAAATGACGTCATGTTCGACGTCATGACCAACCATTGACCACGTTTTTCAACACCCACATAGTCAGTGATCCCAAGCGTACGGATTTATCCATGCCGCGCGGACATTCCCTATACCGACACGGACCGCGTACGGACAAAAACCTTATGGGAAAACGCTTCCCTATCTTAAAATATCCGTACGCGTGACGTCACAGAATGACGCTCGGCCAATAGCAGCACGGAGAGCGGTAGAGCGTACGGATCTCGCACACGGAGCACCCGGGAACACTGCACATAGTACAGTATGCATGGCCGGATTTACCTACATGCCGCCCTCTTCTCATTCATTTTGAAACATCAATAAAAACCATCAAGTGAACGTGCCGGAGGGAGAAGGGTGCATAAGACGCGTTCACTCGTGTTGGACACATTTTTTGCGTAAGCCCTGTCAACACTACTAGCAAAAGTTCAGTTCCGTAAACCTATCTCTGTGGGGACAAGGCCTTTCATTTGTAAGAAATGAACTAAAAAATTAAGAAAGAACAAACATAAATGTGGTTTAATAATTTTAACTTCCGCCGCCGCCGTGCCGCGCTGACCACACTGTGTTTGGCGCAATGCGTGAAGTATTCATGTAGTCTTGTAGGCACTGTGCGTCTCACGCCGCGCCGACCGCTGTTGACCGTCCTGTGTTTGACGCAATGCGAGAAGTATTCATGCAGTCTTGTAGGCGCTAATATGTGTTACGTGCCGACCGCCGCGTCGAGAGATTCTCCTTTTCATCTCAAGTCCTCGTCATCATTTCTCTTTGCGCCGCACCGCTCCAGGCCAAATTACGTGTTTGGTTTCTCTCTTGACTCAACTAATTAAAGGTGCGCAGTCTTTTGTATCGCCGAAATACGCCAAAATTAGAAATTAATGAACTCTTAGGAAATGAGAGATTTTGTCACCTTTTCTTGTTTGTAATTTTTTTCTGAATCCGATGTTTTTGTACCAGCATTTAAAAGAATTGCAAAATTTGCCGCCCTCTAATTTTGCCGCCATGGCCGCGGCCCATGTGGCCACCCCCTCAATCCGGCCCTGACAGTATGTTGGAGTTTTTTAGCCAACGTGCGTTAAAAATTCAGCATTAAGCTGAAAATCTTAACACAGAGGGAAAAACTCAAATGAGCACAATTTTCCCTCAAAGAGATATGCTGTTTGGTGCAACACTAGTTACGACCATTCAGGAAGGCAACTGCAGACGCACCGAAAAAAAAATTGAAGTTAATTTAACATTCTGGATGTAAAAAAAGTGTGCGAGAACTTACAAAATGCTAAAATACCTGCCACAGCAGTTACTTCAGCAATGCCAAGATGTAAAATTAAGTGCTGTGGCGGGTAATTCAGCATTTATAAGTTCTCGCACACTTTTTTTACATTCAGAATGTTAATTTAACTTCCCTTTTTTTTTCGGTGCGCGTTTCGGCCTTGTTGGGGCAATCCTCAGTGCAGCGCAGTGGTCGTAACTAGCGTTGCACCAAACAGCATATCTCTTTGAGGAAAAATTGTGCTCATATGAGTTTTTTCCCTCTGTATTGAGATTTTCAGCTTTATGCTGAATGTTTAACGCACGTTGGCTAAAATACTCCAACAGACTGTCTTACGCCCCTTGCGTCCACTCCTATCAGTTTGTGTATCCACACTGGGAAAAAAAAAACACATTGGATCTAGAGTCCAGACTCTTAAAAACATTGACAAGAAAAAATACTCTTGATTCAATCGGATTTTTGCTTGAATCAAAACGAAATCCGCTTAAATTAAGAGGCTTGGTTCTTAATTTAAGCTAGATTCTGATTGAATCAAGAGTACTTTTTCTTGTCGATATTTTTAAGAGTCTGGACTCTAGATCTAATGTGTTTTTTTCCAGTGCACATGTGCATGTGCAGTGTGCATTGTGCATGTGTTTTGTTCCTTAGTTAAGTCAGCAGTTGAATGCTAGAGTCCCGAAATCGAAAGCTTTCACCCTTGCCAAGATAATAATGGAGGGTCGTCTCTGAATTTGACGATTAAAATTTAATGTAATCTGTCCAGCTCGGTGGGTGAACCTCGAGGTTTGATACTTACAGAGGAGGGGGTCCATGAAGAGGGGTAGGTTTGTGTTGGCGGTGTGGGGCCCGGGGGTCTCGGCGTAGCTGGGAGACTGGACGAGGAGGGAGTAGTTGGAGTTCCACTTGTTGACGGCGAACTGGAGGCTCGCCGAGACGGACACGACCGAGGGAAGCGGGAGCTGCGGGTAGGTGTTGGCCGAGAGGTGGCAGATCCCCGAGTGCGACTGGAACTTCATCGTCATGCACACGTCGTCCGCCACCGTCGTGAACATCATCGGGCTCTGAAACATTTAATCGGAACAATTCGTCAAATACCTACGGATTTATCGCAGCTTTTCAAAACCTAAATCAAGAACTTTCAGGGAAATAGTATAAAAAGGGTCTCTTCGATCCAGAGTCCAGACTCTTAAAAAATTGGACGAGAAAATGTACTCTCGGTGTGTATATTCATCTTCATTCAAATCTCAGTAACAAAGTATATATTTCTCATTGTAGAAGGTCGACATTTGTAGTGGAAAGCAAAGAGAAAGAAAGGAAGAAAAGAAGAAAATAGGAAAAAATAGAAAAAAAGAGAAAAAAATAGAAAAAAAGAAAAAAAAGTTTAGTCATGATTCAATCGAATTTTTACTTGAACAGAGAGCCAAGACTCTTAATATAAGCGTACTTCCTTTCGATTCAAGCAAAAATCCGATGGAATCAAGGGTGTTTCATCTTGTACAATTTTTGAAGAGTCTTGACTCTAGGACCATACATCACTGGAAAAAAAGTCTCTTGGATCAAAAGTCTAGATCCAAGAGACTTTTTTTCCAGTGATGTATGGTCCTTAGACGGCAGACCTCTACTTCGAGATTTCAGGTTAAAAAACACATTTCCAGGCTAATGAATCATGAAAATAGTATATAGTAATAAACTCATAGACATAAACGCGCGGATTCCCGACCTTTCAGCTTAGATAGGACACGGTTGCAAGTCGTTGGACTGCCGTAGAGCGGGAAGCTAGCCGAGAAATAGAAGGCGCTCAATACGCGAAGGCGACTTGGCTCGTGGCGTGGACTAGCGGGAGAGAATTGCACTAGGAGAGTAAGGTAGGGCGTGGTGATGGAACTCGACTCTCGCGTGTCGCGGCGAATGCGGCATCAGACGCCTCTTCCAAATAAAACTTTCCTTAACGCCCCCCGTTATTTGTGGATGAGTACGGACGGACTCCGAGTAAAATTCTAGAGCTTTATGGCGCAAACAACCTAAAATTGAATTCTTCCACGCTGGCCAAATCCTGTTCGAAAATTTTAATTTTTATTAGCGTCTGAAAACTTCATGGGAAAAGACAGAAAGCAAAAACCTTCAAGTTCTTTCAGGTTTTTCTGGACTAATATGTCCAGATGTCTCCAGCTTGTCTCGTCCGTAACGACAATGAGAAAAATCCTTTGACTTTCCCATGATTTTTAAGGGGAGGGCGAAATAGCATGAAATTTTGTTTGTATTTGAAGTGTTCACAACACTGGCGATCTCATTACTTTTGAAGACTTTTATGGACTCACTACTTCATTAAAAAACTGAGAACAGCGAGATTAACGTTCACAAAATAAATAACGCTCTAGAAGGCATCTCAGAAGGCAGAAGAAGAAGAAGAAGAAGAAGAAAATAAATAACGCTCTAGGGGAAGGGCGGGGTCGAGGAAGGCGTTATCGCTATTTCGTTTTCACCTGCTAAAGGATAGGGACTTTACACCGCAAAAGCGTTGAGGAGGGTTGAAGATCTGACAATCCGAAATTTAGCCTCGAGTATTATGAGCGGCCTCCTAATACGGCCTCCTTTAGTAATATAACATCTTTGATTGAGAAACTCGACGAATCCGTGCCATAATTGTTGGGAAAAACTAAGTGAGTAAAATTTAGCAAGGGGGAAAATGTCATATTTATCGAAAATTCATTGGAATTTCCATGTACTCAAAGTCTATGATGCGGAAAATACGATTTCCCTGATTATTTTTTGCTTTTAAACTCTGAAGGCAAGCACCCTGTAAAAGTGAAATCAAAGTTGAGCTCGTTCTTTGATGATAGTAATGTTCTGAGTGACAGTTCACACGAAAAAAGACGGTAAATTTAACCTTAAAGTGCACGAACCTAAATTTTTCGTCAGATTACTATTTGTCTTGTTAAATAGAAAGAAAACTTGAAATTTGCGTTTTCGAGGGGGAAACTTACCAATGTCCCTCAGCAGTATTTTTGGAGTTGTCTCACTTGCCTCTTCTTTAGTTTAATTTGAGTGGAAAGCCGTTTAGGTTGGAAACTGAGCTTCTTCTCTTTTTCCGTACACACATAGCTCCAAAATATTTTCCTGAGTTCCAAATAGCTTAAATCTACTGTCTCTGGTAGCTCTCGTGAAAACGTTTTCAAAATTAACATCGCGTTACACACTTGTGGTGTAAATATCTCTGAATATCGTTGGCGAAGTCTAAGAGGAGGAAACCTCCAGTTTACCATGAAATTATTATGAAACTCAATGATCAGAAAACGTACAAACCGTCGTGAACACATCCAGAGAATTTACATTTCTTTCAGATTTTTGGAAAGATAGGGGAAAAAAGAGTCGGAACGACAAATAAAAAACTCTTAATTGTTGATTGTATTTGAGAAGAAAAGATGAGAAGGGTGCTATCTGCGTTTTGGAATTAGCCCCAGTGCTGCTGACCGACGGACAGTGAAAGATATCTGTCAAAACTGACAGAAAAAAGCTTTAGACGCTGTCTTTTTGATACAACTATTTCGACTTCTGAGAGCGCCCATATAAAGAGTGAAAATAAAATGGCAGGTATGACTTACTCCTTCAATCTCGCTGTCTAGCGATAGATAATAAAATAATCGACGGAAAAGAAAATGACGGATACGGATGTAACTTGAAGATCAAATTCAATAACTACTTTACACTGGGCGAATGTTAAATTGAATGGATGGAAAAATAGTGTAAAAATGAGTGAAAGGGGGAAAAAAGACTTGAAAATTCAGCTTGTATCAGCCCGAGGATGAGCATGGTTTACAGATGGATAAATTAACCTGATCTTATAGCTCGAACACACAAAAAATATCCACCTATACCAAACATTAAGATGTGATTTTAACGCACTAGTAGTTCGCCTGCGATTCGCCGTGTAGGCAACACGAGCTCCCACGTGATCGAATAGTTGTATCCTAGCAAGGTGCATCGAAATTCGAGGGAATTTTGAAGAGCGTCTCGCAATTTAGCCCTATGACAGGGCGCTGACTCTCAAAGCAATTCGAATGTGTCCTGTTGCAGCTGATTTATAGTACTTCCTTCTTACTACTGCCTTCCAAATGCATGTGTTCCAATTTTGTTTTTTTTAAAAAAAAACTCTGTAACCTAACTACTACCGAGAGGTTTTAAAGACCATAGTAGCTAATGCACCGCTTTAAAATAAACGTGCAATACTACGACGACTATAGACCTACCTAATGAACCCGTAATCCGCTTAATTATTTTAAATGTCATCTAAACAGAATACGTCTAGACTTAATATAATTAAATACGTTAACTACCATGGTATTTTTAAAAAATACCTCACTTCGTTTGCGCATTCCTTCTTTCATCGAACAACAGGGAAAATGCGTAGCCGTTGCTTGAAACTAAAAAATTAGACATGGAAAGCTTTAAACGGCTATTAAACCTAATTGATTAATAACGCGCACGGCGTTAAAATACAAACATAAAAAAAGAAAAACGCTAAAAATGTTGTCCTATTATTATTAAGTAACAAATTATTAGTGTTCAACTAATTGAATTGGATGAAGTTATGCTAAGAAAAAATACCATGAACAAATGAATCATAGCAAAAGAAACTACGAAGAATGTGAACTCCGTGTAATTATACTTAATTCCTGTTTTCTTCCTTGAAGAGATAATAACACTGGCATGTACAAACTGAACACAACTGTATTGTACTGGAACACTGGAGAAAAAAAAGCCAAATTCGCCAGTGTTATTATTTCTTAAAGCGTATGCGTCCAAATAAAACACTTTTTGTACTTTGAATCGAGGAAAAAATACGGTATTATCATGAAAAGGCACCAGCTTTAGACTTAAATGAAGGTTATTTGTGGCCCTTTTTTTCATGAGGAATAAAAATTATTTTCAGTACATTATCAATTGCTCGTCCGTTGCAAATAAGATGCAATTCAATGAGATATACTGCCGTGTTAAGCAAAAACACCGATGAGCCTTCAGACGTTGCCAGGTTCCTCCGATACAACCGAAATTACTGGGAGAATTGTGAATATTATTTTCCAAAATTTTCAGAAATTTTTTTACGCACTTAAATCTAAAATATCTGAGAATTTCAAGCAAAAATATTCATGAATGCTGTCAAAAATACAAGTTCTATCAGGGGAAATTTGGTAACTCCTGTATGTTTATACGGCGTTGTTCCTTAACACGGCAGTAAGGGGTAGGAAGAAAAACGGTGCTTCAGAGCGCGATCAAAACCGCGAATAATACAGGGCCCAAAAATATCCCGAGTCGAGCGTGAATACAGAGCCCGCAACACCGTGTCCCAACGGCGGGCGAGGGAGCCAAGGGGCGCGTCCTCCATGGGGGAGGAGACAAAGGGGCGGACCGAAAGCCCTGGTGGGAGGCTGCGCGAACCGGCCGCGGCCCGAACCCCGGACCCCGCACCAAACGAGTCGTCCCAACACCTCTCTCTGCGCCTTCGCAAGATCCACGGTCACCGGCGCCTCAGTACAACTCGCGCCACCAGCATCTCCAACGCGAGAACCCGCTCACTCTCAAACGACACCCCCTCACGTGCCCAAGCTCAAGAGGATTACCTCCCGAAGTCTCCCGGGAAGTGTGACGTCATTCATGAGGATACCCTTTGTGAAAAAGTTACCCGGTTGTGCGAAAGGATACAGTTCGAGATTAGCCAGCATCGTTCACCACGTCGAAAAGGAAAAAAATTAGTGTTGTGGCTGACGTCTTGAAAGTCAGTATTGTGCCCGCTGTCGTCGGCGAAAAAAAAATCAGCGTAATTGAAAATTAAATCGAGGCTCTTCTCGGAAAACCCCGCGCCGTGTTGTGCGGATTTTTTTCCCTCAACGTCGAGGAAAACGCGCGTTTAATTCTATATAACCCGCGCGCGCGTTCCGAAAAAACCAATCATGATTTCGGGCGGACCCCGACTCGGAACGGGATTCCCTCGAAGCTCGCGTGATGATCGGACGAACCCGAACAGTGCCGCGAACGATTCCGCGACGCGCGAGTAGTTCCGCGGAAACTGTGCGCAATCACCGGAACAATAAAGTTCGCCGCTCGTCTAAAGTTCACCGAATTGAAAAGCAATTATGAGTGCGTAGTGTTCACACCTGAGGATTAAACTACTCCGCGCGCCCAGGATATGCGAATCGGTTTAGTCGCTTAGTGCTCCTCGATCAAGATGTTGGTGCCGCCGGACATGATAGCGGCGCAGTCCAAGATGCTGTACCAGCTCAACAAGTACTACGGCGAGCGCGTTCAACTTAGGAAATCCGGGATCGCGAAGACTATCCGCGAGGTCTGCAAGGTGGTGCAGGATGTCCTCCGCGAGGTGGAGGTCCAGGAACCACGGTTTATCTCTTCTTTAACCGAGTGCAACGGGCGCTACGAGGGGCTCGAAGTCGTGACCCCGACCGAGTTCGAAGTGGTGCTGTATCTGAACCAAATGGGCGAGTTCAACTTCGTCGACGATGGGAGCCTCCCCGGCTGCGCGGTCTTGAAACTCTCCGACGGCCGCAAGAGATCCATGAGCTTGTGGGTCGAGTTCATCACAGCCTCCGGCTACCTCTCCGCCCGGAAGATCCGCTCGCGGTTCCAAACCCTAGTCGCACAAGCCTGCGACAAGTGTACATACCGGGACTCCGTCAAGATGATCGCCGACACCACCGAAGTCAAACTGCGCATCCGGGAGCGCTACGTTGTTCAAATCACGCCGAGTTTCAAGTGCGCGGGTGTGTGGCCACGCTCTGCCGCCCATTGGCCGATCCCACACATCCCATGGCCGCATCCTAACCTAGTCGTCGAAGCCAAGACTGAAGGGTTCGACTTGCTGTCTAAAGAGTCGGTGTCCATGCAGGGCAAGCAATCGGCCATGGAGGGCGACGCGTGGGTCATGAGCTTCTCCGAGGTTGAGAGCAGGCTCCTCTTCGGGGGCTGCCGGAAGCGCTGCCTCTCGATCCTGAAGACACTTCGGGATCGGCATCTGGATCTCCCCGGGAACCCGGTGACCAACTGCATCATGAAGACTTTGCTCCTGTACGAGTGCGAGAAGCACGCCAGGGAGGTGGAGTGGGACGAGTCTTGCCTCGGGGACAGGATCAACGGGATTTTCCTGCAGCTCATCTCGTGTCTCCAGTGCCGGCGGTGTCCGCACTACTTCCTCCCGCACTTGGATCTCTTCAAGGGCAAGTCCCCGACGGCCCTCGAAAATGCGGCGAAGCAGGTCTGGCGACTCACGAGGGAGCTGTTGACGAATTCTAGGGCACTCGATAAACTGTAAGTAATCGCGGTTTTAAACAGTGGCGAGGCGTGAATGATCGATTTCCGATATTTGCCCATTCGAAGATATGGTGAAGAATCGATTATTAAAGTGTTCGCTGCGAACACCCTGCTCATCGATCCTTTTCCATACGAGGACTTATCTGTAACAATAGCGGGTGTGAAAAATTACCTTTTCGAAACACGCTTAAAAAACTGTTTTGTTCGAACAAAAATTTAATATGTTTGGCTCTGGCATAATGTACAGATCTCGAAGATCGCATCTCAAGTATTTTCTCAAAATTTTCTCGATGCCAAAACAGTTTTTTGAATGTGTGTTGAAAAGGTAATTTTTCACATCCGCTACTGTTACAGATAAGTCTTCATATATTTAAATGGCAGATCAATCGATATATCGCGAAGCACGCCACGCCACTGGTTTCAAGAACTTAGGCAATGGACCAGGCGGGAAATGTGAAAATCGTCGCTTGAAGGGGAAGAAGCTCAACATGAGTATGATAATTCATAAATTTGCCGACGGGAAATATTTTGTGTTGCCCTCGTTATTCTGTTTAGTTTAGACTGGTTAGATTATTGATTAGCAAACAATTAAAGTTCAACGGTCGACAAACAAATTAAGAAATCAACCTCAGATATTTTGTATTCAGCCCTAACCATTCGGCTTACTTAAGGCTGATTGGATTATTGATCAGCAAATAATTAAATTAAATTTCAACGGTCGACAATAAAAGAAGTCAACCTCACTCAGAATATTGGTTAGTCACTGCGTATTCAATGAAAAAGAGGAAAATAGAGTACGTAAGTCAAATTCGCGAAATTTAAACCCTAATAATTAAGGAAAAATTGTCTGACTTGAATCTTAAACTTAATTAAACACGTGAATTCATTAACAATGAGACTTTTTTTCTTTAAATGTTGGCTCAGTAATATGTCTCTAGAGTCAAAAGGGAAAATATGCGCCGGCAAATTGAAGAAGTAAATTTTAATCGTGTTTGCGCGTTTCCTCGTCAAACCACCGCGTAAAAAACAAAGCTGGCGAAAATTTTGGAAATCAACTTCCCGGCAAAAAATTAACTTTTTCAAGTTCGTTGATCCAAACGCACGGCTCACTGAAAAAATAACAACCGTGCGTTACTCCTGACTCACACGGCACTTTTTTTAAAGAAAAAATTAAGCGTGAAAATATCAATTTTTGCTGATGATTAATATTAAATACTACATGAGTGTTACGAGCTATTGAACATTTTTTTTTTTTTCAAAATCTAACCCTTTGTCGGGGAGCTTTCCGTTTGACTCGTGCAAGCTTTCATTTCATCACACATGTCAGGTACTTGGAATCGAAGGATTTTAAGAAATTATACAAACTTCAATATCTTGCTTGGAAGATGCTTTTTGGAATTTCTCCTACATTCATAGTTTTTCACGCGCTAATTTATTGAAACTCCCTCTTGAAATTGTGACTGATTGTGTGAATTTAGTTTATTTGCATCTTCTTGACTGGTCCATTTTTGTAGGAGAATCGGGATGTAAAATTCTCAACATTCGTGTAAGATGCATGAAGACAGAGTATTGTCGTTTTCGAACTCAAATTTTGCAGAGGTAAATTAGTATGTATTTAGAAGAGGAAAAAAAGCTGCACAAATTGAAAATAAAGAAACGGAAACTGATATGGTTTTCTTAAAAGTCTGGAGTCACTAAATTTTCAGCCTACTTTTTGTAGGAAAAAATTGTACAACAATTTGAGAAATTCGTTCAGTTCAAAAAGTGACGAACATTTAATCAGATCTGCCTCGTTTTAATTTTGAAAATAAGACACAACCGACGAGAAGCCAATTGTATTAAATCCAAAGATTTGTTTTGTTATGACGATTTTTAATTTAAAACTTCAAACCTTCCTTAAACATTATTCTCTCACTCTTCCTTCATTTCGTTCCCGTTTCCTGAATCCACCGATTCGTTTATTTTATTATATTTGAATGCTTTTATGTCACTGAATGTTTTCTACTGGTTTTTAGTTCGCAAAATTATGCAAAAAATCAAGTCGTCAAGTCAAATAAATTATTAAACTACTCTCTGGGGGAAAAAATAGATGTGTTAGAAATCTGCACTGTTTCAGCGAAGTTAGATCAATTTTGGTGGCGTTTATTTAAAAGCAAGTTTACAGTATTTTATTCAAATAAAGCATGAAGATGTGATTCAATCCTAAAATTGTTAGGAAAAAGGAAATTAAACTATTATTGATGAAAAATAATTATTAACTTAAAATTATACAGAGTAACATTCAAAAACGTTTACCTAAACAACTTTGCAACCGATTAAAAAAAAGGGAGCATCTATATTTTCTAACACAAAAAGTATTTAATAGTTTCGCTTACTTTCATTTAAAACAACTTGCGTTTAAAAAAGAAGCAAGCCTCTGGTATAAGATAATTTATAGAATACACTTCAAAACACGACGAAATAGAGAGTTGCAAATCAAGTGAAAGATTCCTCCAGAATTTAAAATCAACGACTTTCTTTAAAGAGTCAATTTCCTAGAAAAGACCGAGTTTTTATCTTTTAAATACCAACTTGAGAATTAGTTGATTGTTTTCTTTTCTTCTGTAACTAATAATGTTCTTCAACTGACGCATTTTCTGAGAGGCTGCTTGTCTCAAGTTAATCGCGACGGATTTCATGATTTTTTTACATACCTAATATTAGTTATTTATTGTTTACATAATGTAAGAAAAGAACTGATTTTTTTACTGTAATTTATTTGTGATTATGTGTAAATATTTTTTCATGATGTATACCAATATGGCCAAACGTTAGGCCAAAAAGCTTCGAATTTTGTTGTTACATATTTAGTCAAAAACTCATAGATTTTTAGTTCTCTTTCGTTTAACGAAATAAATCTTTTAAAAAAATTCAAAGACAAAAAATTTCGATTTTCTCATTTGAAATTATACATCCAATGCATCCTAACTAAAAAGCTGAATGCCAAATAGCAAACTGTGATCTTACGTTAACTTTTTATTTTGCAAAAATCGAAATTCAAAAGAAGCCGAAAGTCTCTTTCTTCCTCGTTACAATGTATTTTTCTACCTTTTTTCTTTGTCGCTGAAATCTTAAAATATGTTGAAAATATGATGATTGTACATGTGCGATATAAATTAGTTAGTTAGTTAATGTATTATGACGATCAGCAACAATAGACTATTTACGTCAAAGACCAGGAATTTACCATACATTTTTAATTTACTTGCGTACAAAGGTTACAAATTTCGGTAATGACAAAAATATCTTTTGAAATTCGATTTTTGCCATTCGAGGTGAAGAACATAATTGCAAATTTAACAATGGAGAAGAAATTATTTTAATTCATTACTGATCATAGTCAAATAGGTTTATACGACCGATCCAGATATCTTTTCTTGTTAGGTGCTTGATACCGACCCATTTTCATTATTTAAAAATCGTCAAATACTTAAGTTTCATCAACATTTCAAGATAAAACCTTGATTAATACATGCTACACCTAGGGCATTTTTAAAATATAATTTGATAGAAAAATCCAGTGGTTTAAAGTCTCTTTAAATAATGCCTGTATAAAAATTTGTTTAAAAAGTTAATAAGCGACTACTTTCTCAAATAGCACAACATTTTTAAGACAATGCCTGAAATAAATATGAAAGAGACCAGAGAGTGAAACATTTTGAAAAGATCCAGAAAAGCGTTTCTTTTCAAGATTCTCAAGAGGTGTTCCTACTGCGTGCTCTAAAAATATCCATAAAATATTATCATGAAATATACAAATTTGCCCGTACATGCTATGTGAACGTCCTCAGCATACTTCTGTGCTGCCTTGGTTAACAATGCGCTAGAAGAATTTATCGGTGAAGATCCTTCCATTTCTGCACCAAGATATACGATACCATTACCAACTAGAAAAGAATACCTCAATTCGCGATACTGTAAATTTCTCGTCTAACTTTAAATGAAAACTGTCCTACCACGTTCCTTAGAAACATCAGTTTTATTCATTCGAATGACGAATGGACCAATACTAGGAGCGAAAAATGAAGAACCAAAACTTTCGTTTTTTTATCAAAACTTCACGCAAGAAACGCTGTAAAAATTAAAAGTTTCAAAATCCAACTTGCAATTTTGCATTTATCACTTGTCTGAAGACCCAAGGCTACTTGGAGCAAATCCAGCACTGAAATGATATCTGAGTACTTCCCAATGAAAACATTATTTTCAGAGTGCTGAATTTTTCTTAGGTGCTTTAATAAGTGTCAAATATCAGATGAGAGACGTAATCTCTATCAAACTGGACGCCAATTACTCATAGAACGCATGAGATTATTTTTAGTGGTCAAGTTGACAAACGTTAATTTAGGTTTTTTGGAAGCGGAAATTATGAATTAACGAATCGAAAGTAAACTACTCCATGGAATATTCTTGAGGAGGATGAGGAACTCCACTTGTATACCTCTTCAGAAGTTTAAAGTAGTAGTAGTAAAATAATTTTATTTTAAAAAGAAACTTTAAAAAAAAAAAGAACGTGACATTACGTATAACGTTCGCAATATTATCTCAGCAATTTTTTCGACGAAAAAATATCGAAATTTCTTAAAGGATATCTCAAGGAGGTCTGTCTCTTTGGACCTTTTAGTTGAGTGCATTTTTGCGCCCCTTGGTTCTCCTTGATGAGATGTCCCCGTGTGCCTTCCCGCGAATGGATCCCACTTCCACCCATGATTTAGCGTACAATTTTTGTATGAAGTTTTGATGAGAAAACTTGCGTTGTGGTATTCAATTCTTACCCTGTCTAGTGGTCCATTTCAGTGAAATTTCCAATCAATAAAAATAGGAAAATTTTCTAGTCACTCAGCAATATAAATTTGAGCTGATAGTTTTACTTAGTAACGATTTATAGTACCGTCAATTTTAAAAAAATGCGCACCTTTCTGTGCAACGTTGCAACACAATATATGTATTTCGCTTATTAAATGGAAACATTCAGTTTTTTAAAGATTTCCGCACTTTTTTCTCTGGAGCATAATAGGTGTTCCAGAGTGAAAATTTCAAGCAATATGAGGTTATTTTCAAAAATTAAATCCGAGTTAAAATGTTGAAATGATGCGATCGGAAAACAGTTTTTTTTTTTTTTTTTTTTTTTTTTTAAATTCTAATTTCACCATCGGTATGAAACTCCATTGCACGAGGAAAAACTAACTTTACGGTTCAATTTAGTAACAACATATTTTTGCGCTTAAAATCTCTGTGCATATAGGTGCTTTTATGCATGGGGATGAACCAAAGTAATCGATTGCTATTAGCGTAATGGAGTCATCAGTGATGTTGAAATTACGTCATAGTCGTATATACGAACTTGTTTCTGTAAACCTGAAATTCTCATTACGACCCCCCCCCCCCCCCGCCCCCCTCTTTACTTAGCGTCAGGTTTTCCTTTTTTCTACCTTTTTAGTTTTTAGCTAAGCGTTTTAGATCCACGCTTCATGACGCTGATGACTTTTACGTGTTATTAACATCACTATCTCTAATCTTAGATATATACTATAAACGCACTCTTGTGTGTTGTCATGAAATTCATAATTGTAGGACCATTTATTGAGCATCATCGAGATGTGGTAATTTTTATTTAGCAGAGTTCTCTGGGGAAGATAACCTATGGTTTTAGAAAACCCCGTCATTACACGACTTCTGAAAATGCCCTTATATCTTCGATGGCTTTAAAGGTTGACAAACCATTAATGAAATGAAATGAAATTATACCGGTAAATACCTCGTTTCAGAAGAATAGACAATAGTCCCAAAATTAATTAGTTTTTCAAGGTATTTTTCTACAATACTAATCAAATAACTGATAATTTAAAAAAAATCCTAGTGTGCCGATCTTTTTCCATATTACGACAAAAGACGGACATTTCACTGAATTTTAATGGAAGAGAACTTCAGTCAGAATGAGATTTTTGAGCAAACATCTATTACGCTGTTTGCTGTCGGTAAAACAAAGTAACCTCGTTTCTACGGAGGCCAGTTACAGTACGGGAGCAATTGTATTCATTTTGCAATTTGGAACTACAAATTTCTGGCTTAATTTAGAAACGACCTATGTACCATTACTTTCCCTATGCACATAAGTGTTTCTTTAGGATGAGCCAAAAATTATAGATCCTAATTTATTACAAAATGCAGTCCAGTTAAACTGCCTTGCTAAACAAAAACAAAGTAACTCCGACAAGAACTTAAGAAGTGATGGGTGCTTCTTTCTTAGCTAGCTTAAACCCGCGAAGCTCATCTCAAAATGAGTTAAGCTCTTTCCGTGGCATGACGGCGATCTCCGTAGCTGTAGTACGATCAACGATTTGGCATGACACATGCGGTAAGTGACTGGCGTGCAATTTTTTCTTCCTTTATTGCGGGAAAAGAGGCGTTTAGTAAAATTACAAATTATAATACGAGGAAACGATACTTTAAGCGTTCATTCAGCGAATCAATTTTTTACAACATTTTACACGAAAAATGAACAGTTATCGGGTTTTTACATTTATTGAACTTTCAACGGAAAAATAAACTGGCAGTAATAAAGTTGAAGGCGTAGATGAGGCAGGGCAGGGGGGCAGGTATTCTGAAACTGGAAGTCTCCCGATGACGCAAAATAATCCCCCCCCCCCAAAAAAAAAAAAATAATTTACCTCGTTTTTCAGGAAGTGGTTAATTCTCTCGTGGGGAAATGTTGACTAAGCCCCTCCCCCCTTTCTCCCAGAAAAGTTTATGATTACGCTAGTTCTTCAAGTGGAATGCATTTTGCTATGAGGAACTACAATTTCAGGCTGATAAGCTAAAAACACTATATGAACATTAGAGAGTAGCTAAATTTCTTCCCCTCGAATGTTCATTTTTAAGAAGGGTTGTAAATATTTTCTGTTGAAATTTTCAGATAATTTAAGTCTAACTGCGAATAAGAATCTCTGAAAAATTGGGGAGGAAATATTTACAGATTTCCTTGAAATGGCGTATTTTAACGGAGGAAATTTGGCAGCGTCTGGAGGCTCATACGGCGTTTTTCCTTAGCACGGCAGAATGCTGATTCGGATTTTTACCCTGAAGGGTTTTATAAATTAAGCCTAATACATGTATGTTGCAAACTGGGTAGTTTAATAGCTGAAAAGAAAGCGGAAATGTTTAAAGAAAATGGAGAAAAAGTGAGAGCTAGGAAGAATACCAGGACAGAAGAGAGAATAATGTAAACTGCCGTACTAACGGAAAACGACGTATGAACCTTCAGGTGTTGCCAAATTTTCTTTGGTAAAACAAGAATTTCTTGGTAAATATATTAATACTTTTGTTTAAATTTTTCGTTTGCAATTTCTTCTAAAGTTCCTGAAAATGTCAAGGAGAAAAATTCATATTTTAAAAAAAAAAAAAAAAAAAAAAAAAAAAAAAAAAAAAAAATTATGGGAGGAAATTTGGCAACTCTCGAGTGCTCATACGGCGTTTTTCCTTAGCACGGCAGAACAGATACCAAGCAGAACAGAGACATAATGACAGGACTCACCAAATGCATGGCTGAACTGCGCGGGGGGTGTGGCTCCATCAGTAACTGAGATGGCGTTTGTCCAAAACTTCGGACTTGATTCTCGATTGCCTGAAATTTTAAAAAAAAAATTGTGCAATTTAGAATCGAGGCAGAATTGGTGATTTATTCCGTTTTTACGGGAACTTATCTTTTTATTCCAATAGCCTAACATCATGCATATTAAAATTGAAAGGGCGAGTAAGGGGGGGGGGGAAGGAGGTCATGAATGAAAAGAAAGCAACGGTGTCTGAGGACAGGAGTTTGTTAAAAATGCTACCCCTTTTGAGCACTTTAAATTACACTTCTAAAGAAAAAGGTTAACTAAAAACGAGAAAATAATGCAACCGGAGGCGATTTTGCAAGTTGGCAACATTGTTTTTTTCCTGCATGCGAATCCATTGAAAATATCGATTTAAAGCGAGGCGAGCTGTTTCACAGCGAATCGATTGTTTTACTTAAATTCAAATAGAAGAAAATCAGTGTTGCCAACTCTCAATAATCGTCATCACAATCGTATACTTATGTATACTTTATTGAAAGGAAATTATAAAACTACTGAGGCACTTACTTCTTTCAGGACGGGATCTTGAATTGTTTCTAGGTCCACACTACCCTCGTACGTTAGGTAGTAGAAGACATTACACGCTCGAACAGCTTCGGGTCCTATAAAAAAGAGATTAAATGATAAAACAAAAACGAGACAACATAAATATAATACTTTAAGAAAGTGGAATTTGAAAAAAAAGAAAAGAAAAAAAAAAGACTTTTAACATAGAAAAGTAGCGAAATGGAAATATCGTACCTTTCTGTTTATATCCGAAGATGAGATCGATCCATTGGTGCAGCTGACACGATACAAATTCGGATTCTAAAGCCTGCGAACATAAAAGAGATCGTCAATGCCGTTTGAAAAGAACAGACTCCCTTCAAGGACAGGAGAAATAATAAAACATAAACAAAGAAAAATCAAGCACTTTGACTGATAAACTATTCTTCAGGGTTGCGGCCTTTGCGATGGGCTTTCAGTTCACATTTACTGAATTCAGGGAGTCAAATCGATGGAAAAATTTAAAAAAGAAACAAAAAACGGGGTAGATAACTATTCGAGCTTAACGGTGTGGTTTCATGCCTATACTATAATGTGGAGGCGTTTTTTCTGATTATCCGCTTCATCCTAATTTTTCAATAAAAACAGGGTGTCTAGTATTTTTTAATTTTGAAAAATCCTGATATTTTCCTGATTTTTCCTGATACTTTATAAAAAATTCCTGATTTTTTCATTTTGAAAATTCCTGATATTTTCCTGATTTTTCGCGACTCCTGACACGGTAGGCAAAAATCAGTAAGACTTTCTCCGTTGAGGAGATTCGCTTAAGAAAAAGTTGATAAAACGTCCGATTTTTCCGATTTTCCTGATATTTTCCTGATTTTTTCCTGATCGGCCAAAATTCCTGATATTTTCCGGTTTTTCCTGATGCTAGACATCCTGATAAAATACATGCACGAAAAAATTTCTCGCTTCAAGGTGCTAAAAATACACCAGATAAGCCTGAAAACTGAGTTGGTTGCATTTAGAAAGTTGTTGAGGTTAAAGCTGCGCTCCAAGGTTCTCCTCCTGAAAGGAGGGAGGGAATGAAAAGCACTATATGAAAATAATGAACGTACCATTCTGTTGATTCTGATGAATTCTTCTGGTGTAGAAGCCCAAGGCGGTAAGGCAACATTGCCGATTGGTTTCCCGTCTTCGCCATTGCCAAGCCGGTAACCGTTTACGTTTACTAACATTTCGGGTAGGAAGAACAGTTCCGGTATGAGTTCCTGGTCAAACGAAAAGTGAATATAAAATATTATTTCATTTCTTTTCTCCCTCAAAAAAATTAATTATGACTAATTTTGAGAGAGTGAAAAGATACGTTCCTAAGTTACTTATGTGTAACTCATAGTTACTTTTAAAGTTAAAAAAATTACAAAAACAAATATATAAATAAATTAATAGATAGATAAATAAATAAATAAATAAATAAATAAATATACACCAGCTCCTCAAAAAAACACCAATGTAAAGATCAGTGTGTTTGACGGCTTATAATGGTCTGGTCAGCATAAAGACTATTTGTGTCAATACTCAAAAAAAATTTAGGGTGAAGTATTTTCGTCAAAATTATGAGTGGTAAGTTACTGAGATGTACCAACACATAAATGTAAATATGATAGGAAAAGATTGGAAAAGAGTTTTCCACGTGTGTCTTTCGCATTTAATTCTACTATTTAAAAGTTGAGTAGTACCATGCGAATAGGATAAAAGCAATTCATAACCGCCCGTGAATTTCGTTCTTACCTTCACATCGGAGGTGTCTCGTTGACAGTTCTTCCAGGACAGAGCAAGTGAGGAGAAAAGTCGATTCGGGTGATCGAATTTTCCTCCTTGTAAGGCTAAAAACATGGTAGTGAACGGCTCCTGGAAAGAAAATGTCGAACATGAAACATTGAGAGCACTTTGAATTGTTGCCCTGAGGATCACGATATTGTTCCCTCGAGAAAAAAAAGCAAACCACTTAAACCTGGAAGAAATTTCAATTTGTACGCCGTTTTGAAATTTTTTTTTTCTACCCTGAAATTATTCTGGTAAATTTCTAGATTTTGAATCCTTCTGTATCGCTCCATCATCATTTTTTTGTCTCAGAAAATTCAACCACAATAGAAAGTTAGGTGCTGGTTTTAATATAATAAGTAAATATTTTCATGGTAAAGATGAATTTAAAATTACCATTCAATACTTCAGGTATTGAAAAAACGATGACTTTCTTTTTCATTGCAACTTTACCACCCCTCGAGTATGCAAAGTACTTCCTTCAATTCACGTTTTCTTTAGACCTATACTGATTACATTGAATGTATGAAACACTGGGTCCGACTCGCGCTGCGCGCCGATATGTTGACGCGCTTATCTACCCAGTACGCAGTGGCGTGGCGTGCTTTGCGATAAATCGATTGATCTGCCATGTAAACCTATGGAAAAGGATCGATAAACAGGGTGTTCGCAGCGAACACCTGGACGTATTTATGCTAAAAGGAGATATGTGCAAGTGGAAAGATGGGGTGTGCTCGTTAGTTGGGTCATAAGAAACAATGTAAAAGTGGATATAGCTCCTTTTGAGAAAATTGAGAAGCGGGATTTGACATTAAATCAAAAGGAGCTAAGCGGCAAAATATGCTAACTCATGAGCCGCGGGCATGGCAAGAGAGCCTTGTGCACAGGGCTCACGAGTTACAGCGCCCCGACGACCATCTCCCCGTCGTTAGAGTGCGCACTCATTGCCGCTGACGTCACTGGCGCACAATATTCCCCATTCATTCTTATGGCCCGACCACTAACGAGCACACCCCATCTTTCCACTTGCACATATCTCCTTTTCGCATAAATACGTCCACCTTAATAATCGATTCTGTACCACAGCTACAAATGAGGAAATATCGATAATCGATCATTCACGCCACGCCACTGGCAGTACGTCGCGACCCACTCCTGCAAAATATTTCATCTCGTGCTCAATTAGTATCCGATTGAATTCATATGTGGTGCGATGATAATTGAGGATATGAGGGATACGTAGAGATGTTTTACGAAAAAGGACATTTCTTGGGAAATGCCTTTTTTGGACCTAACGCCTCACAAGTGAGCTAATTCTGAAAAAAGTTGAAGCTTACCACTCGAATGAGCCAGTTGAGAGTAAAGGCAGAGGTTGAGTAATGAGTCCCGTAATGAAACGGGGGGATGGTGTCATGTTCCCAGCTGGAATATCGCTCCTCGAAGTAAGCGCGTCTGCTTGGATTCAGCGCTCCGATTGGCTGGAAAAAAAATTCAATTATTCTAGCATCTTAATCATCATAAAACACACGTCGGCATTGAAAGTACTTTTGGACAATTACCAAAATACAGCGAAAACCCCGTAAAAATGCGGCTGCTTGATGCTCATTGATGACATATCATTGAGCTACCTTAAGGGGAGTTTAGTGACCGACGTTTGTACCTATTACTGATTCTTTAAGAATTGACTTTGCGAATTAATCCGATTATTTTTGAATTATGAGAGCATATCATTCAGTTACATGGCCATCATCGTTGAACTAATTTAATCTCGCATAAATGTTGACACTTAAGCAATTCATCTATTTTCAAATTCGATTGAAAACCAGCCACGTTCTTCTAGTTTTTCCACATAGCGTCCATCAGCCGGATTTTTCTTCTTTTCAATCATATTCTGAGGTTTGGATGTGATTATTCTTTTTGTCATTTTCATGCAATAAGTCAAATTAAGATATTTTCTCCAAAATTGTCTGCAATTTTCGTTACGAAGATTTTGAGACCTTAAATGACAGAAAATAGAGAAACATCAAGCGGGCGGGGGAAAACATCTGTCTTCTCAACTTTTCAACTTTGTGAACATCCCTGTCCCATAAACTAACTGCGTTAAACAGGTGGCAGTCCTTACCTTTGAAAGATCTCTGTAATTGGTGGGCAAACTCAAGTCAATTTCGTCTGCTTCGTAGTTGGTGAGCACCCAGGGAAACACAGGATATTGATTCAAATCATTGTAGGTTCTTCCTGCAAACAAAGAGGGTATTCACAAGTTTAACAAGATGAGTCTACAATAATAAATAAATGAAAAAAAAAACCCAAGATTTCTGCACAGGAATGTTGTGACATTGATTTTCGACAAGATTTCACCCAAAGCTTCTCTTCCCAAAAAATTACGCAATCTCTTGAAGAGAAAAACTAACTAAATTTTAATTTGTCAAGCTATGTGTTGAAGACTATTGTATTAGAATGCAATTTAAGCCCATTTTTGGACTAAAAAATTAACCACGTCGCACACAGGTGAGTGCTCGATGGTGGAAAATAACGGTAGTGGTTATTAGTCAGTTCATGTGTTATGGGTGCCTCCAAAAAAGTCATGGTGCCCAGTGTTCAACTCCCGTCAGCTTAAACGCGTTTGGTGGGTCTGATTGTCACCGCAGTGACCAAATTCACACCCCTTTCTTTTCGTCGTGTTGAATGAATCCGACTTGGACGTTCCAAGGTGCCGGTGTTAATGAACTACACCGAGAAAACATTGTTCAATTCCTCTTTCTTCTTATTAAGAAAGCTCTCGGTGACATACAAACAAACTTGATGTACACACGAACAGCACTAAGTACATGTTGCGGTCTTAGCTGTCGCTTTTTTTTGGCAATCGGATTTCGAGGTGCATTTTTTCTCTTAAGCCTCCTCGCCGCAAACTCGAGGCGACAAAAAAATTATCAAAGCTAGAGCGTGAGGGGCGCGGGGGGTGGGGCGCCTGAGTGGTCTCCCGAGGGACTCCACGGAAACGTTAAATTAATTGTATAATAATATCGTTCCGCGACGGTGGCTCTGTTGACGGTCCGTCGCGGTATTTTCAGAGACAATCCCGAATCCGCTCTTGCCAAGGGGGCAGAGTCCCCTCCTCCCCCCCCCCGGCCCCCGTTCACCCCCCTCGCGCCAGCGTCTCGGCACTTTAAATTAAAACCACTTTCATTTCCAACGCAATTCACTCGAGTTTGCTTAGCACCCCCTTGCCCCTTCAGAGAGAGACCCTGCTGCTAGATTGTGCGCAATTCACGAATAATGGGAGAGATACCACTGCCGGCCGGACTCCGCCGGACCCCACATTTTCAGTTTCGTTGGATGAAAAAAAAAAAAAAGCATACACGGTATCTACTAAAATTTAAATTTGGATCTTCCCGATATTTTTCTAGAAATAATTTAATTTTATATTTTTCTGACATTTTATACGAGATTTGTTGATTTTCCGCGCGACTAAATTGACACTCGTTTGATTTAAACGATCAACATATTTGATAAATTGTATCGAATTTTTGAAATGCTTAAAACACTCGAAATTTCCAAATCCATGACCAATTTTCTTAATATTTACCTGATTTATCAAAAAAACATCGAATTTCCTTGTGAATACCGGTTTTTCCGGATTCTACTGACGGTAAACACCATATCTCTGTTGCAGCAAACTGTGGGTTTTTTTTTTTTTTTTTTTTTTTTGAAGGGGGGCTTGATTTTTATATAAATTTTGTTTATATAAGAATTATATAAAATGTTATAAAGTTTATATAAAAATGAATTCAACAAAATTCCTCGACTTTCCCGGGTCCACCCCAGATGTTTCAAGAGCGTATCATATTGTATGCCCTCCATCAAACGTTACGTCCTATCATATCCCCGAATCAGAGCACTCCAGTGATTCAAGAGGAAAACAAAGAAGTCACTGAAACCATCCCGTTGGATTCCAGGAGCGACGTGACAACTGCGCCGGGAATCAAAGAGAATGAAATAATTCAATTTCGTGAAAATATTCTTGAGCGCTGAGTTGAGGTTAGCCTAATTCGACTTGACGCTGATCTACAGCTCCGGTGGTGCGCGGCGCGGCGCTCACAGGCCGGCGCGTAAAAATAGCGCCGGGGGGAGGGGGAGGCGAAAAAGCCCGTGGAAGGCCCCGGCTAAATATAAGAGCTTCCCAGGATTGATAGCCTAGGTGACCCGTGGTGATTGCATTGTCCGGAACATTAAGTCCACTCAGTCTCAATTAAGAGAGCACGGAGATCCAGGAAGTTTAGGAGAGAACAAAAATAAACAAAACCTAGCAAGAAAACATAATAAACTGTTTAAAAATTAGTCAAAGTGACCGTGAACGGGTAAATCATAGGCGGATCGGGGGGGGGGGGGTTAGGGGGAGTGCGCCCATCCCCTCCTTCGTTGGCCCGAAAAAAGGAATGGAAAAAGGGAAGAAAGAAAGGAGGAAGGAACGGCGGAAAGAAGAAGGAAGGATGCGAATTATACTTGGTAATTATTCATGAAAAAATTGACTCAAACTGCTCAAGCTAAATAATTTTTCTAATTTCTAATCATTTGCTTTTTTGGGGGCGGGGGGAGCATCCCAGACCCCCTTTAGGCCCCTTCTTTTCCCGCTCGAAGTTTCTAGGTCCGCTTATGGGGTAAATGAACACGCTGACAAGACGAAATTTTGCAATCAAAAAGTAATATTTTAGACCCATGTTACGAACAACATATGTGCTATTAACGCACAAATTCTTCCTCTCCTTCTTCATCTTCCTCTTGTTCAAAGAGTGTATCCGCATCAAAGGCGGATCCAGACACTTCAAACGGAGGGCAGAAAAGAGTGTTGGGGGCTTCTCCGGAGAGTTTTCAAAATTTTAAAGCACCCAACGTGCAATTTGAGTAAATTTCGTCATGAAAAATCACCAAATATAAAGGTCCTTCCTTCCTCGTTCCTCTGTTCCTTCCTTTTTTCTTTTGTCCCTTTTTTTCTCCTTTTTTTCGGGCAAACGTAGGGGGGGCAGGGGGGCAAAGGCCCCCTACATATCCCTCTGAATCCACCAACAGTCCCCATTTCCACACGAGCTCTGCAGAGCAGAGAGTTATATGGACTGAAGGGTTTATTTCTTGATGCAGTTCTGCCAAAAGAGCGTTGATTTTTCGTCTGGGTCTTGTCTAGGGAATAGTGACGAAATAGACGCCACCCGAGGCGAGATTGACGTGGCGCGATTAGCAGCTTATTAAGAGCAATTGCCGACATGACGGAAGCAACTAATTACTGCAACGGGAAACCGAAAAAAGAAGATGATGAGGAAGAAGAAGGAGGAGGAACGAGATGTGACAGCGGAGCGCCACGGCGTCTTGTCGCTCACTCCCGAGCGCCGGCCGAACGCAAGACTGAAATTTAGAATTGAATCGGCATCCGTTCCGGGATGGGGCTAACAAGTAAAATATATACGCGAGAGCACAAATGAAAACCAAAACAAACGAGAGGGCTCCCTTATCTTGAATGTTGCCGAATCTAAAAAAGAGAAGAGATCATTTTTTTATTAAAAAGAAATTTAAAAAAAAAGTTAACGTACACTTTCAATCATTTTATTTTGTTTTCTTCTTGATAATTAATAATTAGCTAATTTTGTTTTCTTCTATTCGTAAATAAATTCGGACCAATTTGCACTGATGCATAAAATTTTCTAGGCTCCAAAGCATCTGATGGCTATAGGGCACCAATAGAAAGTTTTGACATAAAATTTGAAAATGTCAAGTATAAAGGGCGTATTAAACTGAGCAGGCGAGAGGCAAAAATGCAAAAACCGTTTGGTAAAAATGTGGCCAGGAAATTGTTTTAATATTTTATTTCACTTAATTCTTTACTGAACCAAAAACGTTGGGGGACTTGCGACCCCCGATCTCTTTGCACAGTGAGCCACTGACTTTTTATTCTTATGCTTTTTCGGACGTCATAGGATCAGTCGCTGGCATAAAGAGGAGAAAAAGGCATGAGAAGGGGGGGCGCTTAAGGTCGGCAACCCTGTGCCTTTGAGCTACTCACAGTTTTCAGATGGGTATCCATTACTCATCAGAGGTTCGGAGGAGGGCCTCTGGTTAATGAGCTCCGATGACAAGCTTAAACACCGGTTGTGGGCCCCAGCACCGAGCGTGGGCCCCCGCACAGAGGGCCCAATACTGCGGGTACCCTAACTGGCGAGTACTAAAATTGCAGGTGAGAATTTGTGAAAACTTAAATGGCGTTTTATGTGTTTGCATTACAGAGGCATTGCTCTCCCTTAAAATTAGGAATTGAAAACATTATTTCGAAAACATTGGTATTTATGTACGAACGGATATTGATGGACTGATTTTTTCCTCATAAAATTCTCCAATTTCCGTGACATTTTGGGAGACATTTCTACCGTTCAACATTTTTTGGATTATCCTAACATTCTATCATTGTTATCCTCATGCAATACATGAAACTTCAACATATCAATTTTAAACATACTAATCTCCTTTCACAAGGATGAAAGAAGATGAAAATGTTTATGATGTAAGGACGAGTATATTTCAATCCTAACAATCTGATTCAATGCTCGGGGCCGTATTCACACAGTCGTTTCTTCTTTCTTGCGTAACTCCTGTCGATAATTTGAATTCATAGGTTTGCTGCCCTTTGAGGCCCTGAAAGCTCCATGACGTGGATTACATTTTGCAAAAAGGAACCAGGCGCATTCCAATGTCGCTAATATTGTGCAACTTTCCTTACCCTCCAAATCTAAACTGATCATCTATACACATTTTATCTTTACTCTCAATATACCGTCACCTTCCCGGCAAAGTATCACAAGCGCCATTTTTACCGAAATTGAGTTATGAATAGTTCCGAAATAACGAGATGCATTTACATACGAAAATAATCATTTTTTTTACAACAAATATGTAGAAATATGAATAAAAGTCGATTAAAGTTGATGTACTTTCGTATCACAAGCGCCATTTGGGAGAAAAGTATCACAAGCGCCAAGTTCGGCAACCGCCTACCTTTCTGATTGTTTTACAATTTTTGTCACGGCAGTCTTCGGAATGACTTGAAACTAAATTATTTTCGCATGTAATTACATCTCGTTATTTCGAATATAATATTTTTTTAGACTAAATATAAATAAATATTTAAAATACTCCATTGAAGTTGACGAACTTTCGTATCACAAGCGCCATGTAAGAGAAAAGTATCACAAGCGCCAAGTTGGGAATAATCGCTCATCTTTGAGATTGATTTTCGATATTAGTATCAACAACTTTTGGAATGACTTGGAGCGATTCGTCACTTTTCGGCCGAAGTATCACAAGCGCTATTTTTATTAAAGTTGAGTTATGGGTAGTTTTGAATTAATAAGATGCATTTACATACGAAAATAATATTTTTTTTAGATTAAAAATGAAGAAATATGGAAAAAACTCCGTTAAATTTGATGGGCTTTCGTATCACAAGCGCCAATAGATTCTCAGAGTGCCCCGAGAAGCCGATATCACAAGCGCCAATTTTCAAAGAAAAACCCGTTTTTTTAAAGAAATTTTATTAAAATTCGAAGCAGGGAGGTGTGCTGGATCTATATTTCAAGTTTCAAGCCAAACATCCGTCTTTTACGGTCGCAATTCAGTTTTTTGTGTCTCTTGAAAAGTTGGCAAAGTGGCGCTTGTGATACTTTGCCGGGAAGGTGACGATACAATGTATTCAAGAGGAAAATTATCCTTGTAAAAATGATTTTTTTCATTATTTGAGTAATTTTGTTGCATAGAATGTATGTTGCACAATCCTAGCAACATTGGAATGCTCTTGGTTCCTTGTTGCAAAATGTAATCCACATAACCTCAAAATTACTGACATGTCCGTGCTATTCCTACACAGGCACTCTAGACCTCCCTTAAACACCTTGTAAACCAGTACAGGGCCTCCCAAGGAAAAAAGTACAGTTCAAGGAACGAAAATGAACTCGGCTCTCATCAGCCTAGAGCGCGGTCCAAATTCAGGCGAATCCTGACCCGGTGAGCGGCGGCCGGGCCGACAGCGAGCGTCGCGGCCCGCGGCCCGCGGCCGGGGCCCACCCCTCCCGTTGGCCGGCCACGGCGGCGGCACCGCGCCACCCTCCGCTGCGGGCTCCGGGGAGTTCCGGACGCGGAAGTTGTTAACACGAAACATAAACAGATCCGATGATTTTCGGTCCCGCTAATTCGTGTGCCCACTGCCCGCCCTCCCCGCCGCCCCCGGCCGAGAGCCCAATTGAATTCCGCCCGATTTATCAACTCCGCTCCTCGAAAAGTCATCGCAGTTGCGTGCGCTTTCAGTCCTGGGGTTCTTCGGCCCCTATCCGAATTATTCTTTCCCCGAGTCGTCACGAAGAAGGAAGGGGGGAGGGGCAAAGCGCTGGAGAATGACGAAACTCACTTTCAACTTTTCCTTGACATCCCGATTCTTCGTAGCGTACCTTCAAGATGCACTGAAAACCCACCGAATAGTATGGGACCGTCCCTAAATTACGCAATGCTTGGGGGGGGGGAGGAGGAGGGTCGAGAAGACTTTACACTATTTCGTTTTTACGTGTTAAAAGATAGAGGTCCACGTCACAAGAGCGTTTCCAGGAGGGAAGGGGGGGGGGGCAAAAATGCCGAAAAAGTGCGTTACGTAACTTAGATACGGCCCTTGTGAGATCGGATGTTCTCACCATCTATCGTTAGTTATTTTATTTATAGACATTCAGCATTCTAGGCTATTAACGTCTATACAGAGAATTTGGAAGGTAGGTGTATACACAAAAATTTAGATTTTTACTATGTATTTCAGTTGCAATGCGTACATGCGCGATCCACGGCAACTTTATTTTTAGGGAGAAACAAATGTCAACATTTTGGCTTAACATTTTTACCGAATGACCATGTAATGGCAGGGAAAAATCTAAGATGTGGTCAAGCCATGATATTGCTTTATTTTCTTCCTAGAAGGAGAACAGCTCAAAAATGGTGAGATAAATACACGTGATTTTGGGTTTTCATCATCTTGTTCAAACCCGGCTCGACTAAAATGTGTGATACAACTATATCAACTCCTGGGCCGCTCAAATTGTATCCACCGAGTTGAAGGCGAACTTGGTTTCTCACTCTCTTTTACAGCTTTTCTGTTATTTACGAGTCAGCGCGATGGTGGTGCTGATTTCCAACTTTTGCTACTATCTTAATGTCAAAATCAAAATATTTTACACACGAGAGAATCGAGAAAAAGTTACTGAACGTTTCGCTGCGACGGTCATTGAAAACACAATAACAATTCCAACGAAAGTAACTCGTCCCTGGACATTGCGCTAAACTAAATTGTGTGATACAACTATATCAACTCCTGGGCCGCTCAAATTGTATCCACCAAGTTGAAGGCGAACTTGATTTCTCACTTTCGTCTTCAGTCATCACGTGATTCAACGTGGAATCGTTTGTTGCTTGTTCACTACAGCAGCGGACATGAATGAGATTCGATCATTTGATTCTGAAGATATAGTTCCGACTTTCCTATTGTCATCAAATACGAGGAGTAGAAAGACTTTTATGCACGGAGAAAAAAACCTCGTACGTGGGATCCGAAGTTTAGGTCATATGGATCTCTCAAGTTTTCGGATTGAGCAACTGAACACTTTAGGTCTAGCTGTCAGGCTCGGATCACACATCTGAAACTTCAGTTCTTACAGCTGAAGTACTTCAGAAGTGAGAACCGAAGTTTTTCGGATGTGAAAACCGAAGTACTTCAGATGTAAGAACTGAAGTTTCAGATGTGTGATCCGAACCTCGACAGCTAGATCTGAAGTGTTCAGATGCTCAATCCGAAAACTTCAGAGATCCATATGACCTAAACTTCGGGTCCCACGCACGAGGTTTTTTTCTCCGTTTGGAAGCCGTAGAAGCCCGCTTCTGATTAGTGCCGGATGACATAATTCAGTTTGAAGTGAAACCCGAGTCATTTTGAATTATCGGAGAAGTTGCGCGTTTTGAACTGTATATTTCTCAGTTTCTGAGTTACTTTTTCATGTTTTCACTATGTGCACCGTGTTGTACACGTCATTTACCCTCTGTAAAATGTATTCACAAGTCAAAATTCCCGCATTTTTTAGTGACTCAATCTTTTCGTTCCTGTTTCTCCCTTAACCATGTAGTGAAATGAGAAACGAGTGACTTACCTGCAATGGTGTTGAGGAACATGAGATACTCGAAGGTAGAGATCTCCCTCTGCTGCCACTTGCGGGTCATGTTGGAGGAGCGCATGAGCTGCCTCGGGGACATCATCGAGGCCCGGCGGGTTTGCGGGATCCCGTACTTGATACCCACACCGACCCGCGGCAGGGCCTTGATCACCCGACGCACTGTCGCCTGGTCCGGGAACGCCAGCATGACCGACGCTGAAACACAAGAATAAAATCACCTATTAAACCACGAGATACACACATAGAGATACACTCTCGATTACATAGAGTCTTAATATACTGAAGTGAGCTGGGATCATGTTCTGGTCGACGAATTCGTCCAAGCCTGGTGCGCGCCGAGATTCGGTCACTGGCTGACTATCTTTTCCGCACGAAGTATATTTGTGGTATTTTTTCGATCATCGTTGCCGCACAAAATCATTTTTGCATAGATAATTTTCTGTAGTATGTGGCAACGTTGAGGAAAATGTGTAGCGTATTTAAGAAAGGTGAACGAACGAAAATGATTTTGTGCGGCAATGATAATCGGAAAAATTACCACAAACATACTTTGTGCGGAAAAGATATTCTGCCCGGTCACTTTTTCGACACATTTTCAATCAAAAATAACGATGTACAACGATGTGATTAATAATTCGTAACATCTTTGTTTACATCATTACACTGTTACATGTTTGATAAAACATAAATGTGGTTAAAAATTTAAACTTCCATCGCCGCGCCGACCGCACTGTGTTGGCGCAATGCGTGAGGTATTCATGCAGTCTTGTGGGCGCTATGTATTTCATGCCGATCGCCGCGCCGCTCCGTTCGAGGTCAAATTGCGTGTTTGGTTTCTCTCATAACTCGACTAATTAAAGGTGTTGTCTCTTGTATCACCGAAAGACGACAAAATTAGAAATTACTATACTTTTTCTCTCAGGAAATGAGAGATTTTGTCACCTTTTCTCGTTTGTACTTTATTTTCTGAATCCGATTGTTTTCTCTCATTTTTAGATTACCGACATTCAAAAATATTGCAAAATTTGCCGCTCCTCAAATTTTGCCGCCATGGGCCTCGGTCCATGTGGCCAACCCCTTAATCCGGCCCTGGAAAACAGTTGTACGGACGTTTATGCAAATCTCGAGGAATTATCAGCATAGCACGAAGCAGATTCCCTAAAAATTTAAAAAAAAAACTCGTTTCCTTGCAAAAAATCAAATTGCTCAATTAAAGATTTTATGCAAATCTCGAGGAATTATCATCAGCATAGTACGAAGCAAATTCCCAAAAAATTTCAAAATAACTCGTTCTGTTGCAAAAAATCAAATTGCTCAATTAAATTTGACAGTATCTGATGTGGCTTGGCTACTTCCTGCTGAACGCGGTCCGAATCTGGTACACATCCTCATGGCGACAGGGCCGGAAGGCCCGCGACCCCGGGAGCACGGCGGTCGAGCGAGCGTTTATAAAGTTGTTTAAAGTTGATTAAGCTCAGTGCCGCGCGGGTAACTCGGTTAGCGCCTCGCCGCCTCCCTCCCTTCCTCCCTCCCTCCCCCACCGTCTTTTAATCGAATCCCTGCAGCCGGAGCCGGGCCCGAGTGTGAGTCAGCATGCAGACATCAACATCCCTGTCGCAAATCAGATTAGAATCGATCCGCGCGCCCCTCCCCCTCGCCGCCGCCCCTCCCTCGGGTCACGCTTCGCACTCCGCCGGCACCGGCCCCAGGCCCATAAATCAGGGCCCTTCCCGACTGTTCCGTTTCATTTGTTTATTCATGCCGTCAAATTTATGTCATAACGTCCGCGTAATTGCTTTTCCGCGTCGCGGAGCACTCAGCTCTCGAGAGTCGAGACTCTTACCCCGCGACGATTTGGTCCTCGTCCGAGTCGCGGTTGACCCTTGGAGATGGTTCCGGATAACCTGTGGTGATTGCGGAACTGCATCTATGGGCAGAGCGTGGTCATCTCTGTCTTCTTGATGCGGGAAAGCTCCAGTGGCGAGGCATGCTTTGCGATATATCGACTGATCGGCCATTTAAATCGATGGAAAAGGATCGATTAACAGGGTGTTTGCAGCGGACACCTTAATAATCGATTCTTTACCATGGCTTTAAATGGCATAACAATGGATGTATCGCAATGGAGATGTTGCATGTGTGCATGAGGAATTTGCGATTTGACTATTGAATCTGATGTAAAAGTTCGCGAGAAACACGATGGTGCCACTGGTTTTCTCTGAAATCAACTCCCAAGCTCAAAAAGAGCTCTCAAGTTGAGGCCAAAATGGAGGGGATATCCCACCCTACCCTGAGAGTTCACGTCTACAGATCAAAACAAACTCTCCATCCAAAGATAGGGAGCAAATACATTAGCAGGGTTGCCGTGTTTTCAGTTTTGGAGTCCCCAAATAAATTGGCAGCCCTGTCAATGTATATTTGCTCCCTATCTTTGCATGGAGAGTTTGTCTTGATGTAGACGTGGACTCTCAGGGTAGGGTGGGATATCCCCTCCATTTTGGCCTCAACTTGAGAGCTTTTTTTGAGCTTGGGAGTTGATTTCAGAGAAAACCAGTGGCACCATCGTGTTTCTTGCGAACTTTTACATAAGAATCAACAGTCAAATCGCAAATTCCTCACACATGCAACATCTCCATTCACGCCACGCCACTGGAGAGCTCCGTCGTTTAATAATGGGATTGTTGCAAACTCAAGCTAAGGCAAGAATGGGCCTGATGCATGCTAAGTATACAGTCATATGAAAAGTAAAGTGTATTTCCATAAGTGGACTTGCACGAGATTCATGTTGGGCACATTGAAAAAAGAATTGAAAACCACTCTGAGGAGCACATTTGGAACCGTAGACGGGTGTGAAAGATACTAGAAGGTCGTAAGAATGAATGGGAATCATAGAGCACCAGTGACGTCAGCTTCGACGACCGGGTCCGGGAACACCGAGGACATTAACGGTGGGGAACTCAAACTCAGGAGCCCTGTCCGCAAGGCTGTTGTCACATGCCCACGGCTTACGATTTAGCACATTGGCGCTTAGTTCCGTTTGATTTAATGTAAATTTCCATATTTCCATTTTGCTACAAGTAACAAGGAACCACGCCCATTTGTACATTGTTTCTAAGCAGCTCAAACGAGCACACCCCATCTTTCCTGCCATCTCTAGTTCCTCTTAAAATCACTACATCCATTTCACACTTTGCCAGTGCCTCAAACGTTCTTTTTCGTTCTTTTACCGTTTTCAAACGGTAATACGAGTATCCATGTAGGGACCCGTTACTCCCCCCTCCCTCCGAATCCCTCGTTTGGATATACGGCATCACCACACCCGCTATCATTAGCCGCCCAACCCCTCCGTCCATCCACGCGGTAGCAAAAAGAAGCCACTTCCTCAGCGGCGCGATTCCATCGGAGGCCAATAGAAAGCGCGCTTCCAGCGAGGAGGCTGAGCGGACGGCGGCTCGGCCGAGAGTGTGACGAGAGTGATTAGTTGGCGCTGAGAGGGTCGTTGGGAATGTGTCGCGCGGAACACCTGTTGATCGTAAGTCAACATTCGCTACGTGAGTTGCATTGTTCGTCCGCCGCGCCCCCACCCGGGGGGACGGGGGGTGGCGGAGGGGGCCCAAGACGACGAAGACGGACTCCCGACTTGGGCAGGTCGCCGTGCCGCGCCGCGCTGCGCCGGGGCCACGTGATGTGACAGATCTCGGATGGACGGTCGCCGCGCCACCGGTCCCGGTCGGCCATGAGAACTCCGCCGCCCCGGCCGAGAGGGAAATGGAAAACTCGCGAGTCTGCTCCCGCCGTTGTCGTACCTGGAGAGAAAAACCGGGGCAGTGCAGCATAGAGAAAAAAAAGGAGGTGTTTGCATTTCGGGCATCTTGGATTTTTTTGGTGACGTAGGTCGGTACAGCGACTTTTATCATCAATTTTCTCGGAAATGGTGTAATTTATGGAAAAAAGTCATTCCGTAAAAAGTGCTTGAAATCATATCATGAGTTAATTTAAGCCAAAAAATGGGACATTATGGTTCGTTTTTCATACTTCGAATTCCAGATTTCGCTGGCCAGGTTGTACCGACCTACGTCACAGGGTAAAGAAATCTCAAGATGCAAACACCTCCTTTTTTTTCTCTATGCAGTGCAGTAGCTTTGCAAGACTTTCTCTTATTGTTAGAGACACGTACTTAGCAGTGGCGTCGCGTGCTTTGCGACGTATCGATTGATTAGCCATTTAAACCTATGGAAAAGGATCTATAGATAGGGGATTTGCAACAAACACCTCAATAATCGATTCTTTATCATAGCTTCAAATGAAAATATATCGAAAATCGATTATTCACGCCCCACCACTGGTACTTATACTTATTGGGGTACGTTTTCGTGAAGGATTCGATCGCAAAGTCGCTTTTTAACCGGAAAAATCGATGAAATCGAATCGAACTTTCAACCCCGATTTACGGGCCGATTCTATTTGATCCTCGAATCGGCGGAACCCTTATGTTCTTTCTCCCGCTTAAGACTTTACTAGAGGGGAAATTCGCATATTTTACCGTGGAATAAGGCATTCTGCCTTGAAATTAGACATTCGGTTGAAGGGAAAAACGGAGTTTCGGCTGTGAGGCAAAACCACGGGATTGCTGCAAATAGACAGTGACTTGGACCTCTCTGCATCCCTAAATGCACTAATAAATTTTGGACGGAGTTAAACAAAAAGGAACCAAGCCACATAAGGATCGAACCGAGAAAAAGAGGTTTAAAGTTTGGCTCCTGCATAAGACTCAATGTAAAAGATAAACTTCAAGTTCAATTTCTGCAAAATTTGCTCCAACAAAAACTTTGAATTTTTGGCGATTAGTAGAGCAGTGGTTGAGTTCAAAACCACTCATAACTCAATTTTTTCCGAAATGTGGGTTGGTTCCTTTCTGCTTAACTCAGTCCTATTAATAATCATACAATTTTGCGATTTTTTTTACCATTTCCGTAAGTTATACCTCACTAACTTAAGAGCCGCTTTTGCATCGTTCACTGATGCTCTGCGACATCTAACCGCCACAGCACCCTATGAATATAGGGTGCTGTGGCCATAGTCTTTCTGTGCGTGGGCACTTATAAAACCCCCTGTCGCCATCCTATCACTGAGCGCCCCCTTCGTTTAGAGTAACTTGATAGAGAAAGTATTGCCATAAGGGGGCCGCATTCGATCGGCAATATTTACTTCCTCGTTCCCATTGCAGGCAGAGAAAATATTCCCCCTTTCTCGCAACGTCTTAAGAAAAACATACAAACTGGCAAGCACGTAATTCCTTCACCAGGCAACACGACCTTCCTGTCGTATAGTATCCGGTGGATTTTCTTTTTGCTTTATTTTCATTTGTTCTTCGTTTCTTATATCATTGAGTCAAATTTTAATCGGCTGAAAAAAGGGACCCGTGAGAGGGGGGGGGCGGTAAAACAGGGGGCGTCCGGGGGGAGGCGGGGGCTGGAGCACTCACGTGTTCTCAATCAAGATTTATGACGCTTTGCTTATTCCAACAGCTGCCGTGATCCGCGACTCGTATCCCGCTCTCGCTCTTGCATATCACAAGTCGCCAAAACATGTTACCAAATCGTCGCTCGAAATATCTCGCGCTCCAGGGTAGAGAACCTTGGAGTACCTATATAGACAGAGTATGGCCGGTGTTGTGTGCCGTTTTCCATTGGTCGCGAAATATAGGCTGATAAGCGCTGTCTCCACTCGTCAAAATGGAAGCTCAAAATGAATCGATTTCAACGAAAAGCGGCTCTAAGTCGGGACTTGATGCGATGGGTGAGTGTTGCAACTCAAAATAGAGCGGCGCGACTCTATTTTGATCAACAATCGCGAACAGATCGTACTAATCGATTCATTTTGAGCTTCCATTTTGACGCCATTTTGACGAGTGGACACAGGGCTCAACAGTGCGCTTACTGATGTGAGTAAGTAAACAAAATGGCGACTCCAGACCAAATTCCCTCTAGAAGAACTTGATAATTTGCACGCAAATTTTTCACCGTTTCATCTGAGAGTGCTTGGAGAGCAGATTTTACAGTTTTCTTTTAAAATTTTGTTTCGGATTGGGGAAAAATTATGAAAATAGATTTAGAAGTGAGAAAATGAGCCGACTTGTCTTAGCTCACCATGATCAGGCTCTAGGTTGGATATTTTTGGGCTCCTCAGAGCTAAAATGTCAACACGGAGAAAAAAACCTCGTGCATGGGACCCGAAATTTAGGTCATATGGATCTCTGAAGTTTTCAGATTCAGCATCTGAACACTTTAGGTCTAGCTGTCGAGGTTCGGATCACACATCTGAAACTTCAGTTCTTATATCTGAAGTACTTCAAATGTGAGAACCGAAGTTTTTCGGATGTGAAAACCGAAGTACTTCAGATATAAGCACTGAAGTCTCAGATGTGTGATCCAAACCTCAGCAGCTGGACCTTAGGTGTTCGGATGCTCAATCCGAAAACTTCAGAGATCCATATGACCTAAACTTTGGGTCCCACGCACGATGTTTTTTTTTCTCTGTGAAGAAACCACTGTTCAATGCAACTGCATCTATTAGCACCAGAAGGCGCTGTTTCTAAGGACGGTCGCATTTGCTCATTGATTTGGCAGCGTGCAGACCCGGGAAAGGCTGCGGTCCGGATCTCTTTCGTCAGCACGGTCGCGGCCTGGAATGGCGCATTGTTATTGGGCAGTGACAGTTGGGCACTGGAGACCGACTCCGGCCTGTCTGTCCTGCGTCGCTTCGCCCCCACCCCCCGGAGAGGGGCACAGAGGCCCCCGGTCCTGAGCAGCATCACCGCGTCTGCATATCCATGAGCCTCTTTCCGAACCCACCGCCGCCGGTCCATCACGTCATCGGATGCTCCACCGAGGGATCATTTAGTCGGATCGATTTCATTGTTTCTCACTCTGAGCTCCGCCAACTGCATCCGCGACTCGAAGCGACGGCGATGGCTTAACGACGAGGACGACTGAATTTTGCCGGTCGGGAAGACGAAAGGACTCCAGATGCAGGTGGAGGAAAGAACTGGAGGAAGAGTGTGACCGCCTCTTGGTGTTGTTGTGAATGCGTGAATGTCGCGGGCAATTAACAATCGCCGGCAATTCGCGAGCCAGTGGTGAATAAATATAAGAAAGTAAAAAATTCAAAAATAGAAGAACCGAAAATTAGGGTGTTGATTGTGTTGCCTATTATGTGAATAAGACACTTTTTCCTCCGAAAAAGTATGGTAGAAATAGGCACACTCAGAAAAGCTTGCAGTGAACTCCGAGACATTAGTTGGGTGGGATCAGACAGGCAACTAAACCAACTTCGTGACAAAGCGTAGAGTATCACAAAAAATTGAAGGTGATCCAAGCCGAGCTCATGCTTTTGAGGACCATTACCCTTAAAAAAAGTTGCATTATGCCGATGCGTAGTATTGCAATTTATCGAAACAACATGTGAACCGCTTGCAGATTTGCCGGCGATTGCTAATCGCCTATGACATGAATTTACACTGGTAGGGGAAATGGTTGCTCGTGACTTGTGAGGTGTACAGTTTTTTCAACACAAGAAGAGTTTCATCGTATCCGTGTTGCTCGGCCTCCCTATTTCTGCCGACGGGTGACGCCCGCTTTTGAAAGAGGTATGGTGGAGCAACACAGAGGAGAAACTTGCAAAGTGGACTGGATGATGCGGAGGCTAGCAACTCGCAAGACTTTTTTCGCAGCTGATTCTGCAGTTGCAGGAGCAGTGTTCCTAAAGAGTGGTTGCCCTCTGGGTCTCTCGGGTTGTCATCGAAATGATTCACGTCGATCCGACTGGATGACGGCCCTGCAGTGGCTCCCGGAGCGCTGCGCGCGGCGTTTGACATGTTGTTCAATACCATCATCCCTCCACTTTTAATCACCATCTGATCCAGGCCGGATGCCAAGTGGTGCCTCTTTACGGATAGAGTATTGCACTTTGAATCTGATTGGTGTGGATAAACTGTGCCGCTCTTTGTAAAAGAGTTCATGACAATTCGTCGTTTCCCCCACGAAAAAACGTAACTAAATTTCAGCGTTGCCAAATTTTCCTTCGCAAATCGTAATTATACGAGGGGAATTTTGGGCATTTCTAACTGAAAATTTTACTGATTTTCTCTTTTGATTCCATGTAAAAATCAGAAAATTTTGGACGAAAATTTGCTTAGGTACATTCTTATAAAAAATTGAATTTCTTGGGTCAATTTTGCAAACTTGGAATGAAGTTACGTTCCTTCGTCAGGGAAGCGACGAATTCTCCGAGACAAAAATCACGGACATCACCGAAATTAGTTGCGAAGAATGAGCTGCGAGCAGTTTTTTGCCACTGGGTCCCATGGCCACAAAGGCTAATAGCTCGTTTTGTAGTCCGGCACTCTTTGATCTCTAAACATGGCGAATTAAAAATACATTTTAAGGAAGTAGCTTTTTCTCAAAACTACATATTCTAAATCGGAATCTTCAAACCGCTTCAATTCCAGTTTAGTTTTGGCATTTTTGGGCGCATTCTTCGTCCCAAAATGTACGTAGACATACTTTCATCAACTGGTATTACCTAATCACTCAATTTTGAAGTTTTTGAGATCGACGATGTGTATTTTCCCATGGACGATCAAAAATATACGGCAATCCTCTCGCTATGACAGGAACGGAACCAGTGGCGAGGCGTGAATGATTTATTTATCGATATTTTCCCATTTGAAGCTATGGCGAGGAATCTATTATTATTTAGGATTATTAAGGTGTTTGTTGCGAACACCCTGTTCATCGATCCTTTCCATAGGTTTGTATGGCAGAAGAATCGATGTATCGCAAAGTACGCCGCACTGAACGGAACTATGCACTGGAAACGGGGGCGCCTGTGAGTACTTTCCCTGATCCGCGATTTTATGGCATCGGTGAAAAGGCAAACCGGCAATGACGGACGTTGATTGATTCAACAATAAATCGATGCCATCGTGGACGCAACGTAAACCGGTTGCCGTCCTCCTGTCGTTGGCTTTTCCATTGATTTCAAGTCGTGGCCATACTGCTTATCATTTTAATTTCCTCATTCAAGAATCCTGAGCTAGCGCTTGGTCACTGTGATTCGCCGCCTCGGAAAACTCAACCGTATGTGCTCTCCATTGAGGAACGTGAGCCTCCTACAAATCAAGACCTAAACAGACCTCGTTCTGATTGTGAGCACTGTGGTGCTAAGAAAAAACGTCATGTAAACATCCAGAATTTGTCAAAGTTTTTGTAACGAAAAATGTAATTCAGCGGCAAATTTGGAATATTTTCCTTTTAAATTTTTGGACATAATGAATTGAATTATGAATGAAATTCTCAGGAAAATTGAGAGAAAAATATTCACCAGTCTCCCTCGGAATTCAAATTTCATCGAAAGAATTTTGGCAACATCTAAAAGCACATGTTGCGTTCTTCCTTAGCATGACAGGATAGCTCCAGTAACATCACACTAGTTATCATAGATGGCGAGGAAAAAATATAAAAAACGACGAGAAAGGGGATAAAAAGTCCGTGTCAGATAAAAACAAATCACAAAGCATTTCCTGTGCATTCAATACATATTGATCTCAGATTTTTCATAACACGTTTTTTACCGTGTGTACCTATCCTGTACGAAGAGAAAAACTTTGGCTGAATAAGTTGAACTTTGATTCATATTATCCATCGACGTTTCCGCTTCAGTTAACGAAAATCTTGGTTATAGAGAAACAGATTTACGGTTCTGGTGCCTTAAGTTTCAGGTGAAAATCAGTACGGTGACCGAAAACTGTGGTTACCTGGCAGACATTTTTAGGGCTATGTGACTCATAATTTCAGTTCTATCAACAGGAACTTTTTTTCTCAGTGTGAACAAAATGAGAAACAAAATCTTATAATTTCAATTGAAATTTTCGAAACTTTCGTTGCAAAGAGCAAAGAACGTTAAAATTACTTAACTGTGCAGCCCTAAGATAAATATGCCCGATTTACACAACTTTAGTGTTTTGTTTTTTCCTTCCCTCTATTGCGAAGGGAGGACTAGCTTCTTGTGATACTTCACATACGGTAACATACACTTCTAATTATCCTCGGAATTGTACTCGTCAACCGCTCGGCTGCAAGACACATATTTTGTTCGTAAATGCCAAAGCTTATTTGAAGAGAAAGTCAATGCAGTTGGGCTCCAAAATTTTGAAGCTAGAATGTAGCACTAGTTTACTGACCCATCAGCGAAGGTAGCAAGGACGACCTTATGAATTACAGATAATAGCAAAAAGGACTTATCTGCATCGACCTTAAGCCCTCGAACGAATGAGAGTGCGGCGCTTCCGAGGCAGAAAGTCAAAATGCAGAAAGCCTTTTCGTCTTTCTATGCGCACCCATGCAGTCCAATTTCAATAACAGGTCGGTCGAGTAATAAATCTCATGAAATGAAAATGTTCCATTGGTTTCGAGGACTCAAGTTTTCCGGGTTCTTGTCGTTGTAGTTTGATTGATCCAGGCTCATCGTTTAGAGGCTGTTCGTGACTGTTTTGACGGAATGTTTCACTGTCTTGCCGGATTAGCAGATGCATTTATACGATGCAACTACGGAGCCGGGTATCTCCACTGCTGCACTTAAAGGCTTCGGCTCGTTTTGAAACGTTCCCGAAAAAAACTAAGAGCACTAAATATAATTTCTATCCCAATCAAGAAGAGCTACTCTTAAATCGACTACATTTTGCAATTTGGAACTATACATTCTGGCCCGGTTTAAAAACAACGTATGTGCCATTACTTTCCCTATGCACATGAATGTTTTTCAAGAGGAGCCAGAATTTATAGTTCCAAATTGCAAAATGCAGTCAAAATATGACGAGGGCAATAATTGAGAGACTTGGAGGATAAGGCGCATAAGTACAGTTTTTGAAGAAATTGAGACATTAATGAACTCAACTAAAACTAGTTTAAGAGTATATGCTGTTAAAAATTCACAGCTAAAATCTGACTTCAACCATCAAAAAGTAGTTTAAACTTCCTATCTGCCATAAGGCTCCATATAATTCTGAAACTTTAATCACGTATTTCTTGAAATAGCCAAAACTGCACTTAAGTACCTTGTTTTCCGCGCCCCTCAAATATAAATCGCTGGCAAATTGCAATCTATAGGTGGTGAATGAAAAAATGTAAAAATCCATAAGTAAATGAACAAAAAGGTACTGATTATCATGTTTGGAATTTAAATAGACGTTTCCTCTTTCTGGAATGAGTACCAGCTAGCCTACTCACGATTGCTTTTAGGGAAATCAGCGACTTTAGTTGGGTTTGGTTGGGTCACGCAACTAAACTAACTTCCTGGCAAAGCGGAGAGTATCACCCGGATTTGAAGGCGTAATTTTACGCGCGAATACTCATTTATGATTTTAAAGGACACTTACTTCGACTGGCGAGGAAAATTTCGATAGCCACATTCTGGAGGAGGTAGCGTCTGGAGAAGACGGCACGGATTTCTGAAAAGTACCATTTGCCGTGCAAGTGATCGCAGTATTTCAGGACCTGGGAACATAAAATAGAACAGATTAGTATAAGAAATATGCATATTTGATGCCTCAAAAGTCGAAAATTTTCGAAAAATTTTCTGAAGGAAGCCCCCTTCCCCCCGGACGCCCCCTCTTCAGCTCCCTTCGTTCGAAGTGTCTGGATCCGTCTATGTTTCACAAATTTTTTCAAGATGTGTTCCCGTAGACAATTCCTTGGACCCCCTCTCCACTTAGGGGGAGGGGACCCCCCCGGACCACCCATCCGATCCGCCCTATCCACAACCGTCAGGAATACTGCCGTGGTAAGGACGAACGCCGTATGAAAATTCGAGAGTTGCCAAATTTCCTTCGATAAAATATTTATTTTGGAGGAAAGTTATAAATGTTTTCCTTCGAAATTTCCAGGAACTTAAGGTGAAATTTCGAACAAAATTATCCAAAAAATTGAAAGGAAAACATTCATAAATTTACCAGGAAATTTGTGTTTCATCAAAGGAAATTCGGCAACGCCTGAGGGTTCATACGGCGTTTTTCCTTAGCACGGCAGAATAGGGACGTTCCATCCAGTGGCGTGGCGGGCTTTGCGATGTATCAATTGTTATACCATTTAAACCTGTGGAAAAGGATCGCTGAACAGGTGTTCGCAGCGAACACCTTAATAATCGATTCTTTACCATAGGTTTAAATGGCAGAACAATCGATACATCGCAATTGACGCCACGTCACTGGTTCCCACTTAGATCCTTTGACGTTGTCCAAGACGTCGACAGTCGGCAAACACCGACCCTGTGAAGTGTCGGCGACCCGTCTGATTGTAAAATGTGGGCCCCCGGTCCGTCGCGGACCCGTGCGAATCCCTGGCGGCGATCTGTGGCGCGCATGACACCAGACCATTAAAAAATCCGCGCCCTGGAAACACTTCGTTAACGTCGGACGATGAGTGAAAATGATCCCTGAGCCGCGATGCGACGGCAAGGAAAGCGCCCCGCCTGCGCGGCCCGGCTGGGAAACGAATGTGACCCGAGAAATAACGAGACGGGTCCACCGAGATCTCCGATGGACGGGGAAATGGTGAACGGGGGGAGGGGGGAGGGAGAAAAAAGACGAAAACCACTAAAAACGCGCGTAAAGAGATGTTATCTTGGATCTCTTAAAAAGACTTTCCTTGTTTATAGCCACACCTGACGCACGGTTGCCACGCTCGTCACTGAAAATAAATTCTCGGCCTTTTTACCAAGGTCCGTTGGTACCTTTCCCTTTATCTCACTTTTTTTACCAATTATTGGTAATTTTATCAAGACAGACTGGTAAAGCTTGCCTAAAAACCGGTATTTTTACTGGGTTTTTTTTTCAGGTAAGAATACCACTTTTGTTGGTAATCAATTCCCGGTGACTTTGCTATTTTATCTCGGTAATTCTACCACAGTCGATGGAAAATATTGGTGTTTTTACCGGGGTCCAGTAAAATTACCGAGATTTCTCGGTAAGATTACCAATTCCATAAATGATAATTTTACCAAGAAAAAACTGGGATCAAATAGAACCCTGAATTCTTGGCAATTTTACCATTTTCTCAGTAAATACACCGAAATTTTTTTTTCAGTGATGCACAGTCACGGGGAGAGTGTTTGAATCTCAGCTGAAAATCGGTTCGACTTCGGAAATATCTTTAAACGTTTTTTAAAATTTGCAGGATGTTCTTGATTTTGAGATATATATTGCGGCGAAAAATGTTTCGAATAGTTTTTATGACAATATTGTGACAAACATACTTTTTACACACTTTCCCTTCGTTCGACTATATCATAGGATTGCTCCAAAGCTTTGTTCAATTTAAATTGTCTTAAATTAAACGTAACAGCAACCTCGCAATATATTTTCAAATGTTTTTAAATTATTTTAAAGATATTTTCGGATTTGCCGAGATGAGGATATTTTCCTGAGTTGAGGGGGTGAAGTGGTATCGTTATGTAACTGAGAATTGAGAGGAAGTGCAAGTAATTACAAAGAGAATATTATATAACGTAACATTGCTATTTTGCCTTAAATTTTCGAGGTAGGCCGCAAAAAATCCTTTTTGTGGCAACATTAATCTTATGGAGGATCGGCGTCTTATGTTGTCTTTTTTCACGATTCAAGTCATCTTTTTTGCTTCCCATTTTTCTAAATTCTTGTTTCTTTCTTTAATTTCTTTAGGCGATCTTCTTAATTGAAAAAGCTCTTTAGCCGTTATTTCAGTGTAAAGAATGGAAAGCCGAACAGTTTGCAAAGCAAGTTTCTTGAAAGTCTCGTTTTCTATACGAAAAGCTGTCACGCCACTTATTCATTATACACTGGAAAAAAAAACACATTGGATCTAGAGTCCAGACTCTTAAAAACATCGACAAGAAAAATACTCTTGATTCAATCAGATTTAAGCTTAAATCAAGAACCAAGCCTCTTAATTTGAGCGGATTTCCTTTTGATTTCAGCTTAAATCTGATTGAATCAAGAATCCTTTTTCTTGTCAATATTTCAAGAGTCTGGACTCTAGATCCAATGTGTTTTTTTTTTTTCCAGTGTAATCAAAATAAAAATTAGTAAAGACCAATGAGGACAACTCTCGGTTCTTAAATAAAAAAAATAAAAATAAACCTACTTTTTTACGTCTCTCAAAATGAGGAAGTTCAGTACCTATCTCGAGTTTTATCGGCTCGACGTGGCAACCCTGCGTTTGACATTAATTTATACCTATGTATGAACGCAACGTCGTCGTGAGAATATGTAAATGGAAGATAGAAATATTTGAATTTTATACCACTCTCCTGTCCGTAGATAAAAAAAGGGAATGAAAAACAAATGAGTAAAAACAAACACAAACATTAAAAAGACAAACTCGAGATCCTTATTTTCTCCCGGGAATAAAAGTCACCGTTGTCTCACCGGTTTTAATTGCAACTCGATTGGACTAATGGTCGATTCGGACGGGTGATTAAATATTTAGGGTTGGTGGGAGGAAGACGAAGAATGATACAATTCATAGCCAATAACTGAGAAGAAGAATTTTGGAGACTCATCTGCGTTGAACACTTCCCTCAGAATAAAAGTTATTTTCAATAATCAACACATTGGTGAAATTGCACGAGAAAATGTTAGTGCTTCATCTGAAAAGGCTTGATGAACTTAGTGAGAAAATTACAAACGAGAGAAGGCGACAAAATCTCTCATTTCCTGAGAGTATAATAATTTCCAATTTTATCGTCTTTCAAAGATACAAGAGATAGCACATTTAATTATTCGAGTTAAGAGAGAAACCAAATAGTTAAAACACGCAATTTGGCCCGGAACGGCGCGACTTAGAGAAAAATGATGACGAGGACTTGAGATGAAAAGGAGAAGCCCTCGGCGCGGCAATCGACATGTAACACACATTAGCGCCTACAAGACTGCACGAATACTTCACGCATTGCATCAAACAGAGTGCGGTCATTGCGGTCAGCGTAAAACGGATAGCGCCTACGAGACTGCGTGAATACTTCACGCATTGCGCCAAACACGGTGCGGTCAGCGCGGGTGCGGCGGCGGAAATTAAAATCATTAATCCAAATTTATGTTTGTTCTTTCATAATTTTTTCGTTCATTTCTTATGAATGGAAGGCCTTGTCCACACAGAGATAGGTTTACGAAACTTAACTTTCGCACAAAGTTCCGTGAACTTTTGCTAGTAGTGTTGACCAAGGTAAGTGAAACGAAGGTATGCTCGTCCCGACCCTTTCGGCCAAAACTCGGGTTTCGGCTCTCGCCGGCAGAGCTGTGGCGCGCGATTTGAATGTCAACATTTTTGCATCCTGGCCGAAAACAAACATGGCGGCCGCGTCATTCTCGTGTTTCCGCTTTCCGCGTGTTATCAATTCCGGCTTCTGAGAGTTCTGCCAAGGAAATTTCTCTGTTCTTTTTTCTCGTCTTGTACATTGAAATAATAATAATGTGCCTTGTGAACTTGTGAAAATGTGATTTGACTGAATGATTTCCCGTGTGTTCGAGTTTGGTTTGAGTTTTTTGCTGATCGGACAAAAGCTGTAGAAGGTAAGTTGTGTAGACTATTGCAATTGATTATGAGAATTTACTGCTGCGCAGCTTTGACGTGCTTAAAGGACAAGAATTGTCTTCACTTTGTTGTCATTTGCAAAGTATTTCTTCAACGGGAATAATTGAAAAATGCAGCATTACTACCAAAGATTGGATATCATTAATTCGAGAGTATGCTAAGAAGAGTCTCTAAACTTGCCGAATAGATATGGATATTGGTGTCATAATGACACCCTCGCAAACATTTTCATCATTAGTATTTGCCTGTGGTACAGTTCTCGATTTGCCGACCAATAACTGCTCTTACAGACGGCCAACTTTTACCATAAATACTCCTGCATCAATTATAACTCACAACAGGATTCATAAATCTTTGGAGCATACTTGTTGATGCATATCCGTGCCCAAATTTGCCACTGAAAGTTTATCATGTGTTTAGAAGTATAAACACAGTGTATTTTTTGAGCATTACTCCTTGCCTGAGTGTTATCGTAGGTACATCGTACATCTCTACTTAAGTGTGCATTGCATCAGAAAGTCACACAAAGAAATAGAGAGAATCGTGCATGGCATATTTCGATGAAAGCATCTGGAATCTAGTTATTTCACCAAAAGATTATTTATCTGTAATTCTTGCTATCAAAACTTTGCTTGCAGGTACTTGATCGGCAAATCTTATGTATACTAGATATTCACCCAAAATTATTGAAAGGAATATCAGTTTGTTCTAAATATTTCTAAGCACAATTATTAAATTGATCCTTCCATCTAAGCATGCGTACTCTGAGTGCAGAGATCAGTTTGAACAACCAGTTTAATAAGCCTTAAGTAAACACATGCTGTCTCCTCTGCAAATCCTCCGATTGGTTTAGGTACTTACTCTTCCGAATCATCTCACATTTTCCATCTACTTTATTTGCAGATGCCGAAACAATGCTCGTTTGCAAATTGCAAAAATTATGACACTGGTGGTGCATTGTCATTCTTCCGTTTTCCCAAGGACCACTCTCTTTGCCAAGTATGGCTGTCGGCATGCAAACAGAACACGAATGTCTCGAATGGAAGGATTTGCCAGGTGCATTTTTCTCCCGAAGATTTCGAGGCCCCACAAATCTTCAAAACAACAAGACGTAAAAGATTGCGCAAGAATGGTAAGGTTTATCTTAAAGTATTTTTATTACATTTTGGATTGGTCTATACATCACCTTTAGTAACTTCCTGGGAAGTTAGATAGGTACCTACCTAAGTATCATGAAGTTATCAAGAGAGTTGGACATGGTCTCTGTTTTTCTGTTCCTTATCTTTCTAATGAGTTGTAGAAACCTTCATTTTTTTTTTTTTTTTTTTTGGTCGCAAAAAGGTCATAGCTTTTTGAAACCATAAAAATGTTTATTTTATCAAAGCAAAATAATTCACCAGACCTTTATTCTGGAAGAATTGATCAATGTCTTAATGGCCATGACAGGTCTTGTTGAATCCCTTGTAGGCCAGTTTTCAGTGGAATCTCACTTCTCCCAAACTGAAATCAACTTATTTTACTAACTGTGTACAGAACATAGATAGTTCTAGTCATGAACAATGGAGGTAGGATTCTTTATTGAGTCGTTTATTAATTAATACAGTTTGCTTTCAAAGATGATAACCTTCTTCAGTCACTGCTGGTGTGAATGAGAGAGAGTTTCTTATTTCTCTCGTAAGAAACATTTTTAGAGACCTCATCAAATAAATTCTCGCACTTCTAGACTGCGATAGAAGATCATCTAACGTCGCTTTTTCATGTAAAGTAAATGCAAAAAGCAAGATAGTGAATCCTCTCTCGCAGTCTAAAAGTGCGGAAACTTATTTGGCGTGGACTCGACTTTTTTTTATAACTTTTTATTTTTCTTTCAGCCAGGCACCGGCTACATATTTTTTTCTCTTTTCAATGAGGCAGACAAAGTAAAGAAAATGTAGGAATCTAATTTCCCTAAATTTTATGAAGATGGGCCAAGATCCAATCAGATATGATTAAAATGCCGGATGTGTCGCCAAAATAGTCGGCTGAGTTCTAGAGTGTAGGCAAGAAAATCTACCGTATCTCTGGCATAAGTTCAGGAAAATGTATCTCAATTATGGAAATTTGCAATTTAGTTACGTACCCTCTTTATTTTCGTGCAAAATAACATACTAATATTACTGTCTGAAATTTTGAGGGAGTATTCTTTGTGCCAAGAAGAAAAATCAGGAGAAGTTTAAAGAAAAAAATCCTTTTCATTTTTCCCTTAAAGAATAAAACTTGTCAACAAATCCGCCATGTCGCAATCCGAGATACGTTCTCTGAACTTACACCAGCAATTTTGCCTTCTTGCTATGAACTAAATGTGAGGATCAATATGATGGGTCTTTTTTCTCCCTAATAGTGAGCCAACTAATTTGTCAGAACTTAAATAAGTACATACATGTGAAATCAAATTAAAGCAGTCCGTAAAGAAGCATTTTTTAGTAAAGCTGATTATCATTTCATTTTAGGTTATTGTATGCTCACTTGAGAAAGTTTATGAGAATTCAATTCAGAAGGAAAAATTTAAAAGTTACTTTTTCTTCAAAGTTAATGCTCATATATTTAAAGCAGGACTTTTTCTCTCTTGATGTAAATATTTCCTGTATTATCTTTCCTTAATTGTAAGGTTTTATACGATACATGTAATCAAAACAACTGTTTGATTTGAAAAAAACTGATCAGAATCTTTTGTAACTGATGCCTGCCTTCAACCAAAACCAGAAGCAAAGTTTCAGCAAAGTAAGCCGATCAATAAAGTTTTTACGATATCGGTAATCTTCACTAAGCGATACAACCAAACAATTATACTAATATCAAGTTGTATCATGAACGAACAGCCTCATTTGCCAAGGAAAAAGGTAATATTTCCCACTCAGAGACCTTGAACAGAAAGTTTGTTGAAGTCCTCTGAATTGGATGAGTGCTATTTTTCCACCTCTCTGGATTAAGTGATTAATCTCTCATGAATTTCCTTTTGCAGCTATTCCAAATTTACTTCTCTCCACCTGTGAAACAAATGCATGTCCGAATTCACTACTCTCAACATCAGAAGCGATTGCATCTCAAGAGGAAGATGATAATAATATTGAGGTAACACAATAATTTATTTCAACTACAATGTTCATTCCAAAAATTTAATTTAAAATTAAAGAGAGAGGAATTTTATGGTGATTATTAGAAACAGAATCTTCAAATTGTTGGCACAGAGAGAATGAAGACTCCCCTCAAATTTTGCACTTCAAATATTTTATGAGTTCTATCGTAAAGACAAAGGGAGAGGGAAAGATCTCTCTGTCTGAAGATATCTATAGTCTTTAAGAAGTTCGTGTTTGCCCCTGAAGTATATCTGATATACTTGCAATTCGTGTTGCTCAAATTTGAAGTGAGTAATTTTCTATCACTATTATCATTATTCTAATCATCATGTGCAGCTGCTGAACTACAGAAAATTCCAATATTGACACGCTGTATCCATATTTTACGAAACATTCAGAAACTTAAATAGATCTTCTAACAGAGGAGAATTTACAACGCTGTTGTGAAAAGTATTTTAAAATGTGGATTTGAAGTTTGACAGCTGATGAATTGCATACAGTGTGTGCTCAGAACAATGTAGATGGATTTTTTGAAGAGGTCGGGTCCGTAATGATAAAGAGTGTCAGATCATGGGAGTTGAAAATGACATTGTATTTGACCACATTATCAAAGAGCTTGTCTTCCATGGTTATATTAATAGGATGATGGAAGAAAGGCTCCTAAAGAGCATGCTTGATTTGGTTCCTCCTGGGAGGAGATGAAAGGGATGCCCAAAGAAAGGATGGCGACAGGGGTTTAAAAGGAAATAAGGAAGTTTAACCTCCCAAAAGGGCTGTTGTGGGAGGACAGGGTACTGTGGCGGTTATATGTCGTAGAGTGCCAGAGAGTGCTGTGAAAGCGACTCTTATGTTTGTATTTTCAAACACGCGTTCAAGTAATAAACAAGAAAATTTGTACTTTTTATTTGCTTTATCTCATGTTCCATTTCTTTTTTACAGGTATCTCGTGAAACCTGTTGTGTTGCCGGTTGTGAAAATGCATCCCTGCAACGTAGTGAAAAGCATGAGTTATGTTTCTTTCCCTTTCCCAGGGACAAACAAAGAAGGCAACTCTGGATTAATTTTTGCAGGAGAGAATCTAGATTTAATTCTTACAAAAGTAAGATTTGCAGCAGACATTTTAGTCAAGAGCAGCTTGTTCAATATGTAGTCCGAGGAGAACAAACTATGAAAACAAAACTAAAAAAGAATGGTGAGAAACATTTTGTCAGCTTGCTGCCCATGCTATACTTTACTGATACTCAACATAGTCAAAAATCATTTATCAAGATATTTTCACCTATCTACTACAGTCAACTCTCGATAATTCGAATTTCAAGGGACTGGAGAAAAATTCGTAGCAACGAGAGTTTTGAATTAGTGACGTCTTTGAATCAATTAAGTGTTCAAATTAGGAGGTTTGGGCTAAAAAAATTCGAATTAAAGAGAATCTAAAGAGATCGTGAGAATGAAGACGGATTAACAAATTTTGTCACCTTATTCGCATCTTTACAATGGATAAAAAATGCTGGATGTCATGTGTTTGTCACTCTGGGAAATTAATGAGTTTTCAGTTGACAGAGAGGTTTTTTCGTATCTTTTTGTTGTTGACTTGCTAGAAGTTTTGAAGTAATGAGAGTCTCTTTCTAAAATTTCGAATTATCGAGGTAGTTTGGTTACGCTGGTTTCTAAAAAATTTGAATTATCAAGATGAGAAAAATGCATTGATTTTTTTCGAATTATCAAGATGTTCCTAAAGGGACAACAGTCCACTTCGTACTGATGAAAGTTTCGAACTCTCAAAAATCAACTGTACTGAGTGATTCATCACAATATTCATCCTAATTTGATCACTTAAAAATTGTCCAGTAAATGTAAACTAGGTATTTTTCAGAAAACGAATGAAAGAAAAAATGAACTGCTTGGAGCATGGCAAATGCTTCGAGACTTGATCTAAGAAAAATCAAGTTTTAAACTTGAATAATATTAGAAAATTTAAAGCAGAAGCCCTCCATTTACCCAATGGACCCATTACTGAGTGTTTAAATTCATGCATCAATGTTTCATATCTCTTAATATTCAGGACTTGATTAGCACAACAAAAATTGCATAAATAATTAACTCTTTAGCAAGATATTAACATTTTCATGGCTAAATCATAATAATTTATTTAATTTAATCTAAATAAAGTTTAAATTATTAGTTTTTAATCAAAATTTATTAATATTTTATATTGTTAAATATATTATTAAATGTAATTAATATTGATTAAATTATTATATTGGTTTAACTAGTTAGTTAGTTAGAATTATATTCACTTTTATTATTAACAATAATATACCTCTTGTTTGTGCCACAATCGCTGGTCACACCTACGACCTTATAATTAATTTTTTCGAGTTTAGAAATTACTTTGAGAAGTAATTTCTTACTCATGGGTTTATCAAAATCGAGAAATAATGGCTGTTTCCACTTATCAAAGAGTCCTCTAGCCATTATCGCTTGGGCATAGTTATGAGGACCCACAACGCGTGCATCATTCGGTCCGTTGAAAAGATGAGGAATGGCTGAAAACATTAAAATATCTTCATTAGTTGTAAACACTTGATTTGCTTCGAATTTTACATCATTAATGGTGGCACTTTCTGCCTTAAGCACGTAATACCTATCTATCGACATGATCACCCTGAGAACCTATGCAGACCTCTATTGTCAGTTGCCATTTTTAAGATTATCATAATAACATTTTCATCCGAGGTAAGAGTTAAAATTTTCATTTTTTAATAAACGTAAAAGATTCAATGATAATTTGTATTATTACTGTAGCGTTTCATTATTTCGCCCCTAAACCACTTGAATAAAGAAATTTGAGTTTGATTCAATAAGAAGTTTTAAAATGTTTCAAATGCCTCTACCAACATATTTGAATGGAGACCCTCTCACTCCCACTAAGTTGACAAAGAGAGAAACCGAGATCAGGATTTCTTGCATTGTTCACAGTTTTCATTTATACATACTTTCATGATGACATACTTTCATTTATACATACTTTCGACAACATCTTAAAAATGGCAACTGACAATAGAGGTCTGCATAGGTTCTCAGGGTGATCATGTCGATAGATAGGTATTACGTGCTTAAGGCAGAAAGTGCCACCATTAATGATGTAAAATTCGAAGCAAATCAAGTGTTTACAACTAATGAAGATATTTTAATGTTTTCAGCCATTCCTCATCTTTTCAACGGACCGAATGATGCACGCGAATTAGAAACCCCTGGAAATGAAGCTTCTTTGGCATCACTAGACTTGGCTCCTGCAGTTATACCTGAAGTCTCTCCTTGTCCTTTTGAAAGAAGGCATTTTCTTGTACCAGACTTCGAAGTCCCTCAACATGAGCAAATGAGACAACTAACTTCTGGAATTTCAACGGTAGAGCGAATAACGGAAGTAACTTCTGGAATGTCATTAGTTGAGCAAGTAACGGAAGTAACTTCTGGAATGTCATTAGTTGAGCAAGTAACGGAACTAACCTCTGGCATATCAAGGGCACAAGAAGAATTGCCTGTGCTCTCGCCCATCTTGGTGGATGATTCATCTGGAATACTCTATCATGAAGAATTTTCATTATGTACTGTCTCTCAGTCGGTATGTGAAACTCGATTAACGAACTTAGGAAGTCACCAATCTGGAAGCACTATTCTCGAGATTGCTTCTAAGAAGCAGAAACAACTTCAATTAGAAGAAGAAAACGAGAAGCTTCAAAGAGAGGTAGCATCATTGAGAAAGGCAAATCAGAAGCTGAAAATCCGCATGGGAAAAGAGGCCAAAAAGAACCAGAACCTCAAAGAAGCGTCAAGTAAAAAGTCAGAGCAATTAAACATGCTCAAAATCAATGCTCAAAAATTGAGGATGAAAACCAGTGACCTTAAGCAGCGCTTAAAAAAGTTAAATTCAGATCTTAAGAAAATCAAGAAAAAACAGAAGAATCCTGGAAAAAAGAATCTAGAATCGGTAGTGAGAACAGCTCTCAAAGGTGTTTTGACTGATAATCAGCTAGATGTCATTTTAAACAAAAAGTCAAGAAAGAATTGGACAATGGAAGAGTACTCAACTGCATTGACAATAAGATACCTTAGTCGCAGATGCTATACTTTCTTAAGAAAAACGCTGAAATATCCACTTCCTGGAGTCAGCACTCTAAGGAAATGGGCATCCACCCTTAAACTCAGGTCAGGTGTCCTTTCAGATGTCCTGGCAATCATGAAAATTCATGGCAATGATAAAACTCCTAAGGAAAAGGTTACAGTTCTCACGTTTGATGAGATGAAAGTTTCACGTATGTTTGAATATTGCAAGAAAGAAGACGAGGTTGTGGGTCCTCATAACTATGCCCAAGCGATAATGGCTAGAGGACTCTTTGATAAGTGGAAACAGCCAGTATTTCTCGATTTTGATAAACCCATGAGTAAGAAATTACTTCTCAAAGTAATTTCTGAACTCGAAAAAATTAATTATAAGGTCGTAGGTGTGACCAGCGATTGTGGCGGGGGCAATCAAAAATTATGGAATGAACTACAAGTAACCTTGAAAAAACCCTATTTCTTACATCCCATCACAAAAGAAAAAATTTTCGTTTTTGCTGATGCTCCGCACCTCCTAAAATTGCTAAGAAATTGGTTTCTCGATACTGGATTTTTGATCAACGAAAAAAAATTGCATAAAGGCCCTTTACTGGAACTAATCAATAAAAATTTAACCGAGATTAGTTCACTGTTTAAACTTGCCGAAATTCATGTCAAATGTGTTAAAACCAAAAGACAAAATGTAGCCATTGCTGCAGAATTGTTCTCGCATACTGTTTCGAAGGCTTTAAAACATTACCTCCCTGGTGATGACAAAGAGTTGGCAAGACTCCTCGGAGAATTTTTTGGGTTGGTCAATCGATGGTTCGACCTCTTCAATTCTTATTTGTTGAAAGCAAAAGTGCCCACAAAAAAGCCTTTTGAAGGGTTGGAGCATCAGATGTCCACTCTTGAGGAAATGAGCAAGGTCATCAAAAATATGTTGTGTGTCGGAAAAAAAACCCTGCAGTTGTTTCAAAAAATGATCCTATTGTCCATTGAGTCCCTTAAGGGACTTTTCGAAGAGTTAAAGAAAAAATTTGGAGCTATCTTCATCATCACTCATCGGCTCAACCAAGATTTGTTAGAAAACTTCTTCATGCAGGTATATTATTTTTCTATCATATAAATAAATGAAGTACTTTGTTAAATATCAGAAGTTGCAGATATGTACCTGTGCAGTTATTATGATGATTTGTGGGCTCTAGATAATTCATTTTCTTTCGATCAGTATAAATATTTATTAACATAAGTAACATAACATAACATTTAGTAACATAAATTTTTTTTTTTTTGGTTTTTTTGGGGTTTTTTTTTTGTGACAGAAGTTCTCAAGCCAGCTCTAGCTCATCAAAGGGAACTTAATTTTTAATCCTTAAATCTTCTAAAGAAATAAATTCTTTTAATAACCCCAAAATAACCCCAATTAAACGCCAAATCAGGCCATTTGTTAACTTAAACTTAAGAATATGATCGAACCAAAATATTGACCACCAAGCATTTCAAGCCCCTTATTTGATTTCCAAAAAATATTTTTGGTCTCAACTTTTATCTCGATTATAATGTATCATGTAATATGTAACATTGCCTCAATTTTATATATTAAGTTGAGCTCAATGAAAGATGCATGGACTTGCATTTGCCATCAAATAAGCAGCAGCCAAAGTCTGTGAGGGCCTATAACATAGCATTGTAGACGCCCAGGGAATACATTTCGTGAGGAAATGCTATAAATTGCAATCACATGGTAAAGTGTTTACTTTTGTACCGGAGTGTCAAGTTTGTTGTCTATTCGTCGATTGAAGGGGCTCTTCTAATTGAAATTTCTTTGCAACAAAATTGAAATAAGTTGCATCTTTTTGTTTTTTTGGATTGCAAATTGCCCACCTTTCTCACACATGGAACATATTCTATAGATCGTTTAAAACCAACATTTATTGACCAAATGGCGTCAAAATATTGATATTTCAAAATATTGATATAATAATCATCAGTTGTTCTATAACTGAAGAATTCAAAAATCTGTTTTGTGTGGGTTTTTTTTTTTTTTTTTTTTTTTTCTTTCGTGTAACATTAATTCTATTGTTTTTTCGTTTTCATTTCAGTTAAGGCTCGATGGAGGATTGAACGACCACCCTTCACCTCTCACTCTTATTTATCGGCTGAGAGGCTTGTTGTTATGTAAAAACCCCGGCATGATTCAGGAAAAAACGAATACTGTTGTACCTCCTGAAGAGGAATGCGACTTTTTGGTAAGGGATACTTTCCAGCAGGCTGAATTGACATCAGACAAGCGTATTCCAAGGCCAGAAGAAGAAATTGCCGTAGCAGAGGATGTCTCCTCCAAAGCCAGCTCTACCTCTGTATCGTTATCAGATAAGTTGACTAACATGGAAAAGGATGGATTAACCTACATAGCCGGTGCTCTTGCCAGGAGACTTAAAAATAGGTTTCCATACTTAGGACAGTACACAAAAGATGGCAGTGAAGTTGAATTTCATGAACATAATTATTGTCTACCAACGTGGATAAGCCACTTATCCTATGGCGGCTTAATTGAACCATCTTCTAAGTGGTTCTCTCAAGTACTAAAAATGGAAAAGTATTTTAGGAAATTACATAAGGAAACTTTTAAATTCCGGAAAAACGTTGTGAAAAATACTATTTCTTACGTTTCAAGAAAGGTTTCATCTCTGAACATTGACCCAGCTCTTGTGAAAATTTTCTGCTCTACTCGAGTCGTTGTAAGGATTAGATTTTTAAATTTTAGGAGACAGCAAATGTTAGAAGCAAAGAGAGCGCAGAAGATCCTTGAGGAAAAAAAAGCCTCGGAAAGTGCTGCCAGTGCTAAAACGCAGACCTCCGAAAGTGTTCCCAAACTAGGTGAAAAGAGGAAGTCTACTGTAAACAGAAGCAATAGCAGAAAAAGGCAGAAAACTGCTGACAAACAGGCTACTGAAAGCACTCCTGAAACAGGTCAGAAGAGAAAGTATTCTACAGATAGGAAAACAGTCCGGAAAATGCGGAAAATTGTAAAGTAGGCTATTGTTGGTCTCTCATTTTGTGCTTTCATTAATTTTTTATTTTATTTGTCGGAATAGATTAAACTATCTAAGAGCTTACTTTTGTGAATTTTTAGGAAATTAATTTTAAACCAACATTCCTAATCGAAAATTGTTGCAATTTGTCTTGCCTCTATGAAGGTTTTTTCCACAAAATTTTAAACAAAAATGGTGATTCGTTTCCTTCCAGAAAGTTGAAATAGGAGATACGATCCTTTATTTTTGCTTCCTGTTGAAACTGAATAAGTTGTATCTTAAGACGTCTTAGTTTTTGGTGTAATTTGTTGCCCCTTGTCTTTTGTATTCTGCAATAGCTTTACTCCGGCTTTAGTTGTTATTTTACCGTGTTATTTGGCTGATCAAGTCGTTCATCCCCTTGTGAAGAACCCTGCGCTGACAACTGGAATTACAAACCTTTTGTCTCCCAACAAATTTGTTTCCCTTCCACTAGATTGACTTCTTATGAGTTTGCTATCATCTGTTCAGAATTAAGCTGTACGACATGTGTAACATTTATTCTGCAAATGCAGGACTAACTGCTCTCTAATGTAGGATAAAACTGCTCTCGTTTTTACTGTCTACTCATTTGGTTTCTCATTTTGTGCTTTCATTATTTTTTTATTTTATTTGTCAGACCAGATTAAACTATCTAAGAGCTTACTTTTGTGGATTTTTAGAAAATTAATTTTTAACCAACATCCCTAATTGAAAATTGTTGCAATTTGTCTTGCCTCTTTGAAGGTTTTTTTCACAAAATTTTAAGCAAAAATGATGGTTTGTTTCCTTCCAGGAAGTTGAAATAGGAGATAAGATTTCGAAACATTACAGTGCAGATATGACTGTTTAGCTCAACTATCCAATAAATTGTGAATAGCTTTGTACAGACTTCCTTCCACGGGCAATTTCTTCAGTTGTTATTGAGTTACTTTTCGTGATAGTAAATTTTTCCCTGAGAACCGTAGAATGTCCCATCAGCTCATTGCAAAGCCTAGGAAAGGTTCACTGCCTTCCCAAAACATAAATGTATGTCTATCATGATTCATCGGTCTGTGGGACTCAATTAATTTAGTTACCGTAAAATTGTTGGTGGAGTTTTATATTTTTACCTTGTATGTTACTTTTTATTATGATTAAGTTTTGTTATCTATTCATGATAGAGGACTGACCCACAACTTCATCCACTCTCATCAAAATTGAACACAGTGCTAGTGAATTTTCATAATTGCCAGGACATCTTTAAATCTGTAGGGATATGTCAAACATAAAATACAAAAAATAGTCACCCGCAGCAAATTTATTGTAACATTCCAATATCAGACCAATTCTCTTTTTTTTTTCACAAACGAAATCTTGCGATGAAATACTGAAAATTCAAGAAATTTAAACTCATAAAATGTGCAAATTTCCTGTGTTTTTTTTTTTTTTTTTTGGTTGTTGTTGTTGTTGTTGATGATTCCGGCCTTAACAGATCAGTGTGTGTGTCCAAGCATTACACCAATTTGCCTTGAATTTTGTAATTGTTTTTGTCATTTGGTGGTTTACATGAAGCTGAATTAAAAATGCCATTTTTCTTTATTTCACTTCTTTTCTTTTTATTATTATTCTTACCCATCGTACCATTGATAGAAATCATAATTTTTCTTTCCTAACAAAATAATAAATTAAAAAATTTGTAAGCTCTGTTCATTTCAGTGTTATAGATGTAACAGTCACAATCTTATAAAATGAATTTTTGATGCCATTGTTCCCAAGCTCAAAAAAAGGGAGACGGTTGTTGTAGGTGTAGAAATCTACCATGTAAAAAAACCTTTGCCATGAAAACCCAGCTAAAGCCTTGGGTCTTGGAGACTGAAGTCCATTTGTGCTGTAGCACCAGTAGTAAAGTAATTTGAAATTTCTTTCCTCAAAAGTGGTCATGCAGTAAGATATTTTTGCTCATTATCTTCAAGTTAAAATTCAAGCTGAAATTTGATTTTTTACAGCTGAAATATTTGACAAAATAGTCCTGTAATAGAAAGAGTGCTAAATAGAATTTGCTCTTCATTATGTTTTTTATAGACTTCAGTGCATACTGAAGCAATAAGATTATGCAAAAATTATCAATTTAAATTGGACGTATTTCTACGAAACGGAACTAAACGCCAATTTCAGTTCCTTTTGAGGATTTTAGAATCCCGGATAGCGTGTTCTGCTAAATGGAGCTGAGCGCCATGGAAAAGCATTGGGAGCATAGGACGGAATAAGCTTGATGCCCGGTTCCACCGCCAATCCAACTCCCCCTCTACCTTCTTCACCCGATGGCATTTAGTTCCGCTTAGTAGAAATACGTCCAATTAAAAATATACGTAACCATTTTTTCCACCCAAAAAAGTTGTTAAGAACTTGAGTAAGTAATGTGCTCTCAGAAAATGAGATTTTGTAGTAAGTACAGGATGGCCTTTTGTAATATATAGGACTTGCATGGAATTTTAAATAACTTTTCTGGAAGTAAAGACATTTCTTTATCGTCCAGTTCAAAGTTAAATTAGATAGAAGAAAATGTTGAATATTAAAAGGTTTCATCGAACTGTTGAACCTAGGGCGAGACTCTGAAGTTGGATATGTTTTTATAACTGGTAGGAAAAAAAATTGGAATCCTTACTTATCCTAGTAAATTTCTTTGAAATTTGATCAGATTCGCTCCCAAAATTCTGAGTTAATCTTATGGGGGTAACAGGGTCTTGATCTTTCTAGGGCATTGGCACCAGAAGAACATAATGAAATCTGTTCTCTGCCGAAGTTCACTTCCTTGTGGAGCAAACCGCATTTATGGGATTGAATTTTTTTTGACCCCATGTATGCATTATTATGCTAAAACATTATATCTTGGTATTTTAATGTGCCAAAGTCGGAATCTTTAATCGCAACGGGTGTCATATTGGAACGTGTTGACTGGGAAATGAGAAAATCATGGGAATAGCGATGGAATAATTTGGTTTATTTCTTATGTACTTACCCATTTTCAGTTATAGAAATCCACTTTTGATACATCTGTGGTTATGTACCTAGAATTCTTCCAGATGAACGTACAGATTATCAGCAAGTCTTTCCAAAGTCAGATTGTTGTTAGCTAAGAGATGACTGTCATTCATTAGCTTTTTGGACACATTCTGATCTTTAGAAAAACCAGAGAACATCTAGAATAAACGCTTTCATGGGTACATGACATTAAGCAGCTGATAATAGGAAGGTACTTTAATCCAGTCCTTAGCTCAGATTGCAGATACGAATGTTGATATTTCTCAAGGAAAGAACAAACTGACCCTACAATTTCACTGGGCCACTTTGATCAATCGCCAGGATTGATCGTGCAAAGCAGAAATGACTTGAAGATGATGTGAAAAACTCCTGTAAGTAACTGAGAAATAATAAAAAGCAAAACTCAGTTTCTAATTTTCAACACTTAAAACTACTGCCTTTAAGTAGGTACTAAAACTTAAAAGTGCCTCTCTTTGGAGGTAGCTCTCTTTTCATCTTGGCGTATGTCTGTGATCACTTAAATTTACCTGATGATGAAGAAGGTACTGAGAATTGTAAATGCAAAGTAAAGGTATAGAATTATAAGTACATATCAAAGCCAAAACATTTTTGTCCCAGGGTGTTTCTCGACTGCTGATTACATCCTGGACTTCTTTGACAGAAATATTCGATACTGACTGATATTCAAAAATATTGGAGCTAATCATTATTTCCGATCTTGAGTGACAATAAATCTGTATCCCGAAGTAAAATACGCGAAGAATAATTTAGAACAAAATGATTCTTGGATGTTATTGCCGGGTAGACAGAGGCAACAATCTTTGAGGTATCACTCACTTGCACTTCGGAACAGAGCGATTTATAGGAGAGTTAAACGTAATAGAAGCCGAATTAAACTTGAAATGAAATTCGAGATGTTCGCGAATAAGGGTAGAACAGAAACAAAAAGAAATCAGAAGAGAGGAGAAATCAATTTTGATAAATAACACAAAAGCTTTTCAGTTTTCATACAATGTTTGTTTACGTCGAGACACCGACCTCACAGCAGAGCAGCTGCCATGTTTGTTTTCGGCCAGGATGCAAAAATGTTGACATTCAAATCGCGCGCCACAGCTCTGCCGGCGAGAGCCGAAACCCGAGTTTTGGCCGAAAGGGTCGGGACGAGCATACCTTCGTTTCACTTACCTTGAGTGTTGACAGGGCTTTCGCAAAAAAATGTGTCCAACACGAGTAAACGCGTCTTATTGCTCCCCCTCCCCCCGCTGGCACGTTCATTTGATGGTTTTTATTGATGTTTCAAAACGAATGAAAGGGGGTGGCAAAATACAGGCGGCCCATGGGCGGCAAGTAGGTAAATCCGGCCCTGGATAATAATTAAAAATTAGTTTCAAAAATAAGTTTCCGGCCACAACATCAGACGCATGTAACTCCTTCATTGCAAACGCATCATTAAAACATTGATCGGTGCTCCGTCTGAATTGGAGACTGAAGTTGGGTCCGATAAACAAAACGTAACTGGCTTGTAGTAAAGATTTTCATTAGACAAGCTCTTTCCTTCACGCGCTTTTAGGCTGTTTTAATCGTAGATAATTAATTTTTCAAAACAAGGTTCCTACTTAAATCGACACCTCCAATTTCTTTAACAGTCATCGTTGACACATTACAGCTTCATCGGGAATGACGATTATTGATTTTACAGATTTCAGACTTTTCCTCCATTTCTTCGGCGTATTATTCAAACTGCCAACGATTTACAATTGCAACGATCCTATGAGGGCGAGTCAAAAATATTCTTCATGACCAAGAAAATACCGTCTTGCCGAGTAAAAACACTGCATGGACCTTCGGACGCTCCCACATTTCCTCTGATAAAACGTCGCTTGGCTGACATAAGGGCGTAATTACATTTAGAGATGAGCCTGGGAAAGCATTAAGTTATATGGACAACAGGGTTCATCTCGAAGTGTAGTACGCCCTTATGCTAGGAAGACGACGAAAATACACATTTTTGAAAAAATATTTCTAAGTTATTTCATTAGAATTTTCCACAGCATTGTATTCGCAACTGAATTTAATAAAACTAAGAATTTCAAGGAAATAATTAACTACTTAACTAAACATTATCCTTTATTGTCTCGAGGGACATTTCGTAACGTTCAAAAGCTCATACTATGTTCTCCCTCAGTACGGCAGCGATGGGTTGCATGCACGCTTAGACATGCTAACAAAGAACGCCGTATAAGCCACCCGGCGCTGCCAAATTTTCTTAGAGAGATCAAAAATTTTCTGAAAAACTTGTGCAGATTTTTCTTCCAACGTTTGAGGACTTTCATTCGTATTTCGATCTAAATTACGGAAAAATCAAGGAAACTTATTCATAATTTTTTCCAAAATGAAATACGTTACCGGAGAAATTTTAGCAACGTCGCGATGCCCATTCGACGTTCTTCCGCAGTGCAGGAGAGATGGGTTGCATGCACGCTCCTGATGGAGACGCGAGCTTGGAAGAATTGAACTCCTTACAAGGACAAGACCTAGTCCCCTGACATTCCACGGTCCTGCCAGGCTACCGAAGCCACGAAATCTGGTTCTTAACCCTCCCCCCCCCCCCCTTCCACCCCCTACAGCCTCCCTCGATTCCATTGTCTCACGTTTTCCACCTGCAGTATACGCTTACGGCTTAACAACGTTTTTTTTTATTTATCGTCCTCGTCTTCGCATCCCTCGTCATTTTTTCTTCTTTTTTTTCGGATGTTTCGTGGCCGCGATAAATCTTCGGGCGAAATTTTTCTTTTAATTGCTTGACGCACCCGTCACTGTCCTCCTCAGGTGCCTGCCATCGTGTCACCTCCGAGCTCAGTGTCCGTGACTCACAACTCACACTCTCGCGGTTTTTTTTCTCCGCGAGATGACGTCCAATTGCGCGTTTCACCGCCAACAGATCCTCGCACTGGTGCAAAAGTGTTTGATATCTATAATATCCGACGTGCACCTTTCGAGGAAACGGAGAATTTGCAGAATAAAAGTTTCCGATTCGTATGGACGTCATTTTTTAATAGAGAACTATACCTGCGTCATTTTAAAAACGATTCACCTGAAATTGGGTTCCTCACGCAGATGGTGCGTTAATGGATAGCTTGCAAGTAGCGATTCCTTTTAGTGAAATGTGGTCTACATCAAAGTGCTTCATAAGCTAAGCTCACCCATTTATGAAACTTCTTCTGATGTCTGAAATTGAAGACACAATGAGGGGTCGCAATGGAAAAAGGGGTAAAAAAAAGACTGGCCGACGGCTACCCATGACAGACTCTAATTAGTCCATCGTTTTCCCCCTGGTCTATAACAGCCGCCCGTTTCAATCGATATGATCGCTTCATTTTCCCTTGTCCTCTTTGTCTATCGCTTTGTCTATCAATTTCAAAGATCAGCCGCACTGGAAAAAAATTCCGGTCTTGGGAGCCGTACTTACATTGCTATATAGACATTCCGTCCGTGTTCCGGGCTCAGAGGCCGAAAGTTCCGGACGTAGCACCCGGAGAAATAGAAGCTACGATTCCATCATTTTCGGCCTCTAAACCCAGAACGGACGGCATGTTTATAATCAGGGTGTCTACTAAAACAAGCTGGTCAAAAATAAGTACTTTTACAGTACTTATTTAGTGCATTCTCAAGAAATTCAGTGCCTCCTTCATCAGAAAAATTCAGTATTTTTACAATACCTCCATTTGACGAAATAATAAAATTTCAAAAATTTGAAATTGCGACCAAAATGACAAAAAATTGAAAGAAATTCGGACTTTTTTGCGGAATTTCCGCACTTTTTCAGTAATTCCGGACCGCCCTTAAAAAATCAGTACTGTTTCCGGACTTGTAGACACCCTGATACTATTAACCCGTAACTTATGTTTTCAGTGCGCTGAAATTCAGAGTTCGTTGGTGCTCGTGACACTGAAAAATAACTCATACGGCTGGTGCGGGGGTCTGCCTGAAAGTTGGCCGATGGTTGGTTGCGGAATCAATAGTCTAGTCGAGAGCGGGATCTAGGAGAAGGAGACGTCGTCTTCGGCGAGACAAGATGGCGTCGTCTCGCGTCCAAAGGAGGAGCTTAGCGGCTTCGGCCCGACGATGCGCGACGTGGAACGAAAGTGGGAAGTGGGAACCGCGCCGAGGGATCGATCGATGCAACTCGCGAGTTTGCGCCGAGCCGTTTCCGTTTCCGGCTAGACGCCCCCCCCCCCCCCATCCACCCACCCATCGCCACTCCGCCTCGTGTTTTGCGGCGAGTCTGTGGTTGCGATACTTACCGGGCATGTGAAAAATGTACACATTGCTCCTCTCCGAAGAAGATTTCGATGGCTAGGGAACAATAGAGTGCATTCACTGGAAAAAAAACACATTGGATCTAGAGTCCAGACGCTTGAAAACATTGACAAGAAAACGGACTCTTGATTCAATCAGATTTAAGCTTAAATCAAAAGGAAATCCGCTCAAATTAAGAGGCCATGCGAGAAATATTTCGTGAAATTTCAGAAATTTCCGGAAAAAATTGAAAAATATCGGTTCCTTTCCATGTTCCGCAAAATGTAAAAAATGTCGACTCTTTTCTATTTTTGTGTGTTTGAGTGCGGGTTGCATAGTCTAGCCCCTGGAAAATATGAAGCGTTTCACAGCCTCGTGAAATTTCATGAAATATTTCACTGATTCCGATCTTTCATTTCTTTTTTACGCTTCATGCCACCCTGATTACAGCGCTCCCATCATTCAGAATCGGAAAAAAACTAAGATCGTCAGCTTTAATTTTTTAAACTTCAGACTACGGCAAAGTTGCTAACACTTTTTCGCCAAAATTCTCAGTCAGGCGGTAGTGTTCCTCAGCCCTCGAAATACGAGAGGCAGGCAATGAGAAGATCCACGAATTCTAGTCACACTTTGCAGAGCCTCGAGTCTCATCGGAAAAGCACATCTACTGCACGCCTCATTCATGTTTTGCTCCCCAAAAAGGAGATCACCAACTGGAGGCTCTTTTAAGGTTTATTATTACCTCGCCGGGATAAATTTCCAAACTAAACAATTCTTACAATCGAACGATGCGGAAACAAAGCCCAAGAGATCAGCCAGCATGACACCCAGACGATCTCTGAATCCCTACCGGTCAAACGGAGACGCAAAAAAGGAGGCGTTCTGATTGATTTATTGGGTGCAATCAGTCAAAGCCAGTGACCTACGAGGATCTCCTGACCCCTCATTCATCCAGACAATGATAGCAGCCCGATTCTGGGTAATAAAAACCGAGATAAAGCGAAAAACGCGGCCCTGCATAGGTATTTTATTGAAGTTACTCGGTTTTTCAGTTGGACAGAATAGCTCTCTAATTTTAATCGTAAAAAAAGAACGCGTAGGGGTTACTTAAAAAATCCGACGTGTAGTTTTATCACACCTTGAATTCTACAGAGTCCTGGAAGCTGGATCCAGGGATAAAAGATGTTCCTGCGGGTTTTATGACTCGCCCTTTCCGAGAGCTCTACGAGGCGCTGTAAAGAACCCACGTTCGATGATGGAAGGTTCTTTTGTTTTTTGGCCACCGCGGTTCATTTGAATACTGCCCCTCGGATTTTCAGCCGGCGAACGCGTGGTATAATGAACTCCCCCCAGCAACCTTCTTTTGAGCCTACGGAGGAAAGAAAAGTGGAGACAAAGGCTGATTATTTTGGAGCAAAAAAAACGTGCATTGATTTAGTTCTGGACTCTTTGCTGCCGTAAACAGTCGCATTTGAATTTCCCTATATCAGACGAGAGAGATCTTTTGTTTTTGTCTCTTGTTTCTATTTTCTCTTTTATGAGAGATATCCTTCCTCATCCTTGTGTCTATACGAAAAAAATAATATAGTGAACACAAAATGAAAAGGCAGCCAGCTCAGGCTCGGGCCATGTTACACAACATGTTATACAACAACAAGAAACTACAGGAATCGAGAGTGGTGCACAACCACAACACCAGAAACAGAACAGAAAGTCTAATCATAAAAATTAATAAAACAGCGGCTCGAGGCCATAACTTTTTCTGTAAATTACCACCAAACATAAGGAAAAAATTAAAGATGAGCCCCGAAGCCACAATGCCCTGGTCAGACATTATCTAATTGAGGAATGTCCCTATTCAATCAACGATTTTTTAAAGGGGACAGGTTGATATCATTGTCTTTTTTTTTTTTTAATATACATATATTTATTCTTGTTTCTTGTTTAGAAAAATTCGACGCATTTGTAGAAGCCATGTGCAAGCCAAAAAACAAATAAAGATATAATATTATTATTATTTATTATTATGTAATCTTTGCTGTCAAAGACTCTGTCAGGTGCATTGCTGTCACGCACGTATCTTTTCAAGAAGAGCAAAATCTTCGTTTCAGACTAGCTATTCCTATGGAAGAATCTGATGCACATTACAAAATTAATCAACTGACAGGATGTAGACTTCTTCAGAATCGTGCGAAAGTCATGTTGAACGAACTGAAAAAGTCTGACGCGGGCTGATCGTTGAAATTGACGGACAAATCTATAGACAAAAAAGACATATGGAGTACGGAGCAATCCTGTTGCTGTTGGTTGAAATGGGTGGTTCTTATAGACTAAGGGGGTAAATTATGGGCTAACTATAGGGTCTCTCGTGGGTTGCCGTTAGTTATAGTCTATACCTACATCCTTTGTCTATGGCAACCACCCGCTTCCACAGATAGGATCCCTCCATTTTCCTGTTGTCTCTTTGTCTATAGCTTAGTCCATCAATTTCAACAATCGGCCCGCAGTCCTTGACGTAAAATTTACGTAAACCTGCCCGAGAATATCCAGATACCACAGCCATCGAGACGAGAGAGAAAAACTCCAGAATTTTGATGCAGGAAACGCATACGAAATAGATTTAATCTAGAGCACGATATAGGCAGAAACGCAGTTCATTTTTTTCCTGTAGGAGAGTTCACCCCCCACTGCCCCCTTTAATTTCAACCTACCGAGGTCGTCCTTCAAATTTAGAGTCAAGAGCGGTCACGCGACAAACATAGGTGTCATTGTATTGCCATCGTCACATTTCGTTTGAAAAATTTACGTCATTTTTTTTCAATCAGAGAACTGTCTGCACTGCTCGATTTAGAATACTAAATTAGAACATTAAAACACAGATTAGGTGGAAAATTAAGAAGATTGTGAATTTTAAGGATCTTCCACGCCTGCACCCACGGTTTCTACGACGCATATTTCATCTCACCGACTGGGTTTCCGTGAATTATGCATGAATTCCTAGAATTGATACATCATTTCCCACGGCGGCGGTGGCTTCGTTCGGGGTTCGACGCATCTTCATGCGTCGAACCGTCGAGCGACGAACGTCAACCAGAAATATTGCGTCTGATCGTCTGACATTATTTCTCTTCCTCCCTCATTGTCATTCACATCCATGCGTTTATGGCCTGTAAGTGCGTAGTAGTTTGAAAAAATGTATCGGTGAAATACTAGGCTAATCAATCTGTTGACCAAGGGAGGGGGGAGGGGATTGGTGCATTTCCTGTTTTCTTTTATCGAAAGAAACCAGATCTCTTTCTCTTGTCTAACAGAAATTGCCGCATAAACGGAAAAATCAATGTGTAATTATCTACGGATTTAGGGATCTTAGCAGCCCACAGACGCAACTTTTTCAAGAGAGCCATTTTGATATGTTGGTTCAAAAATTATGGATACGAGTACTCTCAGAGAGATGCACTTTCATCTCTCAAGGTGAACAAGTTACAGACGGTTTAGTTCATTTTTGCATTAATATAGGAAATATATACTCTTCTTCAATTTTGGGCTCTGAGGCTGAGACAGATTGGAATTTCGAACGGTTTTTCATAAAGCTATTCTCGTTTTACAATGCTGCTAAAGACAAATTCCGGTTATTCTCAAAGAGACATGCGTTACGTATTTTAGAAACGGCCCCCAAAGTGAAAAAGGCCGAGAAAAGAGCCTCGTAAGTGAGTGGATATTTGGACGTACCGCGCATTAAGGGCTCCAGTGTCGGTGGCGACGCGGTGTGTGCTGCATGAAAAATTGGAAACACGTGCTGGAGCGCTTCATTTTTTTGAGTTATTCCGACCGCGAGGCGCTCGACACTTCCGACACCGGCGGACATTCCGTCGTTCCTCCGACGCAAGGACGTAACATGATTTCCACGTGAGCCCTATCGTCCGTTTAACACTACGCTTCCCGGGGCTCATGTGGAGATCGAAATACGACCTGGCGTCGAAGAAGCGGCGATTCTTCGGGCCTCGTCAAATTATCACGCGCCATACTCATCATACCTGGACCGGGCGTGCGCCCCGTTTTACGACGCTTCCGCCACCCTGGTTCCTCACCCACCCCCCCCCCCCCCCCCCCCCCCCCAATCGCAAGTTGCTGCTAATTAAAATGTGGTGCATCATCGTTAATTCGTAAGATCATAAATGAGGAAAGGCTAGGAGGTTGTCAAAGTTCACCTCTTCACCTTCAAGAAAACCTTCCGGGTCTGAGATCTGTACTAGCGTACCTTTATACTGAGAGTCGAGACAACGTGAATCCATCTCTGATTGGTTCCCGTATTTTAGGCCTCCACGGTGTCACAAACGGGAATAAAAATTGCATTTTCACCAATTGCAAAGATTATAATCTGGAATGGACCGAGGTATTACGGGTGCGACAAGGAACAAACGGAATGAGAGAAGGAACAGAGAACGGAATTTGAGAATGGGCCGATCAAAGATTACGAAAAACGTTCAATTTGTGTAATCTTTATTCCCGTTTGTGACTCCATGAGGGGGTGTTGTCTTGACTCTTAGTATGAAGGGACTCTAATCTGTACTGCCGTCCGCAGCAAAAGCGCCGTAAGAGTGAGAATGACTGATTGTGAGACTTGGACCATGCGTTAAGCAGAAAGGAACCAAGCCACATCAGCTCTTGTTAAATTTAAGTAAGCAGTTTTAGCGGCTCTGGTGCTTGCACTAGAGCTGCTATTCCGGACGGTCCCAGCTGGGGAGTATCATTGGACCATGTTACATTGGAGAGACCGCGCGTTGGTTAATGGGAATCGGCGCCATTTTCTGCTGTTTAGGGGGGACTGTGATTTTATTTTAATTGATATCTTTTTCCTGTGAGCGAATGCTATGTTGTGTAGTGAATTTTTGGAATCATGGTGATACTGTCAATAATTCAAAACGGGTCTGTGCTTTAATCTCGCACTGGAAAAAATGTACTTTACGTTTAAAATTTGAAAATTCAAATCTATAAGTTTTCGCGCTTTTTTCGAAGAATGCCGTGGTGGAGCTTCCGAGTCATACTACTCGACATCAGCTGATAGCAAACAAAGGTTACCAAGGAAACCGTAAACGCGTAACAACTACCGTCGCCAGAGCCGCTTTCCGACGCGAATGCGTTGGAGCTTCCTGCTTGTAATTTTTTACAAGAGAACGTTTTTGCGGATTATTTTGAAAATATTAAGGAATTTGCTTCGTACTGTGCAGAAAATTCACTGAAATTTGCACAAAAATCGGCACATCCGTTTTTATGTAAAAAATTAAATTGACTGCACTGGCAAAAAAACACATTGGATCTAGAGCCCAGACTCTTGAAAACATTGACAAGAAAAAGGACTCTTGATTCAATCCGCTCAAATTAAGAGGCTTGGTTCTTGATTTAAGCAAAAATCCGATTGAATCAAGAGTATTTTTTTCTTGTCGATGTTTTTTAGAGTGTGGACTCTAGATCCAATGTGTTTTTTTCCCCACTGTGGGCAAATTTGGCAATGGCTGATGCGGCTTTGTTCTTTTTTGCTTAACGCGGTCCACTTACTTTTTATCGTGGACGCACCCAGCTCAGAGGTCCGGTGAGATACGAATTCAGGGAGTGACCCCCAGTTCCAGGAAATCATACCCCTGAAAAACATGCCAAAAGTCTCGACGAAAGTTCTTGGAAGTCCTTGAGTTTTCCACCGGTAAGTTTTGCCTCAAAAGCGATTCGAATTCCATCACTGCACGGACCTGGTGACAAAAAGTTCAGTGGCGTGGCGTGAATTGCGATTACATCGATGGTTATGCCATATAAAACTATGAAAATGGATCGATATAAACAGGGTGTTCGCAGCGAACACCTTCATAATCGATTCTTTACCATGGGTTCAAATGGAATAGCAATCGATACATCGCAATTCACGCCACGCCACTGAAAAAGTTGGGTGGTCTTTCAGCTGTCGAGACGGCGCGAATTTGGATCAGCGCCGCACGCGAGTCTCAGGGTCGGATGCCCTTCAAGAGGAAGCCTGACAAACTAAACCCCTAATGATACACTCGAAGACTCTTTGTACCCCCGGTAAACTACACCACTCCGAACTGCACTTCCATGCCGAAGAGAAACGTAGTATGAACCACCCAACATTGCCAAATTTCTTCCGAAAAACACGCTCTGGAAAAAAAAAACACATTGGATCTAGAGTCCAGACTCTTAAAAACATCGACGAGAAAAAATACTCTTGATTCGATCAGATTTAAGCTTAAATCAAGAACCCAGCCTCTTGATTTGAGCGGATTTCCTTTCGATTTAAGCAAAAATCTGATTGAATCAAGAGTATTTTTTCTTGTCAATGTTTTCAAGAGTCTGGACTCTAGATCCAATGTGTGTTTTTTTTCCGGTGCGGGTTTTCCGGAAATTTTTTGAATTTTTCTCTCGTAATTTTGTCCCAAAATAGGATTTACAATTTGATGTAAAGATTTTGAATCTTGTAAGGAAAAATATTCTGACCATCTATTAAAAATACTTATTTTATCGAACGAAAATTTGGCATTATTCGAGTACACATACGGCTTTCTTCCGAAAACTCCAGACTGCACTGATCTATATCTACCCTGCCGGGAGGAACGACGCAACTGCAGTTGGAAACCCACGAGAATCCGTGGTTTTGGAATGAATGTGCCGAAATCCCAACCTCCAAGATACCCTCCGTCGTGGGACAAAGGTCGCGGGCCGGAGTCCCTCGAGCCGACACACAAGAGCTGGAGCCTTTTTGCAGAGGCCCCGGGATAATCCCTCCTTTGTCCGCTTGCGTGTGTGTATGTTTCAAAGGATAAACACTCTCGGAGCACTCTGCGAGAACATTGATCTTCGTTGTCTCCATTTCATGCCTTATGGGTTTACGATATTAGAGGGTACATTACCGAGGAATCCCCGCTATTGTCCAGGTACTCCCTTCTTTCGCGGCGCGAGGGCTGCTTTCAAGTCGCCGGGCCCTCGCGCTATCAGATTTTGACGAAATGCGATCAGAGTTGAGTCATTCTTTGCAGAAATGAAGTATAACCTTTACAGAAATGACGTATAAAAATCTTTTGCAGTGTAGCTGAGGTTGTGTAGATTTGATGATTTGCATTTGAGCGCTCTGAAGGCCGTACTGGAATTTTCATTTTTTTATTATTTCTGCTCATACTTTTTCGACATTTTTGACCCCTCTCTTCTCCCCCCTATATAGCTATTGAGACGTAGGTTTCTATCCTTGAACACGTAAAAACAAAATGGCGCACAGAGGCACGAGATGTTAGAAGCGGTCAGACATGGAATTTTTTGCTAAGCGTTACGTAATTTAGGGACAGCCCCTTCACAACGATGGTATTTTTTACAGCCTTCATTGAGCACGGTTCTACGTCTAGCGCAACTGACTCATTGGTATTGAGCAGCTAAACACGATCACAAATTTTCTCGAGGGGCCATGAGTATTCGCATCCTGATCACCCTCTAAACTCATTGACCAAAGAAAAGGGCATCAAATTTTCTTCTTCCATGCGAAGATGGAATTTACCATCGCAATGGCCCTTCCTCGACGAGTAGAAACAGTTTCGGCAGCTGTTGAAATCCGACATGAAAGCTGTCGAACGAACGGCCGCGATATGAAGTAACCCGGGCTTAAACCGTTTAATTTTTTACATAAATGAATCCGTGCTATTTTGGTCTAAAATTTGTCCAATTGTTGCATGAGATTGATTAGGAAAACTAAGTAAAATTTTGAGTTGGAGAGGCCCAAAATTCTCTGGGTAAAGATGCACCCATGACAGCCAAAGAAAGTCCGCAAAGTCTGGGTATCCTACCACATGACTTCATGATCCGACATAATTTATATTACCATCCTCCAAAAAGGTTATTTCATATAATTCGTCGTTCCTCGGACGAAGGAACGTAACTCCATTCCAAGGTTGCAAAACCGAATCAAACCATTTAATTTTTTACATGAATGTATCCGTGCAATATTTGTGCAATATCTGTCCGATCGTTGCATCAGATCAGAGGAAAAATAGATAAAATTTTGAATTAGATTTACACAGGATTCTCTGGTTAAAAATGCACTCGTGTGTGGAAATTCGGCCAAGTTGCAATGAAGTTACGTTCTTTCGTTAGGGAAACGAAAAATTTCAGAATGATTTTACCGTCGTTCTCCTCCCTCCCCTTCCCACAAGAAAATGTCCGACGACGCCACTGAAGGAAAGAGGGTGGGAGGCACAATATATTCATAAATAAATGTTGTTTGTTGTGAATGGATAAAAGATGGGAGAAATAAGTTATGACAGTTGGCTGGTTGAGACGTTGAACGAGTGAGTCGTGATGCTGGATGCCCTGCTACAGATTCCAGTTTCATAAGAGAAATAACGAGGCGTGTTAACATAGCTCGGCATCCATTCTTCGCGCCTCAGTCATCTCTCATGACGACGCGAACGGCACCCGACTTGTTTACGACCCATCGTCCTCATCGCCAACATCTCGTTCTCTTGGCTCCTCACATCGCGATCGTTCGTTCGACAGCTTTTATGTCCGATTTCAGCGGTAGACGAAGTTGTTCCTTCTTGTTCAGCAAGGGCCGTCGCGAGGAAAAGTTGGACGTATTTCAATCAAAAGGAGCTATATCCGTTGTGCCATGAACACTGCCGTGCACGTATTATTGTGAATCTCACGGCTGATATCAGAATGGATATAGTTCCATTTGAATTAAATACGTGCCATTGTCATCCACGTAAGCAGCAAAGTCGGTGCTACTTTCCCTCAGGTCGATAAAAGGAGGGAGGAAAAGCACAGAAGGTGAAGGTATAATCTTCTACCGTTGGAACCAAATGATTAGAATCAGGGCCGGATTAAGGGGGTGGCCACATGGGCCGCGGCTCATGGCGGCAAATCCAAGGGGCGGCAAAAATTTGCAATTTCTTTAAGTGTAGGTATAAAAAAAAATCGGATTTAGACAAAAAAAATTACAAACGAGAAAAGGCGACAAAATCTCTCATTTACTGAGAGTATAGTAATTTCTAATTTTGTCGTCTCTTAGTGATCCAAGAGACGGTACCTTATTAGTCGAGTTAAGAGAGAAACCAAACACGCAATTTGGCCTGGAACGGCGCGACTTAAAGAGAAATGATAACGAGGACCTGAGATGAAAAGGAGAAGCCCTCGGCGCAGCGATCGGCATGTAACACTTATTAGCGCCTACAAGACCGCACGAATACTTCTCGCATTGCATCAAACACAGTGCGGTCATTGCGGTCAGCGTGAAACGCATAGCGCCTACAAGACTGCGTGAATACTTCACACATTGCGTCCAACACAGTGCGTTCAGCAGCGGTCGGCGTGAAATACATAGCGCCTACAAGACTGCCTGAATACTTCACGCTTTGCGCCAAACATGGAAGGCCTTGTCTACACAGAGATAGGTTTACGAAACTTAACTTTCGCGCAAAGTTCCGTGAACTTTTGCTAGTAGTGTTGACAGGGCTTTCCCAAAAAATGTGTTCAACACGAGTAAATGCGTCTTATGCACCCCTCCCCCGCTGGCACGTTCACTTGATGGTTTTTATTGAGCTTCAAAACGAATGAGAAGGGGGCGGCAAAATACAGGCGGCCCATGGGCGGCAAGTAGGTGAATCCGGCCCTGATTAGAATTGCAGTTTTTTTTGGAGTGTTGGAATTTATGGTTAAAAAAAGACGCAGTATGATTCAATTATGGGCCTTCAGTGCCCCTTGCGACGGACCTGTCGATAAGTTTATGCGATGGTGAAAAAAAGTATAACATAAAAGGAGGTAATGGCCAAGTTTTTAGAATTTTGACGGTTCGCGAGGAAGGGATTCTTAGTCCACGGGGAGAAAATTTTTAACGAAGTGATTTTTGTCAAGCTGCATCGAAGAATCGAATTTTGAAATTTCCACGAAAGAATCCCTGAGTCGTCGTATAGGAAAAGAGTGTTGCATTTATTTTTGTGCCACGGTAGAGATCGTAAGTTTGCATTATAGGCCGGCAAGCTCGTGCCCTAAACAAGGCAAATTAGAAAATTGTTAAACAGATTTTTTTTCGAAACTGGTGTTTTTTATTATTTACAACTTCAAACTGGCATTTCTCCGGGTTTTTTACATTCAGTTCCTAACACTGCACTGTGGCCTCCACACATTTATTTACTTTTCTGTTTATTTCAAATTCCTGGAAACTCTGTTGGTACTAAGGAGAACGCGGAAGAAGGAAGAAGCTGCATTGATCACCGACGGTTGTTCTTTTCGCGCGTGGCGATTGAGTTGTTTCTTTGAGCGTCTTGATCAGGAGAAGCGGGCAACAATAGATGAAAAAGGTCAAAATAATGGAAGGCTCGGAGCCCAAACAAACACGACTCAAGAGAGCCGAAGATAGGTACCCTCCCTCGGGGCACCCGAGAGGGTACTCAACTAGACCGGATTGACAAATTGGAGCAGGTATCAGCTCCGCGCACAAATCAGTGGCGAGATGAGCCCCATAGCTATGGCAGAATCCATTTATTAAACAAGAATCGTGTCGAGGCACAGGGTTGTTGTTCAGCAAGCTTGGAAAAAATTTGGGGTCTAACGTGGAAAAAATTGTACGATTTTGATAGTTTCAATCGATTTTGGAGAGAATCCGAGGAGTATGCCGGTATAGGTGATAACCAAAATCATCCGATATAACCGTGCTTGATGAAAGTTCAGCCTAACGTTTCATATTGTATCTCTGTTTGAACTCATCTAAAGATAAGTAAACTTATCGAAATTATCAAAAAGCGCAATAAAAATTGTGCCAAGAATTAACTGATAATAATGAGAAATTAGTGTTTATGTTTTGCATTGGAATCAGGAAATGCCAGCTTCCCGCTTACAAAAGTACCTAAATAAAAGCACATTGTAGCAGTTATCAAAAGCTAACAGCACTCATCAAAAACGAGCTCAAACATCATTCGAAAAATAACTTGTACTTGATTCTGCAAGGTGTTTACCTCCGACAACGTACAATATATGCATCTGTAAACGCTTTTGAAATAAATTCAATCCACTGAGAAAATTATTCCATCGCATCAAAGAGCGCTGATCCTAGTTTCACGACCAAAATGTTACGAGCAAACTTAGGATTTTCATCACGAGGGAATCATCATGAGTTGAATTTGGAAAATTTTGATACGGTGTTAACTGTCGTCGTGGGTACTTTTACCCTGTTTGATGTTCCATTATATTGGTTCCTACCTTTTGGATCCGAGGGATTGAAATAAAAAGTCATACAGGATGTAGGTGCTGTGATGTATTGTAGAATAATGTATATTGACCAAATTGTACCAAAATGTTTTGACTGATCACGTACTAAATTAAAAAAAAAAAAATTGCACACTTGGCAACGTCAGTTCCTATGAATTCATCAGCATCCCGGACTGAATGGCTCCTGGTCAGACGTATCTCGTGAGTTCGCAACTCACCTGTGTCAGAGGGGTTTTTTAAGGGTTGGAAGGGGAGGAAAGGGGGCTGTTCCACGCTCTTGGGTCGCGACGAGGCGCAGAAGACCACCCCTGGTTCTTCACCCACGAGCCGTGTGATTCTGAGCACATGTGTTTTACAGGTAACTCGTTTTCAGTGATGACGGATCATTGGCGCCTGCCCTTGCCATTATTCATTTGCGCTCGTCACTGAAAAAGGAAGCGACGAAAGTACCACCTCAGAGCGGAGGGATTCTTTAATTATCTCCGTTATTTCACGACGGCTGTAACTAGTAGAAAAATAGGGCTTTTTATTCATACCATCCATTCCGAGTTCAAAAGCCGCAAGTTCCGGATTCAGAAGCCGTTTCTTCAATGGACCACTAACAAGGCACGAATTTAATCATTCTGATACATATTTCTTAACCAGAATTTCACGTAAAACACGATTCGAACTTTCGAAACTTACGGGGGCCCGAAGAATAATTTGAAACTTGTCCGATTCATTTTTGTTCCAACCAAGAGTATCGTTTTTGGGCATATTTTGTTGAAAAATCTAGATAAATTATGAGAGGATTCTGCTTAGCATGGATAGATCATTTTTCAATGAAAAATGCCTTAAAGGGCACCTTAACTAACAATTTAAAATCAATCTAGTTCCTTTTTGTGCCAGCGGAGGGCAACGACTTTCGGGCATCATTTTGTCAAAAATTCTACGAAAATTATGACGAAGATCATGCTTTTCATTACGCATTTCATGAATGGCGTCTCGCTTTGAGATTCGATTGCGATACAAAAAGATAGGGTCAAAAACCGGGAACGTTATGTTGCGTAAAACTCTGAAGGTATAAACTGCGGAGTTTGTAAAAAAAATGAGGAAAATAAGGAGGAAAAACGGTCGAGGAAAGAAAAACTAACCAATTGTTGATAATCCGTCAAAAATCTCATTACCACAGATGAATTGGAGACTCGACTAAAAAATATGTTTTTTTGTAGGTTGTTGACAAGTAATGCAAGAGTTCGGGAAAGCGTTCTATGCGTGTGCGCTATGATGACACCCGCGTCATGTCAATCAAAACGTCAATATGGTACAATGCGATGAGCGACGACAAAGAAAACGAACGCGCTTTTGCCAAAAATAACATATATTCCCAATCATAGAATAATTTACACAGTGAATTTCTCCTACAAAAAGCAAGACGTTTTTTGATGAGCTTCCCTATTTTTCTATACGGCCCCAGTTCATCAACCTTCTTAAAACTCTTCGTTGTACATGCTTAGTTGATGGAACCTGAGAGGATGAACATGACCGAGGGAATGAAACTCAAAAAGTAGACCAATTAATACCTCAGCATCCTGGATGGCTAACCTCTGGAAGAACTTATCTAAAAAATTTCGGTTTGTAGAAGATTGAGAGGGATCAACATTTTCTCTCATAGAATCATAATAGGTAATTCTAAAGATTTTGTGTACAATTTTTAAGTTTTGCTTAAAACAAAATATTCTAGTTTCTACACAGGCATGAAACTTGCTGTAACAATAAATATTGGATAGCCTTTGAATGTACAGAAATCGAGATACGTTAGGTATTACAGACAACCAGTCAAATGAGAAGCTTTGAAGCTTCTGTAGTTTTGACAAAAAGTTTTAGATTTTTGAGTTCCTAATTTCAGTAATTCTTCTCATCTTATATATTTCGGTACTTGAATGATAAATATTTACCGACGAAATTGCAAACACTTAAAATTTTGTTCAAATACTGAAAATAAATGTTCATTTGAAAACCTGAAATAATTTAACAAGTCCTTCAAGATTCAATAGTTCGACAAACACCTCTCAGGAAACTTCATGGAAGAGCAATTCCTGATTTACAATGCATCGACTTACTACCCGCGACCAGGCAACCGCGCGATGGGTCTAGAGCGGAGGGGCGGGGGCGTTGGATTCGGGGCTAATCAGGGGGGTTGTTCCGGCGGATCAGTCCCTGGAGGGTAAGTTCATCAACAAATTACTCGTGTTACATCCCTTGATACCTCACTCCGGAATAAAGCTGTTGTGAGGCAGGCTATTTCTCATTGAATTTCAATTCCTAATGGAACACGATGTATTAAGGTTTTTCTCTTTCGGCTCGGATAAAATCTCGCGGCCCCGCGGCCGGCCCTGCCACTTCCTTCCCCTTCCGACCTCATAGCCTTGTCGCATGATAGTTACACGACTGGGGGAATGAGGCTCCGGTAATTTTTGTTTCATCGCTGGGTACTCGATTTTGAAGGGATTGAGAATCGGTGGCTTACCTCGGAAACCATGTATCTCGGTCATAACCAGCGGAATTTCTCTCTATTCACTCTTTTTGGGGGAACGAATCGAAATTACAATTTCAAATTCTTACAGGATGACCATGGCATAGTAAAAGAAAATTGAAAGGCCATGATGTTTACTTACTTTTTACCTTTGGAGAGATTTTACGCTTCAGCATCGAAATGTAAGTAGGTGTAGGGCATTCGAAATTTCGGAGGTCTCTACCACAAAAAGAAAATCGAATTTGAGCGGTTGTGAATAAAATCTCTATGGATGATATCGATGACCAAGGGTCGTATACGTGGTCGTTCCTTGAGAGTTAGTGCACTCCTTCCTCAACCAATGAAATTCTTATAAGCTTTAGGGGTGTAATGTTTAAGGAACTACTATAAACACGACCTTATATTGGAAAAATGTGCGTCTCCACTGCAAGTAACAAATTTCAATTACGATTTATTTAAAAAAAAAAAAAAAAAAAAAAAAAAAAAAAAAAAAACACTGGCCAAAATATTTTTTAGAGATATTTTTAAATTGAGTGGAAAAATTTACAGGAAATTTCAAGAAAATCTATTGATTGCACTCAAAAAAGAAGTATGGGAAGAGTGACTTGCCGGCCAAGTTATCGATCATGGAGCCATGAAATATAGTTCGTGGAGCCATGCTTATAGGTTCACGACCAATAATAAAGTATGGCTCAAAAAGCCAGACTGTAGACGGTAAGTCACTTTGGTTGGAAATTATGGGTCTCAGAGTCATACCTTTTTTTGAGTGTGGGATTCTTTTGGGACATTCGATTGGAGACAAAATACGTAATGCCAGAGGTGAAGATGCACTATCTCTATACAGGTCAAGGATTGCAAGAAAGCCTAAAAGATTTACCTGTCGGTCTAGAATTTTTAAAGGCTTTAAAATTCAGGGAAAACCCGTGTATTTTCGAAGGATCTTCAGCCGAAAAATTCGGCCGGACGAACCGTAAACATAGATCATCACAAAAAATATGACAATGCACAGATAGGGTCACGACAACTTGCAGATGATGAATGGCCGCAAGCGAAACACGTGTGAAAAAGCACCGAATGAATCAGCCGAGCATCCGACCTCCCTAAGCCAAAACCACCTATACACACACGCGCATACCATCGAAGTTATGTCGTTTTAAAATACACATGCAGGATTGATGTGCGCATCTCACGGAGCTCACACCTGACGAAGCTGTGAATGAAAGCAGAAGTTATTACGGGATGATAATTGACCGACATTAATCACGCGGAGGAGGGATGCTGCAACCGCGCTCAGCGAGAACCACTCATCTATAACGCGGTTCCTATTTCAGTTACGTTGTTATTGCTCAGGGCTGCGCGAGAGGGTGCGGGCGCGCTAATGGGGCCGGTCTGGTGGCTGATAGAGAGTGTGCTGCGCTCGCAAAAACCGCGTATTGATATACACTTTGCATTTGAGATAGGCGGTTCTTACTTGGGGGCGCGGTGTGGGTGGTGGATGGTGTATCGTTTGGGCAACACCCGACACCCTTGTTTACTCGTCTCGAGTGGCGCTAATGCCTCGACGCGAGATAAGAGCTCATCTCCAACCCCCGTCGCTAAAAATATCTTTCGCCGCGAGTTAGGCGACTGTTGACACTTCATCTGAATATTGTTCGCGAGCTTATGAATCGCTGCCCTCCCTCTCGTTTTTGTTTTCGACTCGCGGGAGAGTGACTCGATGATGGTTGACAGTGGCGTGGCGTGAATTGCGATGTATCGATTGTTATGCCATTTAAACTTATAGTAAAGAATCGATTATTAAGTTGTTTGCTGCGAGCACCCTGTTTATCGATCTTTTCCCATAGGTTTAAACGGCATATCAATCGATATATCGCAAAGCACGCCACGCCACTGATGGTTGTTAATGTTACAGTAACGCTCGATAGGTATTGAGATATTTTAAAACAGATTAAAAATGTTATTCACGGCACTTTGTAAATGTTTTAAAGATATTTTCGAGAGGCGTATCTGTTCCTTACTTAATGATGTCCAAACCTTGTCTGAATGTCCAAGAAATGCTTTCAAAATATTTTTAGCTTTTTTTTCTTTACAATATGAGTTTCGGTTCTGTCAAAGTATTTTTAAAATATCTTAAATGAGTTTGATTTTTATGGAAATATTGCAAAAGCAGTTATAGGATATAACCCTCTTGAATTTCCAAAATTGGAATTCAAAATGTTTTCAAAACATTTTTCAAATGTTTCTTTAAAAATATTTCTAATGGAATTTTGCCAATCAGTAACTTGAATTTTGCTCGTTTGGGCCGAAAGTGTTCAAATCGTTGAGTCCCTTCAGATCTATTTAAAAAGATGGCGAAGGAGATCCGAAAGTTTACTCCCCAAAAATAGTTTTCTGAAAAAGCCAATGATTTCCTCCAACCAGAAACACAGGAAAAAAGAAGTGATTCTTTTCCACCAACTTTTTCCGTTATTTCGTTAATTACTCCAAATTAATTGATCCTGGATTCTCTCAAGGTTTGCTTCCTTTGAAGATTATTCAACTTGTCCTCCAGGGAATGGAAATAGTTACTCAAGGTCAGAAAAAACTGTGAAATCGGCGCGTGTCACTTTCATTGAAACTGTAAACTACGATTCGGCAAAAACTCCTTCATTTTCGTCGGGTGTGCAATTTGAGCTCCAGGAAGTTGATATAGTTGTACGAGATCACGGCGTTGGCTAGCATCCAGCGCTCTTGGTGAAACTGTCGGCTATAAATCCGCGAAATTTCCTTCATTTACTCCAATTTAATTGATCCTGGATTCTTTTAAGGTTTGCTACCTTTGAAGATTATTAAACTTGTCCTCCGGGAATGGAAATAGTTACTTTAGGTCAGAGAAAACTGTGAAATTGGCGCGTGACACTCTCGTTGAAAGTGTTAACTACGATTCGGCGAAAACTCCTTCATTTCGTCGGGTATGCAATTTGAGCTCCAGGAAGGTGATATAGTTGCTCGAGATCACGGCGTTGGCTAGCATCCGGCGCTTTTGGCGAAACTGTCGGCTATAAATCGGCGGAATTTCCTTCATTTCAATGGGCATGCAATTTGATTTCCGGGGAGTTACAATTGTTGCTCGAGGCCGAAGCGAACTAGTCTTCATGGCTTTCGGCGCTCAGCGGTCTTATTTAGGTTGCACAGTTACGAATCAGCATAAACCCACTCGAAGTTCTTTCATATTCTTGGAAAGGCAATTTGACCTCCGGGCAGTTTAAACAGTTGCTAGAGGCAGAAGCAAAATTTGGTGGTCAACGATTACGATGAGGTCCGTATAAAGCTTAATTTTCCTCCAAAATGTTTACTTTATCCAACGCACATATACTCGCGGAACCTTCAGCTGTGATGTGTAGATTTGGAGTGTTGCGTTGGCAATGGCAAACGGGATAAGAGCGCGGTTACTAGTTGGGCGAATCACAGGGCAGATAAGACACGTTTCTCGGGATGTTTATAATCCCAATGAGGGACTCCACCCTACCGGCCTCGCCAGCTCAAAGCTCATTATTTCATGGCATGTTAGCATTATTCTCTACATTTTACTGTTCATTCATTGGTGTGGAAAGACTCCTCTTGTGTTCCAGTAATTCTCTACTTTACTGTGCAGCATTACATCAAAATATCGTTACTGATACACATAAAAACGAATGAGAGATTTGAGCAAAAGCACTCAAAGCCGATTTTGGAATAAATTGTCTAGTGTTCAGAAATTGTTGATTTATAGCTCAAAAACTGTACCCAGCACTTGATCGATTTAACTAAACATTTTTGCTCGATTCTAAAATCTTTGAAAAATATATAGTTTATAACCTTTCATCTCCTTTTTCGTTCTGTCAAAGCATAGTTCAATAAAGTGCAGTTTTTTAAATCGACATTATTTCCTTGATTGAACAATTAATTGATTGTATCGATTGGACCTGATCACGTTTCCAAATTTCGACTCTTGTTCTGATTTTTAACGGGGGAAATTATGTACGTAATAAACAGGCCTTTGAAACTTTTAATGCTTTTTTTCTCTCTACGTTATAAAAATATAACCACACAAATTCGAAGCAAAGAGTTTCATTGTTCTGTTGTGAAAAAATTGAACATTGCAAGAAAACAGGAAACATATCGTCGCTCGGCTGACAAAAGGGCATAACTACACATTAAGATGAGCTTGGAAAAGCATTGGATTTTAAGAGGACACAGTTCATTGCGGAGTAAAACTATACGCCCTTATGTCAGGAAGGCAACGATAAAAATATGTAGTTAGGCTGATTCCGGTTGATGCGGCCCACTTGGAATTCCTTTTGCACTTAGAAACTACAATTTCTGACTCATCAGTAAAAACTCTTAAGTGCTTAAGGAAACAAATGGTATCAACAATGGCACAGCTGAAACAAATATTGTAGTTCCTTAATGCAAAATGCTGTCTACTCAGCTCATGTTATCAAATGAGCAAACTGGACTTTTCTTTGCAATTAGGAACTACAGTCTCTGGCATAGTTAAGAAACAACGTATGTACTTCCTGTAAACATACGAGTTCTTGAGGATGAGCCAGAAATTACAGTTTCTGATTTCAAAATGAAGTCCAACTGAATATCGTCACGCCTTGAAACTTTCTGTGGTCTATACCGAATAATCATGCAAAATGTCAAACGGGAACGTTGCTGTTTCAAATTTCCCGCGGAAACTGTCTCAAATTTACTTTAATAACGAGAACGCCCACGATTTTACAGTAGAAAGCGACAGTTACCTATCCGATCGGTTATTTTTCAACTGCCCCGAGGATATCTCTCACCTCACGGCGTCTCCATTATCCCCCGATTGGCGGTGGAAGCGGGGACGGGACCCTGGATGACTCCTGACCCGCCCGGCCCATTCCGCCATGTTAAGGAAGAACGCCATATGAACATTCGAGAGTTGTCAAATTCTCTTAGATAAAATGTTCATTTCTGAGGAAAGCTATGAATATTTTCACGAGGAATTTAATTGTAAAAATGGTTTAAAGGTAAAATTGCGAACCAAAATATCAGAAAAATTGGAAGAAAAATCTTTACGAATTATCCCGGGAAAATTCGTGATTTACCAAAGGCAATTTGGCAACGCCTCGAGGTTCGTACGGCGTTCTTCCTTAGTGCGGCAGTTGCGGACCTTGAAAATCGGATCGGTCGCGGTGTCGCGGTGTCGCGCTGTCTCCCGGCTCGAAAATGGCCGAAGCCGCGACCGGGGCCCGCTCTCTTTGTCACCGACGGCGAGGCGCAAGAAACGAATGAAGCGGTATGCTTATTTGTAATTGCATGCGTGAAGGATTGTCTGGCCAATAAAAGGCGGCCCCGCCCCGGTGCGCGCCGCACCGAGCGAACCAGGTGTCGTAACTCCGCTGCCTTTTCCTGGCCTTTGTGCTTGTGCCCCTCCGAGGACCCGTTGCCATTTTACTGCCCTCGACTATGAGAACCACATAGTCTCCGTACGAACCTTGTGCGATTCCAAAAGTTCCTGCCAGAAGATTCGTTGGCGTATAACTGCCTTGCAGGCTAAGAGGCGCGAGTCCCCGATGCAAATCCAATGCAGATAAGCCTAAATAGTTATTGTTGGTAACCCCGTTGCCATTTTATGAACTAAGGAACAAGCCCGTTTCACCAATGCAAGTCTCAAGCAGATCGGATAAGTGGTTTCTGCCGGTAAATCCATCACCATTTCTATATTTTGGCTCATCCAAACAGGAACTAATGTGTAGATGGAAACCATAGGCTCATACGTTGTTTCTAAAATGAGCATGGAGTAGTAATTCTTCGATACAAATTTTAGTTAATTTTCCCGTCTTGAAGGTCCAACAAGCGCTCAGTTTGTTGGTGAATCAATTCACTGCTGCTAAAAGTCTAGGAATCGCGTGGTTTCCATGAAAAATGCAGACACATCAATGACCGCTTCCGTTCTGCTGCCAAGAAGTGCATTCTCAGGCAACTCTCTTGGTGGTTCCTCCTGGCAATCCCATCACCATTTTAATAACTAACAGTCCAAACAACCCGTGGTTTCAATGCAAATCTCGAGCTTTAAATCCGTGATATTTGCCGGTACACTGTACAGTTCCATCGGCACCCCTAGGAAAACTCAAAATTCGATTTTTCGACCCAAATCATTAAACGAGAATCACTGTGCTCAAAATATTGCCTCCGGAGACTGAGATCCCTTTTCCCATGGATGGTGTCATTTACCTCGAGGACCCTAATTCTTATCCGCTGGGTTGCTTTCTTGTGATCCGGCAATAGCCCAAGCAGAGGGCCTCGGAAGACCCGGGATGTCGCGAGAGGTGAGACGAGATGTCCCGGGGCCGATAAGCGACGCTTCCAGAGTTGTAGACAGTATCGGCCCGAGGATCAGTCCCCAAGAAATTATTTTTCGTTCCAATGTTCTTTCACTCTGGCGGCGCATAAGGTCGTGTTGAGAAAGAAACGTCATTTGAACATTCAAACGGTGCCAAAATCCCTTAGATAAAATATTTCTTGGCAAAAAAAATAATGAATATTTTCCCATCAAATTGTCAGGTATACTGGGATACATCGCAGGGGGTATATTTTCTGAAATATCTGAGGCAAAACAGCCGCAAGTTTTCCTGAAAATTCATGTTTTATGAGAAGAACTTTGACGTCAGCTGCAGGCTCATACGTCGTTTATGTTTAGCAGGGCAGTGCGTTTGTGTTCTCGACGAACAAGGCTCGTCGGTGAGTTTATGAGTAAGAAGGCATCGTAGTTCGTTTCAGACGAGATTTGAGATTCTCTCGATGATGCAAGGAGAGAAAGAGATCCAACATATAAAGCGCATTTTATTTCAAGTTCGAAAAGTTATCAGGAGACACTGTCCAGTTCTACCTCATCAATAGACTGATTTAAGAGGCTACGTCATTCTTGCGATTTTCCATGTATCGATGTCCAAAAACCTCAAATCCAGATTCTGTGTTAAATATTTATTGCGTGTCAGTTTATGACGGATTTGTCAATGACCCTCCATAAATCAGATTTTGGAATTATGATGGCAAGTGCGGACATGTCGAAATATGGAGCTTATATTAGGGGAGTCAACCGTCTAACGCGACGAAACACGCTACAAAAATGTCGCTGCCAATCTTCAGATTCCGATGTCAAACCGAGATGGCCAAAAATGTTCATTGGTGATCGTCCCTCTCAAAAATTAGTAAATTTATACAAAAACTAAGTTAAATACATGCTTTACAAACAAAGGGTCGTACTAATTGTAACAATAAATCATTCTGGATGATTTGAATTCATGCTGGCTGCCTCTATGGGCTCCAAAACCCTGCATGACCAGAAGAAAAATTGCAGGTGTCTGAAATTTGATGAATTTCGTGTTTAAGTGAAAACTACTGAGTGAACTGATCACGAGGATGCCCTTGGTTCATAAATTGAACAATCATCGGAGGAAATATGACAAAATGATCATATATGCTAAAATACAAGTCTTCAAATGGACGTATTTCTGTCAAAAGGAACTATGTGCATAAAGACATGAGCCCTGAGACCCATAAGAATATGTGCATAAAAGGGCTCACGTCATAATGCACATAGTTCCGTTTGATAGAAATACGTCCAAATGGGAAATGCCGTCAGATGACGTCGCACTAGGCGGTGCATTTTCTCACTTTTAAATCTCTTTTTATATTACATTCCGTATCAGAATAAAATAATGATAAATATTGCACAATCAGCTCTTTAAGCACTCATGGACGAAGCAAAAAAAAAATTGCATGCACATTCCCCATTCAGGTTCATAGGTAATCTGCACTTTTGGACCCCAAAAGCTCCATGATTCAACTTCCAAATTACCGACATGTCCGCACTCTCCCCATATAGAATATAGATACTCTGAAGCATATTATTCGACCGCAAGACTCGGAGTATCGTAAGTCGGGGCCGGCGCGCTGCGCGGCGGTGCGGCTTGGCGGTCCGCCGCGGTCCCCTCGCGAAGACGCGAATCGTGGGCGGGTGCTTCTCGCCTCGGCATCGCGAGGGGGCTTTTTTCCACGCCCAACGCCGGGCCTCGACGCTGCAGACTGCAACCCCCTCTCCCCACCCTCCCCCCATCACGGTCCCCACTTCGTTGCGGAGACTCTGATGCGCTTCAAATCCGCGTCACCCCCCGCCCCCATCCTCTTTTCTCGTTGCTGAGGTAAACCACCTTGTTGCAATTATATTTTTTCGTCGGATGCGATATCTATATCACAAGGCTTTTAGAAAAACCAATACCCCCTAGATTCAGTGTTCGAAACTCACAAGCGCCACCGCGGCAAATGCGTCTTAAAAATCGGTCGTGGCGCATAAAAAATGAGGGCTCTGCGCCCTCGTGGCCTCTAAAAATTGCCCCTCCCCTCAAAAAAAAAATCCTTGTTTTTCTGTTTGGTAATTTTTCGAAATTTCCCCCAAGTAACAGTTACTAGTTCTGTAACTAAAACATCATGCGTCTAACTTGTCAGTAAATGAGCCGTGATACATCGGCAAAAAGTCAATTTGGCCCCTTAAAATCTTCAATGACCCCTTAAAATCGAGCTTGATGCGCCACATGGCTCCTAAAACTCCAAAGAGAGTTTCGAACACTGCCCTAATTCGTTTTGAGGTTAAGAAACATCTGATTGTAACTTTTACACGACTCTAATGGGGAAAACCTGAAAAAAGCTATTTTTGACTCCTCAAAGTGTTTGACGAAGGATGAATTTTTACCCTTACATTTCAAGTCTAAAGTTTTTCATCCTGCAGGAATGCTGACGCCTTAATTATACCCACCTCCTACACAGTATAAAAAAGATGAAAAACTGCAACACCTAAAGCTTTTGCAATTGCTTCAGACAGGCACAACTGACTCATCATGAAAAAGAGTATACTATCTCGAACTTCATTAACATAGACAAATTTTTTATATTATTAACGTTTAAGAGTTAAAATAAATAAATTTTTAGATTCAATATAAAGTCATGTTTTAAATATTTGTAGGTTGGCACTCTGTTGGCAAAGGTGGAGTACCTCAAAGCCCCGCAACATCCTGCACGAATGCGCCGGATTTTATTTTTTCAGTGAGGAGCTGAAGACTCGGGCTGCATGATCAAACCTGGCAAACCTGTGTACAGGTATCTTCATAAAGGGCAACATGTAAAAATGAGCCAGCGGAGCCAAACCCGTTTGCATCCGAAAATTGAAATATATGACGTGAATTTAACAGCGTGATAACACTTAGAAATTCAATTTACGGTGCTGATAAAAGCATATTAATCCATTAAGTCTTGGAACGATGTTCTTTCATTAGAATTTCCTCCGGTGGATGAGTTGACTTGCTTTAATATCGGTTGCCTCCTGTGCCGATAAATCATCGTGATCAGCTGCGGACTCCTCCAAAACAAACATTTAAACCTGTTTCTTCTTCTTTTTCTTTCTTTCTTCCTTGCAATACAGCACATGTGCATGTCAGTGGCGCGGCGTGAATGATCGATCATCGATATTTTCTCATTTGCAGCTATGGTAAAAAATCGATTATTAAGGTGTTCGGTGAGAGCATTCTGTCTATCGATTCTTTTCCATGGGTGTAAATGGCAGATCAATCGATATATCGCAAAGCACGCCACGCCACAGGTTCGGACTAGGAGGGGAAACTTTCTTCAGACGTTACATCTTCGAAGGTCAAGTAAAAGCCCAACACATCTTAAACGCCACAAGGCGCGGGTATTGCCGCATCTCATGGAATTAAATCGATTTCTGGCAGAGGAACGTAAGTTTAGTATGCAGGTGATATAGAATTAATTGCAAATTCAGAAATGGTCAAATTCCACGGACTACTTACCACCGAGGCTGGAGCTGAACATCCGAATTTCAAGAGAATAAATCGCCTATTCATCATTTAACAACAATCATTAATTAAATTACAAAAAACTAAATGTTCGGGAATAATTTTAAAAAATTACGTATCTTTTCGAGCCCGGAAAAATGTGAGAACTTATTATGGGAACATCACACTTTTAAGTAACCGAAATTAGAGCCTGTAAGTAAAAAAAATTCTTCTCCCTCTCTCTCCCTTGAAAAATTCTCAGAAAATTGTTTTTCTCCTTTCCTTGAGGATCGACACTGAAAAAATACATTAATTTATCCCTGAATGTAGATCACTCAGTAGTTTTATCCATTAACGTCACCGCCATGTAAAAAAAGGTTTATTTCCTCGAACTTTCTAAACTGCACGTCTGAGAGTAGTCAGTTCTGGGGGAAAAAATTAGACCCAGCAATCCAGCATCCTCATTATAACCCAAAGAATCGACTGCTGAAAATATCTTAAACGAAAATCACTGAATCTTGCATCACCCTGAATAGCTCATTGAACTCACGCCCTTCCGCACGATTTCAAGTCACTTTGAAACCGCAGGTAAACGAATGACGTCCCATACGCGGTTTCATCGCGAAATTCCTAATATCTTTAATGCGCGTCAATACTGCTCCGTGATTACTTATTTATTGGCTGCCAAATTTTTCGAGCGGGTACTAAAAATTACCCCGCGCCCCGCCATTCCAGAGTTACCGGCGATTGCGTATTTATTAGCTGTCAATATTTTGATTGGTAAAATGACGATGGGCGCCTGGGGCTGTACGGTTTATCTTCCTCTCAGATGGCAGTGGCGTGTCGTGCTTTGCGATGTATCGATTGGTCCGTCATTTAATTCTATAGAAAAGGATCGATGTTCGCGACGAACACCTTAATCGATCCTGTACCGTAGCTTCAAATGGGGAAAAGTCGATAATCGATCATTCACGCCTCGCCACTGTCATGGGTACAGGTGCTCCCACTAATACCTGGGTCACTCATTCATTTTGTCGATAGCTTCAGGGTAGCGCTGCCCGGCCGTACCGAAACCGCGTAAAAGCAATGTAGATTCAATACAGATACGTGGTTTCAGCCGATGAGATGCATGATCGGGAGGACGAGAAGGAAAAAATGAGGAGGATACGGGTGATTTATTGCTTGCACTCTCGCTACTGTGTTTATCTTAAGCCTCCGTCTTTATTACTCTTTCGACGGATAATGCATTAAAATGATGGTCATGTGCTGTTACTCTCTTGAAATTGATTAGTAAGTTCTTGGCTGTTTGGAAGCGAGATTTCTACCGAAGTGACCTAAAAAAATTACAGTTGGAATTCTTTGACTTTTCCGGTGTTTTTTCCGGATCAATTTTGTCGTAATTCCCCAACTTACGCTACACGGAGAAAAAAACCTCGTGCGTGGGACCCGAAGTTTAGGTCATATGGATCTCTGAAGTTTTCGGATTGAGCATCTGAACACTTTAGATCTAGCTGTCGAGGTTCGGATCACACATCTGAAACTTAAGTTCTTACATCTGAAGTACTTCAGATGTGAGAACCGAAGTTGTTCGGATGTGAAAACCGAAGTACTTCAGAAGTAAGAACTGAAGTTTCAGATGTGTGATCCAAACCTCAGCAGCTGGACCTAAAGTGTTCAGATGCTCAATCCGAAAACTTCAGAGATCCATATGACCTAAACTTCGGGTCCCACGCGCGAAGTTTTTTTCTCTGTACGGAATAAAAAAATAATAATTGTAAGATTTTCCAATTCTATCAGGAGAAAAACTTCGACCATGCATCACCTATTTATTCGCCTAAAAAAGCTCTCTTGTGCAACTTCAATGGAAATTCAATCCATTCAACATCATTTTCTCGTTAGGAAAATACGACAGCTTCAGAGACAAAATTTCAGCGGTTGGCCTCCTCGGGTGAATGATGACTTGTAAGCTTCAAGGTTTTTTTTTTTTTTTACATAAAAAAAAGTTAGGGCATAAAAAACTCAGCCCGTGCCGTAGAGAAGAACTAGAGGCACCCTCAGGATACGAATGATCGGCAGACGTTGTTCGTCGTTTGTTTTCATTAAACGTACACCCTCCGTCATTACTCTCTCACAACCTCCATTCCCACTCCGGGTCTCATCCCTGTAGTACGAATGGATTCAGTTGAAGTGTAATTATGCTGCCATTCACAAAAAAATGCCGTGTAGTAACTTCATTCAAGATTTCGCGTTTTTCTTTCTTGCAAAATGCTCTCTGATAGGAGTTATAAATACGATAATGCTTCATTTTCTTGGTTTCAGTTCAGGTCCCAGTAGTACACCGCATGTAATTCAATAAATACGAACTATGAATTTTCATCGGTTTTTCTGCAGTAAAAAAATTCAGAATAAAAAAAATGCAAAAATCTAGGACGTAAGCGTGGTTGCTTTGAACGGGAGTAATTAAGATGTCCGGTTTTTTAAGTTTCACCTGGAATTTATATAATACTCAGTGGTGCAGCCACACATTCTCTGAAGGGTGATTTAATCTAAACATTCTCTGCACATGATTCAAAGGTTTGAATCCTCCTTTATATCCAAAAAGTAAGATTGTTGCAGGGAAATTTTTGCGTTTCGAAGGAGGCTTATGCCCGCGCCTTTTTTAATAAACCAAGATTTCATTTCGGAAGTGGCAATTTCATGCGTCGCTGATAAGACAGTCTTTTCTTCTAATTTAATTCTATTACAGCAAAAACGCCTTCTTTCAATTCCAATATCCACGTCAGAGACGACATACGGCATATATTCACCTGTGTGTAGTTAAACATAAACTGAAGAATTCAACCCTCAATACAGGAGCTGATAATAACAACCCCTCTCCGTGGCTTTTAAAAGCATTTCAACATAAACTTCGATTAGCCTTGTGAAATTATTAATAAACGCGTTTGTGCCGGCTAATTGATAACCCGCGCAACGCCGTTTGATCCACGGGCCGATTCAGCGAAAGAGTTAATCGCGGGAGCAATTAAGCCGGAATTAGATGGGGGCACGTGGAGTTATTTAATGAAAGGGGTAAAAGGGGAGACATCGCGACGCGGCTCGGCGCGGCAGGGATCATTTGTCAAGGGCGGGAGGGTCCTCGAACGCGTCCCTGGGGCTTTCTAGGTGCAATTTCCTTAAGTGCTCGCAACAGTTTTTCACCGTAATGAACGACACTTTCGTTTCGGCGCGGGACGCAATGCAACTTTAAGTTTTTTTCACGGAATTTATGATTGCCCGAAGATGAGCTCGGGAGAGCGTTTATGCATTATTTGAACAAATTGCTTCCGGCAGCCTCGAATTACCGTCGTAAGTGTCCCACAAGCTCAATCTGTAAGTGGTCCATTTTTCAACGATGCAACTTACTTTTTCTCGAGCCAGGTTGGTCAGATACCGGAATAAAATAATGCGAGTCAACGTGTATTTTAATGTGGATTTAAGACGTAAAGATGCTAACTCTTCTACAACAGAAGTGGAATATTCTGGAATCTCCGTCATGTAAATGAAGTGGGCACAAGCGCTTTGGGACTATCACTGGAAAAAGAAGTCGTTTGGATCTAGAGTCTAGACTCTTGAAAACATTGACAAGAAAAATTACTCTTGATTCAATCGGGTTTTCGCTTAAATCGAGAGCCAAGCCTCTTAATTTAAGCGGATTTCCTTTTGTTTCAAGCAAAAATCCGATTGAATCAAGAGTATTCTTTCTTGTCAATGTTTTCAAGAGTTTGAACTGTAGATCCAAGCTACTTTTTTTTCCAGTGAGCGATTGATTCTTCCATGTTTTTCCTAAAAACGAAAAACCCGATGAAAATCAGAAAAAACGAACGGACCTTTAGGTGGACGTATTTGAATCAAAAGGAATTGTATTAATTGTGACTTGAGCCCTGTCATGCATTTATTCTTGTGGGTCTCAGGGCTCATATCAGAATGGATATAGTTCTTTTTGATGTAGCACGTGTTAGTGTCAAAAATGGAGCATACAGCGGAAGAAACTGATCATGCATATTTGGCCTAGTCTCACAACCGAGGATTCTTTAATCGAATCAACTGTATTGGTCAAGAAAACGCGTATTTCAAGGGTAATGTCCTAAAAAATAGAAAAATTTAAGTAAGGTCAGTTTGCATGCTGAGTTTCTACGTCCCACACTGAAAAATTTTCTACAGAGATGTGCTAGCGAAAGTTGTTTGTGCATGCTATGCTGTAGCTGCTATTTCCATACCTGTATTGTGTCCTGCCGTCCAACTATACTAAGCCTGATTAGGCGAACCTACACGAAGATAAAAACGTCGGTAAGAAAGTAAAGTTTTCAGTCCGGGTAACTAAAGTTTTCGACCACGAGGCCAAACATTTATTTCAGGTGAGTAAATACGACTTTGTCGAGCGTACTGGAGCTCAAATTTTTATCGTCGATAAGTTCAGTTATCAGAGCCTAGCTTTGGTTTTTACGATTGAAAACTTCGGTTACCTGAACCATTACTGAACCAAGTACATATGTGCCGTATAAGCATGAAAGGTCATTCCTTGTAACTGAAGTTATTTTTCTCCGTGTAACGACGGCGAAAAATCCGAGGCACGAGGCCGCGAAGTGCCATAGCGCGGTCTTGCGTCGCCCCACTCGAAAAAGCTGGATTAGTTTTCCATTAGGCCGAAGAGGGCGAACCCCGAGCGCGGACTGAAATCCAAATTTGATTAGGGCAGCCCCCCCCCCTCCCCTCACCTCCCTCGTCCGCGCGGAGATTTATGGTGAACTCGACGCGCGTCGCGCATCCCTCTCGTTCGCGCTCCGCTCCGGTGAGCTCGCCTTGGCCCTGGCTCCTCTTCAATCTAGTCATAATGCACCCCCTCCCCTTCCCCCGTTTTCCTTCCCGCCACTGGCGCACAGAGGAGCAAGTCGACGGGAGAAGTCTTAAATGACGTAGACATTGATATCTAAAATGATAATGAAAATAAGGCTAAAAAACGAGGAAATTACACTTAAATTAAGAATAAAATCACTGAAATTTTTTTAAAAAATTGTCGCACGATCGCCGCTGACGAAGAGAAAGGGCAGCGAACCCTCCGAAACGTCGTCCGGACAAATAATTAAGTAACGAAAATTTTAAGTTTTTAAATTTTTAGCAGTTTTATTCTTAATTGATATCTTAATTGAACCGATTATTTTCCAAATCATGTAATTGTCAAAATTTCGAATGCGAGAAAAACAAGAAAAACAGTTTCCTTCGTTTTGTTGACAAACTTCGAATTCCAAAAAATGTATGTTCTTTTATGAGAATATTTTGGAATCCGACATGATTGATTTTACAAGAGAAACCAAAGAAAAAACAACCCCTATCCAAACAAACCTGTTACGTTAGGCTTAAATTCACACCGTGTCTGAAAGTCCATTGGGACGAACTCAACATGCAAATTCAGAGTTTGGCCCAAAATGTCATGTCCGATCCCTGCAGGTTCCACTGTGCGTCGCCCCGAACCACTTAGAAGGGGGAGGGTGGTGGGTTTGCCGAATATAATAACACGAAAAGGAAGCTGCTGAGACAAAACAATGTCGTGTCCTCGGGGTCGCGTATATTCCCTCGGCTGTACTTGTCGAGCGCTGATGTACTTAACGAAAACCACTCATCTATATGCGGATTGCCCGTTAGAGTTAGATGGTTTATGCTTCTCAGGGCAAAGCAGCTGTTCCTAACCCATTACGCTGCTGCATGCGAGTTGGTGTAATTTTCGTTTGATTAAGGTGTTATGATGCGCAGAGATGGGATGCCGTTGACATCGGTTTCCTTCCCAAGATCGACTGATTTAGAGGTTTGCGCTTGCGGGCGTTCAGCATTCACTGAAACTTTTTGTTTAACTTTTTTAAAAGCAACATTTCATTGGAAGCCATTTTTCCTGAGTCACACTGGAAAAAAAACACATTGGATCTGGAGTCCGGACTTTTAAAAACATCGACAAGAAAAAGTACTCTTGATTCAATCAGAATCTAGCTTAAATCAAGAACCAAGCCTCTTAATTTAAGCGGATTTCCTTTTGATTCAAGCAAAAATCCGATTGAATCAAGAGTATTTTTTCTTGTCAATGTTTTCAAGAGTCTGGACTCTAGATCCAATGTGTTTTTTTTGTTTTTTTTTTTTTTTTTTGTTTTTTTTTTATTCCAGTGCAGGTCAAATTTTCAAATTTTGAGATACCGACGAGCTCTCTCTCTCTGGCCAATAAGAGTGGCCCTGAGAGTAGTTCAACTCACTTTTGTGCCTATATATAAAACTATGCAATTTACGCGTCAAAAAGTGCCAGTACCGTAAACGTAATTCTCCCACGACTTTTGGACCATTTTGTTCTTTTTTCCTCTCATTTCCCTGTTTTCCTTAATCCAATTATCATTCCCTGACTTTTCTCAGTTTTTCCTGACTGTGGCCTCTCTATAACTTAATCAAGACGATAAATGATAGTGATACATACGAACTCGGAAGTGTAGTTGGCGCGAGCGATCGGGATTTTCAGAATATCTTACCTGCAACAAACAAAGAAATCACACATTAAAAATAGGTAACATCATAAGAAAGCTGGCCTCCAAATATGACAGCGGTGAGCTTCCGTACTATCATACTCTCCGAGGTATAAGGGGGAAAAACGAAGCTTCTCTCCCAACTTGGGCCAGCTTTAATCCCTACGAAAGGGGTGCAAAACAGAGACTTTCTGTGCACCTTTATGATAAAAAATAAAATAATTTAGCAGGAAGAGAATACAGGACGTGCGTGCGTCTCCTCCAATGACTCTCCTCTCTCTCTCTTTCATTGTGCAACGAATAAAACCCTCAATCGATTAACACTTTTGTGACCCCGTATTGTCGCGCAAACCGTATCCTTGAGTTTTGCAAGAAAGGGAGGAAAAACAAGACGAAGAAAAAAGGGAACGGAAAAGTTAAGGAGAAAAAGTGAAAAATACAGATTGACGATGATTCACTCTTTTCTGGATTCATTGACCCATCCCTCAAGTCATGCACCTCTCAGCCCTCTTCAAAAACCTCTGGCGTGCCCCCAGAAAAATATTCCGGAGGAATAAACGCAACGAAGAAAAAGGGGATCAAAAAATTAAAGAGAAAAAATGAAAAATACAGATTGACGATAATTCACACTTTTCTGGATTCATTGACCCATTCTTCCATTTGGCATTGGGTCATGCACCTCTCAGTCCCATTCAAAACCTCAGGCGTGCCTCCGGAAAAATATTTCGTAGAGATAAACGCAACGACAAAAAAAAGGGATCGGAAAATTAATGAGAAAAAGTGCAAAATACAGATTTACAGTACTTCGTGTTTTTCCGGAGTCGTTCACCCGCAAGTCAGGCACCTCTCAGCATCCGATAAAAACATTAAGCGTGTGCCCGGAAAAATATTTCGGAGAAAGGGGAAATTATTTTTTACTGTTTTTGTGACAGATGACGGTAGATTACATACGATGACGGCAGTAATCGACAAAAATCACTCTATTGAAAGTTCGTCCTCCTGCACTGGAAAAAAAAGTTCGATCATACGCGCCGCAGTGCAATGTTCTACATCCGCCGTCAGTTCATGTCACTAAACTTGCAAAACAAACCGGGCTGTAAAAATCGATACCATGCGTCGTAATGTAGAAGAAACTCGGTTACATGAATCGAGGATACATAATATTACCGTAACCGAATAGTATGACCGGCATAGAATACCGCCTTAAGTTACCGAGGATAAACAAATTTTCTCAGTATGAACTACTAAAGTCCCTTCATCCGTGGCACTTGTCTCCGCGAGACGTTTCATGGGATTGTTCTAGGGATAAATCGCACTTGCGGAGCAATTTTGAGTTAGTCAATGCTAATTACGAGTACCAAGCAGAGTCATTGTGGAGCCCTATGAGCGACTCAGAGAAGGAGAATAAATTATGTTGTTTTGTTTGAAAGAAGCTCAGCGAATTCAGACGGAAATTCTGATCGATTTGGGGACGCTATCGATTTAGAAAAGCATTGCGCTTATGGGCCGGTCAAATCGATAGGACACAAATCGATGCAAAAATGCAGAAATACGGCCCTAAATCGATCAGAATCCCGAAATCGATGGAAATCCAAATCGATGGGTCCGGACCCATCGATTTGGATTTCCATCGATTTCGTGAAAAACCGAGTTTTCCATCGATTTGGGTCACGCTTCACGGGATAGTTTTAAAGATGGCGAATCTCGTGCTAGTCATTGAGAACTACGAAGATGTTGTAAATGAAGAGATAGAGGAGCGAATACGAATTGAGGAGAGAAGAATATTGAGGATATTACCGTGATAAAATTTAAAATTCATAATTAAATTGCCGTGATAAAATTTAAAAATTTCTAAAATGGAGCATACAAAATATGTAAAATTGTGAATGAAGTTAAATAAGTTAAGAAATAATTTTAAAACAACATATACCTACTTCCATCTAACGATAAATTGTCTATGAGCCCCATAAGAACAGAGAAGATTTCTCCATGACAGCAGTTTGAACTTTGGCCTGCTCACTATCCAATAAAGAATTTTAAATTCTGATTTCAACTACTTACACTTAAGAATTAATTAATTTGCCACTTATTTTTTCGCAAGACTATGAAGGAAGTTTGCACAAATATTATAGGGGAAAGAAGAACCCCGAAGAGTATAATATGAGAAGGATTTTAGCTTCATTGAGGCTGGCTCTACTGAAACAATGGGCTGTTGAGTAGAAAGCAACACGGAGATTTTTCATGATTTGCTTTTAAGAGGGGAAAAATATGATGGGAAATGTTCTTGATTTCAACCGCCTCAGCTCTAACATGTAAAAATACATACCCAGCAAGACTGCGGTATCTAGGGAAATGAATCTGAGAGAATAAGAACTTTACACAAAGAAACAGGAAAAGGCGCATGAAAATTTGTAACTGAAACACCGACTTAGATATTTTAATTGGGATGAAAGTGCAGGTATACAAAGAAAAATTTGCATGCAGCATAAAACTGAATGGAAGAGTAAAGATTATTTTGACACCACTATTAAGATTTAAAATATGAGATCTCTTGAAGACAGAATTGTTAAACCTAGCAAACAGTGCTGAAATGAGATGTATCATTTGAAAATTGAGTTCACTGTGCATGGATGGTTATGGAGATGTCCAAGGTTCAAAATAAAAATTGTATGAAACGTATAAAACTACAGCTAGATAGGTACTTACAGAAAATTTTGTTGCTCTTTGCGACATTCTAGTAGATTCAAGTGATGAAAAGGGAGTTGATGAAACTTGGTGGAATTAATGGCTGTTTACAATCAAGTTATAGTCTCCGCAAATCCTTAAAATGTACGATAGAACAAGCGGAAGCCATAATTCTGAGTGACACAGCTATTTAGAATTGGTGAAGTCCATGGTGACTTGCTGCTCTGGCTAGCAAGTGTTTTAAAACATTTTGAGTTGAACACATAACTGAGAACAACTGAGGATAAACTGACCGCTTGCTGCTGTGAGATTGGACTAGTTGAGCTTGTTAAAAGCTGATTATCCTGGACTTTAGTAACTATCAGGACTCTCAGAGCCCCCTCATGATTGCACAGTTATTATTGCTTGATAAATCAATCCATAAAGGGGCAGCATATCAAGATAAATAAACCTCTGGTTAGGCATGCAGTCATGTAGATATTTCTCTATAAGGCTCTCCTATGGGTTCATTGTCAATCATCACTCGGGCCCATCATGGAAACTCTTAGGGACAAAGATGAAAATCAATGACGATTCATTTAATCAGTAAGGAATGGTAAAACTTTCTTCTCAAATAGTTTATGGTATTTTAATACTACATGTGTTTTTGCACTGTTGGACCAATACGCTAGTACTGGTTAGCTACGCTAACCTAATCGCAACCAATGATCCGATGAATTACAGTTGTGATGTTATGCGCAACCAGAGGAATTTGGAAGTGAATTCCTTAAATGGAGAAGTGATATTATAAAATCTTTGACACATGGTACCTGAGGATGTGAGATATAATTACTAATGAAATCACAGATGATAAATGATTTGGAAGCTACCCGAAGAAGGTTATCATAAGTGGCGATGTCTATGATGATCACTCAGTATCCGGCACGAACTAGTTTTCGAAAATTAGAGCACGCACTTGCTAGGGATTACACTACAAATTACGGATGAAATATTAATGACTAAATGTGAATAAGGACCTCGTGTATCACCATTGAATAGCTTTGATCGGTATTCAGAGAGCGAACCAACATCTCGTAGATCCGTCACACAAGTTTCATTCCTGCGATTCAAACTTGGGAAAAATCCCATGAAACGTCCCGTAGAGAAAAGGCCGTGGAAGGTCACATACACGAATTTCACCCGAATTCTTCGTCATAAAACATTGGGATCGTATTAAAGAGAAGTGAATCAACTCGATTTCCACAGTGTGGTAAAAATCAAGTATCTTTATCTTTATCTTAGAAAAAATTTCCCAGCATAGCAATTATTTGTCCACCAAAAAACTGTAAAGTTAAACAATCGTGATAAGTTGGTTCAATTTTGTGTTTCCATAACATTTTTAAAGCAAAACAGAAGTTACACGATTTCTAAAACACTGTAATCGAGCTGATTACCCTCTGCAAAATGCAGTCCACTCGCACTCGGTAGAGGAAAAATCGGAAAGCATAACTTCGCGGCACTGTTGCATCGGACTACGCTTCTGCCGATGGATGACGTCACAGTTGGACCCTCGGCGCGGGTTATCAGTGCCTGAAATCCATGTCGGTGGATGAGAAATTTGTCGGAGCACAACCACCTCTGGCTCTCCTGCGGGAGGGCGGGTGGGTCGGGGCCGTGTAGGGATGCCGTGGTTCTTTTTCCCAATTTAACGGCTGGCTGCCCTAACGCGACCCGACAAACGAGCCTCGCCAACGGGTTCCGCGTCCACCCGACGCCACCGCCGTCGGACCCCGCGCGCGGCGCTGCTGCATGGCGTCCCCGGCAACATGATCTCTTCATCTCCTCCGATCCCATCTCCTAATTCCCCGACAGCAACCCCGCCTTCGTTGCCAAACCACGTGCAAAAAGAATGCGAGGATTTGGCCAATGGAGATGTTGCATGTGTGAGGAATTTGCGGTTTGACTGTAAATTCTTCTGTGAAAGTTCGCGAGAAACACGATGGTGCCACTGGTTTTCTCTGAAATCCACTCCCAAGCTCAAAAAAAGCTCTCAAGTTGAGGCCAAAATGGAGGGGACATCCCACGCTATCCTGAGAGTCCACCTCTACATCAAGACAAACTCTCCGTGCAAAGATAGGGAGCAAATACATTAGCAGGGATGCCGTGTTTTCAGTTTTAGAGTCCCCAAATAAAGTGGCAGCTCTGTCAATGTATTTGCTCCCTATCTTTGCATGGAGAGTTTGTCTTGATGTAGAGGTGGACTCTCAGGATAGCGTGAGATATCCCCTTCATTTTGGCCTCAACTTGAGAGCTTTTTTTGAGCTTGGGAGATGATTTCAGAGAAAACCAGTGGGACCATCGTGTTTTTCGCAAACTTTTACATACGATTCTGTACTCAAATCGCAAATTCCTCACACATGCAACATCTCCATTCTGAGAATGAAATTCGTTTGGTTGAGAAACTAAACAAATTTGAACGAGAACTTGCGACACTGGAAGATGGATCCTTACGGCACGATGCACTGATTCATAGGGTCACCCAACTGGGTCCGTTTCTTGATCCGTTCCGCGTCCCCTGTTTTAAGCTCAGATCAGACATCACGACCGAATACCAGACGATTAAGAATTGAACAAAACAATTCAAAAGTTATCAGCATAACGAGTAAAAAAAATCATAAAAATAGGAAGCTAATACACTTTGGTAGAATTTAACATTCCTCTACGCTGTACTTCACACAGCGCGAAGGAATGGTAAGTTCTACTATCTTCAAGTCGATTCTGCCAGAGGAATGGTTACCTGTGCCAGTATATAGTAACTTTTACCTTTCTTCTGGCAGAATTGACTCTAAATTGACTTTGTGTGAAATACAGCGTGAAGGAATGGTAAATTCTACCAATCTTTTATTTTCAACGTATACTTGTTACAGCCGTTAGCATGTCTCGAAGGCCTGCAATCCTCCAATGGAATCCATACTTCGCGGGCAAGTTGCATCTTTCTTTTATGAAAAAAACCAAACGACAGAAAATATAAAAGTCACGCTTCAAAAGGGTCTTATCTGGAAAATGGCAAGCATTTGTTCTCTTGCAGTGAAATCATTCTAGGGCAAACCTCAACTTCTGATGTTTTTCATTCCAAAGATAATATTTGAACTTTTTATCTCGTTTACGTTATTGGGAGTTTTCAATTTTTCAAAAGACTAGGTCCAAGAGGGTTTTTTACGTTATCGGGAGTTTTCAATTTTTCAAAAGACTAGGTCCAAGAGGGTTTTACAATCCTCATACTTCCAGGACGTAAGAAGCCAAAACATAAGTGCCTATTCTTGCAAGTTAGCCTCTACGCATTCGATAGATAGACATCATGCACCAAAAACATTCCCAAATCATGGTATGGAGCAATCTTGCGTAAATTAGTATTTTTCGTTTTTTCTCTTTGCACATTTCAAGAAAACACATTCAATTTTACCATACTAAGAAAGTTTCGATTAATTTACTTTCCAAACAATTTTCATGGTTTGAAATCCTCCGAAATAATTGAACCTCATTTTGAAATTACTACAATTTTTGGCTGGGTTTAAAAACAACGCGTGCACCATTAGTTATTCTGTAGACGTACGTGTTTTTAAGAATGATCCAGGCATTGTAGTTCTTGATTGTAAAATGAGAGGCTTGGAGGACAAGGCGCATAAGTGCAGTTTTATCTACTTCTAGAAATATGTATTTGAAGTTTCGAAATTACATAGATCCTTACGGCAGAAAGAAAGTTCAAACTGACTTTTTGATGCTTAAAAATTGGACTTCGGGAGCAAATTTTTCACAGACGAGTTCATAAGACGAGTTTTACTTGAAATCATTAATATCTCAAATTTTCAAAAACTGCACTTATGCGTCTTGTCCTCCAAGCCCCTAAAATGTAGTCCAATGGACTATTAGACAAGGTACGTATTTAGGCATTCTGATACATGTTTCTTGACCAGAATTTCACGTAAAACACGATGCGTGAAATGAAAATCACTGAAATCAACTCCTAACGAAGCTATTTAATGTTTCTTGATGCGTGATTTCAAACCTCCCGCTCATGAAAACTCAATGCTCTACCTGAGTCAAATCGCGCACTAAACGTTACCACACTGAGAAAAAACTATGGCTTATAAACCTATTAGAGGTAAATATGGAACACCACTAATAGTAGTACCTCTAAATATAATAATAGCACATATACCTTAGTTATGGTACGGGGTACCTTAATTAGGTACAGAGACCTTAGTATGGTTCACAGACCGAGAATCATTAGTTTATTTACGACTATTATAGGTGTTCCATATTTACCTCTAATAGGTTTATAAACCATAGTTTTTTCTCAGTGCATGACGGTCTCTGCAATATGAAAATCTGGAGACCTCAATCTTTTCGTTAGCTACAGAAAGTCGTTTACAGCTTAAACAACACAGGATGGGAAAAATGAACACTGATCGATTGAGAAACACACCGCGACACCGTTATAGTGCTCGATTTGACTCACGTAGAGCTTTGAGTTTCTAGTGAGCGGGCACTTCAAACTCGTAACCAATGTAAATTGAAAATGTTAATATCTTCGTTAGGAGTTAGTTTCAGTAATTTCTGTTGCTTGAATCGTGTTCTACGTGAAATGGTCAAGAAACACGTATCAGAATGCTTATATTCGTTCATTGTCTAGCGGTCCATTGTCTCTACAAATTTCTGCCAGTGCCGAAATTCCGAGATGGCAAAAATCATGCGATGAGTAAGAGGCAAGGGCGGCACCCTGGTGACCGAGTCATGTTTAAATCACATTAGGACCCCAGGGCCAAAGGCGGGCCGGGGAATCGGGGATGGCCTCCCGCTGTTCGGGCCTCCGCTCGCGGTGGCGCCCTCCGCGGCCGAAATGGGGTTGAGATTACACCGCGAGCCCTTGTCGCCTATTCACACCGCATGTTTCGAGTTTGTCCTTCAGGGCCCTCCACGGAATCCACTTCACGAATCAGTGTACGAGTCAATTTATACCCCTCGTGTTTACATTAGATTCAAGTGGCGCTTCAGCACTCTTATAGTAAGTATTATTGGACGTGCTTATTGACAACCTGTAAGAGGTTCATTTAAATGGACCACATTTTGCAATAAGGAACCAAAATTTCTGACTCATTTCACAAACAGCATATATGTCATTGGTTTCCCTATACAGAGATGTGCTTTCATGGCAGAGTCAGAGATAGTGGTCCCTTATTGCAAAATGTAATCCAAATAAGAGTGGTTCCTAAAACAACTCCTCTCCTTCGGGAGGTGTCACACTGTCACACTGGAAAAAAAAAAAAAAAAACACATTGGATCTAGAGTCGAGACTCTTAAAAACATCGACAAGAAAAAGTACTCTTGATTCAATCAAAATCTAGCTTGAATCAAGAACCAAGCCTCTTAATTTAAGCGGATTTCGTTTTGATTCGAGCAAAAATCCGATTGAATCAACAGTATTTTTTCTTGTCAATGTTTTTCCGATGTGATCCAATGTGGTTTTTTTCCAGTGCTTTTTCAGTCCCTCCGATTGACAAAATTTGAAAAATTTCAGAACTTTGAATTTCCCGCTCAGATTGCGACAAATATGACAAAAAATGAAAAAATTCCGGACCGATTTGCAGAATTTCCGCTTTTTTTCAGTACTTCCGGTCCGCTCTTAAAAAATCAGTATTATTCCCGGAAATTCCGGACTTGTAGACACCCTTTAGATCCTTACGATGAATGACAATGAAGTTGACCACTGTTTTCTTCTTTTTTTCTAGATTCCCGTGAGTATTGGAAAAAGATTACCATGAGATGGTTCGAGTGGTCTAGAAAAGGAAGCGTGGCAGGTGGTAGCCGATGGTCGCGGTAGATTCGCGAGAAGTAATTTTCCGCGTCACCGCGTTAAATTGGGGCCGAGAGCGTCGCGACGCGCGTCGCCGACGCCGTTTAATAGGCGCATCTTAATTTATGCACCGTCCCGATGCTGCGCGCCGCGCCGCCGCTTCGTCGAGGGTACAGGAACTATACTGCCGTGCTACGGAAAAACGCCGTATGAGCCTTCAGGCGTTGCCAAATTTCATTTAATAAAACACTAATTTCCTGGTAAACTTACGAATGTTTTTCTTTTAATTTTTCGGATAATTTTGTACGCAATTTCACCTAAAGCTCCTGAAAATCCCCAAGAAATAATTACTTTCATAATACATTACTTTCCTTAAAAATGAACGTTTCATTGAAGAAAAGTTGGCAGCTCTCGAATGTTCATACGGTGTTTTTCTTTAGCACGGCAGTATAGGACTGCAGAGCGAGATGATTCACTGATCTTAACACTGGATGTGATAAGAAGATTTCCGGATGGCAATGCTGGATCATTGCCATTCGAAAAATCGATTTCTTAGACTCAAATGTGACCAAATGTGACCAAATAAAGTATTTACTGAAAAAACTCAAAATTGAGCTACTAGAACAACGATTAAAGGGAGTCTATTAGTGGAATTTTTTAACGCCCGGAGATGTCAAACCAAACCGGAGTTGCAACGGTTCAGAATTCGCAATTTAAAAAAACTTAAAATTCCACTCATACTCTTCCACGTTCACGGTACAAAACTGCCAGATTACGCCTGCAACTTGATGACTCTTTTGACGCGAAAAGCACTGGAAAAAATTATTTTGAACCCAAAGACTAGGCACTTACACAATTTAAAAAAAAATACCCCTGATTGAAACGGATTTTTGCTTGAATCATAAGGAAATTCGCTTGAATTAAGAGGCTTGGCTCAATTCAAGCAGAGTCATGAGTATTCTTTCTTGTCAAATTTTTTATAAGTCTGGACTTTAGATCGAAGAGACTTTTTTTCGTTTTTTCAGTAAGAACCTGAACCACTTTTATTCGGTGGGACACTGGCTAGAATTTTCCATAAAAATATCGAATAGAAATTCATTTTTTCCATGACTGTGAGAAGGAAAAAATTCCACTAACTTTCCGATGACCAATATCTACCGAGTACTTCAGTAACAAGTTGGAGAAATGGTGCTGGGTTCACACCATTTCGCGGGGAGACCAAAGCCAAAAAGTTCAAAAATTAGTCCAAAAGTTCCAATTTTGGCTTTGTTTACCCGCGAAATGGTGTGGACTCAGCACCATTTCTCCACCTTGTTACATACAGATTCGGGCCACTTCTTAGTGTTTTATTTTTTCATTTGTACTTCAGTAATTTGCTGATTCATTCCCTGTACGGCAACAGCGAGGATTCCACTCCGCAGAATGTCTCGAGTTTTAGTGGGATTCGGGTTGGGGCGTAAGGAGGGTGATTCCGGACGCGTGCGGCCAGGCCTCCAGATGACTTCATAATTCCCTTGAAATGGAGTACCAGACTCCGGATCAACGATGACGACATTTTTTCCGAGCAACTGACTCCGCAAATGAGGGTGCACCCCGCGCTAACTCGCTTCGTAAGACAATTCAACGGGGGAGGGCTAATAACTAAATAAACGGAAGTGATGAAAAATGTCAAAGGATGGCAGTTTATTTCTCTGCGAGCCCCAGAAATACCTCGGGATCCGCACTGAAAAAAAAATATCCGTGTATTTACTAAGAAAAGGGTAAAATTACTAAGAATTCAGGGTTCTATTTGATCCCAGTTTTTTCTTGGTAAAATTACCATTTATGGAATTGGTAATTTTACCGAGAAATCTCGCTAAAATTCTTCGTTAATCGGTAATTTTACTGGACCCCGGTAAAAACGCAAATCATTTTTATCGACTGTAGTAGCATTACCGAGATAAAATGGCAAAGTTACCGGGAATTGATTACCAATAAAAGTGGTGTTCTTACCTGGAAAAAACCGTAAAAATACCGATTTTTGGGTAAGCTTACCAGTCTGTCTTGGTAGAATTACCAATGATTGGTAAAAAAAAGTGAGATGGTAAAGGTATACCAACGGACGTTGGTAAAAACGCCGATAATTTTTTTTCAGTGCGTGAGCTACAAAAGCCGTTGACGATAGAAATCAGAAAGTTTATGAAAGCCTGTAATTCGTTGACCAAGTAGAGAGCGGCACTTTTTTTTGTGGTCAAAGGATGGAGATGCAATTGAGGCACTGGATACGAAAAGGGCACTTCTCGGTTGCAGTGTTTCAGAGTCTCCTCTAATATTTCATTCATTGTGAGGAAAGTAAATGCATCCATTTCACTAACAATTTCACTGAATATTCCTTATCATTCTACAATTTTCTATGGAAAGATTTCCGGTAAAATCACCCATTAAATTCTTCTCCAAGAGATTAATTATCAACAGAGATTCTGAAACACTGCAATCGAGAAAAGGCCTTTTCGCATCCAGTGTCGCAATTGCTAGTTTCTCTACATAGGCACTCTGTTATTCGGGTGTTCCAACCGACGACAACTCCCATAGTCCCATTCATTTCTGCGGTGAGAAAAGCGAAAGCGCCTTCGATTTTGAACACGCAACACGCGCATCCGCAGGACACGAATAGTTGCGTCAAGGCGCCGCACAACCAACATTCAATCAGTATAGTGCGCGTGGGTCGAGAATACGAGATGATTGCCGATTTCAATGGGTCATTCTAAAAAAGACTTAAGCGCGAGAAATTGTAATACAAGAAAAACAGTGAAAACATTTTAGTTGACCCGTTCGAAATTTCAAAGCTTTGAAATATTAAAGCGACGAATTGATTAATCACATTATTATATAATTCACGAATTAAAGGGAGTCGATTACTACGGTTCCTGATATTTTCCTCGCGTTTCCATTTTTTACGCATAAGTCTTTTTAAGAATGACCGATTCAATTGGACGTATTTCTGCCAAACGGAACTGTGTACATTAGGATATGAGCCATGAGACCCATAAGAATATATGTACAACAAGGTTTACGTTATAATGCACAATTTTCCGTTTGACAGAAATACGTCCATTTAGACTGCATTTGGCAATTTGGAACTATAAATTCTGGCACATCTGAAAAAACACTTATGTGCATAGGGAAACTAATTGCACATACGTTGTTTTCAAACCGGGCCAGAATTTATGGTTCAAAATTGCAAAATGCAGTCCATTTATGGATCTACCATTGAAGTTGAATGCCGAAAACAAGGAAGTCCTCGGGAAGATTACCGGGAGCTACTTCAGAGGACCTTCAAGAAATGAGTGAGATTCAAGGGAAGAAGATTTCAGTCGAGAAATAACGGAAGGTTTCCATTTAAATCCAAAACCCGTCCAGAAATCGGGAGAGCCTCGTAAAAAAAAAAATCCAAATTTTTTATTAAGAATGGCTACCAATATTATATGAAGTTCATGACTCCATCTATTCGATTAAAATGACCGTGATTGCGCTCTGTCACAATGCATCGGAAATTAATTTCGCACCTCCGTGATCATCCTCCCCCTTCGACGGCTTCACATTCCAGGGAGGTGCGAAATTAATTTCTGATGCATTGTGACAGAACGCAATCACGGTCATTTTAATCGAATAGATGGAGTCATGAAATCCACAAAGTACTGGTGGCCATCTCAATAAAAAAATTGGAATTTTTTTACGAGGCTCTCCCGATTTCCGAAATTATACCGTGATTGCGTTCTGTCACAATGCATCGGAAATTAATTTCGCACCTCCCTGGAATCTGAAGCCTTCGAAGGGAAGGATGATCAGGGGAGCAGAAAACGAAAGAAACTCGCACGGAATGGAGTGGACATCTGTCACTCACATAAATACCGTCATCGGAGAGGAGTAACACATTTACGGCTCTGGCCAATTATGAGAGGACGGACGATAAATATTTATAAAAATACCTGTCGCCGACGGAGCGCGGGATAAATTATGACGTCGCGAGAGGAATCAAAATTTCAGGGTGGATTTCGAATTCCCCCGCGAGATGTTGGGACACCTCGGTATTTATAGGAGTTCCGATTTGACTGGTGCGGGAAATCGCTGCTCCGAGAATTGAGGGAATGCGGCTTTGACCGGTCCACGCGAGGAAAAAAATCATCCCAAGATTCTCTGCGTGTTGCCAAATCGGGGCCAACGAGTTTGAATGGAATCAATTAACAGGGTTGCAAGTTTGGTAAAGCTGGAGTAAGTTATGGTAAAACCCGAATTTTCCTGATTTTTCCTCGATTTTTCAGACGTGGCATCGCACAGAGAATACAAGTAACGTTACCTTAATCAGCACTCACCGGTTTAGTTGGATTCCAGCTGGGACTCTATCTAAGAGGCGAGAAATTCCCTTTAATTCCCGTTTTTTCGATTCCTCAACTTTCCACGTGTTTCTTGATCCTAGCAATCACTGGTAAAAAAAACCTCTTGGTTCAAGAGTGCAGTTTCTTGTCGCCGGATTTAAGAGTCTGGACTCGTGTTTCAATGCAAAATTTGCTTGAATCAATGCAAAATCCGCTTGAATCAATGCAAAATCCGCTTGAAACAAGAGTTCAAGACTCTTAAATCCGGCGACAAGAAACTGCACTCTTAAGTCAATGCACCGCGGCATCGGTATAAGAGGTTTTTTTTTACCAGTGATCCTGACTAGGCATCATGATCATATCTATGTTTAGAGCTTTGGGGAAAATACTCGTGAGAAATGGAATTGACAACAAGCTATGCTTTCCCTACTCCAGGAAGTATTCGAGGATTCTTCATAATACGCAGCAATTTATAGAGAAAATTAATCTGCGCTTACACAAATCGATGTTGATTGGTTTTGTAGATGGGTGAACTGAGGGAAAAAAACAATTTCATACTAAATTGCCACGCAGGTTCATTGCATTCCCAACTTTCTGAGAAAAAAAAAACTCGGTAGTATGGGCCTGATGCTCCATGTCGTTTGTGCTGTTGATTTCTTAAAATTGTGTGTACTCTTCACTCTGGTAATCGTAACCTTGGTCCATGCGAAAAATCGAGCTATTTATACAGTTCGATCCATGTTACACAGCAAAAAGAATATACGGACACAGTGTCGACTGATAAACCTCGCCAGATTACATCGCGTGGCGTGTTAGGGTAAGGATTCTAAATATTTTGTCTCTCGGCTCACGGGACAGAATTTTTTCCCTCAGTGTAGATTTCCTGGCCTGTCCCAGGAGGAAAAATCCCCATAAAAAAACAAACATCAAAAATCAAGGCAGGGCAGACAAGTCAAGGAAGGGACGAAGGGACGAAACAGTCCAATTCATTGATTTCCTCACGAAAAAACAGAACTCTATTTCAATGTTGCTAAAGTCCTCCTCGCTAATGGTACACGGAGAAAAAAAACTTCGTGCGTGGGACCCGAAGTTTAGGTCATATGGATCTCTGAAGTTTTCGGATTGAGCATCCGAACACTTATGGTCCATCTGTTGAGGTTTCGATCACTCATCTGAAACTTCAGTTCTTACATCTGAATTACTTCGGTTGTCACATCTGAAGTACTTCAGATGTATGAACTGAAGTTTCAGATGTGTGATCCGAACCTCGACAGCTAGACCTAAAGTATTCAGATACTCAATCTGAAAACTTCAGAGATCCATATGACCTAAACTTCGGGTCCCACGCATGCATTTTTTTTTTCTCCGTCTATAGTTACCAGGAGAATCTTGGGCAATTCTGACTGAAAATTTCACTGATTTCTTCTCAGACTCCATGCAAAAATCAGACGAATTTTGGATACAAATTGCTGAGGGGCATTTTGTTAAACAAATTATTTCTAAAAGCCGATTTGGTGACCTTAGAATGGAGTTACGTTCCCTCGTCTAGAGGACGACGAACTCACCCTCACGCGGGCCTCACCAGGACGGCTTAACACGAAACCGGGAAATTCGGGAGGTTATCGATCGAGGTCGAGGCACCCCAGCCCAGGGTCCGGCGCGGGGATTCGGGGGTGCGCGGTGTCGGCGAGCGAGGGTGGGGGTGGGGGCGGCTGGGGGCGGAGCGCGTCGGGCGCGAGGGGCGGCTCCGGGTCCGCCCCCGCCTCGCCGCGATCTCGCGTCGACGCGGCGCGGCGCACCCCGACAGCTACTTGCTTCCCACTTATCACGCTCGTAATTAACCTTTATGCGCCCAATAAATTTCGCCATTCCGCCATTTCGCCCCGCTTCGCAGTTCGCATTCGCCCGTCCAGCCCGAGCCGGAAACGGATGTGCTCGCACGGATGAGCTGCCGCCGAGACGCCCGGAAAACGCTAGGTTGTGGGGCTCCCGATTGCGGGGCACGTTTCGTCGCTCCTCCGTCGTAAGGGAGTATCATATTTCCACATGAGCCCTGGAAAGCATAAAGTCTTATGGAGAAGAGGGCTTACGTGGAAATTGAGATACGTCCTTCCGTTAGATTTGGAGATTGGATTAGATTTAGATTTGGAATTTTTGCGACGGTTTGAGGGCGACGAGGTAGAGATGTAGAAAAAACAGGAATCACGGAGATGGGCTTCCAAGAGAGTCAACGATACAAAGCCATTTTGCGATTTTTTGCAAAATAAAGTGACGAAAATTTTACTGATTAGCCCTTAATTTCTATAAGAGCTTATCACCAATTTCAGAGAAAAATCTAAATTCACGGTATTTTCCAGTTATAAGGACAGCAGGGATTAAAAATTTTAATTTTTTTGTGAAAGTTCGGAAATCAGAGTCCAAAAAACCTTTCGTTGCTCTGATTTAATTTAATACTACTGAAGACTGGAGCCAAAAAACTAATTGTATCACGGTTGCAATGAAGGGTTGTTGATGAAGTTTCAAACTCTCTGGGAGTTTTTCTGTTTCTCCTCGGAAAAAATATGAATGCGATTTCTACCTCTTAAGTTTCCTTCAAATTTTCAAACATTGTTGGTTGAGTAGTACCGTATACTAAAATGATCAAAATAGGAATCGTCCTACTGTACATTTAATTACAAATTATAGTTTCCTTGTTTCCCGAGTTTTCCAGCTTCGTAAACAGCCCACAATCTTCAAGTGAATCATTCTCGTAAGTTCCACGATTGTATACGGATTTTTCTGCAAATTTCAGTGAATTTTCTGCATAATACGAAGCAAATCCCTCATAGGTCTCATAGAGATCCGCACAAGCGTTCTCTCGTAAAAAATGAAACGGCACAGTTAAATTTCGCAAAACCTGATGTGGCTTATATCCTTTCTGCTAAGCGCAGTCCATTTGTCCCTGAAAGATTCCTTCGGGTCCGCGGAACGTCCAACAAGAGACGGAAAAAAAGATGGATCAGAGGCAAATCCATCAGTTTGGCAACATCAGATTACCTCCATTTAAACCTATGCTAAATAATCGATCCTTATCGAAGCGCCTGGAATCGATAAATTTCCATACGTTTAAACAGAGAAAAGACAATGTTGCCAATTTGCTGGATCCGGCAATGAGATGGATGGCGTGGAAAGTGGAACGAGCAGGAAAGGGCCGTGGACGGGAAAGCGGAAAGATGAAGTATGAAGAGAGGAAAGAAGCGGAGTCCATTAAGGTATTCTCAATTATAATAGTTGCAAATAAGGGACCGTACAATGTGGTCGGGGGCGCTTGCTTGCATGGTCGGTGCATCGGGGATATTCAGATGCGCGCGGACCGGAGAGGCGCAGTAATTTATGATATTCGTGAAGGGAAAAGCTGAGCCCCGGTCCCCGATTCAAACGGGCGCCGCTCCCCTCCGGAGCCGCCAAGCCCTCAACGCCCGACGCCGAACCGGGTAAATAAATATTTATATAATAAATAACGAATCTTCATCAATGGACCCGATGGACCGACCGACCGACCGATGAGAGCCGCGTCCGCGCCGCCAAGTCTCAACGTCCGAGGCTGTGCATTCGATCGACATGAATCCATCGAGAAGTAAAAACGTGAATCGATCGGCGTGAACCGATCGACAACCGTGAATCGATCGACAAATTACTAAAAAATTAGTGTCGATTCGATTGACATGAATCAATCGAAAAATAAAAGCGGAATCGATCGACAACCGTGAATTGATCGGCCAGTGGCTTGACCGACAACCGTGCATCAATAGACAAATTGTTAGAAAATTTGTGTCGATTCGATAGACACTAATCGATTGAAAAATAAAAACGAGAATCGATCGAAAAATTATCGAAAAATTATTAAAAAATTGGTGCCGATTCAATCTCCACGAATCGATTCGTTAAATTTTCCCCAAAAGATCGGGAAATTCATCGCCTCTGAAACAAAATATTTTGGAAACTAATTGCTCAACTTCAGCAAAGCTGCTTGGATAGTTCCTCATCAGAAGGTGATAAGTCCTGAAGCATGCCTATTGCCCAGTCTCGGTTTGGTTCTCATAACAGCGGGTCGAGTGTTGAATCGTTATCGAATGGTTCTGATCGGTAAATCCCTATCTCAGCAATGCTTTTTATTGATCATAATCATTCAACATAGATTCAACGATCGGGCCGCTGCTCCAAAACTAGAGTCTTGTCTCCACGGGACGTTTCAGGGGACTCGTCCCAAGTTCGAATCGAATGAAACTTCCGGGCTCTTTCCAAGTTTAAAAAAACAACGAAAAAAATTATTCTCGTTCTTTGAGTCGCTCTCAAGAATCCACAAGAACTCTACATGGTACTGTGATTAATAACTATTCAAAATATTGATTAACTCAATATTTTTTTCCAACATTACAAGAGAGATTTTTCTCTGAGACAAATTCGACACAACACCCCGTAGATACAAAGAAAGGCTGCGCTGGTAATGGGTCAAATTACACCCAAAACGCACCTGCAGTTGTCTTAAGGTGATTCGACGGTTGCCATTTTTTGTGTAAGAGCGACGTGCGATAAATCGCAGCAATTGGTTTCGTAATTTCAGCTACTTGTCATTTTTTTCGAATTTTGAGATCGCACTTGTGTTGTCATGGGACTTAAGAATTTGTGCACCAAATTCGACCAAGAAATTCAACGTAATAAAGGCAGGGGTTTTTTTAGATGAAAAACCTCTGGTCGTAACTAATTGCGCACCACACAAAAAGTTCCTAGAGGGAAAATATTTGCGAGGTGCAATGTTACTCTCTCTGAAATACAAAATTGACTAAATTTCCAGAAAATCCGCATATACATACGCGAAAATGCATGCGGACGGCAGCGTGGGACTAGCGGTGCGGGCGATTGGCACGCAAGCACACAACGCCTGCGTGTGCTCTTCTTTCATCTGTGCCGCACTTGCCGCGCCATGGCGCAATCAATATCATATGCAAGTATGTAATCCCTACACGAAGATTGCAGGCTCCCACTCGGGTGCAGAAATAATATAAACATGGAAATCGCCAATAAATCATCCAGCTTTCCTCCACTCAACACGTTCCAGCGAAACAAAGCTTGAGCTTGCACCGTTGCGCTGGTCGTGGAAACGCCTTTTCATGCTTCAGACTTTTGGGATGCTAAAATCGATGCATGAACCCAATTGCCTACTTTCTACGATCATAATTAATGAAAAAATGCCCTATAACAAACACGCTGCGCGAAAGAAAAATAATTTTAAGAGATTGATAAAATTAACCATACACTGGAAAAAAAAACACATTGGATCTAGAGTCCAGACTCTTAAAAACATCGACAAGAAAAAGTACTCTTGATTCAATCAGAATCTAGCTTAAATCAAGAACCAAGCCTCTAAATTTAAGCGGATTTCGTTTTGATTCAAGCAAAAATCCGATTGAATCAAGAGTATTTGGACCGCGTTTAACAGAAAGGAACCAAGCCACATCAGCTATTGCCAATTTTTACTGGTCAATTTAATTTTTTACAAGAGAACTTTTGTGCAGATTCTTTTGAAAATTTTAAGGAATTTGCTTTAGAATATGGAGAAAATTCGCTGAAACTTGCATGAAAATCCGCCCAACCGTTTTTATGTAAAAAATTAAACAGCCCGACTAAATTTGGCAATAGCTGATGTGGCTTGGTTCCTTTCTGTTTAACGCGGTCCATTTTTTCTTGTCAATGTTTTCCAGAGTCTGGACTCTAGATCCTACATGTGTTTTTTTTTTTTCCAGTGTAGGACATTACAAGTGCTCATTACTAGTTGTGCCTCAAAATACAAAAATTTGCGAATAGTACAGATACATGACTATGAAAAAGGAAACATTATGCTCATGTAAAGAGAAGAGTGATAAGCTCATTTAAAAAATTAGGTCAAATCGAAGAAATACATCCAAAAAGGCCTCGATAGACGATCAAAGTCCTGAACCAGTTCCCATCCTAGTGTCGGGACTCATCAGTCCTAAAATCGTCATTTTGTATTATTTTCAAATAAAAACTTGACAGAAATGTTCCGTCCGGCAATTATGATAAAAGGTGGCACTCCATTTCAATCGAAATTGCACAAGCCGTCCGATTTTGATCAAAGATGAATGTTGCATAGTGACTAACAGTTATCAAATGGTCTACTTTGGTTGAAATTGGTTCGGAATTTGATCGTTTATCGACGCCTGAAGGAAAAGCTTTGATAGAAAACCACAAATTAAAGCTCAGCAATAAATTTTATCAGCTGCTTTGGCGGATGGCCTAGCCTTTTCTCTAGGATTGAAAAGCTTCAGTTTTGTTGTCCGATGACAAGAAACAAACTCTGAACACAGAGGAGAAAAATATAGATTATAATGGGCGACTAAAGAAGGTCTAAAATAGAAGAAAACGTTACATGTTTTTTCTTCAAGATCTCACATAACTGCAAACTGCAAGGGACTAATCTAAAAACTGCAGTGCAACTGCAAAAACAGTCCACCAAAATCCTCACCACCCACAAAAAGCCATATTTTGTGCGTATCAGGAATCTTAAACCTGCAGAGCCGTCCCACCCCCCTGAAAATTTTCTGCAAACGTCACAGACTGCATTAAACTCCGTGATGCGCCAATCAAACCGCAAGGACAGCTCGAATGCCACCTAGAGTCAAAACAAAGCCCCCACGCCCATAAAATACGCCCGGTTCGTGGAAAAGCCCGTTAAAATCGCATCGTGGGCTTTATTTACACGATAACCGGGGCCGGGGGGACGACAGGGGGGAGAGGGGGGGGTTTAATGCCACATTTTTATTGTAGCGGGCCTCGCGTCGCGGGGTCTCATAATCGTAACAATAATGATGGGAATAATTAATGTATAAATAATAAAACAGTGAGCACGGCTGGCCCGGGGCTCCAGCGCGGGGGGGAGGGGGAGGGGGAGGGGGCGGTTGGGGGCCTCGGTCCCGAGTCCGCGGGAGGTGACCCCCCTTCTAGTGGCGCCAGACGACGCGGACGGGGCGATGGGTGGTGTGACGTCATTTATCCCTCGTTCTGGGACATCGCTGACCGCGGGCTCTCATGGGCTCCGAGCCCCGGAGCTGAGCGGACTGGCCCTGGTGCCGGATCTACACTGGTCAATGGATCAGTTCCGCGGATCGTGGAATATTATTTTGATTGTTTAAACTTATAAATTGGTCACAAATATAGAGATGAGTTCGAATGGCGATTCCCTATGTCCGAAAAATAGTCTTGAAAAAAATAGGTTCATCGACATAATTCATGGCGGTGGCGCAAACCATGGTTTCTTCTACGTTGGTGCGTTATCAATAATAGGCATGGTCAAGGATATAAAATGGAGCTCACTTGTAATTAGAAAGATCCAGGGATTTCAAGCTAAAGTATGCTTTATCGGAAAACTTTGACGGAGAAACACTTACACTGGGAAAAAAAAACACATTGGATCTAGAGTCCAGACTCTTAAAAACATCGACAAAAAAAAGTGCTCTTGATTCAATCAGAATCTAGGTTAAATCAAGAACCAAGCCTCTTAATTTAAGCGGCTTTCGTTTTGATTCAAGCAAAAATCCATTAGCAATTGAATCCAGAGTATTTTTTCTTGTCAATGTTTTCAAGAATCTGGACTCTAGATCCAATGTGTTTTTTTTTTCTTTTTTTTTTCCAGTGTACGCACACTTGCACTTGTACATGGTGGTCAGTCAGAATCTGAGGAGACACCAGGAATCCCTTGGAAACTGAGAACTTTCATCCCTGGACATGGTGAAACCATTGCGAACTGTGCACCACCCCTTGCACTGGGTGGAGGATCGAGGATGCGCCATCGACAACGGATTGCGTCATTCACCGGTGGTTTATGAAAGTTGACAGAATCAAGCGTATACTAGAACTTAACGGAACCCGCTAATGTATCTATGGATGGCAATATTAGTAACCGCTAGTTCCTTCCGCGAGTGGTCTAGTTAGCTTCCTCTCATTATTTGATGCTGTGTATATTTTTCTAGTATCCGATCAACTGTAATTGGTATACTTCGGTCTGAATACTTTTCTTAGAACAAGCGTAAAACTGCAAAAGAAGGGCATGATACCTTCCATAAAATTTGAGAAAAAATGTTTTAATCGCAAATATTGGAATCGGAGAGAAATTAAAACATATATGAGTTAAGCGAGAAAGAGACAGATTGCTTATCTTAATTCGGAACCGAAAAATATATGAGCTGGGTTTTCATCGGCGTAGCCACAAAAAGAGTCAATCGTAAGAAGAAGCCATGCGTTTAGTCCCCGAAGAAAAACACGTTTCGATTAAGCCGTAGCATTTCATTGGAGCCTCGAAAATATATACGACAGTAATATAATTCTATAAACTTTCAGAGCTGTCATAGAGTGCGGGTTTACACGTAATAAAATATTCAAGGTACTGTGCAAATGTAACTCAGAAAGATTCGGACACTACAGCTGTCACATATTATGTTGTCTACCATTACTTAACACCGTGGTAAGGAACGTTGATGCAGACTCTGAAAGTTTATAGTCATAGAAAGGCGGCTTTTACGGTTCCAGGAAAATGTTCTCCACTCTGGACTAGGTTTTACTATGTTTCGCTGAAGTACTCAACTGTTGGAAATTCCATCTCATCATTCCCGTGACTAACCCGTTAAGCTCATTTTGGGGGTGAACGATTTATGCTTCCCTCTAGGATGAAGAATGTGTGACGTTATGTTCGACGCACTCTTTGCGTCCTACATACGCATCCAGAGAATAAGGAAAACTTCCAAGAAAATCGGTCAATACTAACTCATCAAAATTGAATCTATTTGCTAGCATGACACTCAAACTGCATCTATAAGTTGCATTATCGTTAACGGTAAATTGTTTAATCTGGAACGAGAATAGGGAAAACTTCGCGACCTAACTGATCGGAGGATAGCTTTCCAAATGCAAACGAACTGAAAGCAATGGATATAGATGCATGCATCGGCCTATTATCAGGCCAACGACCTTCAAAGGATAAAGGGGTTCAAGAGGTTATGTTCATAAAGCTGGGAGGAAAAACGCACTGATGCTAAGATGAGAAGTGCGGTCATATACCATTGATGTTGATATCCACAAACTCAATTGATTCTATTTTAATATAGTAAAATGGGGACGTTTGAGAGAACTGTTAGAGTTTAGAGAGAAAAAACCTATCTTTTAACACCGGAAAAATTCTTCAGATCGCCTTCTATAATGCAATTAAAAAAAAAAGAGGTAGGGGTTAGGTCCCAACGTAGACATTTGCAATTAATTTTAGTATTGACCCGATAAATTAAGTTACTATCTCAAATGTTGCGGTACTACCCCAATTTGAGCTGCGGTATTGCCAAAATCGACTTTACATGTCCATACCAGGGCCGGATTCACCTACTTGCGGCCCATGGGCCGCCTGTATTTTGCCGTCCCCTTCTCATTCTTTTTGAAACTCGATTAAAACCATCAAGTGAACGTGCCAGCGGGGGAGGGGTGCATAAGACGCATTTACTCGTGTTGAACACATTTTTTGGGAAAGCCCTGTCAACACTACTAGCAAAAGTTCATGGAACTTTGCGCGAAAGTTAAGTTTCGTAAACCTATCTCTGTGTGGACAAGGCCTTCCATTCATAAGAAATGAACAAAAAAATTATGAAAGAACAAACATTTATGTGGTTTAATGATTTTAACTTCCGCCGCCGCGCCGCGCAGACCAAACTGTGTTTGGCGCAATGCGTCAAGTATTCCGACAGTCTTGTAGGCGCTATGCGTTCCACGCTGACCGCACTGTGTTTGGCGCAATGCGTGAAGTATTCGTGCATTCTTGTAGGCACTATCCGTTTCACGCTGACCGCAATGACCACACTGTGTTTAGTGCAATGCGAGAAGTATTCGTGCAGTCTTTTAGGCGCTAATATGTGTTACATGCCGATCGCCGCGCCGAGGGCTTCTCCTTTTCATCTCAAGTCCTCGTCATCATTTCTCTCTAAGTCGCGTCGTTCCGGGCCAAATTGCGTGTTTGGTTTCTCTCTTAACTCGACTAATTAAAGATGCTGTCTCTTGTATCACTCACAGACGACAAAATTAGAAATTACTATACTCTCAGGAAATGAGAGATTTTGTCGCATTTTCTCGTTTGTAATTTTTTTTTTTATAAATCCGATTTTTTTTTATACCTACATTTAAAAAATTTCAAATTTTTGCCGCCCCTTAGATTTGCCGCCATGGGCCGCGGCCCATGTGGCCGCCCCCTTAATCCGGCCCTGGTCCATACCATCCAACAAATTGAGGCAGTACCTTAATTTTAGGGGACAATCCCTAACATTTCTTCCCCCGTGAAGATAGACTCTTTTGGAATGGTCCAACACTGGAAAGAAAACACATTGGATCTAGAGCCCAGGCTCTTGAAAACAGTGACAAGGAAAAGGACTGAATAAGGAAAGGATTCAATCAGATTTAAGCTTAAATCTGATTGAATCAAGAGTATTTTTTCTTGTCGATGTTTTTAAGAGTCTAGACTCTAGATTCAATGTATTTTTTTTCCAGTGAACGGAAATATGATTGGTTTGCTTAGCAATACACCCATTTGGCAACTAGAATCGATTGGACTCGCGCGCGTCCGGCAGTGCCCAGAGCCGTTGGCGTTGTGGTTTCGATTTGGAGATTAGTTTTGGGCTCCTGTGGCCACAGTGGGTGCATCGGTCCTGCTGAGCGGCCTCATCGATTCCAACGGTTGCTCGTCGCTCGGATAAATAGTTGAGATTTCAATCTTATGAAACAACACTTGTGACTCATCGAGCGCATAAAGCTGTAACAAGTTAGCGGCCTGCTGTTTTAACGGCTCTTCGGGTCAAACTCGGGATCGTATTATTTAGGAGTACGAGGAAAATGAGGATACAGGAATTTGCACTCCGTCACAGCTTCAAACATTGTCTTGCCTAATTTTTGTAAAATAGGTATCTCCCGTCCCAGGAATTTTCGGAAGAAATTCAAGGATTTACGAACTGAATTTTTTCAAATTTTAAGATGGTTAAATGTGACCGTTTCCACATTGATAAAAATACTTAAGTTCTTGTGTTACTACTTTTGGTTAATGCAGGCAAAGAAACACAAACCAACCGAAATTGTGTGTTGATTTTGGTAAAGTTCGCAGTGAATTATGCGCAGAAAACAATGGAGGGACTGGGAAATCCTGGGGTTAACCGAAGGCTTGGGTTATTTTGTGTTTCACTTCCCGTACTAACCTAACTTTGGTGTTAAGTTTTCTCTCCATGTAGATGAAAAGTAACATCGTGCACGAGGGAAATCTGTGTTAATTACTGGGATAATAATGATTATTTTCTGTTGATCTGTAATATTGAACCACTAAAAAGAAATTTCGGGACATAACTCAAGTGACCTATTAACTCTCCTCAGAGTGGCCACAAAAAATAATTCTTAAAGATTCCTACTTTTTCCAGGTTTTCCCTGAATACTGTTGAGAAAATTCCCTGACTTTTAGAGAAGCAACGGGATAAATTATAAAAATTTATTGGTTTTCCGATCCGGCTGCGATAAAAGTGAAAGCTCTCAGACACAATACGTGCAAATTCGGTGGCAGGACTACTCACCCACCCACAGTCTTTCCGCTTAAGGGACTAGGTACTCATTCACAACTTTTGTTTTCCTACAGGCGTTTCCATCAAGTTACAAGTCGCAAAAGTTAGAATAGAGCACCGTTCTCGCGGTCATGTCTACATAACTGGAATCTGGAGTTAGAAATCAAGTTCGCCTTCAACTCGATGGATGCAATTTGAGCGACTAAGGAGTTAAAATAGTTGTATCAAGCACCTTGGCATCTAAGTGTAATGTCCAGGGACGAGTGACTTTCGTTGCAATCTTTTTGTTTTCAATAAACACCGCAGCGAAACGTCCAATATCTTTTCCTCGATTCTCCCCACCGAAAAACATTTTGATATTGACATTGAGAAAAGTTCCAAAAGTTAGGATTGAGCAATGATCTAACGGACACGTCTGAATAACTAGGAACTGGAGTTAGAAATCAAATTCGCTTTCAACTCGACCTCCCCTACGACTTCCACGGGTCGTGGTGTACAAAATATATTGGCGAGAACTTCTTCTTTGCAAATATTAATGTTTACAAAAGTGCATGGCGGTATAAATACTGTGGGGCAAGAGTTGTGGGTGACAAGGTCTGGTTGAATTATACCATGGTTCTTGAATCTGTGGGTGAATAGTCTCGGAATCGCAAATTCGCCATTTTCTGAACGAGCGATTGTATGAGGTCATTTCGCCACCTCTTTTATACATATTTGTATCCACATGTTTCCCGGTTTTCCAGCTTTTCTCTAACTGTGATCGCTCTGTTTTTTTATCTTATATACAGGTTCAATGACCTTTGAATCAATATGCTACCGTGCTGAAGAAAAACGTCTTATGAATATTCCAGAGTTGCAAATTTCCTTCGACAAAATGTTCATTTTTAAAGAAAGCTGTAGATATTTTTCTTTGAAATTTTCAGGAACTTTGTGTGAAATCGCGAACAAAATTATCTGAAAAATTGGAGGAAAAATATTTGCAAATATTCTAAAAAATTCGTGATTTAATGACGGAAATTTGGCAACGCCTGAAGGGTCATATGGCGTTTTTCCTTAGCACGCCAGAATGGGCGATACCTGCCGCGAAGGAGGACGATTCCGTCGATTTGCACTGGAAAAAAACACATTGGATCTAGAGTTCAGACTCTTGAAAACATTGACAAGAAAAAGGACTCTTGATTCAATCAGATTTACGCTTAAATCAAAAGGAAATTCACTCAAATTAAGAGGCTTGGTTCTTGATTTAAGCTGAAATCCGATTGAATCAAGAGTATTTTTTCTTGTCGATGTTTTTAAGAGTCTGGACTCTAGATCCAATGTGTTTTTTTTTTTTTTTTTTTTCCCAGTGTGCGGTTATATTGAACATAGAAACTTAGCATTTTGAAGGATCTTATTTTTGGTGACTTTCAAGATTCAACCATCAAATCACGATTCTACGGCGATTCCTACGACCGCCTAGAAAAGAAAGCCAAGGATCCGGGGCTGGGTGAAAAGAACGCGCCGAGCCGGGAGGGAAGGAGCCGGGGAACGGATAAAAAAAGGGAAGAAGAAGAAGGGAAAAACAAATGATGGGGCGGAGCGGGAATGGCGAGGAAGAACCACGGCTGCCCGCGCGGGCACTGACAAACTGGCATGTGTAAACAGTTGAATTTAGTTGGAATTAATTATATCCAACTCAACAAGCCAACAACACCGGAAGCAACCAGTCAGCAGTTTGATAAAGAAGACGGGGATTAAAGCTCCGGCCATTGTAGCCGGGTTGCGTCTTCGGGCACTCCGGATCCTAGTTTTGAGGCTCCCAAGTCCAAATTGAAAAAGTCGATTCGTTTCAACAAAGTACACAGTTATGCCGTATACCAACGATAGCCGTAACGTTTAAATTCTCGCAATTCGCCGAATCAAATTTCACTGATTCAACTAGAAGAGCAAAATTCGTATTACTAGTATAAAAAAAATCCTATGAGAAAGTTGCAAACGCGCAAAAATTTACATTATAAGACCTGACAGCCGTAAAGGAGTAATTTTGTGCCGAAGAGGTGTATACTTTCTGAGTAAAATTGTGCCCTTTTCTGCCAATTTCTAACCTTAAATTTTGTTGTTTGTGTGTCCAAAACACTGGGGAAAAACGTCTCATGGATTGAGAGTCCAGACTCGTAAAAAATTTGACAAGAAAAAATACTCTTGATCATATCGGATGTTTGTTTGAATCTAAAGGAAATCCGCTTAAATTAAGAAGCTCGCCTCTCGATCCAAGAAAAAATCCGACTGGATGAAGAGTATTTTTCCTTGTTCAATTTTTTCAGAGTCTGGACTCCGGATCCAAGATACTTTTTTTTCTAGAGAACGGAACCGCGAAAGTATACAGGGCATGATTGGCCGTCTTGCCCGACGTGAAAATGTATAAATTGTGTTAAATCAACATAACGCACATGAACTTTCCTGACGAGTTTGTTTAAAATGATCCCTTAGAATTCCCTTCAAAAGCTTACGCGTGGCTTGACCAATCAAAGTATGGGAATAATGAGGCAATGCTCTATCTCTGCGGATCACGGAGGCTCTAGGATTTAACGTGGACGTTTCGAGGGGAACAAGGGATGGTGCGGATGGTTTGGCAAGAGCGCGGCGAGCACAGGCTGGCGCTGAAGAAAACTAATAATTAATTTCACAATCTCCCGGCTGGTCGTGAATTGAGATAGATTTCGTTTCGTGATAATCGGCTCTTCCACTCGGGTTTCATGACAGTTTAACACTCGTCTCGTGACCCGACATTCTTCAAATTTCACCAACGGCTCTCCAAGCACCTCACCAGTCAATGAAACTCGGCAATTCCTGGGTTTTCACGAGTCTCTGGTCTTAGAGGCTTCCTCGAGAAATGAACGAATTTTTGCCATAGGCCGTGACTCACTATGAGAATTTTTCGCACCCGATGTTTGGTGTGATCACCGATTAAAGGAGAGTATTCTGCCCTCCCAAGAAGAATTACATTTCGTATTATACTGAGAAAAGTGCTTTCAGCGAGTGGTATGAGTATGGTAAACATCAACATACTATATCATAGCAACATTCAACAGTCCAGGTAAAAACGGCTTTTAAAAAAACTATATGAAAATCGTAAATTTTGAAAAAACGGTTATAATTTGGATAAAGCTGAGCAAAACAGTCACTTCTACATTGCAGTGTTTTCAAAATCGTACCTTATATTTTCATTTTTTGACAAGAAACCAACCAGATGTTTGTTCGAAACTTTGTGAAAAATATCCTTCTTGCGGGCGAAAAACAAATTGCGACAATTTTCGAGAGGGGATGTCAGTTGACATTCTTCCAAAAACTTAAACTAGGAAGTGAGATATTAAAACACCACAACTACATGAGACTGTTTTGCGAAACTTTGGCTGAGAGGAGCTGCGAGGGAATCTTAAGAAGATTTTGAAACAAAAAACGCCTAAAAAGGTCAAACCAAACCAGCGTTATGGCGGTTTGGAGTTCGCAGGTCGAAAACGTTGCTTCAGGAAAATCCATTAAAAATTCTGCTGCATAAGAAACTTATCTATCAGGGTGTAGAACTGTGGAAATGGTGCTATGTCCACACCACCTCGCGGGGAAAATTTTGGAACTTCTTGGCTTTGTTTTCCCCGCGAAATGGTGTGGACCCAGCACCATTTCTCCACCATGTACCATACAGTTCGAGTCATTTTTTAGCGTTTTTTCCCCGTTTGTAAAAAACTTATCTGTGACCACATTCAGGGTGCGAAATTTTGATCGATTCATGATGAAACACACATCCGTTGTTTGGACGAGTGTTAGACTGCCATGCAAAAGCGAAAACATAATATTTTAAGCTATAATACCAGCTCTGTTCACAGTGTAATGAACTGAAACGGAACAATGTAGAAAAAATATTTACTCACGAACACGACTGTTATTGCATACGATAGTGAAAATCAAACGAACACTCACCTGTAACAGAAAAAAAGAGATGATTAATGTATAATTTGTACTTATTTGTTTCTATTATGATTACAGGGGAAATATTTCCCTGGATAGCTCTGACAAAAATATTTAGCATTTTTCCCGAGCAAATATGGTTGCCCATGACGAAGAAAAAAAGTGTCCGTGGACCCGGAAAATGTGAAAATGCGTAATACGGACCACGCAGTCCAGAATTGCCTGTCAGTTTCTTAATAGAGGGGGTAAGGAAGTCAACAATGGAGATGTTGCATGTGTGAGGGATTTGCGATTTGACCATTGATTCTAATGTAAAAGTTCGCGAGAAACACGATGGTGCCACTGGTTTTCTCTGAAATCATCTCCCAAGCTCAAAAAAAGCTCTCTAAGTGAGGCCAAAATGGAGGGGATATCCCACCCTACCCTGAGAATCCACCTCTACATCAAGACGAACTCTCCATGCAAAGATAGGGAGCAAATACATTAGCAGGGTTTCCACTTCATGTGGGGACTCCAAGACTGAAAACACGACAACCTTGCTAATGTATTTGCTCCCTATCTTTGCATGGAGAGTTTGTTTTGATGTAGAGGTGGACTCTCAGGGTAGGGTGGGATATCCCCTCCATTTTGGCCGCACTTTGAGAGCTTTTTTTGAGCTTGGGAGATGATTTCAGAGAAAAACAGTGGCACCATCGTGTTTTTCGCGAACTTTTACATGAGAATCAATGGCCAAATCGCTAATCCCTCACACATGCAACATCTCCATCAGGGAAGAAGCCGTCGTGACCAACGAACGGTTTTTTTCTGACGCGAAGGATTCCTGGTTTTGCCCACGGATGGGTCACTAAATCTTGAGCGAATTTCGACTTGCGAGTATACGCTTTTCCTGAAGTAAATAACGCGTAAAAAACGGTGCGCGCAGCAAAAACGCGAGAAAGAAACTCTGAGACCTGGTCACATTTTGAAATACGTATCCTTTCCGCAGATTCCCGCCGAACTTGATGATGTCATCTCGTACCGATCGGAAGCGAGCACAGGCCTCTCCGACTTCCGTTGAGTGTCTTTTTACTCCTTGTTAATAAAAACAATAGAAAAAGTCGATACTGTGTCTTCAGAATCAAAATAATCGAATCGAATATCGTGCATTTATGTGATCTGTAGTCAACGAATAGCAATTTCATATTGAAACACGTTTCATACGTTACATTCATACGTTTTTAACGGCCCACTATGAGCAACTTCACTGGCATAATTTCCCCGCCATTTGCGCGCGTTTGAAACACCTTTAGGTTTTTAGACTTGTCAAAAGCGGTTTTTTTTTCAGTTTGGCTCCAAATATACACGATGAATTAGAACACAATCTACTTGCCTGGCACTTCCAGGACATTAACTGAAAAACGTAAGTTTTAGTGGCCCATTTGGCAACACTTTATGAAACAGAGTAAGTGTCAGAGGAGAGTTTCATCTGTGCACATAAGTTCTCCTATGGCCACAGAGACACAGACATCCTCGCTATTTCATAAAATATAGAACTTGCTTGACTGCATTACCTGCTGGACACTTTCTTGGATATCACATTACATGCCACTTAAGAGAGGTCCAGGCCACGCAAACAAGGGTTTCAAGCGCGATGTCTTGCAGAAAAATAATTACCACATTAAAATCTGAAGGATCCGGGAAATGAGAACAAATTAAGCACTTTGACCGAAGCGGAGCCAAACCGCTAATAGCGGGCTATTTATTTAATTATTCAACAATGATTCAATTAATTATTCCGGTTCAAGAGTAGAGCATTTTCATCATCGACTAAAATGATCACTTGCATGTTTACAACAGACGCAGAATATAAAAGCTGTTCGAAGGACCCATAACTGTTGCTGCACTTACAGCTTTAAAAAAAAACGGTCCTGTTCACTACCACCCCCCCCCCCCCAAAAAAAAAAAAAAAAAAAACTGTGCCGCAACAAATTTTCGAGGTTTTCCAAAATGACTATACGTTTCTTAATTAGCTTAATCGCGCATGAAGCCAGCGTCACTACCTGCTTGCTGGTTGTCGATCTGCCCAACAAGTTGGTTGGCGCGGTTTTCAGCTTCCGAAGATGGTCGAATCGACCATCTTCATGACTGAACTAGACAACATTTTTTTCCGTGTAAAAACTCGTTGACCAATCAAAAAGCAGTACAGTAGTAAAAAGTAGTAAAAGGATGCAAATGGCCATACTCTGTCCATAAAGGTACTCTAATGTAGGTTAACCTATATTTCCAACCAATAAAGGACCAATAAAGGTTGATCCCAAACGCGGTGCGCACGGTGGGTAATGACCAGAGCTGTGGCCACGTTGCAACAGGGTCGGAGGGTGCGGGCGCGGGCGCCAAGATCGGATCCCGCGCAGGCGCAGGAGATGGAAAACGGAGATAGAGCTTTTTATTCCTTTTCCTCCTTTTTTAAGACAAAGATCCCCGAGTATCAGTATCAGATGTCTCTGCTCGTCATAAATTAAGTGTCCCCACCGGAGAATTCGGTCCTCGCTGGTTTTTTTTACCTCGCTCCGGCTCTTTTCCCCTTTTCTTTTATTTCGTTCCCAGCATCAGATCATTATCTGATCCGCTTGAGAATCCGATTTATCGCGTCTTCCACGGCGACGGAACCTCGGCCGACCCGGTGGATGCCTAGCTAAGTGCACCGTCGCTTTCACTCATGAGGAGTGGGTAATACTCGAACACATACCCGTGATTTTCGTTGGTAAAGCACGACATTTGCGACGTTGCGAATTTGGCTCCTTTGAATAGCCGCGAAATGAATGCGAAAAGGACTTAAATTTTTGGCAGTGCTAATGGAGATGTTGCATGTGTGAGGGATTTGCGATTTGACCATTGATCCTTATGTAAAAGTTCGCGAGAAACACGATGTTGCCAATGGTTTTCTCTGAAATCATCTCCCAAGCTCAAAAAAAGCTCTCAGGTTGAGGCTAAAATGGAGGGGATATCCCACCCTACCCTGAGAGTCCACCTCTACATCAAAACAAACTCTCCATGCAAAGATAGGGAGCAAATACATTGACTGGGCTGCCACTTTATTTGGGGACTCCAAAACTGAAAACACGGCAACCCTGCTAATGTATTTGCTCCCTATCTTTGCATGGAGAGTTTGTCTTGATGTAGACGTGGACTCTAAGGGTAGGGTGGGACATCCCCTCCATTTTGGCCTCACTTTGAGAACTTTTTTTGAGCTTGGTAGATGATTTCAGAGAAAACCAGTGGCACCATCGTGCTTCTCGCGAACTTTTACGTAAGAATAAATGGTCAAATCGCAAATCCCTCACAGATGCAACATCTCCATTGGAGTACCTATGTAGGGACAGTATGGACATGTTGGTAATTTTAGGGTTAGGTCATGAAGCGCTAGGACCCAAAAGGGTGGCCAACCTATGAAGTAAATTTATCCAGAGTGATTTATTGTTAAAATTGTTGTGACCCGTTGTTAAGTTTTTGCATTCATTTACTCATTTTGCGGAGGAACGATAATTTATGAACATTGGCCATTTTTGGCCATCGTGGTTTGAGATTGGAGTCTGAAGATTGGCAGTAACATTTTTTGGTGTTAAAAGGTTGGCTGCCCTCTTGGGCCATAGGAGCTTCATATTTCGACGTGTCTACTCTCTCCATATGGGTACTCTAAGGCTCATTTCTTTTGGGAACTAGTCATTACAATCCCTCGGGGATCAATTTCTTATACACTGGAGGAAAAACACATTGGATCTAGAGTCCAGACTCTTGAAAACATTGACAAGAAAAAATACTCTTGATTCAATCGGACTTTTGCTTGAATCAAAATGACATCCACTTAAATTAAGAGGCTTGGTTCTTGATTTAAGCTAGATTCTGATTATTGAATCAAGAGTACTTTTTCTTGTCGATGTTTTTAAGAGTCTGGACTCTGGATCCAATGTGTTTTTTTTTCCAGTGTAATTAATTTCATAATCATGTTTCAAAAACACCAATCTGCGTGGGGAGACTGATGGCGCGTATGTTGTTTCTAAAATGAGCCAGAAATTTTAGTTCCTGATTGCAAAAAGTGGCCCATTCCTAACTTATCTCCAATTTTTAGGTTTCCCCTGATTGTGGACATCCTACCTTATAAAGAAACGAGAGAACGAAAATGAATCATTTGGTACCTTTAGAGAAGTGAAGATTTCAAAATAAAGCGAGGGAGCATATGCGACCCTAAGGGTGGCGCGTATGGTGACAAAAAACGAGAAAGAGGGACGGAAGCGGCAACGTAGGCGCCGGGCGCCCGTCACTGTGGCCGACTCGGTTGTTTTATAGTTCTAAATTGTAAATATGATAGATTCAATCATTAATAATCCGGTGAATTAATAAAGCGTCTGGGCGATGTCTCGCGAACGACACGAGGACACAGGCGCGACGGGGGCACCGCGGCTCCGGGCCCGGCTCCATGACGTCCGCGACCCCCACCCCACCACCACCCCCGCCCTTAGCCCCCACCCCTCGTTTACGGAATAATAATCACTGCCATCCGAGGAACTTCCGATCCCAAGACACAACTCTTGCGACCGACCGAAATTTTAATTTTTTTCACCTGGAGATGAAACCTCTGAGGAAAACTAAGAGGTCATTGGCGAAAGGGACAAAGTGACGAGAGATTAAAATGGGGGAAGATGGACTTGCAATTCCATCCCTTGGAGAGCTTTGATCCTTAGAAAAAACTCCAAGTCTGAATAATAATCACTGCCATCCAAGGAACTTCCGATCCCGAGATACAGTTCTTGCGACCGACCAAAATTTTAATTTTTTTTCACTTGGAGATGAAATCGCTGAGGAAAGCTAAGAGGTCATTGGCGAAAGGGACAAAGTGACGAGAGATTATGGGGGAAGATGGACTTGCAATTCCATCCCTTGGAGAGTTCTGATCCTTAGAAAAAACCCTAAGTCAACTTATTACGTACCATTTTATTCTTCATCCTTATTTTACAAATTTTAGATTTTTGCGGAAGGATATCGTTTTCAGACAAGGTGAAACTCCCCTGTACATAATTTATTTGGAAATTTCACTCCATTCATTCACGCCAGACGCTGTCCATTTCATATAAATTCACATATCATGCACGTGTGCAAAACTAGATTTATTAAAACAAAAAAAATATTTTCCTGAAGCAATTTTTCGATGAACATTTGTTATGCGTCAAGAACGCGATACATTATTTGTCAGAATAATAAAAGTTTAGTTGTGACATTGCAAGTGTTTGAGTGTTGAGCGAATCATTGATTCGAAATATATCATGATGTGTGCGTGAACTCAAAATTAAGGTCAATCCTGATGTCCTAAAAAATTCTGAAATTTTGCATGAGTTCCCAAATATTACTGCACGAGTTCCAAACCAATTCACACCCATAGTTAAAAAGTTCCTAGTAAATCCCAAAAACGTATCCTAAATTCCAGCATTTAAAAAAATTGCAAAATTTAGCAATATCTCTATATTCCTTAAAAATCCCTCACTTCCGCGATTGCGAAATCCACCTGCCCAACTTTGTAAACCCTTCTCGCGAACCGGAAAAATCGGCAACTTCTCATGTTGTCATTCACCTTCATCCTGCGGTCAAACAAATGACATAGAGATGAATGAATCGAGTCCGATGCACGCAGCCCCCCCCCCCCCCCCCCCCGGGTGGAAAATCTTCCTTCGCGAGGAATCAAATGCGGAGATGGGCACCAGGCACACATCTCATTCGACGGGATTTTTTCGTGGCATTCCAACAGCTTCGGGAATAGATAATTGATGGCTCTTTTGTTTTGTGGCTCACTGACTCGGACGTCGGAAATTTATTGAGACCAGCCCGCTTCTTGCTGTGATTGTTGAGACTATCGATACGCTCATCGATGTATCGATCAAAATCCAATGACTACACCAACATGAGCGAATGTTTTCGCGGATGAAGAGGACATTTGGACGCATTTATGATGAAAGGAACTATGTGCATAGGGCTTGTAAGCGACATAGTTCCTTTTAGCATAAATATGTCCATTTCTGCTCCGACAAATAAACATTTCCCGGAGACCTCGCTTTATTTATGCTGAAGAAAATATTTTGATCGCAATGACGGAAATTCATGATTCCGTGTAGATCAAACTTTTCAGTTCAACCGAACTTTTGCTCATACAAATCGTTGTTCGGGGTTCCATACCGGCCGTTCTTTTCTGTTCAAGTGCTGTGCTTCTCAGTCAATGTGACTGAACTTTAAACCAAACCGAACAATTGTATATATAGTTTAATAGAAAGAACTAAACCGCAGAAAAAACTCAACTTTATGAACGGATACCGTTAATAGAATTGAGAGAACGGTTACTATAAACAGAATATAGTAACGATTGATATGAAGTGCCGTGCCACGGTACATTGTGACCAAAAGCACTGGCTTGGTGTATAATCGAGTGTCCCTAATATTCTTTGTATTTTTTAGATTCTACTATGGTTTTTACTTAATTGCTTTTTCCATCCTCTAAGAAATTATATAAAAAAAAAAGTCAAACCGATAATCGAAGTTCGATTGCTCGAAATTTAGTGATCCCGGTTGCGCTGTGACACGATCCCAACATTCTTCGAGTTGAGACTGGCGACGAAATTTATTAGCACCCGCTGGAAAGTCTATGGCCATAAACGGAAGAGGCGAGTTTTTGACAGGTCTGGACGTCAACCAAGCGAGATGCTTCCACTACAACGAGCAAAAAGCGGAGGAGGAAGAATTAAATTTAGAAACGGAATGATAATCGACTATGGAAACCCCTGCTTCGAATGAGGATATCGATTATGAAAGTCGTAAAACACGTATCTCCATTTGCAATGTTGCAGCATCTCTGCTCTTGTTTTAGTTTTCTAAAGAAAATTAATCAGCGTTTTTCTTTGGAATTTTCGCAGAATGGAGGAAATTCAAGGAATATCCAGAATTTTAGAAATGGATGAATCCAACCGGAATCAGTCCGGTGGCGATTTCAGCAAGTTGGCAACACCGCTAACACTCCTTTTAAATCCGTTGAATAAATCGATTACGGCTGAGACAGGCTGCCTCACCTGGAATCGATTGTTTAACATACATTTAAATCAAGGGAGAAATAATAAGCCAACCTGCAAGAATCGCCACTGAATCAGACTAAATGTATTTTAAATTTTAGAAAGAAATTTACACCAAAAAAAAAGTTTTCTTTTGGAAAACCGAAACATGAGAGCAAATTAATAAAGGTCTGATGTAGTTAGGTGACTTCAGTGAAAGCCGTCGAAATAATGCTCGTCGATTTTCTTTTGAAAGGATCAAGGATATCTGCGAAGTGGTAAATCGAGATGGAGTTTCAAGCGACCTTCATCATTAATATGGTACAATTTGCCGGAATAGGAGAACCTAAGAATCCAATGAAATGAAACCGGGGGGGGGGGGGGGGGGAGTGTGTGCCCTGCTCGGTGTTACATAGTTCGTGAAAAGGGGTTAGAGGTTTGCTTTGAACGCTACGAAGGAGGAGGTTTAAAAAAAGAAATGGAAAATTAGCATCAAATACTTGGGCGCCTCAGTTCTGGATAGTCTCGGAGACTTGAACGCAGGGATAGGAAAGTATTTGACGGACGCCAACGAGTTGGCGGTTTATGCTTTTAATTCTTGACTGAGAAATTGATTTCAAGAATTTTCGTGACTAAACTCCCTTGTTAACATGAAAATCTGTCTTAATGTGTCAAATAGTCTTGGAGACTTGAACGCGGGGATAGGAAAGTACTTGATAGACGCCTACGTGGTTTAAGCTTTCAACTCTTGACTAAAAATTGGTTTCGAGACGTTTGGAAGCAGACCTTCCTTCTTCACATGGCAATCTGTTCCGGATACTTATTTGCATTTTATTCTTTGGGATACTAGAGAGGTTTCTTTAAAAATTTCCAGATTCGATTTTTCGACTCTTCTCTGCTTGAATCCCGCCTTCTTGTGCTGAGGTTCCTAATCCATAGAGTCACAACAAATCGTCACATGTGATATTATTAACCGCCCCCCCCCCCCCCCCCATGGAAGTACATTTTGATTTTTATAATTCTTTATAAATTTTTATTTCCTGTTCGAGAAGGGGGTTGAAACCACCCTGTAAGGTCATAGGCTTTGTGCTTGGTTGAAATAGCCTTGGTTACCCGTCCCCGTATGTTTTTTAGTTCAATTAATCAGGCTGTTTTTTGAGAATCTTGGTTAAACCTCAATAAAGCACAAAACGGCAACACGTGCGGGCAAGCCGACGACGCGCTGATGTGATGGCAAAGCCGTTTAGGGTGAGCGGACTTTATTTATGTTGGCCCGGGGCCGGGGTTTGATCGCCATTAACGAGGCAGCATTTTAATGAATGAACCCGTGATCCCAACGCAGAACAATAGTCCAGCGAATCAGATCATCTCATCTTTCCGCAAGCTCCTTTTTCATTCACCTTTTGTGATCTACCTCCACCTCCGGCTCGCATCCTCCAGGATATGCCTCTTCGCTCACACCCCTTTCACTTTTCACTCGACTCCTCTTTTCCGAAACCTCTGGTCCCCCAAAGTAGCTTGCAAGGGCAGATACACCTGCAAGGAGCTTGCCCGTGTAAAGCGCTTAAAGCGAGCGCTTTTTGAACTCGCAAGTGTATACAGCTATTCCCCGAACCTGCGATTCGAATCATTCCACTAGACCGCAGTTGCTGTTGACACGAAAAAAGTAAGATTCGATTCTACTTTGACCGATTCGCTTGATCGTTCCATGCGATTCTTTTGTGACGTTAAAACAACTCCATGCCAGGAAGGTGTGCTTCACGTGATTTTAGACGCTCCTAGGGGACCAGAATTGGTCATTCCGCGCATCGGTCCGCACAATTCGTATTGTGACTTTTAAATCACATAATTCGTTTTGTGACTTTAAAACGACTCCTTGCTAGGAAGATGTGCTTTACGTGATTTTGGAGCTTTCAAAGGGCCCCAAATTGGTCATTCCGCCGATCGTTCCGCACAATTCGTTTTGTGAGTTTAAATCACACAATTCTGCTTGTGACTTTAAAACGACTCAACGCTAAGAGGATGTGCTTCACGTCAATTTCATGATCCTAAGAGCCCAGAATCGGTCATTCCGCCGATCGTTTCGCACAATTCGTTTTGTGAGTTTTAAATCACACAATTGGACATATTTCTATCAAACGGACCTAAGCGCCATAGGGTGAGGAAGGTAGCGGGGGGCTTGGATTGGCGGCGGAATCGGGCGTCCTGCTTATTCCGTCCTATACTCGCAATGCTTTTCCATGGCGCTTAGGCTTAGGTCCGTTTGACAGAACGCACTATCCGGCATTCTAAATTCATCAAAAGGAACTCAAATTGGCGCTTAGTTCCGTTTGATAGAAATACGTCCAATTATGCTTGTGACTTTAAAACGATTCCATGCCAGGAAGGTGTGCTTTACATCATTAGAAGCTTTCAAATGGCCCAGAATCGGTTATTCCGCCGATCGTTCCGCACAATTCGTTTTGTGAGTTTTAAATCACACAATTCTATACTTGTGAGTTTCATATCACACAATTCTGTTCGTGACTCTAAAACGACTCCACGCTGGGAAAATGTGCTTTACGTGATTTTGGAGCCTCCTGAGGGCCCAGAATTGGTCATTTCGCCCATCATTCCGCACAATTCGTTTGTGAGTTTTAAATCACACAATTCCGCTTGTGACTTTAAAACGACTCTATGCCAGGAAGGTGTGCTTTACGTCAGTTGGAGCTTCCAAAGGGCCCAGAATCAGTCATTCCGCCGATCGTTTCGCACAATTCGTTTTGTGAGTTTTAAATCACACAATTCTACTTGTGAGTTTTAAATCACACAATTCTGCTTGTGACTTTCAAACGACTCAACGATAAGAGGATGTGCTTCACGTCATTTTCATGCATCCTAAGAGCCCAGAATCGGTCATTCCGCAGATCGTTTCGCACAATTCGATTTGTGAGTTTTAAGTCACACAATTCTACTTGTGAGTTTTAAATCACACAATTCTGCTTGTGACTTTAAAACGACTCCACGCTGGGAAAATGTGCTTCACGTGATTTTGGAGCCTCCTGAGGGCCCAGAATCGGTCATTTCGCCCATCATTCCGCACAATTCGTTTTGTGAGTTTTAAATCACACAATTCCGCTTGTGACTTTAAAACGACTCCATGCCAGGAAGGTGTGCTTTACGTCAGTTGGAGCTTCCAAAGGGCCCAGAATCAGTCATTCCGCCGATCGTTTCGCACAATTCGTTTTGTGAGTTTTAAATCACACAATTCTACTTGTGAGTTTTAAATCACTCAATTCTGCTTGTGACTTTCAAACGACTCAACGATAAGAGGATGTGCTTCACGTCATTTTCATGCATCCTAAGAGCCCAGAATCGGTCATTCCGCCGATCGTTTCGCACAGTTCGATTTGTGAGTTTTAAGTCACACAATTCTACTTGTGAGTTTTAAATCACACAATTCTGCTTGTCACTTTAAAACGACTCCACGCTGGGAAAATGTGCTTCACGTGATTTTGGAGCCTCCTGAGGGCTCAGAATCGGTCATTTCGCCCATCATTCCGCACAATTCGTTTTGTGAGTTTTAAATTACACAATTCCGCTTGTGACTTTAAAACGACTCCATGCCAGGAAGGTGTGCTTTACGTCAGTTGGAGCTTCCAAAGGGCCCAGAATCAGTCATTCCGCCGATCGTTTCGCACAATTCGTTTTGTGAGTTTTAAATCACACAATTCTACTTGTGAGTTTTAAATCACTCAATTCTGCTTGTGACTTCAAAACGACTCCACGCTGGGAAAATGTGTTTTACGTGATTTTGGAGCCTCCTGAGGGCCCAGAATCGATCATTCCGCCCATCATTCCGCACAATTCGTTTTGAGACTTTTAAATCACATAATTCGTTTTGTGACTTTAAAACGACTCCTTGCTAGGAAGTTGTGCTTTACGTGATTTTGGAGCTTCCAAAGGGCCCTAAATTGGTCATTCCGCCGATCGTTCCACACAATTCGTCACAACGACTCTCACTGTTCTCTTTTTTCTTCTTCTGCTTCTGCAATGTAAAAACTTCCAACAGATCCGCTAATATCTCGAAGGGACAGTGACTAGCACTTCGTTGAGACAAGGTCAGAGCGGCAAACCGCACCTTGTTTGTCGAGCCGATCGACTTTCAGGCGGTCAACGCACTTGCCGATGGACCAATCTCATTCCTTCCTTCTCTTCCAACACCACCACCCCTCTCCTCTCAACCCCTCAGTTGCTTGACTGGACATGACAAGACGAGATCGAGTACTCACTACGACATTCTCCGTATTTAATCAAGCGCGCATTACTACGGACCAACCGCAACACCTCACCCATCCTTGTCAAGTCGACCGGTTTGTGTTATCTTGGTAACACTGAGAAAAATGTCCCGTTTAACATTCCTTGGGAAAGCATTCCTTTTCAATCGATCGGACTTTTGATTAGACCACTATAAAGAAACTTTTTCATTTTTGTATGACTACTAAAATTATTTTGGAAATAAAGGGAGTTTCTCTAACAGGGAATAACCGCCAAAATTTCCATTTTTTTTTATTTCTTGCCAAATTCCGACATTTTCCATGTTACCGTGGTCTTATTGAAGATAGTATATAGAACACTGGTTAATTTTTCCAGATGAAAATGGAAAAGATTGACGAAGAAATCAAGTTTTATACGTTTTTTTCGAAATTTGACCTGTGGCGGTTTCGTCCTTCTTCAACAAACCGTTCATTTCTATCTTTTCTCGATATAGGTCACAAAACACCACTGTGGTGCACTGGCCCTCAATTAATTCGTCGTTTCCAGGACGAGGGAACGTAATTCCATTCCAAGGTTGCAAAATTGACTCAAACAATTCAATTTTCCACAAGAATGTGCCCGTTCAATATCCTCCAAATTTTGTTAGATATGTGCCGGAGATCCGCGGAAAACTATGTAAAATTTGAACTTAGAGATGCCCATGATTCTCCTGGTCAAAATACAATTTGCGAGGAACAATTGGACGAATTTCTATCAAACAGTACTATGTGCAGAGGGAAAGATGGGGTGTGCTCGTTTGTGCTCAGGCCATAAGAATGAATGGGAACTATACAGCGCCAGTGACGTCAGCGGCAACGACGAGAGAAACGACGATTGGGAAGGCGGTCTTTAACTCAAGAACCCTATCCATACGGCTCTAGATACATGCCCACGGCTCATACACTGTGCACATAGTTCCGTTGGACAGGGCGTGAAATCCCGCTTCTCCAATTCAGCAAACGGAACTATGAGCCAACTTTAAGTGCGGAACCCATGAGCCGTGGGCATGTATCTAGAGCCTTGTGGATAGGGCTCATGAGTTAAAGACCGCCCCGATCGTCGTTGCTCTCGTTGTTGCCGCTGACGTCACTGGCGCTTTATATTTTCCATTCATTCTTAAGGCCCGAGCACGAACGAGCACACCCCACCTTTCCCTCTGCACATAGTAAGATGTTTGATAGAAATACGTCCAATGGAGATTTTGCATGTGTGAGGGATTTGCGATTTGACTGTTGTTTCTTATGTAAAAGTTCGCGAGAAACACAATGGTGCCACTGATGTTCTCTGAAATCAACTCCCAAGCTCAAAAAAGCTCTCAAAGTGAGGCCAAAATGAGGGGGATATCCCACGCTATCCTGAGAGTCCACCTTTACATCAAAACAAACTCTCCATGCAAAGATAGGGAGCAAATACATTAGCAGGGTTGCCACTTTATTTGGGGACTCCAAGACTGAAAACACGACAACCTTGCTAATGTATTTGCTCCCTATCTTTGCAAGGAGAGTTTGTATTGATGCAGAGGTGGACTCTCAGGATAGCGTGCGGGATATCTCCTCCATTTTGGCCTCACTTTGAGAGCTTTTTTTGAGCTTGGGAGATGATTTCAGTGAAAACCAGTGGCACCATCGTGTTTCTCGCGAACTTTTACGTAAGAACCAATGGTCAAATCGCAAATCCCTCACAGATGCAACATCTCCATTTGGCGACATTGAAATGCAGTTACGTTCTTTCAAGATGGAAACGATGAATTACATAAAAACGGCAACTACACAGGTCAACGTCGACGAACCTCTCGGGACAGTCTCTAATTGAAATAAAGCCCACGACCGAAAGCCACGGCGAGCTTAGAGCGACTCGAGAAAAGTCTTCAAGAAGAAGAAATCCGAATCCTGACCCGGAGAGCGGGATTAGTGCTGTGGCGAGGCGTGAATGATCGATAATCGACATTTCCCTATTTGAAAAATGGTAAAGAATCGATTATTAAGGTGTTCGTTGCGGACACCCTGCTTATCGATCCTTTTCCATAGGTTCAAACGGCAAATCGATCTATCCATCGAACTGGATTTGTGCATCAGAGCGGGAGCGGGAGGACCGAGAAAAGGCGAGCTGGGCGATGCGATGTGTAAGGTTATCCCGCACTAAACACAGGATCGAGCACCTTATCGTGGCCGGCCATTATTTAGAGGGCTATCACTAGCAGAGACAAGTGTCGAATGTGGAGAACTGGTTCTATCACCAAGCTCATCAGGGCTGGATCACGCCGTGTTTATCTTGTTCGGAGCCGTACTCGCACCCATCATTCAGACCACCGGTTGCCGGTTTGCCGAGGAAGAATTTCAGCCAGGCTCGCGGTATTTTCAAAATCTCAAATCCTTCCCGTTTTTCCGAATTTTCCCCCGGAGTTTCCGTGATTAAAATGGCCTTCGGTGTACCACGGAGGAAACAACTAGGGGCCAACGATCAAACCTAGTTATCAAAATAACAAGGTCAGGTGTTCTGATTGGCTTATTCGAGGACTTGGACCAATCACAGGATTGACCTTGATATATTGATGGCACGATTTGATCGTGTGACACTAGCGTATTGGTTTCTAATTCCTTCCACAACCGTCAATGAAAGCAACTTTTCCACGCGAATGTTGCCCATACTGGATTGATAGTTCAAACTAAGATTTTTAGACGAAAAACTTTCTAAGATTACAAAAAATAGGTTGGAAGCAGTGGAATATTCACTTTTGCACAAAAACAAGGTGTAAGTTCGACATCATTCTACAAAATTGAGCGACAAATAGAGTGCCTTGAAACTTCCAAATGGTTTTTTCTCAAAACTATCTTGTTTGAACTTCGAACGACAAACTTCGATTGCTTCCCTTTGATTCATTTTTTTGGGTGTTTACTAAAGTCAAAGTATTCATGATGAAGCACTACTTCAAGAGCTGGTTATAGATGCTACAAAACGCGGCCACGTGCACGCATTGGTAGAAATAAAGTGCGCCATTTTAGTACCTCAACTAGCAGAGCGGTAGCTGTTTGCTCCAATGACCAGAATCTGTTCCCCCATCACCCCTTCTCGTCCACTGGAATACAGACATGGGTGGAGCTAAGAACTTTTGGGGGGTGGGAGGCAGAGGGGAACTTTATGCAAGGCGGTCTGGGTAACACTAAAATAGATTTCACCAAGAAAGATCTGTGGGGCTTCCCAAGCTTTAAAGAGAGGTTCGGAGGATTTATCTAGTTCCTAAGGGGAAATTAAAAAAATGAGTAAACTTTAAGTTTTCCAGGAGTGATGTCCCTTTATTCATGGACTGCCATGAATATAAAAAGTTTACATCTACTGCTGAAACACGAAGGGGGCAGAAAAAAAATGAAAAGTTGCAAAATTTCAGATTATTTTGTTATGTATTAATTGATTTTCTTCTAAGCTTGCTCATGCATTTGTTCACACCCCGTTAGCTCCACAGGTAAATTGACTTGGCGACGTTGGGAGGAGCCAGAAAAACAAAAATGCATGTACGAGTGTTGGCTGCCTACGCTGGGCCGTGTAGGCTGCGAGCGCAGTGTTAAAATAAATCGTTCATTTTCCCCCGGTTAAAAAATCGAACAACCACCGACCAACATCTACACGGGAAACCAGTTCCATACCCATTAAAAATGTCTCGATCTCAGAAACAAAATTCATGCCGGGGTGCCACTTCCTCCGACTCAGCGTTTCGGAGCAAAGAGATCGTGCCCCTTCACCTTCAGGAGGTGAAACGTCTGTTAATCAATAACTGCGTTATCTAACAAATTGTTTCGCCAATATTTTGTCATTTTCGCAGTTTTATGCAACACTTCAAATCACAGTGGATGATAAGACCTGATAAAACCACAATTCTGTCATACAACGCAATCGAACAACGAATACGTCGAATACACCCTTTGATAAGGTGAATGGCCTGTTGCATTTCCTGAATGCTCGTTGGGGAGGCTTCCCCAAAGTCTGAGGGAGAACTGTTTTCTTTTCCATATTATACGTATCAATAAATGAAAAAAAAAACACTAAGAAGTGGCCCGAACTGTATGTAACAAGGTGGAGGAATGGTGCTGGGTCCACACCATTTCGCGGGGAAACAAGGCCAAGAAATTCCAAAAATTAACCTCTAATTTTTGGAATTTCTTGGCCTTGTTTCCCCGCGAAATGGCGTGGACCCAGCACCATTTCTCCACCTTGTTACGTATCAATAAATACATACTAAACCCCGTGTTATTCTGCATCTTCTGAATTTTCAGAACAAGCCATTGCAGCCTGAGGGCCGATTACTAAAATTGGAAGAAAAAGCGATAAGGAGACGATGAGAAAATGGAGCGATCCTATTGGTGGAAGTGGATGGTTACTGGTTATTGCACCAAGGAAAGGAGGTAAATAATAGACTAACTGACGGCAACCCACAAGAGATCTTATAGTTATTAGTCCATCATGTTCCACCTTAGTCTATAAGAACTACCCGTTTCAACCAACAGGGTCAATCAATTTTCGTTTTTGTCTTCTTTGTCTATCACTTTGTCTATCAATTTCAATAATCAGCCCGCTGATTTGATTATCCTGCAACAGAGTCAATGAAACGTCGGACGAACTTCCTTCGTTTCCGGTGGAAGGATAATCTCGCGGCTAAACGGAAATCCACCTCAGAACCACGTCTAAATCAATTACCGGACGGCCGGAACCCGGGGGATGAGGGTGGCGGAGGGCACACGAAAACCAGCAATCGGATGCGTTTATATTTTAATTTGTGAAAAGTAAACTGAGCGCAGATGCGGACCTCCCATCGGTCTCAACGGGCGATTATGCTGATTGTGGGGTTCTCGCTCGGAATCAGTGGTCTTCGCTGATTTGACGAGGCGCATGCGTCCGGCAGCCACCGTCAGCCCCAACCCTTTCGTTTTCACGACGGAAATGCGTTGCCGTTTCGTTACCGCTGGAAATTCCTCTTGAAAATCGACCGGAGAGAGAATATGTGAAAAACGTCATAATTACCTACCATATTGATCTGAAAGGGCGAAACGCTGTGTGTAACATTAGCATGTGGTTAGAAATTGCCTGGTAAAATACAAGTTCTTCCGGGGTTCCTCTTGAAAACCACCCGAGAAGGAATACACATATGTATCTTCAAAATCAAAGAATCGAATCTCATTCATGTCCGCTGCTGTAGTGAACAAGCAACGAACGATTCCACGTTGAACCACGTGTTAACTGAAGACGATAGTGAGGAGTCAAGTTCGCCCTCAACTCGGTGGATACAATTTGAGCGGCTCAGGAGCTGATATAGTTGTATCACGCAATTTAGTTTAGCGCGATGTCCAGGGGTTGGAATTGTTGCTGTGTTTTCAATTACCGTCGTGGCGAAACGTTTAGTAACTTTTTCTCAATTCTCTCGTGTGTAAAATATTTTGAGTTTGACAATATGATAGTAGCAAAAGCCGGAAACCAGCACCGCCATCGCGCTGACTTGTAAATAACAGAGAAACTGGAAACGTGAGTGAGAAATCAAGTTCGCCTTCAACTCGGTGGATACAATTTGAGCGGCTCAGGAGTTGATATAGTTGTATCACACATTTTGATCTAGCCGGGTTTGAACAAGATGATGAAAGCCCAAAATCACGTGTATTTATTTCATGAGGTGAGGGCGGGGTGGCCATTTGAAATTTTTGAGTTGCCTCTCACCCCCCTTTCCCCGAGGGGATCAAAAACTGGAAAGTACCTAAAAAAGTTTCCCGCTCGATATGAGGAAAAACATTTTGAACCGCAAATCGATATTATAATTGGAACTGAAGTATGGCCAGTGGTGCGTGACTTTTGAATAACCCTGTACGTAAAAAAGCCACGCTATGAAAGTTGCTTGTACTGCCTCGCTAAGGAAAAAGGCTTAAAGGATATTTTTACGACGCCAAATTTCACCTAAAAATATAGACATGTTCTACATGTTGCAGGAAATTAGCAATCGACGGCACATGAGACATGAAAATCTATTTCTGTTGAATAACAAAATTTAGAAATTTGAAATTAAAGAAAAAAATTTGAAAGCAGGCGCTGATTATTATGCTTAGTATTCAAGTAGACTTTTTTTCTGGAATGCATGGCACCAGTCAGTATAATCGAGGGTGTCTGTAGTGAAATCAGAGACTTTAGTTGGGTTTGGTTTGGTTGAGCAACTAAACATAACTGCCAGGCAACGCAGAGAGTATCACAGAATTGGAAGGCGCTCCGAGCCGAGTCCGCGATTTTGAAGTTTTTTGTCAAAGAAACCTTTTAACCATGCGAATTATTTTAGTTTGACGAGTTAACACGCATGCCGTTTGCAAATTTTTGGCAATTGCTGACTACCTGCAACGTATGCAAATAACGAATTTCTTTGCTTTGCATTTTTCAGGAACATTTAGCAGAGATTTAATCGAACGCGCGTCTAAAAATTCAAGGCAAAATTTTCAAAACTTTCCTAGAAAATAAATATATTAGCGAAAGAAGAAATTTGACAACATTCGAATCCTTTTACGTCGTTCTTCCCTTGGCACGGCAATAATACACCTAAAGATAAGTTAAAAATAGGTGTTTTTCGGCATTCTGTATAGGAAAAAAAAACGCATTAAAGGCGGCTCAGCGACGATTCAATGGAAAAACATACATTTTAAATAATTCCTTTTCTGAACACCGCCAAGATGGCGAGAAGGGTGAAATCGGATCCTGATACGGTGAAACAGATATGTACTCGACCCGTGGACAATAGAAATATAAAAGATGGAGAAGAATGAATGGGTGTACTGCCGTGGTAAGAAAAAACGCCATATAAACATTAGAATGTTGCCAAGTTTTCCCTGATAATTCTTTTTTTTTTAAAGAAAAAAGTTATGCAAATTTTTCCTCAAACTTTTCAGATACTTCAGATTCAATTGCGAACAACATTGCTTGAAAATTGGAGGGAAAATATTCACAACTTTCTTAAAAAAATCGTATTTTGTAAAAGGAGATTTGGCAACGCCTGGTGGTTCATACGGCGTTTTTCCTTAGTAAGGGGGGGTGGGGGTGAGGGGATTTCTTCACTTGGGGCACCATCTCCATCTCCATGAGGAGGGCAATTATGCAAAATAACTCAATAAATAACGATGATTATAGCCGTCTTCGTTCCGTTGAGCTTGCAACGTTCTTCCGCGCGGGAAGGACTTTCAGTCACACCGCCTGTTGCCGCGATTCGTTTGAGGGGCCTTCGGTTGTACTCGTAAGATTTCCGAAATTTCCCGAACTCGAGAGATTCTTTTAGGGTGACCAAAAAAATGTACAACCGTGAACAAATTTTGACTTGCAAATAAATTTATCTGAAGGTAAATGATGCGTACAACGGAAAAAATTAAATTGCTGATTTAACAATTCAATTGCTAAAAAAAAGTAACTGCGATGTTTCAATGTAGATTTTACAACAAAAAAATGCTACTTTAACCACCCTCGTGGTTAAATTAGCTTACAATAGTGGTTAATGTAGCATTTTTTTGTTGTAAAATCTACGTTCAAACGTTGCAGTCACTTTTTTTAACAATTGAATTGTTAAATCAGCAATTTAATTTTTTCCGTGTAGAACACGATGCACACATATTAAAAACGCCAAAAATTAACTTAGAAACCGAGAAATACGCAGTTCAAAATGCGCAACTTTCTCGCAAATTTCAAACGCCCCGGTTTCCCGCCGAACCGAATAATGTCATCCGGCACCAATCAGATGCGAGCACGAGTTTTCTACAGTATTATGATCGGAGGTAATGAGCTTGTTCTTTATCTAAAGCTTTGTCTAATTCTTCATCCGAGACCTGCATCAATACGTGCTTCCAATCAAAACAAATCTCATACGTAGAGTCGTGTGTGACTGGTAGATAAAGGTCCGAAATCTTGTGGGATTTATTTAGCGTGCCAAGTAAATTCGTTGTAACTCCGTGAATGTTTGATCGATCAAACTAGAAAAAGTGTCGTTTTGAGGCTGACGATCCCTCCTGCAACAAACCATTTTTCGATAGACAGCATGGTTTCCTCAAATCCTGTCAATTTTAAGTTATTTTCGGATAGATTTTGTGAAAGAGCCTTTCTGGAAAAACAATCGCAATCGTAAGAACCGATTACGTTCTAAAGCCGTTTTCTGACTCAGAACACAGAACCTTCAGTTACAAGAACTGACGTCTCTGGTTGAATGTAACTATGAGCCACGGCTCAATGGCTTCGGACATGCTTTTTCCAACATCAGTGTGTTGATTTTTTCTCGACTTGATTGCTGCAAATCCTCGCAAGTTTCAACCATCAGAATCCAATTCCGTGGCACGTGCAACCATCTCATTGAAGAGGCAAAATTGATGGGGGAGGGGGGCAGTTAAAACCACCAGCCTGGATCTTAACACTGGTAACAAGACGTTGTTGCGTTGATGTGGGGTTGATATCGAGTTGCTGGCGCTATACTGACGATGGCGACGCACAGTCGGCAAAAATGAACTTACGGTGGTTTAAAAGTGAGGTATACGTAAAATAAAACAAAACTGGAGAGTTTAACGAACTGCCAGTCTTGGATGACGCCTATTTGCATTAGTCATTCGATGTAACTTTTTCATTTACCTAAAATATACAAAAATCAAAACACATCAGTCTCATGCAAAATATCTCTATTCATCGATACGATTTGGTTACATTTATCCACCAGAACATTTGCCGAAGGCATTTGAAGTTGGAACTATAATAACGTTCATTGATTAGACTATAGAGAGGACCACCTCCGTAATTGGTCATTCGCTCTGTGCGGAGATAAGATCAAACAAAGGAACAGTTATCAGGCTATGCGTTAGTACTTATTATAGATTCTGAAATTCACAGAATGATTCCTTCAAAATTAGTTCTAGAGACAGGATATTCAGTCATTTTAGGTTCAAATTTTCACGGTGAATTTTTAGAGGGGAAATTAATTGAATTCAAATAATTTTTGACCAACTGCCGAAGCATTTGACAAAAAGCCTCATTCGATTTAATCTTCGAGTAACCCAAGAGAATGACACCTTTTCTCGTAATTCAAAAGTCTCTGACTTTACAAAATGTTTGAACATAAAATTCTCTGACTTTGCCCTGTTTTTTAAATTTTTTTAGGACTTGACTCTTAAGGTTTTGCACCAAAATTTCCTGACTTATTTAACCTTGGCAGCATGCCGAATCAATGTGCATACCAGAAAAATATGTACATTGATCCAAAGTTGAGTTTTGGCCGGCAGAGGTATTATTTTTGTGAGTTGTGCGGCGGGCGGGAGGCGCCAGCTGAAACGCTGAACCTCTGCCACTCATCACTGGCACCGTTGACGACTGCGAGTGGTGAGTGGTGAGTGGGCTTCGCGAATAATTACCGGTTTCTGACGTGCTCCGGTCAACGGAGACGCAGTTGCCGGATAAAAAAAACGGATGCTCGAGGGTACAAAAGAAACCACAATGAATAAAAAAATGTTTGACTTTTTTAAAGAGAGGTTAAGGCCCTGTGACGAGTTTAAATTTACAAAAAAAAATAAAATAATTTAATAGGAAAAGCATGAAAAAGAGACAATTCGTCGCCTTCCTACATAAGGGCGTAACTACACTCGACGATGAGCCCTGTAGTCCGTGTAACTCAAGCTTCTGGATACTCAAATGTAGATACGCCTTTGCAGTCAAGCGACGAATTAAGGTAACGCCAACCAGGGAAGAAAGCAGGTTCAACTCTCCCGCCTTACCGAATGTTGTGCGTAAAGGTAAGATGTCCATAAAACTACAAGACAGGCGAATTGAAGGGATTTCATCCGCAAAAGTTAGAGTATTCGAAGAATGAGTTAAAGTTGTTACTGGGCGTAGGAATCAATCTTTTCATGAGTGTAACTACAGGGACCGGGAGGCCTGCTCTCCCTCTCCGGAAATCTAATTTTGTCTCGAAGAGACCCCCCGGCAACCCATTTGAAGCTAGGGCCATCATCCCCCGAACCCTTCATTGAAGCATGAAGGAGTCCCATGATCCACCTTGGTGGAGTGTCTTCTGGTCCTCTTAACAGTACGTAATGTACAGTTTAATAGCGACATCAAACTAGAACTTATTTGGAGGGCAACCCCATGGCTATTTTTTCCATTAAATGCACCTCTGCTCCCCCCCCCCTTCCTTGCTTTTCCTTTGGGTAGAGATCAGGAAGGAGATCCCTTTCAAAATAATCAAACTGAAAGAGTGACATGAAACCGAATCCTCGGGAATGTTAGCGCGGGAGAAAGTGGGGACTGCGCATGCGCGGAGCGGCGGCGCCCGGTGCCATTTCAATTTACATGCCCGGCGCGGGCCGGAGGGGGTCGGGGGGCGGGGCAGAGGGGGCGACTCGAATCGCGCATATGATTAATCGCGCGAAGAGCAATTTCGAGAATGGATTGCGCCCGGTAGACAAACAAAATCAATATAATAAACACGAGATATGGCTCGCTTAATCCGAGCAGATATCGAGCGGGGCCGGACGGGCGGGTGATTAATGGGGGCCCACCCGGCGTGCCGGGGCCCGCCCCCCGGCTCCCCGAGGGCCCCGTACACCCACTCATCCGCCGAGGCCTCTAATTATCGACTCTCGACCCTATGTAAACTAACTGTAAGTTGATAACGTCGATGACAGGCTACCTACGGCATAGGTAGCCCCCCGAGTGGGAGGTCCGGGGTTCGAGTCTCCGATCTATGGCCCGCTTATCCATTAAGTCAAATTTCATTCGCCTACCGCTCCGTGAATTAGGGCCCCTCGCCGTTGTCCGCCCTCGCCCTTCCCGGGGAGGGCCCCCTTCGGCCGCTGGGGCGGATTCTCGTCGTTCCGCGTTGTTGGTTTTTTTCTTCTTTTTTTCCGGAAAAGTCTTCCGGGTCGGCCTCCGTGACCGCAAGGCTATCGCCTTCCGCTTGGCGCCGGCCGGTCTTCGTGTCCTCTCTCGGACCGTTGACCCGTTGATGTGGGTTGGATCATCGATGAAATATGGTTCTCATTAGTGTCGGGTCCGGATCTCGTTTTGCTTGACGGCGGTCCGTTTAAAGACATGACAGGTCTGTTGCCTTCCCTTCACACATCCCTGCAACGTTGTATTAATTACTTTCCTAGGTTTGGTGAAAAGAGTCATACGAAATTAGAAGTCAAAATGCTAATAATTGCAGTTCTATTATTGTTTCTGATGAATTTTCGGAACATTTAGCAATATCCAATTTCAGGAAAAAAACCGTTTCCGGAAAAAAGTGTCAAAGCTTCAGAGGATTTTTCTTTTCTTTTTTTAAATGAATTTTTAAAACCTTAAAATCGAACTATTAGCATTATATTTCCGTAAGATTGGAAAAAGTAGAAAAAAGAAATGCCGTGTCATAAGATTGTTAGACTGTCAATTACAGCAGTTCATTCTGACGTTTTCACGGAGACTTCAACGCACGGATAGGAAAAATTACCATAGATTTTGCATTTGTTCGTGTAATGCGGGCTGAAATATACTGTCACTAACTGCAGGGGCGAAGAAGAACAGTGTTGGACAGGTCCTATATTCAACGCTTTTTCGAGGAGACTTAAACGCAAAGATAGACAGAAGGACCATAGATTTTGGACTGGTTCGTGTAAGTAGTGCGCGCTGGAATATGTATCATCCGACTGCAGGGGCAAAGAAGAACAAAGTTGAACAGATCTCTTATTATAACGATTTTTCTGGAGACTCCAACGCAAGGATAGAAAAAATGACATATATTTACGAATTGTTTGGACAATGCGCGCTGAAATATACTGTCTCCGACTACAGTTAAGTGGCAAAGAGGAATGAATGGTGCAATAGATCTCTTACTCCAACGCTTTCTCGAGAGACTTCAACGCAAGGATAGAAAAAATGACCATGGATTTTTGATCGTTCGAGAGATGCGCACTGTTGTAATTATTCTTCAGTCTACGTTAAACGTGGCTGTCCACAGCAAGGAGGACTCGTTTGCGGAAAAATTTCTTTGCGGGAAAGTTATTAGGAAAGCAGGGTCAGAAGATCGAAATTTTAGATTTTGACACTGAAACTCTTTTCAGCACGTCTAAAGTTTCAAGTAACTTAGCGGAGTCTCTAAAATATACCGACTAAATAATTTCCACTCTTCATCTGCGTAACCACACAGCAACGGAAGAGATCCGCTCCGACAGGGACCTATCTTCGATCGCGAGCTAAACGGAAGTTAAGCCGCGAGATACGGGGAAAATATCAAAGTCGTACGCGCATCTAGCTCATGAACCAGAGGGCGGAACGGGGGGGAGGGAGGGGTGGGGGCTCGGGCACGTACAGGGGGCGGGTCGCGTTAACCATCGGAGACGTAATCATGATGAGGCCGGGCTGGAAATTAATCACAGGATCATTCCCACACCGTCCTTATTACACCATTACTTTGGATTAGGTTTGTTATCGCGTCATTCAGCCTAACAACCCGGCGACTCCGATGTCCACCCCGATCGCCCCTCCCATACATTTATAAGCGCCGTTCCTGTCCAACCCCCCCCCCCCCCGCCCTTTGGGGCACGCCTGCCTCGCTGGAGCCGCAACACCGGGGTTTTCACCGGGTTTGCCATCGTGAAATTCTTGCACTTGCGTCGGAGTATTTGACTTGATGGGCGCCGGCGCCCGAGAGACTTCATGCGGGGGTGTCATAATAAGGGTAGAGAGGGCTACTATCTCTCCTCCCCCTTGCGATTTCCTTATCTATTACTGGAAGAAGAAAGTTTAGGGTAACTTTAAAGTATTGATTGACTTTTTTTCTCGAGTCTCCATCCACAATGAAAGAATCACCGAAAAAAAAGTGAAGTTGATTTAACATTCAGGATGTAAAAGAAATGTGCGACTTACTTATAAACTTATAACTGCTGAATTACCCACTACAGCAGTTACTTCAGCAATGTGAAGATGTAAAACTAACCGCTGTGGCTGGTAATTCAGCAGTTTATAAGTTCTCGCACACTTGTTTTACATCCAGAATGTTAAATCAACTTCACTTCTTTTTTCGGTCATGTTTCACCAACGACTGTTATATCTCTCTACTGAGATTTGGTTAAAATCGTCGTCTCCCGGAGGAATGAACGTAAATCCATTCAAAAGTTATGCAAAATTGACTCACACAGTTCAATTTTGTACAAGGTTGTGCTTGTGGAATTTGTGTACAATTTTTTTCTGATTATTCTATGAGATCAGAAGAAAAATCAGTGAAATGTTCAATGAGATGGTAATCATTTGCCCAAACTTGCACATTTCTACAAATTTGGGCTTAAACGTTAGAATTTCATTAATAAAATAATGCAAGAAACGACTTTTAAGGAGAAATTGGCGTCAGGTTCCTTTTCTCGGATAGCATTATTTTTTCTCATGTTCTCCTATTTTCATTTATGTATCATTTCTTCAAGGTGGCAAAATTCCAAAAATGTCCAGCCCGACGTTTAAAAATAACTTTCTTGATGTTCTTCGCTAGGCTATGATATGCTTTCCGTCTAAAACCCACGCTGTCAGCGGGAAGTATATTTACGGTTCGGATTTCGCCTCATTTCGCTCTCCATGCGCGAAATCGCTGGCATTTCTACGTCTCCATCTTGGCTACCTTTTACCGGCCCATTGATGAAGTCATTAAAATCTCTTTGGGACAGTTAGAGTCCAAATACGACAACGATGTCTCCTTAAATTGACGTTCAGCGCGCTCAGAATTTTTACGATCCGACCAACGACCGGAATTCCACAGATTTTGTCGAAATTCTCCGTGTGTGTGAACATCATCAATCATCTGAAATGCCCTGAATCCAAGCTGCTTCATTTCCATTTCCCGATACTTTTACTCAGATTAAAATTTTTATCGCAAAAAAACACGTTTCGATTTTTTACACGAGAAGAATTTTTCGCAATCGCGTCGTTTTCCCCTCGTCTTGGTCACCTTCTGTCATCAGATCGATCAACGGATTTTGCGCGACGCCGATTGGTCGACTTACTGCCTTGCGTCAGGTGATTCATCTCAATTCCAGTGTCTCAAAATCTCCTCTCCTGTTTTATGTTTTTACACATTTGAAGGACGTATCCAATATTGCACCTCGCTTTTTCAAAAAATATTCATCATGGAGAGAAAAACTACGCAATTTTTCGAAAAGCGTCGTTCGATACCGCCGAGCTCAGAAAAAGCTCCGTAGGAAAATCCAAAGGTTGTCAAATGTCCGTGATAAAGTATTTAATTTTCAGAGAAGTTATGAGCTTCTTCTATTCAAATTTTTAAATTCTGGTAAATTGAATTGCGTGCAAAATTCTTTGTAGATTTCAAGGAAGAATATTCAAAAGTTATTTTTCGAAAATCTGAATTCTATCGGGGAAAAATGGCAACGTTCGAGGCGTTTTACTTTCCCAATCCAACAGTTTTCCACTGCAAATATAAATTATGACGCGAAGTCTGCAATGCCGCTAATAGAGATACGTGGTTTGAGAATTTTACCATCAATATGCGTTAGGTTATGATGGTTCGTTGACTGTGTTTCCCTTTCCCGAACGATGGCTGATGTATGCATAACTTTTTTTCAACACTTTGAGAATAACTTCGTATGTAAATGTATAATTGGAGATTATTTTACATACCCTATAGGCTACGGATAAACTTGCTTTGGAATGTTAACACCTTCGCTAATTTTTTAACGTCTGCGCGTCTGGATCGGACTGATTCAGACGGGAAAACTGCATTTTCAACAGATTTTTTTCTCTTAGGCGGAGTGATGCAATTACTCAGTGTCCAAAGAGCTAAGGTCTTGATGAAAATTTCTGAGGGGTTTATGTGAATGACCATACATGTCTCAAGTAGGAGTTCAAAGACTCGATCAAATATTCATGATGACTATATGGAAAGGAGCTTTTACGGAAAACAAAATTATCAGAACCTGAACGTAGACGGCTAAAAATTGCTCTTATTCATTTATGAAAAACTGCCTAATTCTCTAAGAGTGGGCTGGACAATAATAAGGCACGTTATACTTTGAATTTACAGCACACAAATAAAAAAATGGTAAAAATTACTTACAATACGATCCGAACTGAAAAAATATGAGTATAAAAAACTGGAAAACTACGTACCTGAAACAGACAGAAACAAAATTACGTTAATCGATAAGCTTTAAAAAAAAACTTTTGACCACAAATTTGATTAATGGATTATCAATAAAAGAGAAGGAGGCAAGTTGTCAGCCTAATCAAACGCGATCTTCAAAATACAAAACTTCACCATCTATTACGTTCTAAGATGGTTGAAAAAACTTAGGAAACAAGGATGGCAAAATGGTTTACCAAGGTTCACGTTCATAATTTTTGATTGTCCCATGCCGTGGCACAAAGACTATACAATTTCTCGGAAAATAATCCCACGTGTTTCATAAATGGACACATGTAAATCAAAAGAAACTATAACTACATTATTCTGATATGAGTACATCCATGACGAGGCAATGGCTATAGTTCCTTTTGTTTTAAACGTACATATATCACTCAAAAATGGAGATGTAGTCATGAAATTTTGTGGGGTAACACCTCAGCATATTGACGATGAAACTCCTAAACCACGTATCTCGTTTGCGGAGTTTAGGTTCTCGACTCCCATTTGATTTTTTTTTGAAGGCGAACAAGTCAACATCATTCCTTAAAATTTTCATGGAATTTTTTGCGCACACAGAGGGAAAATCACAGAATTTTTGAAAAATACGTTGAGTAGTTTTTCAGTAACAAAATAAAGTGTGGTAGGATATCTACACTGTTGCAAATCGAGATACGCGGTTAGGATGTTTCAGTGTCGATGTGGAGTGAGTAGTGGTGCGATACGGGTCAAAAACGTCTCAGAGGGCATCAACGCATGACGAGTAATTTTGCTCCTTGGCGCGGCGCTAACTTGCGGCTTGGTGGCGCCACGACGCGACGGTAAGGGATGGGGGTGCAAAAAAGTGAGAGGAAGCCGCTCGCATCCCCCGCGTCACACTTTACAACTTCCGTCATTAGCCCGATCGAGCACAAGTTCCGAAGTTCCTCACTCCTCCTCAATTAAAGCCTTCCTGTGTTGCCTACTTATATCCATTTGGAGCCACTCCGACTTTTAAAAAAGTTTGAAAAGATCGTCGTGTCGCAGGCCTGGTAGCATTACATGTTCAGAAAAAAACTTTCAAGTTCAAAACCATGTGAATTTCAAGGAGGAAAAATAGTTTTACGCAAGAAGGAAAACAAAACTGCTAAGACACGCAAATTAGGAGACCTTCCTTCTTTTTTTACATAAAACTGTCACCTTCTTTCTTTAGGCGATATTAATAATTTCATTTGTTGTTGCTATTAACAACAATTTTACGTAAATTTTAAAACTTCTTATAATGTGCTATAACTAATAGTTTACTTTGCATTTTGCATCAATATACATGACTTTTAGAATCCGACAAAATTTTCATGGTAATATTTGTCTCATGACGTTTTTTTCACGGATTTTTCACATAATATCATTTCACTTATCGGGTTTCCTGCATCGTTCATCCTAGAAACCTTATCAGCAAATCTTAATCTTTGGTCAAAATGACACAAAATCATCCAGGCTCTACTAATCCAAACTCACGCTAAATGCAACATAATCAAAACGTGGCAACGGCATACGTCATCAGGGTGGCTTTTGCCCTCGTGTTTTTACATCTTATTCGGGCGTCTCCAAATCCATTGGTTCACCGGTGGGGTCCTCAACGTCAATTTCACACCGAGGAGATGTGCCTACCTCAGCACCGGGGGAAGATTCTATGATTTACGGTCCAACAGCACTTCCGCACTTCCGTTATCTCTCGCACGTTGTCTGCAGAAAAATAAATCGGGCGCGTCACCCTGAATTGTGTTGTGATTATAACGTCCCCTACCCCCTTCCTCATTTCCCTGATTCTCATGTAGATGGGTAGAAACACAACATGACTGCGGTTCCGTTGTTTTTCCGGAGAACGTATGGCTGGATAAAAAAATAAATTGCCCGATAAAAGTTGGCGATAGCTGATGTGGCTTGGTTACTTTTTGCTTAACTCGGTCCAAATATCAAATTTTTGCGGACGGAATCCAGAATGTTGCTGACGGTCTTGTGAATTATTGACTTGGGATTGACAACGAACGGGGCGTCGACAAATTCTGTAGGATGGGTGGCCGATGTCGTATCGACATTTGAATCAGTGAGTTCGAAAACACACCAACTCGGGTTTTTTTCGATTTTCACTTTTTTACGATTTAGTAACACTTATGGATAGAAGCATCTGCACGCAAAAGGAAATTTCGAAATTGCAATCGAAAGTGCTCGAAACAGCGACGGGAAAAGGGAAAAATCGAAGTATTTCATTGGAAATACCAATTTTTGGCCATTTCAAAGGGAACGGGTGACCATCCGATTTTGCGGCTTTCTTTTTTCGGTTCAGTATACCTTGTACCAACAAGTTATATAAATATTCAAGCGTTATTCAGGTCGAAAAATATAAATTTTTCAGGGCTGACTATGAAAAACCAGTATCTGAAAGTCGGTGAGAACGAAAGCACACCAACTCGGACATTGTTAAACGCTTAGTTCTCTTGTCATCTAACATGGTGTATCGATTTCAACTTGGTGCTTTACGAAGTCTCTAAGTACTTGTCCTTTGGCACAAAAAAGGTTTTTCTTAAACCAACTTCTTCGCTCGCTGCGCAGTTTTAGGTGTTTCCTGAACAACTTTTTCTTTCCGAGTTGGTGTGTTTCAGAACTCACTGATTCATTTTTATATTGTGTTAACCATTTCTACAATTTGGGCAAAAATACTTTACAGATACTATGCCGCCAAATATCGAACTTTTGCGGACATGTGTCAGAATTTTGCGGACGCATCTCGGAATATTTGGCACGGGATCGGCAACGGAGCAAGATCGACGACTATTGGATGCGCGGCGGGCAGGAGGCGACAGGGCGACTGCCCTCAATCACGGTGGAAGCGTCAGCGAGACATTTTCACGTAATAAACAAACAATAACTCGGAATAACAATAACGATAATCGGGGCTCGTAAAAAAGTGGACTCGGCGCTGGCCACGGCTTCCGCCGCGACCTCAGCTCCTCCGGGTCGTCCAGAAGTCCAGCCCCAGCCATAACTGAATTATGACATGAGCCCTGGAAGTCACAGGATTATATGGAACTCAGGGTTAATCTCAAAAAGCAGTTACGGGTTTATGTCCACGGAGCGACGAAGTCCGGGACCTGGCTATCGCTCAACGCCGCGGGATGCCGCCTGCGACTTCATACCGTTAAGAAGAGAGCAAGTCCAGTAACTCATGAACCGTACACTCCGTAAGGATACATGTACCTCACGGCTCAGGAAAAAATATATGTGGTCTCTGTATCGAAATATGGATTTGTACGGAAGATGAGCAGGACAACGGCAGCCTGCCAGGGAGGGCTCCAACCAGGGACACAGTTGTCTGGTCACGCAAGGGGGAGAAATGCCTGGTGATATGGCCACTATATCCGATACTGTTTATCTGACTCTGAAAATAGGCAAAACTAGGGAAAAAGTTCTTCCCCTCTCCCAATATGTTGGTTTTCTTTTATTTTTTAATTATTTTTTCTTTGAATTTGATATTTATTGTCCTTAACACGTGAGATATTACAATATTTACATTGGTTATAAAAAGGGGTCCCTTGGGCAGACAATATGGGCCACATTATACGTAACCAGGATTCTGCTTGATTCCCTTCGGAAAATATGAAGGATTTCGGGTGATAACTACGTGACATTTCTTTCAACATAGAACAATTATGTACATTTTTCAGTAAGGGCAGAATGAGGGAGGTGTCTAAATTCTCAACATTTCTCCGATGGCCCTCATGAAGCTAAGAAGTCTCTATACATACTTCGAGAGAATGATTTCCATGCCCTCAAGATGTCCCTTCTCTAAAAATTCCTAGTTCCTCCCAAGAATATAAATGATCGTCAGGACATCAAATGGTTAGTGCGAGACTCCTGATAACAATCCATCGACTGAAGAGGTATCGATTTCGGTGAGAAGCGATCATATCGATCGGAATTTTTCCAATTCCATTTGAACTCGTCAAATTATTGCAGTATTATTAAAAGTACTTGACATACAGTATGAAATCGCGATGAAAATAATGTATTATCGTAATTATTGACTGTGAATGCATTATTTGCGCGATGCGCAATGCGTGAAGTATTCACGCAGTCTTGTAGGCGCCATGCGTTTCACGCTGACCGCACTGTGTTGGCGCAATGCGTGAAGTATTCATGCATTCTTGTAGGCGCTATCCGTTTTACACTGACCGCAATGACCGCACTGTCTTTGACGCAATGCGTGAAGTATTCGTGCAGTCTTGTAGGCGCTAATATGTGTTACATGCCGATCGCCGCGCCGAGAGCTTCTCCTTTTTATCTCAAGTCCTCGTCATCATTGCTCTCCGCGCCGCGCCGTTCCAGGCCAAATTGCGTGTTTGGTTTCTCTCTTAACTCGACTACTTAAAGGTGCTGTCTTTTGTATCACTGAAAGACGACAAAATTAAAACTTACTATACTCTCACGAAATGAGAGATTTTGTCGCCTTTTCTCGTTTGTAATTTTTTTTTTTCTACATCCAATATTTTTTTATACCTACATTTAAAAAAATTGCAAAAATTGCCGCCCCCTAATTTTGCCGCCATGGGCCGCGGCCCATGTGGCCACCCTCTTAATCCGGCCCTGCCTGACGAACGTCAACACTTAGTTTCTACGATACAAACCAACGATTAATAATTGCTAAGTAATGATGTGAGGGCTAAGTGAAACATAACCACCATTTGGCGACGCTCGAACGTAAAATTCGCCACGACAGGATAAGGGCAAGATCGTAAAGAACTATGTTTATCAATAATTTTGATCAAAACAAACAAACCAAACAACAAATCAAGTCACTCACGTACGGTAAACGGAGAACTAAACGATTGAGGAAGAGAATAAAAATCGAGGGAGGGGGCATGAAACAAAGATAGCCCTCCTGGGGCGGGAAAGGGATGTAAAACCCATGAGAGAGCTTGCGAGGTAGCCAGACTCATCGAGTGCGCTGCGTCTGATTTTGATTGTAGATATCCACCTTAAGAGGGCCGAGTATGTAAGTATGTCTAGAGTCCCTTTATACTGAGAGTCAAGACAACACTCCCTCATGGAGTTACAAACGGGAATAAAGATTACAGAAATTGAACGTTATTCGTAATCTTTGATCGGTCCATTCTCAAATTCCTTTCTCCTTTACTTCTCTAATTCCGTTTGTTCCTTGCCGAACCCGTATTTTCCTGGTCCATTCCAGATTATAATCTTTGCAATCGGTGGAAATGTAATCTTTATTCCCGTTTAGGACACTGTGAAGGCCTAAAAATACGGGAACCAATCAGAAATGGATTCACATTGTCTTGACTCGCAGTATAAAGGGACTCTAAGGCCGGAATTTTAAGACGTTACTCGAAACTTCCTCGACTCGAGATTTACTCGACTCGAGGAACCTCCAAAACGGCCTCGACTCGAAACTCACTCGACTCGAGAAAAAACTCCTCGACTTGAAAATCTACTCCACTCGAAAATCTACTCGACTCGAAACTCCGTCGTCCAAAAAAAAAAAAATGGCTTCCAGGTGAGAGAATGACGTTCAGCGTCAATTAAAGAACAGATTAGGAATTTATTTGGAATAATAATCATGGAAAAGTGCGTCAAATTAAACTTTAGCGGCTACTTTCATAAATTCCCGGGCCATGAGTTAATTTCTGATTCATCCGCTTGAGTATGCATTCGTGAGATGGTGACTGGTGAGAAGGCGGCCCCGGCCATTCATTGTATTTGTTTGTTTGTTTATCAGTGCCAGACCAGTAATCCTTTTAATTAATTGTTTCAAAGTTAATAATTCGATTTCTTAGTGGTTTTTGTGTTTCTTTATGTGATATAGCCCTTTGTGTCATAGTTCAAGCGTTCAATGGATCCTAATCGTCTTTGAGAACACGGCTAAACCCACACCACAGATGCTTAACATTCATGCGATTGAATGGAAGTGAATTTCTCGGTGATTGAACCTTTCTTTTCTCCTCAGTACTTATTTTCATCATACATGTATTCCATCATGAATTCTCTGTGAAATTTCTCGGAAATGCGTGATTTATTCTCCGGAGAAAAGTTGATAGTGTAGCCCTTATCCAAGCGTCAGCGTCTCAAATACGTACCAATTATGAAACCCTGTGCTTTATTATTTCATTTATATTGTCTACATGTGATTTATAGCAAAGGAATATCCGTTTCTCTCAGGTAACTTATCAAAAATTACAAACCATACCCTCACTCAAAAGCATCTTCTTTCAAAGCCCTTTGGTTAAGATTGTGATTCGTCAAGTTGTCAGCTGGTTTTCACAAACACAAGTTCTATCGAGTCAACATTGAACATTAAACACTGTACCTATGAAGCAGATTTGTGACTTTAGAGATCAGGTTTTTCCTCATTTTCCAGTTTCTGAACATGATTTAATAGAAGTTTTCTACTTGGCCTCTGAAAGCACAAGCATAGGCCACATTACGCGATTCGTATCTCTCATGATTATCAATCTTATTCTACCTAATAAGCGTTTTAGAGCTCACTGAGTGTATGTTGAGACAAAAGTCTAGTATTTTCTTGTCACTGCTCACCAATGGTGCTGTCTGAAAGCATGTATCAACCTGTTATATTGCTGCTGACTTGGAGCTGATCAGATAATGACATTCGTCTCAACATGCGATGAGCAAGCTCTAACAGCGATGCGCAACTGATTGTCCAATCTAGAGGACTTTGCTATCATGATGCTTTTCTTTGGGTTGGTATGTCAAGTGCTCATAATTCTTTGAAATTACAATGTGTGCGGTCTCCTGGCCCTCAGGTATTTACCTAAGTTAATCCTGAACCAAAGGAATCTCTACTGAGTCATAATATTCACTTATCCCGACACACTGCAGCACATGGGCAGCTCGAATGCTATTCTCATCAAAGTGTCAGACTCAAGAGTTTCCAAGATGGCCATTGCCCAGCATTTAAGAGAGCAACCTACCTCAGCAGTTTGTGTATCTAGTGGCTGTCTCATTCAAAGATCATGGTTCTCCGCTGATTTGATATTCAACAATTTGCGGAGACCATGGATTGATTGTCCACAGCTGTCAATTTCAACGCAACTCATCAGCCTCTGAATTCACTCATCCACGTACCCTCTCATCCTTCAAATCTTCTACCATATAGTGCAGAGAGTTTGATTTTCTGTGAGTATTCATGACATCATGTTCTATAACTTTCATTCCTTCAGCACACAGTATTTTTCTGTTAAGTTCGGCTATTAACCTTGACCTGAAATGCCCATTTTGTTTTGACTACATGCTTAGCTAAAATTACTTCGTCACCAAGTGTCCACATTTGTAGTGAAGTGGTGAAGCTGCTCATAAATTAACTGATTTGATTCTCTCTTCTCAGAAACATTGGAATTCCTCACTCAAATATTGCTTTATTTTTGTTGATGGGACAAACTTGATCTTTTCTCAGTGCTTCATTTCTCCTCTAGTTCTTATGATGATTTTTTGGGGGGAAGGAGGGAGAGGCCAAGGTGCAAAAAGTTAGAGTGAGCATGTTCATGTGTTTTCTCGTGTTCTTTTGTATGTTTTTAATTATGCTCTCACTATTTTTGCAATACCTGGCACCCATGGCGTCACTAGAAATCGCCCTGATAAATTCTATTTTTTAAGGAATTCATTGCTCGGGAAGCCTAACCAGTGGAAATTGTTTGTATGTTTCTCTGAGACTCGGCGCTCAGTTGTTAGAAATCTGAGGCCCCAAATTTATCATTATTTTTCTTCACTTTACTGAAGAAGTAAATGAGGCCATTTTTAATCCAATCTGTCAATTTTTATGTTGATTTTCTAGGGAGTTACCTACAGGAGTGTTAGCAAAGAATGGGGGAATAATGAGTTGCTCGAACATTTTTCTCCCTGAAAAACTGAAAATTCAGTGTCAGGTTCTTCAGGTTTTTTTTGGAGGAGTAGGAGGGAGGGCGGGGGACGAAGATGAATTCAGGATGAAAGCTATTTCTTTATTTCGTGGAAAATTCATGTTTAAATTAAAGTAAATTAGGTTAAAAACCAAGATAGACTTTTGCAAGTTATTATTTTTGATTAAAAACAATACCTTAGGGAACCAAATGTTTTTTCACCGAAACAAACGATGTAATGTCTTAGATGACAAAAAACGGGAATAACTTTTAAAACTATCATAAAAATATTTTTTTGAACATCAATTACATCAACTCCACGTCAAATGAAACCCATTAATGCCCTTGGAATTGCATTAGGATCACTATTTGATGAGGACTTTGAATTTGAAAGTAGCTTCGTAAAGTGCATGACCAAAATCCCAAGTGCACAGATTGCCATAAGTAGCAATTACATTGTAACAATATTGCAATTCCACTGAGTGTTGTGTATGTTGCCTAGCTCCTATTTGAAGGGGTCCCGTTTATTGAAACTTGTTGCAATTTTTCAATGCATCGCATATTGCCTATCTTTCTGACACATGGAACTCATTTTGTTGATTGTTTAAAATCAGCATAAATCGACTAAATGATGTAAAAATGTTGCAATTTAATGGTAAAAAAATTACAATTGTATTGAAATCAAACTGCAATTTAATTTCAATATTTTCGTTGCACTGTGCTACTTGGGATGCGTAGTACCCGTGGCGCTGTACTCTTCAGTGGCTCTTTCTGAGGTTCACTTTCTTTGATGAAGCTTTGAGGGAAAGGAGGGGATGCTCTTCGCACGGGGGTGGATTTAAGGATTTTTTTACTCTGAAAAATTAACCCTCTATGACAATATAAAATGTTGAAATTCAATGTCCGTGACCCCCAAAAATCGCCCTTCAGCTACCGTTTCAAAACACCGAAGTTGTAAGGTAGTTGCAACTGAGAAGGAGAAGTTCTAGAGGAAAAACAGTATACTTTTTTCTTTGAAGGGAAAAATAGCTTACATATCTAAAATAAACAAGGGAAAGTGGGTAAAATTAAATTTTAGCAATAAAATTCATAAAAAAATTCACTTCATTCAAATTCACTTTCATAACAAAACAAATCACTTTCAACCAAGTTTCCTCAGAACTCCCTTGAGGGACCTCAGTACCTCACTCACGAAAATCTCGAGATTGACTCAACGAAATTCACTTGAGGAAATTTGGAGGTGACTCGAAGCGCGTTTCGAGTCGAGGAAATTTCGAGTCGCGTCTTAAAATACCGCCAATTCTCGAGGACACTCGAAAAGCGTACTTAAGGAAATCTCGAGTCGAGGAAGTTTCGAGTAACGTCTTAAAATTCCGGCCTAAGTGTGTCTGTCTTTAAATGAATTTTGAATAGCTCATTCAAAGTTTGTTTTCCAGACGGCTCGCCAGGAAAATGAAAACCCATGACAGTCAGTATGAATTCCATAATAGTTCCGAAATAAGGTGTGAAGATCGGCAAATTCAGGAACGAGTCTCAAATATCAGACTTTTCGTTTGAGGGGTTCACGGCAATTTTTCAAAACTAAAATTTGGGATTTCCAATTTTAAAAAAAATATTCCTATATTCGTGACATTGTACAAGTTCGCCTCAAAACTATTAAATGTGGAATTATGTGACCAGCGTGTGAAAATGTTTGATCATAATAAATGAAATCATAATACGGAGTTTCGTCGATCAAGGTTCGATCAATCTATGAGGGTGAGGGAGCGATGAAAATTCGATTCTCGACTTGCTGCCTCTGGAGACTTCAACGCAACGTAAGAAAAGTAAAGAGTCTCATCTGACGGCTTGCATGTTAAGTAAATGGCACTTATTCCTGCCAATTTCCAGTCATGAAATGTGTTTGTTGTGTATGCCCAAAGCTACTTTGCCTGACATGAAAATGAAGAATGCCCTTTTCATATGGTTAAAAGTTAAATTTGTCGATTTATAACCATCCGAAAAATTTCTGCGAGTCTTTCAGATGATTGCTGGAAATTTTACAAAGAGGAAAGGTGCATTCAATAAAAATTTTCGCTCAGACACCACTTATAATGATAATTAGCCCATTGACTCAAAAATTCATTCTGTAACGGGTGTCTTTGATAAGGCGGAAGTATAGTACAAACGACCAATTTTTTTTTCTTTCTTTTTTTCTTTTTTTTTTCCGAATGGATTTAAAGAAAACTAGGGGCTTATGGGGCTGCTTTGCAGCCCCTTATTTTTCCTCTACACTTTTCACTTTCACATGTATTTTTTTTTTTTTTTTTTTTTTTTTTTTTTTTTTTTTTTTTTTTTTATTTATTTTCATATAATTTTCTGTTTTGTCTTTGAATCGGGTCTAATTATTTCTTTGAGTGAATAAATATAACAAATGTTTTCAAAAATTGTAATTTTATTTAGTAAACTTTAAACTAAAATTTTGTTTTAATCTTCATACAAAATTATTTTTTAGGTTTTACATTTGTTTTCAAACTAATTTTAAAGAAGATCTTTTTTTATTTTTTAAATACTTTGCTTTTTTTCGATTAAATTGTTGATTCTTCTTTTGCCATTTCTGTCCTGCTTTTCTTCCTATATTTCCTACAACTTTGCTCTTCTTCTTTCCTCCTTTTGTCTTTTCTTTTTTGCTTCTTCTTTTTCTTCTTCAGTAGCTGTTCCTTCTGGTTCTTCTTCTTTTTCTGCTCCTGTTTTAACTTCATCTAATTTTTCCGCTTTTTCTTCTTCGTTTTTTCCATGTTCAGTCTGCTTTCTGGTTTCCGCATTTGCTGGTATGTTATCTTTTTCTTGTTTCGTTATCTTACTATTCCACATATAAGTCAGTTGTTTATTACCCATGTATGTTCCTAGCTTAACTTGTTTGATAAAAATCCGGAATGCAGCTGCATTCCGGATGCGTTAAGGGGTGGGAAGGAGGGAGGGACGGACTGAGAAACTGAAAAAAAGTACGTTACGTCACGGTAAATATTAAATAAACTTACCTATATATGGATCCTTGAACTTTCAAGTAATAAGGTCCATCACCCGGAATATCAATTCGATTTGTAGAGAAAGAGGCAAAAGCAACAGCACTATTATAATTTCTGATATGCTTTATGAAATTTGGAGAATATAAAAATAATGATTTCAAATCGGTATTTGTCCGAAAACTCGGTAAAGAAATTAAGCCATTTTGGCAGCAGTTATTAAAATGACCATTGGACATTTCACCTTGAAAATGGCGAGCATCACAATGATGACAAATTATATTCATTGAACCGACTGAAAATTTGGTAACAAAATTTTCATCAAAGTTCTGATCATCAATTTTATACTTCCGAAATAAAGAAATGAAACTTTGATTTTCTATACTAATAACAGAGTTAAGTTCTTGCTTCACTAAACGAACATGCGAAGAATTCTGGAAAACGCGACCACGTTTTGGAGGACGACCGCCTCGGTCATTGAAAATTTCACTCATAACAACTGTTAAATTTAAAATTAAAATTAGTAAAAATTATTATTATTTTAACAAAATCATAACTGAAAAGTTCAATTTTTAAATTAAAAAAAATAAATCAGAAGAAAAAGGATGAAATGAAAATGGAAATTAATAATAAACATATTTATACACATTGAAAAGAAACAGCGTGAAAAGTTCTGATCGGAAATGAGAAAAAAAACTTGGAGGTTATTGACTTAATGAGGAAAAATTGGCAATAGGAAAAAAGATGGAACCAATCATGAAAAACCGTAAAAAAAAAAAAAAAAAAACGCGGGAAAAGAAAAATGTAAGTTGATGGCAGTTGAGTGTTGGAAGTAACCTCACTTAATGATGATTGTTGAATGAAAACAGCTGATAAAAAGACAGCAAACAGTAAAGTAAGATGCGTAGCAACAAAACTTTTCCGAAAAACAAAAAACAAAAAACCCCCACTTCCCCTCATCCAATTTATGAGTTTTTAGGGATTTAAAAATCGGGGACGAACCCCAGAAAATAATTTATAGTTTTCCCGAAGCATTGAGAACAACACCTTTCAAATGAACCAACGCCCCTCGCAATTAGTACAGTGGTTGATTCACAATTTCATTCTATTTTTCAAATTAGATATTAAGATTTTTCCCAGTGCTCACGGCAACCGCGGGGAGCACTGGCTGGAATAAGATGAGAAGCTGGAATCAGTGGGGGTGCTAAGTAATTGGACTAGGATCGGAGCATCGCGGGGTACCTACATGGTAATCAATTAACGTTATTCGCTTGTTGTGACACTCGGGGCTCATTACCGGGCGCCCGGTCCGGGGCTCACAGCCCCCCCCCCCCCCCCCCCCCTCGGGGGCCATCCCGATTCGCAAGCGCCTCGTCCTCGTGATTACAGCGCTTAGCGCTTAAATGCTCCCTCGACCTTGCCTCCGCCCCGCCGGGCCTAAACCACCTAACTCCCATCGGAAACGTATGGGTGGATACGTGGTTTTTCCTCGCCACCGCCTCTGCTTTTTATACTTTATTCGGGTTTCGGGCTACGATTCTGGTAATTAACAATTAAGTACTGCCAACGCTCGTGACTCTTCCCCCGGGGCGGCCAACGACCGTATCTCACGCAGGGCCACGCTGGAGATTTTCTCGTTGGTTCTGGAGTGCCAGCGGGCTGATTATTTAAAGTGATGGACAAAGCGATAGAAAAAGAAGACACAGGAAAAATAGAGCGATCCTATATTGGTGGAAGTAGGTAGTTGCAATGGATATGGACAAAGAAGGCAAGTAATACACTGACTAACGGCGACCTACAAGATACCTTCTCTAACATGTAAGATCGCTCCGTTCGTTGGAAAAAAAAAACACATTGGATCTAGAGTCCAGACTCTTAAAAACATCGACAAGAAAAAATACTTTTGCTTCAATCGGAGTTTTGCTTAAATCAAGAGCCAAACCTCTTAATTCGAACGGATTTCCTCTTGATTTAAGCTTAAATCTGATTGAATCAAGAGTATTTTTTCTTGTCAATGTTTTCAGGAGTCTGGACTCTAGATCCAACGTGTTTTTTTTCCAGTGTTACCCCTGAGTCTTCTTTGTCTATCGCTTTGTCCATCAATTTCAATGATCAGCCCATTGGATAGGAAAAAAATGGACATGTCGGTTGTTTTGGAGGCCCTCGGTATTCATGACTTAAGGTTTTGCGCATCGCCCTCAAAGTTACTTGAACCACAACCACAACCCAGGCAATTCGGAGTAAATGTTACAACTTCAAGCCTCTTCTTCTCCGTTGGACGAATTCAAATGAAAAGGAACTATATCAATTCTGACATGAGCCCTGAGATCCATAAGAATACATGCATGACAAAGCTCATATCACAATGGATATAGCTCCTTTAGATTTAAAAGCATCTAATTCACACTTGATGCGACTTGGTGCGTTTCCGTTAAACTCGGTTCAAAAGTATCATCTCGTCTCGAAGCTCATCACCGTTTTGTATGCTTTTATTGGGCCTTACGGGCTCCATGAAAGCCTAAAACTCGCAGATTAATTACAAAACGACTCAAACTTCCAGCACAAAAACGATTGGGAGAGGAATACGCTCCTTGTATAGGTACTCTAGACATCCAGAAATGCAAGGACCGTCTTGAATTTCACACCTCTGACGTCAGGCACCGAGGCTGAGGACACTGGCGTCCTGCAATAATAAGCTAAAAACCTCGAATTCACACAGAGTGTCTATTGGAGTTACGTCGATCTTGGTCAAAAGCGAGGAAGAGCTCGATGAAACAAAAGACGGATGGCTATTAATTTCAAATAAAATAACTCATTTTTCGAGGGCCACGACCACTCGCGGATTACGATCCCGTTGGCGCCTCATGGAGTTCCACAGAGTTGCCGTAATGAACCCTAAAAGGCCTAATTTCACACAGTTTTAATGCAGCATTCGAAAGATGTGGCTATATCGCGAGGCAACGTTGCGCCATTATGCTTTACAACGCCAAAGTACTTAAAGATAAATAGTTGATTTTCCGCCCGTTTGGCAAGGATGGACGCTACGGGTTCTCGACCGGTTCAGTCTTGGGTCCGGCTCCTTTTATGCATATCAAGGCTCATCCTCTGATATTCCCTGACGAGAGATTAAAATATGGAGATTCGAGCTGGAAGTTGAGCGGGCCCCGAAGGAAGATCGATCGAGAATCCCTTAGCTTTTTCGCTAAATCGAGGTGAAAATAGTAATTAAAATGAAGAATGTCACAACAGCGCACGCGAAGCACTAACCGTTACCACCCGTCGCTCTTCATGTATCTTTTTCCAAGTTTTTAATTTTTATTCTCTGACTTGTTTATTCTATTTAATTTTTATCGGTCGTGTGACGTTCGATTACCGAATTTTCGAGCCGCGTGCAGTCCGACCAACTATCAAGGCGTGACTGGTGTGTGAGAATTTTCATGAAGCTCGTGTCTCACAGGAAAAAACTGAAAGATTTCTGAAAAGTAAACGATTCGTACTTCGAAGCCGTGGGGGTAGTGTCAAAATAAATTAAAGTGCGGACATTGCAGTGGCGACTACAGGGGCAAGGAAAAACGGGATTGAACGCGATCTGTTTGAGGAGACTTCAACGCAAGGATAGAAAAAATTACCGCAGATTTTGGACTTATTCGTGTAGTACGCGCTGACTGACATATACTGTCACTAACTGCAGAGGCAAAGAACGGGATTGGATGCTCGGATTTCTTATTCTAACGCGCTTTCGAGGAGACTTCAACGCAAGGACACAAAAAATGACCATAGATTTTGGACTTGTCCTGGTAATGCGCACTGTTTCGATAAGTATTATTAGTTTGCTTCTTCAATATTAAAAGTGGCTGTCCACAGGGAAGAACGTCTTCGTTCGGCGGCAATTTCGTGCCCTGAACATGCAGATTGGAACACATTCTTTGAAACGTAAACATCAAACCGCTGATGCTCCGCTTTGGCCCGACATTTTTAGAGCTCTTGATCCCAAAATGTTCAGCAAAGACTTAGATGAGTGTGTTTTTGTATCAGTAACTCAATTTTGAGTTACTTAGGGCTAAGATATCTATTCGTACAGTCGATTACAAATACTTCCCATTCAACACTCAAAAGGACCATAGAAGAGGATGACGTCTAATCGCAAACATCAGTATTTCATGATTCCTCTATAACTTCCCTTAAGTTTCCTTAGAGGAAATCCCCAACTGGTTTCAGCGAATTCGCTGAATTATCCGGGAGTCAAAAGAAAATAATAAAAAAGAAAACTCCCAACTGAGAATTTTTCCGGCTAGAAAAATTCTCTGACGCCGGAAAAATGAATCCCTCGACTGCATAAATGAAAGTCGCTCTTAAAATACAATACACTCTGGCGTTCTGCACCCAAACTCCACATGTGCCTATCTTCCCAAGGTTATTGGGCAACTGACACCGACAAGCAACATCTCTTCGTCAATGCCCTGCCGCCATCCCTTCATGGGACGTCCTCGACCACTTTAAGAGAAACGGAGCTTGCAAACGCCCTCCAGGCGGAAATATTCCCTGACTTAGAAAAATAAAAAAATAAAGCCTGGCCATTTTGGAAGCCACTGCTCAGTGACGAAAAAAACACATTGGATCTAGAGTCCAGACTCTTAAAAACATCGACAAGAAAAGGAACTCTTGATTCAATCAGAGTCTAGCTTAAATCAAGGAACCGCTCTAATTAAGCGGTTGCGTTCTTGATTCAAGCAAAAACCCGATTGAATCAAGAGTATTTTTTCTTGTCGATGTTTTTAAGAGTCTGGACTCTAGATCCAATGTGTTTTTTTTCTAGTGTGCGGTCTTTCCTACCGACGAAAAAATGTCCTGACTTTCCCAAATTTACTCTAACTGTCACCACCCATCAGGCATCCGGCGGAAACACCAATTCGTGGATTAAATAAGGTTAAAAAAATGGATACGAGGGCAAAAGAGCGGCCCCTACGAGTGAGAAAAAAATCACTCGCGATGAACCGTCGAAAGTGCGCGCGTGCTAGTCCGCGGTACAAAAGCAAGAGCGAGAGAGACTGCGCCGACGAACGCGCGAGAGCGAGAAGGACGCCGAGTCGACGAGTGGCCGGCCCGAGGGTGAAATTGTATAAATCAAAACATGGAAACAACATTTAAAAATCAATTATACGAAAAGTAAACAGTCACGACATGCTGGCATAGGAGGTTCCGAGCGCGACGGCCGGGCCGCTGCCCCCTCTCCCTCCCTCGGCCGCGGTGGGCAGTCCCCCTTCCTTGGGGGTGGACAGGGACGGGGGGGGGTCGAGGGGCTCCCCGGCTAGGGTAATGGTAGCATTGCGCTCCCCCCAGCGGCGGCGCCAAGTGGTTTTGCACGCTTTTCGGATGCGGATAATTGAAAGTTCTGTAATATGGGAAAGATTAACTGATGGTGGTTGTGATTACTGAATGATTGATAACAGTTTGTAGGCTTCTTTGATTCTTTGGTTTAAGATTTCTCTGTGAGCGAGACTGCTCTTCGGTGACAAAGGAAGAAAATATCCGCTTCCCAAGTGACACTTGAGTGAAATATAATTACGAATTTTTACGATTTTTAGGTGATAAAATTGCTATGAAAATCCAAATCTGAGTGATAAGCCTTAATCTTGTCGCATCTCAATTTTTAATCGCGTGCAATTAAATCAAAATTTTACCTTAATTTATCACGGTTGTTAGTTCGATGAACATTGCGATAAATTGCTGTCGATAAAATCGCAATTTTATTGCAAATGTATGCGATGAAACTGTCATTCTCGAAATTTTTCATCCGATAAAATTGCAATAAATCGACGTCGACAAAAATTACGATACATTTCCCGATCAAATCGCAACTTATCGCGATAACTGCCACTTGGGGCTTTGTAGAGAAATTGTGAAAAGGGTGTCTAGTTGTTTTTTTTTTTTTTCATTTTATAAAATCCTGATTTTTTACTGCTAAATCCTTACTTCATAATTTTATCAAATCCTGATTTTTTGCAGAGAAAAATTAATGTAATGTAACTCCACAAAAATAGCTCGATAAAAAATGCGATCGGACGGCCGACTTTTCTCAAATCCTGATTTTACGACCGATTTTTCCTCAAATCCTGGTAGATTCGAGGTAATCGGAAAAATCCTGATGCTAGACACCCTGAATCAAGTTATGATTCGATAATATTAGGGATAAAACAGCCCCATTTTTCGAAAAAGGGGGGCTGTTTGACAACTATGCGTGCGAGTCCTACGCGCGAGGATGCACGACGCTAGGTCTGTCGGCGGACCATGTTGCGGCCCACAAGTCCCCCGATGAGCACACTCTCACTCGCATTTTCCGCCACCACCCCCCTTCCTACCCCCACCGCCCCCCCATCACCGCGAAACCGGGCCCGAGCGGGGTGCCGGCGCCCTCTCCATCCGCGCTCCCCCCCTTTAATCCGCCGTCGGAAAGGGGGGATCCCGGGGGCACTTTTCCAGCCCCCCTCCCCCACCCTCGTCTGCTTCTGATCCTCACACTGCTGCCGAGTTAGCTCGTCTTCGAGTCGAAATCTGGCGCCGATATTCACAAAACATAAATTGAAATATCAACACAGGGGACTTAAACTACGATCCATTGGGAGCACCGAAGTTTTCATTCTGAACGACGGGCCTGTTGCTAATTTCAGCTAAAGAAAAAGAAGAGTCGCTTCGTACAGAAATTAAAAATGGTTCAAAAATTACGATGAGCGCATAGGGAAAATCTGAAATGCACTCTTATCTCCTAACATCACAATCTACCTCAGAATGATGCGTTTTTTAAGCTTCCTGCTTCAAAAACGATACTACGGCACACTTTAAGCACAGGTGAAAATTTCGTAAGAGGAGTCGTTCCATCCAACCCCTGCTCATTAAGATGCTACTTTCAATATTCATCATGACCGACACGACGTCAACCCACCAAAAAACACGAGACAAAACGGGATTTTATTAACCGTGCTGTTTACTTTTAAATTTTTCTTCCGTAGATAAAGACCATGGTTTTTCCTTACAATTTGCGCGCTTAAGTGTCATACATGTCAAATTGTGTACTTGTATAAAATCCTAGTGCGCAAAGGTTGAATGGAATGATTCCTTTGACGAAATGTTCATCTATGCCGTAGTATCGTTTTTGAAACGGGAATCTCAAAAAAAACGGAGGGATGGGATTGAAGCGGAAATGTTGAGGTGCTCAATGCCCGAAGGGTTGTGGTTCGACGGAGGGCAGTGGCGGTTAGGTGTCGTTGAGCGTCAAGGAATGCTATAAAGCGACTTCTTTGTATGCAATCTAAAAAAAACGCAGGTTTCTTACGCATATTGTGAAGTAAAAAGTGCATGTCGAATTTTCACAATGCGCTCATCGTGATTTTTGAGCAATGGAGAATTTGCACGCAAATTTTTTATTGCTTCGTCTGAAAGTGCCTAAAGAGCTGAGTTTGCAGTATTTTTTATAATTTTTTTCGGCCATGGGAAATGGTATAAAAATAGATTTGAAAGTGAGAAAATGCGCCGCCTAGTGACGTCATCTGGCGGCATTTCCCATTTAAACGCATGTATTTCAGCAGACTAGATCATTTTGTCATATCTCCCTCAATAATTGTTCAATTTATGAACCAAGGGTATCCTCGTGTTCAGCTCACTTGGTAGCGTCCATTCAAACATGGAATTCATCAAAATTCAGACACCTGCAAATTCTCCATTATCTGTAAGAAACAGCTCTTCTTTTGGCTGCAGCTAAAGTATGTAGCAGGCTCAATAAGAAAATAAGAAATCAAATCATGTGGTGCTACAGATACTTCTTCCCTATCTAGTTGTTCGCGGGGCGATTTTTTCTCTGGGAAAGGCAACAGTGGCGCCAACTTTGACGCCACGGAACTTGGAGCCGCGCCGCGAGGCGCACAAAAGCAATTAATCGCTTATGGTAACGAGCTCAACAGCTACGCTTGTGCACCTTACTCGCTGTCCCTGTTGATAGCCCGATACCCACTCCTCACTCACAATCAGTTCGCTTGCCTCGCGCTCGGCTGGACCCGGGAAAAATTACCCGAGAGATCCTATCGCTCCAACGTCATTTATCGAGAAAGAATTCATCCTTGCTCAGATTAAAAGATACTGCTTCGAAAAATTACCGAGAGATTTATCCAATATTATAACTGAATGAATTTGTAGGAGCATTTTTAACGACTGAATGAACATTTATTTCAATGAGCAATGCACCGCACTCACGGGAGATTTCAAGGCCTGATAAAAAGTGAATAGTAACAAACATGAGATTTAATATTGCTGATCTAGTTTTGTGTAGGATTCCATTTTGATCTCAATTTCAAAGAAAGCAATTGTTTTATTCTTTGAAGATAAGGCTAAAAATGTATTATCAGCCGATTAGCTTCTTAAAATGAAATAATTTAAGTGTCTCAAGAAAAAAATCCATACTTGAGGCCGTTCTGTTGACTTCTTTTCTTGGAAATACCTCGTGATTAATATCGGAATGAAGGAAAGTTTAAGGAAACATCTAAAATTGCGTGATAGGAGGGAATATGGGAACTTCGAATAAAATTCAGAAATTATTATAATTTCTGATATAAATGAGAAAAATCGAAAAAAACAGTTAACGGGTTTTGCATATTTTAAAGAAAGTTCGAACACGCCTGCTTAAAAGGTTGTAAAAATTGCAGATATCGATAGCCAAAGTGGCGCGGGAAGGTAAATTGGTAAAAATCGAGTATATAACCGGCATTAAGATAATAATTGAACACGATCAACTATTAGACAAATCATTTTAATGAAACGAACACAAACAACTGAGTGAACAACAGAATATCTCACAATTCGCTTTCACTTCGTCTTCCTCTCTCAGTTGGTCTTAGGGGTCAGGATGGCAAAATTTCATGAAATTTCAGAACTTCGTGAAAGATACTGAAAAATACCGGTTCCTTATCATGTTTCACAAAATGTAAAAATTTCGACTTTCTTGTATTTTTGTGTGTTTAAGTGCGGGTGGCATACCCTGGCCCCTGAAAAATATGAAATATTTCAAAGCCTCGTGAAATTTCATGAAATACTTCACTGGAATTGCCAATCTTTCATTTCTTTCTTACGTTTCATGCCACCCTGTTAAGGGTACAAGGACCACACTTGGTCCACTTTTGGGAAAAATATTGATTAACTCAATATTTTTCCCGACTTCGTAAGAGGGGATTTCTCCCTAGGACAAACCCCGTAAAACGGCCCGTGGAGACAAGACCTAGTAGGCGCGATCAAGATTCGATGAAAAATTGCTCACTGGGACCGAGAGACAATCCCAACGATGGGGTTGATAAGCTCTCGCTCTTAGGCAAAGGCAAAGGACGCGGGCGCGATAACGGGACCGCGAGGAAATCTTGGCAAGAAACTTCCTCGTCGAGGGAGCAGCCCCGGCCCCGGTCGCGGGACCATAAACACGCAATAACTCATTTCGCGAGTCCGCCACGAGAGGATGCGAGCGTGCGAAACGTCCGCAAAAAACAAACTCACTAGAAAGCCGTAAATCATCGCCGGACTGAGTTCGCCCTTGAAATTTCATGTGAAATTTCATGTGAAATTTCACGTGAAATTTCAGTGAAATTTCAAAAGGCCTCATAAATTTCAATTTTTTTGAAAAATTGATTTATTTGCCCCTTAATTCCTTTTCTTCACTGATGTTCCTAAATTTAATAATAATACATTGTCTTACTGTTCCTCACGCCTGTTTTTTCTTTCTTTCCGAGTAGCTAGTCTTGTTACTCTCCTATAAATAATATGGCATCGTAAAACAATTGTGTCCCTCAAAAAATAGTCATGATTGTGCTATTCCTTTCAGTAGGTAAAATTCTTCTCTAAGATTAGAATAAATAGTATGTACCTAAGTACCTTTCTTTTCTATTGCTCTAAACTTTATTTGCATTTAAATGATAAATTTCAAGAATTATAGATGAAGAACCCAGTACTCAGTGCATTGTATGTAACGTTGGAGTACATATCTCTGCTGTTTTTTATTTTTTTGGTTTTTTTTTTATTTTATTTATTTATTTTTTTTTACTGAAAATCATTTTCTTCGCAGTGAATACATGAAGTTTAGAGCCAAAAGAATACGAACAACGAAAAGTAAAGGTAGGAATTTTATGATCATTTTGTCTTAGCTGACCGGCAAAAATCTACAGTACCAAAAATCTATGGCACGAATGCGGACGAAACAAACAACGACGGTTGAATCATTTCGATTTTAGCCGCCATTTTGTTGCGTGACGGCAATAGGGCACGAGATACGACTCCCTAATACTCCCTATGCATATTCGTCTTGTTGTGGCAAGCAGTCGGGCAGAAAAAATTACTGGAATCAAAAAATTACTGAAAATCAAGCTTAGATTTTAATTTTTCACGGTTTCATTGAAATTTCATGAAATTTCAAGTGAAATTTCAAGTGAAATTTCAAATACCTTATTTTTCATGAAATTTTCCATCTCAGTCGCCGGATCAGCTCGTATTTACCCGCCGTATAATTTATTTGACGAAAAGAATTTCGCCGCGTTGTCCCGTCGCCCCGAAATCCACCCATTCTCGTCTCCGAGGCTGATGGGAAAAATTTCGGCTTGGACGATCCGGCACGGATGGACTAAAATCCACCCGTCGACCTCTTCTCCTCCCTAATGGCCGGTGTCAAATCGGGACTTGTCTGTTTTTCTAACCTGTTTCAAGTTTGTTTGAATTTTTGCTGAGACCTACCAGCAAGTGCAGAGAGGAAACTGGATGACGTTAATGTGATCTTCAGTACTTTGGAGAGCGGTTCGATGGTCGATCAATTGATTGATAATTATGTCGGGTTTTTAAGACATTTTTTCAGAATTTTCGAGCGTCACATCATGATGCTGCAACATGTCATTTGTACACAAAATGTGACCAAGAAACACTCCGAAAATAAGGCCCGAGTGTACATATTGCAAATCATACATACTGCAAATCGGAAGGCAACACGATATCGATGGTGAAACTGCAAAAGTGCGTATATCGGTTGCGGTGTTGGAAAATCTTCGCTCCTATTTTATTTTTTAAAAGGAAACCGAAGCAACATTGTGGCTTGAAATTTTCACAGAATATTCTTCCCATAGAGAAGAAAAATATCCGAAGTGCTCAATAAATGATGTTAAGTGGTTTTCCATATGAAAAATAAAATATGACAGGAAGTCTGGAACGCCGCAAACCGATCACGCATTCCTGCAGTTTCACCATCGATATGCGATTTTCACCCTAGGCGTATACTTTCAAAGCCGATTCGAAGCATTTTTTGGTCAAATGTTGTCACACGAACTACCACCTGGTCAAACATTGGTATCACCCTCAGATGTCACGATAGCTTGAGAAAGTAGGAATAATTCACCAGGCGTGGCGTGGAGAGCTGACTTTACCTCATTGTCGGTTTGCCTTCACTTTTCAGTGTAGGCAACACGAGCTCCCTCGCGGTCGAATAGTGGTATCATTCTCAGATGTACATTGCTACGCACTATTTTGGTGAGTGCTCATATAAAAAAATGAAACGTTAATGGAGATTTTTAAACTTTGTAATTACAACATTACAACAATGTTACAACAATTACAGCGTACAAAAAAATTCGATTACGTTTGATTATTTTTTTTAAGAACTAACTAACACGTCCGTAAATTTTCCGAGAATATTTTCAATGGACCACTAGACAAGGTACGAATTTAAGCAATCTGATACATGTTTCTTAACCAGAATTTCACATAAAACACGACTCACACAACGAAAATTACTGAAACCAACTCCTAAGGAAGATATTAACGTTTTTATTTCACATTGGTTACGAGGAATTTGACCTGCCCGCTCACAAGAAACTCAAAGCTCTACTTGAGTCAAATCGCGCACTACAATGGTTTCAGCAAGCTCCTCAATCGAGCAATGTTCATTCCCCACCATGTGATGTTCAAACTATTAGCAATTTGCTACAGCTGAGCCAAAACGTCTTGACGTTTGTGACGTCTTAACGTCGTGACGATCGTGACCTCGATCTTGATCGAGGTTGCCAGATTTTTATATCGCAGAGACTGTCATGATAACGTTTAGCGCGCGATGTAAATCACGTAGAGCATTGAGTTTTCATGAGCGGGTGGTTTGAATTCACGCATCAGGAAAAATTGAATATCTTCGTAAGGAGTTAATTTTGGTAATTTTTGTTGTGCGCATCGTGTTCTACGTGAAATTTTAGTTACAAAACATGTATCAGAATGTTGAAATTCGCACCTCGTCTAGTGGTCCATTGGTAAAAAAGATCCACAGAAACTATAAAGGAAAAATGGACCGCGATAAGCAGGAAGGAACCCGGCCACATCAACAATTACCAAATTTAACTGGGCACTTTAATATTTTACATGAAAATGGTCTTGCGGATTTCTGAGCGAATCTCAGTGAATTTTTCGCACAGTACGAATGCAAATCCCTCAAAATTTTCAAAGGAATCCGCACAAACGTTCTCTCACTGGAAAAAATAAAACATTGGATCTAGAATCCAGACTCTTGAAAACATTGACAAGAAAAAGTACTCTTGATTCAATAAGATTTAAGCTTAAATTAGAAGGAAATCCGCTCAAATTAAGAGGCTTGGTTCTTGATTTTAGCTTAAATCTGATTGAATCATGAGTCCTTTTTTTGGTCAATGTTTTCAAGAGTCTGGACTCAAGATCCAATGTGTTTTTTTCCCAGTGCTTATAAAAAATTAAAGTACCCAGTTAAATTTGCAATTAGCTGATGTACTTTGGATCCTTTCTGCTTGACGTGGTCCGAAACGTTCGTTAATTTTTGGCAGAGGTCTCAAAGAGACCGACCGCGCACACCACCTAAATATTCCCGACTCGTCTCCTCGCTGACAGCGCCTCTAATAGCCAAGTCCTATCCGTTCGTCGATTAGCTATGATCCTTCCCCGAAGTTTGACTTCTTCATTTTTGAACCCGACTTCCCGATCCTGGATTGAAGACATGGCGGCGCCGGTGGTCTCTCTCACCTGGTTCCCCTCGCGTGAATGACGTCTCTGCACCATCAATCAACGGTCTCCGATGAGTGGTGAGTGATGACTCACTCGACGCCCACCGCCCCTTCGGAGCCGACTTATTCCGGTAGCCGGAGCTCGTCGCTCGACTAATCATACCCAATCGCGTTCTGTCATTTTTAACTGGACGCATTTCTGCCGGACGGAATTATGTGCATTAAGACACGGACCCTGATACCCGTAAGAATATATGCATTACAGGGCTCACGTCACAATGCACATAGTTCCGTTAGATAGAAATACGTCCAACTAGTCCTTTTTCCCTGCTTCATACTCTTTCACTCATCTTCAATCATTATTCTTCAAGTATACTGCCATGCTAAGGAAAAACGCCGTATAAACCTTTTCAGTTGCCAAATCTCCTTTTATTAAATACGAATTTTCAGGAAGACTCCTAAACATTTTTCGCTCAATTTTTTGGAGAATTTTTTTCCCAATTAAATCTAAACTATCTGAAAATTTCGAGAGAAAATATTCATAGCTCTCCCCGAAAACAAACAATTTATTGGAGGAAATTTGGCAACTCTTGAAAGTTCATACGGCGTTTTTCCGTAGCAGGGCAGTTTACGGCCATGCTAGGGAAAAACGCCGTATGAGCCATCAGGAGATGCCGAATTTCCTTCGACAAATCACGAATTTTCAGGAAAATTTGTGAATATTTCTCTTCCGATTTTTCAGATGATTTTGTTTATGATTTGATCTGTAGGTCGGAAAGTAGGTATTCTTAATTTTCTTCTGAAATGAATATTTTCTGAGAGGAAATTTGGCAACATTTGAATGCTCAACGGCGTTTTTACTTAGGACGGAAGTATATACATTACAGGGGAAGGGGATGATCTCCGGCTTGACTAAAATTCGCAAATTTTCTGACTTAATCAGTCGTTGATAATGATTTGCCGACAAGCAGTCAGATTTGCAGGTTCCATAAAATTCAAAATTCTCAATTTTTTTTCTGCGCGTTTCTTGACTTCAACAGACTTCCTAACTTTGTATCTTTGAATTCTTCATATTGCAGAATTCTCTGGATGGAGAATTTGCTGGTTTCCGTAATTTGATGAATTTCAAATATAAATGGACACAAACGAGTGAACAGAGCACAAGAATATCAGCAGTTTTTAAATTGGGCAATTATCGGAGGAGTTGGGATAGAATGCTCTAATCTACTAAAATACATTGGTTTAAATGGAAAATACCGCCATGTGACGTCACAAGACTGTAAATTTGTCTCTCTTATGCAAATTTTTTATTTGCTTGTTTTAGGGAAAATTCTTCCATTATGAGAGTCAAGCTTTCCTAAAAGTTTCCGACTTCAAGAAAGATATTAGGCCTACGTAGGCTGAGGTTCTCTAAAATTTTTATGTTTCCTCTGGCATTTTTCTATTTCCCTTAAATATTCTTTTTTTTAAATTAAAATTAGAGGCTCAATTTGCACAGTCCATTTCATTTCCAATTTAATAAGAGCGACTATATGTGGGGTTTCTCATCATTCTATGCAAAAAAATAGCTACAGGTTCACGATAGACATTAAAAGTTCCTTCAATTTCTCATAACGCAACCAGCGCTTCATATTATTGTGAAAAATCGTCTCACTGTATGTGTGGGAAAAATTCTGTAGTAATCATGTTGCAGTGCGAAATGAGAAATGTAAGGGTAAATGACGATGAGGAAGCAACACAAATTAATGAGACAAGGGTGAGAGAAAAATAAGAGAATGAAGCATGCAGTTACGTTCTTACCTCTGAGTCGATTTTGGCAAACTCTGCATCATCTTCATCAACTTCAAAATAGAGTTCATTGGAGGTGATTGAGACTGTCCCAGGTGCGACGAGACCTGGGGCAATGATTCGCGCGCGAGTACTAATATTAACGGGACCTGCGGACACAGCAAACGAAAAATGTCTATTATTATAAAGTTACAGGAACCAACGAAACATAGTTGATAGACAACTTTCAAACATTTGATAGCTGAAAGTTTGACGAAATATATCCTTTCAAAGGATGGAATAATGGGAAAAAAAATTTCAAATTAAACTTGAGGATGAAACTTACCGGTTAAATCGACATCAATCTCTCGATCGTCAAGCATTAGCTCTGCGTCATCGAGGAGATCGTTGGATTGGGCTGACTGTTGAGGGTTTGTTGCCGCTAGTTGAGCATGTAATTCTTGTCTCGCCTGAAATGGACACAAAAAAGAAATTGAGAGGCGGAACCACTGATAATTCTATGTAATGGTGATTTTTGAGAGGAGATCACAAAAATTCAAGAAATTAAACCTTGCATTAGAGGGGATCCCATTAAGTCAATCAAACTGCAAATCAGTTGGTAGAGACACTTTTAGAAAGTTAAGGAAAAAAAGTGGTGGATGAGTTTTTTTTTTTCATTCATTCATTTAACGGAGAACGCTTTTCAGTACCAAAGCATGCAATGCAAGCAATTGTGTACGTTTTTGTGCCAATAGAGAGTAGTCTATTGCATTTAATAAAATTAAAAATTAAGAACACTTCACCTCATAGCTTCCGTTTCAGAACTGCACATTTCACACTACTTTAACACCAGTTTGGTTTGACTTTTTCAGAAATTTTCTTTTTGTGCCAAAATGTCTGCAAGACACCCCATACATAATGGTACCAATAACTTAATTTTGAAATTTTTAGTACTATCGTAATTTCCCCTGGGACCTGTTGCTAAAAATTCTTGCAAACTGAAAGTAAAGCCTGCTAAAATGCACAGATTTACTGAGAAAAGAAGTTTCGGCTGGAAGGTAATGCTCAAATTATGACTTTTTTAACCAAAGCTCACCTGTATGATGGCGTCCTCAGGACCTCCATGCTCAAGGGCAGCGTTTAATGTTGCTTCAGGATGTGAAGTTCCACGTGGATTATGAACATATCTTTTCCTCCGCCTTGCATCATCCTCCCATGTATCAAGTTTCCAAAATTCTTGTTTTCTGCGATTAAAAAAACAAAAATGAATGATCAAAAATTCTAGCAATAAAAAACAAGCGGTAAGTGAAAAAGACATCCTAAATTCTTAAGCAAAACTACTCTACAAAGCATTGATTAACTGCTGGTTTGTCATCAAATTTCAGATTTGACCAATTATGAAATTCAACTTTTGGAGTGTAAAATTATCAATAGACCAAATAATGTTTGAATATTATTCTGAAAATTAAAAGTTTTTACTGAAATCGTAAAAACCTACATCATCTATGCAGTCCATACTTTTAGATCCTTAAAGGCCCATTTCATTCTGTGGGTGAGGATGAGAGGCTCTCAGCAAAAAATTAGCAAAAATGCGAATTGAAGAAGAGAAATGTAAAAGGGTGAACATACCTAGCTTGATCTGAGTAACCCCAGGCACCATGTTTATTGGATAGGATATTGCATACTTTTTCAAGCAGTCTATTTGCAATTACATTGTCACGTCTCCTTGCAGCAGTAATTAAGTGATCGCACATTCTTTCCTCTTCTCTGCGATCGAGTAATGATTGAGCGCATGAAGACTGAAAAAAGACAAAAAATGCACGAGCCTGGTTAGAAATATACACATTTGGAAGGAAAAAGAGAAATGAAGACAAATCGAAAGTAAACTCATTAAAAATGCAAGAGCATGTGTTGAAAGTTAATATGAATTGTAAAAAGTCATTCATTAAGTAATTGCTTTGAAACTTCTGTTGCTGACAGAAAAAAGAAACAAGAGAATCATTAGAAATCGCAAACTTTAAGACATGCAAAAATATATTGCAGTGCAACTCAGTCATAAAAAAGAGAACTACACTTAAAAAGTGTTTTCTAAAATCCTTACAGACTTAAAGCTCCTCATAAAAAGTTGACACGCACAGTGAAAGTGTGTCATGGGTCGAACTTGACTTGTGCAACGAAGTCACTCTGTAAAGTTTTCACTAACTTTTAGCATTTACTTTATCAAAGATTCTTTTTTATGTTTTATTAGTAGGAAGATGTAGATAAATTAGTTACCTCAAAATCTGCATGTTTCAAAACATCATCTGCTCTCATTCGATTCAGGATGAATTCAGCTTCATTAGCAACCCGAACGATGTGATCTTTCATTGCATGTGAGAGTAATCTGTAGAAAATACAAAGAGCAAAAAAAATCAATGAGAAAGTCAGTCACTTACATAAAAATTCATTATTCTTGTGACGAAAAAAGGATGAGGTAAATTTTATTTTATGGAGAGAAAGAAGCTTCCTTGAAAAATATTTCTTTCTAACCAGAGGGAAAAAGGTTGAATGAAAACCTTGAGAAGTAAATTTAATCACAAAACAGAATTTGGTTCTATTTTCTACTTTCTCTTCATATAAAATCAGATCTTGATCAAAATGTTGAGATAAAACTAATTGGAAATTTGAAAGGAAGACCTTAAAAAGTTTGGGAAAAAGGGGAAAAAAGCTTCGAATAAATAGCTTCTAGTTCTTTCGCATAATCTTTTGATCTCTAAGGACCAAATTTATAGACAAAATTGAACGGCTAAAAGTATACTTTAGCTTGACTTTCTTGCTTTTAAATCTATCACAGCACTCCATTACTTTATGGGTAATGACCACAAAGAAACTGGTGAAAGTGCAGAAAAATACACTTACCGTCCTTCGTTAATGAGTTCAATAAACGCTAGACCAGCATGCTTTTGGAGTGAATTTTGCCATTCTTGGGAGCATAACAACATAACAAGCTCCACTACAGATTGGCTATTCTTAAAAGTAGTCAAACCTTCAAAAAAAGAGAAAAAAATTAAGTTAGCAGAGAATGTAGATTGATAGGGACGTTTTATAGGCATGGAACACACAATGGCAGAGCAGATGAAAATATTGGCTCGACAATTATTAGATTTTAGAAATTCAATAAATACGTTAATTTGGATAACAAAGAGATAAACTAATAATTATGAAATTGAAACATTGGTAAATCTTTAAAGGTTACATCCAATTATTGATTATTGAAGTTTTAGATGAAATGGGATGAGCAAAATTCTTCAGGTCCAGACAAAATATGATAGTTTACTTTTACGTAAAGAGCCCCTCACAAAACTGCATGGCACTGAACATGTGAATATTTTTTTAACACAAACAAACCTCTTCTACCACAACACACCTGCCTCCTCTTTCTCCCGCCAAAATCAACGCTTTCGAATGTCTTACTTTCCTTTGAGATTTATTTGGATAGCGTAATATTTGCGTGAATGTAGATTCTAGAATTACTGCTCAAAACAAAAAAATTTGAATATGGCAGCTGAAAAGGGAACAAAGTAACACGTATTCATAACATGGTTTACTAAAAAGTATTTCAAAAATTTGTTTGGTGTGACGCTCTAAACATCTCCCACTCGCTGAAACGCTGCCGAACAATGAGGTAGACTCCGACAACTCCATACATTCAATGATTTGTAATAAGTTCCAAAAGTCTACTTTTGAAGTAGAGCCGTACATTATTGTTCAGTAGTCCTAACACAGGCCTACAGCAAAAATATATTCGATAATTTAGAGGAGAAATGAGAAAAATACCTTTGCCTTCCATGAGAAGTTCCTGGCCATGAGATCCAACTAAAGTCTTAGATAAAAAAGGAGCAAAGTCAACCATTATTTCTCTAAGGAGAGGACACACAGAACCAAGGGCAGTCTCTAATTTTTGTGTTAGAGAGGCTTCTCTTGATGGAGTGGGTGCTGCAGGGAGAGACAACGATTTCATCGGGAGATCATCCGCCCGTGAGACGGGAGGAGCAGACTTGGATGACACTTCGTTTTGAGGCACTCGGACAACAGATATTTCAGCAGAGGGTTTTTCTCCTCGCTCGTTAAGGTCACCATCGGGTGAGTTACCTACAAAAAAAAAACCAACAAAGTTAAGTTATAGGCTGAGTATAGGAAAAAAAAAATTAAATTTGATTCGAGCTAAGATAAGATTCTAGTTGTTACATTTATTCAGCAAGGAAAAATAATTTTAAAGATTAAATTTCACTTTTAAAACAGCATGAAAAACTTGAGAATGTAAAGTAATAAAAAAAAAAAACCTCAATCTGGGTAATTTTATGGTGAATGTTAATGTGCTATGTTTGACTACGTCTCTTTCTTAGGTATTTTATTTTTTTTGGCAGAAACTGAGTTCCACAAGAAATTTATTTCAGATGTTTCATTTTTCTCTTAAGCTTTGTATTCTACTGAAGAAAACTTTACGCAATGCTTGAATTTTTTGAATTCTGACTTATCGATTGTGAAACTCCCAAAGCACGTATCTCATTTGAAGTGTTTAAAACTCTCTACTCCAATCTTATTTTTTTGGAGGAGAACAAATCAACATCATTCCTTAAATTTTTATAGAATTTACTTTGCACTGAGAGGAAAACTTAAGGACGTTTTCCAGAATGGGTGTTGAGCAGTTCTCCATTTAGAAAAAAAAATGGTTTAATAGGAAGTCTGCAACTTTGCAAACCGAGATACATGGTTTGGGAATCTCACAATCAATGAGTAATTACACAGAAAATACCACACAGAAAAGCGTTCTGGTCTCCTTTTAAAAGAACCGATATTCCAGGATAAGAATGGACAATCTTAGACGATGGTTATGAATATTTTGATAAGAATTAGAGATCATTCTTTAAGAAATTCAATTTTATAAGTAAGTAAAGCTGTTTTTTCATGTGCTCGTAGAGATAGATTGGATGTAATAATGCTAAAACAAAATGTGTGAAAATGAATCAAATGAAATAGAACTGACTACGTGCAAGTAGTTCGCATGTTATGTAGTTTCTTTTTATTTTGTTGATTTTCACATAGTTCCTTTCAGCATAAATACATTCAACTGAGTGTGCTTAACAAATGTTGCATGGTTACAGATTCAGCAGGATTTTATTTTTTTCAACGATTTAGATTGGGCTAAATTATGAACATACTTGTATTGTTGATGTTTCCATTTAAACTGACACTATCTTCATTGAGATTGACATTCGTCCAGGCTGAATCATTGGCAGGCGGTATGTGAACCGGTTTGACATCATTCTCATTCGTAGCATTACTATCTGTTTCACTTGTGGGTTGGGAGGCAACGGACAGAACCTCCTCTGAAGCGGCACTCTATTAAAAGTGAGGAAAAAAAGAAAAGTTATTTGAATGGAATTTAACTTTTGATTTGGACTTTTTCTTTCATCTGATTTTAATTGTGGCCTTTGTAGAAGTTTTTGGTTGTTCAGAATTTAAAAAAAATCTTTGGGGTAGAAAAAGAAATAGCCTCTAAAGTTGCGATGAAGTAAGACTACCAAACTTTTATGGGAAGATATAAACAAAAATACCCAATTAATCCTGGAAGAAAGATACTCCTTTAGGTATTTTTTCTTTCAGACATTTTCTGAGCAGAAGTTTCTATGTCCCCAATCAAACTAAATGTAAGAAAAATGCGAGAAGGAATTAAAAACTTCCAAAAATTTAACGAGAAAAAAGGAGGAAAAAAGGAAAAAATGGAAAGATTGAAGGACAATATGCAAACTAAATAGGTTATTTGCGATGGTCTTGCGGAATTTTATTTTCATGATCATATTTGTAAGTCAGCTGCTAATAGTGAGAACAGTCAAACACTAATTTTATTGATTCGACAACAACGGACAATTGCCCTGATGAAAATATAGTGGTTGCCGTTATCCATCTTAGCAGAGCGCATTGTGACTCCTTTCACCTTAAACTCATCATGTGCGTGAGGCAATCAGTGAAAATCTGTGCATCTCTGATAAACAAAACCAAATTCAAAAATACCGAAAAATTCAATGCTTTTCAATATTAGAAAAGAAATAAAGGGGAAAGAGACCATGGTATGCACAGTAATGGCTAGATTACATCATAAAACTTGATTGTGAAAGGGCAGTATTCTCGACATATAATTGCATGTGAAAACTTAAAACTGTGGCAGATATTATTACTGATTTTTTTTACAGATTTATAAGTATTGTACTAACAAAATTCAGTCAAATATTATGACAATTTTGAAGGGAGAAAAAAAGTAGATCATTCTTTGTGGGAAAAACAAAACTTTGATATTTGCTATGACATGAAACATCTAGAGAGGACTTGAAAAGGGAACACTATTTCCAGAGAAACATTATTCTAAGAGAAAGAATAGCCAAATACAACTGATACATAGGAATAATGATTTTGGAAGGACAATGATACACCAAATCACTTTTCAAAATTAGTAAGATGGTCATGCTTATGTGAAAGAGACAGTAAGAGTATTACCTTGTTTGTTAAGACATGCCTGTGGTTGTGAGGATATCCCTGCGTATTAGCATTGTGATCATCCAATTCATAAGTATGAGTACCATTCTGCACCAAAGTTAAGTGAAGTGTTAGTGCCTAGGTTTATATTAAATCATGCATGCAAGCGAGAGAGATTTTGAGCAAGAAAAGCATTAGAGCTCCTTGAGATCGAGGACAGTTTTTTGAAGAATTATGAGTCCATAAGTGTATGACCCTCCAAAATGTACCTTCCAAGCATTACTTCTTACTCTGATATCCTGAGGTGATAGTTCATGCTTGCATTCTTCTAGGTAACTTTTTGATGGCTAAAACCTTAAAATACGTCCTGCAATTTGAATACATTTTTAAACTCTGCGTTTTCATGCAGGAAAATAATCACCATCTTCTTATGAAACCTCTTCAAAGTATCTTTCTTTGGTAAAAAATATTATGTTGACATACTGAGCAAATGAATTAGTTAGTGGCCTTTGAGGAAAATTAAAAAGGCAGAAATTTTGAGGCAGGCGATTAAAATTGGTGCTTTCAAATTTTAGCGTCAATTTACCACCTCAACATCAAAAATATCATTACGCTGTTACACAAATTACTTACAAGCCCATTGAAACTGCTGCATACGGTTCTTAATATTTCAAGGGTCAAAACCTAACAACCCATGTACATGCACCCGTTAATAGAATTCTCAGTCATAATAAAATACCTACCTAGCAGGAAAATTACTGCTTAATCTTACTTTTAAAATAGTAAAGAATGCAATTAAAGTACATAGATAGAAATTGACGAGAGAAGATTGATGGAGCAGAAAAAGTCAACAATGTGACTGAGCAGATAATTACGCATTCAATTTTTTGGAGAAAAATGAAAACAGACACTATCCACCCCTACCACCACTACGAATAGAGGAAAAAAAGAAACTTGTACCATGAGAGAGAAAAAATACCTTCAATGAGGGTGAGGCAAGGCCACTAATTTGGTTCTCGGTTAAAACTGATGAATGATTTTCATCAACAACAATCACATCATAGTCTCCATCTTCTAGAAAAGAACAAAGGAAAACAATACACAGATGAGAAAAAGATAATTTATGACAGCACTCAAAAGTAAGAAGTGAAAGCTAATAGCGATTGGACATGAGTTCTACAGCACCGCTCTGTCATAAAATGCATGACACTTATTGATAAAAGATATTTTCATACTAAGCAAAATGAATATTGTACTTTGTGGAGTAATAAGAATATCGACCTGGAAACCGCAAAAATGTGTATCTTGGTTGCGGTGGTTTGAAATCTACGTTTCTATATTGTCATGTTCATCATGCATCATGTTCTGTTACTGAAGTAAATTCAGACAAAGAAAAAGGGGGACAAAATTATACAATTTCTATAAAATTAGAGTAAAAAAATATTCAGTAAATGCTGGCAAGCACAGCTGCTGCAACCATGTTATACATGGACTTGATAGAATTGCGACATATTTCAAGATCATGCCCCCATTGCTGCTTAGGGTTCCTTTAAAGAACTAGATCATGCTTGATACTCCAAATTCTCTGATGGCTTGGGGCTTTTTCTTTCATTGAGGCATCAGTTTTGGACTGAATTTGAATGCTTGTTGGCAAAATCACTGACATTCTTTTCTTTTTTTGACCGAATTTGAACACTTGTTAGCAAAGTCACCGACATCTGTATAAACAACTGGTGCTCCGAATTTATATTCTACTTGTTCTTTGTATTAGCTAAACAAGGACTAAAATGAAAAAAAACCTGTCCTAAAACTACAGCACAAACAAAAATCATCACAAATCTTAATACGTGACATCAAAATGGTGAAAGTCTAGGTGAACATATTTGTGATCACAGTGCAAAAAGACAGAGAAAAAAATGAAAAATAAAGTCATTGTGAATTACTCTTTCCACCAGATACTTCTACTGTGAAATAAACATTAAACAGCTCTGAACATGTTTCCACATCAATGTTTCATGCAGAATATGTTGGACGTATTGAAAAATTTTGATAATCAACGTCATACAGCGATCAGTGTTTTTCTTTGACATTTAGATCAATCCTTCCGAGTGTCTTGCTCGCCCAAAAAACTAAAACTATCATATCATACAACAAACAAATAGTTCCACTTCAGAGTTGCTGTTTGCAAGTTTTTTGCCAGGTTTCTACTGAAGAGTCTTTTGCATCAGAGTGATAGCCTAGCAGGTGCTTCTACCTATATTTCAAAGAGAGATGCATCGGATTGAGGATAGGCAATCAGCCTGAGACTAGTCTCCAAGTGTTCTCTCAAGATGAGAGACGTTAACCTCACTTGTTTTCAATTTTTGAAAGCTACATTTGTAGCACAGGCAGGTGTCCTTTTAGCTGCAGGCTTTTTCCACCAAGTTGATGCGAGTTGGTGTTCCAAAATATGGACTGCTGTTTGCAATATGTACTGTGGCAATTTTCCTTGATTAAAAAAAAAGTTGGTCTTCACAAATTCATTTTTCTTCACTGCGTGGTAGGTATGTACTTAAGATCATTTTAAAAAAACTTTAGCTATTTTACTGTGGAGCTTATTAGAATTATTTTCAACCCCAATTTTACTTCAGTAGTCTTAGAATATTGGCGGGATTGAGGCTTGACTTGGCGAACAAGTCCACCTTGTTCTAGGTGGAATTTTGATACACATATTTTAATGCATAATTTCTAATCTTGTCGATTGGTCCATCATCCAAACTGAACAATTTATGGTTGCATGCAGGAGTGATGCTGATACAACAAGATGCAGGGACAAAGAAAAAGAAAGAGAATAATTGGATTGATAGAAGAAGAAAAAATTCAAAATTAGAATAATCTACCGACTGGCAATTCATAATTGTAATTTTCTTTCTATGTCAATAAAATGTGACAGCAAGAATCACTTGAAAGATACAAAGAGATTCAGGCTGCATTAATTTCTTTTTTGAAACATGGAAGTTACAACTTTTCGTTGATAAAAACCTTTCCTAATATCTCAAATATAGAATTCAAACATTATAAAAAGTCTACTGATAGAGAATAATTACACAGCCTTATTGAAGAGATAGCATTGAAAGAGGTTCGACAGATGTTTAAGAATTCTAGTTATCCAAATCAAACGAAAAAAAACAGTGTGATTATGAAAATTCCTCTCAGAAGAGAGTTATCTGGTTTAAATCCCGTAATGATTTTAGGAATTTTTACCAGAAGCTTTAATTCACATAAAATAAAGCTTTCTCGTGTGATTACCTTTTTAAAATTATTCAATTTATTTTAGGGTTTTAAAATTCCCGGAAAAAGGGAGCGAAACTAGCAAGTTCTTGTCTATCATAAATAAAATGAGTTTCGTTCCAAAAGATCTGGATAGTTAGGGTTCTCTATATTATTAACTTGGAGGGAACACACTATACCTAATCTGAATTTTTAGGACTACACTCTTTCAGCAAAAAAAAAAACAAAAAAAACTGGAAGATAACTAAGGAAAAGCCAATGATAAAATGTGATTCGACAAAAAACACTACTAGGATCATATCATAACTAACACGGCAAATCCAAACAGGACAACACGAAAAATTGATTCCAAGGTACCTTGTTTGGGAAATCGAGAGTATGGATGCTTATTAATAATATTTCTTTGATACAAATGGTGATGAGTATTGGGGTGAGGCAACGAGTTTGGGTGAGAATTTGGGAGGAACTGTGGGTAAACGTGGTGCGACCACTGAGGAAATAGGGGCCTCCCTCCTCCACCACCAGAGATCATGTCTTCGTTGCACAAGGAAGCAGAGAGGAAAAGAAACAAAAAATTATGTTCTACCATACATATTTTGACACTGTACAATTTCAAAGAAAAATTTTATTTCATTTCTATTCAGACAGCAAGACGAATATCGTGAATATTTTCAGCTCCCAATTTTTCACACTCACTCCAACCACGCTCTCTAAGATATTTCAGCTATGGGATGGAAAACCATTGTTTTTGACAAGCAGTTACTCCATATTCATTCATGGCATGAAACAAATTTTCAACCTTCCGGTAGAAAATCTACAGAAAAGGTACAACAAAATGAACGATGAATTGGGTATTGACAAGAAGCAACATAGAATTGTAGCAGGGCCTGGATGAGTGTCAATACAAAAACATTATTAGTAAGCAAACAGGGAAAAAACGTTACAAAGAAAACTGGGGAGCAGCTCCTTTGGTTTGAAAAAATTGCAACTTACGGAGTGAATAGTTGGGAAAATATTCTCAGTTCTCATTTTCAAGTAAAGAAATACTTAAGTCACAAACTCAAACCTTAGTAATGCAATTCCTCACGTAAATAGAGTGAGGTACAAACTATGTTAGCGCCAAACAATTTTTTTGATCATTCTGACTGATAAAGTGTCACAGAGGTACAAAATATTTAGGGCAAGGGTGCAACTGGGCCAACATTCAACTTTTTAATGAAGTGTAAATTTGTACCTCCCTAAGAGTAATAAATTTATATTTTTCAATGAAAAAACAGCAATTATCTAGACTTTTAAGTTATTTCCAAAATCTTAACTTGCTCTCTGCCTCAGTTTCACTCCAATATTTTTCTTAACCTGAATGATCATTTTTTACACAGCAACTGGTATGATAAAAGTGCGACAAGATCAAACGAACATCCCGTGACCGACAGAAAATTATTTTGAGCCCCAAGACTGTCCATAAATTACGTGACACTTATGAGGGTGAATGGATGCCTCCATTATTAATACATGGAAGAGTGCTCAGAAAAGCATTAATTCATAAAATTTTTACATAATATCATGTATTTTTTGAGTAATTTGAGGAGGAGCTACAGATTACTACTCAGTGTCTTATTTCTCAACTAAATCACTCATTTATTCCATTCCTAACGGCAGGTCAGGCTGATTCAACTATTTTAAACACTTCTAATGACATCTTAGGAAAACTAAAAGTGTCAGAGTTAGTATAGTAGCGCATTAAAGAAAGAGGATGAGTGTGAAAAAACTGTGGATCTAGCATTACGTAATTTACGGCCCTTCTGTCGTGAAGAAATGGTGTTGACAATTTTAGAAATGAATGCTCCATATTTGAATTGATGACATGAGTTAGACACAAAAATGCATCAAATAATAAAAAGTTATGGTGGAATTGCTCAATTCAGCTTTTGAAAAGCACTCTTGAATCAACATGCTGTAATCTCACCTGGTGGACTATCTCCGACATGATGTGTGCCATTATGTCTAATATTTGATGGTAAAGGCGGCGTTGGTGTCCTCGTTATGACAGGTGGTTCCAGTATGTCTCTGTACTTAGAAACCATCAGCACTGATATAAAGTACACAATTGCTAAGGACAAAAATTGAGCTTGCTTCGTTTCTTCCTGTAAATATAAAAAACAAAATTCATGATAAAAAAAAAGAAATTACAGAGACATAGTTCGAATAAAAGGTGCGAGGGTACGAGCATTTTAGAAAGAAGATTTCAAAAATTGGGATGAGAAAAATTTGGAGAAACAATTGTTTTGAACAAAAACTGTTTTGAGAGCACAATATAAATGTTGTAGACTTATTTATCTAGAAAAAAACTTGGTGCACACGCTATAACCTGTATCGCTATACAGGGTACGAGTGCTTTCAGCAGATAAAGAGTAAGAGGGGTGAGTATGTTTGCTGCTTCAGTTTTTGTATTGTGAAAGTTATACAATCCGATTCTGTTTCAACCATTATCTACTAAAAAATGACCTTTCTTCAAACCTGGAGGGTGATGAAAAGAATCCCTGTTCAATTCCAGATTCTTGCTTGAGAGAAAGGAAATGTCTGAACGACTGGTATCCTAAATTTTCTTGTTTTTCTGTTTGCTTTAACTCATGCCACCCTAATAAATTGAATAAAGCAAACTAAAAATATGCGTTCAATAATAGCACTATCATAGCTAACTGACTGTTTTCTTTGAATCTGAAGGAAAATTAATCATTTTGAGATACACAAATTCATGGAAAATTACAATAAGAAAGTTTGACTTACGACATCTCTGTAGACAACAGCTCTTAGGCGATTGACATCCATATCTTGAAGTAGTTTTTCTGGATCTTTGACTGGGCCAGTTGGACTTGTGCCATTATCTATGGCACTTTTTGGTGAAACCTGAACTCCTCTAATTAGAGAATGCACTAATCCTGATCGACTGCCATTGTTCTGAGCTCGGAGACGCTCTTTACATTCAAGGCAATTCCGCACAGCGCAAGTGCAAACCTAGTTGTAGAAACAAAATAAAGTAGTCATTAGAAAAAAAGTTATGGAATATTAAGAATTTACAAATACTTCTCAAGCATACTCCACTTCCAAAGATGTGTGGATAGAAACAAGGATTGGATATTTGAAGTCCTACGGGTAAAAATTACAGGGGTCCTATCAATCCTAATTTAATAATTCATCCCTTTTGCTTACAAGTCTTCGATAATATTGAAAAATTTTGAATAATATCCAAGATCATCGTACAAACACAAAATATTAAAAATGCCTATGATAATTGTACAAAAAAAAATTTTGGAACAAATTTTTCAGATCTAACCGACTCATCTGGATAAATTACCAAACCTTTCACAAAATTCATCACTTCATCTTTGGTATAAAGGCAGAAAAGTAGTAATATGAAAAAAGTCACTTCATCTCCTACGTACAAATAACTATGTCTGCCCTTAAAAATAATTCATTTCCTTTCAAAAAATTGTTAATAACTTACCAAACGAAGGCACTGTCTGAGTATGCCACCATTGGACATATTCTTTTCTATTTCTAGCTCGCTGAAATTCAATGAACTTGCAAAAACAAGAACGTCTGCCAAATTGACGAGCCGCTGCAAAAAGGACACGGCAATTTCAATAGGCATGCCTTGAGTTGGGTCCATTACATCTAACTCACTGCTAGGAGACGTAGCGCTTGCCAACAGCGGCAGCAAGCCTCCGCAGGCGATGATCAAATTATCTGCAAGTTGTGATATCAAATGGACGGTATTCACAACAAATATTGCGTTTTCAGCATTGTTAACAAAGTCTAGGACGGATTTTGTGGAGTGACTTCTCCAAACTTGAATGTCAGTTTCAAGTGAGAATAGGACGTCTGAAAGTAAGCGTTGATGGATGTATGACCACTTGAATTCCGGAATTCTGAACGGAGGTCGTGAGGGCCCAGGGCTGAACATTGGGCGGTCTGCACTTTCTCCACTGCCAAAGCTGTTCTCTGGACTTTTTGATGACTTTGTATCTGGAAAAGATAAAGTCAATTATAAAGAAGAATATCAAAAAAGTTTGATTGCCCTTATATCCTAGTAAACCAGAACTTAAACTGTGATTTAAACAGCATTCATCAAGAGGGAACCAATGTCTGTGGCGCTTTAAGGAAAGAAAAGATTACCTCCACTAATTTCAGTTCAGTTTCTAATTTCCGAAGGGACATTTTTTTATTTATTTGAACAGAAACGCAACTATGTCACATTTTAGAAAAATATTGAATTTCAAGTAGTTTTGAATTCAACTGGTTGTACACTGGGCTCTGTCAAACATTAAGAGTCCAGATAAAGTATTTTTAACGTAAAAACAATGGTTAAATTTTGTGTTACGACGGGATAAAACCTCAAACCTCTTTTTCTGCGTTCAAACTTGATGCTTTATTGTTCAACTTGCTTGATTTCAAAGTCTGAAAAGATGCAAGAATAAGTTCTCTACAGAGACTAAAAAAGATGGATGAAATCAAACTTACCACTAAATTGCTGAGGATCAACTTGCGTGGAGCTGTTGAACACCGATTTTACATTTTCTTCCGGAATGCTGGGTGCTTCTTCTTGAGCAACAGATTCACTACTAGCAGGAGCAATTTCACTTGCTTCATTTTCTATCACATCTCTCTTTTCACAACCATCATTGGACGTTTCAATATTACTATCAGGGGACGGAGAAGACACAGGTTTGGTTTCTTCACTATTTACAATTGTTGAGCAGGTTTCAATATTTTCTTCACTTTCTGCAATTTTTTCTGAGCTAAGTTCAACCTCAGAACTTTTGGCACTTGAATTAAAATTATTTTCTTCCTCATCATTTTCTTGAGGTGCTTCACTTTCTTCCTCATTTGAGGGCTTTTCTTCTGCTTCCGAAACTTTTTCTCCGGACGGTTCATTTTTATCGGTAGACAACTCATCTTTCTTACTGGATTCTGCGGCTTCTTTGTTCTCATCTGCAGACTCATGATCTTCATCTTTAGAGTCGGTCGCTTTCTCGTCAGACTCTCTATCATCCTCTGCAGATTCCATTGAGACTTCAGCCATTAAAATAGCAGGTTGATCAGTTTGTTCTTCGCTTTCGTTTTCATCCTCATCTCCAGAGGCTTTTCCACTTCTTTCGTCAGTCGTGAGCAACTGATCCTCTGTAGACTCAAAATTCTGCAAGGATAATTTCTGAACGGCAGAGTCAATAATTTTCATGGAGCTATCTTTCTCCGCATTTTCAGTGGGCGTCAGAAATATCTCTGAATTATCACTATCAATGATCTCTCGCTCAATTACTTGGATAGTGACTGGCTTGAGAGTGTCAGTTGATGAGATATTTTCGGGTACTTTGGCACTGGATTCCATGTCATTTTGATTTTCGTCGGCTAGAATCTCACCTGGGATTGGACTCGACTCTGTTGTTGCGACTGGTAAGTCATCATCAACAACAGCTTCGTTTGAGCTGAGATTATCTAGTGTTACAGGCGTTTCGGACTTTTCTAGTGTTTCAGTTAAATCACTTTTGCTAGAGTTTAAATTATTGTCTGAACTATTCTTTGTGTTTTCTACTTCATCTGTGGATTGATCGTCCATCTGAGTATCCATTTCTTCTGAGTCGTGGATAATGTTGGCAAATAATGGACTGGCACTTCGGACCGGGGGTATGGTGATATTCGATTCTTCTTCAATTGATTTGGTTCGAATTTTTGCAGGTACAGAACTATCTTCCTCCATTTCAATGTACTTTGCTACGGGCCTTTCAGTTTCTTTTCCTTCCGAAGTTTCATCATCCTCCCTCTCTGAATCGGAGTCCTGAAACCAAGCGCATTGATTTATTACTCCGAGCAAAGCATTACAGCAAAAGAATATCAATAGCAATTATATGGAGGTAAGAATATGACAATAATTGTGACAAGCACATTTTCATTCGAAACACATTTTCATTTCATTCAAGCACATTCAAAAGGCACACTGAGTAAATTTTTCAAAGTAAAAAAACACGTCGATACTGTAACTACTTCAAGATATATAAATTGAGATACAAGCTCTTTTAGGCAAAAATGAATGATGTTGTTAGTGTAAATTTACATCCTTTGATTTGCTTGAAAAAAGAGCTTAATTCAAGACAGAACTTTTGCAACGATAGAAACGTAAAATTTAAGGTATAATATGAAATGCATCAGCTTCAAAATTTCATGCGTAAAATACCAAGAAGCAGATTTTACAACAACGCTAGAAAATACACTTTCTTCAAAGTGTATTATCCACCATCCGCAGAGAAAGATTCCAGAATACTGACAGCTTGAATAATTTTGATTTTTAGAAAAAAGCACGAGATGATGTTTAAGCTTTGACAATGGTTGAGTTTCATTTTAAGATAAGAAAATTGATCTATATTATGAATTTTCGAACTGAATCACTTTCAACGATCAAAAGAAAACTTTGACTACATTTATCTCAAATCATAATTTTATCATAATTTTTTTATACGGGCCCCTTTTACTAGATAGCTCCTTAATTCATCCATAAAAACAATGAAAACGGGCTCTGCTTGCCAAAACAAGATTGAAATGCCAAAGAGTTAGCAAACACACCTGATTACAGTGTTGCACCGCTGCCGCTTGGCGTTCCCAACCAGATATTGTGCTGATGGGTCGCTGCTGTCTCACATGAGGGTCTGTTATGTTATCACTACGATGCCTCTCATAATGTTCATACATCTGAGCAAACTGCAACTTAAACTCTTCGTAGGAGACCTGAAAGTTAAGAAAAGAAGTGAGGTAAAGATCAGTACTAATGAAGTTTAAGCTCACTTTTTCATCATCTTCGGTTCAACTGGAGCATTTCAAAGTGTTTGATCACTACGCTAGATTTTCATCAAAAATAAATTATCTTATGAAAAATTGCTTACTCAAGATTAGGATCCTGCAGAAAATTTCTCTGCATTCGAATTTCAGCCAGCTTCAAGTTTTGAGATTTATGATGAAATGTAATATTTTAATGGTTTATGACTGGTGACATAACTGTCTCTTGCACTGAAAAACTTCTGGACGTAGACCAAACAAACAAATAACTTACCTTTGAGTGAACTATCGCAAGAGTATCTACCCAAACTCTCCAACCACCATACTCATACTTGATAGCGTGATGAAGGAGCATTCGAAAAAGACTGTAAACCATTTCTGATGTCTTTTGTTCTTCAGAATTTTTGGGATGAATGTAGGCCATTGCAATGAGCCATTCCTGTTAAGACAGTTCATCAGGATTAGTAATTAGATTGAGTAGCAACTGATCAGTTGTGCAAGTCAAAAAAATCCATGCTTTTTTTGCACAAAAACTTAGATGGCACTGACCCAGTTAAAAATATCATCCTCCTTTTTTCAGACAAATAATATTTTAGTTCACGCTAATCATAGAAACTTGATGATAGGAAATTTTATTCATGTAGCAAACCGGGGTAAGTAAAGTTTTTCAGCCCCCTTGATTCGAGTATTCTACCAAAAAAAGCATAGCTTCGAACTCATTTGTATGTCTATTAGCAAAAGAACGAATTTCATTGACGACTTAAAAACACAAGGAACTACAAGACCAAGAACAGTATGCTATCAAGGCAATAAATCTTTAATAGTCTCGGACCAGAGATCTCTCAAACTTAGAGTATCTTAGATGCTATCGGATATTAAACCTCAATCGATTTCTCCAGAAACTTCATACTTCCAACTGAAAAAAAGGTGATGAATAAATTTTCTACGATAATTTTCAGCTTGAGATGTGATCTTTGTCACGCTCAAGCGTAAGACTCTAATTTCTTGTGACAAAAGATAACAAGGTGAGAATTGGGAGCCTGATTTTTGGCCTAAAATGTTTTAGTAATGACCAACAAAAATTATATCAAACTTTGAAAATAAATTCAGATTTTCTGCGATTCCAAAGATTTTTCTGCCCGAATAAAATTGTCCTCATTTTGATGACTAATATCTACTCACCTGCCAAACAGACATCTGAAGCACCGTCCGACGGTTCTCACGATTATTATTGCACAAAAGCGTCATGTCCGATAAAAATAACTTTTTCACTTCCAGTAATTGATCTGATTGTTTTGATTGTCTGATTAAGGTTGCAACAACTTTTAAAATCACTAGAACAACAAAGAGAAAATGTATTGGAACAAAAGTACATAAAATATGATAATAAAGTACATTTTTCAGATTGTTTACATTTTTAAGCTTAGAATTGAGGTGTCATATGACTAGCTTTGCACTTCTTACAGACTAAAATAGGAAAATAAGAAGGAACTATTCAGCTAAAGTGTGAGACAATGAAGTTCTTCCCTCTCATTTACAAATTTAGGCATGAGATGAAAAATGTTCTCTTCGCATTGAAAACTTGTATCAAATAAGTCTAGCATCTGCCTAGTCTGTGACGGAGTTGTAATTTCTTTAAGAATCAGACTTACTTGGATTTTCTAGCCTAAAATGAGGTTCAGGTTCTGGATGCCGAGTGTATAAGATTTGTTGACTAATGTGCTCTGTCATAATCTGTAACAGAGAAATAAAAATTATTTACTCCCAATTCAAATACCTAATATTACTTACTAGCAAAAGGTAAAACTCATGAACATAGCTCAAATTTTCCAGAGATTCGTTAATTAGGTATTGATTGATTTATTTTATTTAACATTTCTTTTATAATTGAGAGGAAAATTTTCTTTTAGTCGGTTATTTAGGTACCAAGAAACGCCAATTAATTGAAATTGCATTGATTCATATAAAAGAAAAAAACAAAGAAATCAAGTCAGAGCAAAGCAACACACGCATTATTGATGATAACACATAGAGGAATACAAAGTTTCCACAATTTCTTCATTTTCCAATCCCTGACTTCTTCCTGATTTTTTTTCGCTTTTCTCCGACTTGAAAATTTTTGAAGTCCCTGACTTTCTCTGACTTACGATCAAAACCTTCATTCAGATTTTCTTTCTTTTGATTAGGCACACTGACTTTTGTTCAACTATGGACAAAACCTCCACTTCCAGGGTTTTAATACAAGACAAAAGCATCCGATAGTTGATTGCGTTCTCTCAAATAGTACCAGTTGAAGCTGCTGAACTGACACACTACTCACAAGAGTCCCAGAATTTTCCCATGAGTTTCCTAACTATTCGCAGTCACTGAAAATTCCCTGACTTTCCAGGTTTTCCAGACCCCTGGAGACCCTAAGAATACAACAAAATATGATACTTGTTTAGACCTCTATGGTAATTTACTTTTTGGTTGCACAGTCATAAATAAAAAGAAATAAACAAATGTTGGGGGTCCTTCATCAAGCCAGCAAATAGCACGTGAAGTATATGTCCATTTCACAAGTTCAAAGGGTTAGTTTTGACCTAATGAAAAACATTTTCGATTACTTTAAATGTGTAAACAATAACAGAAAAAAAATTACTTACCTCATATAAGACATTGTAGGTTGGTAGAGTTAAAGTTTCTTCATTCAATAGTAATCGCTCAGCTAGCAGAGTGTATAAATTGTACGGGCTCATGACGTCATATTTGCGCCTGCAATGGTCAATGAACATTAAAATGTGCCATGACTCTCAATAAAATTTTAAATTTTTAAAAGTAAGTAAATAAATTAGTAAGTGAGGGCTGGGCTAAGGCGCCTTATAGGGACCACGGCAGTTAGCATCTACCACCGTGCATCCAGAGGTTTGACCAAGCTCCAGAACTAAATCTCATAATACTTATCACATTTTTTTTCAAGGCTCAGACGCAATCTTATAAGCCAGCAGTAGGATGTAGTAACGACTGTGACAGATACTGCAGAGTGCGGACTTTTGGAGCATGGCCATGCCCCTGCCAAGTTGTAATAAATTTGTATAAACAAAATTGATTCACATTGACAGAAAAAAAAAAGCGGAAAGACACAGAACAGGCGTAAGTACCTTGTATAAGATCAGTTCCTTTCGAATTGTTAAAAACTTAATTTTTTGCTCCTCAGGACAGAATATTTCCCTCTGCTATGGATCGATAAATTTATTATAATCAATGCACAGCTGAAATTACGAAAAAAGTCGGAAAAAAATACTGCTGCGTCCTCTGAGTAGGTATGAAGTTATTAGGCCTTACATTGTCAGAAAATAGTACATCAATAACTAACTTATAAAACCACTTATCTCCACTAAGGTACCTATTTCAAAATTTCCACTCCAATTTAATTTCTTCAAAGAGGAACAAGGGAACTTTTAGCTTGAAATTTATACAGCATGTTCTGCTTACAGAGAAGAAAAATCAAGGAAGTTTTCAAGAAATTACGTTGACTAGTTTTCCAAAGAAAAAATAAAGTATGATAAGAAATCTGAAAAATCGCAGACGTAGATATATGCGTGGTTTCGCACTTTGACTATCAACATGCAGTCTTATCATTGCCTGATGTGATTTATCGCGCAATGGCTTGGATCAAAAATTAGAGAAAAAGAGCAAGGATATTCAAATATTCCTTTTGGCCATACAAACTTATATGCTTGCGTACACATTCTGTATGTACCGTACTAGTAGAAACAATAGTTCAAAAAATAAAACTCTGTATCAGGTTTCTTACTTGTGCGTGCTTCTAGAAAGGAAAAATCCCAGAAGTTTCAATGCCTGTAATCTAATGAGTTGACTAGAGGAAACAAGAAGCTTGAATATACATCTCACTCCTTGTTTAGCATCGAAAGCAGGTACCATTGCGGCGGGAAATTCACACATGAGAGAAATTAAAGTTTGAACCACATCGTGCAGATTTTCATCTTCTCGAACTGTGAATAAAAGAGAGACAATTGTAAGTGGAGGGATGGTTCAGGTTTCAAAATTAGCCAGACAGGTCATGAAAGCACTCAATTCATGAAGCCACCTCTACAAGTATAACGTTTCTTTATTTTTTAAAGAAATTTTTCAGTCATTATTATAGCTAAAGAAAAAAAAAGAAAAAAAATTTTGATTCATCTCATCTTGTAGCTGATCCTCTTGATCTAGGTTCACATTTCAAATTGTTCGAAGGTATCCGTGAAAAATCAAATGCAAAGTTTTTCTCACTTGATTCTATGAAAAAAAAAAAAACTCAAAAAGCTGTTACTCGAGAAGTACCTTGCAACTTTAAAAACCTCAAGAAAACAAATACATTCTCAGGAGAAAACGTTCATAGTTGCAAAATGCCACTAACTATTACATATTCAAGGGGAAAAAATTAAACACTAACCTGTTGTTAAAAAATTAAGAATGCTTTGCAATTCATCTTCTTTAACACCATTTGTGAGCATCATGAGTTGCTTCAAGAATTCGAGGATGTGACTTCTTATCGCTAATATGTCTTTTTGAGCAGGTCGAGGGCCGTCTAGAAAAAGAGATGCAAATATATTTGTATGAAAACAACTTCATGATTATTACAGAATTGATTTATAAGAAACAGTTTAAAAAATTTAAAGTGCACTATTACATAGGCTGTCCAAAAAGTACCGAGACTGGTTCCATAACTCAAAAACCAAGATAGCTGGAGGCTTGATCTTGGTCTCATTTGAAAGATCAACTCAATATCTATCGATTGAAACCAAAATCAAAACTTTCGGTCAAGTATTTCAAAAGTTACAAAATTTTTGATACCAAGTGGTATCAAAAATTTCGAACACAGAAACAAAATCACTCACTATCTGCAGCGTGGACCACGCACGCACTGTGAACTGTCAACAACTGCCGAAAATTTCCCGGGTTTTTTAGGGGTGGCTGACCGACGGTTGATTCTTTCCCTGTGGACTTTGAACCCTTATACCCGTAGTCGGACGACGACGGCTTGACAGTGTTTCCAAATCAATTAGGTTTTGCCATGATTAGTTGCAAAAGAACCGTGCACTGATAATTAATAATTTAGAGAGTGTTCCCGGCAAAAGAAAATAGTCATTAAAAACGGTAGGGGGTCCAGATATTTTTTTTACAAACAGTGTCGTAACTTTTGAAATACTTGACCGAAAGTTTTGATTTTGGTCTCAATCGATAGATGTTGAGTTGATCTTTCAAATGAGACCAAGATCAAGCCTCTAGCTATCTTGGTTTTTGAGTTATGGAACCAGTCTCGGTACTTTTTGGACAGCCTATGTATTATATCATTTATACTACAAATATTTACTTAAAATCAGTAATTGAAATGAAAAACTGAAATATTGATACTGAGAAAATATTGATAAAAATGCATTGGTCTATGCCAGACTCTTAATTAGCTTTGTTTGAGGATGAATTAGATGCTACCATTTTAAATAATTGTGACTCGATCTCCTTCATGTCTCTTAGAGTTATGTAAAATTTTTACTTCAAGAAATTGTTTCTTCTGTTCATTTCCTTGGACACGAGACATTGTTTTAAGTCTCAGGAGAAACCTAAGGTCTATAAAATATTTAAGTGGAGAAAACAATTCCAATTTTTTGCTTCCCATCTAAAATTTGTATAATACAATATGAATAAAAAAATCTACAGCAGGTTTTTCAAATTATTTTAGCATTATATAGAGCAGTATAGAATGCATTCTAGCAGTGTAGAATGTATCTCACAGACCTCTGTAGATTTTAAAAATCGTAAAATAAAACAATAGGTTTAGTTTATAACTTACCTAGCCCCTTGGGCGTAATGCCACTTTTATCACGGGGATTGACAACCCAATAATAATACTTTAAAGTATGGACGGTTTGAAGAACGGTGGAGACTCGCCGAACGTTTGAATAAATTTGCGTATCGGACAGGAATTCCTTGGCTAAGTAAGAGTAGAGTCGGATTTGTACTTGGGCCGGCGTGTAAATCCACAAGGCAGGGTTGAAGAGAACGTGATCCAGCAACTGCCACGTCAGGAATGAATAACAAAATAACTGTAATTCAATTAGTTAGATTTTATCCCGACACCAAAGCAAGCTCTCAACCCAAAGCAGAGAAACAGCAGAAAAAGCAACAAGCCAGAATATTGACTGATTAATTGCAAGCGCCCCTTTTGTGCATTCAGTGTTAATATACAGGTTTGGTGCAGTACAAGTGCAGTGAAATTTCCCAACTCTCCCAGACTATTAATGTTAAAATTCTGGAAGCGTTCCCTAAATTTTCCTAGCATTGTTAATAAAAATTCCTGACAGAATATCACAAAATTTCCAGCCTATTCCTGACGGTGAGTTTCTAGACAAGTTCTGAACTAAAACAATAATCACATGATGTGTCTTCAAAATTTTACTAGGAAAACAATTCACATGACGGGAAGTTTGAATATTAACTCCTGATCAAGATATGACAAGTTTTTTGGACACACATTGAATGGAAATTAGATTTTACAAATGACATCCCTCTTATTTTTTCCATTTAACCAATGATACTTTATATTTTAAACACCAATGTCTTGTTTAAGAGTTGATTTCCAGACTTTCCGTTGTGAGATAAATTTTCCTCATGATATTATGAGGAGAAAACATGTTGGGTAGTGTTTAATTCATACTTTGTCTAGGGGCCCATTGTGTCAAAATTTCTTGAATTTTCTATAAATTTCCTCTGGCTTAGAAGAAAAACACGCTGCATGAATATAAAAAAATATCTGACTAATTATTCTAAAAAATTGAGTTGAACTCTTGAAGGGTGAAAAACAAAAAGTGTGAATATTAAGAGAGCAAGGAAGAGGGAGAAAACTGATTGTATTTACCAAGTAGAAAACTCTCTCTAGCGCATTTTATGATAATCCATTTTGCACGCAGTTTTTTACAATTTTTACTATGATGCATTCAGCGAGTGTGGACAAATAATTTTTTTTTTTTTTTTTAAATCATTGTGTTCATTATTCTAACCTGATTTTTTCCTGGTCTTAGTTTTATCCATTTTTCATTCGATTTTGAAAAACAGAGGTAGGTATGGCCTGATTTAGAATTGTTATTTTCAGAATTCTTTGGGACCAAATTCTTCTTCTCTAACAACCAGGAAAAACTTTGTACGAAAGAGGCAAGAGGCAGGAAAAAAACAGATTTTTGATAAAAATGTGAACAAAGTCAATCATAAATATGTAAAGTTAAGCTGTGAGTAATAATTTGTATGATTTGAAAGGATCATTAACATTTTTCTGATTATAAGCGAAAGAGAATGGAAGAAAAAAGACCTGAAAAACCTGACTTCATGCTAAGCTTAGTGAGCATATTTGTGCAACAGGGGACACTTCAAAGGATATTGTGAATCAAGTTAAAAAGAGTTTAAAAGTATAAAAGTTTTATAGATAGAAGAAGCGATAGGATGATAAAACATATAAAACATAGACGTATGAGTAATGTCATGAAACTATTAAAAAATAAATCATATGATAAGAAACAGAGGATTAGTTAAAATAACGGAACTGAAAGTTGTAAGTCACTAGTTGTATTTTGTTCGACGCAACAACTTGGGACATCTGGTAACAATTGTATTTTGTTCGGATGTTCTTTCTGTTAAGAGGTGTGGCCTATTTTTATTCACTTATTTTTTTGCACAATTTGGCAACATTTTTGCAACATTGTTTCGAAACAATTGGAACGTCCTCAGAGCTTGTTACGACTGTTGTGTGCATTTGTTAACAGGATTTCTAACCTCACATCTAGCTGCTTTGCTCTCATTGGTTGTGAAAAAGTGATGCAAATAACACAAAATCGGTAACAGGAAACAATGGAGATGTGGCATGTGTGAGGGATTTGCGACTTGACGATTGATTTTTACGTGACAGTTTGCAAGAAACATGATGGTGCCACTGGTTTTCTCTGAAATCAACTCCCAAGCTCAAAAAAAACTCTCAAGTTGAGGGCGTAATGGAGGGGATATCCCACATTATCCTGAGAGTCCACCTCTACATCAAGACAAACTCTCCATGCAAAGATAGGGAGCAAATACATTGACAGGGCTGCCACTTTATTTTGGGACTCCAAAACTGAAAACATGGCATCACTGCTTATGTATTTGCTCCCTATCTTTGCATGGAGAGTTTGTCTTGATGTAGATGTGGACTCTCAGGGTAGCGTGGGATATCCCCTCCATTTTGGCCTCAACTTGAGAGCTTTTTTTGAGCTTGGGAGTTGATTTCAGAGAAAACAAGTGCCACAATCGTGTTTCTCTTGAACTTTTACATAAGCATCAATAGTCAAAACGCAAATTCCTCACACATGCAACATCTCCGTTGTTGCGTCGAACAAAATACGCCTACTGACTGATTTAAATAAACTCTGACTTGTTATGTTTTTTATTTTCACCCAAAGTGCATTGAGCATTTCTTAGAAAGCCATGTGGGTGACTCAAGGCAGAGCTCAACCTTGCCTCAAATTTTATCTCATCGGGTAGACACTTGACAACAAAAATGCCACATGAGGTACAGGCTGTACCTCATGCTGCTGTACCGCTGTACAGCATGGTTGAACATAATTTGCTCAAAATCTGGATTACATTGGTCTTGCTAGAGACAAATTTTGCACAGGGAAACCAATGATGCACAGACAAATGGTGTAATTCTTTGATACTTATGCTTTTTGCTTCATTTCAAAACATGTTCAAAAGATCTGCAAGGCTTTAATGTCTATATTTTCATTCATACTTGGAAAAATATTATATCTGTTTCAAAATTAATTTTTAATTCATGATTCATCAATTACTTGGGCCTGAAACATGCCTATCCTTTTGCATTAATTTCATTTCTTTCACAAAGTTACCGCTTTACTGTCGTAAGTAAAAGCACAAAAAGGACTGATATAAAAATAGAGAAAAATTGTATAAAAATTGTAAACGAGGAATGATTATTACAAGTGCTCACCTGCTTGAGTAGGAGTTCACAATTTGAATTGAGGCATGTGACAAGGTACTTTGTAAGGCCCAGGAATGAATTTAAAACATCTATCGTTAAGTGTTCCCTGGATGAACGTTGTAACATATAGCTAATAACTAGGAAGCCACGGTTTTGGATCATGTGTTGCTGAACTGTCTGCGAACTTTCAACTAATTCGCAGATAAACCCCAATAACTTTGAACTGTAATAAGACATTAATACAAAATAGTATTAGTGAAAAAGAGAAGAAAGCATCTCATATTGTCATCATGTTTTCATAAAATAAAAATTAAAAGATAAAAATTATGCGTCAGTTTTTTCATCCAAGCAATTTGCATAGTAAAAATATTGGTGTTGCAGTTATTTAGTAATTTTTTTCCTTTTCTTGTTGAAAACATACGGTGCAGTATTCAAGAAAAGGAGGCTTTGTACTTGAGTAAACATTATGATAACTGGATGTCACATTATGCCTATGCCTTTAAGCTTTCAAAATTTAAAGAAAGAGGGTACATTGTTTTGAAAAAGGGATGAAACACAAATTAATAAAATCACCTGATCACTTTGCACACACAAATTTTGTCTCCTGTTTAATTCTATCGACTATTTAGCCAATTTTTTTCTTTCTCCTAAATTTTTACTGATTATAAGGCAAATTTCTTAGGCTTCTATGTACTAGTCCTTGGCAAGTGTTTATATCAATGGTTACAACATGTACGATAGATTTTCTTACCATAGAGTTGGATCTTTCTTTGAATCATTAGAATCCGTGAGCAAATCAAGCTGAGAAAAAAGAGGGAATAGGACTTGGATTCCGCCGACCGAGTTGAGAGTACTATAAATTGAATTAGTTATCACAGCTTTAACATCCTGAAAAGTTTTAAAAACAATGAATACTCAGCAATATTTTCATGAAAGTAAAACGACAAAAACATGCACTAATTTCAATTTTCTAAATCATGATGAAGGACACTCAGGTGGAGCAATTTGATTCAGTCATCTCTTGTGAACAGCACAAGCTAGGGTTCTCGGCAAGGAACTGCTGTTTTAACCATTTTCTTTTACCCTCTCTCCATAATCCAAAAGATTTTGTTCAGGTCTCTTCAATTTATTGACAGATGTTCTGATTAATGGAGATTCAAACTTCTCTACACATCAAAAAACATTAAAAGATGAAACGCATGGATTAAAAACAAAAATGAATAAATAATTTGTGATAATCAAGTTTGAAACTGGACTTAGTTATGCTAAAATGAACTATGTTGCACGCAGTTCCTGTGTACATAGTTCCTTTTAGCGTAAATAAGTTCAACTGAGTATAAACAGTCAACTCACCTGTAGCATTTGCGCATGAGGATTATGGACGAAATATGATTGGTTGCCTTTGGGAGCAGACTGAAGACAGAGCTGGCTATCAGTGGCAACTGGATTGTACATAAAAACAATGGCATTTGAAAGTTTGCCATCATATAAAACCTGGAAGAATCAGAAAATAAATTAATGATTTCACACCGATAATCAGGTCAACCATAAACAAGTACAGTTAGTTTTTTGCGAGAGTTTGGGAAAATTTACTTAGAAAATTCTCTTTGTGTTGTTAGCTAATTAGTCTAACATTTATGAATTCTGCTAGAAAGAAAAAGCCCTTTCCTTCATTTGAAGACTCGTAATTTTTATTTGTGTTTATAATCTGAAAAATAATATTGCTTAAAAAGAGGATATTTGAGTAATTTTTCTTGAAAATAAATGAATTAGAATGGACACTTATTCATTCAGGATCATGTATGAGATCCATGATTCATTTATTGTCATCCATGCTTTTAATACGTGAAAAGAAAATATAGGCACTTATGAAGTCAAAAAGGCATTAAACAATAGATTTGCACAGCAATATTAAATGTTCTAGAGGCACACTGATATATGAATTCCATGGATAAATAAGATAGGTTCAAAATTTAGGAGAAAATTGCACAACAAAATACCTATCTAATACACTCCAAAAACAAAAAACAAAAGAAGTTAAACCCCAGGATAATTAAAGAGTGATGAAAGCAAAAAACAAATATAGAATCATCATTGAGCTACATAAAATTTAAATACTTCGCAAGCAGCTTAACCATTCTCGTAATCATCGTAAAAAAACTTTTTACCACAAGTAAACGCAAACAAATGTAACACAGAAAAATATGGAATGAAAAGTAGAGCAAAATAATACTGGATTGCAATACAAGGATTTAAGAATTTCAAGAATTCAGCAGATGAAGTACGACAAATACACTGATAAAATGAACTACCATGAATTGAGAAAAAATTATTGAATAATAATAATAAAAAAAGCATACATCAATTCTTTCAAAACTCCACACAAAGAAGAAAACCCCGCTAAAACCCTGGCAAAGATCTCTCTGATCGATCTTGCCTTATTTTACTCTCTTTAAATCAATCATAAGATCAATCAGCAACTCAATCTAAAGGTAGGTAGGAAGGAAGCGCCAAAATATGTTGCAAATTTTATAAAGAAATCAATATAAATCCACTTTCAACAACTCTGTTGTTACTTCAACTATGACAATAACAAATATCAGTTACAGCAACCATGATGATAGTTGTTAGTCACAGCGTGTAACAACTAGGTCGTTGATCACCACAACAGTTACGACAACCTTTGAAGAAAACTGGTGAGGATAACTAAGCAAACAAATGCAAAAAACTTAAACAACTTATCTGATCTATCCAGAGAAGTTGTTGCTTTACAGGTTGGAAAGGAAATTATTATGGAATGTAAAACTGTAATTTGAACATGAAATGCTTCCAAACGTAATTATAAAATAAAAATCGGAATGATTAATGGAATTTACATATTCAACAAAGTGTGGTGACATTTAAAATCTTCATTACGTCCTATGACTCTCTTAATTAATAATTTTCAGTTTTGTGAGAAATTATGATTGAAAGAAAGTGGTGCTTTGAGAGGATTTTCCTCACCTAATTTATCAGAATTAAAATTGGAGACTGTAAGCGTATTTCTGTAGATGATCGGTCGAGCCAAAATACTGCGATGATGGCAGCGAGATCATAATCGGGATTGTAAACAGACTTTCAAAATTGATGCTGGTCGGATGCCATTATCTTCATCAGGTTATTTCTAAACCCTACTTTTTGTAGGATGATATTTTGGCTCCAACGTTTGCAAGAATTCCAACTTCTATCTGTCTGGTGAGTCCCGATGTTGTTCCCAAAACTTATGATTGTGTCAACATAAAATACGAAACCGCTTGATCCACCCATTTTGGTTCGTCCGATCATCAACGAAAATACGCTTCATATGTTCTTTCAATTTCCAAAATAATTCCTGTTGAAAACACTTCTTTCGGAAACTTTGAAAAAGTATTCCGGACAAGTATTTTTGTTAGCAAATAAATTATTTCGTTAAAATTTTCATTTTTTTCTTCTTCAAATATTCATTTCATTCTGTGTTCTGTTAAAGTAACACTCAGTATTTTCATTTTTTTTATAGTTTTCCTTCTGGATTCAAACAAAGAGGTATTTAATGTCTTGTTATGGTGTCCCCATCTTATTGCCGTCTAAAGTGAGAATATTATAACACCATTCTAAATTTTCGAATTGTATCTCAGACAAAATTTTCCTTCCCGAGGAAATTAGAGAAAATTCATCCTTTACAATTCAAAATTATTATACCTCACCAGAAAAACGAATCAAGATCGTTTTCTTGTGATGAAATACATCGCATTAGAAACGAATGTAGAGGAAGTTACCTACAGTAGTTTGTTTTACACAGCACCGTGAGCTGTTGTGATTTCAGCTCATTGCTGGAGGAGGAAGAGGGGTTGAAGGTGTGAGGAGAGTTTGGGAAAAACTATAAAATAAAAAATAATAAAATTAAAAAAGATAAAAAGCACCAATTCTTACAGATTTGACTTTAGGCAGAGTCATGCTTAAAGGGTCATCCACTTCCTCACTCACCCTACGATGATTCTCGGGCAAATTTAGATGGCACTCATTATCACAAACTGGCTTAAACTGGCTCTGGAACAAAAAGGCAACCCATTTATAATTGAAAATTATGACTTCACAAATGCAAGTAAAGGAGCATTCAAGTGAAATGTAAAAAAATAAGTGAGGTAGAACTACGAGAGTGGACTACTGAGAGAAATGGGGTAGGAGGGCCAAAATCACATTTACTGCGTAATAGTCAAAATTTGAAAATGTTCCTCTTTTATGGCATAAAAAATAATTTATGCTTTACTTTGTTCAAACAATAGGAAGAGAGTGGGTGGAAGTAGGGCTAAAGACTATCATCCTGTACTTCCTTGGAACGTCTGAAAAACATATTCTTTCGTTCCGGTTCAAATTGAACAGCAGACTGAATTTAAAAGATAAAAACAAAGATATAATTTGAGATGCAGCGGGAACTAGAGTCTGTAAAAATGCCTGAATTATGGTGATGTTGGTCAAAAAGCTCATTTCATTCCAATGTATTGGATAAATAGGATGAAATAGTCTTGGTAAAGCAAAACACCACCCATTTAAAATTTTTCAGGTAATATCATTGAGGAAAGATCGTAATGAAGGAGAATCAAAATGTGTGTTGCTGTAAAAACAATTCCACTTACTTTATAACCAGGTCCTAGTCTGTGCATGGCACAAATTTGATGCGTCGTAAGAGCTTCATTGAATAGATAAATAGCAGCCATTTGACCACAGAAAACCCGTTCTTCATCTAATTCAGGCATAGCACCAATATAGCACTTTTCAAAAGGCTGAAAACACACATTAGAAATTTACTTTTTAAGTTGCAATACCAAAAAAAAAGAAGTAAATAAATAATAATTATGATAAAATCACGTAAAAATTAGACAAGAAATTGATTCATTACATTGTTGCCAGATAAAGCCATCTAACCCCACGTAAAATATCCACATTTTATTACACTATCTGACAACTTTGTCTCTTTAACTAGAGTTGACGGGTTACTTTGGTTCAAAATCACCCAAAATATTCTCAATTTAAAATTAAACCATCAACTTAAAATTTGTTAGTGTAGGATACTTATAAAACTAAGTTTTTGTTCCAAAATTTTATTGAGCTGGTCTCTTAACCTTCCCTTGAATCCCAAAGATTAACAATTTAATTTTGAATTTTGAGGCCAAAATAAATATTCCATCTAAGACAAATGGTAAAAAGAGGTACTCACATCGTTTGTTGAGACAAACCAGGCCATCTCTGTACTTGAGGCTAGTTGCCCATTGACAAGACACTTGATTTCACTCTTCGTCCACCGATTATAAATATAAATCACAGCTAACATGTACCACTGAGGAGAATAACAAAAAAATCAGTATTAAACAATGGGTCAGGAAGCAAAATGGCTTAAAGATAAGAATTAAAATCAATAAAGAAAATCGATTTGAAATTTGAAAATTTTGAGTTTTGAAAAAAACCAAATACTTCGGCATTTTTTCATTGCAGTTACTACGCATTCTCACTGAATTGCCTCCAGACAGAAATAACCCCAGGATCAAAAAATTAAAACTTGAGAAATTAGTACCAGCGCTTAGAAGAATGCTTAGCTTTTAGGAGTATCTTGCCACGATAGAAGCCAAAAGGAGGATATCTAACAAGACCAGGGTTATGATAATTTGAAGTTCACACTTAAAAAACGTACCCTTAAAAATAAGCTATTTAAAATTTTAATCCATTACATTCAAAATTCAAATTAGTAGTTATCCATCAGAAAATAAGACATCTTCATGCCCTCTATTATAACAAAAATAAATTGAATCAGTCGCATCTTATTCCATATGATCCTAAAAAGCGCTTTCCGTCACGAACTGAAATTCTAATGGACCACTAGACAAGGCACGAATTTCAGCATTCTGATACATGTTACTTAACCAAAATTTCACGTAGAACACGATGCACACAACGAAAATTACCGAAAACAACTCATTACGAAGATATTTAATGATTCTTGATGCGTGAATTCAAACCACCTGCTCATGAAAACTCAATGCTCTACGCGATTCACATCGCGCACTAAACGTTTATCATGACAGTCTCTGCGATATAAAAATCTGGCAACCTCAATCTTGACGCTTTGGCTCAGCTATAGCAAATTGCTAATAGCTTGAACAACACATGGTGGGAAATGAACATTGCTCGATTGAGAAGCTTGCCGAAACCGTTGTAGTGCGCGATTTGACTCACGTTGAGCTTTGAGTTTCTTGTGAGCGGGCAGTTCAAATTCCTCGTAACCAATGTGAAATAAAAACGTTCATATCTTCGTCAGGAGTTGGCTTCAGTAATTTTCGTTGCACGAATTGTGTTCTACGTGGAATTCTGGGTAAGAAACATGTATCACAATCCTTTAACTCGTACCTTGTCTAGTGGTCCATTCTTTCAATCAACAAAAATTGTTGCTATGAAAAATTTTCCTTTCTGCACCAAGGTAGAAATACTTCAAATTATATTGGTTGATAAAAAACAAATTTAATTTTTTACTCCATTTTCCTGAATTTTGGTCATATTAAAACCAGAACTTGCTCGCATAGGTACATTGGTCAATTTGAACACATCAGATTTACGAGTGGCGTGTCTTCAAAATTGTGGACAAAAATTCATTACGAAAGAAATTGACTCAAGGAATATTTTGTAGATTTAACAAAAGCTAATCGAAATATTCATTTAGGAGAGTCCCTATTTTTCAAGCAAGAGATCTTCAAAACCCAATATCTAAAATTTAAATATTGATTTTCTATCTTCAATGAAGAATATGTTCACTGCAGTGGCGTGGCATGCTTTGCGATATATTGACAGATCTGTCATTTAAACTTATGGAAAAGAATCGATAAACATGGTGTTTGCAGCAAACATCTCAATAATTGATTCTTTATCATAGCTTCAAATGGAGAAATGTCGATAGTCGATCATTCATGCCACGCCACGCCACTGGTTCACTGATTGAGCATAGGGCTAAAAGATATTTAATATTAAATAAACTGTCATGAAATGAAATTTGATGATAATCTCTTCACATTTTAGAAGTATTTTTGATGAATTTATTCTTTTCGGAAAATGTTTTGAAGAGGAGGGAGTAAAAAATTAAAAATTTCACTGACTCATCTGAAAAGTTGATAAAGTATGAGTAGGGACGGGATCAGACTGAAAAAAGTTGTGAAAAAGGTAAAATTTTTACCTTTCGAGGTTGGAATTCATACTTGACACAGTGCTGAAAGCCTTTCCCCTTAATTTTCATAGAAGTTAAAACTAAACAATTTCCAACAAAATGAGCTGAGTAACCAACACCTTTACTAGTCTTAAAACTGAAACAGATCAAGAATAAAAAATGAATTACACTCGAAATGTCTTTTTGAAATATTTTAGATGCTTTCAAAACATTATGGTTTTGCAACGATAGCCGTGCTGATTCTTTAAAAAATAAATGGGGGAAAAATGGAGGAAACCCTTTTACAAAAATTTCTATTCATGATTATTAAAAGTGTATTGTTTTGCATCCTGTGCAGTACTCTATGACAGGAGAAGGGTAATATTTCAATGAAAACAGTACATTAAAAAAATCAAAAGTACTCGGCTAAAAAAATTAGTCTCTTCACTAAAGAAAAAAAAAATACTAAAATTTTTCAGGAGAGGAGTTTATCTTTAATTTCATGTAAACTAGTTGAAGAGCAGGCATTCTAGAAACAAAATGAATTATTATTTTTCTGCTTTGGATATTTTAAAATGAATGACATTTTCCTCAAATGAACCATAGGAGAAAAGTATACATACCAATATAAATACGGTTTTTCCCTTTCTATATTCACAGAATTGATAGGATCTAGTCGAAACCACGTTGTGAATGTGAACCCGTTTTCGTAGGGCCATTTCGCTAAAGGTGGTAACACAATGGCCTGGAACAAGAGTAAGGAATTAGACCCATCAGATACTTAAATCAGCACGGTAAAATACCTAGGGAAAAAGTGTGCTCTCGTCTTACAATAGACAAACCAGTAGACATGGAGGGGCACTAGTTTCTACATTACAAGGTTACCGAAACAAACTCATCGCAAAATTGCAAGTAGATAACTTAACGCGCATTGGTGTAAGTTTGTAGTATACACGGAAAAATGAAGGCGCTTTGCACGTTTCATGTTAGCTGCTGCTCACGCTCACACACACATCACATACGCTGTGTATGGACATACGACATACATTTCGCTATGTTTGACAGCCAAAGCAATGTAAGCAGGTTACATATGGAATAAACACTTATTTCTCTGACAAAATTCTCTGCTTAATGAGGCTTGGTGAGTAAAGAGTTGACTGTTTCAAAGAGAGTAAGTTAAACTAGATCTTATTCATCAGACATACTGCGATTTTAAGTGTCAATTCTGAGGGGTCATCTCATTTTTATTGATTTATTAATCTTTCAAGTTCCATGAGCCAAAAACATTGTGATAGTGAGGGTAATTTTGACTTACCGATCCTTTTCGGCCAGGGAAACTAAAAAAAACATCCGGACCATTCCTCTGAGGCATTTGTTTTAGGACGTTGAGGAGTTTGGCGGAATGTCTGGGCTGCAAACAGAAAAAAAAAGCAAGGAGATTAGATGCTGAAAATACATAAAATGTGACGATCCAAGGGGAAAAAGACAACAAAAACTACAAATTACCGGGACTAAGGATCGTAAATTTTCCTTGGAAAGTTAAAAGCCCGAATGTGGTTTCCTGGGAACGTTCTTGGTGGTTTTTCAAAGTGTAGAGTGATTAGGGTGAGTGCATGTGACTGTAAGTTTCTTAATTTTTTTTTTTTTTTCTATATAAGTTTTCCAGGAACGCTACAGTTCTAGCCGAAATTTCCTGAGAGCTTTCTGTGGAACATTTCATTTGCGTCCTTTACTCAGGGAAGTGCAGAGAATTTTCTCTCGAACTCGAAAAACTCGACAAAAATCATCCTCCTGAAAAATTCCCCCACGGGATAATATAACGACAGTGAAACTCCCAAACGTCGTAACTCGTTTGCGGTATTTTAAAATCCCTGCTACAATTTTATTGATTAAACGAGAAAAAATGAACAGCATTCCTCGAAGTTTCCATCGAATTTTCCTTGCAAAGGAGACACAAATCACGGCAGTTTTGAGGGAATTGCCGTTGAGTGGTTTTCCATTCAAGGAACAAAGTACGGCAGGAAGTCTGCAACGTCGCAAATAGAGTATTGGCAGATCCAGAAAATTGGCATCATTGTTGTTTCATCTCCATTTAAACCTACGGAAATGTATCGAGTCTTGAAGGGGCCAGGTGCTCCGACAAGAATCGATTATTTAACGTAGGTTTAAGGTAAGGTTGGGTAACTGGGCAGGAGTTCGGAGAAAAATGTCAAAATTTCAACTTCATGATTTTTTTCCCATCATTATATTGACAGTGGAGGCTACTTTTAAATTTTTTTTAGTAAGTACAACACCTTGTCTAAATGTAGGAAGAGTCAAAAGTCGAATTTCATCTTTCAATTTTTTCCCACAAATTTTCAAAAATTTCCCGTTTTTTTCACCCAGTTACCCAACGTCGTGGGGTAACTGGACTACCCCCCCTTAATTTTTGAGGGGGGCATTATTTTTAATTCTCATTGGCCAGAAAGTGATGTCCTGCTCATGAAGGTTTAAGAAAATGTCATTTGAATGTATATAAACATGTTTAAGTGGTTAAGAATGATGTCGTAACAGTTAGCGGCAAAAAAACCCTCAAATCTGAGAATTGAATAACGGTAAAAAAAAATTGTTTCCTTGTAGATAAATGCTTAGAACTTTCTGTATTACTACTTATAAAGTAGTATTGTATACCAGGACACTGTTTGGCCACTTTTAGTGAGATTAAGCATGATACATTTTTAAAAAATGAAAAAAAATTAAGCCGCAAGGCTGATCTGGGATAGAGTCAGGCGCCAAAAAGTTCCCTTAATTTTTAAGGGGGGCATTATTTGTAATTCTCATTGGCCAGAAAAGAATGTCCTTCTCATGAGGGTTTCAGAGAATTTCATTTGAATTTATATAACCATGTTTAAGTCGTTAAAAGTGATGTCATAACAGTTAGCGGCAAAAATGTAATTAAGTAATGCTTAAGTTATGCTATAATTGACTTAAGTTAGAAGTTTAGTGTGCTGGGAACCCTGATTATTGGTCTTTGGCACTTAAAAGTCCACAATAGTCAATTAGTTTTGACATTTTCAGAAGTAAACAAACACCGAAGCACAGCAACCTTGCAATGGGTAACTGGGCAGGTGCCACCACTGCCACCTGCCCAGTTACCTTGGGGTGGGTGCCCAGTTACCCCACAAAGGGAAAATTTTCAAGGTAACTGGGCATCAACCCTTTGCAGCCAGTATTTTCATCCAATTACGTTGTAATTACTCACGCATTACACAAATACATCATACATGAAGAAGAATTGTCAAAGTTGAATAAAATACTTGCTGGGAGTGAGATATGAGGCTCTTTTCGGGACCACCTCCGGCGTTGTTTTGAAAAAAAAGCTGTCCAATTTTCGGCACTTCACCATTCACCATAAAATTTTTTTTTGAAGTTATGTTTACATGTTCTAGATGGTTTACGTCATAATGAAGGTATGCCAACAGTGAAAACAATTTTTGCACTAATCTGGTAGAAATACAGAGGGTACTGCCCAGTTACCCCACCGCCCAGTTACCCAACCTCACCTTAAATGGAGGAAATCCTGTGTTGCCAAATTGCTGCTGGATCCGCCCGTGAAATGTAAATACGTGGTTTGGGAGTTTCACCGTCGATAAGGCCTCTTTTCCCACGAACGGAAGAACTCCTCATCGGCCTTAGCGCTCCCAAACGAACGGAAGCGAAAATTGATAAGATCATTCGCTCTTGGGCGGAGGAGGGGCGTAACAATGGATGCCTAATTGTCAGGCGACTCGAGTGGATTGAGAGGATTCGAGGTCCATTTCGGAAATGTTTCCCCGGAAGAGAGCGGCCGCGACCGGCGATTCTCTTCTCGCTCAGGCTCAACTCGACGGAGAAAACGCACTCAGCAAAATGAAAACGCCGATGCACGGCTAAATGACGCTGAAATCTCCGGAAAATTCTGCCCACCGTTGCCGGATTTCCGGGAATTGTGAAGAATTCCCTACCATCGGAACATCCTGATGCAGGACCACACTGGAAAAAAAACACATTGGATCTAGAGTTCAGACTCTTGAAAACAATGACAAGAAAAAATACTCTTGATTCAATCAGATTTAAGCTTAAATCAAAAAGAAATCCGCTCAAATTAAGAGGCTTGGTTCTTGATTTAAGCAAAAATCCGATTGAATCAAGAGTATTTTTTCTTGTCGATGTTTTCAAGAGTCTGGACTCTAGATCCAATGTGTTTTTTTTTTTTTTTTTTTTTTTTTTTCTCGAGTGCACTATTATGAAACACAAGAATGGACTGCACTTTGCAATAAGGAACTACGAGTTCTGGCTCATCCGTGAAAACACCTGTGAGCACGGGAAAACTAATGATACATACGTTGTTTCTAAACTGAGGTACCAAATGTAGTTTCTAATTACGAAGTATAGTCCAAATGATATTTTGTCCACACGTTGTGAATGAAATCAAGTCAATTTTTATTCTACTTTCGAGTTAAATGAAAGTATTAAGTTATTTCGATGGATCTGACCATAACACCTCTAAGAACACACTAATTAACTCTAAATTACTTAAATTATTGCCTTAATTATTTACTCAAATAGTGACCTCATTTGACTCGACCTCAGATAACAGTGACTCGACTTATTTCTAAAACTGGAGCAGAACACTTTCATTGTTAACAGTGAGTACGTACACCTTAAAATACGACACCTCGAAAAGACATTTTTTGTCTAAGTTCGTTCTAGAGATCTATTGGGCCGATTTCCATAATATTTACTGCATAGAAACATCTAGATGAGTCATTTCTCAAAATGTGTTTGGAATAAAATCCAGGTATATAAATATTATTCGATATGAATGTGCTTTTTCCTATTTAAGGAATGTAATTTTTTATTCACTTTTAGAATACTATTAGAATAAAAACATAATTCGAAATAATAATATTTTTACAAATTTTCATGGAAAAAATAATAAGAAAAATGTTGGATAGTCGGAAGGGAACCCTGGTAAAAATTGGCCGTAGAATCTGTGTGCCAAAATACCATAGACCTACAGCCGGCTGTATGATTTCCAACAGCTTCTACAGCCGGCTATACAATATCTTACAGCCTTTTATAGCCGATGGCGATTAAGCAACAGCCAGGCGATAAAGTGTATGCTAAACTTTACTAATTACGGATGCTAGGACTCAGTGAGTTTTTGAACTACCGCTCTCTTTTTGTGCCGTAGTATCTTGATTTATTTTGCGAGGAAAGCTCCATGCTTTGAAGGATGCCTGTTATTCCTAATTTGTTGGAGAGCCTTCAATTTCGTATGATACTGTGCAATACCGCTAGTGTGAAATAGTTGCTTCAGGCGCCGTGGCACGCTGCGGCGCGGCGGGCGGGCGGCAAGCGCGAAACGCGCATTGGCGCCTACAAACCTAACAAGGATACTTCACGCATTGCGCAATGTGTGAAGTATCCCTGTTAGGTTTGTAGTCGCCAGTGCGCCGCCGCTCCGCTTTGTGTTTGGCTCTAATATTTAATCTTGCGGAGTCAGCGTTCTTCAACTCATGATTTAGAAATGTTTGCACATCCTGTATGAATTGTTCTCATTTTAATTCATAAAAAAAAAAATGTATTAAAGGAAAATATAATGTGTGTTTTGTTAATATTAAGGTGGTTCCGTATCAAACTTAATGATTTCCGAAGCACACAAACTTCTAGACAATTTTTTATAGCCTTTTATAGCCGATGGCGATAAACTGTATAGCCCGGCGATAGGAACGATAGCCCGGCTGTATAATTTTGTATCGCTTCGTATAGCCCGGCCGTATGATTTTCTCCGCTTTCTACAGCCAGCTATATGATTTTCTATAGCCTTCTTTAGTCAGCTATAAGAACTCCTATGGTATTTTGAAACGCAGCTCCTATCGCCAATTTTTACCCGGGAAACTTTGTGTCTATGACAACTTTTCTTTTCAACGTGCTGAAAAACGTAGACGTGTTTGTCGAAAAAATACTATTAGAATTTAATTTCACTGTTTGAAGCAACATTACTCGTTCGTGAGAACCTAGAAAAAATATGTAAAGCACGAGTTTGAATGCTTTATTCAAATCACTTTTCTACGATCTCATGACTCATGATGTAACTTTGGAAGGGCTGACTACATGACTTTTGGTGCCCTAAGGCCTCCATCAAACGACACTCCACACTTTCCCAAACAAGGTACTCCGGATTATTCCTACACTGGAAAAAAAAAAAAACACATTGGATCTAGAGTCCAGACTCTTGAAAACACCGACAAGAAAAAACACTCTTTATTCAATCGGATTTTTGCTTAAATCAGAACCAAGCCTCTTAATTTGAGCGGATTTCCTTTTGATTTAAGCTTAAATCTGATTGAATCAAGAGTCTTTTTTCTTATTGTCAATATTTTCCAGAGTCTGGACTCTAAATCCAATGCGTTTTTTTTCCAGTGTGCGAAGATATTTTAAATATATGCTGAAGTTGGCAACGTTGTCCCGTAGAGGGCCTACGGGAAGAGCTTTGGTTCATCGGAACGCACTTTTCATCAGAAGCGACTTTGCCTTTCACTCGTTAGGAGCGACTCTGACGGGGAAATAAAACCAATCGCCTTTGCGTCGCGTCGCGGTTCGCGTAACGTCCGCTCATCTTGTGACTTTTCGGATGCTTCATTGTTCGCCTCGAAATGCTCTCACGAAAGCCTTTGCAGCTCTCGACTCTAATATTCTGATTGCCCTCCTCGTCCGATAATTAGACTTCTTCCCGCCGAGCGATGGGTAGCTCCGATGATATTGAAAATTCCGTATTTTTCCCCGATATAAACCAGACTGTAGAGAAATTTTGATCCTACCAGATTCCCCTTCGATGTTCCATGCCTTTTATAGGAAATTTTTTGCTTCCTAAGAAAGCTCATAAAAGCTTTCGAAACGGCACTTTCCGACAGTCAAACCGGAAACTCATAAAAAAGGAAAACAACCTATTTAAAAGAAGGGAATACTGCGGGGGAAAAAGTCGCTGGATCTAGAGTCCAGACTCTTGAAAACGAAGACAAGAAAAAATACACTTGAATCAACCAGATTTTTGCTCGAATAGAAAAGAAATCCGCTTGAATTAAGAGGCTTTGGTTCTCCATTTAAGCAAAAATCCGATTGAATCATGAGTATTTTTTCTTGTCATTGTTTTCAAGAGTCTGGGCTCTAGATCCAAGCTTCTTTTTTCCAGTGAAATAATCAGGAGATCAGGAAGAAATGGTGAAAACAGTTTTTTTTTAAGAAAACAGCAACATGAGTCCTGATAAAAATGGAAAAACTTTCAAAACACGAAATCTTATGCATAAAGTTGTTTAAATTCCAAAGTATGAACATACAATATCTCAAATAAGTCCTGCTCAACGACAAAATTAAATAGCTGCAGTACATTGACTGTACTTTGGTGGCATAATAAATTGATTTTTAATTTAAAGTAGGAATAAAAGGAAAAATGAGAAACTTACTATTTACGATACTAAAAGGGTAGATATTATTACACAGTGGCGGAAATTTTGTTCAGATTGATGTACGTGAAGTTACAGTTATGGAAACAAGATATAAATTGACATGATTGGATGCAGTAAATTAACCGTAAAAAGGTAGCCTAATTAATTGCTTTTTAATTTAAAGCAGGAATGAAAGGAAAAATGAGAAACTAAATATTTTTGATATTAAAAGGGTAGATATTATTACACAGTGACGGAAATTTCGTTCGGATTGATGTACGTCGATTAAGTTACAATTATGGAAGCATGCTATAAATTGACTTGATTGGATGAAGATTGTATCATTAATGTATGTTGCTGGCGACGCAGTGGCGTGGCGTGCTTTGCGATATATCGATTGACCTGCCATTTAAACTCATGGAAAAGGATCGATAAACAGGGTGGGGGAACACCATAATTATCGATTCTTTACCATAGCTTTAAATGGGAAAATATCGATCATCGATCATTCACGCGGCACGCTTCGCCACTGTGGCGACGCACAATGGAGCGAGCCAGTAGAAGCGGTCGGACATGAATTTTTTGGCCTAAAATTTCAAATTTTGATGTTTATTTCGTCACAAATTCAATTTCAAGGGGTGTTTTTAAAGGGAAATTTCACGAAGAACCCAATAAAACGAATATTACACCTTTTTCTTTCAGATTTTCGAAAATATAAGCTTTCAAAGTTTCTAGAAATTTTCCGACTTCTCCTACCGACTTCCATTGTCCAGTGCGCGACGGCTGAAAATAATGAGGTAGCCCTCAAAAGAGAACGAGCGAATATAACTTACCCATTTTCCATTCACAGCTTTCATTGCACCGAATAGTAACTTTAATTCTTTGACTGTTATACTATAACTGGCTAGAACTCCTAACATATCAATGAGCAAATCTGAAACAGAATAAAACAAACGTAATTATTTTCTTCAAAATCAAGAAAGTTGGAGAGTCTGTGAACTCGGAAGATGATTCCGAATACGGCTAAGGCATCTGACTAAGGCATCATTATAGCCTCAACTTAGAGAGCCTTTAATGAACTATGAAGTTCATTTTAGACAAATAAAAACAATATTAACATCGTGTTTCCCACGATATATGGGTCAGCTGCACTGATCACAGAATCGTGTTCTGATGCTTGATTTTTGTAGATTGGCTGAAAATAATCGGATCTGTCCAAACCGCAACTTTCTACGTTCAATATAAACCAAAATATCGGCGCTTGAAAAGTCGGGTTTTTTGTTCGTCATCCACCGTGGTAGTGACACCCATGGTTTCTTACACCTTGCTGTCATCAGTCAGTGTGACGCACATTAGCACTGGTTATTCAACGCGAAACCTGGACGAAAACAAAATAGAAGAAACCAAACTAAGGGTGTCACTACTGCGGCGGATGACGTCAAAAACCGGACTTTTCAAAGGGCGATATCTCGGTCAATATTGAACGTAGAAAGTTGCGGTTTGCGGTCTTATTATTGTTAGCTTATCTACAAGAATCAAGCATTAAAATACAATTCTATGGCCAGCGCAACTGACCCATTTTAAAGCAATAGTTGTAAAATCTCAAAACTCCTCGGAGAGATTCATTGATCCATTTGCATAAAATTATGAAGGTTTGACGTACGGTACGATGCTTAACCCTCTGCGATACCCCACTCTCAATTGTGATGCGGGTTGCATCTGTCGCCGACCAGGCGCACTAACCACGGACGCCGTTAACACGGCCATTAGCCGCTGAGCAAGTGGAATCCTGATTAATTTTCTTTGTTTGCGCATCAGCTCCGCCCTATACTTACACGGGAGCACGCTTTAACCCAACCGGATCAACGATGAAATCGTCCAAACACGAGCGCGATTGTTGGTAGTAAGGATTCGGTTCATCTGATTGTTGATCTAATTGCGCCCGCATATGTATACTTACACTGCCGTGGTAAGGAAGAACGCCGTATGAGCCTTCAGACGTTGACATATTTCCTTCGATGAAAAACTAATTTACTGGGAAAATTTTGAATATTTTTCTTCAAATTTGACAGAAAATTTTGTTTGCGACTTCATCTAAAAAATCTGAAAATTTCAAGGAAAAATATGCATGACTCCCTCAAAAATTCGTGTTTTCTCTAGAGAAATTTGGCAACTCCTGAAAGTTCATACGGCGTTTTTCCAGAGCAGACAGCAGTACAGCTGTCCGCACACGGTCAGAATGAGGTTTTCAACATCGGTAATCGATGCAGCGGTTGACCGTTGTTGGATTGATAAAATATTGCGGTTCAGAGTGTTTTGACGCGAGGGTCGATGCGTTTTGAGCTCACCATTAATCATAAACTGGACTTTATCCTGCAATACGGAGTCAGTATATCTGGCTATTGTGGCACATATCGATAGTCAAGGTACGAAACCACGTATCTTTGTTTGCGACGTTGCAGACTTCCTCTCATAATTTATTTTTCTTTGAAAAACTAGTTAACTTAATTTGTTGAAAACTTCCCTGATTTTTCTTCTCTATATAGCAGAATGTTCTGCGAGAATTTAAAGCCATAGGGTTGACCTGTTTCGCCTTGAAAAAATAAAATAGGATCAGAGATTTTGAAATTCAGCAATGGAGATACGTGGCTTCGCGCTTTAGCCGTTGAAACGCTGTCCCTAGAATGAGCTTGATATAGCACGTTTTTATTGCTAAAGTCCGATTGATTTTTATGAAATTTAAGGGGTTAACTATCAATTGGAGTAAATTTTGAAAGAGGAAACTAAAACTTCTGGCTAATGTCGGAAAAAAAATGTGTGCCATAAGTTTTCCTTTGCAAATATGTGCTTTTATGAATAAGCTAGAAATGTCAGTTAATTGAAATATGGTTAAAATGAAACTTCGTAATGATAACTTCCTTAAAGGGGTTTGTAAAGATATTTGTCAAAAATAGAAAGCTGAAATATGCTTCTAGACTTAACGGTCCCATTTTTAATTAAAAATGAACCAGTATAAAGACAGTATTTCAGCGTAATGTGTTTAGTATCTCAATGTTTGAATATTTCTGGCTTATACCCACCACATCACGTTGCAGTGGCTTGCATCTTCAAGAAAATTACTGAAAAATTTCTGAGAAATGTACGCATCGATTTGTTTCCGGAATTAGAAGAAACTACTTGGACTTATTTGCAAAATACACATCAAGATCAGTTGATTAAAACCAACACGAATTAGCGTTTTCTTGATGGCTGAGCGATAGCGATACCATTGTCAGAAATACAACTATTCGAGCTTCGCAGTCGTGATTTTGCCTATCCTCCTGGTTGAAGGCAATTTGAGGCTACCGAATCTTAAAGATATTTCATCTCCGGCGTTTTCTCTAAGATATCAACATGTAGAGTGATTTACGACGAAGACTCATTGATCGAATTAGAGGAACACCTCATGAGTTACCTTAATTGCCCTTTGTTTCGACGAAAGCTTCGGAAAAAACTATTTAAGAGACAGGACACTTAAATTCTCTCCTTTCCACGAAAAGAAAAACGCTAGAAAATTATTAAGAAAATATTTCGAGACACCCTGTCTGTCCTAATTTCTGATCTGAGAAAGCTCTGCAAAGCTTGTAGAAATATTGTTAAGATTTATAGCAACAAATCTTAAAGGCGGAGTTTTCCTCCGTTAATGATTTCGCTTCTCTCAGGGCACTCTCGAAACGAAGAGTCTGCCTTTTAAAGGCTTCATAATTGAAAGTATTTCGGGAGGCGCAAAGGTTTTTCATTTATTGTTGAACAGACTGACCCTTGATGTAGCTTTGAAGAGCTTTTAATGTTATACTTTCAGTTAAAAATAAGAGGAACCACAGCGCTGTCTCTCCAAATTCCTTAATGAGGCTTGAGAAGTTTTTTTGTGAGTCAAGTAAATGAGACTCTTAAAAAAGACGACCAACGTAAAAACAAAGAAGGACTCGTAAAGGACAATCTTAACTTTGAATATGTTCCCAGCTGCGGGCCGATTATTGAAATGTATAGACAAAGCTATAAACAAAGAAGACATAAAGAGTATGGAGCGATCCTATTGTTGACATGGTTGGTTCTCATGGACTAGGGGGTAAATGATGGACTAACTATCGGGTCTCTCGTGAGTTGCCGTTAGTTAGTCTATTACCTACGTCCTTTGTCCCATGCAACCATCCACTTCCACCAATAGGAACCCTCCATATCCTTTTTATCTTCATTGTCTATTTCTTTGTCTATTAATTTCAAAAATCAGCCCGCTGTAGATAAAATTGAAGTTAATATATTCTTACCAGCAACTATATTATCAGCGTGGCTTAGCCTATTCAACACATGCTCGATGAGGCCAACATCGGTGCATGCCTGAAGGTTACGGACGGATTTCCTTAGGATGGCTATGAAAACACTCCAAATTTCAGCCTGAAACAAACAAAAAAAATCAAAGGTTAAAAAACTGACGATGGGTGTCAAAGAATGGAAAATAGGAGAAAAACAAGAAAAGAAAACGGGAAACAAGGCTGGAATACAGCAATGAAAACCCCGAAATTTTTCGACTTAAAACTGGGGACTAATTTCAATAGACTCATTTGAGGACTCAATTTCAATGGGAAAATAAACTAAAAACTTAAAAATATCGAAGAAAAACCAGAAACCTACATGTTGGTGGCCGAGATTCGAGAAAAAACGCATTATTTAATTTTCAATTTATTTTCCTACTGAAAATGACTCAGTTTTGAGGCGAAACGTCTCGGATTTTTAATGCTGTATTTTAGCACTCAATTATGTTCTGGTATCAATTATTCAAGTTTGAGTTCTTGTAGTTTAAGGTCCTTATCTCGCGAGTGGTCAAAAATAATTACTTTCTCGATGCCTCGAAGACTTATAATTTTTAATCATTTTCAAAATTGCCCTCAGTAAATTAATGTAACACCTAACGAATATTAGAAAACCTACGGCAGTTTCTGGTTACGGAGGTTTTATTAAGCACTAAGCTTTGAAGAATGTCTAAAATTGTGAGCCTTGGAGCTATACTTCATACGAGGGGTTAAAGTAGAAACATAAATCGTGGCGCAAGATGCACGGGTTTTACTATACGAGAAATTCCGAAGCATCCTTTCAGAGGAGGAAATTGAAATTGATTTCCGGCCTGAAGAAAAGGAAGCCCCGCTGTAAAAAAACGGGCTGCTTCGAGTCATTTGGGGAGCGTTTCGGCGCATTTAATCAAAGTCGCGTTCCACGGTGAAATGAAAAAGCGTGTTGATGTTGTTAGGACTCGATACGTCCTACTTTCAAAAGCGAATCTGGACTCGGAGAGAAAATTGTCTCGTGAATTATGCTGCCCTGCTAGGGGAAAACGCTACATCAACATTTGGACTAGGTAAAATTTACCCCGATAAAATATTTATGGAAAATTCAAAAAATTGTACACTGGAAGAAGAAACACATTGGATCTAGAGTCCAGACTCTTAAAAACATCGACAAGAAAAAGTACTCTTGATTCAATCAGAATCTAGCTTAAATCAAGAACCAAGCCTCTTAATTTAAGCGGATTTCGTTTTGATTCAAGCAAAAATCCTATTGAATCAAGAGTATTTTTTCTTGTCAATGTTTTCAAGAGTCTGGACTCTATATCCAATGTGTTTTTTTCTCCAGTGTACCACCCACGGGAAAACGAACCTTTGTTGATAAAAACTCAAAATTTAATTATTGATACCAGAGCACAGAGATGAGATTTGCGAATTTCAGGGAGCAAATAATCCAAAACATTGTGAAACCAAAATATAAGGATTATTTATACCGATTCAATAATTCTTATCACCTAAATTGTGAAATCAATCCGTTACGGCGGATTGAATTTCCGCGGTTAAAAAAAAAACAACATAAGTTTGATTAAAAGCTATCTCCAATTCTAATTTACCATGTTCTTGTTTCGCTCTTTTCCTTCTTCTTCTTCTTCTTCTTCTTCTTCTTTATTTCCATTTTTTTCCTTTTTTCAGATTAATAATGCATACCGAGTCTTGAAAAGCATAACCTGTCAAATGTCGGTTAAACGTTGGAGCTTTCCGTGCAACGAGTAACAGGGTCGCGTAGCCGACATTTGTCGTAGTTGCTCGCTTATTTCGAAGAGATCTTCAATTCATATTCAGAACTACACTCATCAGAATTTGCCGGCAACCCTTAGCATTGAAATACAGTACGAGAAAATAGGCGTTTCTTCTTCGGTGCTGTTTTAACGATCCTCGAAAATCGTGGAAGTGTTGCATGTTGAAGCGGTTCTAGGGTCTTCCGAGTAGTTCTCAGAAGAGCTTATTTTTTTAAAAGTGTTTCTTAGAATAAAAGCTGCAACGACGCGGTTCATACTTTCACGTTTGGTTCGTGTGTTCCTTCACTCTCAGGCATACTTTCCGAGATTTGCCCTTGCCTCAATCAAAAAATTCCGACTCTCATTAGTGCGTTACAGTTAATTACCCTCTAATATTAAGCTCTCTGTAATGGAACTTTACAACATCTATGGGGCCGTTCAAATATTACGTAACGCACTTAAGGGTATGGGGGGTTTGAGCAAGCGTTACGGTGCGTTACAAGAGGGAGGGAGGGGGGCCAAGCCCAACGTCACGTAAAAAATCCAAGCCGGGGGGAGGGGGGGAGGGGCTTAGAAAAAAAACACGCAAAAAATTGAAAATCCAACCCTACCCGAATGAATCTCTCCACGCCCTTGTTGATCCCTTCCCGTCGTGTTTCAGCGAATTATCTCGAAAAAACCTGAATCTTTTCAAGCTGTTTTCTCAGCGTTTTCTTGATTTTTTGAAATGGGTGGGGGGAGGGTTAGGCCAGCGTTATGTAATTCAAAAGGGGAGGGTGTAGGTTGTGGGGCTGCGTTACAGATGCGTTATAAGGGGGGGGGGGTCCAAAATCGGAAAAAGTGCGTAAAACTTGAACGGTCCCCTATTTCATACACGCATTTGACAAAAAGGAACGTTATTTGCACGGTACGGACTTCTGTGACTACGTTCATATTTAACTGAAAAACCAGCAGAAGTAATTTCCCGAATCTGTGTATCACGAGAAAAACTTCCGTATTGTCCGCATTTAATCTACCGCTGAATTAAGAGTTATCTTAAAGTAGAATACGCTGAAATAATTTAACTCGGAGTATATTTCAAGAACTCTCGTAGAAGATATCATCTACAAAGGTGAGCTGTTTTATAATTCGAATTGAATGGTGCCAGTTTTACACTTCAGGATAAAATTTTTGAATTCAATTGATAGTAAAGAAACATCGCAACTGGATACATAGGACAAGTATTTCAAAAATACTAGTTCCGTTTCAAAAGTTCTCTGACTGTAGCCACTCAGTGCGACGAGCAAGGAGCACAAAATTCGAACACTAAGTATGCTCGAACCGGCGACAGTGGCGCGCTCCGGCGAGACGTACCGGCAAAGACAGCACAAAAGACGAAGGAAACCAAGGTTGCCAGATTGCCTAAAAATATTCGGATATTTAACATCGACTTAAATGGAGAAATAGGCTGCATTTCGAGCACAATGTGGCACAATGAGCTCCGGCCCGGGAGCTCTTAACATTCGCTAAGTGACTTAACAGCGTCGTCTTCGTCGCGTTCCGCCTTTTGAGCTTTTGAACCAGACGACCCACCCCTCCCCCCACCCCCTCGGGAGTCGAATTTTTACGAAATGAGGAGCTTTGACAAAAAACGGCTCGGGCTTACGGGCGCCTTTATTCGGACGGCCGAGGATTAAAGGGAAGACGCGGAAGATAAACACGGGCAGATGCCGGCGAAAAGACGCTGAATTACTGACTAGGTCCGCCTCGAAACCGAAATGTCGATTACTTGATGGACCCTGGAACGTTAGTATTCTTACGGTACTTAGGGTTCATCATAGAATGAACTTGTTGGGTTTTGACATGGAGGGCCGGAACGCGGGACAGCGAGGAGCCGCGGGGCTGGGAAGGGACGTACTCCGGCGGAGGGCTTGGAATAACAGAGCCCTGAATAATTTCAGCGTGTGGTGTATCATCGCGGGGAGTCCCGGATGCGTCGAGTTCCTCAAGGAGTCGCCCGTAATCGCCGGGCCGTTAAACAGTAATGCCTGGTTTTGACCTTACGCTCTAGCTCCACTAGGAAACGATGTATTTCAGTGAGCCCGCACCTTTCTTGCAGTATAAAAGTATGTATTTTTGGAGGTCATCGCTCGAGTTATCAAGAAGTTGAGAAAACTGCATCTGCTGCGAGGCAAGAGTTGTCGATACCGCAGGACGCACAATGCACATATCGACGGTGTGAGTCCGCCACCACGTATCTGGATTGCATTTTGCAAAAAGGAACCACTAGCATTGCAATGTTGCTAAGATTGTGCAACTTCTTTTGTCTTGGAGGAAAAACCCGATTATCCCTTAATAGTCTCTATTTTACTCGCTAAAAACTGTAAATTTAAGACAAAAATTACCATCTAAACATAGTTTTTCACAATTTCCACAATTTTATTGCAAACGATGAAGTTGCACAATCTTAGCATCATTGCAATGCTAGTGGTTCCTTTTTGCAAAATGCAATCCATCTCGTTTGTGGTGTTCTCATTTTTCATTTTTGGAAAGGAGAACAAATCGACATCATTCCTTGAAGTTTCCGCAGAATTTTGTTCGCACTAAGAAGAAAAATCACGGCAGCTTTTAAGAATTGCCGTTGAGAAATTTTTCAGTTAAAACATGAAGTATGACAGGAAGTCTGTTACGTCGCAAACCGAGATACGTGGTTGCGGACTCACACCGTCGATATTCTCGCATTGGACTACATTTTTGCAATTAGGAACTATAAATTCCGGCGCGGTATAAAAACAACGTATGTGCCATTAGTTTTCCTATGCACAGAAGTGATTTTTCAGATGAGCCAGAATTTATAGCTCCAAATTGCAAAATGCAGTCCAATTGATAAGTATTGCTATGCGGGAGATGTTTTCTGGTTCACCCTGATAACTGAAGCAAGGCAAATTGCGCGACCAGCTCTATACCCTCTTTGTTTCAGTAAATAATTTACAGGTGTCTGACATCCTGCAAACATGTTTAAACATGTGTTAACATTTGAAATTACTGATAGAACTGAGCACGAGGATATCCTTGGTTTCTAAATCGAACGATTATTGGAGGAAATATGACAAAATAATCTAATCAGCTAAAATACATGCGTTCAGAGGAAAATGCGGCTAGATGACAAGGCGGCAGATTTTCTCTCTTCTAGATCCATTTACCTAAAATTTCCCATTGCAGGAAAAAATGATGAAAAATACCGCAAACTTAGTTCAGTAGGCATTCTCAGATGAAGAACTAAGACATTTTTGTGGAAATTCTCCATTCTGCTTCCTTGGAGTTTTTAATCAGAAAACGCCACAGAGCACAGGACGTGTAAATCAGATC